>NC_045960.1:70068003-71536753 GCF_010909765.2 Amblyraja radiata
TTTCATTAATAATAAAGGAAATCTCACACCTTATCAAATTATTGCACATATTATTAATAATATTACACGTATATGCCATTGTCATCACACATACTAGGTGGAAGTTTATAGGAAACACTGGATTCATTCTGATAACTGATCATGACTTTCTATCTGCTGGGAAACAATTTGTGCTGGTAAATTGTGCTTTTCAAGAGCAGCCCAGTGATGCAATCGATAGGATAGATGGCTCATGGGGTCAAAGATCTGCGTTTGATCCCGACCTTTGATAGAGTCTGTGTTTGGTTGGTACATATTCCCTGTCATCATTTGGGTTTCCTCTCATATGCCCTAAATGCACCGGTTTATAGTTTAATTGGTTAATGTAACTTGCTCGTCAGTGGCAGGGTGGCAAGAGGATTTTGCGGTGAGGGGTCTTGGGAAAGGAATGGATAGGGATGTGAAAAGAAATGTGGGGAGAGTGTATCGATGCTTGATGGAAGACCCATTTCTATGCATAACGACTCCATGACTCATTTTAAAATTGTGTCAAAGTGCTTGAAGTGGATGTCTTTTTTGCTGCATTTTGATGTCTAGACTACATTTTTAGTGCATCAATCTAGTGGCTAATGCACACAACTGTTTATTGATTTGTACATGTAATGCATTTTAATATTTCATGAGCTAGCTATGCAGCAGTGAATTAATTCAATGCATATAGGCAGTATTAGCCCTCTATGAATGCAAGCAAAAAAACAGTGCACACCTGCTACTTGAATTTCTGCAAATATCTTTGTGATGGAGTACCAGAGATATATTTAGGTTTCTTTTCCTGCAAACATTAAAATCTTCAATACAGATATTATAAACTTCACTTAAAATGAGTGTTCGGCAATAACAGCTCCAGTAAACAAAATGGTCCTGGAGTTTATTTGAGCATTCTGCCGTGTCTTTTGATATTTGTTGTTGATGGATGTGGGGGGTTGCTTCAAAGAAGGAATGGTTTTATGTTTCTTCATGTGAAAGGTGTCTTTGTGTGATTTATTTTCACAAGGGTTGTGTATTGTTAAACTCACACAGGCTAGGTCCTTTAGCAAAAGGGTCCGAGGTGATTAGAGATGGCCAACTCATACGCTAGATACAAGCAAGCAGATGCAAATATTTACCTTCTTACATACTCTTGCCAAGACTCTCATTTCTTTAACTACCCTCCCTCACCCCCTCCCCGCCACCACCACTGACCATCTACTCCTTCATTCTCTCCTCCTTCTCTCACATCCATTTCCCAGTGCCTACCACCCCACTGCTAGCAGCAATGCCGACCAAGGCTTGTGACCAAGTGTGGAATCGTTCCAGCCACTTCTACCTATCGCCACATCTGCCTCACTCCCTACTTTATCTTCCCACAATACATCCCTCAGCTCCCACACTCTCCAAAACATTACACTCACTGCACACACCCCACATAAAGCTTGCCTGTAAGAAAGTCGTCCTAGGAGCTCCATCGCCATTGCAATGCTGGCTAGTGTTGACAGATGTGGGGTAGATTGATCTTACAGAATGGAAGTGCCTGTCTCAGCCATAGTCATCTTGTTCCGGTACTGGAACAGTGTATTGAGATCATTGACTTATTAGTATTGATATAACACCCACCTTATTTCGAAGCGCACCAATGGAATTCTATGTCACAGAAGGCTGTGGAGGATAAGTCAATTGATATTTTAAAGGCAGAGATAGATAGATTCTTGATTGGTATGGGTGTCAGGCATTGTGGGGAGAAGGCAGGAGAATGGAGTTAGGAGAAAGAGATAGATCAGCCATGATTGAATTCGGAATAAACTTGATGGGCTGAATGGCCTAATTCTGCTCCTATCACTTATGACCTTATGACATAGAAACCAGTGCCTTAAATGGCAAATGAAAAGGCCCCAGAAACAGCAAGGTAGCTTCAATGACAGGGGGTTAAGATTTTGGAAGACACATCTAAATGCTTAATTAATTCCACAACATCATGTTCAAAGTAAATTGGTCTTTATCAGCACAGCTGCTCATTTGCTGAATGACATTCGCTGGGAGGCCAGTCTTTTGTTTAGAAATTCCATAAATTGAGGGCTTGCAGCATGACTTGTTTTTGACTTGCCAAACAACATCAAAAATAACATATAATTATGTGGCATTTTAACGTGGAAAAGATTCAAAGTCACGTCAGGGAGGCATACTCAGAGAAAACTGAACACCAAGCCAGAGAAAGTGAAATAATATGTGGGGGTCATGGAGTTATTGTGGTATGAGTAAGTAAACAGGCCTTTTGGCCCGACACATCCATGCTGGCCCACTTGCCTGTGTCTGACCCATATCCCTCCGAATCTTTCCCATACAGTTATCTGTCCAAGGATGATAAAAGCCTCAGTCAAAGGTATAGATGCCACTAAGGACCATGTGAACACTTTACACTTTAGAAATACACTTTAGAGTGGAAACAGGCCCTTCAGCCCACCAAGTCCATGCCAACCAGCAGTACTACCTACACACAAGTGTCTATCCTACACACAAGGGATAATTCACAGAAACCAATTAACCTATAAACATGCACGTCTTTGGAATATGAAGGGAATCCAGAGCAACCGGAGAAACCCACATAGTCACAGGGAGAATGTACAAACTCCGAACAGAAAGCACCCATAGTCAGGATCGAACCCGGGTCTCTGGCGTGTGGCAGCAATTCTACCTCTGCACCACCGTGCCTCCACCAAATAAGTAATTTTGTCTTTCAAGCCTATTCATCCATTCAATGAGATTACATCTGCCTTGTGGCCTAAATCTGTCTACCCCTGTCCCATATTTATTTACTAACTTTATTAACAAAAAATTATAGATCTAGATCGTAGAAGAAATTTTGAAATGTTTTTGTACCATCTTCTTTTTATAGTAGTGCTAACTAATTTCACAAATGAAAGGCCTAGTTTAATTATAAGAATATATCCCCTAGTTCTGAATTCCCCACTCAGTGTAGTTTAGTGCTGATTGGTTACCTAATCAGTTCCCCATAACTATTCCTTAACTTTCTAAATTCCTGTGACCAGAATCCTAGTTTATACATTCTTAGCATAGTGTAACCCTTTGCCACCATTGTGCAAAACCAGTGTGGTTTAAATGAAAGGTTAAAATGTTTGTTTGACTATTTACTAATAGGTGAACCGGTGTTTACTTTATTAAACTGCTATTTGTTTGCTGGGATCTTATAGGGATTGTGCTCTAATGTTATGAACAGTAGAAGAGCAGAAACGATATCAGAAAAAAATAGCATTATGTACATAATTTGGCACAAAAGCCCTTTGATGAGTCTTTCTGATATGCAAGATAACATGTCGAGCATTCAGATATAACTACTGGGAAATGGTAGTCATTTGTCAAAGATTCTGAGCCTGAGACATAGCAAGGAAACAGAGGCAGAGTGCGCCAGCAATTTTAAAAGCACTGCTGATGAGATCCATTATCCATAGAGTACTTCCTGTAGATGAAAAAGTCATTACAGAATTCAATTGTAATGTGTTTGGCTTCTTGAATCCCAATGCGGAGGGAAGCAGCATCAGCAAGCTTTTAGTCAACATCAAGGTCACAAATTCATCAGATCGATCACCAACGCATTATTAGCAAGCATGGTATTTCTATCGCAGGTCACATGAGTGAATGATTACAGTACAGATAACGTTATAATGTTATAATGAATCATAGGGGGGGAATGGTGTCCGTTATTGTCAATTGACCGCTTTTCTTTATCACAAATGACCTTTGACAAATCCCATGGTAGACAAAAATGCTGGAGAAACTCAGCGGGTGAAGCAGCATCTATGGAGCTTCTTAAACATTGTGACAGTCCCTGCCTCAGCTACCTCCTCCAGCAGCTAGTTCCATACACCCACCACCCTTTGTATGAAAATGTTACCCCTCAGATTCCAATAAAATCTTTCCCCCTTCACCTTAAAACAGTTAAGTTTTCCATTTTTCTTTTTCTGTTTTTATATTATGTTGGCTCAGTTTTTCTTATCCTGCTTATTTAACTTGCTGGACAGGTCCCATTACCTTACCATTAATAACATGTTATCCAGATCAAGAAGTTGAATGCACCATATTGCCATTTGTACAGACATTTGTTCTACACATCCCTTCCCCATCTTCTCTTCTTCTCAAAATTAACATGCATTCCTGCTTTCCCAGTTCTGACAAAACATTGCAGATGTTAAAATTGAGCGTTAAGTAGGTTGCAAAATATATTAGATCATTTTGGCTGTTGTAGTTAGAGACATTAAATGCTTGAATTAAGGCTCATGCAAACTGAATGTTACATACTGGTGATGTTAAGAAATGGATAATCCAAATCAAGCAATAGAGTGTATTCACTGTCACAGAAATACTTCCGTTAATGCAACAAATGTGAAACAGGATGCCAGAACACACGTGGCTGAGCCAATGTGAGGAAGTGGTTTACTGAAATCACCAATACCTAAAGCATATTTGTTTTAGAGGTGCTCAGTTCAGCTTGTAGCGAAGGGATTGATTGAAGAGAAGACTTCGAGGGACTGAATGAATTTATTCTTGGTCAAGTTTAGAATCAATTTTATATCTGAAAGTAAGTAGTTAGTACTATCATTTTGTTTGTGGGTAAATAAATAAAGATTTGATATGAACCTGATGGGAAACCTATTCACACAGAGGGTGGGGGTTATATGGAACGAACTGCCAGAGGAGATAGTTGAAGCAGATACTATAACGACATTTAAAAGGCACTTTGAGAGGTACCTGGATAGGAATGATTTAGAGGGATATGTGCCAAATGCAGGCAGATGGGACTGGTGTAGATGGGGCATCTTGGTTGGCATGGGAAAATTAGGCCACAAAGCTGAAGGCGTGACTGCCATTTCCTAAAGCTCTTCTGTCACTCAGTGAAAGTTTGGCTGATTTGCCACCCGGTTCCATAATTTTACTTTTCCTCATGTCCCTTAATAAATTTAATTAAAAACAAAAGATGCACCCTAGAATTTCTAAAATTACTCTGGTTATCAAACAAGTATTTGCTAAGATGTGAGCTAACCTAGTCCCTTGTACTCAATTCCGCATGAAATAAAGATGGGCAATCATTCTTGAGTGAGAGGTTCGGTGGGCTAGGACTTTATTCCTTGGAGTGCATGAAATTGAGAACTGATCTAATAGAGTTATGTAAAATCATAAGGGGCATAGATAAGGTGAATGCACAAATTCTTCTTCCCAAGCTAGGTGAATCAAGAACTAAAGGGCACGGGTTTAAAGTAACAGCGGGAAGAATTAATCGAAACCTGAGAGGGATCTTTTTCATATAGAGGGTGGTGGGTATATGGATCGAGCTGTCAGAGGAAGTAGCTGAGGCAGGCACAATAACAACATTTAAAAGCCATATGGACAGTTACATGAATAGGGAAGTTTTTGGAGGAACATGGGCCAGATTCAGGCACATCGTACTAGCTTATGGGCCTGTCCCACTTAGGCGACTTTTTAGGTGGCTGCAGGAGACTATGCAGTCACCATATGGTCACCACATGTTCGCGGGTGGTTGCCGGGGAGTCGCCTTCATGGTCGTGAAGAGTTCCCGCATTCTGGGAACTAGTCGCAGCCTCATTATGGTTGCCGTGAATTTTTCAACATGTTGAAAAATTAGCGGCGACTAGAATGAAGCTGCCATGGAGAGAAGCGAGAATTCTCGAGCCGTAGGTGGGTCGCCAGGAGGTCCAAATGGGTTGCCAGGAGGTCGAAGGTTCTCTGAGGTTCTCGTAGGTTGTAGCCGGTGCTGACTGGTGCATTTCATTGGCTCATCGGGAATAAAAAGGTAAGCAGTAGTTTTCAGAGCCAAGGATAACCGACCAGTAATGTTAAATGTCCGCCGAGCTTCACAGCCATGTATCTCTGGCTTCTTAAAAGTTGTCTCCATT
The DNA here is from genome assembly GCF_010909765.2 of Amblyraja radiata. NCBI lineage: Eukaryota > Metazoa > Chordata > Chondrichthyes > Rajiformes > Rajidae > Amblyraja > Amblyraja radiata. Next base: position 70,073,946 of record NC_045960.1, read on the forward strand.
CCTTCTACCCCCTTCTCCCCCCCTCTTTTAAAGGACTTACCGTACACTGTGCTTTCGCCATCTTTTTACAGCGCCAACCTTCCTGTTCATCGCGGTGTGTGTCTGTTTCACCTTGGCTTTGCACCGTGTGAATTTTTTAGACAGCGCTCCCCCCGCTTGCCCTGTCCCCCACCTGCATAACGGGCTGGTGAAGGAAGCGATGTGTTTGTGTGTGTGTGTGTCAAGTCAAACTGAAATGCAAGAAACTTGCGAGCAGAGAAATGCTACAATTGAAATCACGAGACAGTGATTGAAGTGGGCGGAACCCCAGCCTGCCGAGTTCTGCCTGGGGGTCAAAAGGGCACAGAGCACCAGAAGCCACAAGAAACTTGCGAGCAGTGAATCCAGCAGTAAATCAAAAAGACTGTCCGAAAAGACTGCCGCGAGAGCCAGAAAAGGCAAGCAGGACTGATTTTTCTACAGACCCGATTGGCAGCCGGTAAGGACTGAACTCTAAATGGACTGAGTCGAAGACTGCAGCCCCAGAGACTCTGTTTAACCATTTAAAAGCTGAGAAACTTGTCTGGCTAACGTGTTGATATTGGTGGTGTTTGTTAACCAAGATGACAGGGTGATGATAATGTTTGTTGCCCCAGTAAAGTGCATATGTTAAGGGCTAATGTAAGCTAATTTCTAATACTTATATGCTATGTGTGGTGTTAGTTTAAATAATTGCACTTTAAAAAATATGATAAAATGTGTTAAAAAACAGTAAAGATTCATATGACACCTGCTAAAAAATTGGTAGCAGTAGTGGGCATTATTTGTATTTTTCATTTAATGAAATGTGAAAATTATTTAAAAAACAAAATGGCTGCTATGAGTTGGAATGTAAATACATGTAATTTTCTGTTATTTATATTTGGTTACAGTAATGTGTATATTTTTTGCCTTTGTGTCTAAAGGTTTTTCACCTGTTAAAGACCAAAACTGATAAAGACCTAAACTGATAAAAACTAATCTGCCAAAATAAAAGAAGGAGAAAATAAAAGGTGGAAAAGAAGTGTTTGGTCTGAGTGAATCCAGTTCATCATTTCGGGGTAGATAAATTAAATCCCTTTCAAGCGGGGAAACTGCAAAACATTAGAAGACTTGACACCATTATGGAATGAAGACTGCATTGCTTCTGGCTGGTCGAGAGCACTCAAACTGGGCTGGAGATACTGCTCAAAATCTACCCGTTTTGTGCTCTTTCCAGAACAAGTACTTTGCTGTGCAGTGCCCTCTCCATCCATGGAACTAATGAGGTTTGTCATGACACGCGATTCTGTCTTTGTCACGTTATTAAAGCTTGCACAAGTCTGCGGGCTTGAACTCTTTGTGACAAACGGCACAGGAGATGCAGGAATAGCTGAACGGACACTCAACCTGGTGGCACTGCATTGGCCTTTGGATCTTTGCCTTGGTGGACATGCTTTAGGAGTCACGGTGAAGTATTTTGCAGGACTCTCCACTCTGAAGAAACCTGCGTCAAACACAATGGCATCACTTTGAGCTTCTTTGTTGCTGGAGTCAGCAATTTCCTGCTTCATTTTGGCCTTCAGAGCTGCCTTCATAGCTGCAAAGCGGCTCGTTGCTGCTGCACTTGGTTTCATTACTTCCTCTGGTTTTGACCTGACAGCCTTTTTCTTGACCACTCTTTTGGGCAATGAGGGCTCCTCCCAGTTATTTTCTTGAATCTTTTTCAATCTCTGAAACTTATTGTTGACACTTTCAACCTGGAAGTAGACCATGTCCCAAAACCCTTCCAGATCTGCAGAGGTGACTTCCTTTTCACTAGTCTTGAACTCGCAGTTGTCGACAAGACCTCTGAATTGTTTGAATCGTTCAGCCATAAGGAGACGTGCCTGTCCCACAGTTGTACGAAGCAGGTCCTTAACACTATCTGGAACCACGTCAGAGTTTTCCCATCCATCCCACTGCTGACAAAGCAGAGTCAATTTCTCAGTCTCCAATGTGATGACTCCTCTGAAATAAGCCACATCATGTACGGGTCCACTGCCGTCAGGTTGAGAACACCCAAAAGATTCTTGTGGTGTGTTTTCCACAGGCACTTCAAAAGCAGGCCTAGCAGGATCTTCAGTTTGTGCCTCAGGCAGATTCGACTCAACCTCTGGTTTCAAAATATTCTTTTGCGATCTTGTTACATAACGCACTGTTGCGGGAGATTCAGCGTTGCTTCGCAACTGGGGTTTGGCAGGACTCCAGGTATGAGAGGTAAAGAAGCTCGACACACTTCGTGGGCTGAGGGCAGTAAATTTGAATTGGTCAAGCCCCTCCATAGGGGCAAAGACGTAGTTGTCAGGGGCAAAGGAGACTTTCTTCTCCATATCTCCAAGGTCCATAGGAGCACCCAGCGGTTGTTGGCTCACACTGCCACTCGTAGTTGGCAAGCTGGGAGGAGCCCTCATTGCCCAAAAGAGTGGTCAAGAAAAAGGCTGTCAAGTCTTCTAATGTTTTGCAGTTTCCCCGCTTGAAAGGGATTTAATTTATCTACCCCGAAATGATGAACTGGATTCACTCAGACCAAACACTTCTTTTCCACCTTTTATTTTCTCCTTCTTTTATTTTGGCAGATTAGTTTTTATCAGTTTAGGTCTTTATCAGTTTTGGTCTTGACAGTGAAAAACCGCTGTGACCAGGAGATCTGGAAACAGTAGAAGACTTAACAGTGAAAAACCGGGCGGGGCCAGGATATCTGGAAACCTGGAAAAAAGACAGTTAAGTCAAGATAAATCATGGCTGATGAAGTTGCTGGAAAGTCAGCTGAGCAGCTCAAGCTGAAGAGGACAACAGCAAAACGGGCATTCTCTCGTCTTGTTAACAGCATCATTAGAAACCATGAAGAAATGTCTGAAGAGGAGCTCAGGAACAATTTCAACAAACTCATGCAGGAGGCCGAAAAAGTCATGGAAGCCAATGACGATGTGGAGGCTGGACTCATTGCAGAGCTGGAGGCGGAGCTGGACGCAGATGAAGAAACTGTGTTAACTGAACAGCAAAAAGCCGACCTGGCAAAGACTGCAAAGGAGTGTGAGTCGAAACTAAAAGAGGTCAAAGGGCTCATCCAGGACACTCTATGGGCAAACTTTGGAAATGTTGAATTATCCACCTCACTACAGACAGCAGATGGTGCATGTGAACTTGCTGCTGCCACCGCACCATCAAATAGCAACCAAGAAGCATATGAATTCATGCTTAACCACCTGCAGAAACTGGTAAAGACTGCAAAGGAGACGTATAGTCGGTGGAAACGTTGGGTCCCTCTGGATGAGCAAGAGAGCTTCCAGAAACACCTAAGAACACTCGAGCTTCTCGTCCCCAAGCTGGTTTCCAGGAAGGCTGACTTCATACAGGCAAGAATAAAGAAGGACGCTGAAGGATTAGCACAAGCGGTGAATGCTTTCAATTATCCTTCACCAGCCATCAGACTGAGACCCACGGCCCTTCCTACGTTTACTGGAAACAAGCGTGACTTTTATAGATGGAGGAAGGATTGGGAAGCACTGCAAAAGCAAGGTGAACCCACTGGATCAAATGAGGTGAAGAAGGTTCAATTGCTGGACAGTCTGGAGGACAAAATTACAAGAGACCTCCGCCTCACAAGTTATAACACTGCAGATGATATCTTTCGTGTCCTAGAGAACCGGTTTGGAAATCAAACAGCTATTGCTATTGAGATAGTGGAGGAGCTTCAGGGAATCCCACCTGTCAGAGGACATCAGCCACGTAAAATAGTGGAATTAATTCAAGCTGTGGAAAAGGCGCTTAATGACTTGAGCGATCTCGGAGACACAGGCGCTATTAAAAATCCACTGATGACAAAATCAATTGAAACCAAGCTTCCAGAAACCCTTAAGAAGGAATGGCTGGTTTATGTAGCTGACAAGAGGAATGGTGTGGCACCAGAGAAACGGTTTGACAGTCTCTTGTCATTTCTCAAAGAGCAGGAGAGCATATACGAACAGCTCGAGCAACTGAGGGACGAGGAGCCGAGTAGAAAGGAAACTCGGACTGAACCAAGACATGCCAGAACCAAGTCTACCAAGTCAGAAAATGACCACACAAGTTGTGTAGTCTGTGGTGACATAAAGCATAAAAGGAAGCTGTACTTCTGCAAGCAGTTTCGAGGGCTAAAGCTGACAGAGAAAAGAGCTGCAGTAAAGAAGTTGGGAGCATGCAAAAAGTGTCTTGAAGTCCATGATGATGGTTCATACTGCAAACCTGCATATCTGTGTAAAAATCTAATCTGCAAGGATGAACAAAATCCTGAGCATCATTTTTATCTGTGCCCCAATTATGAGATGAGGAAAAGCAGTGTGGATCAGAGAAGGAGTAAATTTGGTCCAGAGGAAGATAAAGGCAAAAAGAAATATACAGTGCACCAAGAGGAGTTTTTCAGCAAACTTCCACCAGAGTTGGCAAAACAATGCCGAGATGTGTTCTCCAACACTGCATCAAGAGCCTTCAACACTGCAAGGCATCAGCCAAGCCTCCTAAAGGAAGGTGGACTGCAAGAGCATCCAGTGATTATGATGCTTTTGGAGGTCATAGCAAATGCTGGACAAAAGGTTGGGACATTAATTGACTTGGCATCAGATACCAACTACATAACTCACAAGGCTGCGAGTAGACTGAACCTTAGGAGTGAAGACATCACGCTTATCGTCCATGGAGTTGGGGGGATGAAGGTCCACGTAGAGACAATGCGCTACCTTCTAAAGATCCGAGTGAAGACTCCCAAGGGCACACTCAAGTCGCACCAGTTAGTTTGTTATGGATTGGACAGCATCGCAGATGTTCACAAACATGTGACACCACAGCAGCTGCAAAAGTTCTTTCCAGACGTCCCACTTGAGGAACTTGTGAGACCAAAAGAGATACATTTGCTCATAAGCCATAGAGAAGGTCAGCTAGCGCCTCAGAGGATTAGAACTGTTGGAGATCTCATTCTGTGGGATGGACCACTGGGAAAGACTGTTGGAGGTTGTCATCCTGAGCTGTTTGAGAAGCTTACCATGTCAGCCCACATGTCCAAAACACACTTCGCAAGATCAATGAGAGCAGCTGCTTTAAAGTATGAGGAGCTCACTGCCCCAGTCCCTGAGGAACTTTCACCAAACGGACAGGTCGCCGTCAAAGTTCAGAAGTCACGCACATCAACCGCCAATCGGGACTTCTTGGATTGGTGGAAGTGGGATAGCATTGGAGCAGCATGCGAGCCAAAGTGCGGGGGTTGCCGCTGTGGAAACTGCCAGCCAGGCGGAAAAGAAATTACTCTTGCTGAAGAGAGAGAGCTCGAAGTGGTAAGGGAAGGCCTCACCTACGTAACAGGAGACCGTCACAGTAAAGACCCACATTGGCATGCTAGCTATCCTTGGTTGGAAGACCCAGCTTCTCTACCAAATAATAAAAGGACAGTGGAAGCCACATTTCTCAGGACGGAGAGGCAGCTATCCAGAGAACCTGAATGGAAAAGTGCCTACACAGCTCAGGTGCACGACATGGTGGACCGAAAGGCTGCAATCAAATTGTCCGAAGACATGATTGCAAACTGGAAGGGACCAGTGTGGTATGTGAGTCACCTTATTGCTCCAAACCCCCACTCTGTCACAACCCCAGTGAGACTAGTGTGGAACAGCAGCCAAAAGTGCAATGGTGTCAGCTTAAATGATTTGCTGATGAAAGGTCCAGACGTCCTCAACCAAATTCGCGCCGTCCTCCTCAGATTCAGAGGCGGAATCTATGCTGCTCTGGGAGACATAAAGAAGATGTATAACTCAGTCTGGTTGGAGGACCGTGAAGTACACTTGCACAGATTCCTCTGGCGAGATTCCGAGGACGAGGAGCAGGGAGAGTATGCTATCACAAGAGTGAACATCGGAGACAAACCTGCGGGGTGCATTGCACAGTTGGAAATGCGTGAGACTGCTAATCTTCCTTCTTTTACCCACCTCAAGGATGAGCAGCAAGTGCTCCAGAAAGACAGCTATGTTGACGACATCAATTTCTCCAAGAGAAAGAAAAAGATGCGGCTTGGTCAAAGCCTTCTACAAGAGCAAATCAAAACTCAGACGCCGAATCCCCTAACAAGAAGAGAGCTTCTCAGCCAGGTAGCAGGGCTATATGACCCCATCGGCATAGTGGCTCCTGTTAAGCAAAAGGGAGCGATTCTAGTACGCAGAGCTTTCCAAGAAGCAAAAGAGGGAAGCTGTTCGGTCAGAGACACATGGGACATGGCACTCTCAGATGGACTCAGGGAGGATGCAATTAAGCTCTTTGAACAGTACGTACAACTTGGAAAAGTCAAGTTCGTCAGGGCACTGACTCCCTCTTGCTCCGCAACTGAACCCTTGGGAATCACCTTTTCTGACGGAAGTGAGCACACCTACGGGGCAGTGATGTACCTGAGATGGGATTCAGACCATGGCCCAATTGTCAGACTTGTGGAATCCAAGGCCAAGTTAACTCCCTTGGACCACAGAGGAGACGCTGTTAAAGCAGAGATGTGTGGAGCAGTGTTCGCCTCACGTTTAAAGAAGTATTTGAGCTACACAGTCAAATTCAAGTGGAGAAGTGGTATCATCTTGTGGAAAGCCCTAAACAATCCAAAGTGGGAGGCCATCTCTTTGACAGGAGTCATTACAGTAAGAGAACGAGAAAATGCTCTAAAAGACATTTTTTGTGCTGCGCAATTGGGCACAACTTTCCCAAGCACCACAACAGATCGACTGGTAGCCTATAAAGACCAAGATTCTGGGCTGATGGTTTGTGGTGGCAGAGTGCAGAGCTTTGAAGAGGATAAAGTTGCTGTTCCCATCCTACCCGTTGATGCCTGGGGGTCCATGCTGCTAGCTCGGGAGGCTCACAGGGAGAGTCATGACGGAGTGGCTGGGACCTTGCTTAAAATGAGAAGAAAGGCTTGGGTCATAAAAGGAAGGAGATTTGCTCAAAAAGTCGTTGATCACTGCATAATCTGCAAGAAAGCAAAAGCAAAGAAATGTCAACAAGTAATGAGTGATCTGCCGCCTGAAAGAACTGAACCTGCTGCTCCTTTTGAGTTTACAACAGTAGACCTCTTTGGACCCTACCACGTACACGATGACGTCAAGAAGAGGGTAAAACTCAAAGTCTGGGGAGTTGTCTTACTTCCAGTAGAAGAACAAGACAAAAATGCATCAGGTGACTAAGTTCAAACCCCCATTCAAAGTTTGACTTTAAAGCGTCGATCTCCCAAGTGGTTCCATTGGAAGATCGAGTGGGAGGTGTCAAGTCAAACTGAAATGCAAGAAACTTGCGAGCAGAGAAATGCTACAATTGAAATCACGAGACAGTGATTGAAGTGGGCGGAACCCCAGCCTGCCGAGTTCTGCCTGGGGGTCAAAAGGGCACAGAGCACCAGAAGCCACAAGAAACTTGCGAGCAGTGAATCCAGCAGTAAATCAAAAAGACTGTCCGAAAAGACTGCCGCGAGAGCCAAAAAAGGCAAGCAGGACTGATTTTTCTACAGACCCGATTGGCAGCCGGTAAGGACTGAACTCTAAATGGACTGAGTCGAAGACTGCAGCCCCAGAGACTCTGTTTAACCATTTAAAAGCTGAGAAACTTGTCTGGCTAACGTGTTGATATTGGTGGTGTTTGTTAACCAAGATGACAGGGTGATGATAATGTTTGTTGCCCCAGTAAAGTGCATATGTTAAGGGCTAATGTAAGCTAATTTCTAATACTTATATGCTATGTGTGGTGTTAGTTTAAATAATTGCACTTTAAAAAATATGATAAAATGTGTTAAAAAACAGTAAAGATTCATATGACACCTGCTAAAAAATTGGTAGCAGTAGTGGGCATTATTTGTATTTTTCATTTAATGAAATGTGAAAATTATTTAAAAAACAAAATGGCTGCTATGAGTTGGAATGTAAATACATGTAATTTTCTGTTATTTATATTTGGTTACAGTAATGTGTATATTTTTTGCCTTTGTGTCTAAAGGTTTTTCACCTGTTAAAGACCAAAACTGATAAAGACCTAAACTGATAAAAACTAATCTGCCAAAATAAAAGAAGGAGAAAATAAAAGGTGGAAAAGAAGTGTTTGGTCTGAGTGAATCCAGTTCATCATTTCGGGGTAGATAAATTAAATCCCTTTCAAGCGGGGAAACTGCAAAACATTAGAAGACTTGACACCATTATGGAATGAAGACTGCATTGCTTCTGGCTGGTCGAGAGCACTCAAACTGGGCTGGAGATACTGCTCAAAATCTACCCGTTTTGTGCTCTTTCCAGAACAAGTACTTTGCTGTGCAGTGCCCTCTCCATCCATGGAACTAATGAGGTTTGTCATGACACGCGATTCTGTCTTTGTCACGTTATTAAAGCTTGCACAAGTCTGCGGGCTTGAACTCTTTGTGACAAACGGCACAGGAGATGCAGGAATAGCTGAACGGACACTCAACCTGGTGGCACTGCATTGGCCTTTGGATCTTTGCCTTGGTGGACATGCTTTAGGAGTCACGGTGAAGTATTTTGTAGGACTCTCCACTCTGAAGAAACCTGCGTCAAACACAATGGCATCACTTTGAGCTTCTTTGTTGCTGGAGTCAGCAATTTCCTGCTTCATTTTGGCCTTCAGAGCTGCCTTCATAGCTGCAAAGCGGCTCGTTGCTGCTGCACTTGGTTTCATTACTTCCTCTGGTTTTGACCTGACAGCCTTTTTCTTGGACCACTCTTTTGGGCAATGAGGGCTCCTCCCAGTTATTTTCTTGAATCTTTTTCAATCTCTGAAACTTATTGTTGACACTTTCAACCTGGAAGTAGACCATGTCCCAAAACCCTTCCAGATCTGCAGAGGTGACTTCCTTTTCACTAGTCTTGAACTCGCAGTTGTCGACAAGACCTCTGAATTGTTTGAATCGTTCAGCCATAAGGAGACGTGCCTGTCCCACAGTTGTACGAAGCAGGTCCTTAACACTATCTGGAACCACGTCAGAGTTTTCCCATCCATCCCACTGCTGACAAAGCAGAGTCAATTTCTCAGTCTCCAATGTGATGACTCCTCTGAAATAAGCCACATCATGTACGGGTCCACTGCCGTCAGGTTGAGAACACCCAAAAGATTCTTGTGGTGTGTTTTCCACAGGCACTTCAAAAGCAGGCCTAGCAGGATCTTCAGTTTGTGCCTCAGGCAGATTCGACTCAACCTCTGGTTTCAAAATATTCTTTTGCGATCTTGTTACATAACGCACTGTTGCGGGAGATTCAGCGTTGCTTCGCAACTGGGGTTTGGCAGGACTCCAGGTATGAGAGGTAAAGAAGCTCGACACACTTCGTGGGCTGAGGGCAGTAAATTTGAATTGGTCAAGCCCCTCCATAGGGGCAAAGACGTAGTTGTCAGGGGCAAAGGAGACTTTCTTCTCCATATCTCCAAGGTCCATAGGAGCACCCAGCGGTTGTTGGCTCACACTGCCACTCGTAGTTGGCAAGCTGGGAGGAGCCCTCATTGCCCAAAAGAGTGGTCAAGAAAAAGGCTGTCAAGTCTTCTAATGTTTTGCAGTTTCCCCGCTTGAAAGGGATTTAATTTATCTACCCCGAAATGATGAACTGGATTCACTCAGACCAAACACTTCTTTTCCACCTTTTATTTTCTCCTTCTTTTATTTTGGCAGATTAGTTTTTATCAGTTTAGGTCTTTATCAGTTTTGGTCTTGACAGTGAAAAACCGCTGTGACCAGGAGATCTGGAAACAGTAGAAGACTTAACAGTGAAAAACCGGGCGGGGCCAGGATATCTGGAAACCTGGAAAAAAGACAGTTAAGTCAAGATAAATCATGGCTGATGAAGTTGCTGGAAAGTCAGCTGAGCAGCTCAAGCTGAAGAGGACAACAGCAAAACGGGCATTCTCTCGTCTTGTTAACAGCATCATTAGAAACCATGAAGAAATGTCTGAAGAGGAGCTCAGGAACAATTTCAACAAACTCATGCAGGAGGCCGAAAAAGTCATGGAAGCCAATGACGATGTGGAGGCTGGACTCATTGCAGAGCTGGAGGCGGAGCTGGACGCAGATGAAGAAACTGTGTTAACTGAACAGCAAAAAGCCGACCTGGCAAAGACTGCAAAGGAGTGTGAGTCGAAACTAAAAGAGGTCAAAGGGCTCATCCAGGACACTCTATGGGCAAACTTTGGAAATGTTGAATTATCCACCTCACTACAGACAGCAGATGGTGCATGTGAACTTGCTGCTGCCACCGCACCATCAAATAGCAACCAAGAAGCATATGAATTCATGCTTAACCACCTGCAGAAACTGGTAAAGACTGCAAAGGAGACGTATAGTCGGTGGAAACGTTGGGTCCCTCTGGATGAGCAAGAGAGCTTCCAGAAACACCTAAGAACACTCGAGCTTCTCGTCCCCAAGCTGGTTTCCAGGAAGGCTGACTTCATACAGGCAAGAATAAAGAAGGACGCTGAAGGATTAGCACAAGCGGTGAATGCTTTCAATTATCCTTCACCAGCCATCAGACTGAGACCCACGGCCCTTCCTACGTTTACTGGAAACAAGCGTGACTTTTATAGATGGAGGAAGGATTGGGAAGCACTGCAAAAGCAAGGTGAACCCACTGGATCAAATGAGGTGAAGAAGGTTCAATTGCTGGACAGTCTGGAGGACAAAATTACAAGAGACCTCCGCCTCACAAGTTATAACACTGCAGATGATATCTTTCGTGTCCTAGAGAACCGGTTTGGAAATCAAACAGCTATTGCTATTGAGATAGTGGAGGAGCTTCAGGGAATCCCACCTGTCAGAGGACATCAGCCACGTAAAATAGTGGAATTAATTCAAGCTGTGGAAAAGGCGCTTAATGACTTGAGCGATCTCGGAGACACAGGCGCTATTAAAAATCCACTGATGACAAAATCAATTGAAACCAAGCTTCCAGAAACCCTTAAGAAGGAATGGCTGGTTTATGTAGCTGACAAGAGGAATGGTGTGGCACCAGAGAAACGGTTTGACAGTCTCTTGTCATTTCTCAAAGAGCAGGAGAGCATATACGAACAGCTCGAGCAACTGAGGGACGAGGAGCCGAGTAGAAAGGAAACTCGGACTGAACCAAGACATGCCAGAACCAAGTCTACCAAGTCAGAAAATGACCACACAAGTTGTGTAGTCTGTGGTGACATAAAGCATAAAAGGAAGCTGTACTTCTGCAAGCAGTTTCGAGGGCTAAAGCTGACAGAGAAAAGAGCTGCAGTAAAGAAGTTGGGAGCATGCAAAAAGTGTCTTGAAGTCCATGATGATGGTTCATACTGCAAACCTGCATATCTGTGTAAAAATCTAATCTGCAAGGATGAACAAAATCCTGAGCATCATTTTTATCTGTGCCCCAATTATGAGATGAGGAAAAGCAGTGTGGATCAGAGAAGGAGTAAATTTGGTCCAGAGGAAGATAAAGGCAAAAAGAAATATACAGTGCACCAAGAGGAGTTTTTCAGCAAACTTCCACCAGAGTTGGCAAAACAATGCCGAGATGTGTTCTCCAACACTGCATCAAGAGCCTTCAACACTGCAAGGCATCAGCCAAGCCTCCTAAAGGAAGGTGGACTGCAAGAGCATCCAGTGATTATGATGCTTTTGGAGGTCATAGCAAATGCTGGACAAAAGGTTGGGACATTAATTGACTTGGCATCAGATACCAACTACATAACTCACAAGGCTGCGAGTAGACTGAACCTTAGGAGTGAAGACATCACGCTTATCGTCCATGGAGTTGGGGGGATGAAGGTCCACGTAGAGACAATGCGCTACCTTCTAAAGATCCGAGTGAAGACTCCCAAGGGCACACTCAAGTCGCACCAGTTAGTTTGTTATGGATTGGACAGCATCGCAGATGTTCACAAACATGTGACACCACAGCAGCTGCAAAAGTTCTTTCCAGACGTCCCACTTGAGGAACTTGTGAGACCAAAAGAGATACATTTGCTCATAAGTCATAGAGAAGGTCAGCTAGCGCCTCAGAGGATTAGAACTGTTGGAGATCTCATTCTGTGGGATGGACCACTGGGAAAGACTGTTGGAGGTTGTCATCCTGAGCTGTTTGAGAAGCTTACCATGTCAGCCCACATGTCCAAAACACACTTCGCAAGATCAATGAGAGCAGCTGCTTTAAAGTATGAGGAGCTCACTGCCCCAGTCCCTGAGGAACTTTCACCAAACGGACAGGTCGCCGTCAAAGTTCAGAAGTCACGCACATCAACCGCCAATCGGGACTTCTTGGATTGGTGGAAGTGGGATAGCATTGGAGCAGCATGCGAGCCAAAGTGCGGGGGTTGCCGCTGTGGAAACTGCCAGCCAGGCGGAAAAGAAATTACTCTTGCTGAAGAGAGAGAGCTCGAAGTGGTAAGGGAAGGCCTCACCTACGTAACAGGAGACCGTCACAGTAAAGACCCACATTGGCATGCTAGCTATCCTTGGTTGGAAGACCCAGCTTCTCTACCAAATAATAAAAGGACAGTGGAAGCCACATTTCTCAGGACGGAGAGGCAGCTATCCAGAGAACCTGAATGGAAAAGTGCCTACACAGCTCAGGTGCACGACATGGTGGACCGAAAGGCTGCAATCAAATTGTCCGAAGACATGATTGCAAACTGGAAGGGACCAGTGTGGTATGTGAGTCACCTTATTGCTCCAAACCCCCACTCTGTCACAACCCCAGTGAGACTAGTGTGGAACAGCAGCCAAAAGTGCAATGGTGTCAGCTTAAATGATTTGCTGATGAAAGGTCCAGACGTCCTCAACCAAATTCGCGCCGTCCTCCTCAGATTCAGAGGCGGAATCTATGCTGCTCTGGGAGACATAAAGAAGATGTATAACTCAGTCTGGTTGGAGGACCGTGAAGTACACTTGCACAGATTCCTCTGGCGAGATTCCGAGGACGAGGAGCAGGGAGAGTATGCTATCACAAGAGTGAACATCGGAGACAAACCTGCGGGGTGCATTGCACAGTTGGAAATGCGTGAGACTGCTAATCTTCCTTCTTTTACCCACCTCAAGGATGAGCAGCAAGTGCTCCAGAAAGACAGCTATGTTGACGACATCAATTTCTCCAAGAGAAAGAAAAAGATGCGGCTTGGTCAAAGCCTTCTACAAGAGCAAATCAAAACTCAGACGCCGAATCCCCTAACAAGAAGAGAGCTTCTCAGCCAGGTAGCAGGGCTATATGACCCCATCGGCATAGTGGCTCCTGTTAAGCAAAAGGGAGCGATTCTAGTACGCAGAGCTTTCCAAGAAGCAAAAGAGGGAAGCTGTTCGGTCAGAGACACATGGGACATGGCACTCTCAGATGGACTCAGGGAGGATGCAATTAAGCTCTTTGAACAGTACGTACAACTTGGAAAAGTCAAGTTCGTCAGGGCACTGACTCCCTCTTGCTCCGCAACTGAACCCTTGGGAATCACCTTTTCTGACGGAAGTGAGCACACCTACGGGGCAGTGATGTACCTGAGATGGGATTCAGACCATGGCCCAATTGTCAGACTTGTGGAATCCAAGGCCAAGTTAACTCCCTTGGACCACAGAGGAGACGCTGTTAAAGCAGAGATGTGTGGAGCAGTGTTCGCCTCACGTTTAAAGAAGTATTTGAGCTACACAGTCAAATTCAAGTGGAGAAGTGGTATCATCTTGTGGAAAGCCCTAAACAATCCAAAGTGGGAGGCCATCTCTTTGACAGGAGTCATTACAGTAAGAGAACGAGAAAATGCTCTAAAAGACATTTTTTGTGCTGCGCAATTGGGCACAACTTTCCCAAGCACCACAACAGATCGACTGGTAGCCTATAAAGACCAAGATTCTGGGCTGATGGTTTGTGGTGGCAGAGTGCAGAGCTTTGAAGAGGATAAAGTTGCTGTTCCCATCCTACCCGTTGATGCCTGGGGGTCCATGCTGCTAGCTCGGGAGGCTCACAGGGAGAGTCATGACGGAGTGGCTGGGACCTTGCTTAAAATGAGAAGAAAGGCTTGGGTCATAAAAGGAAGGAGATTTGCTCAAAAAGTCGTTGATCACTGCATAATCTGCAAGAAAGCAAAAGCAAAGAAATGTCAACAAGTAATGAGTGATCTGCCGCCTGAAAGAACTGAACCTGCTGCTCCTTTTGAGTTTACAACAGTAGACCTCTTTGGACCCTACCACGTACACGATGACGTCAAGAAGAGGGTAAAACTCAAAGTCTGGGGAGTTGTCTTACTTCCAGTAGAAGAACAAGACAAAAATGCATCAGGTGACTAAGTTCAAACCCCCATTCAAAGTTTGACTTTAAAGCGTCGATCTCCCAAGTGGTTCCATTGGAAGATCGAGTGGGAGGTGTCAAGTCAAACTGAAATGCAAGAAACTTGCGAGCAGAGAAATGCTACAATTGAAATCACGAGACAGTGATTGAAGTGGGCGGAACCCCAGCCTGCCGAGTTCTGCCTGGGGGTCAAAAGGGCACAGAGCACCAGAAGCCACAAGAAACTTGCGAGCAGTGAATCCAGCAGTAAATCAAAAAGACTGTCCGAAAAGACTGCCGCGAGAGCCAAAAAAGGCAAGCAGGACTGATTTTTCTACAGACCCGATTGGCAGCCGGTAAGGACTGAACTCTAAATGGACTGAGTCGAAGACTGCAGCCCCAGAGACTCTGTTTAACCATTTAAAAGCTGAGAAACTTGTCTGGCTAACGTGTTGATATTGGTGGTGTTTGTTAACCAAGATGACAGGGTGATGATAATGTTTGTTGCCCCAGTAAAGTGCATATGTTAAGGGCTAATGTAAGCTAATTTCTAATACTTATATGCTATGTGTGGTGTTAGTTTAAATAATTGCACTTTAAAAAATATGATAAAATGTGTTAAAAAACAGTAAAGATTCATATGACACCTGCTAAAAAATTGGTAGCAGTAGTGGGCATTATTTGTATTTTTCATTTAATGAAATGTGAAAATTATTTAAAAAACAAAATGGCTGCTATGAGTTGGAATGTAAATACATGTAATTTTCTGTTATTTATATTTGGTTACAGTAATGTGTATATTTTTTGCCTTTGTGTCTAAAGGTTTTTCACCTGTTAAAGACCAAAACTGATAAAGACCTAAACTGATAAAAACTAATCTGCCAAAATAAAAGAAGGAGAAAATAAAAGGTGGAAAAGAAGTGTTTGGTCTGAGTGAATCCAGTTCATCATTTCGGGGTAGATAAATTAAATCCCTTTCAAGCGGGGAAACTGCAAAACATTAGAAGACTTGACAGTGTGTGTGTTCCACTCTGACAGTCGCCACTCCAGGGCCCGGATGGTGGAGATCCTGGATGATAGATGCCGCCTTCTTGAGCCAGTGGCTCATGTAAATACTTTCAATGGAGGGGAGGGCTGTACCCATGCTGGACTGGGCTGAGCACCACTCTCTGCAGCCCCTTGCATTCCTGTACATTGGAATTGCCACACCAGGCCATGTTGCAACCAGTCAGGTTACTTTCTATAATGCATTTGGCAAAGCTTGCTAGAGTAGTTGAAGACATGCCAAATCTCTTTGAACTTCTAAAAACGTAGAGGCTTGGGAGAAATATGTGAATTAAAAAAAAATGCCCAGTAAAGATTTGTAATAATAGAACCATGTCTATCTTAGAATATTAGATACAAAAATACATGTTCAGCAATCAGCTAGAAAATATAAAGGAGATTAAAAGCACTCAGGTGAATCTGAACAACAAGGGATTTGTTCACAATTTTCTTGTCTTTATTACTTAGGAACATATTCTTTATTTGAAATTTGGGAATAAAATAAAATAACTGGAGCAGGAGCCCAGGGCATCAGAACTCCAGTTTACACAGTGTCTGGGCCGTCGGAATGGAATCCGTGACAATGCAACATCTTTCCAAGATGAAAAAAACACAGACAGGAATATTTCCACCATTCCCACATCATTCTCCCTTACCACTACAGGTGGAGTGTCCTTTGAAAGGGCTATCCATCAGAGGTTAATTTTAAAATCTTAACATGAAATGAAGGCCCAGCCCCATCCAAGCCCCACTTCCCCCTCCTCCACCCCCAACCTCTTCTGTGCTCCTTTACCAAATTAGAGGGAAGTACCTTATCTGCTCTTTAGTGACTTCAGCTACAGGTTCTGCAGAGCGCCATAACCACATTGTATCTTGAGGAATTATATTAAAGGCAATGGAGAAGAGGATGGGATAGAACTGTTTTGTTGTTCTGGTGCAGAATTGGTGCATGTGGGAAGAGAGGAATGGCTTCCTTCTGTGCTGTAACCATTCAATGATTCTACTTTATCCACTATATAGAAGTATACATATTATACATTCTCACAACCACCCGTTCATCTTCAGTATATCTTCCCTCTCCACTTTCAGTCCTGATGCAGGGTCTCGACCCAACATGTCTCCATTTGCGTGCACAGAGGCTGCTTAACCCACTTGAGTTCCTCCAGCTGTTTTTTTTTGTTCCAGATACCTGTATCTGCAGTCTCTTGTGTCTCCATGGTAATTGTTCCCTTGCGGGTAAAGGAACTACAACCTCCTGCCAGTTATGGCAACTGCACTCTCTGCATCAGCTGTGCTGTTAATGCTGATGTGATATAATTCTCCATTGTAACATACAACTCAGCAGGGCAATAACTATAAAGCACACCGGTTGTGCCAGCTGTGACTAGGCTCCATAATTTCTGTCAGATATTCTTTGCACTGAATATTAAAATATTCTTTAAAGTATCGTGCAATAATCATTTATCCAATTATCCTTGTAAAAAAATACTAACACTATCAAAACGCAGTTAGAATAACACATAAAGAATACTTATATTACAAAAATTATCACCTTTCAGCCATGATTTTATATAGGAGGCTGTCTATGGTACTTTAAAATATCATAACTATTATTGTCAGAATGCATTTAATAGCCAAGAAGTGATCATTCATTTGACATTTAGTGATGCTAAATATTCTGATTAAATCTTATATTCCAAAATAATTTACAAATCAAATGCATTTGGTTCTGTGGGGTGGATTTTCATGTTAACCAGGAGGAGTGAAAAAAATGTGTTGCCTCCCCATCTAAGGCACCACAACCAATTTTATCTTTGGTCCTGATGACCCATGGACTAATAACACATGTTTGAGCAGCTTGCTAAATGGGACAGCCAGAAATCTGGAAGCTCCTTTGCAGAACCAAAATGGTTCAGGTAAAATAAAATGGAAACACAAGAACTTGTCCTTGGGGATGGCAATAGAGAATCAAGCAATGGGTTGGAGGGTTTTTGAGGGTCAGCATTAAAATATGCCATATAGAAACATAGAAACATAGAAATTAGGTGCAGGAGTAGGCCATTCGGCCCTTCGAGCCTGCACCACCATTCAATATGATCATGGCTGATCATCCAACTCAGTATCCCGTACCTGCCTTCTCTCCATACCCTCTGATCCCCTTAGCCACAAGGGCCACATCTAACTCCCTCTTAAATATAGCCAATGAACTGGCCTCGACTACCCTCAGTGGCAGAGAGTTCCAGAGATTCACCACTCTCTGTGTGAAAAAAGTTCTTCTCATCTCGGTTTTAAAGGATTTCCCCCTTATCCTTAAGCTGTGACCCCTTGTCCTGGACTTCCCCAACATCGGGAGCAATCTTCCTGCATCTAGCCTGTCCAACCCCTTAAGAATTTTGTAAGTTTCTATAAGATCCGCTCTCAATCTCCTAAATTCTAGAGAGTATAAACCAAGTCTATCCAGTCTTTCTTCATAAGACAGTCCTGACATCCCAGGAATCAGTCTGGTGAACCTTCTCTGCACTCCCTCTATGGCAATAATGTCCTTCCTCAGATTTGGAGACCAAAACTGTACGCAATACTCCAGGTGTGGTCTCACCAAGACCCTGTACAACTGTAGTAGAACCTCCCTGCTCCTATACTCAAATCCTTTTGCTATGAAAGCTAACATACCATTCGCTTTCTTCACTGCCTGCTGCACCTGCATGCCCACTTTCAATGACTGGTGTACCATGACACCCAGGTCTCGCTGCATCTCCCCTTTTCCTAGTCGGCCACCATTTAGATAACAGTCTGCTTTCCTGTTTTTGCCACCAAAATGGATAACCTCACATTTATCCACATTATACTGCATCTGCCAAACATTTGCCCACTCACCCAGCCTATCCAAGTCACCTTGCAGTCTCCTAGCATCCTCCTCACAGCTAACACTGCCCCCCAGCTTAGTGTCATCCGCAAACTTGGAGATATTGCCTTCAATTCCCTCATCCAGATCATTAATATATATTGTAAATAGCTGGGGTCCCAGCACTGAGCCTTGCGGTACCCCACTAGTCACTGCCTGCCATTGTGAAAAGGACCCGTTTACTCCTACTCTTTGCTTCCTGTTTGCCAGCCAGTTCTCTATATGGACCATAAGGTCATGTGATGGGAGCAGAATTAGGCCATTCAGCCCATCAATTCTACTCAGCCATTTAATCACAGCTGATCTATTTCTCCCTCCTTACCCTTCTTCTCCCCATAACCTCTGACACCCGAGAACCTCGGACCACTGAGATTTCACGGTAGTGTGATACCATTTAAAGTAGTGTCCATCTATGAATGGGGAACGAAGTATTGTGCCGCTAGTTTACTCATGGTATGGCCCCAGTCACACCAGTTGAGGAAATAGAAAACTTATCTGTATACGCCAGATATAATTAAAAATATTTTCCCCTTCTCTGGCTTTGCTTTAAGATCTCAAACTTAACTTTCATGTGAAACATATTCTTTCTTTTCAGTCTCAAGTATATTAATAGCGGAATTTGGGGTTTTATATTTTTTTAAAGAATGGCTTTTATATTCTTGACTACTTTCAACTTGCAAAGAGAAAGAATTATGTTGAAATGTGTGATCTGCAATACAGCTTTAACTTTTAAATGTAAAATAGAAAATGAAGTTATCTATTTTAGATCAGATAATAGAGTCCAAGAATCATGCAGCATAGAAACAGACCCTTTAGCCCAACTCGCCTATGCAAACCAAGGTGCCCCATCTAAACTAATTCCATTTACCCGCATTTGCACCATATCCCTCTTAATCTTTCCCATTCATGTGCCTATCCAAATGTCTTTTAAATGGTGTTGGTGTACTTCCTCTGACAGCTCGTTCCATATACTCCCACCTTCTGTGTGAAAAAGTTGCTTCTCAGGTTCCTGTTAAATCTACCCACTCTCATCTTAAAGCTATGCTATATGGGTATCTCGATTCACCTACTCCGGATACAAGGCTCTGTGCACTCATCCTATCTATTCTCCTCATGGTTTTATACAACTCTATAAGATCACTTCTCAGCCTCCTGAGCTCCAAGAAATAGTCTTATCCTACCCAACTTCTCTATAGCTCAGGCCTTCAAGTCCTGGCAACATCCTTGTACATTATTACAGTTTATATAACCATATAACCATATAACCATATAACAATTACAGCACGGAAACAGGCCATCTCGACCCCTCTAGTCCGTGCCGAACACATAATCTCCCCTAGTCCCATATACCTGCGCTCAGACCATAACCCTCCATTCCTTTCCCATCCATATAACTATCCAATTTATTTTTAAATGATAAAAACGAACCTGCCTCCACCACCTTCACTGGAAGCTCATTCCACACAGCTACCACTCTCTGAGTAAAGAAGTTCCCCCTCATGTTACCCCTAAACTTCAGTCCCTTAATTCTCAAGTCATGTCCCCTTGTTTGAATCTTCCCTACTCTCAGTGGGAAAAGCTTTTCCACGTCAACTCTGTCTATCCCTCTCATCATTTTAAAAACCTCTATCAAGTCCCCCCTTAACCTTCTGCGCTCCAAAGAATAAAGCCCTAACTTGTTCAACCTTTCTCTGTAACTTAGTTGCTGAAACCCAGGCAACATTCCAGTAAATCTCCTCTGTACTCTCTCTATTTTGTTGACATCCTTCCTATAATTAGGCGACCAAAATTGTACACCATACTCCAGAATTGGCCTCACCAATGCCTTGTACAATTTTAACATTACATCCCAACTTCTATACTCAATGCTCTGATTTATAAAGGCCAGCACACCAAAAGCTTTCTTTACCACCCTATCTACATGAGATTCCACTTTCATGGAACTGTGCACAGTTATTCCCAGATCCCTCTGTTCACCTACATTCTTCAATTCCCTAGTTTAATGGCATCTTTCTTCTGATAGGGTGACCAAAGCTGAATACGGTACACCACTGTCTTGTATAACTGTAACATGATGTTTCAATGTCCATACTTAATTTCCTGAATGATGAAGGCCAGCTTGCTATGAGTACTCAATGATAATACTTTCCATAATCCATGTTGAACAAATTAAAAATTATGTTATTTGTGTAAAAAAACTGATCCTTATTTTGAATAAAGTTTGAACTTCTTGTTGATTATTCTGCTCCATTTGCATCCTTCCTATAACTATGAGATTTTAAATTAATTGCTCGTTGATTCAAAAACTAAAGGTCAATGTTTATGTATTGATTTGCTGCCTTACTATTCAATTGTTTCTGTGAGAACCCTTAAACTATAAATATCATGTGTTAAAAAGTCTCTTTGTTAAATGAAATCTAAAATGTATTTCTTAATCTCTTGGATTGACCTAATGTCATACCCTGAAAGAATTTGACCAGGATTTTAATTTAATTTAATAAATAAGGGCCAAGCACATAACGTTAATACCAAAAATGACAGTGCCTCTACTTTTTTAGAAATTGAAAGAGATTCAGCCTGTCTTTGAATACTCTATCAAACGTCTACAGATGTACACCTGAAAGCATCCTGACTGGTTGCATCGTGGCCTGGTCCAACAATTTCAATGCATCTCCAGAGGAATTTCAAGTGCATCCCTGGAGGAGTTTCGGAAGCTAAGGAGTAACATAAAAAAGAAAACCAGAAGGGCAAAAAGGGGCCAGGAGATAGCTCTGGTGGGTAACATTAAGGACAATCCAAAAATATTTTATAAATACATAAGGGGGAAAGGGGTAAGGAGAATGGGACCTCTCAGGAATCAAAGCAGTCATCTCTGGGTGGAGCCACAGGAGATGGGCAAGGTCCTAAATTAGTATTTCTCCTCTGTATTTACTGAGGAGAAAGACAGTAGGACGAAGGAAATTGGAACAGTCTTTGGAAGTGTCTTGAGAGCAGTCAGGGTTATTGTCGAAGAAGTACTGTCGTGTTTGAGGTAGACAAATCTCCAGGGCCTGATCTGATATATCCGAGGACATTGTGGGAAACTAGAGAGGAAATTGCGGGAGCCCTGGTTGAAATTTACGAGTCGTCCTTAAATGCAGGAGATGCTGGCAGACTGGAGGGTGGCAAATGTTGTGCCTCTTTTCAAGAAGGGCTGCAGGGAAAATGCTGGGAACTATAGGTCTGTGAGCTTAACGTCTGTAGTTGGTAAGTTACTGAAGAGTATTCTGAGAGATAGGATATACAGGAATTAGGATGGGCAAGGGTTGATTTAGGATAGTCAACATGATTTTGTACATGGGAGGTCATGTCTCACAAATCTGATTGATTATTTTGAAGACGTGACCAAAAAGGTTGATGAAGGCAAAGCTGTAAATGTTGTGTACATGGACTTCAATAAGGCGTTCAACAAGGTTCCATATGGTACACTGCTCTGGAAGATTAGATCGCATGGGATCCAAGGAGAGATAGCTGAATGGATAGCAAATTAGCTCCATGGAAGGAAGCAGAAGGTAATGGTGGAAGGTTGCTTATCAGACTGTATGCCTGTGGCTAGTGGTGTGCCTCAGGGTTCGGTGCTGTGCCCGTTACTATTTGTCATTTACATCAATGATTTGCATGAGAACATACAGGGCAAGATTAGCAAGTTTGCTGATGATACAAAAGTTAGTGGTTTAGCAGATAGTGAAGATGGTTGTGAACGATTGCAGCAGGATCTGGATCAATTGGCCAGGTGGGCGGAGGAATGGTTGATGGCATTTAATACAGAGAAGTGTGAGGTGTTGCATTTTGGGATGTCGAATAAGGGCAGGACCTACACAGTAAATGGTAGGCCTCTGGGTAGAGTTGTAGAGCAGAGGGATCTTGGAGTACAGGTGCATGGTTCCTTGAAGGTCGAGGCACAGGTAGATAAGGTGGTCAAAAAAGCTTTTGGCACTTTGGCCTTCATCAGACAGAGTATTGACTATAGAAGTTGGGAAGTCATGTTGCAGTTATTTAAGACGTTGGTGAGACCGCATTTAGGGCACCATGTTATAGGAAAGATATTGTCAAGCTCGAAAGGGTTCAGAAAAGATTTACGAGGATGTTGCCAGGACTAGAGGTTGTGAGCTATAGGGAGAGGTTGAGTAGGTTGGGTCTCTATTCCATGGAGTGCAGGAGGTTAAGGGGTGATCTTATAGAGGTGTATAAGATCATGAGAGAAATGGATCGGGTAGATGCACAGTCTTTTGCCCATAGTAGGGGAATCGAGGAACAGAGGACATAGGTTCCAGGTGAAGGGGAAAAGATTTAATTGGAATGCAAGAGGTAACTTATTCACACAAAGGGTGGTGGGTGTATGGAACAAGCTGCCAAAGGAGGTAGTAGGCTGGGACTATCCCATCGTTTAAGAAACAGGTAGATAGATACATGGATAGGACAGGTTTGGAAGGATATGGACCAAGCACAGGCAAGCGGGACTAGTGTAGCTGGGACATTATTGGCCAGTGTGACGAGTTGGGCCGAAGGGCCTGTTTCCACACTGTATCACTTTATGACTCTCTAATGCACTGGAACAACAGAGGCTACAGAGAAGGGTGGACTCGGCTCAATCATGGTCACAGCCCTCCCCACTTTAAACAGAATCTAAATGGAGCTCTGCCTCAAGAAGGCAAAAATTATCATCAAGGATTCTTACCATCCACATAAGGCACTCTTCCCACTACTACAGTCAGGAAGGTGGTACAAAGCCTGAATTTGCACACAAGGTCCAGAAAGTTATTTTCATACAACTGTCAAGTTCCTAAACTGACCCCCAACAACCTTAATCGTATCTCAGTAACTGAACAACTCTTGCTTTATCGTGGACCTGTTTTTCTAATTGTGTTTTGCAGTAAGGTCTTTTCTGTGTACAATCAGTTTACTGTATTACAGAATATATGTGTGTTCTCTGAGTCTAAATGCTGCTGCAAGCAAAACTTTAATTATACGTGTACCTCATCATACATGTGCATATAACAATAAACTCAATCTGACTTTCCCCATGATTAATGTGGAATATCTTCAGAATAAATTATTTTAGCAAAGTAAAGTTTGTTCTTCCAAAAATTGTTTCTCTTTGGGCTTGGAGTAATCCCAAATTAATATGAATTATAGACGGTAGTGGAAAGATCAGTAAATGTATCCATAGTCCTGATTTACATTTGCCTGATAGTCATAGTCATACAGTGATACATAATAATCATAATAATACTTTATTAGCCAAGTCTGTTTTGCAACATACGAGGAATTTGATTTGCCATACAGTCATATCAATTAAAAAAAAGCAACAAGACACACAAAATACATTTTAACATAAACATCCACCACAGTGACTCCTCCACATTCCTCACTGTGATGGTGTAAATTGCTCATTCTAAGCTTCCCCCTGGGCTAGTTTCAGTCAGAAATCACTGTCAAACACTTGCGCATCGAAACTTTATTTTGACAAAACACAATTCCAGTTCCAACTACTTTACCTAACCACCGCGTGTTCGATCCTCGTATCTGCCTGATCAAGCCCTCTTGGCCTCGCTCAAACAGAAACACTCCAGAAGGTCATGCTGTCCTAAGCGTTCTCCCAGAAGATCAATACAGGACCTCGTGGGAGCGGTCTTTTATAGGTCCCCGAACCTTGAGGGCCGAACCACATGGGGGTGGTCTCTTTACAGTCCAATAATAGGTATTGATTAACCCCGTACATGACAGACATTTCCCTAACCCAATAATACAGTAGCTAATACATTGTATTCAAACAGTGTTTCTCAAAGGAAACGAACATCGCAACATGTGCCCTGATATGCAAGAAAACCAGACAAGGCTCAATGCTTAATCCAATCAACATCCAGCAAAGTAAAGCTTTGCAACATTATTTACAATGTGTATGTCTGGTTTGCATTCATCCAATCCATTCTATGCATTTTGCACCTAATTGTCAGTATCTGCAGATGTTCCCATACTCTTCCTGCAGCTCTAATCTAGGCTCTAAAACTGGCACCATTCTGCAGCTTGTCCCATCTCTACAGAAGGCACTTTTAAATTGACCAAATGGCCTAGCAGCCCAGAAGCCTTTACTCAATTTTAGTGTCCTAGCCGCTCCAATTTGGCCAGGATTAACAATGGACGGCGAAAAAATAGTTCAATCTCTTCCCTTCTTTGTTCTCCTGCGGTCGGGGGCCTTGAGCCTTCCGTTGACGGGACAATCTTTGCTCCCGTAGCTCCCACATTGGGGGGATCTCAGCTCCCCCGCGCCTTATGATCGGACCCCGGGTCGGGGCAGGTCGAACCTTCTGCGACTTTGGAGCTTCCCGTCATCAACCTCTACTCAAAACTGTGAGCTCCTCGATGGTGAAATGTGCAGGCCACGGATGGAGCATCGATCCCAGGCAAGAGAGCGCAGACTCCGATGGTAAGTCTACGGCCCCGCGATGGGGCTTAAAGTCAGTCTCGAGCAAGGCCGCCAGCTCCATGATGTTAGGCCGCAGAGCGACCGGAGATACAATCAAGAAAACACTCGCAAGGTAAGAGATTGAAAAACGTTTCCCCCACCCCCCATGTAAAACAAACCAGAAAAACCAAGGCAAATTCCTTGTATGTGTACGTACTTGGCCAATAAAGTTAAAATTATAAAGAAACATATACTTATAACACAAACATTTAAAAATAAACAAAAAATAACAAAAAAGATGAAAAGATAGACTGTTGGTGAGGCTGTCATCGCAGACGGCGCCACCTGGTACAGCATGGAAGCAAGTTATTGGCCCCAACTTGCCCACACCAGCTAACATGTCCGAGCTACACTAGTACCACCTGCCCGCATTTGGCCCATATCCCTCTAAACATGTCCTATCCTTGTACCTGGCTAAATATTTCTTAAATGTTGGGATAGTCCCAGCCTCAACTACCTCCTGGGGCAGCTGGTTCCATACCCCCACCAACCTTTGTGTGAAAAAGTTACCCCTCAGAGTCCTATTAAATCTTTTCCGCTTCACCTTAAATCTATGTCCTCTTGTGTTCGATTCACCTACTCTAGGCAAGGGACTCTGTGCATCTACTCGATCTATTCCTCTTGTGATTTTATACACCTGTGGATCACCACCAAGGAACCTAATTGAACCTCCAAGGAATAGAATCCCAGCCTACTCAACTTTTCCCTGTAGCTCAGTCCCTCTAGCCCTGGCAACATCCTCGTAAATCTTCTCTGTACCCTTTCTAGCTTGACAACGTCTTGACAACATGGTGCCCAGAACTGAACACAATACTCTAAATGCGGCCACACCAATGTCTTATACACATGACCTCCCAATTTCTGTACCAATACTCTGCCTGATGAAGGTCAATGGGCCAAAAGCCATTTTGACCACCCAATCTACCTGCGACTCCACCTTCAGGGAAGTACAGTATGCGCCTGCACTTCTAGATCCCTCTGCTCTACAACATTACCTATAGCCCTACCATTCACTGTGTAGGTCCTGCTCTTGTTTGACATCCCTAAATGCAACACCTCACATTTGTGATCTGCAGCATCTGAGTTTTCAATGTCCTTCTAAATTCATAATTAATATAAAGGAAATTATATTAACATAGGATGATTTAGCTTAGTTTAAAGATATAGCATGGAAGCAGGCCCTTCGGCCCACCAAGTCTGCGCCGACTAACGATTACCCGTACATTAGTTCTATCCTAGCGACAATTTACAGGTGCCAATTCACCTACAAAGCTGCTAATCTTTAGAATGTGGGAGGAAACCGGAGCACCCTGAGAAAACCTATGTGGTCACAGGGAGAATAAACAAACTCGTACAGACAGCACCCGCAATCAGGATCGAACCCGGGTCTCTGGCACTGTAAGGCAGCAACTCTACTGCTGCACCACAGTGGCCTTATAATATGCAAAACTACTTTACACCCAATGAAGATCAATCTCAACATGTTAGAATTGACACAGAGCAATCTCAACATATTAGAATGAGCGAGATCCCCCAAGCAGTAATAAGATAATGACAAGATTACATTTTTAATCAGTTTTCAGCATCTGGGTGTCACTGGCATTTATTGCCAAAGCCTAATTATTGTTGTGAAGGTGGTGGTGTGCCATCATTTCTCACGCATTTGTGGTCCATCTGGGAAAGGTACTGCCAGAGTGCTGTTGGAGATGGAGTACCTGGGATTAAACTCAACAACAATGAAGGATAGGTGACACATGTCCAAACCAGGAAAATGCACAACATGGAAGGAAACATCCCATGCACCTGCTGCCCATGTCCTTCTTGGAGGCAGAGGTTATAGCTTTTGATGTGCTTTCAGAATAGCCAAGGAGAGTAACTGCAGTGCATTTTGTAAGATGATATGCAATGCAGCCACTCTGCATTTATGATGGAGGAAATTAAAATTTAGTGTGGAGGATGGGGTGTCAATCCAGTGCTTGCTTTGTTCAAGTCAAGCCACTTGTGTTGTTGGAGCTGCTCTCATTCGACAAGTGGAGAGTATTCCACCACACTCCTGACTGGTGCCTAAAAGGCCTTGGAAAAGGGGGAGAGTCAATCACCACAGGATACCCATCTTGTGACCTGTTCTTAGTTATGGTATTTATGTTTATGTCGAGTAGACTTTCACCCAGGCATGTGGTGAGTACATAATTAATTGATGTTAGTCGAAGGACTCGAGGAAATTGCCCCATATTTTCTTCAACTGTGCATTTTCCCTCTTTTGAAAGGATAGAGAGAGCCTTAGTTTAATATTTCATCGGGCAGACAATTCCCTTACTACACTTAGCACCAGCTTGGATTTTCTGTTCTCAAGTCTTTGATGTGGTTTTAAATTGTCAAATTGTATCACAGAATAAATTGTTACAAATGGCCAAAGTTAACAATTGTGGTAGTTTTCTTGCTCCTAAAACTTTCAATTCTATTTTCAACCAATAGGTGAGATGCCTCTGAAAAGAAAATAAGATTGTATGTGACTAACACAGATTCTGTAACAATTTTAAAATAAATGTTTTCTTTATATGTTGTTTATTTTTTATCTTTGTTACTGCTAATATGACATGTATGATGATTTTAGTAACATGCATTGTTGAGTGTGAAATTTGCACACTTACCTAGGCTGCTTATTTGTCTTAACTTTGGTACTGTACATGTTTTAAGTTGTGCTAGAGGAAAGATGTCACTTCATACTTATGAAGCAAAAGTTGTTTCAGAAATTATATAGTTCAAATTTCTGTTGGTTTCCATCTCCCTCCCAGAAAACACATCAGGTTAAATCACATATTTCCATAGGCATATAGTCTTTATCGTATGTTTTTCATTTTACTGAGTTTATTATTGCATTGACATTTCATTTAGAAACAGATAAAACAATGACAATATGTACTTGCATAAAGTAGAAGTCAGGAAATTAATTCACATGCTTCTTTCATTTTCATGATGATATTACAATCAGTTAAATAGCCATCGTCTGTCAAACATATAATACCCTGAGTATTTTAAAGTGCTACAAATAAATAAATCGTAGAACATAATTTTGAGAGGAAAGCAGTGACTTGAGCCAACAAAGTAAAAGTGTAAATGGTCTATTTTACTGAGCAATTCTCAAACGTTGCATTGTTATGAACAGTTTCAAGGTCTTGGATGCTCGAGGCATCTATGGTGTGATCACTGGCATCAGTGCTAATTATGGAAGAGATACTAGCTATGAAAGAGTGCATATTTTTGGCATATATGTCTCGAATGTTCACATAAGGTAAATCAGGACAACTTTCTGCAAGTTCTGCATTGCAGCGGTCAATGTCTATCATCTTATTCTTCCTGTAGTACTTGGAAAATTTGTTGAAAATGATAGTAATGGGGAGAGCCACTACCAAAATTCCACATATAATGCAAATGCTTCCGATGAGCTTTCCCAGTAATGTGACAGGATATGTGTCCCCATACCCAACTGTAGTCATGCTAATGGTTGCCCACCACCAGCTCATGGGAATACTGTGAAGTCCTGACTCGCTTTCATCCTTTTCAACAGAATAAGCAAGGACAGAGAATATAGAGATCCCGACTGTCAAGAAGAGGAGTAAGAGACCAACCTCGTGGTAGCTGTGCCTGAGTGTGGCTCCCAGTGATCGCAGACCCACTGAATGCCGAGCCAGTTTCAGGATACGGAATATCCTCATTAAACGCAGGATCTGAATCACCTTACCCACATTTTCCAACTCTTCACTGTCCTCGTCCATTGTCTCCAGGGCCAGCGTAAAGTAGAAAGGTAAGATTGAAACAAAGTCAATTAGGTTCAGAGGTTTTTTGAAGAATTTCATTAAACTTGGCGTAACAGAGAACCTCACGATGAACTCCGCAGTGAACCAGACGACACACGCAAACTCCAGTCCTTCTAGAGCAGGATGAACTATCTCTTTATCATTTGCATCAAATTGCTGGAACTCATGCATGCTATGAATGCACATCGCCACAATGGATGTCAGGACCACACCCAATGATAAAACTGCATAGATCTTGGCTGAGAGCGAATGTCCAGGATTTTCTAACCTGACCCACAGATTCATTCTTAGTTTTCCATACCGCATGCTTTCAAATTTATCCATATCTTTATCCATGGCTGATAATTCCTCAAAGGAAGAGTCAATACTCTCCTCACTTTTCTGATCCCAATCTCTATCCACCACATCCTCTTTCCTCTCTTGATACCTATTGTTGCAGCAGGAGTCAATAAAATGTTCATTAATCCCCCAGTATTCAATTTCTTGACTGAATGAAAATGCACAGAGTTCTTCCATGACATGCAGTTTGCCAGTGTAGTAGAAGTTCAGAATGTACCGGAAGAGGCAGGGATTCCGATCAAAGTAGAATTCCTTGTCCACAACATTGTAATCATCGCAGAGCTCCAAAATATCCTCCTCGGTATCACATTTCAGCAGTTTTCCTAACCTGGTGTATGGAAACTGCAGCAGAGTACGATGGTCAACTCGCTGTTTGTATCCTCCCACATTTATGTTGATAAGTTCGCATTCAGTGGAAGTCCTTTCAAACAACTGCCCACAAATCATGTTGGCAAATCCTTATCGTTTAGTATCTTCCATTTACTTGTTCCAAATAAAAAACGATTGACACCTAAAATAAAGTAATATTACTTTGTCAATGGAATAAAGGAAATGGTAAGAAAATCTGCCTAATTTCTCTACAGCATTGGGGTCAATAAATCCCAATTCTTATCTAAAACATTGACATTGTTTATAAACACAAGTCACAGAATAATACTACAATCATTTATCTTTAATGTCACATACAGTGGTTCTCTCATGGCATTCACTTTCAATAGCAATTTGAGATAATTGATCAAGGATTCTATAAAAGTTATTGCATGGGTAAGCTGAGGAGCGAGCCAAGTAAGTTTTATTAAAATAAAGCATGCTTCTTTTACAGCTTAGAAAGCCATCCTTATGGTTAAAGCCATATGGTTACATGAGGCAGAGTAGGGTTTTTTTGGTCTATTATAGTTTTAGATTATTTTTTTTAAACATGGATAATTGACAAAAAACACATCTGGTATTTATCAGAAATTCACTTATCTCCATCACCAATTGCATTGCAAAATACTTCCCCAAATTTGAAATGAGAGTATCATATCGACAGAAGGAAAATTATATATTTTCATTTAACTATACTATGTGAAGCTTTCACAAACTCATTGAATAAGCTTATATACTTTGACAGAAGTAAGTGTGGGTGTTACAATCTGCACAGAACAACTAGTGAACTGTTTTCATAAAACATTCAGAAAGCAAACAAACTCAATAATCACTGTGGAATTGAAGAACAACAGAAAATATTATATTCAGAATATCATACAGCAACAGTGGAAAGGAAAAAAGTCATAATGTACAAGATCAATGACCATTTATATGAACAGTAATGAATAGAGGAGGGGTATTTAAAGAGACAGATAACTGATACAAAAGTTAGTGGTTTTGCAGATAGTGAAGATGGTTGTGAACGACTGCAGCAGTATCTGGATCGATTGGTCAGGTGGGCGGAGGAATGGTTGATGGCATTTAATACAAAGAAGTGTGAGGTGTTGCATTTTGGGACGCCGACAAGGGCAGGACCGACACAGTAAATGGTAGTGTTGTAGAGCAGAGGGATCTGGGAGTACAGGTGCATGGTTCTTTGAAGGTCGAGTCGCAGGTAGATAAGGTGGTCAATAAGGCTTTTGGCACTTTGGCCTTCATCAGTCAGAGCATTGAATATAGAAGTTGGGATGTCATGTTGCAGTTGTTTAAGAATTGGTGAGACCGCATTTAGAATATTGTGTTCAGTTCAGGGCAACATGTTTTAGGAACAATATTGTTAAGCTTGAAAGGGTTCAGAAAAGATTTACGAGGATGTTGCCAGGACTAAAGGGTGTGAGCTATAGGGAGGGGTTGAGTAGGCTGGGTCTCTATTCCATGGAGCGCAGGAGGATGAGGGGAGATCTTATAGAGGTGTACAAAATCATGAGAGGAATAGATCGGGTAGTTCCACAGTCCTTTGCCCAGAGTAGGGGAATCGAGGACCAGAGGACATAAGTTCAAGGTGAAGGGGAAAAGATTTAATAAGAATCTGAGGGGTAACTTAATCACACAAAGGGTGGTGGGTGGAACAAGCTGCCAGAGGAGGTAGTTGCAACTGGGACTATCCCATTGTTTAAGAAACACTTAGACAGGTACATGGATAGAACAGGTTTGTAGGGATGTGGACCAAGCACGGGCAAGTGGGACTAGTGTAGCTGGGACATTGTTGGTCAGATGTGGGCGAGCTGGGCCGAAGGGCCTGTTTCCACACTGTATCACTCTATGACTCTCTAATGCACTGGAACAACAGAGGCTGCAGAGAAGGGTGGACTCGGCTCAATCATGGGCACAGCCCTCCCCACTTTAAACAGAATCTAAATGGAGCTCTGCCTCAAGAAGGCAAAAGGAATATGTACAGTCCCCTACCCAAGTACCTGAAAAGTTAAATTGTCATCATTCAGTTTAAACCTCTCCCTTCCCCACATACCTATGCCCTACCGACCCTTCTCCGTTTTTCTAAATTCAAAATTATCGTAAAACCCTTTTCTTCAGGATTTCAGGATTTAAGAACTGCACAGTGAAATCAGCCGTTGGAAAGATTCCAGTCCAGAGTCAGTTTTTGCATTGTTCGATTACATTTATATGGCCCTGCATCAATATTTATTGCATAAGACTCTTGTAATGCACATAGGGTCATTTCACGATGTTAAAGGTGTTATATAAGTGTATGCCAATCTTCCTGGTTCAGCTAGCTCAACTGATTGAAGAAGGGTCCTGACCTGAAATGTCACCTATCAATGTTCTCCAGAGATGCTGCCTGCGCTGTTGAGTTACTCCAATACTTTGTGTCCATTGTGTAAACCAACAGTTCCTTGTTTCTACATTTTTACTGGAAAATTACTTTGCTTCCCCATTTATAAGTCATGGGTTTCTCAGGTGTTTCCAAATGCGTGCTGTATGAATATGATTCAGTAATCTTGAACATTTTGATGAGTTACACTGGGAGACCTGTATCTAATTGGAGCACTTGGGCAGAGTAAAGGAAGGCCCTGTCCCACTTGGGCGTCATTTGCACGTCATTTACGCGACAGGCCGGTAGTGACTGACGTGCGACAGTCGCGCGACTGTCACGCAAAAATCGTCTAGCAGTATGACAGTCGAGTGCCAAGTGCTCCTGAGGGCCCTGTTTTTTTTGGGAGCCATTTGCGATGTCATTCGTACTTAGTCCGACCTCCGTGGCAAGGATTTTCCCAGTGAAAAAATTTCAAAACTACACGCGCTTTATACTCGGGTGGTCACGTGGTGCGGCATTCAAATGACGCGCAAATAATAAGCCGACGGCATATGGGCGGCGCATGGTTACGGACGTTGACGCACAGTGACGCATAATAAATTAGCATAGGCAATATTCGTGCGTCATCGTGCTTAACCATACGTCACCACCTGCTACACATACGCCGTCAGTATGTCAGCGTACGCCATCAGTACGTCAGCGTGCGCAAGGGATACGTCATGCAGGTGGTGCGCGAGGATTTTGAGCATTCCAAAATCCTGAGGCGTCGCGCGTCACTGCATACGCCACCACGCCTCACCACGCGCCATGCGCGCATCACGACACGCCAACCAATTTTTAGGATGTCACGTAAATGACGGGCAAATTACGCCCAAGTGGGACAGGCCCTTAAACCATTTTATAGGCTATTCCTACTTTAACCCCATCAGTGCCAGTTAACAATGGAAACACATTTTGAAAACTCATCCCAAAACATGGCAACTTCCTCCTATATGTTCAGTCACTGGTTCATTAAACCCACCTTTACTCAAGCTTCTTAATGTCATTTTTCCTCAGCATCCATTTTCCCTCAGTGAAATGCCTTTGATAAAAGGAACTTTATTAGTGTCAGTGATGATTGCTCTTCCAACATTTTATAAAATCAAAATAATGTTTAAGGAATTTTTTAGTCCTCAGGTCATAGAGTGATACAGTGTGTAAACCGGCCCTTCATCCCAACCTGCCCACACCGGCCAACATGTCCCAGCTACACTGGTCCCACCTGCCAGCATTTGGTCCATATCCCTCCAAACCTGTCATATCCATGTACCTGTCCAACTGCCTCTAAAATGTGGGGATAAACCCTGCCTCAACTACCTCCTCTGGCAGCTTGTTCCATACATCCACCACCCTTTGTGTGAAAAGGTTACTCTTCAGATTCCTATTAAATCTTTTCCCCCTCACCTTAAACCTGTCCTCTGGTCCTCGATTCACCTACTCTGGGCAAGAGAACCTGTGCATCTACCTGAACTATTCCTCACATGATCATATACACCTCTATAAGGTCACCCCTCATCCTCCTGTGCTCCAAGGAGTCCCCACCTACTCAACCTCTGCCTATAGCTCAGACCCTCTAATAATGACAACATCCTCATAAATCTTCTCTGTACCCTTTCCAGCTTGACAACATATTTCCTATAACATGGTGCCCAGAACTGAACACAGTATTCTAAACGTGGCCTCACCAACATCTTATACAACTGCAACATGACCTCCCAATTTCTATGCTCAATACTCTGGCTGATGAAGGCCAATGTGCTAAAAGCCTTTTTGACCACCCGATCTACCTGCGACTACATCTTCCGGGAACTATGCACCTGCACTCCTAGATCCCTCTGCTCTACAACACTCTCCAAAGCCCTGCCATTCACTGTGTAGGTCCTGCCCATGTTAGACTTCCATAAAATGTAACACTTCACATTTTCTGCATTAAATTCCATCAACCATTCCTCAGCCCACTTAGCCAATTGATCAAGATCCTGCTGCAATTTTTCACAACCATTTTTACTATCTGCAAAACCATCCACTATTGTATCATTTGCAAACTTGCTAACCTTGCCATGTATGCAAGATTAAGCAAATTGCAGGGGGGGGGGGGGGGGGGGGGGAATATGGAACTTTAAAAGAAAAATAATTATTTAATATCAAAATCATGTTCAGATATTAAAACCACACTGTGAGACCAATATCAAGATTTAAGCAATTTCTCTCTCATTCATTTTATGTTAGCAGTAACACTGGCCTTTTAAAAATAATGGATACATCAATTTATGAAGTATGGGGTAAATCTTCAGAGACTATTTAAAGCCATATTTCAAGCTTTGATGATGGAGCTGGATCGAAATATTTTAACACAGTTGCCCAGACAAGAAAGTGAAGTGGGTGTCAGATGATAACTAATCCACTCAGTTTTTCACCTTAAAGGTCAATGGATAAAGAATCTGAAAAATGCTGGTTATTTGCATATCATCAGAAGCAGCATCCCATGGATATCATAGGATTGAAATCCATATCCACTCCACTTCAATATATTTACACCCTGTCTTCCTTCTTCCCACTATCTTGTTTATAAACTCCAGCTGCATTTGTTTTAAATAGACTATCCTCTTCATCTTGTTACCATTTAATTGTGAAAACATATTCATGCCCCAAGATTGAATTTGTAATTGGCAGATTAATTATTACACAAAATTATTTGAAATAATACATTTGGTCTGCGACGGACATGTCATACTGTTAACAATATTTATCCATAGTAATATTCAGTATTATTCATATTGAATGCATTATATTGTAAAATAATCCACGTTTTTTTTTTTTTTTTAAAGGAAAGCATACTTGAAAGATAGTCATGAAAGTTTCAAGATAAAAGTATTAAATATCATATTTAGACCAAAGTGAGCATACACATGAAGAAGGACTCACAAGTAAATGAAAAAAAAATCAAACTTTCCACTTAAGCTTTTAAAGAGAAATACTTTGGAGGCTACTGCTGAATTAATTAAACTTTTGTGAAATTTAACATTTCGGAATTGGTAAATGGTCACTGTTAATTATTTGGGTCCATTGTCAGAACATTCATAAGATAAGAGTATCAATTAGTTCTGCATGAACGTTAATCCTCTTCAACTTTATGGGAGTTGACTCACGCTATGATTTATCTTTCCATAGATGCACCTGATCTGTTGTGTATTTCCAGCATTTTGCCCTTCAAATTTCCAGTCCTTTAATTTATTTTGGCTCACACTATGTTCGTGATATTGCATGAAAGCTGAAACCATGGATTTAACTATGGGATCCAAGTTAACCAAACAAATGCAAAATACAAAGGGCTGGATGATCTCAGTGGGTCATGCAGCATCTGTGGAGGAAATGGATAGGCAACTATTTGGGTTGGGACCCTTCTTCAGATCAAATATAACTTTGCCTGTCCATTGTTTCCACAGATGATGCCTTGACCTGTTGAATAGCTCCAGCACTTTGTGTATTGCTCTGAAGCACTTCCCTCTGAAAGGCGATTCTGGACTATCAAAGCCGCCACAGCCAGACATAAAAACAGCTTTTTTCCACGAGCAGTAGCTCTACTCAACAGCCAAAAGTCTGTAGCCTCCTTTTTCTCTGGTATTTTATTTAATTCTTCACATGATTAAATTATAATGTTTTATTTTTAATTGTCTACTGTATATCGCAGTGTTACTTGTGAGCAAAGCACCAAGGCAAATTCCTTGTATGTATACATACTTGGCTAATAACATTTATTCAATTCAATTCAATTCTAGCATCTGCAGCTCCTTGAGTCTCCAATTTATGGATGCTGTTTGCAGTTGTAAATTTTCAATCTTTCCAAAAATGGACTAAGGTATCAGTGAAAAGATGTTTTAGTATGAATTGTTAAAATATATTATTTCACAGTAAGGTGAAACTCCAGAGAGGCAGATATAAGCAGAGTCACATAATTCAACGAGTATGGCTTGCCTTACCAAAATAAAGAGCATTGCACACTTTCCTATTGAAATTAGTCTTCCTATAATAAACTAGGTCACTAGGATTCTTCTCACCACGTCTCCCAGAGCCCTACCATTCTAGCCTTCTAATAGCATTTTACTCCCGTGTGGCTTCATGGCGAATGTTTCCTCTTCTTGGCTGAAAGTACCTGACTGTTTCATCTTTCCATTCACAATCACAAACAGGAAATTATTCTGCTGCGAGTCCAAGACCAGATTTTACAGATGTGAGATGTTTATCATTTTCCTAACCATCCTGAATAATTGCTAACTATTAATAATCTTCTAGACTAAGTGGGACCCGTTGGGTCCTTGTCACACATGAGGCCTGGTACCCCAACGCAACCCGTTCCGCAACGCAATATTCCACCACTCACCCGTTCCCCCAATGCAACCCGTTCCCCCAAAGCAATATTCCACCACTCACGCCTATCCCCCTCCCATCAAATCCACCCGTCCTTGTCCACCTCTCCCTCTACTCCCCCCTCTAGCCCACCTTGCCCATCACCCCGGACACCTTCTACTCCCCTCCCTACCCCCCCCCCCCCTGCACTCCACCACCCCTCTACCCCACTTCCTCCCTCTCTTTCCCCCCTCCCTCCCTCATCCCTCTCTCCCCCCTCCATCCCTCATCCCTCTCTCCCCCCTCCCTCCCTCATCCCTCCCCCCTTCCTCTGTCTTCTCTTCCCCCCCCCCCCCCGTGCTGTGGGCCGGGCTGTGGCGCTCCCTCTCTCTGTGTAATGGTGCAGTGCGTTAGGGCGGCTCCCGGTGTCCACGCCTGCAGGCAGGTGCCGCTGGAGCGCTGCCCGTCCCGGGACCCATGGTGTCCCTCGCCAACAGGTAGACAGCGGGGCTCGACGCTGCACCCCCCCATCTCTCTCTACCACCCTATCTCCCTCCCCCCCCCCATTTCACTCATCCTGCTCCCCTCACTCCCATTCCCTGCCCCAGCACCTACCCAGGTTGTAGAGCAGCGCCAGGGCCTGGAACTCGGCCTGGTTCTCGTACTCGACCTGACGCTGGCTGTAGGCAGCTGAAGCACTCGCAGACCTGGGCCTCGACGGAGTCGGGCTCGCTGTGTCGGGGGCGGGGTGAGGGCGGCAGGCGGCCGAGCTAGAGCTGCCCGCAGAGCAGAAAGCGAAGGCTGTGCTGCAGGATGCTGTGATGTGTGCTGTGTGGCCCCCGATGCGTTGGTACACCTTGACCCAGGCCCTGGGCTTGGGCACGACTCCACACCTCAGCTCGGCCGCCATCTAAACTCCAGTCCAGGCCTTGACTTCATCTCCGGGCTTGTCCCTGACCCTGAACCCAGGCTCGTCCTTGGTTCCAGCCCAGGCCCAGTCCCCGGGCTCGGCGCGCAGCTCCATCCCAGGCCCAGGCCCAGTCCCCGGGCTCGTCCTTGGCTCCAGTCCGGGCCCAGTCGCCGGGCTCGGCCCGCAGTTCCACCCTCCCCACCAGGTACTGGCCGTCGGTGCCACTCCTTCACCATGGCAACCTCGAACCAATTGACAGTGGACGCGGCCAATCAGTGTGGCGATGGTGCCAGAAAGGGGCGTCCCGGGACGCCCCTTCCTGACTGACAGGCAGGAAATTAGACCAATTTGCATGGCGGCGACTGACAGCAAAGTGCGCGAGCGCAGTTTTTACGATTTTTAAACCTTAATAACTTTTACAATATACCATCGATCGGAACGAAACGTGTTGCACTCGCAGCACAGGAGAACGGTGAGTAAGCTGGAGAATAACCGTAGCACTATCGCGTACAGTTTTTGCGCAAATTGAAAAACCCCGAAAACCGGAAGAGCACAAGATCAGAGTTTTAGTTACGCATAGATAGATAGGAGATGAGGAAATAAAACTGTCTCCTTGGCATATTTATTATTATTGGCGCACATCCTTTGGCATTTAAACACCAAGCTTCAGAACATAACATTTAAAGTTTATTTTTTTACTGAATTTTTTCAGTAGGAGAATGGTTAAAATATCTCCAAATGTAACAGCAATTATATATTCTTTATAATCATATAGATAGATAGATAGATAGATAGATAGATAGATAGATAGATAGATAGATAGATAGATAGATAGATAGATAGATAGCCTTTTATTGTCATCCAGACCGAAGTCTGAACGAAATTGAAGCAGTCATACATACAATACAATACAATAAAAAACAACAATAAACACATATTAACATCCACCACAGTGAGTCCACCCAACATCTCCTCACTGTGATGGAGGCAAAAGTCTTAGGTCTCCAGTCTCTTCCCTCCTCTTCTCCTTCTGCGCTGAGGCGATACCCCCCGGGCGATGTTACAAATGTCCCGCGGCTCAAACACCGCGGCCCGGGGTGGTCGAAGCTGCCGCCCACCAGTCCTGCTGACGCAGCCGCTGGCCCGCGGCCGAACCCCGGACTCAGGCCAACGCCGCCAGAACACCGTGCAAGCCACCGGAGCATCGTTCCAGCCCCGAGCCGGATCGCCCTCACGTGAGTGCCGTTACCGTCTCAGCCTCGGGCTGGGCCGCCCCGACCGGGCACCGCTCCTCCCTCGGGCTGGGCCGCCCCGACCAGGCACCGCTCCTCCCTCGGGCTGGGACGCCCCGACTGGGCGCCGCTCCTCCCTCGGGCTGGGCCGCCCCGACTGGGCGCCGCTCCTCCCTCGGGCTGGGCCGCCCCGACCGGGCACCGCTCCTCCCCTAGGGCTGGGACCGCCCCGACCGGGCGCCGGCTCCTCCCTCGGGCTGGGCCGCCCCGACCGGGCGCCGCTTCTCCCTCGGGCTGGGCCGCCCCGACCGGGCGCCGCTCCTCCCTCGGGCTGGGAACGTCGTACCTCCCCGAGCTCGGCCACTCCGACGGGAGCACCGTTCCTTCCTCGGGCCGGCCGTCCTCACAGTAGCGTCACAGCCCCTCACGGAAGCACTGTTCCAGCCCCGACCGGGCCGTCCTCACGGGAACGAGCCCAGTGCGAGTCCTGGCGGGCTCTGCCTCCTGAGCCTCGAGGTCGCCAGCTCCGCCATTAGGCCTCAGCGCAGACGGAGGCAGAGAAGGGGAATACGACATAAAAGTCGCATTCCCCCGCAGGGAGAGACAGCAAGCCCCGTTTCAACCCCCCCCCCCACAAACAGAAACTAAAAACCAAAACAAGACTAACCAAAACGAAAATAAACAACCCAAAAACACAAAACAAACAGGACTGCCGGAGAGCCGCTGCAGCCAGAGCCGCGCCGCCACTAGGACCAGTAAGGCAAATTCTCACCCATGTCTCCATTTCCTCACTTGCTTTCAACCTGCTCATCTCTAACTTATTTCAGTACCACATCATGAACAATACAAGAGCTCCTCAAATTCTGGCTTCTTTATCATTCCCAAATGTAATTGCTTTACATTTAGCAGTCATGCCTCCAATTGTCAAGATCATATGCTCTGAATTCCCTCTCCAGTCCTCTGCAATTTCCACTTTTCTTTACTTCTTTAAGATATTCCTCAAAAGCTAGCCATCTGACCAATTTGTCTCAGTATCACTTTATAGGGCTCAGCATCAATATTTATTTTGTAACAATCTTGTGAAACACACTGCGTTTTTCCCCACAATCTTAAAGATGTTATATAAGTGTATCTTGATCTTCCTATCCCCACTGACAAAACTATTTATAAAACTACATAAATTATAAAAATCTAGGATCTATATATTCCATTATTTCTATAGAAAGTTTGCAATTCAATCTAAAAGTGGTTTGGATGACTAGAGATGTTTTAAGTCCTTAATTCTGAAAAAGTTACATATAATACAGATTATCAATCTAAATGATTAATTCCGTTTCTCTTTAGTTAGCAGCCACTAATTTCTACTTTCTGGGTTTTCTTATTTTTATCTTAGTTTTTATCATTCCAAAGGAAAATGAATTGTTGATCCGAGGAGCTATACATTTATAGCTACAATTCATAGCGAAATCACTTCAAATCATCATGCTAAAAGTACTTGGGTAGTTAAAACACAAGATTATGTTTATATAATATCACACCTTTGTGATATCACCAAGTATTTGCA
This sequence comes from Amblyraja radiata, assembly GCF_010909765.2. NCBI lineage: Eukaryota > Metazoa > Chordata > Chondrichthyes > Rajiformes > Rajidae > Amblyraja > Amblyraja radiata. Next base: position 70,113,686 of record NC_045960.1, read on the forward strand.
ATAATTGAACTGGTTTTTATTTGCAGTGTTCTCACTGTTTTTTTCATAGGAAAATGTATCTGTTAATAGGTACAGCTTAATCTCCTGTTTGGCAAAATGGTGACTGCTGAATTTATACATTCTCATTGTGTTCTTTGTGGTGTGAATATTGGCCAGGACCTCAGGAAAGTTTCCAAATCATCTCTGCAAAAATCGTGTGGTATCATTTACTTGAGTGGGTACAGGCCAATCGAATTAGGCATGGAGGTATTCTTCTATAGAAAATAATGGTTTTCCATCTAGCAAACTGACCCAAATATGCACATCCGTTATACCTGAACTGAAATATAATCAAAATACTTAAATATTAATAATAGTCAATTTAGAACTAATAACTTGTTTGGAGTGTTAATTACAGACCTTCAACATTGGTGGTATTAATATTGTTAGAATAGACATGGCAGTAAGTACTATGAATCTTTCATATTCCTAATAATAATAATAAATATGTTGTTCTGACCACAAACCATCAGACACCTAAAGTATGTAACATTCTCTTCTACAAACACTGAAAGGTGCTCCTTCCTGATCAATTTAGTATAGCAGATGAATGAAATGTTTTGCACCTTTGTTTAGCCAGTCAATGGCCTAGATTGGTGACATTTATCCCATCACCATAGAACCTCGGAAGTATAAAATAAAAGTTAAAATGCCATTTTGAAATTTGGAAATCAATGTTTGTTGATATATTAAATTAATGTTACAGTAATAAATATACATTCAAATTGCATTATCACTATAATAGTTTGGTCTGCTCTCAGAAAGAAATTGCTCACCTAAGAACCATTGATCTCTTTGTTGGCTGTGATATGATTCACTATGGTTCAGCAGATTCATCTGTATTTTATCAAAATTTAATTCCCCTAATGATTGAGCAAATGTAATCAGTGGACACTATAAACCATACATGCCAAGAGCTTTGTGCTTTCTAGATTATTGACAACTTACACTAATGTTACCTATGTCCACAATGTCAGCTTCCAAAGCTCCTAGCATCACAGTACCATAAAATATTCAAAGTGACAAAAATAAGTAAAAGAATGCTTACACTGGCTCTTTGCAGCCTGTCCTAAAAGGTAGTAGAAAATGCATTACATCTTTCCAGCAAAATCCCATGAGATCTAATAACAGTAAACAAAACACTTGTCACTGATATTATCAGACAATAGGATCTATTTTTTTTTTTTTTGCAACAACACCATATTAACCATTCCAGTTATAGAAAAATACAGCAGAGGATGGAAATGTGAAATTAAAATGGAAACTGTTAGAAATTATCACAGTGAGACAGGATCTGTGGAAAGAGGAACAATGTTAAGTCAATAACATATCATCAGAACCAACTTTCCTGTATATATATACTACTGTATATTGACCAGCAATTTGCTGGAAGAGGTCATTGTGAATATTTTTTTCCCCTCATCTTTCAAATTAATTATTGCAGGAAATATAAACTTCTTACGGTGCAGGGAGGACTAGGGTCACCTGTGATCTTGCCAAATGATAGGACTCATTCCTGAATCAATTAAATAAATAAATAGAAGCAAGAGCAGCCATTTGATCCTGAACCTGATCCACCATCCTTCTTTTACTTCAATGCTATTTTCATGCACTATCGCCTAATCCCTTAATTCCGTACATGCCCAGAACTATTGATGTCAATTTGAAATGAACTTATTGATTGATCCTTCACAATTTGTGTGGTAGAGAATGCCAATGATTCACCATCTTTTCTTTGCAAATAAATAATTTTCCACCTCAGTTCAAATTGGCCCAACATTTCTTCTGATCCCAGTTTTAGAGCCCTCAGCCAGGTAGAACATCTTCCTTGCATCCCACCTGAAAGGCCCTGTTAGAACTTTGCAGGTTTCATGGAGATGTCTTCTCATTCTTCAAAACACTGCAGAATACATGGCAAGAAAACTTTTAAAAAATCACATTTCCTGTCAGATGACACAACGGCCATCCTGAACAAATCCAGTGAATTTTTACCTCACTTCTTTTTAAACCTGTTCGTCAACTTTGTTTGCTGGATCTTATTTAAAGCCTCTGAAGACCCAAATACACCACATCCTTTGATCCACCTTATCTACTATATTGGTCACATCCTCAAGGATGTGCAGTAGATAGATTAAAATTAACTTTCCTTCCCTTCATAAATCCTAACTGACTCGGCTGCATCTTTCACTAAAAAATGATGCACCTTCCCACCATTGAAGTTAATCTAACAGATTAATAATACCCAATATTGCCTCTCCACTATTTCTTCTTAAATAATGGAGTCACATTTGATTGCAGTAGTCTATAGGAACCAGTTCAGAATTAGAATATCTCTTTCCCACTTCCTTCAAGACCCAAGAACATAGATTATCTTGTTGTTGGAATTTATTGGCTTTCAGTCTCGCCAACTTCCATAGTACTTGTTTTTTATCCCATACTTGTCTCCTTAGCTCCTCGTTTTTATGAAATCCTTGATTTTCTGGTGTTTCTTGTTCAATGTGACTTTCTCCAAAAAGATCACACAATGTAGCTGTTTAATTCCTTTGCCATTAGCTTATACATTGGTATAAATTCTATGGTATCTGGCTGAATAGGACCAACATTTACCATTGCTAGTCTTTTCCATTTTACATGCCTTCCAAAGCTCTTACAATCCACTTTTACATTGGTACGCGTCTGTTCTCATATTTTGCCTGGCCTTTCTTTGCTAATGTCTTGGTCATCCTCAGCCGAGTATTAAAATCTCCTAATCCTCAGGCAGATCCCACCTTCCCTGTTTGGACGGGATAAGAAACAACAATGTGCAGAGAAGAAAATTGATTGAATCTGTGAATTAATACGGAAAAGAAACAAAGGGAAATGAAGATTGAAAAGTAAGAACAAAGACGTAAAAATTAAAGATTTTCAAAAGTTCAAGAAAGAATGTACTTTATGTAGTGGCAAATCCACACTCCTGTGGGTCTCCACAGTTTGTGGGCACATCTGGACCATAAATTATTCCAGTCTTAGGATTTCTAAATCATGGAACAACATCATTAACATGGTGAAAACCAACATGGCACCCAACCAAGGTGACTATTTGCATGCTAGCCACAGAAGCAGATCTACAAACATATTTCAATCACTCCACACTATTCCTACAGCAAAATTTCTTACTTCAACTATGATATTCCCTTATCTTGTATCTGTACGCTGTAAATAGCTCAATTGTAATCATGTATTGTCTTGTTACTCATTGGATAGCACGCAACAAAAGCTTTTCAATGTACCTCGGTACACGTGACAATAAACTAAACTAAACTAAATCCAGAAATGCACTTTGAATCATTGAAAGGTTGTTGCTAAGCTCCCTGTTTCTCAAGGCAAACATTAGAGCATCACACCGCATTGAGAAGTTTGCGATGATTCAGAAACATCATCACCAGGGGGAGCCGCACGATGTCAGCCTCGCTCGCCAACAGTCTGTCTGTTTTTATCATCTTTTTATTGTTACTTTTAGTGAGTTTTAAAAGTTTGTGTTAATGTTCTCTGGTTTGTTTTATGTGGGGGGTGAGGGAGGGGGTCGGGGGAAATTTTTTTCAGTATCTTACCTAGCCGGAGATGTGAATGTTTTCCGTATCGTATCTCTGGTCGCTCTGCGGCCTAATATCATGGAGCTGGAGGCCTTGCTCAGGACTGACTTTGAGCCCCAACACAGGGACGAGGAATTACCATCGGAGCCGCGGCCTGTGGATTTCAACCGCGGCCTGCGGATTTCAACATCGCGGAGCACGCAGTCTCGGGTAGAGACTGAAGTCGGGAAGCTCCAGTCGCAGAAGGTTCGTCCAGCCCCGACCCGGGGTCAGATCGCCCAGCGTGGTGGAGCTGACATCTCCCCCAATGCAGGAGCTTGATCGCCCAGATGCAGAGGGCCCGCCCGCCGGCTACGGGAGCCAAGATTGTCCCATCAACGGAAGGCTCGAGGCCCCCGACCGCGGGTGAACAACGGGAAGGATTGAACTTTTTTTCGCCTTCCATCACAATGAGCAATGTGGAGGAGTCACTGTGGTGGATGTTCATGTTAAAATGTATTTGATTGTGTTTTGTTGCTTTTTAATGGTATGACTGTATGGCAAATCAAATTCCTCATACTTTGCTAAACATGGCTAATAAAATATGATTATGATTATGATGATGATGATGATGACCAGAAGTGGCTTGTTGGCCAGGAACTAATAACCACATTTATTGTGGCTTGCCATATTTTTTCCAGCTGAATTGCAACAATTATAATTATAGACGGTGGTTGACTTCAGGAGGGCGGGAAAACAACACCATACACCTCTGCACATCGATGGAGCTGATGTGGAAAGGGTCAGCAGCGTGAAGTTCCTAGGACTCCACCTGTCAGATGACCTGACGTCCACGACCAACACCACAGCACTGGTCAAGAGAGCCCAGCAGCGAATACACCCTCTCCGAAGACTACGGAAAGCAGGTCTCCCCACTACACACCTACGAACTTTTTATAGGGGGACAATCGAGAGCACATTAACCTACGGCATCACTTCCTGGTTCGGGAGCTGCAAGGCACCAACTGGACAGGATTGTGAAGACCGCCAGCAGGATTATTGGTGCTCCACTCCCTTTCCTGCTGGACATATACAGGAAGAGATGTATCAGCAGAGCCATCTCCATCATCAAAGACCCCTACCACCCATCGCATAACATATTCTCCATCCTGCCATCTGGGAAGAGGTACAGGAGCATTAGCTGCAAAAACCAGCAGGATGCTCCTCAGCTTCTTCCCGCAGGCTATAAGACTGATAAACGGACTTTGCCCCCTGCCAAAGTATCGCGCACCAACCACCAACCTGGACACACTGCAGCAGAGCCACTGTCATGCTGCTGCCGATCGGAACGCCTGTTGATGTTTAGTAGAGAGTAGAGTGTTTAATTTGTTCATGATATATGTATTTTTTTACTGCAAACTGAATGGACACTGGTTGAGCAACGTTTTTTTGTTTCCTCTGGGTATGTGAGTACTCAGGAAAATGACAATAAAGATATACTATACTATACTATATTATAAATTGAATGGGATGGACTAAACATGGTTTTCAAAATCACCATTCTAAAGTTGTGCAATATTCTTCTTTGGGACATTTTCCTAATGAAAAAAAAACAAGATTGTTATTATAATAGAAAGCAATTTGTTTTAGAACCCAAACTGTTTTAGTGACCCAATCAACCTCGTGTGAAGTTTATAAAGTGTTCAGTTTCCAAAATAGGTTGTACAAGAAGCATAATTGTGCACCATTGATAAATGACAAGATGGTAATGATGAAATGGGAGTTACTGGACATTTTCCTCGATCGATGGCTCATCGATTGTTTGGAAACACAAGAATCAGTGGAGACCCATAAAACAAATCAACAACGCACGGCGCCGTTTATGCAAAATATCCACGAAGTACATACATCTAAAAATAATGTATGTAATGCACCAAACGCGAATGCACGGAGTTATGTTACAATGCCGAATAACTGCCTCCATGCATCATTACAAATACAAATCCACATAAACCACTGAAATTATATTCTCGAAATCCAATCTCCCGATTATTTTAATGTTTTACATGAATTTGTCACCGGGGCATCTCTGCTAATATGAGTTAATAGCGTTGGCAATAGTGTTTCTCTTTCGAGTCCGGCATGCCGTTGAAATACATCTACCTACTTGGCCATCTCAGCAAATTGTCGATGGAATTTAGTTGATGGGACGCGATGCTTCAGAAGGGACCCGTGGGAGCACATCGCTGAAGTTCAAATATTCGCTGCCATTGCTTCGAGATCACTTTCTGTAAATTTCGGTAGAAATGTCAGGCAGGCTGATGCTGTGCAGAATAACGCCAACATTTAATCTAATGTTAGACGTGAATATATGTGAAAAGTTAACGTTTACTAAGTCTGGGCATGAAATATTGTGTGAAGCCATTCGCCTTGCAATTCAATGAGAGTGTCCCATGCCCAAGCATGTAACCATGCAAATTGTGCCGCAAGATAACTTTCAACGTGCTTTCATTCGACATCACAAATTAGAGGCTTTAGATATACCATTAGACTGCAAAGATAATGCAAATCCCAAACTTAAATATATATTGAAACATTAAATATAAAGGGACGTTATTCTTTTTAACAAACAGTTTTAAGCGAATGGGTGATTTATGGAAAATGTGACCGGGAATTTGAAATGTGTGCTTTTGAGGAAGAGTTTTGTATATGTATCTTAATAATTGTGATGAGACTAAGCAATACACATAAAAACATAGAAAACAGGGACAGGAGTCACCCTTTGACAGTGTTATGAACAGTAAATCATAATATGGTTTACTTTAATCTTATAATGGCATGCCCCATGTAACATATAGGGCAGTTACGTATATACTTAACAGGAAATCGATGCAATACGACTTCGAAAATGCAGTTATCTATTATTATAATAGTATAAAATCAAAGAACGTTCAGGAAACACAGAACAAGTGAATAGACCTTGCTACGAATTTATTTTGTAATTGAATCAGTAACTTTGTATTATATCCAGTATACATGTCTGTTTTAGTTTTATGCTGCGGAAAAATCACAAATGTTTAAAAAAATAATCCACCAAAATTAACAATGCGAGCATTCGACTAAAATGAGGGCATTGATAACTTTGAAATTAAATATAGCAGAATAAATGTTCATTACCTTGCGCAGCAATTTGATGTCAGATTTTTTGTCCAAAAGTACACTTTCAGCATGCAGGTGAAAAAATATACAAACACACTTAAAGTCCATCCTGTTGGTTTTAACTGACACAAGGCGTATCTGACTTGAAGCTGGCCGCTTTCCGTGACATGCCTCGGGCTCCGAGCACTGCTGCTGTTGCAGTCCCATCACTGGATTAGAAACGGGGGCGGGATTTGACTCGTTCGCTCGCTGGTTGGTTTTCTCCCGCCTGTCTGCTGGGTTTGATTGGTCAAATTGCTGTAGAAGGGCTCTGTGGTCCCTTTCACCAAACAGACATTCATTGCGATGATCTAAATCGCTAGTATCTCGGCGGAAGGTCGATTACAATTTCGCCGGGGGAATGTGGTGTAATTGAAGAGTTTCAACAGCCCCGCCGATTTACAACTGGAGGCTGTATCTGCGAGAGAAAAAAGGTGTCGCTACTGCGACTACAAAACTGGATAAAAGTAGTGGAACTGTCCAACTCCAAGGCCTTTTCGCTGATATCTATCCGTCACCAGTTAACAGACTTGTCAGCAATACGCAATGTTTCTTCTTCCATTTATATATTCCGATTGTGTACAGGATGATCATCTACAATCAGATCACACAATGTAGAAGGGCGTTGGTGTTATTTCATCGCGGCGCATAAGGTCTGTCATGACCATTACATTAAAAACAGTAACAGCAAAACTGCATCACAGTTAAAAACATCATTTGGTTGCAGTTAACAATCATTTATTTCAATTGCAAACACTGGGCAGTACAGAAATCAGTACAGAATGGAGACAAATCAGAACAAATTGAACCAAAAAGTGCCTGGAAAAAGTACAGCGTTTTCAGTAACAAGACCTTTGGGGTGATTGAAGGTTCAGCAGTGAGTGGTTTTGCAAGCAATTAGTAATAACTCTATTTTACTCATTTTCATTTCGGATGTCAACAGTGGAAATACCTGGATGCTAACACTCATCAGTAGAGGCGCCAAGAATATCACGAAATTTGCTCTGAGACAAATTTCCATGCAGGTTGCAATATATCACGTAATTCCGTCTCAGTAGAACATTAAAGGCAGACATATTCAATTTACAAGCTTGCAAATGGTGCAGTTTGTAACTTAATCTGTCTAAAGAACCATTACTCACTAGAAACCAACAAACTCCTGGAAGAACTGGATGATCAACTGGATCAGGCATCTTCTGTGTAGCAACGTTTCGGGTCGATACTCCACTGCTCATTTGCTCCGGATGTGACCTGGCATCGGAAAGTTATGACAGATATATGGGGTTTCTTAATAATCTGCATAAATAATGGAAACGTGAAATCGAATAGATTCAGACTGCGAGACATGTTCATCATTTATAGATTTTCCTCTTAGCATAATCTTCAGGGCGTGACCACTTTGATGCAAGGAGCAGAGACTGTGACTGTCACGTGTCATGTCAAATCACACTTCCTATCTGACTGCACCATCAAAACGATTGCCTAAACTCACCAATGTTGTGTTTGAAATAACAGTAAACTTTAAGTTTAGGTTTATTATTCTCACTTGTACTGAGGTAGAGTGGAAAACTTTGTTTTGCATATTATAATTCTCCAGTACGGTATACATAAATACAAATCAGGCCAAACTCAAATACAATTGGTAAAGGCAAGGGAAAGTTATAGAGTGCCGATAATTCACAGCATCACCGTGGCACAGCGGTAGAGTTGTTGCCCTACAGCGATTGCAGCACCAGAGACCCAGGTTTGATCCTGACGACGGGTGCTGTCTGTACGGAGTTTGTACGTTCTCCTCGTGATCGCGTGAGTTTTCTCCAAGAGCTTTGGTTTCTTCCTACACTCCAAATACGTATAACGTCTTACAGACATCTTGGTATAAATTGTCCTTGGTGTCCCTAGTTAACGGATCGCTGGTCGATGCGGACTCGGTTTCCGTGCTATATCTCGAAAACAAAAAAAAACTACTAGTGCTTACCAGGTTGATGCAAATAGTTAACAGACAAAAAGTGCTGGAGTAACTCAGTTGGTGACACAGACCATATTCTACACGAATAGTGAAGAATAGGTGACATTTCAGAGTTAGAATCCCTCTTCAGACTGAAAGTAGGGGGTGGGGAAGAGCTGGTGGGGAGAAAAGAACAAGACCAATCAAGGCTGGCAACAAATAACCCTGGTAGACCAATTATTGGCTGGGGAAGGTGTCCCCTGTGTAATGTGTTAATTTCCCTCCTGGGATAAATAAAGTTAAATCGTATCGTATCGATCGTATCATGTGATCTCAAGAGAAATACAATGTGATGGACTGTAGAGCTGGTTAAACGGCTAGGGTGAAGGAAGGGGGCAAGAGGGGAGGGGATGGGGAGTGTTGGTAGAAGTCACTTAGAATTAGATCATTCAAAGTTCATAAGTTTGAATTATCTAACTCAAGCTACCCAAGCATAATATGAGGTGCTGTGCCTTTTGCTGTTTGTTATACTTTTCTCCACAATTTGACTGCTGGACGTGAAAATATTGAAACAGGAGTATGCCTGTCCTGCTATTCATTAAAGTAGACTAGTCTTTTTTCTCAGCCCCCCTTTACTGCACGAAGTCCATAGTCCCTGATTCTCTTGAAATATCTGACCATCCCATTATGATCTAGTAGCAAATTTGTGTTAATTTCTCACCTGAGGGATTGCCCGGGGAGAGGTGTGACGGAGATTGGGAGGGACACTGAGCAGAGACCCCAATACTCATCAAGCATGCTCAGGATACACGTGTATATAATGCATGGTCCAAAAACAGTCAGGTTTTAAATTTAAATTGTTTTACAGAATATGCCCCATGCACCCAATACTTACTAATGTAAATAACCAAACAGTTATTGGTGCCACAGAATGTTTGTTTGCCAACCATGCATACCTAATCAATGCACAATTCTACATGAAGGAGAACTTCATGGAAGGAAAGAACACAAAGTAAGCATTTTAAAATCGTTTCACATGTATGTAATTCAAAAAACTTGCAAGAGTTTCTCTGCTTTCCAAAAGTCATATGGGAACCCGTTTAAGATTATGAGGGAGAGAAATGCCTATTTCACTCATGCGCAGCGTGTAAGCGGATTCGTATTTCATGTAAGTCATAGAGAAAGATTGGCAAAGGAGAGTCAGAAATCCTTTAATCAACATTCTCCTCGCTCTACAGCAGCACCAACTGGAAATTCCTCAAAGTTGTCCTGTTTTATTCTCCCACTTCATCCTTTGTTGCACATGGTGCTTTCAGAAGAGACCATATTCCTTCCTTTTAGATGCCAAAAAAATCCTGAATTTTAAACATCTCTGGGTTTTGCTTTCTCTTCACTTTCTCTGAACCCCATTTTGTCCTTCATGTCTTATCCCTTACTAGTTGTTACAATCCCTATTATCACAACATTTAAAAAACATTGGGACAGGTACATGGATAGGATTGGTTTAAAGGGATATGGGCCAAATGCAGGCAGGTGGGATTAGTGTGGATGGGGCATGTTGGTCAGCGTGGGCAAGTTGGGCCAAAGGGCCTGTTTCCACGCCTATGACTCCTTGACTATTATTTCCTCTGGAGATCTTCCTTCCACAGCATCCAATTCCACAGACTAACCACGCTTGTCTGCTTTTACCTCTTTTCTGAGATTTACAAACAGGATCCCCCCACTAGTTCTCACTCAACCTTATTCCAACCAGAGATAGACAGCGGTAGAGTTGCTGCCTTACAGCAAATGCATCACCGGTGACCCGAGTTCGATCCTGACTACGGGTGCTGTCTGTACGGAGTTTGTACGTTCTCCCCGTGACCTGCGAGGGTTTTCTCCGAGATCTTTGGTTTCCTCCCACACTCCAAAGACGTACAGGTATGTAGGTTAATTAGCTTGGTAAACGAAAAATTGTCCCTAGTGTGTGTAGGATAGTGTTATATGCAGGGATTGCAGGTCAGCGCTGTATCTCTAAACTAAACTAAACCTGGCGTAACTCAGTGGGTCAGGCAGAATCTACTTATTCCAACCAGTCCTTGTCCACAATGTTTCTATTTATCTCCCAACAGAATGTGCATAAATTCATAATTAAATTCATCATTTAATTATGAATTTCCTCTTCATATTCCTCTTCAGTATCTCCTCTTCTTATTCCCTCCCAGTTGATCTGTTTGCTATTTAGGAACAATGAACCTCAGATGTTGGTTTACAAAAGAAGATGCAAAGTGCTGGAGTAACTCAGCAGATCAGGAGCATTTCTTGAGAACATAAATAGGTTATCATTCAGGACGGGACCTTGCCATCTGTTGGTTTTCCTGAACTGAATATTCATTGTGATTTTTTTTGTATTTGATGAAGTATTTTTCTCACCATTCCATTGTAACTTTATCTGGAAATCTATTGTTTGCTCTGTCTTTACATACCTCCATTTATATCTTACTCTCTGAATAATTGAAACATGTATAACTTTTCTAAAGTCAACAATTTTTTGATTTTTCTCTTAGTATTCCAAATGTTTTAAACACCATTTTGGTGCAGCTCCCTCGCTCTTTAACCTCATTCAAATGGGCAGAGGACGGGTTTCGTTACCTCGGTGTCATTATCACAACACCCTTATCTGATATGTTCCGCACAAACTTTCTGCCTCTGGTTGAGAAAGCTGAAAGAGATTTTGACCGCTGGTCAGTTTTACCGCTATCCCTCATGGGCCGGATAAATCTGGTCAAGATGGTCATCCTACCCAAATTCCTGTATCTTTTCCAGCACGTCCCTATACTTATCACTAAATCTTTTTTTGATAAATTAGAAAGGACAATATCTAAATTTTTATGGGGTAGCAAACCGGCTAGAATCCGAAAGGCGATACTGCAGTCTCCTAAGAGTGACGGCGGTTTGGCACTTCCTCACTTTAGGCGATACTATTGGGTTAGGGTTAGGGTGCTTTCGACTTGATAAGCAGAGCCTACGGCCAGACTATTCCTCCAAACCCACTGTCAGCCATTTTCGGTACCCCTCCCAACACCAACCTCTCTGTTGCGGTGAAACGGGTTCTAGCTTTTACAACCTTGTTAGCCCGGAGACTGATCTTGCTTAACTGGAGGCTCACCTGTCCCCCGACACACACCCGCTGGATTAAGGAGGTGCTTTACAATTTAAAGCTTGAAAAACTTAGGTTCTCTCTCAAAGGCTCTACCAAGACATTCCTAGATACATGGAACCCTTTCTTGGAACTTGTTAACTCTCTCAACTTGTCCCCGGACTCGGAAGAGGACTGAGTGCTCTCCACCATTGTTCTGCTCTACTGAAGCTGCTCTCCCCTTACCCCCCCCCCCTCCCCACACTTATTTATTTAATTACTTACTTATTTACTGTTGTTAGTGACCCCCTTTTTTTTTTTTTTTTTTTTGTACTTTTTGTTTCGTTTATCTTACCATATTTGTGTGGATGTGTATGTATGTGAGTGTTGTTTGTCCCCGTTTGGTTCCGACCTGATTCGGGTGGGTTGAAGGTGGGTAAGGGTAAGGGCTTTGAGGGTCGCTTACATACTGTTGCACAATTATGCCTTGACTGTCACTGTCTGTTATCATTGTATGTATGCAAATTGCTGTGAAATTCAAATAAAAAGATTTAAATCAAAAAAGAAAACAAAAAAAAAAAACACCATTTTGTAGCCACAATGTCTTAGTGTTGAAATAGGCCCTTTGGCCCAACTTGCCCACACAGACCAACATATCCCATCTACACTAGTCACACCTGTCTATATTTGGCCCATTAACCTCTAAACTTGTCCTTTCCGGGGACGACAGATGGCACAATGGGCTAAGTGTTCGGCTGGCGACCGGAAGGTGGCCGGTTCGAATCCCGCCTGGAGTGCATACTGTCGTTGTGTCCTTGGGCAAGACACTTCACCCACCTTTGCCTGTGTGTGAATGTGTGTGAGTGATTGGTGGTGGTCGGAGGGGCCGTAGGCGCAGAATGGCAGCCACGCTTCCGTCAGTCTGCCCCAGGGCAGCTGTGGCTACAGAAGTAGCTTACCACCACCGAGTGTGACTGAGGAGTGAATGAATAATGCGATGTAAAGCGCCTTGAGTATTAGAAATCCCATCCATTATTATCATTATTATTTCCATGTACCTGGATGCTTCTTAAATGTTGCGATAGTCTCTGCCTCAACAACTTCCTCCGGCAGCTCGGTCCATACACCCACCACCCTTTGTGTCATTAATTCTTTCACTCACGCAAACTGGTCATGCCTCTCGGTGAAGAGTTAAGTTTCTGGTAATTGTATTAATTCTGAAGGGGTTAGAAGTGATATTGAGTGTTGGACGTTTATCACTATGTAGTAAAAATTAACAGATGGCGTTCATCACTCCATCCATAGTGAGTAGCAGTCAACCGAATCCAGAGATCTTTCTTGCCACCGCAGAAATATTAATTAGTTTAGCAAGTTGTAGGTCTGAGCATTAAATCAGCCAACTGATGCTACAAGTCCTCTCTACTGCTGCAGAAATATCAATGTTAACTGAAGATCAAAAGAGACAAGCGATCAATTCAAGCTGCAAAAATATCAATTGTTGGAAAAGGTGAAAATGGATCTGTTATTGGCAGTTCCTCTCTTTCTATTTACTCTTTGCATTGTTTGATTGTATTGATTCATGGGAGGTGCAGTGGTGCGGCAATATAGCAAGCAGCTGCCTCACCATTCCTGTGACCTGCGTTAAGTCCTGGCTTCTGATGTTGCTTGTGGAATTTGCACATTCGACCCGTGAATCTCCTTAAAGTGGTCAATTGTCCTCCCCCATCCTAAAGACATGAGGATTGGTAGGTTGATTAATCCATGTAAATTGCACTTAATTGTACAGGTGAGTGGATAATCATGGGAGAATTGATGGGAACACGGGGATAACAAAATGGGATTAGCATAGAATCAGTATAAATAGGTGTTTGATGGTCATCTTTGAACTCAGTGTAAAAAAAGCGTCTATTTCTATGCTCAATTTCTCTGTAAGTTTATCTTGGTCTTATGCGATTCAGTTTTACTGGAAATGTTGGTAACTTCATTTTGACAAATTTAGTAATCCAGTATGGCCAAATAAAATCTAGAGTCTTTTCTCATGAATGTAACAGTTACTTGAGTGTCAGTATTCTGTGTGCTCCATGGATTCATTTTGCACGGATTAGTAATCAGACAGGTAATTACAAGGTCAGCAGCTGGGTGCAGTCGCAGACAATTTATTATGAGTGAAAATTACTCAAGATTTGAAAAGAGCAGGAGAAATAGTTTATCATATCAATGATTGTATTAGTTTTCCTGTAATCTTCTTATTCCAGTTGGTTTTATTCTGTAAATGATGGTAATTCTGCTTAGAATGGATTATTTTGCTCTGCGGTAACTGTAGAAAATGAAATGTTTTGCCTCCCTCTAGAGGCCTATACAGATAATCACAAATACAAATCAACATATCCACGCTATCGTAGTACAAATCAACTAAAATACATAACTGTGTGGTGCAACTATAATATAAGCAAGCAAATAGAATAGAAATTAAATAAAGATAATTACGGGGAAGGTATAAATAGAAGTTAAGCAAATATATATGAGGATGGGTTAGCTATTTCATAAGAATCATAAAGTCTGGGTCATAATAAAAGGAAATTAATATTGTGCAAAATCATCTAATGTTAAAAAAAATGTCATCCTTTTTCATCCTTCTCATCTATTTGCACAGTGATATTGTAAATAAATGAGGAATGTCCTTATTGTTATTAATCAGGCCCTTTAAAATCACAATATAACAACTTGCAATAGTTTCCAATCTGAACAAGGGTCCCAACCCCCAAAAAATCACCTATCCATTCCCTCCACAGACGCTGCCTGACCTGTTGAGTTACTCCAGCACTTTGTGCTTTGTTCAAGGTTCCAGCATCTTCCAGTATATCCATGCCATTGTTTCTGATTCATTTCTGAAGCAATGTTCCACAATTTTGTGAAATCTTCACTTTGGTCTTGCATTTGCTTTTTATTTCCACGAATATAACTAATTTGTTCAACTTCAATTATTCAACTTGAATGAACTTACTTTCTGTTTATTATAATATGACTTCTCAGCACTACCTTTCAAAGCTGTAAAGTGCAAGGTTTCCAGCACTTCTTCATAGCCCCGTCTTGTAAACATGTGGAATCTACCTTTCCATTCTCTACAAAGTAGCTCCATGATCTTCACACATTCATATTTTTCTCAAGGGCCAGAACTGTAAAAAACAAAATCTTTCAAAGTACCAACAAGTACTTTAGGCATCCTCAGATATGATTCTATTTTGATTTTGTGCTGTAGCCAATTACAACTTTAATTCAGCATCATGCACAGTAAATTTATATCACCCATCAATGTTAAATGCATAATAATATGTGGTTAACTATATTAAATTCAATTAGCTAATTCTCCATCACCAATAGATTTTATTTAATGTACCTTGGAACTCATGAGCTCCTTTTTAGATTCAACTATTGTTTTTAGCTTGGAATCATTTTCAAACTGATGAATTAGACCAGTCTGCAAGTGTCTAAGTAGTTGGTGTTCATTAGAAATAGCAATGCTCCAAAATTGATCAGTTCTGCTTATACATCCTCATCGTGTAGGAAAGAACTGCAGATGCTGGTTTAAATCGAAGGTAGACACAAAATGCTGGAGTAGGGTCTCGACCCGAAACGCCATCCATGCCTTCTCTCCAGAGATGCTGCCTGCCTCGCTGAGTTACTCCAGCATTTTGTGCCTAAACATTCTCATTTCTGTCCAGCTTTCTGTCCTTTATGTTAAGCAATTATTCTATGTTTTACATTATTCACCAACTGGCTTTTAAACTTAGTGAATTATATTTACTATTAACTTATCAGCCAAAACTTCATTATTTGTGTCCAAACACAAGCTAAGTCTTGCTCACCCATCACTTCCATGTTTTCTGACCTGCATTTGTTCCAAGTAAGAAGTGGCTTGACTTTAAAACATCCTTATTTTCAAATGCTTTTATCCCACTCTGGTCTTTTCCCACTCTGCAATCCTGTACAGCCTCACAAGCTACTGAGAAATATATATTCCTTCAATTCATAGGTGCCTTCAATGTCTCAGGGCCAAAGCTTTGAAAATGCATCCCTAAACCTTTGCTTCTCTATCCTCTTAAGATATTCCTTAACATGAATGAATGAATGAATGAATGAATGAATGAATGGTTTATTTCGGTCATACATTAAAAAGAACAAAACTTTACAATCTGTGTGAATATGAACCAACACTGTATCCATTTCACACAACGTTCACATAATCAATGAACGAAAAAGGAATAGGCTGAAGCCACAAAGCTTATTTTTGCCTATCCTATACAATCCATAAAATAAGATAACCCAGAATATCAGTATTACAAAGGAAAGAAAAATATAATAAAATTTACTCTAAATTGTAATCCTTACTTATTTTACATTTTAAACATTTTACATTATAATCTTTAATTATTTTACATTTTAATGCTTTTTTGAAACTCGACAGAAAGCTACAAAATTTCAACTCATCACTAAGCCCGTTCCATAATTTGACTCCCAAAACTGAGACACATCTGTATTTTACATTGGTTCTCACTTTGCATGTTTCAAAAATACACAACCCTCTTAAATTATAGTGTCCTTCTCTTAATTAAAAATGTTTATGAATACTAACAGAAAGGCTTTTATTCCTAACTCGGAAAAGTATTTCTAATGTCTTTACATGCACAATATCCAAACAATTTAAGTTACCGGACTTTATGAATAATGGATTTGTAGTTTCAAGGTAAGAAGCTTTATTTATTATTCTAATAGCTCTTTTCTGGAGTTTAATTATAGGGTCTATATTTGTTTTATATACATTTCCCCAAACTTCAACACAATATGACATATATGGCATTATAAGCCAGCAATACAATATATACAAACACTTCTTATTCAACAGATCCTTTGTTTTGTAAAGAATAGAAGTGGATTTAGATAATTTCCGTTTGATGTATTCTATCTGTTGCTTCCAACAAAGTTTATGATCTATAATCACTCCCAGGAATTTTGTTTGATATACTCTTTCAATTTCAACTCCATTTAAATTCAATTTTATTTCACAATTATCCCTGTCACCACCAAACACCATAAATGTTGTTTTATTTTCCTTTAGGGATAATTTATTAATATCAATACAATATCTATTAAGAGAGAGTTAGATAGGGCTCTAGGGGCTAGTGGAGTCAAGGGATATGGGGAGAAGGCAGGCACAGGTTATTGATAGGGGACAATCAGCATGATCACAATGAATGGCGGTGCTGGCTCGAAGGCTGAATGACCTCCTCCTGCACCTATTTTCTATGTTTCTATGTTTATGTTTCAAACCATTTTTTTTAGCACTATCAATTCTCTTTCTACTGTTTTCATTTGTTCTTTTATATCATTCCCTGAACAAAATTCATTTGTATCATCCGCAAACGTAACAAACTTCAACGTATTGGATACTTTACAAATATCATTTAAATAAAGTATAAATAACTTAGGTCCCAGTACCGAACCTTGTGGAACACCACAGGTCACTCTTTTAAGCTGTGATTCAGTATTATTAATTTTTACATACTGAAACCTATTACTTAAATAACTTCCCAACCAATTTTGTGTGACATCTCTTATACCATAACGTTCCAATTCCTGCAAAAGTAAGGAATGATCAATTGTATCAAATGCTTTACGTAAATCAATAAATACACCCACAGTGTGTAGTTTCTTATCTATTGCTGTTGCTATATTTTCTACAAAATCCATCACCGCTAAAGATGTCGATCGATTACTAAACCCATATTGATGATCACTCAATAACTCATATTTCTCAATGAAGTCATCAAGTCTATTCACAAATAGCTTTTCAAGTATTATAGAAAAATAGATGATTTGACCAAACACTTTACCGTAGAGAGTAACATTTTGTGTGGTCTCCAGTAGGATTTTGTAGGATAAATGTGTCTGTGAAATATCTTGGGACTTTTTGTTGAATTAAGGCTAAATAAATGCAGATGGTCGATCTCATTCATTACTTTGGTATATAACCATATAACAATTACAGCACGGAAACAGGCCATCTCGACCCTTCTAGTCCGTGCCGAACACGTATTCTCCCCTAGTCCCATATACCTGCGCTCAGACCATAACCCTCCATTCCTTTCCCGTCCATATAACTATCCAATTTATTTTTAAATGATAAAAACGAACCTGCCTCCACCACTTCCAAATATAGCAAAGATAAACGAGTAGACTTGAGCAGTAATCGGGAGCCACGCTCACACACAGCTGTTCAACCCATGTTCAACCCGGAAGTGATAAAATCGAACCTGCCTCCACCACTTCCTCTGGAAGCTCATTCCACACAGCTACCACTCTCTGAGTAAAGAAGATCCCCCTCATGTTACCCCTAAACTTTTTCCCCTTAATTCTCAAATCATGTCCTCTTGTTTGAATCTTCCCTACTCTCAATGGAAAAAGCTTATCCACGTCAACTCTGTCTATCCCTCTCATAATTTTAAAGACATCGATCAAATCCCTCCTTAACCTTCTGCGCTCCAAAGAATAAAGACCTATCTTGTTCAACCTTTCTCTGTAACTTAGGTGCTGAAACCCAGGCAACATTCTAGTAAATCTCCTCTGTACTCTCTCTATTTTGTTGACGTCCTTCCTATAATTAGGCGACCAAAATTGTACACCATACTCCAGAATTGGCCTCACCAATGCCTTGTACAATTTTAACATTACATCCCAACTTCTATACTCAATGCTCTGATTTATAAAGGCCAGCACATCAAAAGCTTTCTTTACCACCCTATCTACATGAGATTCCACTTTCAGGGAACTGTGCACAGTTATTCCCAGATCCCTCTGTTCACCTGCATTCTTCAATTCCCTACCATTTACCATGTACTTCCTATTTTGATTTGTCCTGCCAAGATGTAGCACCTCACACTTATCAGCATTAAACTCCATCTGCCATCTTTCAGCCCACTCTTCCAACTGGCATAAATCTCTCTGTACACTTTGAAAATCTATTTCATTATCCACAACCCCTCCTATCTTAGTATCATCGGCATACTTACTAATCCAATTTACCACACCATCATCCAGATCATTGATGTACATGACAAACAACAGTGGACCCAACACAGATCCATGTGGCACCCCACTAGTCACTGGCTTCCAACCTGACAAACAACCATTCACCATTACTCTCTGGCATCTCCCATTCAGCCACTGTTGAATCCATCTTGCTACTCCACCATTAATACCCAACAATTGAACCTTCTTAACCAACCTTCCATGAGGAACCTTGTCAAAGGCCTTACTGAAGTCCATATATACAACATCCACTGCTTTACCCTCATCAATTTCCCGAGTAACCTCTTCAAAAAAATTCAAGAAGATTAGTCAAACACGACCTTCCAGGCACAAATCCATGTTGACTGTTCCTAATCAGACCCTGTTTATCCAGATGCTTATATATATTATCTCTAAGTATCCTTTCCATTAATTTGCCCACCACTGACGTCAAACTAACAGGTTTATAATTGCTAGGTTTACTCTTAGACCCCTTTTTAAACAATGGAACAACATGCGCAGTACGCCAATCCTCCGGCACTATTCCCGTTTCTAATGACATTTGAAATATTTCTGTCATAGCCCCTGCTATTTCTACACTAACTTCCCTCAATGTCCTAGGGAATATCCTGTCCGGGCCTGGAGACTTATTCACTTTTATATTTCGCAAAAGTGTCAGTACTTCCTCTTCTTTTAAATCTCATAGTTTCCATAGCTACTCTACTTGTTTCCCTTACCTCACATAATTCAATATCCTTCTCCTTGGTGAATACCGAAGAAAAGAAATTGTTCAATATCTCCCCCATCTCTTTTGGCTCTGCAGATAGCTGTCCACTCTGACTCTCTAATGGACCAATTTTATCCCTCGTTATCCTTTTGCTATTAATATAGCTGTAGAAACCCTTTGGATTTACTTTCACCTTACTTGCCAAAGCAACCTCATATCTTCTTTTAGCTTTTCTAATTTCTTTCTTAAGATTCTTTTTACATTCTTTATACTCCTCAAGCACCTCATTTACTCCATGCTGCCTATAATTATTGTAGATCTCTCTCTTTTTCCGAACCAAGTGTCCAATTTCCCTTGAAAACCATGGCTCTTTCCAATTTTTACTATTTCCTTTCAACCGAACAGGGACATAAAGATTCTGTACTCTTAAAATTTCACCTTTAAATGTCTTCCATTTCTCTTCCACATCTTTCCCATAAAATAAACTGTCCCAATTTACTTCTTTTATATCCTTTCGCATCTCCTCAAAGTTAGCCTTTCTCCAATCAAAAATCTCAACCCTAGGTCCAGTTCTGACCCTCTCCATAATTATATTGAAACTAAAGGTATTGTGATCACTGGTCCCGAACTGTTCCCCAACGCATACCTCTGCCACCTGACCCGTCTCATTTCCTAACAGGAGGTCCAGCACCGCCCCTTCTCTAGTAGGTACTTCTATGTATTGCTGCAAAAAACTATCCTGCACACATTTTACAAACTCCAACCCATCCAGCCCATTTACAGAATGTGTTTCCCAGTCTATGTGTGGAAAATTGAAATCTCCCACAATCACTACCTTGTGCTTACTACTAATATCTGCAATCTCCTTACATATTTGCTCTTCCAATTCTCGCTCCCCATTTGGCGGTCTATAATACACCCCTATAAGTGTTGCTACCCCTTTCCCATTTCTCAGTTCCACCCAAATAGCCTCCCTAGACGAGCCCTCTAATCTATCCTGCCAAAGCACTGCTGTAATATCTTCCCTGATAAGCAATGCAACACCTCCACCTCTTGCCCCTCCAATTCTATCACACCTGAAGCAACGAAATCCTGGAATATTTAGTTTCCAATCACAGCCCTCCTGCAACCATGTTTCACTGATCGCCACAACATCATACTTCCAGGTGTGAATCCAGGCTCTAAGTTCATCCACCTTGACAATAAACAGAGAATAAGAGAGGGCGGGTTTCTTAAATGTGTATATTTTAATGCTAGGAGCATTGTAAGCAAGGTGGATGACCAAGGAGGAGATTTCTTCTCTCTCCCCTACATTTTGGGTCAGAGTGCTACCATTCTCTGCCTCCTGCCTCACACACGGACTGCTAGCTTTCCCAATTTGAGTCCCTCCCCCCAACCATACCAGTTTAAAGTCTCCCCAGATACCCAGATATCACCCTGCATTTCAGAAGATACCAGTGGTGTGGACTCATGAACATCAACCTCCTTATAGTTCCTCATCCAAATAGCTAATTTATAGCTAACAGCTAGTACATCTGTGGGATGTGGGAGGAAATTTGAGTACTCAGGGGAAATCCATCCAGACACAAGGAGAAAATGCAAAATCCTCACAGCTCCAGAGGTCAGAAACAAACCCAGGTCACTGGAGTTGTGAGACAGGTGCACAACTTTAAGGGCCTGTCCCACGAGCATGCGACTGCATGCAGCAAGCACGACCTAACATGGTCGCTTGAGCTGCACGGCCTCGTGGGGCTGGTCCCACTTCGATCGCCGGAGTCGTATGGAGTTGTGTGGAGCTGACACTGTCCAAAAGTTCAGCACGGCAACGGCTTGCCGGCCCGCAGCCACATTGAGGCCGTACGCACCGCCTTGACGGGTGTGCACAGCGTCTCGATGCCGTACGCAGCGTCTTGACGGCATACGCCTATCGCGAACTTCCCGCGGACTTCACTCGAACTTCACGTCAACTCGTACGGCATCACTCGACTTCTGTACGGCCCCCGCTTCCGGTTTGGTAGCGCTCACCGCATGCAGTCGCATGCTCGTGGGACAGGCCCTTTACAGTGCTACTGTGCCACCCCCAATGTCATATGTGGGCAAGGAGTGTTTTGGAAGAGCGGTGTGGGGTAACATTCTTTTTTTAAATCACAGTCAAGCTCAGACCTGTATTCAACAAACTACTGGGGAAACTCAGCAGATCAGGCAACATCTGTGGAGAAATGGAGAGATGATATGTTGAATCGGGGCACTTCTTCAAACTGATGCCCAAAATTCTAGTATATGTAATCTCTTGTGTCTCCTGTATGCATTCAGTCTGAAGAAAGGTCCCAACCTGAAATATCATGTCCATTCCCTTCCCAGGTGCTGCCTGACCCACTGAGCTCCTCCAACACTTTGTGTTTTGCTCAAGATTCCAGCATCTGCAGTCTCATTTGTCTCCTGAATGCATTTGGTATCTGCAGATCCCAGTGATATGAAAGAGATTATCATATAGAATCACCGCATGAGGCCAATTACCAGCTTTAACTTCATGACCTTCACCTCAACCAAGATTAAGTCCAGGTGCATTGATTGTGTATTGCAAAATAATGTTCATACCAATTAAGCTGAGGAAGGAACCGGTCATAATTATTTTCTGATTGTATGCTGATGAGGATTCTCACTCATTGCAAATGTTCAAAATTGAAACGTCATTAGCTTTATCCAAAGTCGTATTCTTCCTGGAAATACACAACAGTTATTTACATTTCAGGAAACATGTAAATATAAAAGTTATAGATATAAGGTAACATTGCAAAGTAACTACTCACATCTCTCAAAACTTTGTGAATTCAATCGATTTCAGCACAATTCAAGTTGTATTCTTACTGTGAAAAAATGTGTATAAATATTATTAAACATATGGTGATTCTCCCTTGCAAAATACATATTGCTTTATACATTTTTCTTATTTAGTGTAATGCTTTTCCTTTGTATTAGTTTACTTAAGCCAATAATCCTGATGATTGTGTACTTACCGATGCAATTCCTCTCCTGATTTATTGCATGGATGTTTAAAGTTGTTGGTGAATATAGAAATATCAGTCATCTCTTTGTGAGTCACACTGAGTTGGCACGTCACTTAACTTCTCCAGTCACTTACATTATTAAAGGACACTGCCGCTGTATTAATATAATTTATGTCTTTTATTCAAGAAAATAATTACTAAAGGGATTTAGTTAGATGGACTAGTATAATAATATTATTGCAATAACTCTCTTCCCAAACAAAACTAAATAAATAATACCTAATATTTAAGCCTAACCATTGCATAAGAGATAATTTTTCAGTTGAGATCGATTGTATAACTTTGCACAGATTGTGTAATTTTGCATGGTAGACACAAAATGCTGGGGTAACTCAGAGGGACAGGCAGCACTTCTGGAGAGAATAAATGTTTCGGGTCGAGACCCTTCTTCAGAATTTGCATAGTTTAACTTCCTCATTTTGCAAGGTAAAAAGTTGTTAGAAACTGTCAATTTACTTGACAATTGTAGCAGATTTAAATGAAATTTCAGTTCACATATCAGACCTATAATCTGAAATGTATAATGTCAGCTGTTTTATGTGTGAGAGTATGTTAGGATATCAAAAATCATTCATTTATTAGTATTTAAAATCTGGGTTCATGTATTGCCACTTTCAAAGAGCTGGGCACTTGGGGCCCCAAGATCAATTTTACATCAATGTTGTTAAGAGTCTTTATGCTATCATAAAGTGAGAGAAATATTGACAAAGCATGATTTTTATACATCAGTTGCAAATTAACGTTACAGTATTTTATGTTGGAAATGTTGATATCTAACAATTGGTACTCTGACCGTAGTCAATTGAAAGTTCCTTGCATTTGAGTCAGAATGTTGTGGGATCCAATTTCACCATGAGACCTGAACATGAAAATCAATGCTGGCTTACCGGTGCAATGCTCTCAGAAGTACTGCTGTTACATCAAGTCCCAGTATACTTAGGTAACGGTTCACTGGAGCAGTGAGTAAACAATTCCACTGGCGGTGTTTATTATGGTCAATCCTATACCCCGGTATCATTCATTTTTGCCGCATCACCTGGACGCGGGTCACGTGTCCGCCTGCAATCAGCGCCAGGTGTCCGCCGCGCTGTCCCACCCGGACCCGGATAAATAGCGCGCGCCCCCCCTCCCTCTGCTTCCACTTACAGCGGGTTCACGCTCTGTCTCTTGGCAAACGGGGACGATGCAACAACACAAGACGGACACCGCCCGGACGGGCGAGCTTTGGACCATGGCGCGTGTACTGCTGATATTTGGGTGAGTTTTTGTCATTCGACGGTGGCAGGGTTTGTGAGCAGCGCCGGGGTTTGCCGTCCCACTGATGGGCGCTCGTTTATTTTACAGATTGGTGGTGGTGGCGGCGGTCGCGGCAGCTCCTGACAGGGGGATACAAAGTGCGCCTGCAGGTCAGTGTCCGGGTGGCACTAGAGGGAGGGCAGGGCAGGGAAGGCGCCGGGTCAGTCCGCTTAACACTGGAGTGTTCTGTACGTTCCTGCAGGCTTTGTGAAGACTGAATGCCGAGACAGTGTATTTTGGGTCGGACTGGACAAGCGCTTTCTCGCTGGGAAACTGTGGCAGATTAACGTCGTCGGTGAGTTTTCCGTGAGCTATAACCGCGTTGAACGATACTACACTGACTCGACGTTCATTGTCCACGTTACTGATCATTACTAGCGGAGTGAACAATTCACAATTATGCGCAAAACATTACACCTGAAGGTGGATGTTGGGAGTAGATTAGTATATCTAATTTGAATACAACATTCATAGAACAGATTCTAATTCAGTTTATTGTCCCAAGGATGGGATATAGATACAATGAAAATATTGCTCGCTTTGAATTTAAGTTTTGGGTAAGTTAGTTAAATGTTGCTGCAGTTTCACTCTACTTCCATTGGTGATTTAAGCCACTTTGCACTTTCAGTCAGAGAAGCTTCAAAAGCATACAATCCTGAATAAGGGCATCTGTTACCAGAGTTTGTAATTGTCTAATCAATGTTTGAATTGGAAATCTGTCCTTTTGTCCAAGATTATACCTTGTATAAGCTATTAAACTTTTGTGATTAGGTTAGATTTAAGCAGAAACAAGATAGTTTCCCTTTGCAAGATTATTCACACCAGTTTTGTACAGATACACATGTGGAACACTTTCAGCCCAACTGCCCTTGATACTCCTCTAAGCTAGTCCCATTTGTCTGTTTGGCCAATATCTCTCTAAACCATCCATGTACTTGTCCTAATATATCTCACATCTATCTTTGAACATGATTTCATTTGATGATCAGGATGTTCAGTGCAACATTAATCATCTAACACCTTGTCCTATAAAGATTTTAATATAAAGTCTTAAGTTTACTGCTGTAGTCTTAGAATTTGTCTTGGTTGCATTTGATATGTTGTCTGTAATGGTTTGGCAGTTACTTTGTCAGGTTGACTCCCTACCAGTTAGTACAACAGCTTTCCTACCTGTACTGGGGCAACAATTCTCCTAAGTCCTAATCCATTTGTAACATTTGTAATTATTTGGTTCTTTACTCCCTGAATTTTTGGATTTGTGTCCTTCATTCCAATGCTTTTTTCTATGTGTAGCGATATACACATTCCAAAGAAGGGTCTTGACCCGAAACATCGCCAATTCCTTCTCTCCATAGATGCTGCCTCACCCACTGAGTTTCTCCAGCATTCTGTGTCTACCTACTAAATACAGTAACTTATCCTGTTGTGTGTAGGAAGGAACTGCAGATGCTGAAGAAGGGTCTCTAACTGAAACATCACCCATTCCTTCTCTCCAGAGATGCTGCCTGTCCTGATGAGTTACTCCAGCATTTTGTCTATCTTCTGTTTAACTTATCCTGTTTTCCTGTCTCAGATCAGTCGGGTTATATATTCTCCGTAACACCGAGATTTGCATCACAGTGTGGTTACACAATTTCAGTAGATTACTGGAATGTTGAATTCCGTGCATCTGTCCTCAGCTGTGGTGTGCAAATACTGGTAAGTAATTACTAGGAAGATGACGGTTTTGATTGCAAGATCCATCATGGAAACAGTCCCTTTGGCCCCAAACTAGTCAGCCATCAATCACCCATTTGCATTATTTCTGTTGTACCTATTTCACATTCACTCCCTATACAATGTTGCATTGGCCAAAAAAAACTACCAACCTGAACATCTTTGGGATGTGCGAAAATTGGAGCTCCTGGAACAAACCCACAGTTGCAGGGGAATGTGTAAATTTCAGAGAGCTCCTAAAGGTCAGGTTTGAACTATTCCCTGGTACTTCATGGGGATAGTTGAGCACATGGCTACAGCATAGATGATGGGGATTGCTTTAAAATTAGATGTCCAACTGTTTGGTTAAGTACTATATCCTAAGGATGTGATCTGCCATTGAATGGGTATATCCCTGTGCCTGAGGTGAGCTGGAAGAAGTGCTTATGGCATTATGGATCTATGCTAAAGCAGGCCCAACATTGTACAAATGTGGTGTCAATGTATGACAAGATTATCACCATGTGCTTTTCTTGGTATAACTTGTGCATTTCCAATTCATTTGCAGAATGATGAGCAGTTTAATCTGACCATACAAATACAAGTGTCAGGACCTGCCTCCGGAGCTGCAACGTACATTGAAACTCTATCTTGTATGTACTCTCCATGGGCTGAAAGGGAAATCTTCTGTGAAGAAAACTACATGCAGGTAAACTCCATTCTATATGATGAAGATGAGTTGATCAGACTAACTTTATCAGAGGCTTCTACACATACCTCAAATTCTACAATTCATCAAATTTTATTACACTCGAACTTCTGATTTGTAGACATTGCTGAGATTCTTTCATCAGAATTGAAGTTGTGAAATTGTTGACCTGCATGATTAGTTTAGAAAATTATTTGTTCAAGATGGAGCCATGTGCCACAATGTGTAGTTAATGTGAACAACATTTCTGCCACTCCATTGAGTGTTTTTTAAGATCAGAACTATAGCCATAGTTGACAAAGAACACCATCTGCAACACCAAAACAATCCTGGGTTGTCCCTAGTTACATATCTAAATCTCATCTTTCCACCTAACTTCACTGAAAACACTCAAAATAAATAAAGATCTTAAAATGTACCTTGCCACTAACTTGTGAGAAAGTGTTGGCCAAATCTATTAAATGTAAATTAATGCTTGTACTTGAGTACAAATGTTTCTATTGCAATGCACTAATCTTGCAATTGTGCACAGGTCTCTGTACAAAGAAAGATACCGACCATAGAGGAGGATTACGCTCAAGATGCTGAAGATTGGGCTTTAGCATTTCCTGAAGTAGGTTCACCTTTTTCTCTACCTGTTTTTCCAAATTAAATCTAATTTAATGAATAGCAACAGTTTCATTCTACAAATAAGAAGTGTATTGATTAAGTTGAGGACTTTCTCAAACTGATATTTATCCATAAAATGCATTGTTTTGATTGGGAACAAAAGTGAAATGCAATTGGAGTTATTAATTTCTGAATTTGCTTCATTACTTTCAAGTTGCTCATGTTTCCCTGGTGTTCCATGCAGGCAGTCGGAGGAGAAACTGGAATATGGCAAGTGGTATTTCACACTTCCAGTGGTAAAGTGAGTAAGACTGTGAAAGAAGCACATCAGCTAAATTACGGAATCAACACCACAGTGTCTCGTATCTTGCTCCGTGCTCCTTATCATACAAAAGAAGCTGAAGTAGTTTTGGTGAGTTCACAAATTACTTTTCCACTTAGTAGCAGTGTGTGTGTGTGTGGCGCCTCAAAACACTGATGAGTGAGATAATACTTTAACTTCCTTCCCTTAGGTCCAAGGTGTTCCCTTGTCTGTTATCAAATCAACAAGCTTCTACAAACAGCATTGGATTATTCTTTTAATTGACACTGCAGTGGCTTGTCCTCTTGGTAAAAATATTTTTACAGTTCTATTAATTGTATTTGACTGTGATTTGCATTCTATTTAAAACTATGTTCAACTAAATTACATGTTGGCCAGCTTTCTTTCGAGCCTGGACTTCAATCCTGTGGTCTTGGAGGTGTAATAGATATAAAATTTAATTCTTGTAATTATTACCAATGTGAGCAGATACTAGTCATTTTCCTGTCTTTAATGAAATATCAAGCCATTCAGAATGGTTGAAGCTTTAAGTAATATTTGATTTGGCTGAATTGGGTGTGAAGTTGATCTAAGATTACCTTGCCTTTAACAAATCCTTATCAGTCTAAAGACAAGTCTACCAATGACAAGTTTGAAATTAAATTCTGGATGTTTTCTGCACAATAATCAACCATATGCTTCCCACCATGAGTGCATCCTAAACCACATCCTTGAAATGATCCACAACACTAGATTCTAGTTTATCTTTTAAAGGACATTATTTAATCTTTGTCTAAAATAATTGGGTATGTGGCATCTTAACCAACGAGTTTTCTCTTTGCACTTGCCAGGTGATATTTCATTTGTGGATGACCTAATCACCTGGACATTGCCAAGAATATTCACTCCAATTGTGACCAGTGCAGTTCTTAAAGACAACAGTTCTATGGGAGTAAATGGTATCAAATTGGATCCTGAAATAATGACAGAAAGAAATTATTCTTTGGATAAAAATGACACTGCACTTGCTGTAAAGGTTCCAATTGGAGCACAAGATGGACACTACAAGGTTAGTTGAATTTGCTGCTGGAATGAATGTCCATAAGTATCAAATGAAGACATCACCTTTGGCCCTCTGGACATTTAAATGCATCCATCTAAATATATTAACCAATTTTAATTATAGGAGCTAATCTTAACCTTGCTAAATTAGTAAGATTGAGGTCTTGAGGCTAGAGCACATGTACGCTGAGCCATGTGGTTCATACTTCAAATATATCTTGGGCTTGGCAGTCTATAGTGCTACCAAAGCCCCAACCCAGTTTAGCATTCTACATAATTGCACATCCACTTTTGACTGCATGTAGCTGAAGACTTGAACTTGAAGGGCTCAATGAGCAATCAGAAAATTTTAAATGTCTTCCAATGAAGCTTTAAGTCACTTGGTTCTAATAACTTAAATGTTTTATTTCAGAGCCATGTAATGGATGGACAGTATGGCATCAAGTATAGCATTAATCTGTTTTTGGAACACGTGTGGGAAGATGAAACCTGGGGAATGAATAAAATGAATGTGATATATCCAGCCTCCACTCCCTTTATTCCTAAGCCTCTGGTTCTCACTGATGGTAGGTACTGTGGGTCGTTAATGTAAACTTGAGCTATTTATTGACAAAGGTTCTCAATCATTCTATAGTTACTGAGAATTGTTTAAATTCAGGATTGATTTCCTATCAAGGCAGGAAATGGTTATCTTTCCAAATGCTATTGGAAGAACATGAATGAAATATGGCTGCAAATAATAGAACCAGGGAAGGGAAAAATGCTATTGCCATTCATGGGAGGCACCACTTATAAGTGAAACAATATGTTAGTGCACATGAAACAATGTGTTAGTGTATACAAAGAAGAAAGCAATGTACTTGACCTTGCAGGGTTTGACCATACACAATGCTGTGAGTGAATAACTAGGGACTCCATCTTGCTGTATTCTTTCGCTCTTTTTGCTGAAATCTTGGTTGACTGAACCAAGTATTTTGGAAGTAATCGACTGGATCCAAATGATCTGGTGTGATCTTACAACTAATCAAAAATAATGTCAAGTATCTAGAATCAGTGAAAGATTGTGGTCTGAAGACTGTTCATACCAATTGGTAGAAATATTTTACCTGCATCTCCAAGAATTAATTCTACTTCTCTTATTCAGATACTAAACCTGAACAATGGCTATTCAATGTATCATTGGGCAATTTTCTTCCTGATGTGGAACTGCACAAACTCACTCTGGGTTCTCAGTCCTTTTCTGTGGATGAACCAAACCAGATGTTTGATGTTTACAATGCGACTACCCCAAATGAGACGACCCTTGATAAAATATTTGTTCTTGAAGTTCCAATGGAGTCTCCAGTCGTTGATAGGAAGGTAATGGCCTATTTGTAAAATGTCCATGTCATCTGACCAGCTGCTAAGTCTCTGCTTTATATTTTAGTATATAGGAGATGGTGTTGAACAATATACCCTTGACATCATCTACACCTTGGCTGTCGTGCCAGAAGATGAAATGTTCACCTATGTAGCTCAATTAGTACACAAGCACAACATAGGTGAGTTGTTTTGGCCTTCTTCTTGTAACTTAGAGATCCCCTGACTGTGATTAAGGAACTCTTTCCTCCTCCAGTACTTCCAGTGGCAAGTGGCTTTTGTGACCAGGAAAATGTGACTTTACTGATTACACACGGGACTTTGGATCAGTATTGGATCCCTTTCATTGGAAACATGCAGCTCTCTCTACACTCTGAACATGATGGGTATATCTTGAGGGAGAATGGTACCCACTTAACAATCACTGTTCCACATGATTCACCTGAAGCTGTCCATGAGGTATGTGGTTTCCACAAATGGTGTCTTGCAATTATTAGAATGGAATCAAAATTAATCAATTGCTATCTCATCACAGGCAATTAATCACCAAGGCCTTCGGAGCAGATTTGACTTCCAACTGAGGGATAATAAAACCTTCGAGGTGCTGATGAACTTTTCTCTTTCCTGCAGCTTTCCTACTGCAGACTTCATAAGTAAGTTTTTGGTTTTACTTCCCAACTAATAGCTGCATTCCATCATTTCTTCTTGGTGATGATGAACCTTTCCTCTTTCAGGATGTTTCCCAAATGGCTGGATTATGATTACTGCTGTGAAACTTGGAAGACAGTTGAGAATGGATACTAGCACAATCGTGCTGAAAGACCAGACTTGCAAGGCAAAGGAAAGCAAGTTCGAAGCAGTCTTTGACTTTTCTGCGGATTCCTGTGGCACAACGAGAAGGGTAAACAATTGGTGTGTGAATGGCATGTGGAGCCTGCAGGAAGTCCTGGACAACCATTTAATAGCTGAACATTTTTTTTGTTTCTTAGTTTGAGAAGAATTACATGATCTATGAGAATGAAGTGGTGTACATGGATGCCAAATCAACTAAAGAGCCAACCTTTCAGTAAGAACGATTTAAATGGGTTTGCCTTATTCCATGTGTGTATGAATAAATTATACATTTTCTCCTCCTAGACTTGCAATATCTTGTCGTTACCCCATAAATGATTCTCTGCATCTTCAGTTTGAACATCAAATCAATCCTCTGCCAGTTGTTGTACCTGGGATGGGACCCATCGTCTTGGATATGCAACTTGCCAAAGGTAAAAGTCTTTGGTATATTTTCAGTCTTTATAATGACCTGACTCTCAATAGGGATCACTGGGATTTATGACTCTCCTGGCCCAACTTTATTTTGGATACCTACCCACATTTTCCTTTGAATTTGCAGACGAATCCTATACCACATTGTACAAAGAAGATGAATATCCAGTAGTGAAGTATCTGGCTGTCCCCCTCTACTTTGAAGTGCAACTGCTGCACAATGAAGATCCACAAATTGAGTTGTTCTTGCAATCCTGCTGGGCAACTGCCTCACCAGGAAGAGACAGTATTCCACAGTGGCCCATCATTGTCCAAAGGTAAGTGTGACCATTTCTGATGAAGGATAGTTGGCAATTAATAATTGGCATGGACTAATTTGTTTTATTAATAGCTGTGAGTATGAAGCTGATCTGCAAGTGACCATCTTCCATCGTGTTGTGAGGAATGAGAGGGTGAGATATCCTAGCCATGTGAAAAGATTTGAAGTGAAGACATTTGCATTCATCTTGGGAGATCTCAATACCTTGTTGCGAGAGGTGAGAATTGCTATCCACATCATGTTCAGACCCAGTGAGCAGTGTCTCACTAATGTTTTCCTCCCGCAGGTGTACTTTCATTGCAGTGTAGTTTTGTGCAAGAAGGACCCAATTAACGAGTTTCTCTGTCCTGGTAAATGTATGCCAAGAAAACAACGAATGGGTAAGTTAACAATATGGCAAGGTGGTTTGTGGCTTGTAGCTTGGTGCTGATCATGGTGTCATTGCAGGTCGGAGTGTAGATGGAGTGCACCATTTGGAGGGATCTGTGTCGTCGGGAGCAGTGCTCGTAGCAAAATTTCCAAATGTAGAGCATGACATGAGAGGTGAGGCAGCATTCTTGAGCTATTACAAGGCAACATAATTTTCAAAATTGTAATTGTTA
Organism: Amblyraja radiata; assembly: GCF_010909765.2. Taxonomy (NCBI): domain Eukaryota; kingdom Metazoa; phylum Chordata; class Chondrichthyes; order Rajiformes; family Rajidae; genus Amblyraja; species Amblyraja radiata. Next base: position 70,145,615 of record NC_045960.1, read on the forward strand.
ATTTTCCCTGGCCCACAGATGCCCAAATGGAATTTTACTCCTGGCCAGTGCTGCTGATTGGAGGTGCAACAATTATTGTTGGTTCAATTGTACTTGGACTTGTTGGTCATGTATGTCAAAAAAGCAGTGACTCTGATTAAAACAAGCTCTTAATTGAAATGTTTATTACCCGAGTCTTCCGTTGCCTTTTAGTGTAAGTTTGCTGTGAAGGTAATTTACTTTCTTGAACTTTGGATTTTATGAAAGATGTGAAAAACTTCCATCAATGCCTAGTCTGTGGGGTGTTGCCTTTTGCATCTGGCTTGGTGTTTTGTGGATTTTTAAAATGTAATCTAATTTTTGAGGTGCCACTATCCTGAACTAAAGTACCATTGAATTCCATGTTGTCACTTGTGCTAATTCCAATAAACTTTCAAGCTCAACTATTGATAGACACAAAATGTTGGAGTAACTCATGTTGGAGCGTCTCTGGAGAGAAGGAATGGGTAACATTTCAGGTAGTGACCCTTTGGACTCAATTCCTATTACTGACTTGGTGCCCCATTTGGTATTGCATAACCTTGCTGGCCATTTTCTGCTATCCTAAATTTTTCCTTGAGGCTAAAGTACCTAAATCCCATGAATATCCCTGGGTTTGCCTTGTCCTTTACTGCCTTATCCATTTGTAAACCTTGGCCCATTTTAATGGGACAGATTAGTCAGTTTCAGAAACAGGTTGCCAAATTTCAAAATGGGTATTCACATACTTGGGCACTGCACAAACTTCAATCTTCTCACTATATGCTGCTTTATTTTGACTAGTAATTTTGTCTCCCTTAATTTGTATACTCCGTTTTATTATTTGACACCAGTTCTTGGCAAGAGGTTGTACCTATTTGAAGCTTCCTGGATAAGTCATGTGATAGATTTCTGGGTTGTGTCCTATTGAGATAATTGCATGGACAGTTAAGCAAAGGCACTTGTTGTTAAATTAGTTCTGTTTTTGCCACTTTCTCCATATTGCAATACCTAGTAGGGATAAGTTAAAAGGGACACAATCAAAATATCCTTTAAATTTGGTCTGCAGAATGCATCTGTAATAACCTAGTTGTAGCAATTGGTCCTGGAGTAGCATTATGCAGCAACGGATGAACATTTTCGCATTGAAGGCTTGTTTGCTCAATAAAATCTCTACTGCCCAGAGGTTTGCTGTAAGCTAGGTTTTTAATTTGACTATACCAATCATTAAACTGCACTACCGATCATTAGTATTGAAAAATACATCTAGGTTATTGCATTAAAGTTACATGATCTACCAATGTAGCTCAGTGTTTCTTACCTTCTGTTAAACCTCCAACTTGCTGATTTCAAAATTTGGAACAATTACCTATAGATGCAAATGCTGGCAGTTTTGCAAGTGGTCACTGAAATACTGCAGATGCTGGTTTACAAAAATTGACACTGCTGGAGCAAGTCGGGCACCATCTCTGGAGAAAATGTGTAGAGGTGGTTCAGGTTGGGATCTTTCTCAGATCATCCTGACCTGAAACATCACCCATGTTCTCCAGAGGTAGTGCCTGAGTTACTCCAGCTTTAATACCATAGCAAGTTGTAGTCATTATATTGAATTTGTATGCAATGGTGATAAATGCTTGAGTATCAGAGATGGTTCATGTTCTGACCCACAGCAAGAAGTTATTGTAGACTCAATCTTAATTTGGTTCACTGATAGGAATCTCTCTGAGCATTTAAGTGCTAAAGCTATTACAAAAACACCTCATTGTCTGATTTGATTTGTTGATACAATAGAAGCTGTTTTGCTGGACAAGCTGTCTTTCCAGTGGCTCACCAATAAAATATACACCAATTCTTGACTTTTATTTCTGGACACATCAACTTCAATTTATTAATCAGATCTACCCCTCCTGCATTGCAATATTATTCACATGGGAGGAGATGGGATATTCCAGATCCTTGACAACCATATCTTCAAAGCTATTCAAATTCTCTTACACTCAATGTACAATTGGAGCATTATTTAAAAAGTAATTTAGAAACATAGACCACAAATTTTACTCCATTATGAAGTGTTTCAAAAGGTCGGTCCTATTAATCCAGCCAGTCTTGATCCACTCAGTGTGTCTACAATTGCAACTGGTCCATGGCAGATGCCATCTCCCTGGCTCTACATTCTTTGCTGCATTGTCTGGATAACAAGGACACTCATTTCTTCCTCCTTAAATGACTATAGCTCTGCCTTCAATACCACAATCCATTCATCTCCAAATTCCTGGACCTAGGAATGAACAACCCTTCTGTAACTGGATCCTTGACTTTCTGACCCACAGACCACAATCATTGAGAATAGTCAATACACCATCCTGCACAATAATAGCCAATGCACCAACCAGCAGCTGTAGCAGGATTGAACCTGGGTCTCTGGCACTGTAAAGCAGCAACTGTGCCACCCATCATGAAGAAAAGTGGTATTCTACTCTACTCTCCATCAATGCTATCGAAGTGGAAATGGTCAAGGGTTTTAAGCTTCTTGGTGTAAATATCACTAACAATCTGTCCCAAACCAACTATATTGAAACTACAACTAAAAAAGCACACCACACTACTCTGCTTTCTCAGAAGGCTAAGGAAATTTGACAAGAATGTTTTGACATGAAGGCTAAGCAATATTTGACATGAATGACAATCTGATTTAGAAAATAGGTGCAGGAGTAGGCCATTTGGCCCCTCGAGCCAGCATCGCCATTCAATGTGATCATGGCTAATCATCCCCAATCAGTACCCCGTTCCTGCCTTCTCTTCATATCCCCTGACTCTGCTATTTTTAAGAGCCCTATCTAGGTCTCTCTTGAAAGCATCCAGAGAACCTGCCTCCACCGCCTTCTGAGGCAGAGAATTCCACAGACTCGCCATTCTCTGTGAGGAAAAAGTGTTTCCTCGCCTCTGTTCTAAATGGCTTATTCCTTATTCTTAAACTGTGACCCCTGGTTCTGGACTCTCCCAACATTGGGAACATGTTTGTCCAAAGCAGATTTAGGGCTAAATAAATGCAGATGGTCTCATTCATTACTTTGGTATATCACCCTGCATTTCAGAAGGTGCCAGTGGTGTGGACTCATGAACATCAACCTCCTTATAGTTCCTCATCCAAATAGCTAGTTTATAGCTAACAGCTAGTGCATCTGTGGGATGTGTTTCCTCGTCTCAGTTCTAAATGGCTTACTGCTTATTCTTAAACTGTGGCCCCTGGTTCTGGACTCCCCCAACATCGGGAACATGTTTCCTGCCTCTAGTGTGTCCAAGCCCTTAACAATCTTATGTTTCAATGAGATATCCTCTCATCCTTCTAAACTTGGAGTTTACAAGCCCAGCTGCTCCATTCTCTCAGCATATGACAGTCCCGCCATCCCGGGAATTAACCTTGTAAACCTATGCTGCACTCCCTCAATAGCAAGAATGTCCTTCCTCAAATTAGGGGACCAAAACTGCACACAATACTCCAGGTGTGGTCTTCACTAGGTCTCTGTACAACTGCAGAAGGACCTCTTTGCTCCTATATTCGATTCCTCTTGTTATAAAGGCCAACATGCCATTCGCTTTCTTCACTGCCTGCTGTACCTGCTTGCTTATTTTCATAGACTGATGTACAAGGACCGCCAGATCCCGTTGTACTTCCCCTTTTCCCAACTTGAAGGGTTCAAGGGACCCACATTTGACTTTGCTACTCTTTTTCCCTTAACATATCCAAAGAAGCTTTTACTGTCCTTTATATTCCTGGCCAGCTTCCCTTCGTACTTCATCTTTTCAGCCCGTATTGCCCGTTTTGTTTCCTTCTGTTGTCCTTTGAAAGTTTCCCAATCCTCTTGCTTCCAGCTACTCTTTGCTGTGTTATACATCTTTTCTTTTAGTTTTATTCTATCCCTAACTTCTCTTGTCGCCCACGGTTGCCTCCTACTCCCCTTAGAATCTTTCTTCCTTTTTGGAATGAAATGATCCTGCGTCTTCCGGATTATACCCAGAAATTCCTGACATTGCTGCTTTACTGTCATTCCTGCTAGGATCCCTTTCCAGTCTACCTTGGCCAGCTCCCCTCTCATGCCTTCACAGTCCCCTTTGTTCAACTGCATCACTGACACTTCCAATTTAACGTTCTCCTTCTCAAATTGCAGATTAAAACTAATCATATTATGATCACTACTTCCGAGCGGTTCCTTTACCTCGAGTTCTCTTATCATATCTGGTTCATTGGACAACACTAAATCCAGAATTGCCTTTTCTCTGGTCGGCTCCATTACAAGCTGCTCTAAGAACCCATCTCGGAGGCGTTCTACAAACTCTCTTTCTTGGGGTCCTGAACCAACCTGACTTTCCCAGTCTACCTGCATATTGAAATCCCCCATCACCACAGTGACATTACCTTTGTTACATGCCAGTTTTAACTCCTGCTGGACTGGCCAAGTTCTGTGCCTTCCACCACAGTGATGAATGCTGTGGTGGATGTTTGTGGGACTGGCCAAGTTCTGTGCCTTCCACCACAGTGATGAATGCTGTGGTGGATGTTTGTGTTACATTTTTATTGTGGTTGTGTGTTCTTTATTATTGTACCGCTGCTGACAACCCAAATACCACCGACCCTGGTTGCGTGGCAAATAAATTCTATCTATCTATCTACCTATTTACACCCAACATCCGGGCTACTATTTGGGGGTCTGTAGATAACACCAATTACTGTCTTCTTGCCTTTTCAATTCCTCAACTCAATCCACAGTGACTCTACCTCATCAGTCCCTATGTCTTCCCTCACAAGGGACTGAATTCCATCCCTCACCAGCAGAGCTACCCCCCCCCCCCCTCTGCCCACCTGCCTGTCCTTTCTATAGGATTAATAACTCTGAATATTAAGCTCCCAGGCCCGATCCTCCTGCAGCCACGTCTCAGTAATTCCCACATCCCCACAAAATAATGTAGTAACTTAGCGGGACAGGCAGCATCTCTGGAGAGAAGAAATGGGTGACGTTGCAGGTCGAGACCCTACTTCAGACGTATCAATTTATACCCTGGTCATTTCCTCTTTTTCATCTTTCGTGGCAGAAAATACAAAAGCTTAAAACTACATACCACTAGTCTCAGGAACAGCCTATTTCCTATTATCATCAGACTGCTTTGAATGGTCCTGTTAAAAGATAAAAATGCAGATTGTTCTCCCAATCACATTGTGGTCTTTGCACTTTCTCTGTAACTAATGCTATAATACTATAAATTTATTCTGCACTCTGGTATTTTACTCTTTATTCTGCCTGTTATGTAATGGGTTAATAATACTCGTGTACAGTATGAGTTGACTGGATAGCATGCACATTACGTTTTTCAATATCGCGGTAGGCATGATGTTAATAAACCAATACTGATCAGAGCGGCTCAGATGCAGCCTTAATATTTTCAAATGTCTTTTAGTGTCACATGTACCAATTAAGGTACAGTGATATGCGAATTACCATACAGCTATACGAAAAAAACGCAACAAGGCACACAAATACATGATAGTTAACATAAACATCCACCACAGCAGTTTCCTCACTGTGATGGAAGGCAAAAAAGTCCAATCTTCTTCCTCTTTATCGAAGCTCCCGAGTTGGGGCGATTGAAACGCCCGCGTCGGGGCGGTTGAAACTCCCGAGGCTTGGAATTCCCGATGTCGGTCTCTGACTAGAGATCACGTGCTCCGTGATGTTAAGTCTGCAAGCACCATGGTTGGAGCTCCGATATTAAAGTCCTGTCGGCACCCGCGGTGGAGCTCTCAAAATCGGTCTCCAGCAAAGGCCGCCGACTCCTCGATGTTAGACCGCAGTGCGAATGGAGATACGATACGGAAAAGAATCGCCTCTCTGTCGAGGTGGGATTAGAAAATGTTACCCCCAATCCCCCCCCTCCCCACCCCCAATCCCCCCCTCCCCACCCCCACCCCCTGCATAAAACAAGCTAAAGAACACTAAAAACATACATTTGACACATACTATTGAAAAACAAAGAAGGATGGGACAGACTGTTGGCGAGGCAGCCATTGCTGGCACCACCCGGTGTTGACACCTACACAATCTGAGATGGAATCACAAGGTTCTAGTGTTTGAACAGTTGACTATAAATCACTGCAGCTCAGAGAAGCAGCTAAGCAAGCACTGACCAATGTCTGCCCATTACAAGAATGATCCAGCCGTTCCCTGAACAGAATTATTTTTCTCCAACAATCATTTATCCATTTGAGAATTTGCTTCTCAGATTTTAGCTGCTCTCTCTGTGAAATATTTTATTTATTACCCCTTGTTGTTTTCCCAACTCTCTGCAATCCATGTCCTCTAGTTCTTATCCCTTATATAACCATATATAACCATATAACAATTACAGCACGGAAACAGGCCATCTCGGCCCTTCTAGTCCGTGCCGGCCACTTACTCTCCCCTAGTCCCATCTACCTGCACTCAGACCATAACCCTCCATTCCTTTCCTGTCCATATACCTATCCAATTTATTTTTAAATGATAAAATCGAACCTGCCTCCACCACTTCCTCTGGAAGCTCATTCCACACAGCTACCACTCTCTGAGTAAAGAAGATCCCCCTCATGTTACCCCTAAACTTTTGCCCCTTAATTCTCAAATCATGTCCTCTTGCTTGAAGCTTCCCTACTCTCAATGGAAAAAGCTTATCCACGTCAACTCTGTCTATCCCTCTCATAATTTTAAAGACATCAATCAAATCACTCCTTAACCTTCTGCGCTCCAAAGAATAAAGACCTATCTTGTTCAACCTTTCTCTGTAACTTAGGTGCTGAAACCCAAGCAACATTCTTTTTTTTTTTTTTAATTAATAGTTTTTTATTGGAGGGGAAAAAAATGGCATTACATTTTCCTCCATTTTGTTTTTTATAAATAATAATAATAATAATATAAACAAAATAACCCTAACCCACCCTCCCTAAACACCCCCTTGGCAGCTTATTTATTCACAATCCAAATATATCACAAAATCAAATGCACTTTTTAACAATAATAAAGTAACAAAACAGAATAAAGGCGGATCCCCACTTACTGTCAAGTGCCCTCAGTCAATAGGTAGTTCATTTAGACCCTCAAAGTATGATAAAAAGGGTTCCCATTTAAATTCACAGACCCCCTCAATGTGAATTTAATCTTTTCTAACCTTAAAAAAAACATGACATCTTCCAGCCAAGCAGCGGCAGATGGAGGAGTAGTAGATTTCCAGACCAGCAAGATTCTCCTACGGGCCAAAAGTGATGTAAATGTAATGATATCAGACTGGGTTGTATTTAAACCCAAAGTTTTATCTGTTACACCAAATACAGCTACAAGCGGGCAAGGTCTCACCGTCATCCCAAGGACTTCACTGATGGTTTTAAAAACCACTGCCCAGTAGTTAACAAGTTTGGGGCAAGACCAGAATGCATGAGCTAGATTGGCTGGAGAGAACGAGCACCTGTCACAGCCAGCGTCCGTCCCTGGATATATGTTAGCAAGCCTGGCTTTGCTTAAATGAACCCTGTGTAAAACTTTAAATTGTATGAGCCCCAATCTAGCACATGATGACGAGGAGTGGACTTTTTTCAGCGCTTCTGTCCAGCATTCCTCAGACAGATCCATACCAAGGTCATCCTCCCACCTAGCTTTAACTTTGTTCAGGTTTTGATCTCCTAAATACATCAATTGAGAATATACTGCAGAGATCAGTCCTTTATTTGCAAAGGTAAGAGTGAGTTTATCCAACACTGTGACAGGAGGGAGATCAGGAAAATAAGGAAATGTTTTCATGACAAAGTGGCGAACCTGAAGATATTTAAAGAAATGATTATGTGGGAGGCCATGTTTTTTGTGTAGGTAGTCGAAACTATCAAATATGTTGTTAGTGTATAAATCCTTAATGGACATAAGACCATTCAAACCCCACTGTCGAAAGGTTGAGTCAAGTGTAGAGGGGGGGGGAATAAATGGTTACTATGAATGGGACCCAGAACTGAAGCTGATGTAAGCTTATAATGGCAACGAAATTGGTTAAAAATTTTGATGGTGGATAGTACGACAGGGTTGGATGTAAATCTAGAGGGTTTCAATGGCAGGGAGGAATATACTAAAGCTGGGAGAGACGAGGAGTAACAGGATTGTGATTCAAGCAGACACCAGTCTGTGTCTGGTCGGTGGCGCCAGAATAATATCTTTTGGATATTGGATGCCCAGTAATAATTAATAAAGCTAGGAAGGCCCAGTCCACCTACTTCACGACCTCTTTGGAGAGTGCACTTATTGACCATTGGAACCTTGTTACCCCATATAAAGGAGGTTATAGATTGGTTAACTGAGTTAAAAAATGACTTGGGTAGGAAAACCGGCAGGAAATCTGGGAAGTACAGTCATCTTCACTGACTGCACTCTCCCAGCCATAGTGAGTGGCAGACTACGCCATCTCTCAAAGTCAGCCTTCATTTGGCTAACTTGAGGCATGTAGTTAGCTGCAAACAGGGATGTGAAAAAGCGGGTGACGTGTATTCCTAAATATACAAAACCTTCTTGAGATATGGGAAAGGGCAGGGTTTCCTGTTGGATCTGTAGGGCTAAGTTGATGGGAAAGCATTTGCTTTTTTGGAGGTTTAGTTTATAGCCGGAAAAAGTCCCAAACTGATCCAACAAGGACACAATTGCAGGGCCACTGGCTGTAGGGTCACTCACATAAAGAAGAAGGTCGTCGGCATATAGAGACACACGATGTTCCCTGTTTCTTCTCCTAATGCCCTGGAATAATGTAGTTGACCTAAGTGTAATAGAGAGGGGCTCAATTGCAATCGCAAAAAGAAGCGGAGACAATGGGCAGCCTTGACGAGTGCCACGTGTTAATTGAAAATAATCAGATCGCAAATAATTTGTCTGTACACATGCTAAGGGTGAATGATATAATAGCTTAACCCAGGCTACAAATATTTTGCCAAATCCAAATCTCTCCAAAACTCTGAACAAATATGGCCACTCCACTCGATCGAATGCCTTCTCCGCGTCCAAAGAGATAACAGCCTCTGGGCGCGGAGAAGCACTGGGCGAATAGACCACGCTGGCCAATCGGCGGATATTAGAAAAGGAATGATGATTTTTAATGAAACCTGTTTGATCTTCTGAGATTATTTTGTGAAGTTGGCATTCTAAACGGCTAGCCAGCGCCTTCGCCAAAATTTTTACATCTACATTCAAAAGTGAGATGGGGCGGTATGATCCACATTGAGTCGGATCCTTGTTTTTTTTAAGAAGAAGTGAAATAGAAGCCTGTAAAAGAGTGGGGGGTAATGAACCTTTTCCCAAAGATTCTTGAAACATTTCTAAAAGAACAGGTGTGAGCTTATCCTTAAATTTCTTATAAAATTCTAATGGGTAGCCGTCAGGGCCCGGGGTTTTACCACTCTGCATCGCCATAATGGCATTATTAATCTCTTCCTGCCCAAGGGGTTGGTCTAGATTTTCTGCGTCTTCTAATTCCAGAGTGGGTATTTCCAAATCGTCTAAGAAAGTTTCCATATTCATAGTATCCAAGAGGAATTCTGAGGTGTAAAGAGAAGAATAAAAGGCTGTGAAAGTATTGTTTATTTCTTTTGGATTGCTTGTTATGTCTTGGTGTATGTCTCTTATCTGAGGAATAAGCCGTGACGCGGATTGACGCTTCAGCTGGTGAGCCATAAGCCGGCTAGCCTTATCACCGTATTCATAATAAAGATCACGAGTCCGGAGAATTAGTTGTTCTGTTTGATTAGTAGATTATAGATTGAATTTCGTTTGTAAATCAGCACGGCTTTTGTATAATCAATCAATTAATCAACCTTTATTGTCATCTTGCAAGCAACAGTTGTACAGTGCAAAATAAAAAGACGTTTCCCAGGGAATAGCGGAGCATCGCACATGAAATTTAAAACGTTTCACACATAATAACACTAAAAACAATCCAATCCCTGATGGAACAGTATAAATAAATAGTTAAAAGCAGGTAAAACACAACGTTAAAATACAATAAACCAATCATAAAAATGTCCGGGGCAGCTGATTTGAGTGGCCAGTGCCAGTTATTAAAGTGGCCAGTGCCAGTTATTAAAGTGTCCGTGCCAGCCGCAGAATCAAGTGACTGTGAGTACAGAGTGATGGTGGGTGGTGGGTGCTTCAGAATATTGCCTATCCAGGGTCAAGATGGATTTTAACAGGGTTTCCATTTCCTTCTTGCATTCTTTATTGGCGTATGAAGTATAAGATATGATTTGACCTCTTAAGTAGGCTTTTAAAGTTTCCCAAATTAAAGAGCAGGATACGGACTCAGTTTTATTAATTTCAAGGAATGTGTCTATGTTAGCTGATACAAAACTGCAAAATTTTTCATTGGAAAGCAAAAGGAGGTTGAGCTTCCAAAGAGGTCGTTCTTTAATATTTAAAGGAAAGCCTAGGTCCAGTATCACAGGTGAGTGATCTGATATTACTATAGCGGTATATTCAATTTTCTTAACCCTAGGAATGAAGGGGCTGTCTATAAAAAAATAGTCTATTCTGGAAAAAGAATGGTGAACATGAGAATTGTTTAGCAGTTGGGTTCAGAAATCTCCAGGGGTCCACATAACCATTTTGTTGCATAAACAGTGAGAAGGTCTTTGCCATACCAGAAGGTGTCCCCTTAGAACTAGACCTATCAAGCAGTGGATTAATAGCACAGTTCAGGTCTCCCGAAAAAATTAGCTGATGCGTGTTCAGATCGGGTATTAATGACAGAACCTTATTTGCAAAGTGAACATCATCCCAATTAGGGGCATAAACATTCACTAAAACGACAGGTTTTTGAAAAAGACACCCGGAAACTATAATAAACCGGCCATTAGGGTCACTGACTACGTCAGACGGTGTAAACTGTATTCTTTTGTTGATTAATATTGCCACACCCCTGGACCTACTATTAAATCTGGAGTGAAAAATCTGACTAACCTACGTTTTACGCAGTCTATTATGTTCTTGCAGTCTTAAGTGAGTCTCTTGTAGAAGTAGTATATCTGTTTTTAGTTGTTTTAGGTGAGAAAAACCTTTAGCTCTTTTAACCGGACCATTAAGCCCCTTTACATTCCAAGATATAAACCTCACAGGATTGCCTCCATCAATATCACCATTAGCCATATTTCAAAATATGATTAAAAAAATACATACAGCGTCTGCCATCCAGAACCACGCGAAGGCTGCATGTGAGAGCCCACAATGGGGGGGGGAGTAAAAAAAAGAGAGAAGAGAAAAAAAGCAAAAAAAAAAGAAAGTCGAGTGCATTTGTAACAATCAAAGAATGAGCTGCCATTACCCCAAAACCTTTCCCTCATCCCCTTATAATAACAAAAAAAAAAAAAATTAACCCCCAAAAACCTAGATCTTCTTCTGAGGATGATCGCAGGCATTACAAAACAAAAAACTTCCGAAGTGTTCCCTGACTAAAATTTTTGATCCAATTGAGGGTGGCTCCCTTCTTTGAAAGTTGTACAGTCATTTATTCTACTTTTAAGATATATAGGCTAAAGATAACCCCGGACAAGCAAAGCATTACGAGAAAGAAGGAAGTGAAAATTGTATCCCAAATAGTAATCATAGACATTTACATTTTGCTGGCTAAAAGTCCTCGACTCACCACCCAAAATATGTAGCATTGCAGTTCAGCTCAGTCGAATTCCACAAATTAAACTGAAGAATAAACAAATCTTCAAAAGATCACCGCCGCAGGAGGCCGTGCCAATACCGCATGGATATCCTAAAAGGTCATTGTTCTTCACGGCTGTCACCTCCCCAGCGCGAGTAGTAAAACTTTTTGGCAGTCTCTGGTGTATTGAAATAGTGCTTTTTACCTTCATGAGTGACCTGGAGCCGGGCAGGATACTGGAGGCCAAACCGAACCCTTTATTGTAAAGCAGGGATTTTATTTCTCTAAAAGTTGCACGTTTTCTCCCCAGCTCCACCGCTGAAGTCCTCATAAAAAAACACCCGGTGCCCTCGGAAGAACAGCTCCTGCCTCCGTTTGTTGATGATACGACTCAGAACTGCTGTAGCTTTGGGAGCAACAACAGCAGCAGGAGCTTAGCAAGAGATACGACTGATTGGCTCTAGCCCAAGTGGGAGGAGAGAAGTGAAAACAGTTTAAGTACAGGTCAAGGACAGGCAGACTTGACTCAGAACTGCTGTAGCTTTGGGAGCAACAACAGCAGCAGCAGGAGGTAGCAAGAGATACGACTGATTGGCTCTAGCCCAAGTGGGAGGAGAGAAGTGAAAACAGTTTAAGTACAGGTCGGTGGATATGCAATGGAAGACATTTAAAGACTGCATGGATGAACTACAAAAATTGTTCATCCCAGTTTGGCAAAAGAATAAATCAGGGAAGGTAGTGCATCCGTGGATAACAAGGGAAATCAGGGATAGTATCAAAGCGAAGGATGATGCGTACAAATTAGCCAGAAAAAGCAGCATACCGGAGGACTGGGAGAAATTCAGAGACCAGCAGAGGAGGACAAAGGGCTTAATTAGGAAAGGAAAAATAGATTATGAAAGAAAACTGGCAGGGAACATAAAAACTGACTGCAAAAGTTTTTATAGATATGTGAAAAGAAAGAGATTAGTTAAAACAAATGTAGGTCCCTTGCAGTCAGAAACAGGTGAGTTGATCATGGGGAACAAGGATATAGCGGACCAATTGAATAACTACTTTGGTTCCGTCTTCACTAAGGAAGACATAAATAATCTGCCGGAAATAGCAGGGGACCGCGGGTCAAAGGAGTTGGAGGAATTGAGTGAAATCCAGGTTAGCCGGGAAGTGGTGTTGGGTAAATTAAATGGATTAAAGGCCGATAAATCCCCAGGGCCAGATAGGGTGCATCCCAGAGTACTTAAGGAAGTAGCTCCAGAAATAGTGGATGCATTAGTAATAATCTTTCAAAACTCTTTAGATTCTGCAGTAGTTCCTGAGGATTGGCGGGTAGCAAACGTAACCCCACTTTTTAAGAAGGGAGGGAGAAAGAAAACGGGGAATTACAGACCAGTTAGTCTAACATCGGTAGTGGGGAAACTGCTAGAGTCAGTTATTAAAGATGGGATAGCAGCACATTTGGAAAGTGGTGAAATCATTGGACAAAGTCAGCATGGATTTACAAAAGGTAAATCATGTCTGACGAATCTTATAGAATTCTTCGAGGATGTAACTAGTAGCGTGGATAGGGAAGAACCAGTGGATGTGGTGTATCTGGACTTCCAGAAGGCTTTCGACAAGGTCCCACATAAGAGATTAGTTTACAAACTTAAAGCACACGGCATTGGGGGTTCAGTATTGATGTGGATAGAGAACTGGCTGGCAAACAGGAAGCAAAGAGTAGGAGTAAACGGGTCCTTTTCACAATGGCAGGCAGTGACTAGTGGGGTACCGCAAGGCTCAGTGCTGGGACCCCAGCTATTTACAATATATATTAATGATCTGCATGAGGGAATTGAAGGCAATATCTCCAAGTTTGCGGATGACACTAAGCTGGGGGGCAGTGTTAGCTGTGAGGAGGATGCTAGGAGACTGCAAGGTGACTTGGATAGGCTGGGTGAGTGGGCAAATGTTTGGCAGATGCAGTATAATGTGGATAAATGTGAGGTTCTCCATTTTGGTGGCAAAAACAGGAAAGCAGACTATTACCTAAATGGTGGCCGACTAGGAAAAGGGGAGATGCAGCGAGACCTGGGTGTCATGGTACACCAGTCATTGAAAGTGGGCATGCAGGTGCAGCAGGCAGTGAAGAAAGCGAATGGTATGTTAGCTTTCATAGCAAAAGGATTTGAGTATAGGAGCAGGGAGGTTCTACTGCAGTTGTACAGGGTCTTGGTGAGACCACACCTGGAGTATTGCGTACAGTTTTGGTCTTCAAATCTGAGGAAGGACATTATTGCCATAGAGGGAGTGCAGAGAAGGTTCACCAGACTGATTCCTGGGATGTCAGGACTGTCTTATGAAGAAAGACTGGATAGACTTGGTTTATACTCTCTAGAATTTAGGAGATTGAGAGGGGATCTTATAGAAACTTACAAAATTCTTAAGGGGTTGGACAGGCTAGATGCAGGAAGATTGCTCCCGATGTTGGGGAAGTCCAGGACAAGGGGTCACAGCTTAAGGATAAGGGGGAAATCCTTTAAAACCGAGATGAGAAGAACTTTTTTCACACAGAGAGTGGTGAATCTCTGGAACTCCCTGCCACAGAGGGTAGTCGAGGCCAGTTCATTGGCTATATTTAAGAGGGAGTTAGATGTGGCCCTTGTGGCTAAGGGGATCAGAGGGTATGGAGAGAAGGCAGGTACGGGATACTGAGTTGGATGATCAGCCAAAATCATATTGAATGGCGGTGCAGGCTCGAAGGGCCGAATGGCCTACTCCTGCACCTAATTTCTATGTTTCTATTCCAAGTACAGGTCAAGGACAGGCAGACTTGACTCAGAACTGCTGTAGCTTTGGGAGCAACAACAGCAGCAGGAGTTTAGCAAGAGATACGACTGATTGGCTCTAGCCCAAGTGGGAGGAGAGAAGTGAAAACAGTTAAAGTACAGGTCAAGGACAGGCAGACTTGACTCAGAACTGCTGTAGCTTTGGGAGCAACAACAGCAGCAGGAGATTAGCAAGAGATACGACTGATTGGCTCTAGCCCAAGTGGGAGGAGAGAAGTGAAAAACAGTTTAAGTACAGGTCAAGGACAGGCAGACTTGACTCAGAACTGCTGTAGCTTTGGGAGCAACAACAGCAGCAGGAGTTAGCAAGAGATACGACTGATTGGCTCTAGCCCAAGTGGGAGGAGAGAAGTGAAAACAGTTAAGTACAGGTCAAGGACAGGCAGACTTGACTCAGAACTGCTGTAGCTTTGGGAGCAACAACAGCAGCAGGAGGTTAGCAAGAGATACGACTGATTGGCTCTAGCCCAAGTGGGAGGAGAGAAGTGAAAACAGTTTAAGTACAGGTCAAGGACAGGCAGACTTGACTCAGAACTGCTGTAGCTTTGGGAGCAACAACAGCAGCAGGAGTTTAGCAAGAGATACGACTGATTGGCTCTAGCCCAAGTGGGAGGAGAGAAGTGAAAACAGTTTAAGTACAGGTCAAGGACAGGCAGACTTGACTCAGAACTGCTGTAGCTTTGGGAGCAACAACAGCAGCAGGAGATTAGCAAGAGATACGACTGATTGGCTCTAGCCCAAGTGGGAGGAGAGAAGTGAAAACAGTTTAAGTACAGGTCATACACAGGCAGACTTGACTCAGAACTGCTGTAGCTTTGGGAGCAACAACAGCAGCAGGAGTTTGCAAGAGATACGACTGATTGGCTCTAGCCCAAGTGGGAGGAGAGAAGTGAAAACAGTTTAAGTACAGGTCAAGGATAGGCAGACTTGACTCGGAACTGCTGTAGCTTTTGGAGCAACAACAGCAGCAGGAGTTTAGCAAGAGATACGACTGATTGGCTCTAGCCCAAGTGGGAGGAGAGAAGTGAGTCAGTGCTGGGAAAACAGCTGAAAACTGAGGAATTTGGTTTGTAAATTGGTAAATCAGGCAATTTATCAGTCAATTTAAGCAAGACTGCTCTTAGCGAGCGGCACTTAGCGAGCGGCCTTGTGAGGGGAGTGCCCTGTGAGAAAAGTGTGAGTCTTTGGCTCGAGAGTCTTCGGCGAGGAGGCTGAGGGGAGGAGACTACGCAAAACACTGCAGAGGGAGAGACGAAAGAAGGAGATGTCAGGCAAGCTGATTCAGTGTGATGCTTGCAGTATGTGGGAGGTCAAGGACACCGCTGGTGCCTCTGGCTGCTACAAATGCGGAAAGTGCATCCAGGTAGAGCTCCTGAAGGGCCGTGTTGGGGAACTGGAGAAGCAAGTGGATGACCTCCGGTTCGTCCGAAAAACGGAGTCGTTCCTCGACAAGTCCTACAGTACGATTGTTACACCTAAGGTACTGGAAGAGAGAAGGTGGGAGACAGTGAAAACGGGAGGGAAGCATGGAATGCCAACGTCCCCGGGTGTTGTACCTCTTGTGAACAGGTTCACCCACTTAGAAGCTGTCGGGACAGAAGAGGTGTTTACACTGGGCGGCGGACTGGCTTGTGATGCGAATAGGGCTGTTGAGCCGAAACCAAAAAGGCCTAAGGCAGGCAACGCCATTGTAGTAGGAGACTCCATTGTGAGAGGTACGGACAGGGGTTTCTGCGGCAACAGACGGGATGCGAGGATGGTGTGCTGCCTTCCTGGTGCCAGGATCCAGTATGTCACGGACAGAGTGCAGAAAATCCTCAAGGGCGAAGGTGAACATCCGGAAGTGGTAGTGCATGTCGGCACAAACGATGTCGGAAAGAAGGGGATGAATATTCTGCAGCGTGACTTTAGAGAGCTCGGAAAAATGCTGAAAAGCAGGACCTCCAGGGTTGTTATCTCCGGTTTGCTTCCAGTTCCTCGTGCTGGCGAGAGCAGGAACAGGGAGATACGGGACCTGAACGTGTGGCTGAGGAACTGGTGCACGGGGCAGGGATTTAGATTCTTAGATCACTGGGATCTGTTTTGGGGTAAGGGGGAACTGTACAAAAGGGACGGATTGCATCTTAACAGGTGTAGGACCAGCATTCTGGCAGGCAGGTTTGCCACTGCTACACGGGTGGTTTTAAACTGAATAAGGGGGGTGGGGTGTCGAA
This sequence comes from Amblyraja radiata, assembly GCF_010909765.2. Classification (NCBI taxonomy): domain Eukaryota; kingdom Metazoa; phylum Chordata; class Chondrichthyes; order Rajiformes; family Rajidae; genus Amblyraja; species Amblyraja radiata. Next base: position 70,162,350 of record NC_045960.1, read on the forward strand.
TGGGCTAGTGGAGGATGGAGTTAAAGGGAAAGGGTTTCTTAAATGTGTGAGCGTAGAGACAGAGGGGTGTAAAATGAGGGTAGAAGCAATAGGTAGCAAGGTGAAAAGTAAAAGTGGCAGGCCGGAAAATCCAGGGCAAAAATCAAAAAGGGCCACTTTTCAACAAAATTGTATAAGGGGTAAGAGTGTTGTAAAAACAAGCCTGAAGGCTTTGTGTCTCAATGCAAGGAGCATTCGTAATAAGGTGGATGAGTTGAATGTGCAGATAGCTATTAATGACTATGATATAGTTGGGATCACGGAGACATGGCTCCAGGGTGACCAAGGCTGGGAGCTGAACATCCAGGGATATTCAATATTCAGGAGGGATAGAGAGAAAGGAAAAGGAGGTGGGGTAGCGTTGCTGATTAGAGAGGAGATTAACGCAATGGAAAGGAAGGACATTAGTTTGCAGGATGTGGAATCGGTATGGGTAGAGCTGCGAAACACTAAGGGGCAGAAAACGCTGGTGGGTGTTGTGTACAGGCCACCTAACAGTAGTAGTGAAGTTGGAGATGGTATCAAACAGGAAATTAGAAATGCGTGCGACAAAGGCAAAACCGTTATAATGGGTGACTTCAATCTACATATAGATTGGGTGAATCAAATTGGCAGGGGTGCTGAGGAAGAGGATTTTTTGGAATGTATGCGGGATAGTTATCTAAATCAACATGTAGAGGAACCAACGAGAGAGCAGGCTATTTTAGACTGGGTATTGAGTAATGAGGAAGGGTTAGTTAGCAGTCTTGTTGTACGTGCCCCCTTGGGCAAGAGTGACCATAATATGGTTGAGTTCTTCATTAGGATGGAGAGTGACATTGTTAATTCAGAAACAATGGTTCTGAACTTAAAGAAAGGTAACTTTGAGGGTATGAGACGTGAATTGGCCAAGATTGACTGGCAATTAATTCTAAAAGGGTTGACGGTGGATATGCAATGGAAGACATTTAAAGACTGCATGGATGAACTACAAAAATTGTTCATCCCAGTTTGGCAAAAGAATAAATCAGGGAAGGTAGTGCATCCGTGGATAACAAGGGAAATCAGGGATAGTATCAAAGCGAAGGATGATGCGTACAAATTAGCCAGAAAAAGCAGCATACCGGAGGACTGGGAGAAATTCAGAGACCAGCAGAGGAGGACAAAGGGCTTAATTAGGAAAGGAAAAATAGATTATGAAAGAAAACTGGCAGGGAACATAAAAACTGACTGCAAAAGTTTTTATAGATATGTGAAAAGAAAGAGATTAGTTAAAACAAATGTAGGTCCCTTGCAGTCAGAAACAGGTGAGTTGATCATGGGGAACAAGGATATGGCGGACCAATTGAATAACTACTTTGGTTCCGTCTTCACTAAGGAAGACATAAATAATCTGCCGGAAATAGCAGGGGACCGCGGGTCAAAGGAGTTGGAGGAATTGAGTGAAATCCAGGTTAGCCGGGAAGTGGTGTTGGGTAAATTAAATGGATTAAAGGCCGATAAATCCCCAGGGCCAGATAGGCTGCATCCCAGAGTACTTAAGGAAGTAGCTCCAGAAATAGTGGATGCATTAGTAATAATCTTTCAAAACTCTTTAGATTCTGGAGTAGTTCCTGAGGATTGGCGGGTAGCAAACGTAACCCCACTTTTTAAGAAGGGAGGGAGAGAGAAAACGGGGAATTACAGACCAGTTAGTCTAACATCGGTAGTGGGGAAACTGCTAGAGTCAGTTATTAAAGATGGGATAGCAGCACATTTGGAAAGTGGTGAAATCATTGGACAAAGTCAGCATGGATTTACAAAAGGTAAATCATGTCTGACGAATCTTATAGAATTCTTCGAGGATGTAACTAGTAGCGTGGATAGGGGAAGAACCAGTGGATGTGGTGTATCTGGACTTCCAGAAGGCTTTCGACAAGGTCCCACATAAGAGATTAGTTTACAAACTTAAAGCACACGGCATTGGGGGTTCAGTATTGATGTGGATAGAGAACTGGCTGGCAAACAGGAAGCAAAGAGTAGGAGTAAACGGGTCCTTTTCACAATGGCAGGCAGTGACTAGTGGGGTACCGCAAGGCTCAGTGCTGGGACCCCAGCTATTTACAATATATATTAATGATCTGGCATGAGGGAATTGAAGGCAATATCTCCAAGTTTGCGGATGACACTAAGCTGGGGGGCAGTGTTAGCTGTGAGGAGGATGCTAGGAGACTGCAAGGTGACTTGGATAGGCTGGGTGAGTGGGCAAATGTTTGGCAGATGCAGTATAATGTGGATAAATGTGAGGTTCTCCATTTTGGTGGCAAAAACAGGAAAGCAGACTATTACCTAAATGGTGGCCGACTAGGAAAAGGGGAGATGCAGCGAGACCTGGGTGTCATGGTACACCAGTCATTGAAAGTGGGCATGCAGGTGCAGCAGGCAGTGAAGAAAGCGAATGGTATGTTAGCTTTCATAGCAAAAGGATTTGAGTATAGGAGCAGGGAGGTTCTACTGCAGTTGTACAGGGTCTTGGTGAGACCACACCTGGAGTATTGCGTACAGTTTTGGTCTTCCAAATCTGAGGAAGGACATTATTGCCATAGAGGGAGTGCAGAGAAGGTTCACCAGACTGATTCCTGGGATGTCAGGACTGTCTTATGAAGAAAGACTGGATAGACTTGGTTTATACTCTCTAGAATTTAGGAGATTGAGAGGGGATCTTATAGAAACTTACAAAATTCTTAAGGGGTTGGACAGGCTAGATGCAGGAAGATTGCTCCCGATGTTGGGGAAGTCCAGGACAAGGGGTCACAGCTTAAGGATAAGGGGGAAATCCTTTAAAACCGAGATGAGAAGAACTTTTTTCACACAGAGAGTGGTGAATCTCTGGAACTCCCTGCCACAGAGGGTAGTCGAGGCCAGTTCATTGGCTATATTTAAGAGGGAGTTAGATGTGGCCCTTGTGGCTAAGGGGATCAGAGGGTATGGAGAGAAGGCAGGTACGGGATACTGAGTTGGATGATCAGCCAAGATCATATTGAATGGCGGTGCAGGCTCGAAGGGCCGAATGGCCTACTCCTGCACCTAATTTCTATGTTTCTATGTTTATCCTGGAAGTAATGAAAGAGAACCAGGAACACTCTTGGCTTAGATGGCTTGATATTCGGGACGTCTGTTGGTGTAGGTCCAATTCGGTGGGCACGCGAAAGCATAAGAGGTCTTGGGAAGAAATCCGCCCCCAGCACTTCTTCAAAAAACTCAGTTATAAATTTAACAGGGTCCGAGCCTTCCATCTTTTCAGGAATCCCGACCACCCTTAGGTTGGATCTCCGCGACCGGTTCTCGAGGTCATCTAACTTCATTTTCAGGAGTGTGTTTTCACTCTGTAATGCAGCTATAGCAGTTTCGGCGCTCGCCAGTCTGTCACTGTGGTCATTCAGGCCATCTTCAACCTCGCAAATGCGTTCATCGTGCAATTCGTGATAGGATTTAACTTGCTCCAGACTGGTGTACACCGGCGACAAAGCCACTTCAAGTTCTCTTTTTAGGACAGAGTTAATTGCTTGTGTCACATCAGCAAGGAGTGCTGAACGAAGCCTCTCCAAATCCTCTGGTAGTTCAAGGCCAGCTTCCGGGAGCGGTGCCAAAGCTGCAGCACTCTTGCTTGAGATTTCACTGTCTTTTCCCCCGGTTTTAGTTCAACGGCTCATTTTACTTACTGTTTCAGATGCTTAACACTGCCTTGAGTCCTTCATAGCGTTTAATAGTGGGTTATCTCAAAAATATAGCAAAGATAAACGAGTAGACTTGAGCAGTAATCGGGAGCCACACTCACACACAGCTGTTCAACCCATGTTCAACCCGGAAGTGATAAAATCGAACCTGCCTCCACCACTTCCTCTGGAAGCTCATTCCACACAGCTACCACTCTCTGAGTAAAGAAGATCCCCCTCATGTTACCCCTAAACTTTTGCTCCTTAATTCTCAAATCATGTCCTCTTGTTTGAAACTTCCCTACTCTCAATGGAAAAAGCTTATCCACGTCAACTCTGTCTATCCCTCTCATAATTTTAAAGACATCGATCAAATCCCTCCTTAACCTTCTGCGCTCCAAAGAATAAAGACCTATCTTGTTCAACCTTTCTCTGTAACTTAGGTGCTGAAACCCAGGCAACATTCTAGTAAATCTCCTCTGTACTCTCTCTATTTTGTTGACATCTTTCCTATTATTAGGCTACCAAAATTGTACACCATACTCCAGAATTGGCCTCACCAATGCCTTGTACAATTTTAACATTACATTCCAACTTCTATACTCAATGCTCTGATTTATAAAGGCCAGCACACCAAAAGCTTTCTTTACCACCCTATCTACATGAGATTCCACCTTCAGGGAACTGCGCACAGTTATTCCTAGATCCCTCTGTTCTATTGCATTCCTCAATTCGCTACCATTTACCATGAATGTCCTATATTGATTTGTCCTGCCAAGATGTAGCACCTCACACTTATCAGCATTAAACTCCATCTGCCATCTTTCAGCCCACTCTTCCAAATGGCCTAAATCTCTCTGTAGACTTTGAAAATCTACTTCATTATCCACAACACTACCTATCTTAATATCCTCTTAGTATTCCTCCAAGGGAAATAATTCCTCTTTATTCACTTTCTCTACAACCTTAATGACAAACACTTCTAACTCTTCTTGCCATCTTTTCTCTAGCTCAAAGCGTTTCCAATTGATCCAAAGTACTCATTGCTGGTTCTATACTTTCCCATCTTTTCTGAGACACGTGAAGGGCACCATCAGAATGGACACCAATAATCTGATTGCAGTCAAGCGAAGATTTGTGAACTTCAGAAACCTTCTTGTTTTTGCTTGTTCTTCCTACCAAAGTGCATTATATCACAAACATCTGCATTGAATTTGATCTGCCATGTGGATTCCCATTCAGTTAGAAGAAGGTTCTGATGCAAGATGTCATCTGTCCATGCCTTCCACAGATGCTGCCAGGCCCGTTGAGCTCCTCCAGCACTCCCCCCCCCCCCCCCCCCCCCCCCCCCAATTTTGTAATCGAACAATATCCTCCTCACTGTTTACCAAATTTAAAATGTCAGGATCATTGGCATTATTTTAAAATTGTATCATTTTCCAACCCTATGCCCCTAACGAGGTCCGGAAATGTGTCAAAATTTTACTTCCCTCGGAAATCTAGTAGTAGGCCCCTATCGGTCATGACTGACCATGGGTGATGCACCCTGATCAGATGCAAGCCTGGTGATATCATATGGAAGATGGGCTGTTGCCCATGCAGCACGTCCCCCCTCTCCACGTCGCTGTTCGATCCAAAGGAACAGCAAGGCTGTTACAGTTTGGAACCAGAGCTGTAACAGGAGCTGCCTGAGCAAGATTGTAGACAATGACGAACTGCCTTAGGGGCTCCGACTCTGGATTTTCTTGAGGTTTACTCCTGGAGCCTTTTCCATGACTGGATATGGCCACAAGGCAGTGGAGGTTTTAAATCAGAATTTTCCCTCTCCTAGATGGACTGCCTTCCCAGGCTGACGAGCCCCATCTGCCCGAGACTCGTGGGGGTGGGAGCGTCTACCTTCCCGTGCAGGTCTATAGCACCTGCCCACTGCCCAGAAATCTAGAGTGCACCCAATCCAAACCTGATTTATTTGCCATATCTTAATCTACCTTTTTAAATTCCTTCCCATCATCAAATTTTAGAATATCTAATATGAAATAGAAGTAGGAGGAGCCTTTTGGTTCTTCCATTCAACCTGCTTGATTATTCAACAAGGTTGAGGCTGATTTTGTTTACTTCTGTGCTATTTTCCTGCCCCTGGTTCATTACTAAATGAAAAATATGTCCATCGTTGTCTTGAATGTATACTCGGCTGAGGCACCACAACCCTCTTGGACAGAGAATTGCAAAGATTCAGTACTCTGCAATTGAAGTAATTTATTCTCAATCTTGAATGGCTGATCACTTATTTTGAGCCTGAGGCCTTCACTTTTACACACAGCAGCTGGATCAACCTTAATTCCACTTCAACTTTGTCAAGACCCATAAGATTTTTCTACATTTCGAATATGTAATTTTTGAAATTTGAGTGTATAGGCCCTATTTGTTTAATCTGTTGTTCAGGATAACTCCACCTTTCCCCCTCCACACATATATAGACACACACACCCTGACCCAGGGATCAATCTGGTGAGCCTCATTCCATTCCTTCTATCTTGATTATATTGTTTGTTTGCCAGGGAACCAGACTGATGCATAATATCTCATGTGTTGTCTCACCAATGATTTCAATTATCTTATTTAAAAATGATTTTAGGATGGCTTCATCATGAATAAAGACATTGCCAAAGCACCATTTTGTATTTCTGTCATTTCTTATAAAGTACATTTCCCTTTGATCCCTAATCAGCCCCAACACTTCTTAAACCCATTCCTGAAGAAGTTTTTCTGATACCATTATATGATAATTGCCGGTCTAATCTTATGAACAATCTTTGCACTTTCATTTTTTTTATATCCCTGCTGATATCTCTATATTCAACCTGATTATCTTATGTATCAACTGGTCATCTGTCATATATCCCCTTTTATGCTTGATATTATTCTTTATTTCTGATGCCAAGCTTTGGGTTTGGTCTCTTTACTTTTCATCTTGGTGGAATGTACCCAGACTATACCTATATCATTTCCTCTTTAAAGGCTGCCCACTTTACGGTACAGTTTTGCTTTTCAATCTTTAATAATACTTTCAATACTAAAGTCATATTGAGTCATTCTCCTGGTGATTGTTCCAGTTTCTCCTCTGGTTTCTTTTCAAATCCTAAATTTGTTGGGTAGTTCACCTGACGATGCAAATTGTCACTAGTTCGGTGTTAGAATTGGGGAGGAGGTTGATGGGTGGATAAAATGGGTTAAAATAGGATTAGTGTAAAAATGGGTGTTTATGGTCTACACGACTCAGTGAGCCAAAGGGCTTTGTTAACATGTGTATCTCTCAATGACTCCATGGCACAAATGTGGACAGAGATAAAATAGTTTAGAGACGTATTATACAATAGAAATATCATGCCTGACTGGTGTGTGCTAACTCAGGATGATGAGGATGCTGTTGGTGCTATCTCTATGGTAACTAATGCCGTAAATGAAAAAAAACCCCAGAAACTTCTGGTATAAGAACTCCAGGCAGGGGTTTAGAAAGCACATAATGAGTATGCAAGGAAAATAATGTCAGAAATGATTGATCGTGCACCTGAGGTGAACCAGCCTTCTCCCTCACCAATAACAGGTAACCTGTGCTCTGGATCCACAACAAACTCAATTCAATTATCTCCCTATTAAACATCTGTTAAATTATTCCTTTACCAGAGAATTCCACAAATTCACAACTCTCTGGGTGAAAACGTTTTTCCTCATCTCAGTTCTAAATGGCCTGCCTACCCCTTATTCTTAAACTGTGGCCCCTGGTTTTGGACTCCACCAACATCGGGAACACGTTTGTTCAATCCCTTCATAATTTTTATATGTTTCTATGAGATTCCCTCTCATCCTTCTAAATTCCAGTCAATACAAGTCCAGTCGCTCCATTTTTTTCATCATATGACAGTCCCGCCATCCCGGGAATTAACCTCGTGAACCGATGCCACACTCCCTCAATAGCAAGAATGTCCTTCCTCAAAATAGGAGACCAAAACTGCACACATACTCCAGGTGTGGTCTCACCAGGGCCCTGTACAACTGCAGAAGGACCTATTTGCTCCTGTACTCAATTCCTCACATTATGAAGTCCAACATGCCATTAGCTTTTTTCACTGCCTGCTGCACCTGCATGCTTACTTTCAGTGTCTGATGTACTTCCTCTTTTCCTAACCTGACACCATTCAGCTAATAATCTGCCTTCCTGTTCTTGCCACCAAAGTGGATAACTTCACATTTATCCACATTATACTGCATCTGCCATGCATTGGCCCACTCACCCAACTTGTCCAAGTCACCCTGCATCCTCGTGAATGTGTGCAGTGTCATACTCGGTGGTGTTCGCATCTATCTTTAAACAAAACACCCTTGCTATTTCTGTTTGTCCCCAGGGGTCATATCACTTCACTTGTTTGAGGGATGCTCCCACCGGACTCAGCCCCTCATCCAACAACGAAGGACACTGGGTTGGGGTCTTCTCCATAGGGCATTCACTTGGCTGCACCAATCTTCAGTGCTTCAATTAAATCCCTGCGATGGACTTTGTTTCCATCCGCTGGATGGATGCCCTAAATGACGCAAAAGTTAATCACCGCCGCGTTGACTGAGGGCAATGCCTCGGCCCGCATCACCTGGACGTGGGACACGTGCCCGCCTGCAATCAGCGGCAGGTCTAAATAGCGCGCCCCCCTCCCACTGCTTCCACTCACAGCGGGTTCACGCGCTGTCTCTTGCAAATGGGGACGATGCAACAGCACAAGACAGACACCGCCCGGACGGGCGAACTCTGGACCATGGCGCGGGTACTGCTGATATTTGGGTGAGTTTTTGCAATGCGACGGTGGCAGGGTTTGGGAGCAACACCGGGGTTTGCAGTCCCGCTGATGGGCGCTCATGTAGCGGCGCCTGCTGGCGCACGCAGGTATCGAACCCGGCGTTTGGAAGCCGTGGTTACGTGACTCGGGAGGGGCTGCTTGTTTTCACGCGGTCTTGCTTTCGTGCGGCAGTTCAGTGCTGACCACCGATGTGGCCAAACGTGTGTGAGAGCCTGTGAACTGAGAAGTTATTTTGTGAATAAAAATACGTTTGAAAACTCAGTTGTCGTTCTTGTGACCACCAAATTGGTGATCCCGATGCCTTACATCAGAGACCTGCCGACCATCGCCAAGTATGAAGGGCTCCTGCTCCACACGTTCGGTCTCAGTCGCAGAGACAGGGCGGCGAAGATCCTAGCATCGGCGATCGGCGGCCATCTACCATCATGGCGAAGATGTTAGCCCTGATGGATGGGCACCGACCATGTCTGCTCTTCGAACAGGCGTTCCTGGAGCAGATGCCTGACGAAGTCCGACTGATGCTCGCCGGAGCTGATTTCAGCGACCCCCAGCACCTCGCAGAGAGAGCCGACAAATTGTGGGCACGGGTGCAACCGAGACAACATCGGGAGGAAGAAGAAGCCCAGCCCAGCGCTGAAGAAGCATCACCGTTTCCAGTGGTCTACAGCCGACGTCGTTGGTGCTACTACCATCAGCGCTACGGCCCCGAAGCCCGAAGATGCCGGAGCCCCTGTTCGTTTCAGGGAAATGCCTCGGCCGATCGTCCATAGAGGCGAACGCGATCGGCACAAACGTGATCGCCATTCCGGCCACTGTTTCCTGGTGGACTCCGTGCCATTGCCAGCATCCTGTGCCGAGCGCCCGAGATACTCGCGTCGGTAAGGTAGGACCCGTCCTCTCGGCTGATAATGGGAACGACATTCGCACTTATGGTACGCGGACCCTGGACTTAAATTTCGACTCTCGTCCATATAGGTGGAAGTTCACCGTTGCTGACGTCGCCCAACCGATCCTGGGGGCCGATTTCTTGCGCGCGTTCTCCTTCTTAGTCGATGTGCGAGGCGGGCGCATGGTCCCCGTGTCGGACCTATGCCCTGCCAAGCCGCGTAATCCGTCCATGCCCCTACAGCAACTCGACGAGATAGCTGAGATCCAGCAACCTTTTGCAGCCCTGCTTGCCGATTTCCCAGGGCTGCTCATGCCCGATTCAATGGGGCCGCACCCCATCATGGCGTGGTCCACCACATTCCCACCGAGGGCCCAACAGTTCACGCCTGCGCGCGCCGCCTCCTGTCCGATAAACTGCGCATCGCACAAGATGAGTTCCAGCTTATGGAGGACATGCAGATTGTCCGGCGGTCGTATAGCCCTTGGGCTTCCCCGCTGCACATGGTACCTAAAGCGTCCGGGTGTTGGAGACCTTGCGGTGATTACTGGCATCTTAACTCCATAACCATGGCAGATCGGTACCCAGTCCCGAACATCCAAGATTTCTCGGCTCATTTGGAGGGCGGAACCTTCTTCTTGAAGGTCGATCTCATTCGCGGGTATAATCTAATTCCGGTCCATCCCAACGACGTCCCTAAGACGGCCACCATCACCCTTTTCGGCCTTTTCAAATGGCTAAGGATGCCTTTTGGCCTGAAGAACGCTGCTCAGGCGTTCCAAAGGTTAATGAATCAGGTCGGTCGGGGTTTGCCGTTCATATTCATCTACCTCGATGATATTCTGGTGGCCAGCAGCTCGCAGGCAGAGCACGTCAGGCACCTCTGCCTGCTTTTCGAATGGCTGCGCTAACACGGGTTGGTGATCAACCCCGCGATGTGCCAGTTTGGATTGCATTCCATTTCATTCTTGGGTCACAGCATCACCTGTCACGGCGCACAGCCGCTGCCCGAGAAAGTCGATGCTATCCGTCGCTTCCCGAGGCCTCTATCAGTCAAGGGTCTACAGGAGTTTATCGGAATGGTTAATTTCTACCACCAATTCGCCCATCACCAGCCGCCATCATGCGGCCGTTGTTCCAATGTCTGGCCGATAAACCTAAGGACCTGGTCTGGTCCAAGGAGGCGGAGACGGCGTTCGAGGAGGCTAAGACAGCATTGGCCAACGCCACTATGCTGGAACACCCTAGGTGGTCAGCCCAAACGGCCCTCACCGTGGACGCACCCGACGTCGCGGTGGATGCTGTCCTCGAACAACGAGTAGGTAGCTGCTGGGTGCAGCTGGCATTTTTCAGCAGGCAGCTGCGAGCCCCCAAAGTTAAGTACTGCGCTTTCGATCGGGAACTCCTCGCGCTCTACCTAGCGATCCGCCATTTCCGTTATTTCCTAGAGGGGCGCGCGTTCACCGCATTCACATACCACAAACCACTCACGTTCGCTTTGACCAAGGTGTCCGATCCCAGGTCAGCCCGGCAACAGAGGCACCTCACCTACATTTCCGAATTCACATCTGATATTCGGCATGTGGTTGGGAAGCTGAACGTTGTAGCTGACGCGCTGTCCCGTCCGGCAGCCCCCGAGGTTTCCGCTCTGTCTAGGCGTGGATTATGAGGAGCAGGCCGCTGCCCAACAGGTAGATGCCCGTATGGAGGTTTACAGCAATGCTGAATCAGGACTTAAGCTGGTTAAGGTGCCCTGCAGCGCCGCCGGCGTGCGGGTCCTTTGCAATGTCTCCATGGGCAAAGCCCGTCCCATTGTCCTGCTTGCCTGGAGGCGTCGGATTTTCAACACCATCCACAGCCTAGCACACCTGTCCATTCGCGCCACCTCTGCCCTGGTCGCGGCCAAGTTTGTCTGGCATGGGTTACGATAGCAGGTCGCAGCATGGGCCCACTTGCATCCCCTGCCAGACTTCCAAGGTACAGAGGCATGTGCGCCCGCCCGTGCAGGATTTCGCTGTCCCAGACGGCAGGTTCCTGCACATCCATGTCGACCTGGTGGGTCCCTTGCCGTGTTCGCACGGGGCCACTCACCTACTGACTATCGTGGACAGGTTTACCAGGTGGGCGGAGGCGATACTGTTAACTGATACCTCCGCTGAGGCTTGTGCGCGGGCTATTGTCTCACATTGGATTGCTCATTTCGGGATTCCTTCCGATATCACTACTGATCGAGGGGCCCAGTTCACGTCCTCCCTGTGGAGTGGTATGGCGCAGCTGTATGACGCAAAGCTGGATCAGACCACCGCGTATCACCCAGAGTCCAACGGTTTGGTTGAGCGTTTCCACAGGCACCTCAAGTCGGCGTTGAAAGCTCGACTCACCGGCCCAGATTGGGTCGACCAGTTGCCTTGGGTCCTCCTAGGCATCAGAACCACGCCTAAGGAGGACCTCAAAGCTGGTTTACGGCTTAGTTTTGCGAGTACCTGGGGATTTTCTGCCCATTCCCCGGGATCAGGAGGTCCCGGCTTCGGCAGTGTTAGCTGACCTTCGCAAGCTGGCGTGCACTTTGGTCCCGGTTCCCACTTCCCGGCATGGGTCGTCCGCGGTGTATGAGCCTACTATGTTACGGGATTGAGCTTATGTTTTCCTTCGTAGGGATGCTCACCGCTCGCCGTTACCGCTGGTGTACGAGGGTCCGTACAGGGTGCTGAGGACTGGTACCTCGACATGGGTGGCAAGGAGGTGTACGTCTCCGTGATCCGCCTTAAGCCAGCACACGCCGACGAGGATAGCCAGGTGGCAGTGGCTACTCCGTGGCGTAGAGGACGTCCACCGGCCATTTTGTCGCCCTCTGCACCTGTTACCACCGGTTATGTTCCTTTTTTTTAATTTAAATTTTTAAATTTTTATTTATTAGAAGCAAATGTACAAGAGTAAAACAAACGGCATATAAAATTATACTGTTAATGTATAGCTTCAATTTTAACTTTTTAACTTTAAAATAGAGGAAAAGAAAAGAGAAAGAACAAGAGAGAGAAAAAGTGAGAGGTGCAAAGTAAGGACCCGTAGACTACCAACGTAGTGTAGCCAAAGATACGACCCGTAGACTACCAACGTAGTGTAGCCAAAGATAGGACCCATAGACTACCAACGTAGTGTAGCCAAAGAGTGGGTGAAAGAAAGAAAAAGAGGAAAAAAAGGAGATATACCTGCCTCTCGTCCCTCCCCACCCACCTCACCCAACCCATAGTTGGATTTAAATCCAAAGTTGTGTTGCGCCATACTATCCTTGTAAGAATTCGGTGAAGGGTGTCCATGTCTTGGAAAAATGATCTGGTTTTTCTGCCAAAACAAGTCTAATATTTTCATGATGTAGTGTCTCGGACATGTTTGTAATCCACATCTTAACAGTAGGGACTGATGTGTGTTTCCAAAATTTAAGTGTTAGTTCTTTCGCCATTATCAGGCCATAATTAAGGAAACGTCTTTGAAATAGTGTTAGCTCACAACAGCCTTCTGACAGACGTACCTAGAGCGATCAGTTCCGTGTCGGGGTCCAATTTTATTTTAAGTGCTTTAGAAAAAATTTCAAAAATTCCTCTCCAGAAATTATGTAACTTTATACAAGAGGCAAAGGAATGGGTTATAGTTGCTTCCTGAAGGAGACATTTATCACAAATAGGAGAAACATTTGGGAAGATCTTATTCAGTTTAGATTTTGAATAATAGAGTCTGGGGCAGCAGGGCGATGCTGTGGATGCCAATAGGATTAACAAATTCATCAATAAGGCTGGCTCTAGTCTGGGGCGGAGTTGGATTCATGGGAGGTGGTCTTGGAGGGGAGGATGCTCCTCAATCTGTGGAGCATCTTGGACCATACAGCTCACCCCCTCCATGACACACTGGACAACCTGAGGAGTACCTTCAGCAACAAACTGGTTCCACCAAGATGCAGTACAGAACGCCACAGGAGATCCTTCTTCCTTGTGGCTATCAAGCTGTACAACTCCTCCCCCTTCTGGCGAGGGGTAGACTGACTCCCCCAATCCTTGCACATCCCCAATCCTTTCCACTCATCACTTTAATTTCATGTTTCATGTATTTTGTGGTTTTATGAATTGGCAGATCAATTTCCCTCTTGAGATAAATAAAGTTCTATCGTATCGTACAATAGGTGGTGGTGTCCTGGTGATATGCAACTATGATAATGGATCACCCTACATACACGTAGCTGTCAATAATCAGGTTAGGGTTTAGAATTTAGAGATACAGCGTGGAAACAGGCCATTCAGCTTACCGAGACGCGCTGACCAGCGATCACCTATACTAGTTCTATTCTACAAATTAAGGACACTGATTAGGGACAATTCACAAAAGCCAATTAGCTACAAACATGCACGTCTTTGGAATGTGGGAGGAAATCCAAGCACCTGTAGAAAACCCACCCAACTCACAGAGAGAACGTACAAACACCGCACAGATAGCACCCGTAGTCAGGATCGAACCAGGGTCTCTGGCACTGAAAGGCATCAACTCTACCGCTGCTTCACTGTGATCTTGGGGATCATCTCCTCTGGTGTGAACAAACGTATTTCTGAGCCTCATATAATTTTTAATTTATCCTGTGTAAAGAGCTCAAACTCACACAGGTTGAAACACAAGCATCTTTATTGTTCAGGTCATTAACTACTAAGCAGGTCATCACACGTTCACACTGCTACTCGTACTGGTGGGTAGGATCTTACACTATGAATGTTCTAATTAGGTGGCGTTATAATTACTAAGCATTCTAATTGGCAAACATGCTATAGCCAATCTACATCTTCTATAAATGAAAAGTAAATAAAGCGTTACCACTACATTGAGTAAATAAATTGTTAAATTCAAATTGCCACATCTAATAATAAAGGGGTTAAACATAATCACCATATCTAGCAGGTGGCTTGCTAACCCGCCCGGTCCTCGTACGGTAAGGAGCTGCCTCATCAACCTTTTCCTCCGAAAAGTTGAGGGCGCGTTTCGGTGAGCCCAAGGGGCTTTGGGGAGTTACCGCAGGGGAAGACCGTCTCGGGGGCACCGGTGAACCGGTTACAAAAGGGGAAGGGGGAACAGACCGACACAGGGAGTGTGCGGGGGTAGCAGCTGCAGGTACTGGAACGGCTGGAACAGCGATCACTTTAAAGTTGAGTGGAGGTGCGTCAGGACCCTGGAGCGCCGGGCGCCGTTCCTTCACTGGAAGGAGGTGTTGGCGGCTGCGTCTGTAGATGGTACCACCGACATCGACCAGGTAGGAACGTGGTTCCTTTGCAGGGCCATGGATGAACCCCAGTTTGGTATGTCATTTGTCTGTCTGTAGTCGGACCACTTGGTCTTGGATGAGTGGCTTATCCTCATCCACCCCCTTGTCTGATACTGATATCCCCATAGCCCAAATTATTCACAAAGCCATCACAGCTCAGAAATGGAGCCCAATAGATTTTTTTACCCAATTCACAAAATGTCATGGTAGTGTAGTAACAAGATCGGGGAAAATGCCCTGAAATCACCGTCAGACGGGAAGGGTTGGGTCTATCGTTATCACATTGTAAGCACCAGACACATGTTCTTGCAAATAAAAACGAGTTAATGCTATTCAGGTGGTCTAATCTCAGAATATGAAATAATGCTTGCATGTTATTCATATCTTTAAAATTCTCTAAAAGATAACAGATTTTACTGGTGTCTAAAGAGTGCTTTAGTCTGGGGACAATACAAAACCAAACCAGATCCTTCAGCCCAACTTGTCCAGGCAGACCTAGATGCCCCATCTAAGCTAATTCCGCAATTGGTCTACATCCTAAATATTTCATATCCATGAACCTCTCCAAGTGCCTCTCAAATGCTGTTATAGTATCAGCTTCCACTACCTCCAATAGTAGCAATGTT
This sequence comes from Amblyraja radiata, assembly GCF_010909765.2. Taxonomy (NCBI): domain Eukaryota; kingdom Metazoa; phylum Chordata; class Chondrichthyes; order Rajiformes; family Rajidae; genus Amblyraja; species Amblyraja radiata. The sequence goes on from NC_045960.1 coordinate 70,177,721, forward strand.
ACAAAATTTTGAGATTTAAAAAATCAAGTCTGCAATTTATCTCATCAGATAAAGCATAAAAATAAGTTTAATTTGACACCTAATTCACTTTCATATCTTCAGTATTAAAAAAAATATGACCATTTTGATACTCGGAAATTAGCATCTTGTTCCCTATTGCTTTTCCATTGACTTAACACAAAAGCTGTGATCGAGGACAGTCAAAAGCCCATAACTTTCTTAAAAATTAAGAGAACGGAATGAAATTTTCAGTTATTATAGATTGAAGCATTCTGAAACAAATATAAAACATCTTACTTGGATGACCTGAAATTAAAGCATATAATTAGTTAATTACCTAATTATAGTTAATTACAAAATTGACCGTTGTGACGGAAATAGTAATAAACACCCAGATTGCCTTGAAAATTCAAAAATGTGATATTCTCAAGATCAGAACTTTAATATTATTGTATTATATTCTGTAAGTCCATAACAGATAGGTAAATAAATAACAATTTCTAGCAATAGACCAAGTCTTTATGGAGAAGATCAGTTGCTAGCTGGTACATTGGCATATCATAATCAGTAGCATCATCATATTCCTCAGATTGTAACCAAAAAGCAACTCTGAGCACCTTGTTTTTCCTCAACTTTTCAATGTTGGCATTGTAAACTACAAGTTTTTGCTCTTCAAACCGCACATGACATGCCTTTCTCTACTTTCCCATTAACAATGTCCTGTAGATTCCATTTCTTAAGAAAAGGATATATTTTTTAAATAGCCTAAGTATCCAAATAACAAAATAATCCCATTCACACAGGAATTCACAATATAACATGATTTTCAAATTTCACTGTCATGAATTTATATCCCAGATGGAAGGAATTTAATGTTTAATTCCCATAAATTAATCTAGAAGCATCCACCCAAAATATAATCAAATTATTGCTTTTTGCACAATACATGTGACTCAAACTGTTGTGAATATTTAGTTTAAAAATAATGATCATGGAGAGAGGGAATAACACAAAACATGGAGAATTTAGACGGCTTATCTCCAAAAAAAATGGGCATTTTAATAATCTTGCTTCTGGAACGCGATCGATTTAAACGTTGCATTTGCGGTGAATTTGAACCCCATATCAGCAGGAAAAACACTGCCAGTTCGTATGTGGCCCAAATCACATTTTCGCAACTTAAAATTAGATTAAAGCCATCCCAGGAAGCAAGATTATATGTAAATTTACGACTTACAATTTGTTTCGTCCCGTTCTTGCGATCCGTCACGTTGTAGGCGTTGAGGGCGTTCGAAGTCGCTTTTTATTTTAATCCAAATATTAAATTGTCCAGCGATTTCTTTTTTTTTTTTAATATAGCGCGAACGGGAGGCGGATCGATTAATTTGCAGCAGCTAGCAGCCCGAGGAAGTCCGCCTCCGATATGCAGTACAAAACGGCATTTTAATCCCGCCCCCCCCTCAAAGGCAGCAAAGTCGCGCACACGGCCAGTGGCAGAACTGCAGTGCCGCTGAAGGTAGGTATTGTAACATCGCTACCAATAGCAGCTTGTTCCTCATTCCAATGTTCTATAGACTGTGGATCAGTTCCTGTGGACTGGAGGGTAGCTAATGTAACTCCACTTTTTTAAGAAAGGAGGAAGAAAGAAAACGGGGAATTATAGACCAGTTAGCCTTACATTGGGGTCAAGGAAAGAGTGGCCTTGTTTCCACCAATCTTTCCACCACCATGCACAAGAAGCGCAAGACAGACACCATTGTATGCAGATGCTGAGAAGTGTGTTCATCTCTGGCTGAACAACTAATCTTGTGTATGGACCTGATAAGAAGAAGAAGTCTTACACTGGTAGTGGCGAAGATGCTTGAGTCGATTATTAAAGATGTAATAGCAGCGCATTAGGAACGCAGTGACAGGATCAGTCAATATCAGCATGGATTAATGCAGAGGAAATTGTGCTTGACTAATCTTTTGAAATTTTTGAGGATGTAACAAGTAGAAATGGATAAGGGAGAGCCAGTGATTGTGGTGTATCTGGACTTTCAAAAAGCCTTTGACAAGGTCCCACACAAGAGATTAGTGTGCAAAATTAGAGCGCATAGTATTGTGGGTAGGGTATTGACATGGATAGAGAACTGGTTGGCAGACAGGAAGCAAAGATTAGGAATTAACAGGTCCTTTTCAGAATGGCAGACAGTGACTATTGGGGTGCCGCCAGGCTCGGTGCTGGGACCCCAGTTATTTACAATATAAATTAACGATTTCGGCGAGGGAATTAAATGTAACAAATCTTCAAGTTTGCGGATGAAACAAAGCTGGGTGGCAGTGTGAACTGCGATGAGGATGCTATGAGGCTGCAGGGTGACTTGAATTGGTTAGGTGAATGGGCAGATGCATGACAGATGCAGTATAATGTGGATAAATGTGAGGTTATCCACTTTGGTGACAAGAACAGGAAGGCAGACTATCTGAATGGTGTCAGATTAGGAAAAGGGGAGGTGCAATGAGACCTGGGTGTGCTTGTACTTCAGTCACTGAAAGGAAGCATTCAGATAAAGCAGGCAGTGAAGAAAGCAAATGGCATGTTCAGCTCGAAGGGCCGAATGGCCTACTCCTGCACCTATTTTCTATGTTTCATTGTGAGAGGATTTGTGTTTAGGAGCAAGAGGTCCCACTGCAGTTGTACATGGCCCAGGTGAGACCGCACCTGGAGTATTGTGTGCAATTTTGATCTCCTTATTTGAGGAAGAACATTTTTGCTATTGAGGTTGTGGAGCGTAGGTTCACCAGGTTAATTCCCACACTTGGCGGGACTGACATATGATGAAAGAATTGGTCAACTGGGCTTGTATTCACTGGAATTTAGAAGGATAAGAGGGGATCTTACAGAAACATTAAATTCTTAAAGGATTGCACTATCTAGATGCAGGAAAAAAAATTCCCGATGTTGGGGGAGTCCAGAACTAGGGGTCACAGTTTAAGAATAAGGGATAGGCCATTTAGGATTGAGATGAGGAAAAACTTTTTCACCCAGAGAGTTGTGAATCTGTGGATTTCTCTGTCACAGAAGGCCAATTCACTGGATGTTTTCAAGAGAGTTAGATATAGCTCTTAGGGCTAAAGGAATCAACGGATATGGGGGGAAACCAGGAACGGGGTACTGATTTTAGATGATCAGCTGAATGGCCTACACGTGCACCTTACTTACATGTATGCCGACCATCCTATGAGTGAAAAAGTTGTCCCTCAGGTTTGTATTAAATCTTGCCTTGAACATATATGTCCTTTTGTTTTTGATTCCCTTACGCTGGATAAAAACAATGCATTCATCCCATCTATTCCTCTCATGATTTTATATAGAAGAGCAAGTAAAGATCAACTTGACAGGGAGGGAAACTGCTTTGAATTGAATAATTTAATTGAATTGAATACATTTTATTAGCCAAGTATGTATACATACAAAGAATTTGCCTTGGTGCTTTGCTCGCAAGTAGGAACACGATATACAGTAGACAATTAAAAATAAAACATTATAATTTAAACATGTGAAGAATTAAATAAAATACCACAGGGGAGACTACAGACTTTCGGCTGTTGAGTATAGCTATTGTGTATGAAAGAGTAACCACAGAAGGGGAGCAGCGAGAGAGGATTTTGAAGAAGGGTCTCGACCCGAAACGTCGCCCATTCCTTCTCTCCAGAGATGCTGCCTGTCCCGCTCAGTTACTCCAGCATTTTGTGTCTGTCTGCGAGAGAAACTATTTTGTTCACTTTCCAACTCCCCTCTGCGTTTCCTCGGGACAATATTCCGCTCCGCCCCGCCCCCGCCATTGGTTGGCAATGGCCTTGGAGTTAATTTGTTTTAATTGTGGGTAAAGTGAAGTACAAGATTAAAAGTCGACCACGGCTACCTGATTATAGATCCTGCTGCAGTTGGCGGCGCGGTTGTGTTCTGGGCTACAGGATGGTTGCTTGGCTGAGGTTGGTAGACAGGCTGCATTATCCTGGGAATGTGCAACTTTTTCTCCTTACTTGGCAACTTCCCCAATGCAAACAAGCGTTTGATGTGTTTTCTAGGTTGACGTTGCTTTGGACGTTGTTTATTAATGATGTATGGATGCAACCCTCGCCCCCTGAAGGCAAGTTTTCTTATACTGATTTATAACGTGTGGGCCACGACCCATTTACTCCTGCACCTTTTTTTTATAAACCAGCAGTTCCATGTTTCTCTCTTCTCGCTCTTATTATTTTTTGTTCTTGTTTTGTTGGTAGGTCTGTTACAGGGTCACTGTTATGGACGCCTCTTTTGGATTCGTCTGAATGCTTCCTTTCTGCAAGACAAGCCGTGGAGTCTCGGAGTCACCGGTAAACCTACAACTAATGTCCACATTTGTTTTTGTTTCTGCTCTGTCCCGTTCTCATTTTATTTTCCGATTACTAGGTTCAGCAGGCGAAGTCTACTTGCTCACCCCGTCGTTTGCAACTAAATGCGGCTACACTGTATCGCAGGATCCGTTTGGTAACGTGCTAGTTCGTGCATCGGTTATGGCTTGTATGGTAGTTAACGAGGTGAGTGCATACACTGTTGCGGAAGGCCAGGGGCGAGGTCGCCCTGATTAGGAAACATAATGAAATTTAAGCACTCACGGACCAGAATTACATTATTAAATTCGGAAACCTCTGTACAACTGACCACTAGATATTGTAGGTAGACAATGCTGGAGAAACTCAGCAGGTGAGGCAGCATCTATGGAGCGAAGCAAATAGGCGACGATTCGGGTCAAGACCCCTCATTTTTGTCTACGCTCCATAGATGCTGCCTCACCTGCTGAGTTTCTCCAGCATTTTTGTCTACCTTCGATTTTCCAGCATCTGCAGTTCCTTCTTAAACAACTTGTAGGGCGTCTTACTGGCTGCAATATCTGGGCTATAGTCTTGTAAAATAGTGGCTTTCGGCATTGGACTGCAAAGCTTAGATGCAAGTCTCGTTACTTGTAGACATTCAAAGATTTACAGCATTTCAGAATGTGTTCTGCATTCTGCCATTTTTCATGCTTGTTACTTCATTTTACCAAAGTAGTTTTTACATTCCTGAAATTGTACTCTCAGCTTGTTGGCAACTGGGGTCAATAAAGTACAATAGTATATAAATTAAACTGCTATTAAATGCTCTTAGATTGAATTGTAATCGTACAGAACAAAACCGAGTCTTTTTGACACAACTTGTCTGTGCTACATTTGGCCCATATTCCTCTGGGGTTTTTTCCTAAGCATGTATCTGTCCAAATGTCTCTTAAATGCTGTTATAGTACCTGCACCCAACCACTTCTGCAATTTGTTCCACACAGACACAGACTGTTAAGTTGTCTCTTGATTTTCCTATTCATTCTTCTTCTTCCTTCCCACCCCTACCCTTCATTTTGAAATAAGTTTCAGTAACAGCAGAAATCTAATACTTGACATCATTATTTGCAGCCAGAATGCTCTGACTTGAATTTTTATTTATTTTTTGCTCTTATTTCCAGGGTGATGATTTATTTAGCCTGAATCTACAAATTCAGTTTGGTCCCATGGAGCGAGCATCAACTTACTTGCATACAATGAGCTGTTCCTATTTTCCATGGCAAGCACGAGAAATCTTGTGTGAGCAAAACTACATGGAGGTATGCTTTGTATGAAAGTGACACTTAGATTTATGTACTGTTCAGAGCTGCCATCTTGTCAATTAAAGATATTGCACTAAAACTAAAATTACCTTCTCTGCTTTCTAATTTTCTGATCTTGCTTGTCCTTGAGTTAATCAATTAATTTGTGATATTGTACTTGGATATTGACCTGCAGAACAAGATTCTCTTTAAAGAGGATCCAAGTCACTTATTCACACTAATAATTCTAATTTAATGTTCATTTTCAATCACATCTCTGAATATAGGTCAAAAGATGGGCACTGCCTATACAGTGCTAAAATGTGCCTCCTATCACTGGTGTTTCATTGAGTTGGGGTCCCATGATGTCTCTGGAAAGCTCAACAATTGATGGGAAATTTAGTTGTACACATTACGAGTTTTGCGGTATAATTGCAACATTTTTGCTTTTTTCATGGTTAGGTTTCAGTACAAAGAGTAATACCAGGAATTGAGAATGACCACAATGAAGATTGGATGGCAGCAGTTCCATCTGTAAGTTGCTTACTGTTTTCATTTCTCCCCTCTGTTGAGCACAAACTGCTTGCATTAACTTTATTTTCCACTATTTAGGCTCACGAAGCTGAAAATGCCATTTGGCAAGTTGTATTTCATCTTCCTGAAGGAATGAAGATCATGACTGTCAATGAAACATTGAGTAATCATTACAGAATTGACACTACAGTTTCACGTCTATTGTTAAGAGCTCCCTACAATGCAACTGAAGTTGAACTGTTACTGGTGAGTGCAAAATTGCTTTACAAAAAGTAATTTGACAAAACTATTTCTGCAATAACTCTCTATAATACATTGCTAGGTAGAAAATGTGCCCGTTTCAAGCATTCGATCAACTACTTTCTACAAACAAGAATGGATGATCCTCTTGATTGACACAACAGTGGCCTGTCCTACAGGTGAATATTTTTTTGGTTATCAAGTTTCCCCCTCTTTCCTTACCCCACCCCTCATGTATACAGTTAAAGTGCCACATCCCTTAAAATGATTTTCTTCTACATGTAATCTAAACCAGCAGGTGTAGATGGCCTTTGTGTATCAATATGGTGAACTGATGCCAAGACGTGTTGCATGCAATCTTGATCAATTTGAGTTGTAGTTTTGTCCACCAATATTGCTTATCTGGTTGAGTGTTGGACATGTTAGTCATCACCTATTGGTGAAGTATAAAAGCTAAAAGGCATTCTTGCTCTTTAACAGGTGGCACTACTTACACTGAAGATGAGATCATCTGGAGAATACCAAGAGTCATCCCAACACTTTCCTCTCCTGAAGAACAGTTCTATGATGACTCGATTGTTTTGGGAGTTAATGGTGTTACTCTAACCCCAGATAAAATGGCAGAGCTGAATTATCCACTGGCATACAATGACACAAACATTGTTGTCACTATTCCTATTGGAGCAAAAGGTGGAAATTATAAGGTTTGTACACTTATCAGTGAGAAGTTTTACATCTGTAAAGTGCAGTTGTGACTGCTACTTAATCCATCATTAACTTGTGTTTTAGAGCCATGTAGTTCAAGGACAGTACGGCATTGTGTACTCGATAGAACTGCTTGCAGAACATCAATGGGAGCTGACCAAATACACAATCGTCCATCCAGTTGCCTCTCCCTTCATGCCTCGGCCACCAATTGTGACCAATAGTAAGTATTGTGAGTAGGACTACTTATGTGGAATAATGCAATGAATAATTTTTTTTTTTTTTTTTTTCCTTGCAGATACCATTCCAGAAAAGCGCACATTCAATGTTTCTGTAGGAAACTTCCTTCCTGATGTAGAGCTTGTAGCTTTAACTGTAGGTACACAGATAATCCCAGTGGATGAGGCAAACAAGACAGGGTTCACAATCTATGAAATGCCACTGCCTAACAACACCAAAGTCTACGTAGTGGAAGTTCCATTTGAGAATGAAAATATAGAGCAAGAGGTAAAGTAACCAATCTAACTCAAATTGTGAATTGAATGCTTGACTGGATGGTTATCCCATACTCTTTGAGGTCCTACTATTGCAAGACTACATAACGATTGTTTGAATTCATCATTTGCTCATCACGTAATCTTGAAATAAGTAAGCTCAGTGAAGCTTGTCTAGCTACTTTGAGCTATTAAACAAAATTGTAATTAATTTGAGAGTAAATTTTCACTAACACTAATTCAAATTTTGATTTGGGTTACTTGTGTATCAATAGGGTAAAACATTGCACACCATCCAACATGTTGATGGTGCCACAGAGGTACCTAACTTTGTTATTAAATCTGCCCTGGTATTGAAACTCTCTTGCTCATAAAGGAAAGGTTGTCATCAGATCTGACTGCTTCAGTGTTTCCATGTTGGGATTGCCAGACTTTTTCTCATTTTGCCACACGATGCTGAAAAGGATATTACAATTCTGAATAAGCTTCCCATTCTTGGAATTAAAAGAAACTGCATCACCAAAATATCTATTTCATTCTCTCCTTTTGGGCATTTAAAAATGTTTAAAATGTAAATAACTTGGTTGATATGAACCTGGGATTGACTGTTCATAACTTTTGCTTGGAAGGTGTATGATAAAGGATAATCAAAAGTAAAATGTTTGGCCATTTTTGTACAACAAATAAACAACTTGCTTTGACATGCCAAGTGGATCATTTTTGTCTTCCAGCACCTACATACTAACATCCGCCTCTACATATTTGATGTCATCTATATATTCAAAATAATTCCAGAAAATGAACCTTTTCATCAGCATGTAAAAATAGTACATGAAATACCAGATATTGGTGAGTAATCAAACCCTTCCTTCCTTCGTGTGGAAGCAGAGTTCATCTGTAGTTTAATTATTTTCTCTTTCCTCCAGTATTGCCCAAGGCTACTGGGTACTGTGATGATAAGAACTTGTATCTACTAGTAACTCAAGGAAATTTAGTCAACTATTGGCTTCCATTCATTGATGAACTTCTGATAACACAACAATCTTCACAAAATTATGGATACTTGCTTGTGGATAATGCAACCCATATTTTAATTGGTGTTCCACTTTCTGGACGGAGTGTGATTTATGAGGTATGTAATTTTTATTTTGTGCCTCCACACTTTTATTTCCCAATTTTCTGAGTAACTTGTTCTCTGGCTCCTCCTCAGGAACTGAGTCTTCAAAGAATTGCAGCAAGACTCAACCTGACATTGAAGGACAAAAATACAATGAAGATTCAGATTCACTTTTCTGTAGCCTGCAATTTTCTTCCTGGAGATCTTGCAGGCACGATTTATTTATTTATTGGGGGGTTTTCAAAAAAATAAAATGAAGGTGTGTGTTTTTCAAATCTTGCAAGTATCTAACTATTTAATTTCCTTGTTAGTGTGCTTTCCAAACGGAACAATGGTGATCACGGCAGTTGTGGATACACTACCTGACCTGGATCCTGGTAAAATGGTTCTGAATGATGGAAAATGCCAACCAAAAGAATTTAACGATCATAAAGCACTCTTTAAGTTCAACATTAATAGTTGTGGCACCACCAGAACAGTTGAGTGGATGGGAGGCTCCCTTGTACTTGTCTCATTAAGACTTCCAAAATTCAATAATCCAATTTTTAACTGTGGTTATGTAACATTCTTAGATTCGTGGGAATTACTTGATCTATAAGAATGAAGTTTCGTACCCAAGAGAAGTTATTCCTGTCAACTTCCCAGTGATAACTAGAGACCCTGATTATCGGTAGGTTGAATTAGACAAAATCGATACTTAAATATGTAGATGTGAGTAGTAACACTTTCTTTCCCCTAACCGTAGTTTAACAGTTTCCTGTCGATTTGAAGTGAACAATACTCTGTCTGTTGGGGTTGTGAAGAGATATCAGAAAGATGCCCGGCATCCTGCCAATTTGCAAGTAGTGAGGAGTAAGTATGGCTTGAATTAGTGAAGTACTTTGAAAATAACTCTACAATAGACAAACTACCACCATGGTCGTGGCTTATTATTGTCACATATACTGAGATCCAGGGAAAAGTGCTCTCTGGTCAATTATATTGTACATTAAAATTGAATGCTTTGATATATTTAGCTTGCCACAAGGGAATGTATTTTGGTGTCTGTTAAAATATTGCTTTATGCTCCCTTCAATTACCTGTTCTGGAAAAGACATCTATGACAATTTGTATACCAGTCCGTTGTGAATACGGAAGGCTGGCTTGTCAACCTATTGTGGAAAAATTGTTTATTTCCTCTTCCAGGAGTCAAGAGACCAAGGCATACTTCAGAACTGTACTCTAAGATTTACAAAAGTAAGCAAAATTTTTATTTGCAAAAGCAAGATGAGTTTGCTACTCCCCACACTTGCCCATTTTAAACAAAATCCTTCTGTTTCCATAGCTGCTGATTACTTTGATTTTTACAAGGATGAAGAATACCCAGTGGCTTTGAATTGGACACAAACCCTTTATTTTGAAGTTGAGCTTCTGAACAATAACAATCGTCAAACTGACCTGGTGTTGGATCATTGCTGGATGACTACAACACCTGATCGCAACAGCCTACCGCAATGGCATGTTATCAGGGCTGGGTAAGGAGTGGAAAAGTGTGCATCCCTTGTTACTGTCCCTGGTCCTCATCTGTCTAAACTAAATTTGTTTTCTGAACAGTTGTGCAAGCAATGAAGAAATATTTGTCACTGCATTCCATCCTGCATCCAACACCACCCAGAACTTTCACCAGCTGAAAAGATTTGAAGTAAAAATACAGAAACTATCTCTCCCACAAGAAACGGTGTTGCCTGAAAAAGTAAGTCTGGAGACTGCAAAACTTCACCCATTTGAATTTAATAGTAAACACTGTTTTGCTTTATCTGTCCACATTGCTGACTTTTCATGTAGAAACCACATGTAGTTTGATTCACCAAATGGATATTGTCATTGTATTTGTAGATATATGGCCACTGCAGTGTTGTGATCTGCATTAATAATCCAGATACAAATTTTTCTTGCGATGGACAATGCACAGTAGAAAAAGGTAATTGATGAGAACTAATGTACATATTGTTTACTTAAATTTGAATTTTCTGTGAAGATTTTAACGTGTTTTTTCCAGGCCAGAGTACCTACCTGAACATGCACAAAGAATATGTGTCACTTGGAGAAGTTTGGCTTTTTGCTGGAAGGTTGGAACATGCAAAAACTGAAGGCGAGTTGACTTTCTTTTTGGAATGGCATATTACTGAATTTCATGGGCACTTTACAAGTGGCAGTGATTTTAAATTGGCAGTTTTGATTCTGCAAAGCTTGAGACGGACACTACAACACACACTTTATGACCATTCCACATTTTTGTTGACATTCCTGCGAAGGGATGCTTTGCTAGACTGCCCATGTACTTCAGACTTTTTACTGGATTAGTAGCTTTTTCTAGTTATCAATGACCCACAATATTGTTTTCTGAAGGTTTGTGCTTTCCGGCATTGAAATTGACTTGTTACTATTGCATTTCTTTTTGGTGGAGGGAAAGCCATCCGAGTCTGATTTGGGGTGGAGAGGGAACTTTCCAAATAAGTGATCTTGCAAACTGAGCACTAAAGAGTGGCTGCAATTGCACACAACCCCATAAAGCAAGTCACAAGTCTGAAATTGGATGAATTTGAATGTACCTTTTTCAGATCCATTGCTAATATAACATTTCAGTGGGTTGGGCAGATGCATGGGAACTGGCATGTGAAGTATGAAAGTATTCAATCTTCTCTTGATTTCCAGGTGGACTAACACGATCGTATTGGCAATGGGTGCTAGGAAGCGGTTTGGCAATTTTCTTGATTGTTGCAATAATTCTTGTAAGAGTGCATGTGTATCATTAGGCAAATAAAAGTATATTGATTAAACTGGCTTCCCTTTAACTGACTCATCCTCTCCTTCAGATTCTCTGGTAGATACAGTCCATGGTAGCTCTAATACCATATTTTATGTGGATCTCAAATCTCCACTTTGCATGCCCCACTTAATTCCAGGTACTTTTGAACCGTCTGTCCTATGAATTATTGACTAATATGGGTTGGCAAAAGTGGTTAAACTAAATATTATGACATTGCAAGCAACTTACTATTTTTAGGTTTTTAAATAGCTGGGCAAGATTTCTGTAGTGAATGTGTATCCCTACCTGCTTTGAGCAGATTTGATCTGCAAGACTGCACTTGACAAATCTTGTGATCAAGTCATGAATTGATATATCTTCAAAACTGCAGTCCAAATTCTGCACCTCTGACAGTGGAAAATACTAGCTTCATGGTCTTTACCACATCTATCTAGCAGCCAGGATCTTAATTGTGTTTGTTAACCTTCAACTCGTTAAATGAGTTGTTCAACTTTCAATTGAACAGATTATAGGATTGGTGTTGATCTTTCAAGATTACAGGCAAATAACCCTTAATTGGTTTTACTGACATTGGAAATTGTGCAAGTCCCATGGAACAATTGTTATATTCTTTTAGTGTAAAGGTTCATGTGGCAATATTGGAGAAGTGAAACTCTGCTTTGGTTAGATCGGCTTTCAGTATCTTTAATATGAAGCTGTGTTTCTTTTTAATGCCACTTTTTTTTTTTTTAAATAAACTTTTACCACCACTGTCATATCTCCTACCCTACAGGACCCTAGTAAAAGTAGTGCTGGTACAACCTAATGTGTCTTGCCATGGCCAAAATTATAATCTGTGACAAATGCAAGTGATCCAGTGTGTTTTTTAAACAAATGTGAATTTCCCCTCCTGTGGTGGGAGGAAAATGTTCATATTTCTGCTATCATGCTAGACAATGCAGCTTCAGGTCACAGATGCATAGAGTATCTGTCTGCCATCACATAACCTGCATATTGATTTTAAGCAATTTGCAAAACCTTGGGATATCTAAGTGAATGTTCTCCACAATCATTTATTTTGTTTAAAATAGACTGGCGAGTGGCTAATTTTGACTTGTTTTTCCTTCTAAAGAACTTTTTTTTTCTCTTTCTCCCCTTCCCCCCCCCCCCCCCCCCAATAAAACACTGTCTTTTCTTGTTCCTTCCTATAATATGCCAGTATGCCATTTGTATTGATTCATCTGCAATTTTGGTTGGGAGAAAGGAAAAAGTGGTTAATCTTCATCTATACTCCCATAATTTTGGTCATGAGTTTTAGGAGCAGAATTACACCATTTAGCCCATCAAGTCTACTCTACCATTCAATCATGGTTGATTTCTTTCCCCCTCAACCCCATTCTCTTGCCTTCTCCCCATAACTCATGACACCCTTGATAGTCAAATACACTCACCCAATTTTTAATCTTCAATTAAGGTGCTATTTGCAGTGTCTTTTTGTTTCGGTGCCTGTTTATAAATGCAAGATGAAAACAAGCAGCAGTTTTAAAAACATCTATTTTAATTCATCCATTTTACTTCATGAAAAGCTCTTTGTCTAACATTTTCCATTTATTTCACGTTTCCTTATTGATTTTAATGATTTAAACATGGGTATTGTCCCAGAAGCTTCTATTTTATTGATTAGTTTTGTCTTTAATTCAATACATCAAATCTTGACTTGGTTATATCTTTCAATACGGTAAAAAATCTTTCTGTTGAGGTATTTTGTTGCCTGATCTTCCAACATAAATTAATTGTGACCCTAGAGAGAGGGAAAAAAATAATCACTAAAGCTCTGATCAAAGAGCAAAGCTATAAGATTTGAGTCCAATTATCAACCATTCTATTGTTGCATGCTTTATGTACACAGTGATTAATTGTTTTTGCAGTTCAGCCCACGAGCAGTATTCTTTGATAGAATTTGGTATTTGTATTGCCGGGACATCAAATTATCTTAGTTTTTTTTTTTTTGTTTGGTCTAAAGTTAAATGTTTTGGGGGAAACTGGGCAATTTTAAAGGTTGGTCTAATGACGAGGATAAAATCATCCAAACCTACCACCTCTCTTTGTGCTGACACAGTTTCCCTGTAAAAGGGGCAGGAATTTAAAATTAGCCATTTGCAAAAGACCCATATTTGAACACGTATAATTAATGAACATGCGCAATTAAAAGATTAATCTCTTTTAGAATGCAATGTTCCAATAGTATGTTCTTTTTGCCCATTGCTCCTCTCCCAGTCTGCAACGTTTGCCATGGATTAAATGCTGGTGGTGGTGAGGAGCGGGTTTCTCAATTTGAATAACTTGGGAGTCGTTCCTAAGGGGCCATGTTGGAGACTGAATTTGCTTGTGTACCTGACATTTATTTTTGTGGTGGTAAAATCGGCTTGCCGATTTCACTTGAAGTCTTTCACTTCAAACTACAGTTTGGCTAACATAAATGCAAAGTGCACTTTTTTTTTTGGGGGGGGGGGGGGGGGGGGAAGCTAAATAAAAGCAAATCATGGCAGCTGTGTTTGTGGATCGTTTAGCTTTGGCTCAAACATTTCATCCTGGACCAGCAACCTTGTTAGACTCAAAGCTGGAGTTACTCAGCAGGACAGACAGCACCTCTGGAGAGAAGGAATGGGTGACATTTCGGGTCAACTTGACTCGACCCGAAACGTCACCCATTCCTTCTCTCCAGAAATGCTGCCTGTCCTGCTGAGTTACTCCAGCTTTTTGTGGCTTGGGTTTAAACCAGCATCTGCAGTTCCTTCCATCCACCAACCTTGTTTATCTGCATCCAACTAAATCGTACATTCTGCTCCAGATTTACAGTGAGGTCTATTCTCCTACACCAAATATGACCCTCCGCACCCCGCAGTGAACCAGCCTGAGCAAGTGAACTGCTGTCCAGGCACAACCATGCCAGCCTTTGGAAGGAGCTGAAGCCATTCGGTTAGAGCTGACAAGGTGCTTTAATCTGACATTCGGAAGCATTTAAAATGTAATTTGGGAAATTAAAAATAAGTATTAAAATTAAATGAGGAACACAACTTTTTTTAAATCTGAATTTGGAAGCATTTAAAATATATTTTTGGGAAATACAAATTAAATATGGGAAAATAACATCCTTGATTTGATTCAGAATCATTTGAAATGTAATTTGAGAAAAGTAAATACTAAAATATGAGGAACATAACTTGCTCTTCCAAGCAGAATTTGGAAGCATTTAAAGTGCGTTGGACAATTAAAATAAATATTAACATTAAATATGGGGGGAAATCTTATCCGTTTGCTCATAAGCTCTGGGAAGAAAACGCTTCCATGAATGGGGCTGGGTTCCATCTACAAAGGGTTGGATTAGATTCCGTGAGTAGTTGAGAGATTGATGTTCTGAAACGCCAGCTTGAGCAAGATCAGGTCAGCAATGGTCACAAAAATAAATGTCTTGTCGATCAATATTATGCATGTTTCCAGGATTTTAAATGAATTATCTGTTGGAGTTCCTTTTTAGTGCAACTTCGCATCATATGTTAGACATTGGGTATCTGGACAGAACTCTAACATACCTGGATAATCAATTCTGGCAAATGAATGGTCTTTATGATTTCTTGTGTGAAAGCAGGTAGAGCAGTAGTCAAAATTGTCACATTGGTTGCACACAAATCTGGTGCCTATAATTGGGTCTATTCCACAACCGTCACACCTATTTTGATCATGGAAGAGAATCCGGTCACTGCAGTTGTTTCTATAAATTCTTTAACATGTGCTTCATTATTAACGCAACACAATTCTATGTAATGAGAGATTGCAGCTAGTCATTGTATACAAAAACTTTTTTGGCTCTAATTTTTAAAGTGTATATAACTCCCTCCGAAGCACAAACATCATGCGATTATTGAAGTAGGGAGGATTGCCACAAAAGAAAAATAAGGTAAAGTTTTCATTTCTTATCACGAACATGTGAAAAGTTTATTTTTATTTTTTATATTTTTATTTTTTTATAGTGTTGCATTTCACTTTTCATAGATCCAAAAATAAACTAAATAACTAATAATTTGAGAGCACTTACAAAATGAAGAGTTCAGTAATGTTGTGTATCCATCCATAATCAATATAATCTGTTTGTGGAATCCTGAAGTATTAAAAATTGTTAGTGAGATATTATTCCAATATAAATAAAACGGATGGTGTGCAATTTCTTACTCTGGAGTTATTAACTTCAGCATAAAGATATTAAGATGCATTAAATATGTGAAATTTGACTGTAATTATAGGATGTTCAAATAAAGCTTTCCAGAAACATTCTTTGTTTAATTTTTTGTGTGAAATTTAGACTGAGAAAATTGCAATGATTCACAACATTCTTCAGTCCAACATCAGAATTAGTATTCCAAAGATGGATTATTTTCTCTGGAGCCACAGAGGCTGAGGGGGAACCTGTTTAAAAAAAATATATAAATAATATATATATGTATATGTATATATAATATTTTTCCTCAGGGTGGAAATGGCAAAGACATAACTTTAAGATGAGAGGGATAAGCTATAATGGAGATGTGCAGTGCAAGTTTGTTTTACTCTTGAGTGTAGTGGGTGCCTGGAAGGTGCTGCCATGGGTGGTGGAGTAAATAGATACGATAAGCATATGGAAATTCAGGGAATGAAGGGATATGGATAACATGCAGGCAGAGAAGATTAGTTTAACCTGGCATCATGTAAAAACAACAACAGATGATGGTTTATATCCAAGATAGACACACAGTGCTAGAGTAACTCAGCGGTCAGGCCTATCCGACCCGAAATGTCACCTATCCTTTTTCTCCTGAGTTGCTGCCTGACCTGCTAAGTTACTCCAGCAATCGGTGTCCATCTAACCTGGCATCATGTTCAGCACGGGCATTGTGGGCCGAAGGAATGGTTCCTGTACTGTTCAATCTACATTCTAAATGGAAGAACACAACTAAATAAATTTTTATTTTCTCTGTTTAATTTTATAATGAAAAGATCTGGTTCCTCAGTGACAGTTGATAGAACATCTTAACTTTCCTATTGCCTGCAGTGAATGCTTCAGATACAGTTGTTGATAAGGCTTGTCCTTTGATTTTTAAATTTATCTTTGCACATTTAAAATCATGGAATTTTCTTAATTTTTAATAACATTAAAACATCTTTATCATAGTAAAATTGAGCACAATTCAATGAAGCATATTTTTGCATAAATACTTTGTAATTCTGTAATGGTGGCAGTATTTGTTAATTCTCAATTTTGTTTATTTTTTGCACTGTTAAAATGTATTTCCTAACTTTTGGATGTCTTGATCAATTGATTCTCAACATTGATTTGATCAGAGATTTGCGAGAGATAGAAATCGATAGTTTGATAAGCAATCAAACTAATATCGATATACCTCTCGCAAATCTCTCATTCAAAGGTTTGAAGACAAACTTTGCTGCTATTATTTTTCATGTAATTTTAAAAGGCACTTCTTATTTTAGAAATATTTGGTTAATTTCTTGAAGTTTTTCTGTTTCTATCAAGCCAGAGAAATTGTATTATTGCTTGGGCTTAACTATTTACATATATGGAATTTCGCTTTTAATGTTTTCTGAATTTATTTCTATTTAAATTATTCCTGGAATCACCTAATTTGTTCAATACTTAAGAATTGAATCAGGATGATAGTAACTGTTAAGACTTTATCCTGATGTCCCATTAAGGATTAAAGTATCTGCAATCTGAAATGGCTATGATTTGGATTCTTCTGCATGCATTACTGTTTTGGTTTGCTTCGGATGGTTTATTTCCTACATACCAGGACCCCCTCAGCTGGTCATTCGCATCTTTCAACTAGACTTAATTTATACTTAATTTATGTCTCAAAGTAATATGCAGATTTGAACAAAGCACATAGTGCTGTAGGAACTCAGTAAGCCAAGCGGCATCTGGGGAGGGAATGGCCAGATGATGTTTCGAGTTGGGACCCATCTTCAGACTGACTTCAGAGTCTGAAACACCACTACCCATTCCCCCCTCAGACGCTGCCCAACCCACTGAGTTCATCCAGCACTTTGCTCTTTGCTCATTCCAGCATCTGCAGTTTCTTTTTGTCTCTGTTTGGATGTAGATATCCATCTTTCATTACAAATGAAGCACCAATCACACAGTATTTACTTAAACCCTTCATAACACAGAACTTACTTGCTTTGCTTCATCCTAGCTTGGGCATTTTCTGAGCATAATAGATGTCTTAATGCTGTTTTCTGGCCCAAGCTGATGTTCATGTTTTCAATGTCATTCCTGGTCAGGCTATTTATGCCTTCACGTGTGAAAAGCACCTGGTGTTTTAGCTGATTAATTGTGTTATCGTTCAGGTAATGCTGTCGACACCATTCCTCCATGTTGCTCATCAGCCTATGAGAGTTAGCACAGGAAGCTAAAGTACTGTAAGTTTATGCTGTAAATAAATGTTTTTCCAGATAGATGCAAAGTAAATAAAAGTTTGCTTTCTTCCACAGGGCTTGTATTCACTGGAATTTAGAAGGATGAGGGGATCTTATAGAAACATAAAATGATTGAGGAATTGGACATGTTTCCTGCATCTAGTGTGTCCAATCCCTCAATAATGTTATGTTTCTATAAGATCCCCTCATCCTTCTAAATTCCAGTGAATACAAGCCCTGTGGAAGAAAGTAAACTTTTTGGGGAGAGTCCAGAACCTGGGGGCACAGTTTAAGAATAAGGGGTAGGCCATTTAGAACTGAGATGATGAAAAACCTTTTCACCCAGTGTTGTGAATTTGTGGCATGCTCTGCCTCAGAAGGCAGTGGAGGCCAATTCACTGGATGCATTCAAAAGAGAGTTGGATAGAGCTCTTTGGTCTAGCGGAATCAAGGGATATGGGGAGATGGTCGGTACAGGGTGCTGATTGTGGATGATCAGGCATGATCACATTGAATGGCGGTGCTGGCTCGAAGTGGCGAATGACCTACTCCTGCACCTATTTTCTATGTGCATTCCATTTTAGCTACACTGACGGCTCACTCCAACTGCATGTCTGGTTTGTGTGACCTCTGCTCCCTTGAAGACCAAGTGCAGCCAAAATCATAGAAACTGCAGTAGACTCAGATTCAGAAGAAATACAGCAAAAGGGCACAAAACCCTTTTTTGTGCCCTTTCACCAGCATTGGCATCAAATTGTACTTGATACCCAGCTGTACCAAAGCTGAGTAAAGGTGAGTAGGAAGACAAATGGTAGCAGCAGCCAGGTTCAGATCTGATAAATTCTTCTTTCAATATAAAATGGTGTTAGTGCTTATAGAAATCAATCTGTTTGGGAGAGGGTGGGTATGTTTTACTGAAATCGGTCGTGTGATACAATGTTAGAAATCTCACATAGTGTAACGCTCCATAGTTACTGTAGTCATATAGCACTTCCAACAGGCCCTTCTGCCCAAATCATTCATGCTGACACAGATGCCCCATCTAAGCTCATCCCATTTGCCAGCATTTGGTCCATATCCCTGAAAACCGTTCCTGTTCACATATCTGTCCAAGTGTCTTTTAAATATTGTTTTTGTACCTGCCTGAAGTATCTCCTGGCAGTTCATTCCATATACCCACCATGTGAATTGGAGTGAAGGTTATTACTGTATGATTTGAAATCTAGCCACCAACCGAGTGTTTTGATGATATATTCTGTGTCAGTCCAGTGAAAATTTAAATAATGATACAATTAAATTTTAATACTTAAATTTTGTTTAACCATCTATATTGGTCATAATGATTTTAAGGAAGTATTTTGAACAGAGTAATTTGTGGTCAAGACTGAAAATATAGGAAGACATTGTGCTGTTTATGAGACACAACAACATTCATCAAATTGGCAGGATTCCACATTCATATGTCCACAGCCATCCTGACTTTTATGTATTAAAAAAAAAAAATGGTTGATCATCCACCTATGTTGTTGCCTGAAATGATCTCCAGTGATTATAAACACAGGGTGTAGGAGCAAGAGTGGACTATGTGGCCCTTTTGGGTCAATTTTATTTTTTCCAGCATTCTATTTTTTGTATGTGTAAGTGTACTCGGGCCCCACTGAATATCAACACTACTCAATCTCTCACTGTTGAACAAATACTCTGCTTTTCACTAATTCAACAATGAGGTTGGCCTCACATTTTTCCACCTTGTATTCTGTCTACTCAGTATCCACTGAAGCCCCTTTTCATTCGCCTCTGTACTCGCAATGCGTCTACATTGGTGGCAGCAGAAAAGCTTGGTAATGTGACTTTTGCCTCCTCACCGCGATTGATAGCGATTGGGAAAAGTTGATTCCCAAAACATTATTAACAAAAGATAGAGGCTGGTGAAGGATGGAACATTTTCCCATTTTTAATTGATATTCATCTTTATCAAAGTTTAATTTTGAGCGAAATTGTTTATGTTGGATTCAGAGATATGCTGAGCACGTACAAGGGAAAGATGTTGAGAGAGAGAGAGAATATCTCAGCCTGTGCCATCCATTCTTTGACGGGGAATGTTAAAAGGGGTTAATCGGGTTGGAAAGCAAGGGAAGGAACACAACACTGTTCAGAATGTGGCAGGAATGGAATAGGAAGAAAATAAGAGTGATGACTGCAATATGTAGAGTCATTAAATCATTGTGTCATATGGCTCTTTAACCCATCCATGCCATCCATCCACGCCACCTAAGCTAGGCACCATTTGCCCACATTTCATCCATATCACTCTAAACATGATGAAATATTTTTTCAATTATTTTATTCCACTTGCCTCAACCACACCCTCCGTGTGGAAAAGGTTGCCCCTCGGACTCCTGTTAAATCTTTCCCCTCTCGCCTTAAACCCATGCCCTCTAGTTCTTGATTCCCGTACTTTGGGGGGAAAAGACTGCATTCATTCATCCAATCCATCCCTCTCGTGATTATATACACCTCTATAAGATCTCCCATCTGTCTCCGACGCTCCAAAGAATAATCCTAGCTTGCCCAACTTCTCTGTTTTACTCAGTCCTTATAACCCTAGCAACTTAGTCTGACGACAGAGACTTTTCGGACAGAGACTTTTCTTGTCTGAAGAAGGAACCCAAACGTCGCCTGTACATTCCCTCCACAGATGCTGCCTGACCCGCTGAGTTATTCCAGCACTTTGTAGTTTGCTCCTCGTAAATATTTTCTGCATCTTTCTAGGCCAATGACATCCAACGTCTTGCTCGCCAGAAGACTCACTGCTAATGCCTGATTCCCTTCCACACATCTCAACAAACCAACTACGTGTCTCTCGGCAAACAGCTCTTTAGCCCATGAAGCCGGGTTAAACAGTGCACCCCTTACTCTGTTCAGAGATAACACGGTAACGTGGATATCTACCCGAAATAACGACTATATGCAAACAGACGGAAGGCTTTGTCCCTTTATAAGTGGGCTCTTAAATATCGAATGCAGTGGGTGTCTGTAAAATTGAGTTGTCAGAAGAGCCGCCAAAGCTCGTCGGCTGACAACGTCCAAGTCGCTGCTACAACTTACTGTGATCGCAGGATAGGCTCCTTTTCCCCAGGCACCCACTCTCCACCTGAACGACCTGCACTCGTTTCCAACAACACCGCGCTAAACTCCCGTACACCAATCCACGCTCAGCCCGTTCACATTGCAACTCCAGGTGACCTTAAAGCGTGTCTTTCAAACAAAAGTATCCAACATCCACTTTCACTAAACGACTGCGCTAACTTTCATTTTGACAGAATTGAGGATTGTCGACATTTAGACCGGCATATCTGCATTCCAGCTGTTTTAAATAAGGATTTGTATTCATTCTGCTTCAAATCAGTAATTCAAGCCTTTCGCGAATGTACCTTTCTCGGTGGCCTCAGTATCATCGAAACCAAAGATCTTAGCTTTTTTTCAGACAATATTTAAAGTCTGACTTGATCACCTCAGGAGCAGGTAAACGGGACAATGCAAACAACTACGGACGCAAAGTGCGAAGATGTATTTTAAAAAAAAGTCACCCCTCGGGTCCGTCCTCCTCTTCCCCTCACCTTAAACCTATGTCCTCTGGTTCTCGATTCCCCGACTCTGGCAAGAGATTGTGTGTTTACCGCATCTATTCCTCTCACGATTCTGTACATCACCCATCATCCCCCAATGCTCCAAGGAATAGAGTCCTAGCCTCCCTATAGCTCAGGCCCTTGAGTCCTGGTAACGTCCTCTTAAAACTTCTCTGCACCCTTTCCAACTTGGCAACAACTTTCCTACAACACGGTGCCCAAAACTGAATACATTACCCTAAATGTGGCCTCACTTATGTCTTATACAACTGCAACATGACCTCCCAACGTCTATACTCGCTGAGCATCCAGAGGTCGTCAAATACATTGGTATCAACAACATGGGTTGTTAAAGGACCGAGGTCCTACGGAGTAAATATAGAGACTTGGAGGTTGAGAAGCAGGATCACAAAGATAATACATAAAACAGTGCAGCACAGGGCTAGGCCCTTCGGCCCACAATGCTCTTGCAGAACATAATGCCGAGTTAAATTAATCTCCTCTGCCTACATATGATCCATATTTCTCCACTCCCTGCTTTTCCATATGCCTATCCAAAAGCCTCACAAATGCCACTAATGTATCTGCCTCTGCCATCACCTCTGTCAACGAATTCCAGACATCCATCACTCGCTGTAAAGGAAAAACACTTGTACCATATTTCTCTTTTAAACCTTCCCCTTTTCACTTTAAACGTATGCCCTTTAGTCTGACAATTACACTCTGGCAAAAAGGTTCTGACTGTCTACCCTATCTATGCTTCTCATAATTTATATATTTCCATCAGGTCTCCCCTCAGCCACTCTTATGCCAGAGAAAAAAAATCCTGATTTGGCCAACCTCTCCTAGCGAATGCCCTCTAATCCAGGTAGGTGAACCGCTACTGTACCACCTTCAAAGCCTCCACATCCATCGTGTAATGGGGTGACAGTGAGGAAAACTGTGACAATAAAGAAGAAACCAAAAACCAATTGCTCAACCAGTAGTTTGGAACTGAACTCCTGAATGTAGAAATGTCTATTAAGTCCAATGTACTTGGCTGCATAGTTGAAGGGTCATAATCTTCAAGGTTGTGCACATAGAAGCAGGTAAGTGGGATTCAACTAAAGTCAGTTACTGACTTGCATGTTCCCAAACGACCAAATGGTTTGTTAAGTTGAGATTTCTGATGATTTACTGGTAAGACAATAGGTGCAGGAGTAGGCCACACGGCCCTTCAAGCCATCACCGCCATTCAATGTGATCATGGCTGATCATCCACAATCAGTACCCCATTCCTGTCTTCTCCCCACATCCCCTGACACCGCTATCTTCAAGAGCCCTATCTAGCTCTCGAAAGTTTCCAGAGAACCGGCCTCCACTGCCCTCTGAGGCAGAGAATTCCACAGACTCACAACTCTCTGTGTGAAAAAAAGTATTTCTTCATATCTGTTCTAAATGGCTTACTCCTTATTCTTAAACTGTGGCCCCTGGTTCTGGACTCTCCCAACATCGGGAACATGTTTCCTGCCTCTAGCGCATCCAAACCCTTAATAATCTTATGTTTCAATAAGATTCCCTCTCATCCTTCTACATTCCAGATTATACAAGCCCAGACGCTCCATTCTCTCAGCATATGAGTCTCGCCATCCCGGGAATTAACCTTATGAACCGACGCTGCACTCCCTCAATGGCAAGAATGTCCTTCCTCAAATTTGGAGATAAAAAATGCACACAATTCTCCAGGTGTGGTCTCACTAGGGCCCTGTACAACTGCAGATGGACCTCTTTGCCTCTATACTCAACTCCTCTTGTTATATAGGCCAACATGCCAGTCGCTTTCTTCATTGCCTGCTGTACCTGCATGCTTACTTTCATTGACTGATGAACAAGGATCCCCAGATCCCGTTGTACTTCCCCTTTTCACAACTTGACACCATTTAGATAATAATCTGCCTTCCTGTTTTTGCTACCAAAGTGGATAAACCTCAAATGTATCCACATTAAACTGCATCTGCCTTAAATCTGCCCACTCACCCAACCTGTCCAAGTCACCCTGCATTCTCATAGCATCCTCCTCACTGTCATCCAACTTTGTGTCATCTGCATTTATGTAACTGACTTACCAGTTTTATTTTGGAAAATAAAATATTCCAAATGTTTTTAAGTTTAAAAAAAGATCACCACATGGTTTAACAACATAATGGTTAAGTAACTTGCTGGGTATTCAGAAACCTATGCTTTAGATGTAAAGATGCCAGGTCAATTCCTATTACGGTATAGAAATTTAATTCACATAACAACTCTGGAATAAACAGTAATGACAATTATGAAATTAGCAGATTGTCATAAATTGCAGGGAGAGAAATATGTTATCCTTATTCCCGGACAATATGTGACTTCAGACTCTAATCCTGTGATGGTAACTACAATCCAAAAATAAGAGTGATCATTTGGACACCATAGTAATTTTCATTGTATTAAATTTCACAGCAGATACAAGCAATATCAACTTCAACAATCAACCCATACAAAATATTTTTTTAGAAGTGTATTTTTGATATTATTTACTTAAATTGTGCAAACACAAAACTAATGTTTGTGGCCAAACTGCGATGTTTCTATTATTCACTGTTTTCTTCCTTTCTTTTTATCTATTAGTGTCTGATCAAGACTCAGTCTCGCATCTATAAAATCTGGATTCAAGGCCAATGCTTTCTTGAAGTCTTCCAATGCCTGGTCAAAAAATCCTACAAAGGAAGATGTTGCAAGTAAGTTCAGTTTTCTATTTGTTAAAGTTAAAAAAAAAAAAAAATGTAAAGTGCACAACTTTCACAAGAAAATGCAGAATTGAAATGTGGAACCAAAATAAGCAAAATTAGATGACTAATATAGGCTGTAGAAATAAGGTATTGTAAATGCTGGTTAAAACACAAAAGGACACAACGTGCTGTAGTAACTCAGCAGGTCAGGCAGCATCTGACCTGCTGCGTGCTTGCTGCTCTACCTACTAAGTTACTCCAGCATTTTGTCTATTAATTTAGAGATACAGCATGGAAACAGGCCCTTCAGCACACTGAGTCCACGCCGAACAACAATCACTGGTACAAGAGTTTTATCCTACACATTAGGGACAATATACAGAAGCCAATTAACTTACAAACCTGTATGTCTTTGAAACCCATGTGGTCATGGAGAATGTACAGTACAAATTCCACACAGACCGCAGCAGAGGTCAGTATTGAACCTAGGTCTTTGATGTGGTGAGGCAATGGTAGGTTGATACTTCAGATGAAGTACTGGCCTGAAAAGTCAACTTTCCCAGTGTTGTGTTCAAAATAATTACTAAAATCTTGTGTTAAGATTTGATGTAACAAAACAATAATATGTAATGAGAGATTATCGATTCTTTTAATCACTCTGAACGTAGTTACTCTCAACAGATAATATGGTGATGATAATCACACAATAATGAGATGCAGTAAATTCCCGAATATTGATAAAGTAACACTGACCTTCACTGTACATTAATTGGTACACGTGACAATAAACTGACCTTTGAACTAAATTACAATGTGTGTGATTGAAGATAATTTGTGACGTACAGAGAACCCTGAAAATACTATCTGCAAGAGATGTCTGCTGTTGCAAAAGCAAATTATATACAAATATTTTAAAAATGAATTGAGTATTCTTTATATGAAAATGCAAAACTAATGCAACAAAACGATCCATTTATCTTAAAATTATATTTCAAAGATTAAATAGTGCATCTCCAACAATGGTGCACAACTCTACCTCATTGTATAAACCTACTTACCTTCACTGGATGTGTAGGAAGGAAATGCAGATGCTGGTTTAAACCGTAGACACAAATGCTGGAGTAACTCAGCGGGACAGGCAGCATCTCTGGAAAGACGGAATGGGTGACGTTTCGGGACGAGACCCGAAACTGGAACCCCGAACCTTCACTGGATAACAGACTTCTTTGTAGCCTCTAGGTGGCAGACTATACACTTGTCACAATCTGTCCTACATTATAAAAGCTAATTCTAATCTGTATAGTGTATAGAAACTAATGCAAGGGTCATAAAGTTAAAAACTAAACTAAAATGGGAAGAGTGACAGAAAAGGAGTTAAATTAACAGATGTTGATTATTTCAAGAATTTAATATTTCTAAGACCAAATGAAGGTGGATGTATAAAAAGTAACTCCAGGTTACAACCTGCAAGGAATGTGTAAATGTTCTGAGCTCATGGTTAATGTTGAAAGAAAAAAGCATCAAGGTAAATGTATTTAGAGCTTGTATACAATGGAAAACTTAAGTGGTCAGAATCTTAGAAATATTGATATGTGGAAAGAGAAAGATGGACAGATGGAAGCTCGAGGATTGAGCTGGTGTTCGTACAAGTGGTAGTTTTCTTGTTGTCTTAAGCTACTACACAATTGTTGGAGAACCTTGGATGGATTCAACAGTGGCTGAATGGGAGACGCCAGAGAGTAATGGTGGATGGCTGTTTGTCAGGTTGGAAGCAGGTGACTAGTGGGGTGCCTCAGGGATCTGTGTTGGGTCCACTGTTGTTTGTCATGTACATCAATGATCGGGATGAAGGTGTGGTAAATTGGATTAGTAAGTATGCAGATGATACTAAGATAGGTGGTGTTGTGGATAATGAAGTAGATTTCCAAAGTCTACAGAGAGATTTAGGCCATTTGGAAGAATGGGCTGAAAGATGGCAGATGGAGTTTAATGCTGATAAGTGTGAGGTGCTACATCTTGGCAGCATAAATCAAAATAGGACGTACATGGTAAATGGTAGCGAATTGAGGAATGAAGTTGAACAGAGGGATCTAGGAATAACTGTGCATAGTTCCCTGAAGGTGGAATCTCATATAGATAGGGTGGTAAAGAAAGCTTTTGGTATGCTAGCCTTTATAAATCAGAGCATAGAAGTTGGGAAGTAATGTTAAAATTGTACAAGGCATTGGTGAGACCAATTCTGGAGTATGGTGTACAATTTTGGTCGCCCAGTTATAGGAAGGATGTCAACAAAATAGAGAGAGTACAGAGGAGATTTACTAGAATGTTGCCTGGGTTTCAGGAACTAAGTTACAGAGAAAGGTTGAATAAGTTAGGTCTTTATTCTCTGGAGTGCAGAAGGTTAAGGGGGGGACTTGATAGAGGTCTTTAAAATGATGAGAGGGATAGACAGAGTTGACGTGGACAAGCTTTTCCCATTGAGAG
Source organism: Amblyraja radiata (assembly GCF_010909765.2). Taxonomy (NCBI): domain Eukaryota; kingdom Metazoa; phylum Chordata; class Chondrichthyes; order Rajiformes; family Rajidae; genus Amblyraja; species Amblyraja radiata. Next base: position 70,204,563 of record NC_045960.1, read on the forward strand.
TAGGGAAGATTCAAACAAGAGGACATGACTTCAGAATTAAGGGACTGAAGTTTAGGGGTAACATGAGGGGGAACTTCTTTACTCAGAGAGTGGTGGCTGTGTGGAATGAGCTTCCAGCGGAAGTGGTGGAGGCAGGTTCGATTTTATCATTTAAAAATAAATTGGATAGGTATATGGATGAGAAAAGAATGGAGGGTTATGGTCTGAGTGCAGGCAGATGGGACTAGGGGAAAATAATTGTTCGGCACTGACTTGTAGGGCCGAGATGGCCTGTTTCCATGCTATAATTGTTATATGGTTATATGGTTAACCTTTATTTTATGAGATGAATGTTTGCATCATAGATCAAGCTATGCTTGAGGGGAGTTATGGAAGATAAGACAGTTTAAAATAATGCAAGGTACTGACCATTTTGGAGGGGTTCAGCAAAAAGATATGCAAGTTCCAGTTAGGAACAGAATAAGATGTAGAAGCAATAAATGTGGAGTAATTAATATAACAAAAATACTTAGTGGTTCCACTATTGGGTATTGGTGAAGACAAGACAGGAAAGTAAATAATTCATTCTCTATGCCTTTGAGTGTCTATTCCCATCTCTCAAAAGCTCCCTGGGGCTTTCTAGTAGAATTGTGTTCATGTCTTTCACATATCAAATAGTGTGACATTTTCTAGCAATTTACTTATTTCTGATAAACCTCCACAATTAATTTATCAACAACTTTCTTAATTACCTTTTGTGGTTGGGGATTAACCACAGATCACAATCTTTGTGTGGCATTTGTTGAATGTATTGTATCAATCATTATCATGTATGCTCTTTACTCGAGTTTCAAGAACAAGAAATGTCATTGCATCTTAGTGTATATGATGATAAACTGATCCAAATCTGAATCTGGACATGCATCAAGTATCAGACCATTTGTGGAGACCCATTGACTAAATCAAATCGCTTTTTCCAATACTTTCTTGGAAACGATCAAAAATAAATATGTGGCAGAGCTGAATAAAAGGTCAACGATAGTTTTGTTTTTAATAACTGGACTAGTTTGTGATGTCAGAAGAAATCCACTGATGAAACTAAATGGAATCATCCATAAACCCAGGTCTAAGCTATTATCTTCCTCAAGAATACTGAATGTATTTCTGAAGAAAGAAATGTATCAGGTCACCAGTCTAAATAACAGGATGATGAAATGCTCTCTTAAAGCCTCTAATTGTGAGGATGTTGAGGCATCTGGAAGATGGAGTGCTGGCTAACCAGATGCTCACTATTTTGCCAATAAACTGGAATTTTATTTCAAATGATATAGTTCGTAAACTTAAACTGTTGAGGAAATTGCTGAAGGAAACATTGTTGACAAAATCTCTATTTCTCTTTGCAAGTTGATTGTCAAGGCCAATATTGGAGTTCTTTGCCGAGCCTCATATCAAAGAGGTTCTACTCCAACACCCACATAAAGATAAACCATACTTCAAGATTCTGCTGGCATTGGGAAAATTACCTGAAAAGTAATCAAGAACACAAAGTTTTTCATCAAAGCTAGACGAACAGCATGATTGTAAGTACAAATTAAATACCCGACTTTAAAACAGTATATAACATATGCCTCATAGAAAGACAACTGATCTAATGTCACTAATCTATTAAGGAAACACATGCAGACTCAAAAGAAAAACAAATATTACCTAATCTATATTTTATTAATCCTCGATTATAATATGGAACTTCAAAGTCTTCCTTGTGTTCAATTGCTAATGTGTAATCATCCATAGCTTCATAAAAGTCTACTCTTAAGTACTTGATCTGGCCTCTGTTGTTGTATGCATTAGCCAAGTCCTGAGCACAACATTTGCTGCACAACAAAGAACAATACTACAGGTTACAGAGATGTTATCAACAACAATTTTGTGTTCTGATTTGAAGTTATTAATGGCTGTAAAATCATATATAGCATGTGTGCTTCCCATAAATGAAGTAGCTCAAAAATGGATGGGTTGTATGAGGAGTGCTGCCTGTCTAAACCAAGAAGCAGCTACATTTTAGATGTCTTAAAATAATCAACTGCATTATAATCTGGGAATGTCAAGCGTGGTATATTTCATGGAAGAACAGTAGAAATTATATTATGATTTATTCTACTTGGTGTGTGACTAACAGAAACTTAAGAATGAGCCGTTGATCAGAATTAAAATTTTAAAATTCATTTATACAGGTAATAAAAGCAAAAAAATTGGAAAATGAAACAAATTGATGGAAATACTCATCAGTTAAGGTAGGATCTGGGAAACATAGAAAAATCGGTGCAAGAGTAGGCCATTCGAGCCAGCTCCGCCATTGAATATGATCATGGCTGATCATCTAAAATCAAGACCCCGTTCCTGCTTTTCCCCCATATCCCTTGATTCCTTTAGCCCAAACAGCTAAATCTCTCTCTCTCTCTCTTGAAAACATCCAGTGAGTTGGCCTCCACTGCCTTCTGTGGCAGAGAATTCCACAGATTCACAACTCTCTGGGTGAAGAGGTTTTTCCTCATCTCAGTCCTAAATGGCCTACCCCTTATTCTTAAACTGTGACCCCTGGTTCTGGACACCCCCAACATCGGAACATGTTTCCTGCATCTAGCTTGTCCAATCCTTTAACAATTGTGTATGTTTCTATAAGATCTCCCCTCATCCTTCTAAATTCCAGTGAATATAAGCCCAGTCGACCCATTCTTTCATCATATGTCAGTCTTGCCATCCCGGAAATTAACCTTGTGAACCTACGCTGAACTCCCTCAATAACAATAATGTCCTTCCTCAAATTAGGAGACCAAAATTGCACACAATACTCCAGGTGCGGTCTCACTGCAGAAAGACCAACTTGCTCCTAAACTCAAATCCTCTCGCAATGAACATGCCATTAGCATTCTTCACTGCCTGCTGTACCTGCATGCTTACTTTCAGTGACTGATGTACAAGCACACCCAGGTCTCGTTGCACCTCCCATTTTCCTAATGTGACAGCATTCAGATAATAATCTGCTTTTCCAGTTCTTGCCACCAAAGTGGATAACCTCACATTTATCCACATTATACTGCATCTGCCCACTCACCCAACCTATCCAAGTCGTCCTGCAGCCTCATAGCATCCTCATCGCAGCTCACACTGCCACCCAGCTTTGTGTCATCCCCAAACTTGGAGATGTCACATTTAATTTCCTCGTCTAATTCTGTAATATATATTGTACATAATTGGGGTCCCAGCACCGAGACTTGCGGCACCCCAATAGTCACTGCCATTCTGAAAAGGACCTGTTAATTCCTACTCTTTCCTGTCTGCCAACTAGTTCTCTATCCATGTCAATACCCTACCCACAATACCATGTGCTCTAATTTTGCACACTAATCTCTTGTATGGGACCTCTCCAAAGGCTTTTTGAAAGTCCAGATATACCACATCCACTGGCTCTCCCTTAACCATTCTACTTGTTACATCCTCAAAAAATTTCCAGAAGTTTAGTCGAGCATGATTTCCCCTTCATAAATCCATGCTGACTTTGACCGATCCTGTCACTGATTTCCAAATGCGCTGCTATAACATCTTTAATAAAGGCTACCAGCCTTGGGGGGCATCTACCACACACAGTGCCCCAGGAAGGCCGTCAGCATCCATAAAGACTCCTCACACCCTTGAATGGACTTCAAACTACTTCCCTCCGGCAGACGTTACAAGGCCTTCTACGCCCGAACCTCCACTCAGGAACAGCTTCATTCCCAAAGCTATAGCGGCTCTGAACCGGCCCTGCTGAGAGCCCCTCCCCCATGGACTGTCTCCCTCGGATGGTCACGTCGCACAGACACATCTGCACTTTAGTCTGTTTGAACTGTTTTGACTATTTTAGTTATTTTTACAAACCATGTTCTCGGGGTATCTAAATCTAAATTTTATTAGTCATTTAAGTTATGACATCGGATGGAAGCTGCATACCAAATCTCGTTGTGCTTATGTGCAATGACAATAAAAGATATTATTATTATTATTATTATATTATTATTATTATAATCGACTCAAGCATTTCCCCCACTAACGATGTACGGTTAACTGGTCTATAATTCCTCGTTTTCTCTCTCCCTCCTTTCTTAAAAATAGGAGTTACATTAACTACCCTCCAGTCCACAGGAACTGATCCAGAGTAAAGAGAACATTCGAAAATGATCGCCAATGCATCCACGATTTCTAGGGCCACCTCCTTGAGTACTCTGGGAAGAGAGTTAATGGCCCTGGCTTGTAACCCATGTGAGTACAGAGAAAATTGCAGAGGACGGTGAAGAGGAAAGGGACAACAAAGGTCAATGATTGGAAAAAGGAAAATGTTATAAGGCAAAATTAAATTGTGCAGGGGCAATTCGTGGCACAAAAACAAAGCCTACATAAGTATAAAGATAATTATTAAATCTTTATCAATACTTGTTACTGGTATCCAAAATTGTTGGATTTAATGTGCCGGCGAAAAAATTGTTTTCCTTACAAGTTGTTTAACCAACTGATACTACTCCAGCACTTTGTCTTTTTTTTTTTGTAAACTGGTCACAAAATCTGGGAGTTGGGTTTTCCGATTAATGCCATCGTGATACAAACAGTGTTAAAGTCCGTGTGTCTAAGTGGTTTAAAAAGTACACTGATCTACAGAGGTTTTGTAATTCGGTGGGATGTGATGCGGTGATCCCTTGATATTAAGCGACCGTGCACTGACTTTATTTCACTCCTGCGGTGTTTGTTTATATTGAAAGAGGCGGAGAGGTTGCAAGGAAAGGCCCGATCAAAGGTCTGTCGCCCCGACGCTGGTCACTAAATGCCCCGCTGGCCGAGCGATGCTGCCTGTGCTCCGAGTCTCACTCACACTCTCTGCTGCCGCTCTCTGCACATGTGAATGAACCTGGAGTAGCTTTCCTCTGCCCGCATCAAGTCCTGCCTCTGGAACTGCATGTTCGCTTCTGCCAGGACGGCCCGACACTCCATTCCCCATACAACCCTTCCACAGCATTTACTGCTCCACTTCCTCGCATTGCTCCGCCCAGAGCCCGGCAGCCGTTTCAACGGCGGGTGTGGCGAAGTCGGGGGGAGGGGAACAGAGGGGAGGGCGGGGGAGGAAGTAGGGTAGGTTTGTGTTTCTATGAGGGGTTAGTGGGAAAGGTTAAAATATGGCTGTTACTTCTACTTGGAAATAATGAAACTGCAATTCACTTGTGCACACCTTTTTTAATTAAGGTTTAAATAATTTGCCTTCTATCAAATTGTTATAACAACACTTTATAAGATATAATAAATTACATTTCTCTGTACCGCTGCTTCCATGAGATGTATTGGAAAAAAATAAATTTTCAGTAAGAGATGGAGACAGATAAATTCACTGGAAATATCAGTGATTATACATCAGGCATTTTAACTACTGTTCGGTGGAGAAATAAGGCTAAAATTGGTTAGCCTCTGCCAATTTACCCCACAGGGTTATGACATAGGGGACAGAAATTGTGGTTACTGATATCCTGTTCATGAGCACAATGTTTACAGACGCCACACATCCAGAACTGGTAATCTGCAATTGGCCGTCCTGTCACAATACACGTCGGAAGTTTTCCTTCTCCTCTGTGAAAGAAAGCATGATTGACATTTACATTAAAAATAAGTTTTAATCAAATGCTGTCCAATGGTTGTAGTAATACATAGTCCACTATGTATTATGTGGACGTAAGTTTGAAGAAAGGTATAAAACGACCAGGGGCGCCATACGAGTGGCAACCCCATCAACAGTCTGTCTTTTTTAGTCTTTTTAAAATTTTTTATTGTCTTAAATGTTTGTGTAAATGTTCTCCAGTTTTATGTGAGGGGAGGGGGAAACTTTTTTTCAGTTTCTTACCTTGCCGGAGATGCGATTGTTTTCCGGATCGCATCTCCGGTCGCCCTGTGGCCTACCATCGATGGAGCTGGAGGACTCCTCGGACTGACTTGAGCCCCACCTTGGGGCGTGGACTTAACATCGGAGTTGATCCCTTGCCTGGGATCGCTCCAACCGCGGCCTGCAGACTTATCATCAAGAGCTCGCAGTCTTGGGAGAGGCCGAGTCGGGAAGCTCCAACGATGCAGAGGCTTGACCAGCCCCGACGCGGGTTCCGATCGCTAGGAGCTGACATCCCTCCGATGCAGGACTTGAGCACCCCAAAGTAGAGGGCCCGACCACCGGCTACGGGAGTCAAGAGCGTCCCATCAACGGAGGGCTCAAGGCCCCTGACCACGGGAGAGCATAGAAGGGAAGAGATTTGAACTTTTTATCGCCATCCAGCACAGTGAGGAATGTGGAGGAGTCACTGTGGTGGACGTTTATGTTAATGTATTTTGTGTGTTCCGTTGTTTTTTATTTGTATGACTTGGCAAATGAAATTCCTCGTATGTTGTAAAACAGACTTGGCTAATAAAGTATTATTGCGATTGAGATATCTCTTTGCCTCACCTCTTCCGCAGCAACTGGGCGGCATGGTGGGGCAGCAGTAGTTGTTGCCTTGCAGCGGCAGAGACCCGGTTTTGATCCCAACTACGGGTGCTGTCTGTACAGAGTTTGTATGTTCTCCCCCTGGCTACGTGGGTTTTCTCTGGGTGCTCCAGTTTCCTCCCACATTACAATGACGTACAGGGTTGTCAATTAATTGGCTTAAGTAAAAATTGTAAATTGTCCCTAATGTGTAGGATAGTGCTAGTCAACAGAGATTGCTGGTTGACATGGACTTGGTTGGCCAAAAGGCCTGTTTCCATGCTGTATCTCTAAACTAAATTACCAAGCTGCACTTTTTCGAAGCCTCTTCCATGGCAATTAAGCTCCCCTTCCATTAAACATTAATTTCACAGTCATGCTGACTCTCACTGATGATTTATTATCATTACAAATAATCAAAAACATTTCAGTAGAATTGTAGCAATGGTTTGCACCTTTTAAAATATTTATCTTTCTGGCCATCCTTCAATTTACTCAGTTATCTTTCCCTCTACTGTTTTTGTTTCTATTTTTTATTAATAAGGAATCTAAATTATACTTATAAGCAGAATCAAAATGTTCCTGCAATATATTTCTATCAAATGTTTTGTACTCACCCTTCAGGGATACTGTCAAAATCAGATTTCTTGCCATCTTTTGGGCTGTGCTTGATGAAGATCTCAAGGGCCAAATCCTCATACTGCTGTCTCTGTTCTGATGTCAACATGTCTAAAGATTCAAGCTTGATAAAAGCTTTGGAACATGTCCCAAAGGCCCGATTAGCACAAGCAGACAGTGCTAGTAAAGAATAAATTTCCACCGATGGGATTATGTCTTCATAGTCCCGCAAATGAAGTGCTGCAAATTTACAAAATTAGATTACATTTGGTTTCATGCCAACCTATTCATTACAAGGAAAGAAAATTAAAATATGTTTTTTTTCATGTGATAATTTACAACAGAAAAATAGGATATGTATGTTTATTGATGTTGTATTACACCAATTTTGCTATTAATGCTAGTCAGATTTTCCACAGGATCCAATCTCCCATCGATAGGTCAGGAAATTAGGAAGTAAAAGGAATGCAATTTTCCTTTAATTTTAATATAAATGAGTTCTGAGAAAGCATTCCTGATTGACATACATTTAGATGTTCAATGTTCAAAGCTGTGCTCTACACTAAAGAAAACAAATGTCATGCACATAAAACCTCAAGCAAACATTGATTTGTTAGTTCCAGCCGTTTTTAGTTATGGCACCTGCCACTTATTCACTTGGATGTTCCGTTTGGATCTGTAGTGGCCAAAAATGCAGCAGACTGCTTAACAAAATAAATCGGTGTCTCCATGATGGTTTACCAGAGTAAAATAGGACAATTGATAAAAAAATCCATTTGACATTCCACTGAGGTGGAAAGGCACAATATTAACAGCATGACAGAACTGTAGAAGGTACTCAAAGCAGGAAATGTATAGTGCTAACAGAACACATAATTTATTCTGCAAATACTTCTTTCACATAGAGACACAAATGTATAAACTGGAGCTAACCACAAGATTTAAAAAAAGTTCACATCCTTTCATACATCACCATCTTCTTCATATTATGTATAAATCTGAACATAAAATATGTCCCTTTCCCAATCCTTAGGGAAATCACTTGACCCAGTTTTCAACCAGAAGTAAATCTGCCTTGACTTGCCTTAATCATAAACCCACAGTTTACTCAACACTCAGATTAAGACTGTAATCAGGAAATAAATGAGAGCAATTTAAAGTTATTGTTCTGCAACCTTTTGCCTTAACAAAATATTATATACAAAAGCTTATTTGTGTAACAAAACCAGAATTTCTAATTTTAGTTGTAGAATTATTTCCAAACCCACAGCAGATTCTTCCAATCGCTTCTATCAATCTGCTATTCTCACATTTCCTCACATATTTTAGAAAGGAACCTTTATTTTGAATCTTCCTCGAGATATTTAAGAAAAAACATAAATATGTGAGATAATCAACATGTCAGGTAACATCTACAGAGGGGAAAAAGAGAGTTATTATTTCAGGTTGATGACTCGTTCAAGTTAACAGAGGCTGATGAAATAATAAATAATATTTCAGAAGTAAATGCAGATAGCGTTGCTGAAATGCAGAATGAAAGATCATTGCAGGATCAAAAAGTGCAGCAAAGCCGGCAACAGTCTGGTTAAGGAAAAGGAATGGAGCATCCGACGAGGGAATCTTGTTAATCATATTAATTAATATAATGAAAGAAAAGTTGGGTGAACCGAGTTGGGATACGAGGTGAGAATGACAGTGAAAAACACATTCTGCTCTATGACTTGACGTGAAACGAAACCCACCAGGTCAAATTTTCCCAAATGAATTTAAAATGAAATAGAAGAGACAGCTGAACAGATGGCCTTAATCTTAAAGACATTCCATAATTTATTTCATCTTGTTGAAGGTTGAGTGGAGCTGGCAGAGATTATTTCAGAAACATATTGGAATAGTACGCAGATTTAGAGAAAAGATGGGCCATGGTGTTTGACTTGGCCCAGCCAAATGTTGCAAAGACAAAACTGCTCTACACACTCAAGCTTTTATCCTGGGACATAAATTAAATTAAGATTGCCTTAAGCTTTGGAGTTGTTACCATAAACCTGTTCATTCACCTTTGAGATTCTCCTAAAACAAACCTTTTTTGATCAAGCTTTAGATCAGCTTTAGGGCGGCACAGCAGTAGAGCTGCTGCCTTACAGCATCAGAGATCCAGGTTCAATCCCGATCACAGGTGCTGTCTGTGTGGAGTTTGCAAGTTATCCCTGTGACCACGGGGGTTTTCTCTGGGTGCTCCGGTTTCCTCCCACATTCCAAAGATGTGCAGGTTTGTAGGTTAATTGGCTTCTGTAAATTGTCCCTAGTGTGTAGGATAGTACTAGTATATGGGTAATCGTTGGTTGGCCTAGACCTGGTGGGCTCAAGGGTTTGTTTCCACGCTGTATCTTTAAATTAAACTAATCATATCTCCTGCTATGCTCAGTTACCCCACATGGCCAAGTGGCAAGATTCAATAAAAATGGCATCAACATGAGGATAAAATTGGGTAGCTTGAAAGTAATTGAAGCAATAAAAAAACAAATCACATGCTTGAAATGCCCAAAATGAAATCCAATGCTGAAAGCGCTACTGAGTGTTATTGATCAGCGGAAGTTTATAAGCACAGTAATTATAACAATAAATCCAAACCTCTTCCGATCCACACTTATACAAGAGAATTTATCAGCTCCATATTCTCCAAAAATGTTATTTATCATCTTGCAGACTGCATAAATACCAAGCATATTATATGGTGTTAACCTTTTATATGGTGTTCATATTTCCATTTTAGATGGTTCAAATACATTTTTGTCAAAACACATTTCTAGATACAGTCTTTGGGAAACTGTGCTGCTGGGAATTGGATTAGAAAACTCCTGAATGTTGCAAGAACCACAATCACTGAAAATAGCATATCCATCATCCCTTATTGCTTATGCCTCATTTAAAAAAGGCTAATATTTTTTTAAAGTGTTATGTTGGGCAGAAATTATGATGAAAAATTGAGAGGGTATATGTGGGATAACAAGAGAGTAACGACAGGAGACAGAACATAAATTCGATCCATGCTCACCAAAATTTTGTTTGAAATATTGTTGATATTTTGACTCTTTATAGCTTGTCCTTTTCTCTTTGTAAGAGAAAATGTATCTCAGGCTAGTTATACAAGGAAAAAAATGATCGAAGGGAATGTTACAGGAGGTTCCTGATGTACTGAACTGAAGCCGTCAAGGAGTACTATATAAATATAATGATTAAACTGCCTGGAAATGTCTTTCATTACCTATAGTATGCCCCAAACAAAATCTGTTACATTAATTGCTTGAGGCACCGTCCTTTTCATGAAACAAAATAGCCAATGTGTTAAAGTCATAAATATTGTGGTTTTAAGGAGAACACGGCTATTGCTGGTAGCCTCACTTGCTGTCAAAACTATACTATGCTATAGTCTGCCCTTCCATTTGCCTAGCTATATTTTCAACACATGCAAACAGGATCACATCATTTGATTAACCAAAATGTGGGCCACTGAGGTACAGTGCTAAAGAAGGGTTTTGGAGTATATCTTCAGAGGTCATCTGGCCTGAGAGAACAGATACAGGATAAAGGAAATAATGTTTAGTGCAGGATAAAGTCTTGGGTCTCCAATAATGTAAATGGTAGGTCAAGACCCCTCTCTGATAGGATGGTTCAGTTGCCTGCTAACAGCCCTGATTCACTGTCCCTGAATCTGGAGCAAAGATCTTTGATCTGGAGGTATGAATTTACACACACCTGTATCTCTGCCTGGTGGGAGATGGGAGAAGAGGAAGTGACCAGGGTGAGCCTTGCCCTTGATTATGCTGGTGACCTTGCCGTGACAGTAGGGTTGCCAACTGTCCCATATTAGCCGGGACATCCCGTATATTGGACTAAATTGGTTTGTCCCATATGGGCCCACTCTTGTCCCATATTTGACTGCTACCACTCTGGTCAAGTGGGCTGCAGGGGACTGTACAGCCCGGCCAGCTGTGGACCTTCGCTTACCGCTGACACCACCACCCCTCCTTCTCATGGCCGATTATCGGTGGATGGGGTACCGGACTTTGCGCGCGACGTCGCACGCAAAGTCCAGCACCCGGGCCAAAACTCCTCAGCTGGCCAAAGCCGAGTTGGTCAACGAATTGCTGTCAGGAATTTGGCCCTTATTTTGACCTTTTGTCCCTTATTTGGGAGTGAGAAAGTTGGCAACCCTACGTGACAGTGTGCTGTTTTTCCAATGGAAACTAATCAGTTATGAATGGGATCCTATGCAGTAGAGACAACTGCAGCCCATCTCAAAATACAATGGCAGGCAGAAGCAACAGCAACTCAATAGACTTCGATGGAATTTCTGGATCAGGGCAGGATTCTGGATCACTCCCTGCCCCCAAATGATTGAATAATGCATGCCAAAAATAGGTCAATTTTGTTTGATATCAAATTACACGTACCCGTTTTCATAGCAGCATCTACATAGCCTTCATAAAGCTGACGTTGGGCGAGCAAAAAAAAGTGATAGGCTTCTGCTCCGCGCCAAGCATTGTCAATGATACGATTATCTGAAAATGAGGCATCTTCTTCAAGTAACCCAGCCAGAGCTGTGGTAGCCTGTAACCGTAAAAATGTATTGTTAAATGCCCAAATCCAACAATTAATTTCATAGATGCTGCCAGGTATTAACAGCATCTTATGGCTTTATTTCAGATTTCAGGTATTTCCAGTATATTGATTTTCACATTGAAATTTAGGCTGTTAACTTTATAAATTGGTGAAAAATACAGTCAATCTGTAGGGTGGTGTGGCAGTAGAGTTGCTGCCTTACAGCGCCAAAGACCCGGGTTTGATCCTGACCATAGGTGCTTTCTGCATGGGAGTTTGTACGTTCTCCTCGTGACGGCAAGAGTATTCTCCAGGTGCTCCGGTTTCCTCCCATGTTTCAAAGAAGTGCGGGTTTGTAGGTTAATTGACATATGTAAATTATCCTCATCCTGTAAATGGGTAGGATAGAACTAGTGTACGGGAGATTGTTGGTCTTCACGGACTCGGTGGGCTGCAGGGTCTGTTTCCACGCTGTATCTCTAAACTAATCATAATCCAGAATTAATATCAATTTGGAATGCATTACCTCGGATCTTTTGCCTTTTAATTTTGCTCTTTGTGTATTCTTTATCTGTTCATGGTAATCTTCTATGAGCAGTGCTGCGAGTACATAAAGTTTTTTAACACGTAATGGTTTGGTTCTCTTTTTTGCCTCTTCCTCAGCAATCTAAAAACAAAAGCAATGTAATTAAATTTAGAAGAACAAAAAACCTGCAATAAATAATCTTCTAAATGTACTAAAATATAAACTGGGCAAACGGGTGTATTTTGTAAACTCCCAATAACCACTCACAAGACAATTCACAATATTAATTGAGTATTACATTAAGCTTGGTTAACGGTAAAGTGGTGGCCATCAATTTTTTTCTTTGGCTATTCCCTAGGATAAAATGACTTGATTCCACTCCAGTTCTTTAGGTTTTAAAGGAGCAGATTAGGATGTGTTTGTAAGAGCAAAGTAGTCAGGGTTGTATTGCACTCCTGTCATTTTCACTGGTCTTCTATGTGCTCCTGATAAAAAAGACTCAAGAGGTGCCCACTGCCAGGCTGATTGCTCTTTTTCCATAAGGTCAGAAGTGACAGGAGCAGAATTATGCCATTCGGCCCATTAAGTCTGCTCCTTCTTTCAATCATGGCTAATCTATCTCTCCCTCCTAACCCCGTTCTCCTGCCTTCCCCCCCACAACCTCCAGGTTGTACTGCCATGGGCCAGGGAAACTCACAAGCTTTTTTTTTTGCTTCCTTGGATCAATTCCTTTATACATACCTTAATCTCTTGCCATGACAGAGCTCAGATATGAGTGCATGTGTTAGGAGTCTGCTGCCAGGCATGAAAGCAAAATAACCTACCCATCGGAGACAAGAGTCTAATTAAGTAGGATGGAACTGCAGATGCTGGTTTAAACCGAAGATGGACACAAAATGCTGGAGAAACTCAGCTGGACAGGCAGCATCTCCGGAGAGAAGGAATGGGTGATGTTTCGGGTCGAGTTCCTTCTTTCCTCATTCTGAGTTACTCCAGCATTTTGTGTCTATCTAGAGTCTAATTAAGACCTTGTTGCTTTGGGTGGGATATTAATCTTGGTTTATCCTATCAAACTGTATTGGAATCCTTGACACACTTTGAGCTGCCTATGATTTGGAGGTAGTCTATGATTTGGAGGTAGCCTCTGATTTGGAGGTAGTCAATGATTTTGAGGTTGACTATGATTTGGAAGTAAACAGGAGCACTCGGTTCATGGAGCTCAATAGATCATGAACGTTGTGCCCACTTAAAGCAATGGTGAAGTTAATCACCAATATTTGCCTCAAGAACAACAAGGGAACCAGTTATCACCTGTACATTCTTTTACAAATGTGCCAGTCTGACTTGAAAAAAAATCATGGAAACTCCACTGCACTGATACAAAATTTTGGAATATTTTCTCACTGATCCTGTACCATACTAATGACAGCAGTTCAGGGTGATAATTCACCAACACCTCCTGAAAGGTAATTAGTGACGGGCAATACACACTGGCCCTGCCAATTCTGCCCATAATCCAGAATGCATACAAAACCTATTTTTCTGTTCAAAAGACTCATACATAACCACTAGTCACATATAATTTGTGCATCAATTAGTCACAGTGAAATGATATTCAACATGCATCATTTGATTACATCATGTCAAAAGACAATGCATTTAAATTGGACAATAGTACGGTACAAGATCTTCACAATTAAATTAAGAAATTCATTTAGTGCTACATTTCTAATATTTGCTCATGTGGCAAGTTAAATAACAGTGTTAAAATACTTTAATTACTTCTAAGAAATCAAACATATGTTCAGTTATGCAAACAATATGAGATTGCTGCTTTACCTTAAACATCAGCTTTGCACCATCGAGAAAATGGTGGGCCTTTCGATAAAGCTCAATGGCTTCCAAGATTTTATTCTTCTCCAACAAGTGAGACGCATACTTTGCCAAAAGAGATCCAATTTCTTTCATATTGTGATTTTTGGCCAGCTCAACAGCCTTATTCCACTGATTTGTTTTAAAAGAACGCAACAAATATATTAGTTGTTCCTTCTGATAAATCAAATGCATCAAGACTTAGCTATCAGACAATATTCCTTCTTTCCTTCTGTATCACATCTAGATATCTGGCAAGAAATTGGAACTATTCTTCTTTTGGCTTGGCAAGGCAAAGCCAATTACAAAGTGGGACAGTGATAATTTCCAATCCTTCATTTGGTTATTGTGTGTATATTATAATTTGTACTCAATTCATATCAATCATTCATTCTTAATCTAGAAATAGACTGGAACTTTTCAACACAAGAGCAATATCAAGGACAGTTATTAGAAATTTACAGCAATATAAACAAAGGAAATGCATTAGAATTACTGTTCGCAAAACTGAAGGCCTTTGGTCAATGCTAGTTTTTCATACAGAGAACAGTATGCAGTCTTCAGAGGCTGATGAACTCTTTTTGCAGATGGGGTAAAGCTCAAATATAACAGAGAAGCAGGAGAAAAAAACCCAGAAACTAAAGAGACTGATTTAATGTGCAAAAACATTCAGATGCAATGTAGCACAGAAAGTGGAGACACAAGAGACTGCAGATACTGGACTCCTGATCAAAAAACCAAGTGCTGGAGAAATTCAGCAGGTCAGACAGCATTTGTGTAGGGAAATGGAGAGTCTGAAGAAGAGCTCCAACCCAAAACTTCAAGAAGCAATTTGAAACAGGACCACCACCGATTTTCCAGCACCCTTGGTTCCAAAACTTTTCTGGTTTATCTGTTTTGCCAGACCAACAGAAGTCATGGCCTTTGGGATCTGAGATACCGGCCCGCAAAGTCAGTCCCGGAAGTCGGCTATGGGAAAGGATCTGCTGGCTCCGGCCAGGTCAGAATTCCAGAGCCCTGGCTACAGGCGGCAAATTCAACCCGCCAATCAGCCCTGGAAGTCGGCTATGGGAACGGATCTACCGGCTCCAGAGCCCTGGCCACAAGGGGCACATTCGTCCTGTGGAATGGCTGCGGATGTTAGCTATGGGGACATCTCTTGGCTCCAGCGGTCCGAAGTTCTAGAGCCCCTGCCCCAGGGGGCAAATTCAAACCGCCGATCAGCACTGAGGTCCCAATGAGGTAAAGCTCGGCTGTCTCATCCAGCCTGGGTGCCACGTTTTTGCGAGGACTTCTTGGGGTGGGGGGAGGGGGGGGGGGGGGGGTTTAGTTAATTTAAAAGGGGGCCGGGCCACCAGTTGCCAGAAAAGATGCGGCGGACCTGCCTGTATATTATTTTCAAAATCTTAAGTTTTGTTGAATTAAAGTAAAAACAAACTAATTTTAGTGGAAGAATAATTCCTCATCAGAAGACTGGTGATTGACAAAATAAAATTGGTGCTTTGAGAAAACTTTATAAAGCATTATAAGCAAGTTGTTTGTTTTTGGATACACTGCCTCTTAAAGGAAGCAAACATTTGTAACGTTGTAAAGATTGGATAAATAACAGAATATAAGAACAACCTCTGAAGAAGGATGACAAGGCTGAATTTTATGAGATTAAACATTTATTTTTTAGTAAATGTAAAGTTAAAATTAAGATACTTAGTTGGAAAACAATAGCACAAAATTACAACATAGCTGGTCTTTATTACTATCCTACCTGATTCAGATGGATACAAGTTTCAACTGCAGCTTTGGCTTGGTTACACTTCAAGAATGCAGATACAGCTTGCTCACACATACCTACAGTAACAAACATGTGAGCTATTTCCTGAAAAGAAAATCAAAGAATTCACAGAATCTTGTATAAATCAAAATGTCTGAACAACTGTTTAAAAGAAACTAGTATAGATTTTGATGGATGAAGAAAATTATTTCCAGCATCTGAAAGTAAAAGGAAATCAATGGAAAAGGAGATAAAAAATAAATGTGTAGAAAGGAACTGCAGATGCTGGTTTACAAAATGCTAGAGTAATTCAGCGGGCCAAGTAACATCTCTGGAGAAAACACATAGGTGACATTTTGGGTCGAAACCCTTTGTCAGACTGCAAAGTAGTAGTGAGAGAGGATGTTGCAAAACTCCTGTCGGAGAGAGGAGGAGAACTTCTTAAAAGTAGGCATAGTTTGAGGAGATTTCGCAGTGTAGCAGACAAAATTGTTAGGAAGGAACCGTTCTGAAAGACACCTATGAAGCTTGGAAGAGTAATGTTATGTTTTTATCATAGTAACATTAACACTGCAGATCATACATGGAGCAGTGGCAGTACTTGAGGCAACCTACACAGCCAGCATTGCATCCGGGTCATAGAAACATAGAAAATAGGTGCAGGAGTAGTCCGTTTGGCCCTTTGAGCAAGGACTATCATTCAATATGTGGATAGGGATCATACACAATCAGTACCCGTTTCTGCTTTTTCCCTATATGCATTGATTCCGCTAGCCCCAAGAGCTATATCTAACTCACTCTTGAAAACGTCCAGTGAATTGGCCTCCACTGCCTTCTGTGGCAGAGAATTCCACAGATTCACAACTCTCTGGGTGAAAATCTTCCTCATCTCAGTCCTAAATGGCCCACCCCTTATTCTTAAACTGTGACCCCTGGTTTTGGACTCCCCCAACATCGGAACATCTTTCCCCCATCCAGCCTATCCAATCCCTTAAGAATTGTATATGTTTCTATACGATCACCTCTCATCCTTCTAAATTCCAGTGAATATAAGCCCAGTCAATCCATACTTTCATCATATGTCAGTGCCGCCATCCCGGGAATTAACCTCGTGAACCTACGCTGCACTCCCTCAATGGCAAGAATGCCTTCCCTCAAATTAATAGACCAAAACTGCACACAATACTCCAGGTGTGGTCTTACCAGGTCCCTGTACAGTAGGACCTCCTTGCTTCTATGCTCAAATTCTCTCACTATGAAATCGGTTAAACTCCTAGCAACAAGTTACATGATTCTCTGTTCCCACTGACATGACAGCTTACATCACATCCCCTACTTCCCCCATCTTGTGTGGATAGAAGATCCTTCTTCCTTTCCAATTTCACTACCAATGCATCTTGCTCTCCCCCATGCTTAGGCACTGTTAAATATGCCATTTCCAATTATCTCAAACCACTCCCCATTTTAAATTGCAGCTAACAAAAAAGTTAACAACTAATTCAACCAGTCAATTAAAATTAACCACCAAATATTACTGTTTAACAAACCTATATATCAAAATCACCTTGTTTGAATAATTTATATTGATTTAATGAGTAACATACAAACTTTCACAACATTCCCTTTGTATCAATGTAACAAAGAATTAAATTATGATATTTTTGCAAATAATGAATTGATCATTTATTGGATTGCACTTGTAATTTGATTCACCAGTTACAACAACATTTTGCTTCCTAGTACTTCTTTTAAAATGTAACATACCTTTGAATTTACTTCACAGATTTATTTTTTCCTACTTTTGCACTGCGATGAACCTGAATATGTCATTCCAACAAGAATACATTATTTTCACTTACTGGAAGCAGTTTATTATTTTCTGGAAGGGCATTGGCCAGTTTATCTAAACCATCATAATCTTCAAGCATGTAGTAACACTCTGCCAGTCGTTCCTGATTCCGACCCTGAACGTAATATTGAACGGCATTCATCCTGTAAATATCAAAATAACTTCAAATTGTATCCTTTCTGAATGGTCTTCTTTAGTAAACAGTATCCATTTAAATATTTGGCCTCAACTATCAAAAAATAACAAAATGCATTTTCTCCAATAATATTTGTGTTATTTCATTACATCCTTATAAATACAAATTTTGGTGAAATGTAATATATTTGTTAATTTTTTTAACAACTTAGTTGTGCCAATTAGCAATCCTTTATTCCCTGGGGCTTGTTTGAATGGAAAGCTAGAAAAATAGTGAATTTACAAATTCTATTGGGAAAGGCTATATGGTGAAATTGACAACAGATGTGCAATATGGAAGAGTAAAAGTTGTTGGAATGGCAGCTAACATGGAGCAATGATCTGCAACTGCCAAAAATTATTATATGTATGACTGCAGGGAAACAACATTTCATTCAGACCTTTCAGTCTGAATGACAAATAAATTCAATTCAATTCAAATATATATGGTTCCTGAAAGTTTTAAGTTATAATGGACAACTGGCAAAACTCCTATCAGAAGACAAATAGAATGTGGGGAAATTGTATAAATGCCTGATATTGACCTCTTTGTAGGCTTTCTATTAATCATGCATAGATTTGGTAAGAATTTGACTATGCAGCACCAGAACTTCTTATATTTAGTTTTATTTAAATTATTTAGTGTAAACATCTTGTTACCACTTCTGGCGATCTGCAAAATAGTCTCCAATAGCATTGTAAGCCTGCTCAAGCAAAGCATCGTCAGCGTCACCAGAACCAGTCTTTAGTAATTGCAATACTCGAAACCAGTCTCCCAACTTGATCCTTAGATCGATGGCCAGATCTCTAAACGTAGGATTGACAATAGTTACATGGAGTACATTCAGCATTAACTTGATTCACTCATCCCAAAGCTAATCAAATAATTAAGAACATATGAAATTGGGGCCAGGGTCCAAAGGTGTCTCAACTTAACTAATTTCCTCCCACATACTTTATATCCCTCTTGTCCCCAAATCTATCATCGTCCTGATAAATTTAATGACCTAGCTGCCAAACCAGTAGAGAATTCCAAACATGCATCTGAAGGATACTCATCAGTACAGTGAACACCTTCTATCCATGTTTAGATACATCCTCTCAGCTTCTTCAAATCTTCCAAAGTAAGCTGCAACTTCTGCCTGTTTCATGGATTCACTCTGAAGATTTCCTAGACGTTTGACAAACTCAATCCCCTGGTAATCTTTACATCGGACAAATGCCTGCTCCGCTGTTTTGAGGTCAAGTCTCTGTAGAGCAGCTTCTGCAAGTAGGCGCCTAAGATACAAGATAAAGCCGCTCATTAGCAAGCAAAAAATTAGTTACATCTATTTATGTACCAGTATATATATTTTACAATATTAGAAATGTACATAATTGTAGTAAAGTGAAAGTTCATTATCATTTATACATACAAGCAAAATAAAAAGCATAACTATTAGTGTATTTTAAAATAACCAATAATTTGTTACAATGATATACTAGGTACTATTATGCATTCAACAGCAAATATGCATTTGAAAGAATGTTAGAAGTAATACATTTATACAATATTGTCTCCAATGGCTACATACTGTACAGAAAATAAAAGAAGGGAACTGAATGACTGCAATTAAATAATTTTGCCCTTGTATGCTGGTTGCCAAGATTTTCTTGTGATTGTTCACACTTCTCTCACTTATTTTTCACATTTTCTTATTCAGAAACAAAGGTGCATTTGTACTTACATTTTTGAAAACATATTCCATTACAGTTATTTATATTATAAGTAATTAGTTTACAATGCCACAAGGTATGGCCCACCACTGCCATTAAAAGGACAATAACATATGGTCAATTTAAATGTTAGACTGCCAGCACAGCCCATGCTCCACAAATTAATAATAAAAAAAAGCCAAGTCAAAAATGGTTTCTTGAAGGATTAATATCATTGGCATGAAATCATCAAATTCCTTACAGATAAAATACACACATTCCAGGCATTATGTTAAGGACAAAATGTACATGACTTAGTTCTTCCTTAACTTGTATTTCCAGACATCTATAAACTCCCAGTTCTGGCATCAGATTCTTGGGCTCATCTTAAAATGATGTATGTGGTCTCGGTGCTGGAGGAAGTTCCCGGATTTATTGTAGGAACTGCGATGTCTTTCCAGACCATAATGGTGTATGCATTGGAGAGGGCAAGTCATGGCTTCATCATATACATACTATCCTTGGCCATTCTCATGGAAGAGGCTGAGCATCTGGAAGGAGTAGGCTAGACAAGTGATTGCAGGGCATGTTCTAGATCACTATGACAACAGCCACAGGTCAGTGGTGAACATTGTGCTTGTGTAACCAGTCAGATGAGTTGCTTCATCCAGGGTGGTGTCGAGTTTTTGAGTGTTGTGGAAGCTATATTCATCCAGGAAACGGGAGGGTATTTCATCACAAACCTGGCTTGTGTCTGATAGAAACTGAAAGGTGAGTTGTTTTCCACAAAATACAAGTCTCTGACCAGCTCATTTGACCACAATGGGTCCTGTCTTCATGGACCTGACCCAATGCCGAGTTTTCTCCAAGGCATTTAATTTATCCAGGGGATAAGACAGTGGGATGAGTTGACTCGCTGCATCAGAGATCTTCAGGATGTAGCTTCATTTGTAAAGGAAGGTCCGCAAACTCACCTCCCGCTGTCTTGGAAATAACCAAATATATGGGACATGGCAACCTCAACGCACAGACATAAAGGGACGGCTGCGGGTGGTGGTGGATGTTATGGTTGCAGAGGGCATGTGGTGTTGGCGAAGGAGGCCACGGGAGACTACAGCTGCCGGGGTGAACAAGTAGATCGAGTGCTGATTGTGGCAGCTGCATGGAGCAGCAGTGGAAGGAGCTGACACCATTGCACAGGGCCAGATTAACTCCTGCTTCATTGATCCAATGCTGCCAGGTCATGGAGCTTCAGTGAGGAAATAACAAATTGCTTATCTCCTTTGATTAAAGTCGGACTTTTCAGACAAGATGGCACCGGAACGTGACCACTCTCTGCATGTTGCTCCTGAAGAGGATCTATTGTACTCATGCGTAGTATGACTTTACTGGATAGCATGAAGAATGAGCTTTACATTGTAACTCTGTACATGTGACAATAAATAAACAACATACCATCTGTTAAAAGATTTTCAACAGTTTTTAAAATGCACTACGTCAATACAAGTAATTTGTTCATGTAATGTAATGTTAACTCTCTACTTGAGTTCTCTTATCATTTAGTTTGCCGTGAACAAGGCAGATAAAGTTGATTTTTATTTAAAGGGCCGTGCTGAACTATCATTAGTACAGATTTGTTATTGATTCAAGTAGATATTGTTTGTAGGTTAAGCCCAATGTTATTTTGATAGCACTTCCCTTGAACCAGTTCTGCATTTTAGAGAATTATTATTTTTTCCAGAAAAACCTTGCCCAATTCAAAAGGGACAGGAGTCACAAGGAAAACAATGCTGGGAATGTATTTTTGGACCAATCCTTGGATACTGCAGAAAAAGACAACCATTTTCAACATTACCATCATGCCCAAACAATATCCTGCCATCATCCACTTCCTGCCTACCCTCACTCCATGGGATGGCTACAAAATGGAGCAGCAAAAATACACTTGGTTGTAAACTTTGAAAAAAAAGAAAATATTAGTAGTGAACCATTTATTGTCTAGATATACTTCTCACCAAAGTCTAGGATGTGGGTTCTCCTCGATGAATGTGCAGGCATCTTCAATGCCTACAGTCTCAATCAGGCTTCGACTATCACGTAATGAACGGATTTCAAAATTGATCATATAGTCTTTGTTGGGTTGGCTTGGCTCCTGAAAGAATAATAAAGGCAATGTGCATTGAGTTAACAGAATCCACAAGATGAATAATCACCAGTGAGATTTTTCTTGATTAAAACTACTCTGACTGCAGAAACAGAAAATGATGTATTAATGCTGCGTGGTAGATATGGAAACAACTTCATTATGCTGATTACGCTGTTGATGGCCTTCGTTAGTCTTTGGTGGGAAGATAATTGCTCCTCTTTGTTAGAAATGGAGAATGGGGAGAAGGGGAGAATGGGGAGAAGGCAGGCACGGGTTATTGATTGGGGACATTCAGCCATGATCACAATGAATGGTGGTGCTGACTCGAAGGGCTGAAGAGCCTCCTCCTGCACCTATTTTCTATGTTTCTATGTTTAATGCAAGAAGGATAGTTAAGCAATAATTGATTCCTAATGCTGACTGAAAGCAAGAAAAAGTGGGAAATATTTCAGTGTCACGTTAATGCTTTTCAAAGGTTTCAAAGATCTTTCATTGTCAGCTGTACCAATTCAGGTAGAGTGATATTCGTATTACCCTACGGCCATACTAAAAAAAAAACAAGACAAACCACTACGTAAAAGTTACCATAAACATCCACCACAGCGGATTCCTCATTCCTCACTGTGATGGAAGGCGATAAAGTCTAATCTTCTTCCCTCATTTTTCTCCCACGGTCGGGGCAGTCGAACCATCCGGCAGGGCGATCGAAGCTCCTGCAGCCGGCGGTCGAAGCCCCCTCGTCAGGACGATCGAAGCCCCTGCGTCGGGGTGATTGAAGCTCCTGCGTCGGGGCAGTCGAAGCTCCTGCTGCTTGGAGCTCCCGAAGTAGGTCTCTAACCAAAGCTCCACGATGTTAAAGTCCGCAGGCACCCATGGTTGGATCTCCGAGATCAATCCTCGGCAAAGGGATCGCAAGCTCACAATGTTAAAGTCATGTAGGCTCCTGTGTTGGAGCACCCAAAGTCGGTCTCCAGCAGAGGCCTCCAGCTCCTCAATGTTAGGCCGCAGTGCGGACGGAGATACGATACAGGAAAAAAAATCACATCTCCGTCGAGGTAAGAGATTTAAAAAAAGTTTCCCCACTTAAAACAAACTAAAGATTACTAAAACATACATTTAACACATACTAAAGAAACAACAGAGAAGGAGGGGACAGACAGTTGGCGAGGCAGCCATTGCTGGCGCCACCCAGTGCTTTTGTGAGGCATGCTGATAAAAATTCCGAAGAAAAACATCTTAAGCACTGTAATCAAATACATGTCCTAAAATTGCACTGTACTGTAGATCAAGAAACTGTGTAAATTGGTCATAATTCAATAAAGAAACAATTGCTGATGAATACAAAATTGTTATGCAGTGAGAGCAACATCACTTCTGCACCTGCTCAGCAGGTTGGTTAGACTAGAGCAACCAAAAATTGGAAATAGCACCTGGAATCACATAGTTGAATCCAGCAATAAATCCACTTCCTATAGAAATCTAATGCCTTTCCACTACCCGTTCAACGTTAGATCGAACCTGACCACAGTATGCACCATGAGTACCACAGTTATTTTTATTGGCTTTAAATAGGGAGGAAAAGCAGGATCAGACTTTATAATGGGAAAAGGTTATACAGGCCCTGAATTTCATATATTAGCCTACTATTTTCAGTCATTCAGAGAACAAATTCTGGAGCATGTGCAGTACTAAATGCCAATGCCTCATCAGAATATAGTTCCAAAAGCTAAATAAAAGTTGGTATACAACAGTAAGAATTAAACCATAGTCTGCAGAATGGCAGCTAAGTAAGAGAAGGAAGTAGCACTAATTACTTGTGCAACATTAGCAGGAAATCAGTAAATATACACAGACTGCACTCAGCAATACAATATATATTGTGCAGAAAGGAACTGCAAATACTGGATTAAACCAAAGGCAGACACAAAATGCTGGAGTAATTCAGCAGGTCGGGCAGCACCTCTGGAGAGAAGGAATGAGTGACGTTTCGGGTCGAGACCCTTCAGAATGAACCAATTCCTTCTCTCCAGAGATGCTGCCTGTCCAGCTGAGTTACTCTAACATTTGGTGTCTATCTTTATTACAATATAGATTCTTCCCTAGAAAATATGATTCTGCAACGACACTGGTACATTCTTAATTCAGCAGTCTTTATATTAAATACCTTGCTCTGCCTCCTATTGTAATCAATACACACAAAACACCTACATTCAAATCAGAATTGCCAACAGCTGGTATTGAGGAGGCTACTCGTTATCCGCACACCTACACAAGCTCCTTGAGATAGCTATCCAATTAGCTCCACTTTCCTGCTCTTCTCCCTTTCCCTTACTATTAACTCTGCCTCCTCCCAAATATAAGGGCAGCTTCACCTTGACTGAGGAGAACAGCTTTTTTTGTACTGTGGGTTTGCAGTGTGCTGTAATGGAACTGCAAACTCTGAAACAGTTGTGTTTGGTAGAATGTGTGAGCAAGTTCTTTACAATAACATCCCCATTTGCACATGGCCTTCAGGTACTCCCTTTACAACAATAAGGGAGAGGGCCATAACTCCCAGGCATCCAATAAACTGGGTTTGATTCTGTATAGTCCGACTTCAATATAGTCTGTATGAAGTTTGCACATTAGAAACATAGAAAATAGGTGCAGGAGGAGGCCATTCAGCCCTTCAAGCCAGCACCGCCATTCATTGTGATCATGGCTGATCGTCCCATATCAATAACCCGTGCCTGCCTTCTCCCCATATCCCTTGACTCCACTAGCCCCTAGAGCTCTATCTAACTCTCTCTTAAATCCATCCAGTGACTTGGCCTCCACTGCCCTCTGTGGCAGGGAATTCCATAAATTTACAACTCTCTGGGTGAAAAAGTTTTTTCTCACCTCAGTCTTAAATGACCTCCCCTTTATTCTAAGACTGTGGCCCCTGGTTCTGGACTCACCCAACATTGGGAACACCTTTCCTGCATCTAGCTTGTCCAGTCCTTTTATAATTTTGTATGTTTCTATAAGATTCCCCCTCATCCTTCTAAACTCCAGTGAATACAGGCCTAGTCTTTTCAATCTTTCCTCATATGACAGTCCCGCCATCCCAAGGATCAATCTCGTGAACCTACGCTGCTCTACCTCAATCACAATGATGTCCTTCCTCAAATTAGGAGACCAAAACTGTACACAATACTCTAGATGTGGTCTCACCAGAGCCCTATACAACTGCAGAAGAACCTCTTTACTCCAATACTGAAATCCTCTTGTTATGAAGGCCAACATTCCATTAGCTTTCTTCACTGCCTGCTGTACCTGTAAGCTGCCTCTCACAGTAACTGCAAGGGTTCCCCCTAGGAAGGTGGTGGAGGCAGGTTCGTTTTTATCATTTAAAAATAAATTGGATAGTTATATGGACGGGAAAGGAATGGAGGGTTATGGTCTGAGCGCAGGTATATGGGACTAGGGGAGAATACGTGTTCGGCACGGACTAGAAGGGTCGAGATGGCCTGTTTCCGTGCTGTAATTGTTATATGGTTATATGGTTATTACATTTCAGTTTCCTCCCACATCCCAAAGGACATCAACATTGCCAAGACTTGAGGGCCTGAGCTATAGGGAGAGGTTGTGCAGGCTAGGACTTCATTCCTTGGAGCACAGGAAGATGAGAAGTGATCCTCGTATAAGATAATGAGAGGAAGAGATATGTTGAATGCAGAGTCTTTTACCTTGAGGAGGGAAATCAAGAAACAGAGGACAAAGGTTTACAGTGAGAAGGGAAAAATTTAATAGGAGCCCGAGGGGCAACATTTTCATAGAGGGTGGTGGCAATATGGAACAAACTACCTGAGAAGGTAGTTGAGGCGGGTACTATCACAATGTTTAAAAGACATTTGGACAGGTATATGGATACAAATGTTTAGAAGGATGTATGCCAATCACAGGAAGGTGGGACTACTGTAAATGGGACATCTTGGGTCTGCGTGGCAAGTTGGGCCGAAGGGCCCGTTTCCAGTTTCCATGCTATATGACTCTGATTAATAGCTTGGTTAGATGGCTACTGTAAATTGCCTCTAGAGCGGGTATCTGGTGGGAGAATCAGGGGTCGTTAATATACGAGGAAATAGATTACTGGGAAGTAAATTGGGGAATGGGATTATGCTGAGATCCGGCATAGATTCAATAGGCCAAATGACAAAGAAAGAAGCCATACGGGTATATAACAGAAAAATGATTTTAAGTTTGATTCTTTGTGTTCACTTATTTTATGTTCCTTCGTTTGTGTTCATGCTTTGTCTAACTGCAATCTTACATTATCAACCAGATTTTTTTTTTAACAGCTTTACTCTGTGGCATCAATGACATCATGCTATCAAAGATAAGAAACTGCTGGAGGAATTCAACAGGTGAAACAGCATCTGTGGAAGCAAAGAGATGGTCGACACTTTGAGTCGAAACTCTGCATCAGCACTGAGAGTGTTGAGGCAAGATAGCCAATATAAAGGATATGAGAGGGAAAGATGAAATTGGGGCTGGTAGGCAATAGGTGAGGAGATGGATAATAGGCAAAGGGGGGAGGGGGAGATTTGAAAAAGGTGGTAGGTGATACGTGGAAAAAGATAATAAACAAAACTAAAGGTCTGAAAAATGTGTGCAAAGTTGATCCCCAGGGAATATTTCAGGATCATGGCTATCAATTAATGACCTGACCTACTATGCTGTGCCATTTCAAAGTTTGCAGATCAGCAAATAAATATAAAATGAGTTGAAGACATAAGAAACTGCAGATGCTGAAATCTTGAGCAAAACAAAGTGCTGGAGTAACTCCGCAGGTCAGGCAGTATTTCTGGAAGAACAGGTAGGCAACATGTCAGGGACATTCTTCAGACTGATTGCAGTAGGGGGAGAAAGCTGAAAAAGAGTTGGGGCCAGGCCAAAGTCTGACAAGTGATGGGGGGGTTTTGACTGGCACATGGACAGACAAATGCTAGAGATGAAAAGACAAAAGGAGAGAAGCAGAGTGAATTGTAAAGCCTGAAGGAGGGAAATACAGTGCCCTCCATAATGTTCGGGACAACCCATCATTTATTTATTTGCCTCTGGTCAATTCTTGAGGGGCCAAGTCAATCACCCGATCTGAACCCAATTGAGCATTCCTTTTATATGCTGAAGAGAAAACTGAAAGGGACTAACCCCCTAAACAAGCATAAGCTAAAGATACAGGCCTGGCAGAGCACCACCAGAGAAGACACCCAGGAACTGGTGATGTTCATGAATCGCAGACTTCAAGCAGTCATTGCATGCAAAGGATATGCAACAAAATATTAAACATGAATACTTTCATTTACATGACATTGCTGTGTCCCAAACAGTATGGTGCCCTGAACTGGGGGATCTATGTAGAAACATTGCTGTAATTTCTACATGGTGAGACCAAAATGTATAAAAATGGCCTTTATTAAAATCTGACGATGTGCACTTTAACCACGTGATTTTGTCTATTACAAATCTCAAATTGTGGAGTACAGAGGCAAATAAATAAATGATGGGTCTTTGTCACAAACATTATGGAGGGCACTGTAGGTGGATGGGTACAGGGGTGGAGGGGGAAACGTGGACAATGTAGTGGGAGAAATGGATGTGTGCCAAGGTGGGGTATGCACAGCAAACAATGACAGGAAATGGGGAAGGATGGTACTTACAATTGATAATTCAAATGTTAATATTGTTGGGTTATAACCTACCCAAGTGGAATATACGATGCTGTTCCTCTAGTTTGCTCTAGTTTACCTTATTCTGGCAATGGAGGATGCCAAGGGCAGAAAGGTCAGTCTGGGAATGGGAAGAGGGTTACAAACTGGGTGATCCAGCAGGCCTTGGTGGACTGAGTGTGAGTGTACGACCAATAAAAATGAGGGAGGTGTCCTATCAGAGATATTGCCTTTGTCCCATCCATGCCTCCTCTACCCTCCTTGCAACTTCAAACTAACTTTCTTTTCTGCTTTCCTATTTCCCATGAAGCCCATTCGACCTGAACCTTTTATTCTGTTTCTACTTCTGCAGATGCTACCTGACTTACTTGTATTTTCAGCATTTTCTATTTTTGTGCAAATTGATTACGCTAATGCTGATATTCACAAGTACTCAAAAATACCTGTGAATATCAAAAATCGTAAAGATTAAATTGAAAATAATAATTAATATATTTAAACAAATATATTTAACAGAAGCAAATAAAATAGGGTCTACGTACCATTTTCCTGGCAGTCATTTCTTCCTATAGATTTCAATGAGGCTGCTGTCCTTGCACTAGTCTAAGCTGGCACAGACTCAAGTGACCGGTTTCACAGCCAGAGTACTGGAAAATCTGGAAGATTTGTGTGTCCCACTGAACTCCACAAGGAGTCAATCAGTGCAACAGTGTCCTGGGCTGGTAGTCAACAGGAGTGAAAAACTGTAGCTCAACTTGTACTAAAAAATACTGACTTTCTGCTCAGCTAAGTGCTTAAAAGCTATCAACTCAGCTCTTCCTTGACTTTCACTTTTTAAAACACTAATTTAATTTATTTTCCTACCAAAGTGGATTAGTGACTGGCCATATCATTGTATATTTATTAGCTCATCTGCAGAACAACAGACAGCCAACCATGTCATCTCTGGGTGCCCCCTAACCACCCACCAATTGGAGCTCAGGGCCTGGCAGACATTGACGTAGAGACAACAACCTGGCTGCTCAACACCTGGCTTGAGATCTAACTATTCCTTTGGTTTTTGTTTCATTCGCAAGAAGCAAGAAGAAGCTCATCTGCAAACTTTGAAATCGCACATC
Source organism: Amblyraja radiata (assembly GCF_010909765.2). NCBI lineage: Eukaryota > Metazoa > Chordata > Chondrichthyes > Rajiformes > Rajidae > Amblyraja > Amblyraja radiata. The sequence goes on from NC_045960.1 coordinate 70,233,129, forward strand.
TCTGCACCAAGGCCAGTTCATTCATTGGAAACCATGTTCCTACATCTATTCACAGCTGAACAACACTGTACACTCTGGCCAGACTTGCAAAACAACTGCCCACAATGCCGTCTAGATTTTTATCTTTCTATCCATGTTGGCACTTCTTTTAATCCCATGATTTTTAATTTCTGTCCCTTCTCCTTTTCATCACATGGGTTTTAAATTAGCACGGAAAAAGGCTCTTTGGCCCAAATTGTCCCTTCAATCTAACTTCATCCCTCTTAACTGTGAGGCTTTGAACACATGACCTAATACTACCAAACTATTTCTTTTGCTGGGTTTTTAGCATACCACCACACTCTCCTGCAAGTTTGATATGACTGATTGAGGTTGAGAATTCAAAACTGTCCAGTCAGAAAGAGCCATAAAACAACAATGATCTGACCATAGGATGCAATGGGTAAATATTAGATAAATCAAAAATGAAAATGGAAAAATATTATAAAAATCTTCTTTGTTAACATATCTTTGTTAACTTTATCTTTGTTAACATATCACCTAGTGCAGCATGGGTAAGGTGGAGTTGCTGCCTTACAACGGTAGAGTTGCTGCCTTACAGCGCCAGAGACTCGGGTTCGATCCTGACTACGGATGTTGTCTGTACGAGGTTTGTACGTTCTCCCAATAACCGCATAGGTTTCCTCCCACACTCCAAAGACGTACAGACATGTAGGTAAATTGGCTTGGAATAAGTGTAAATTGTACCACGTGTGTGTAAAATGTGCGGGTATTGCTGGTCGGTGCAGACCCGGTGGGCCGAAGGTCCTGTTTCCGCGCTGTATCTCTAAACTAAACTAAACATTATGTTAAATAGCTTCCTAATTGTTTATTTGATCCACTTGATAAATATTACACCAAAACTTACCTTCAGAATTTCATCCAAAAGTACAGACTTGATTTCCAAATTTTCAAAATTGCATATATACCCAGATGTTTGAATTGGTTCCTATAAAGATGAATAGTAAGATGCCAGATTTAAAACATTAAAACTCCAAAATTCATTTTTAAACTACAACTTTCTACACATTTCAACTGATTACCAACTACATTTTCATAACACAACCTGTCCCAAATACATCAAAAAAACATTTGAAATGCACAATGATAAAATCAGTAACTAACATATTCGTTAACCTGTCAAATATATCAACTTTTAAACTGTAAGTAGCAATTTTAACCTATTCCCTGCATGCAAAAAAATGGCCATCATTTTGTTTCTGATATGGTGTTTTTTTTGCCTTACAAAACCTCAATAATCATTGGCAGCTTGATTTGCCAGAGATATACAATAGCAGCAGGTAGGCTTATTAGAAAAGAGCAGATGGAAGGAATGGTTACAAATGACTAGTCAACACACCATTGGATACCAAATCAAGACATAAGCTTAATTTTAAAGTGGGCTTGAACTGTATTCCCTCTATAAACCAAAACCCATGTCAATCTTCACATTTATCCATGAACATTGACTGAAAATTAACCAAAATTTCCATCTCACTATGCCATAACAGGATTTTGTTTTTAATTCAAGAACTGTCTGTGATTCAGAAGAATCTGCAAACTAGTCCAATGACAATTAGTTTATCTTGTTTCTCTATGGAGCTTCTGTGGCATGATTTCCATTGAACTTCCATTTCAATAGATGTGTCACACAAGCGAGAACTTTTCAAGGTGCTAATAAACATGATTTATTTCCCCTCAAAACAAAGCTTCTGAAAATTGATGACCAGAACTAGAACTAATTATATCAATCAGTCTGAAGAGAGGGTTCTGACCCAAAACATTGTCTGTCTATACCCTCCACAAATGCCACCTGACCCACAGAGTTCCTCCAGCACTTTGATTTTTGCTTAGTCCATGCACTTATTTGGACACCTGGTACTGTACCGAGGAAGATTGTTGCATTAGCAGTTATTAATGTTACTTTTGTATTATACTGTGTCTCGGGGCAAGCTGGAGACAATTTGCAAGAGACTATGGACAGGATTGTCACCAGTGGAAATGCAAACATTTGAGAGATTGCAAGGGTGATTTGGAAATGCTTGCTGGTTCAAGTTACAGTTTAAGATGCGTAAGGTTATCTGAAATACAAAGGTGTCAGTCCATAATATGTTACATCGGATGATTACATTCAATTTTTTTGTACAATCTTACAATGTTTATAATGTAAAACTCCCTATAATATTCATTATAGTTTTTACTTAGTTTTAAAAATCGTTTTAAAGAATAAGAGCTCTGGATCATGCTGTTCCAAATCTGATTTTACCCTGACATGACAGGTTCAGACTAAACTCAGAATAGGTATCAGGGAGAATCCTTACACTGTCTTACCTTCAGCTATGTCTTTATCACATTTTCCTTTTTTCCCTGTCCTATAAAGGCATATAGAAACATAGAAAATAGGTGCAGGAGTAGGCCATTCAGCCCCTCGGTTGATCATCCAACTCAGTATCCTGTACCTGCCTTCTCTCCATACCCCCTGATCCCTTTAGCCACAAGGGCCACATCTAACTCCCTCTTAAATATAGCCAATGAACTGGCCTCAACTACCTTCTGCGGGAGAGAATTCCACAGATTCACCACTCTCTGTGTGAAAAAAGTTTTCCTCATCTCGGTCCTAAAAGATTTCCCCTTTATCCTTAAACTGTGACCCCTTGTTCTGGACTTCCCCAACATCGGGAACAATCTTCCTGCATCTAGCCTGTCTAACCCCTTAAGAATTTTGTACGTTTCTATAAGATCCCCCCTCAATCTTCTAAATTCTAGCGAGTACAAACCGAGTCTATCCAGTCTTTCTTCATATGAAAGTCCTGACATCCCAGGAATCAGTCTGGTGAACCTTCTCTGTACTCCCTCTATGGCAAGAATGTCTTTCCTCAGATTAGGAGACCAAAACTGTATGCAATACTCCAGGTGTGGTCTCACCAAGACCCTGTACAACTGCAGTAGAACCTCCCTGCTCCTATACTCAAATCCTTTTGCTATGAATGCTAACATACCATTCGTCTTCTTCACTGCCTGCTGCACCTGCATGCCTACTTTTAATGACTGGTGTACCATGACACCCAGGTCTCGTTGCATCTCCCCCTTTCCTAATCGGCCACCATTCAGATAATAATCTACTTTCCTGTTTTTGCCACCAAAGTGGATAACATCACATTTATCCACATTATACTGCATCTGCCATGCATTTGCCCACTCACCCAGCCTATCCAAGTCACCTTGCAGCCTCCTAGCATCCTCCTCACAGCTAACACTGCCCCCCAGCTTCGTGTCATCCGCAAACTTGGAGATGTTGCATTCAATTCCCTCGTCCAAATCATTAATATATATCGTAAATAGCTGGGGTCCCAGAACTGAACCTTGTGGTACCCCACTATTCACTGCCTGCCATTGTGAAAAGGACCCGTTTACTCCTACTCTTTGCTTCCTGTCTGCCAGCCAGTTCTCTATCCACATCAATACTGAACCCCCAATACCGTGTGCTTTAAGTTTGTATACTAATCTCTTATGTGGGACCTTGTCGAAAGCCTTCTGAAAGTCCAGATATAACACATCCACTGGTTCTCCCTTATCCACTCTACTAGTTACATCCTCGAAAAATTCTATAAGATTCGTCAGACATGATTTACCCTTCATAAATCCATGCTGACTTTGTCCAATGATGGCATTAGTCTGTTTCATTACCACACCTCTGATCAGAACATCATATGCTGCTTTCAGGCAAAGTAGCAAGTTAAGCAGCAACTATGATACACACAAATTAAATATTTGCTGCTCGTTACCGAATGGCGACTGTTCTGTTGAAAACTTACCACAAAATTATGCTTACAAACTCCTTGCTATGTCACTTGCTTTTTCATGTTTCTGTTCATCGCCTCTCAGATCCATCTATCTTTGCCTTTTGTACTGCTTCATTTAAACTCAATGCGGGCACAAGGAACAGTGTCATATATTTTTATTAGGAACCTGATTCCCCGTACTTGCTCCCCTCCCCTCTCCGATGAATCCTTCCAGCATTTTGTTTTGGTTTTCTGAAATCTCACATTACTTTTAAGTTAAGAAATATATAAAGCAATTTGTATAAAACAATCACCTCAGGGTCCAAATTTCTGAAAACATACATCCTGGTCTTCTCCATCATGGCAAACAAATCTGGGTTGTCATTTGCCCACTTCATATCCCAAACATCTTTCCGCTCAAATTTCATCTCCTCGCCCACTACTTGCTGTCCCGTACTATCCATTATTCGTGTTTCAAGGTCAAAGAATGTCAAAATACCTGTAATATCAATGATGGCAAGGCGGCTAGACAGACAAAAAATATATTATTAGTACATCAATTTAATATTATTCAACTTGTTTATATTACTACCATTTTGATATATTTCAAACTACTCCAGTAATATGATTAACTTGGAGTTGGATACAGCTTTACCAAAAGGTTCAGACTGCCACTTCTAGCACCTACAGTAAAGTAAAACATCCTGAGGTATAAAATTTAAATGGAAAATATTGCAACCAAATTACGCAACAATTAAAAAAAAAAAAAATGTAATTATCAATGAGTTCAAAAGTTCCTTTCCATACAGAAAATAAATATCCATCAAAAATAAAAACAAAATAAATTCCTAGTTATCACCATACCACAATAACTGTAACTCACAACTTTGCCTACAAATTAGATTGCATTGCGTTATGCTTTTTTGTGATACATCATTCATAGGAAAACTGTTCATTGTTACTTGAACTCGGGTAAGTATATGGTTCACAATGTCTTTGATTTTATCATTCCAGGTTTCTCCGTGCACCTGTTCCATCATGAACAAATGCCCTTTGATCTGTGCAGTGGCATCCAGCAAAGCATAGCACAAAATCTGCAGGATGTTGCTTCTGGGATTATATTTACGCTGGATGCCTTAAGAGTTTATTTCCCGAAAAATAATCTCCCGTAAGAAATGACAGAATTCTACCCTTCGCTCTTGTGTGAGAAACTCACCTGGAATTACAGTTCAATGACAACTGATAACTTCTGCAGTTCAACTGATAGTTTTGAAGCAGGGTAACATTTGGTAGACTGTATTTATGAAGTTTTCCTGATTCACGACCCTGGAAAACATAAATCAATGTAACTCATTTTGTTCATAACTAGTCAAAACTATTTCATTCCTAATATTCTCTGCAGCAGGTATTTTGTTTTCATTTCCACTTCCTAAATGACACCTCACGATCACCTTGTCTTGGGTCCACATCATAAGGATATAATGGAGAAATCCAGTGCTTACACTTCAAATATTTAGAAAATTGGACAAATGATGGGAACAGATATCTTTGGCAAAATAGTGAATCTGCCTTATTGTTCAAATATGAAAGATCTTTAACGCATCACAAGAGTAGAACTAAGCTATGATAGCAATTTTTGATTACACCCATGCTGCCTGGCTTTCATAAGAGATACCATTTAGCAAAAGAGATACCATTGTGTTAAACCCTTCACTTACTTCACAGCACCAGTTTTGATCAAATTTACTTGGTTCACGCATTACCACTTGGTCTTCCCAGGGAAATTAAACGTTCTCCACATTTAACAAGTCATTTTCTTCGATACAAGCAAATTAACCTTTAACTGCAGTCTTTTATTCCAATATCTGTGTACTCTTTTCTGGATTCGTCAAGTTTTTATTTGAAACACCAGGAGCTGGATCTCCATACATGCCTCACGTTCAATGTTAATAATAACTTTGATTTCTAATAACAAGCATGGAGTGCTGGCTCCAGATCAAGGTGAATATAGCTTTTCTGTCAGTAAGAACCACATTGTGTCATATGGGGGCAAATAGTATGTGCTGGAATAATTTTTTTTTAAATCACCTGCAAGCAGGACTGCAATCTGCAAAACATTCTTCACTCATGACAATTGGCCTGTGCACATTTTTGGTACCTCCCTCCCTAGCATGATCCCTATCCAGAAATATACAATGATAGTCTGGTTATTTTGCAAGCTAAATAACTATTGTCACTCGCCCCACCTTTAAAAAAGGCATTAATTACCAAATTTGTGCAACTCAATCAGCAACAGTAATTATGGAAGAATAGGGATAAGAACTTTCAATATGTACCAACATATTAATTACGTTTTATATTAAAAAGAGTGTCATATTAAAATACTTCTACACTAAATAAACAAATGTAATCACCATGATCAATATCTTATCAGATGCCGTGATGCAGCAGATCGCATCCTTTGTTGCCTGGAGAAAAACAGTACAAAAGGATTTTATACCATAAATTTAAATAATTAAATCATATATATTCATTTACTCCCTGTTAATGTTGAGTTTTCTACATTTTCACAAATAATGCTAATTTCAGATTCAGATAGTTACTAATACAGGCAACCCCCATCACATTAAGAAACGCAAGATGAAATCGATATAAATGGTGTGTTTGGTTATTTACGTTTTTCCATATCAATTCCAAAAGAGCAAACAGCGAGGAGTTCTCAAGAAGTATATCATGCTTTGTGTGCCTTTGTGTTAGAATTGCTACATAAGAGCAAATTTTATTTCATATTTGATTTTTTTTTTGTGAATGATTTGTGAATTCCTGGAAATCGATACATATCACAATTTTTCATAATGTGATGTACAGATCAATTTCTGTTACCCAAACAGCTGTAACGCAGGAGTCACTGTTAATGCTCAAACTTAAAAATCAAGCCAGGGTTTAAACATCACAAGCAATGAACATGAACAAAATAATATACTATCCTTAATAAAAGTTAAAATTATATTCAGAATAAATTACATTCTCGCTACACCTCAGCAATGCTGCAAATTAGATATATTCCACAAAAACGGATAACACTTTACAGGAATAAATGAATCCACGTAGACATGGACAGCGGTAACAATTAAGGCAGAATTAGCAAAAGAAGGTTACAATCTGTGAAAAGAATCTTGATTAAATTCAGGCTGTAATCCCCATTGAAGAGAAAAGCAACCCTTAGATGGGTGCTGAAAGACTCCATGCAAACATGTGTGCTAAGCATGCAAACAGCAAGGAGTGAATCCGTTCTCAGGTAGTATATCAGGCTTTGTGTGCCTTCACTTTGTTTGATTGTATAAGGCATTCTAACAATCCTCTTTAATAGCTCAACTTAGTGACGGTATATGGCACTCTAGTATTTCTAGTATAATTTCCAAATATGCAGGATGCCCTTCAATCAGATTAGAAAGAAACACCTACTGAAAAAGCTCTACTGAAATCCAGGCTTCCATCTCCTGTAATTGATGTTTCATCGTCAATGTGATAAATTCTATCAGGAAAAGAAATAGGCAAATTTCTGTTACAAAATAATCAAGTTAAAACATTCAAAACAAAAACAAATATGAGTTATTTTTGGAGAAATATAATTGGAAGGGTGCCAGAGTATAACAAAATATACTTTTTTTTAAAAAGATGCTTGATTGAAGTTCAAATGGAGTTAATATCTGCCATAATAAATTATTGTCTAATTATAACCTATATTTGCCCAACAGAAAAAATAAATCAAACTTCAAGCATTTTGTCAAACTTACAATTTATAAAGAAAACAATAGAACAACAGCATCTAATCCTCCAACACTTTCGCCACCTCCAACGGGATGCCACTACTGGCCACATCTTCCCATCTCCACCCCTTTCTGCTTTTCGCAGAGACCATTCCCTCTGTTACTCCCTGGTCAACTCATCCCTTCCCACCCAAACCACCCCCTCCCCAGGTACTTTCCCCTGCAACTGCAGGAGTTGCAACACCTGTCCCTTGACCTCCCCCCTCGACTCCTTCCAAGGACCCCGACAGTCTTTTCAGGTGAGGCAGAGGTCCACTTGCATCTCCTCCAACCTCATCTACTGTATCCGCTGTTCCAGGTGTCAACTTCTGTACATCGGTGAGAGCAAGCGTAGGCTCACCGATCGTTTCGTTGAACCCCTCCGCTCAGTCTGCCTTACCCTACCTGATCTCCCGGTTGCTCAGCACTTTAACTCCCCCTCCCATTCCTAATCTGACCTTTCTGTCCTGGGCCTCCTCCGTTCTCAGAGTGAGGCCCAGCGCAGGAACAGCACCTCATATTTCGCTTTGGTAGCTTACACCCCAGTGGTATGAATAATGACTGCTCTAACTTCAAATAGCCCTTGCTTTCCCTCTCTCTCCATCCCTTCCCCCTTCCCAGTTCTCCCACCAGTCTTACTGTCTCCGACAACATTCTATCTCTGTCCCGCCCACTCGCCTGACATCCGTCTGAAGAAGGGTTTCGACCCAAAACGTCCCCCATTCCTTCTCTCCAGAGATGCTGCCTTACTCGAGCTGAGTTACTCCAGCATTTTGTGTCTACCTTCAACTTATACCAGCATCTGCAGTTCTTTCCTACACAATAGATTCATTATCTGATTAAAGCTCGATGTCGTAACACAAAATAACAATTTATGTATTTCATAAGAGAATTTCACAGCGGGGGGAGGGAAAGAAAAAGATATAAAAGATCACAGGGATATTGGGTTCAACCAGAATTCTCAAAAATGGGCAACATGGAGTCAGACTCAAAACAAAATGAGGATTGGAACTTTGCTTGAACATGCTGACTTGTATGAGCTACCAATACACTTGTGGGAAATTAGTTTATAATTTACATATTAGAGTAAAAGGATATTTGCCTTTATTTTAACACATTTTATTAATTGCTGCTCACCCGATAATTAAAAATAAGAGCAAAAGAACTGTGGTGCAGTAGGATGCAATTAGCAAGCACCAAGCACAACAGGCTACACTTGCTTGATCCCTAACTTGAACACCCCAAATACCTTCTACTCCTATTCGATTATTATCTGGCACTTCTCAACATGCAAACAGTGTAACCCATAACATAATCCATAATTTGCCCAAGGGTAAAAACCCTGTTTAATGGGAATTTGTAGTTAAATGACAAGAGACATTCAGGAATACTATTCCTCTCATAGCACAGGCATACCCGATCTTGCCATTATCCATGTTCGACACATGTTGATCTTTTAGTGGGGTTATTGTCCAATGTTTAGGAAAGAGGCACAGTGACTGTTGCTACTATTGAGTTACATTTGCATTGCTGTTATTGTTCTGGCAAGTCAAAATTAGTTGCATCTCTAATATCTTATAATACTAACCTTTCTCGACCCTCCTTTCTTGTTGGTGCCACTTGGTTGATTTCCATTGCAGTCAGTTTCTTGGCCACACGATACTGCCAGATATAGAATGCTTCTTTGGAGGCCACAATGACATGTGTCTTTGTCATGGTTACAAACAAGGGATCTGTTACAAAAGTGATATAAATTTAATACTAAAAAAAAGTCAGATAATAAACATGGCACAATATCATTTAAAGATAGATACAGTATAGCAAAGGTAATGCATATTTAGCTCACTTTCCATACTAGATGTTCAATCCTCAATTCAGAAAAAATAAATAAAATTAACCAAATTCCCCATGCCCTACTAACTGCTACAAATATATCATCAGAAAAGGTTGTTAATAATGTGCTAAAAAACTGATAAATACAGCAAAACATTCAGCTAGCAAGATAAAATTATGAGGAATTATAGCATTCAAATGCTTCTGGATTAAGCATTTTTATAAATGTTCTTTAGGAAGTTCAGGGGTAGGAAAATAAAATGCTTGGAAATTTTGGAATATGTGTTGTATTTTGATGGCTTTCTTATCATCCTTAAGTGCTTTTCATGGTATCATTACAATTTTAATACAATTATGGGATGTATTAATTATTTCAAAATATGGTTCTTTAATTTGCATTAAATTTTGATTTGCCAGAATAATAACTACAATAAAAATCACATTTAATAAAACAATTTGTTATTTTTGAATGCACGTTTTGCCACAATGAAAAAAAGTATAACTCACTTTGTAATCCCTTTCAAAATTTTTTGTTGAAATTTGACTTTTATTTTAAAATATATCACAGAATTTTATAAAATTCCAAGAAAGTTTCAAAAAAGTATCCTTAAATGCTGGAGCCCAAATATGGAATTGGCCAGGCTTCAAATGACTGTGGTTTAGAATTCCAGCATTATGTCAGCTAAACACATCAATTTTTTTAAACATCCAAGAACTCTTGTGCACGGATAGATTAGCGCACTGAAAAAGAATTTTGCAGGATGTCACCGAGACAGAAAAAGAGAATACTTGGCTGCATCTAAATCATGCTGTTGAAAGGTCTCACTGTAAAACGTAGACTAGTGAAATAACAGAAGTCATTCATTGCTCAAGACTAAATGTAAGCTCAACCTCACATATTTACCTTTCAACCAAGTTAAATGTATTTGGTAATCAAATGTCTGCAGTTAAATGGTTCTCTCATAATGCTGAACATCACTAAAAGTCATCTTTCAAGGCAGAAGAAATGAGCTGACTGAAAATTAATCCACATGAATCTATAAATAACATATTATGGGTCTGGTTCCTCTAGATAGAAGTGGACAATTCAATTTATCAGTGCTTTGAAATTTTCAAACATACGTGACTTCAGAATCATTTTCAGGATTGAGAATTATTTGCTTCTAATCTGTTTGAATTCTTATTGAATATAAAGCTTTCATTGAAAATTAATGTCAATGTATTATATGTCCCACTGTTATTAAAAATAATTCAAACTGATTTCAGAGAAATGTGACAAATATTAATGGTCTATATGATTCTGACTGTAGCACATTCAGAACAAAGAACAACGCCATTTGCATGCACACATTCTACCTGTCAAATGATAGATTTCATGACCTTACAAAAGATAGAGTAGCATAGCGAAGCAATGGTAGAATTGCTGCCTTAAACCACACGGTCACAAGGAGGCTATACAAACTTCGTACAGACCCAGGTCCGATCATGACAATGGGTGTTATCTGTGCGGAGTTTGTATGTCCTACCCATGACTGTGTGGGCTTCCTCTGGGTGCTCCGGCGGAATTTGCACACACATTCTAGACGTGTGGGTTTGTCGGTTAATCGGCTTCTATAAATTGCCCTTAGTAGGTAGGATGCGAAGCTGGGATAACATAGAATTAGTGTATAGGTGATCGTTGGTCGAAGGGCTTGTTTCCACACTGTATCTTTAAACTAAAATCAAAAGAGCAGAATGCTGTTCAAAACACACCACAATTAACAGCACTCTTAATTAATGCTGGGAAACAGAGTCTAATGTTCCATTTTCTACCAACACAGAGCAGCCTGAATATAGTAACACCAAGAATATGTGACACCTTCCATGAAAACTCTTTACATGGAAAATACAAAAACACTCCAGATCCCTGCACTAGCTACAAACCTATCCAGGTTCCTGACTGCTGGCATTCCAGACCCCAATCCTGGCTTCAGCTGCAAACCCAGCCTACGTTCTAAACCCCTGGCTCTGGTTGCATGAGCTTCTTGCCTTCGAGCTAACAATGAGTGAACCAGACCATTAGGATTTCTGAAAAATCGGATGCCAGTTTTGTCAGAGTTTTAACAAATCTTTATAGGTCGCAAAGAAAGAAAGTAAGATCAAACAAGCACAATGGAATCAATACCTTTCATAACTTAAAAACAAATGCAATTTGTGTACTCACCAATATCGATATATTTTGAATCCAAGGGAGTTCCAATGGAATTACACAGTACAAGCACATACTAAAACAAGGGAATAGAAGGTAAAAATAAATACTTTCAAAATATTCAAGTTATGTAATTGGAAAGTTAATTAACAGCAATTATGCAAAATAGACTGACAATCAGAACAAACCCACATATATTAATATTACTGTTTTAAAATCTCGGTTTTGGAAATGATTACCATAGCACCTACAGGATCCACCTCGTTCTCATCCTTCCAAGAGCAGCACAGAAACAGAAAACAAAAAAATCTTATCAACCAATGACAAGTATATAATTATGGAACAGATAAAGATGTTATAGTCTTATAGTTGCTGTTGAAATGCAAAACATCTATACCTATTTCAATCAATACCTATATATCTCCCAAAAAAGTTTTTCAAAAAATTGGACTCAGACATTACAAATTTCATTTGGGATTATAAACCCCATAGAATACAAAGAACACACCTTAATAAACGAAAAGAGTGGGGGGGTCTAGCGCTCCCTAACTTTATGTATTATAATTGGGCAGTAAATATTAAAAATATGATTCACCTGCTGGACAATTCTGCCCAGCAGGCGGACTGGATTGTAATGGAAAAAGGGGACTGCTCCCCGAGTAATATAGGAGCGATTATCCTCTCACCAATAAATCTGAATAATAAAAATTATAATAAAAACCCAATTATACATAGCACAATTAGAACATGGAAACAAATAAAACAGAATCTAAAATTAAGAAACCTATCTCTCTCAATACCAATAGTCAATAACCCATCGTTTAAACCATCAATCATAGACAAATCATTTATACAATGGGAAAGAATGGGAATCAAAACGCTCGAAGATCTGTATGAAGTGGGAAAATTACTATCATTTCAACAACTACAACTGAAATATAATTTGAAAAATAACCAATATTTTAAATATCTTCAAATTTGTGATTATCTGAAAAAATACACAAAAGACTATCATAATATGCCTTCCGACTTACTGGATGAAGCAATGAAGACAAAGGCGGAATCAGCTAATTTAATAGCGTACTTATATAATATCATTTTAAACATAGAAATACCCACAACAGATGGAATTAGAAGAGACTGGGAACAAGAATTAGCTATAAAAATTTCAAAAGAGAGCTGGGATAATCATTTACTACAGGTGCATAAATGCTCGATCAACAGAGTTGACGTGGAAAAGCTTTTCCCACTGAGAGTAGGGAAGATTCAAACAAGGGGACATGACTTGAGAATTAAGGGACTGAAGTTTAGGGGTAACATGAGGGGGAACTTCTTTACTCAGAGAGTGGTAGCTGTGTGGAATGAGCTTCCAGTGAAGGTGGTGGAGGCAGGTTCGTTTTTATCATTTAAAAATAAATTGGATAGTTATATGGATGGGAAAGGAATGGAGGGTTATGGTCTGAGCGCAGGTATATGGGACTAGGGGAGATTATGTGTTCGGCACGGACTAGAGGGGTCGAGATGGCCTGTTTCCGTGCTGTAATTGTTATATGGTTATATGGTTATAATGTACGACATACGCTTATCCAATTCAAAACATTACATAGACTATATTATTCAAAAACTAAATTAAATTAAATCTTTCCTAATGTTTCACCAATCTGTGATAAATGTCTGTGTCAAGAAGCTACCATAGCGCATTCTTTTGTTTTTTGTACAAAAATCCAAAAATTCTGGCATGGAATATTTGATATTTTTTCAAAATTAATTAAAATAAAACTGGTACCAAAACCAGAATGGATCATTTTTGGGATATCGGAAGGTATCCCTGAATTAAACGTGTATCAGAAGAATTTACTCAATTACGGGCTAATAATGGGAAAAAAGCTCATACTTAAATTCTGGAAAAATGCGCCCACACCAACAATAAAAATGTGGACATCAAATATGTTTGAAACATTACATCTGGAAGAGATGAGATTCCTCTTAGCAGGTAAAGCAAACCAATTCCAAAAGACGTGGTCTACGTTTATGGACCTATTACAAGCATGAGGTGCAATAGTAATTTTTAAAATAAATAAATAAATAAATGGTATCAGGACCTGGCAATGGGAGGTAAAACAACAAAAACAGACTTGGTTGGTAGTCTTTCTGCGGAGTTTAATGTTATAATAGAGCGATTGTCCTTACTTTCTTTTTCTTTCTTTTCTAGGGTCTACTTTCTTACTTCACTTCCTTCTCTAACTTCTTTTCTAAGGGGCTTTCTTTTCCCAACACTCTCTTGCACTTCACGACTTTTGCGCACCTTCTTTACTTTCCTTACTTCTATCTTTTTCTTAAAGCTTAAAAAAAAATGAAGCGGTACAAAAAATGTATTAAGATATATGTGTTGTGTGTTATTGTAATTTACCGTACTTCTAATAAAAATAATAAAAAAAAAAAAAAAAGAAATGCAAAACATAACCAAGTATTATGACAAGTATGAAATAATCAATATGTTCTGATAATGTGCTGTTCAATAATTCAGAAATTCTCAAGGTTTTTTCATCTAGCTCAGTAGGTTACCCATGTTCTCTACAGGCACAAAGCTGGGTGGGTGGCTGTGCTGCAAGGAGAATGCTATGAGGCTGCAGGGTGACTTGGATAGGTTGGGTGAGTGGGCAGATGCATGGCAGATGCAGTATAATGTGAATAAATGCGAGGTTATCCACTTTGCTGGCAAGAACAAGAAAGCAGATTATTTGAGTCGAGAACTTTCTTCAAACTTCTCTCCAGAGATGCTGCCTGATCCGCTGGGTTACTCCAGTATTTTGTGTCTACCTTCGATTTAAACCAGCATCTGCAGTTCTTTCCTACACATTATTGGAATGGTGTCAGATTAGGAAAAGGGGAGGTGCAACGAGATTTGGGTGTCCTTGTACATCAGTCACTACAATACAATACAATACAATACAATTTATTGTAATTTGAGCCTCACTGAAAGTAAGCATGCAGGTACAGCAGGCAGTGAAGAAAGCAAATGGCATGTTGGCCTTCATAGTGAGAAGATTTGAGTATAGGAGCAAGGAGGTCCTACTGCAGTTGTATAGGGCCCTGATGAGACCACAACTGGAGTATTGTGTGCAGTTTTGATCTCCTAATTTGAAGAAGGACTTATTTCTATTAAGATAATGCAGCGTAGGTTCACCAGGTCAATTCCCGGGATGACGAGACTGACATATGATGAAAGAATGGATCGACTGGGCTTATATTCATTGGAATTTAGAAGGATGGAATCTTATAGAAACATATAAAATTCTTAAGGGATTGGACAGGCTAGGTGCAGAATTTTTTTTCCAGATGTTCGGGGAGACCAGAACCAGGGGTCACAGTTTGAGAATAAGAGCTCGGCCACTAAGGACTGATATGAGGAAAATCTTTTTCACCCAGTGAGTTCTCTGCCACAGAAGGAAGTGGAGGCCACTTCACTGGATGTTTTGAGAGAGTTAGATATAGCTCTTAGGGCTAATGGAATCAAAGGATATGGGGAGAAAGCAGGAATAGGGTACTGATTTTGGATGATCAACCATGATCATATTGAATGGCGGTGCTGGCTCGAAGGGCTGAATGGCCTACTCCTGCACCTATTTTCTATGTTTCTATGACCCGTTTCCTCCCTAAACATACCAGGGTGACTGGAAAATTCATTACACTAACGTGTAACTTCTAAAAAATGAATTTAAAATGTATTGAGGTACTGATAGGTGTAAACCCGATGGTCTGGAAATTTGCCAATCGGCACCACCAAGTCACAAGTGCTAGATTAACAAAACTTTACTGCAGCTATCGCATGAAAAGTCGATATTAGTCCTGTCCTTAAATTTTGTTTATGCATCAGGAACATGCATATAGTCATTTAATTCTTTACAGTCTTATCCAATGATTGGTATTGACTGATCTGACTGGCCCAAAGCCAGAATACATGTTCCACTGATGATCCTCATTATGATAGACTAAAACAAAATTCACCAAATCGCTTACCCATATCATATTTTGTGTCAGTTGTGATTAGGGCTCTTTCTACTTTACAAAATAATTATTTAAATAAATCTCTTTATCATTATGTCAGTGCCAGCGAGCATAGCATTTTTGCTGCCCTGCAGTGGAAACTGTTGTAATTTTCTAATTCCCACTTTAAATGTTTTAAGTCGTTGTCAAATAGGGCTAATTAATATATTATAAAAGTCGACCACCTCGAAAAGTATTCTATTTCTCTTCCAAATTCTCATCACCTTTTTCAGTACTGCTCTCCATTGTGGATGGTTTCTGCCCCTTTGTAATGCATTGAGCAAAGGCAGTTAAAACTGTATCAATAGGAATTATCAGGAGGAAACAATTATTGAAAGGATAGGAGTGAATACACCAGACATATGAAAAAGCAATTTGAAAAAGCAATAAATATTGAATAAGCAATAAATATTGAAATTAGCAAGGGAAATATTTAATGAATCAAAGTATAGTAATTTGGTCCCAGCTCCCAAATGCACAGATCAAATAAAAAATAATTATCTGGGTCAAATGAGTACGAGAACATCCAGAAAAAATAATGGTGATCTTGACTTGGACCACTGAGTATGGAACATATGTGGGAACCCCAAAGAAATATGAACGGATAGAGGTACCGCCATGACATTTTCATAAAAATCTTAAAACATCAATGTCAGGCAGTCAGCATCTCCCCCCCCCCCACCCCCAAATAATCCAATAATCCTCACTATCATCGCCAGGATTCTTAAAGAGGATTGAGATATTTTTAGCTCCACAGAAGCTAGGAGTTTAGATATAGCTTGGGAGAGAAATTCCTGATGACCCCATGGTT
Source organism: Amblyraja radiata (assembly GCF_010909765.2). Classification (NCBI taxonomy): domain Eukaryota; kingdom Metazoa; phylum Chordata; class Chondrichthyes; order Rajiformes; family Rajidae; genus Amblyraja; species Amblyraja radiata. The sequence goes on from NC_045960.1 coordinate 70,249,638, forward strand.
GGGCACAAGCAGTATACATTATGTATATTTATTTTAATATCTATATTTATACATCCTTTGGGATATTTGAAGCTTGCATTCCTCAGTTTAGAGAATTAACCATTGTCCTATATCTTGCCATTCTCAGCTGTGATTATGACAACACATAACTTTTACTGCAGGAGTACTCTACTTGACTCTTCAAACCTGCAGCACCCTTCCCATTATTTTCTGTATCTCAACAATTTGCTGTTTATTGTGCCACACCTTGCAAAGATTTTCCAGACCACATTTTGAATACACTTTTTTACTTTATGAAGAAATGCCATCTAAACAGTTGATTAAATAGTTCAGTCACAATACTAATGGTCTCCTTTTGAGGGTGCTAAATTTATATATAATGCTAAAAACGATAATTTCTTACCTGAAGAGAACTCTCATCAGCCTTAGTTGCTAAAATACAGAAGTCACCACATGTGGTTATTGAAATCAGACTCTTTACATACTTTATATACTTTTCATTGTTCTTGGTGTCCCAAAAGACTACACAGTATTCCAAGCGATCAGGTCTGGTGTATGCATATACTACTGTGTTGCAACAATAACCCCACTGCCAAAAGATAAAAAGAATCAGTACAATTTCTGAAAACAAACCAGCTTATTATTTAATAAAACTGTGCTGTTTTACCCTCATAAATTATTTTTAAAAGTGCATCAAAAGATTGCATGTGTAATTCTGTTAATCAACTTTTCATCTCTTCAGTTTCTTTATTTTGCATTGTTTGCATTTCTAAATTTATAACATTATGCTTCACATGACTAGTGTAAAAGCATTTGTTACAAGTTTAAATATTCTCAAAAAGCCTCTTAAGTAAGTGTTATTAAAATTCTTCTTCATAAATAAATATCAATCAAATCATTTTCATGCACTAATTTTGACTTTCCTACTATTTCAGCCAATGCAGGCTCGAAGGGCCGAATGGCCTACTCCTGCAACTATTTTCTATGTTTCCTTGACTTCACTTCAGAGATATGGTGTCTTGCTGCAACTCAAGATAGTCTCAACAATGCTTTATGTATTAGTAAATCTCATCTCTCCTTTTAGATAGTCAATTGTGATAATGATAATGAGATTTGAAAACATTAAAAAAGTTAAAAACAAGAACTGCGAATTAAAGACATCTGAAATAAAACAGGAAATGTCAAAAAGCCTGTCTCAATTGGGACTGTTCATTCAAATTGAACAAGGCAGAAAGAAGATGTCTAAATAGGCCTACTCTTCCTTTCTTCTCCCCCCCTCCCCCCCCCCCCCACGCCCACACCCTCACATCAGTCTGAAGAAGGGTTTTGGCCCGAAACGTTGCCTATTTCCTTCGCACCATTGATGCTGCCTCACCCGCTGAGTTTCTCCAGCATTTTTGTCTACCTTCTAAATATTTTGTTTTGGTCAGTCTTATAGAAGGAATCCATTTCAGCAATCGGTTATGCCAAAGGATCTTCTGAGAATATTAAATTCAGTAATCTGTGCATTTTCTTCATTCTCTGTTTGTATTACATTTTGACCTAGAAATTTCCCATTCATCAGCTTTATTAACAAACGTGCAAACATTGTTTTCTAATATAGAACATGATGATTGAGTGTGGAAGAAAATATTAATATCTTTTCTTACTTAATTTTGATTGGAATTGAACAAGGTAACGAAAGGGTGGCAATTGGCATCTCTCGTTGACCAGGTGCAGAAGAGGTTCGTGGGAATCGGCAAAATAAGATTAGACATATAACCTCTTGACTAGGAATGTGTTGAAGGGTGGATAGTTAATGTAAACATGAAATTATAGTTGGAGATAAGGAAGCTTGTTTTCCCCTGTGGGAAGTTACAGTAGACCACCCGCGGCCCCTACCGCTAGTAGCATAGAAATGTTGCAGTAAATGAGGGGTTTATGATTGGCTTGGAAAGGGGATGGTGGCACAGTCTACCTAAAGGCGAGATAGAAGAATGTCAAGATGTCCTTGTATTATGTTTGACGTATTAACCATCTGTTATTGATTAAGATTAACATAAACAAAACTAATGTTATGACTAATGAAATAATTGGTACCCATGTAGTAGATAGTAATAACAGGATAAAGTATATTTTTGTATAGTGTTATCTAACTTAGAACAAAAGTTGTTTACTGCACAGTCTAACTGTCGGCTAAATCTGCTGTGAATTCAGAGAACTGGTGAGCAGTTAACTGCCGCCATCTCTCCATGATATCATGCAATAAAGTCTCTTGAAGCAAACCTGTAAAGTCTCTGCTTTTCATTTTCCTTTAATTTCCCTCTAAATTAATTTCTTCCATATACTTCCATATCCACCAGCCAGAAATTCAGTGAGTACTTCAGAACATGACCTGTACTTGCATGGATCAGTGATTTTGCATCTCAGTTTATACGTAACAATGTTAATCCCTATGGAATGCCTTTTTTAAAGATTATTTCCAGGGGAAATTAATCTGAACAATTCTGGATTGGACCCGTCACTGCGTCAACTCAGTTCAACCAGGTTTTGGCAAAGCTTGTTACTCCACCTAAGTAGAATTTAAATGGGTACAGCTTGAGTCGGTTCTAGCCCAATGCTGGAAAGTCAACAGCAGTCAAGGGCAGCCGTAGGCAATCTCCTTCGCTGACCGGGCATTTTAATTGGCTCATTGGAGTTTTCAGGACCAAGGAAAACCGACCAGTAATTTAAATGCCCGCTAAACTTTATTATAAGTTGTCTGGTTTCTTAAAAGTGCCTCACACTGTGCAGCCATCTTTAACCTTCCTGTTCATCGCGGGTGTGAATTTCAGACAGCGCTCCCCCACTTTCCCTGGCTCCGGCCTTTGCGATGTGTGTGTGTGTGTGTGTGTGTGTGTGTCTGTCTGTCTGTCTGTCTGTCTGTGTGTGTGTGTGTGTGTGTGTGTCTGTCTGTCTGTCTGTGTGTGTGTGTGTGTGTGTGTGTGTGTGCGCGCGCGCGGTTGGTCGATCCAGCCCGCGGTTTCATCGCTGACGGCCGATCTAGCTCGAGGTTTTCCAGGCGAGTACCCTCGAGCTTGAAGGTCGAAGACAGTCGCTGTAAAGTCGTGTCAATGGGACAGGCCCTTAATTATTGTGCCTTGTATTTCCAAGAACACGCTATTGAAAGCAAGTTACTTGAAATTACAAGATCTTGTTTGTCTTATAACTGGCACAAAGTCACTGTAAACTATCTTTTCCAAACGCATATTTGGTTCACTCATTATTTTTCAATTTAATACAGATGAGAATCTTCACTTAATCAGTTCAATGAGAGACTGGTTGACCAAAGGTATTCCATCGTCTCAAATTTTACAAACAAGATTCACAAATAATAAGCTACCTACTCTTTTGTTTTGCAAAATTTGCAAAAGTACTTTGCATCACATATTACCACAATGACTAATACCTCAAAAATATGTCAGCCTCAGCAAAGCAATTGCTTCCTTTTTAATTCTTAACTCCATCAAATGTAAGCATTCTATTTGAAAAAAATAATAAACACCTTGTCTACCTCAAAATGCATTTAAAACATTTTTGAGAGTCAAGAGGTTCTACCTTGTAATCGGGTCTAATGTTGGCAAAATAGATAAACGAATCCACAGCAAGTGCGATTCTTAGCCCTCCTCCCTCCCACGATGCTGCGTACATCTGTTTGCCAGGAACTTTTAATGTACGCAAATGCTTAAAGAAATGGGAAAGAGGAAAATAAGTTAAGAATTATACCATTCCTCAAATTTCAGGGAGGCATTTTTCTTCTGAGAATTATGTCCATCTGAGTTATTTTGTATACAATATATCTGAGTGAGAAGCTTTTTCAAGGTCTAAAGAAGCATGTTTCACCTGACAAACTTCTTTATTTCCTTTCTGAATCTCCACCACACTTCTAATCCTTCACATTTTAACTACATCTTTAAAAACCCAGATCTAAGTTTCACTTCCTTTATACACCACAAAGTAAGGGTGCCCAAACCTTTCCATTATGGCTACTTTCAAGTTGGGACAGTGGTATCAAATGAAATTGCTACGAGCACCTTAGTATACATGTCACGATAGTGCACAGAGATCACTGAGTATATACAATGACATGAAGACAGACAGAAAATGCTGGAGTAACTCAGCGGGTCAGGCAGCATCTCTGGAGAAAATGGATAGGTGATGTTTCGGATCACCTATCCATTTCACCTGATCGGCTGAGTTACTCCTGAATTTTGTGTCTATCTTTGATATAAACCAGCATCTGCAATTCCTTGTCACTGGGTTTGTCGGATCTAGGCAAACATCTATAGTATATTCAAGGCCGACAGGTGATGCAGGGTTTCATCACTGAAGCAGGTCTTAACCAGCTTTACTTAAAGGTCAACAACCAATCTATTGGACTCAAATAATTTTGTCACCCTCCAGCTCACAGCCTTCTTTAAATTTCCACTTCTTCTTCTTGCGTATGGCGTGCGCAGCCTAAAGTTGTAGGACAACTTGTTCTATTTGATGTTATTTGATTGTGCACGCCAGATTGATTGCATTCGTTGAAACAGGGCGGACCACGTGAAGGTTGCAATCTCCCATCCCAAATTTCCACTGTTACTGATTGATAGCATACTCTATCCCTCTCAATTATCTGCCTGATCTCATCCAGTATCTGCTGTATCTCTCCTTCTTACTTCCAACACCGTCTTCCCCATTCTCTAACACCCATAATCTATCTGAACACCTCATTCAATTTCTTCCCCTTCCAATGACCCAACCCATCCTCCCACATAGTCTTCACTTCCACTGCAAAAAAAAACAGTATTATAGATCAATATAATGGGTTATGTTGCCACGGTTGTTGTGTAAGGTGGAATATGCCTCCAGCAGGCCACACTAGGAATTGCAGTAGATCAAATCTAACTCAAAGACCTTTGTCTGATTGTGAAAACATTTCACACCCAATCACTTGAGATCCTGGTCTTTTTAATTAAATATAGAAGAGGATTTTTATATTAATGAATTAATTGTCATTTGACAGATTATTTATTTAGTTTACAGTAATTTCATTAATCCAGCACTGTTGGAATGCTGTGGTGCCAGACTAGGAGATTTTCTGGACTATTAGATGTTACTCATGTTAATACCTACTAATAGACATATTTATTTCATTTTATTTTTATGTTGTAAAACATTAAAATATACTTTTCAGTTTTAAAATGAATGAAGAAACTGAGCATGGTGATTTTTAGTGAAATTTTGAAGCTGGCGAGTTTCAGCTTGTCTTTCAGTGGGTTTCTGACCTCCTGTGACCTGTAGCCTATTACCCAGCATATTAGTCTGGACTCTTGGTTTCATACCACATCCGACTTGCACTCCAGAGCCTTCCCTGCATGCTGAAAGCCAAACACTGGAATAAGGAGTGACCCAGTAAAACTCACTGGACTTTCTAAACAATCAGAAAATAGATTAATGGAATTTTATGGCAATTTAATGGAATTTTCCGAACAGACATTGTCTTTTTCTAAATGACCAGTTCTTTCTTAAATAGGTAACTATAAGTTTCACCAAATAAAATAATGATAAAGAGAAAAGTTCTCACCTCACCAAAAGGAGTATAGAACTGCACAACATTGATCTGCTTGTCTTGACCAGGAGACATTTGGGAACCAGCCACAGCCAACACACTCCCACAATAGTTCCACTGAATGCCAACCACATTTATACCAGTATCAAGCAGGACAGGATCTGGTAGGGAAAAAATCACAAAATTCCATTATCCACACTATATACAGGATAGAGAATCCACCCAAGCTGCAATCAGGAAATTGCAAGCAAAGTTACTCTCTTTGAAATACAGTTCAAGTTTCCAATGAGATGCATTAGAAAACTACATATGTAAAATCTAATGCTGAAATAAGACAATTACACATTGCAGTTCCGTGATTCCCCCCCCCCCTCCCCCCCCCCCCCATTATGTTGCACAACAATGCAACAATGTATACACCTTAAAATAAGCATTCTTCTGTGAAATCATTGAAAATGACCAGGTTGAGTTGGTTTGAAGAAATATTTAGCCATTCAGTCATTTGTAGGTGTACACCAGTTAGTGTCTTGTTTTAGAAGGAACTGCTGATGCCGGAAAATTGTAGGTAGACAAAAATGCCGGAGAAACTCAGTGGGTGAGGCAGCATCTATGGAGCGAAGGAAGGAAAAGGCGGAGACAGTGGGCTGAGGGAGAGCTGGGAAGGGGAGGAGAAAGCAGGGACTACCTGAAATTGGAGAAGCCAATGTTCATACCACTGGGGTGTAAACTGCCCAAGCGAAATATGAGGCGCTGCTCCTCCAATTTACGGTGGACCTCACTCTGGCCATGAAGGAGGCCCAGAACAGAAAGGTCGGATTTGGAATGGGAGGGGGATTTGAAGTGCTGAGCCACCGGGGGATCAGGTTGGTTATTGCGAACCGAGCGTTGGTGTTGGGCGAAGCAATCGACAAGCCCACGCTTGGTCTCACCGATGTGGAGCAGCTGACACCTAGAGCAGCGGATGCAATAGATGAGGTTGGAGGAGGTGCCGCACCTGGAAAAACTGCTTGGGTCCTTGAATGGACTCAAGGGGGGAGGTAAAGCGACAAGTGTAGCATTTCCCGCGGTTGCAAGGGAAAGTGCAATGGGAGAGGGTGGTTTGGGTGGGAAGGGATGAATTGACCAGGGAGTTACGGAGGGAGCGGTCTCCGCGGAAAGCAGACAGGGAAGGAGATGGGAAGATGTGGCCAGTGGTGGTATCCCGTTGGAGGTGGCGAAAATGTCGGAGGATTATTTGTTGTATGTGACGGCTGGTAGGGTGGAAGGTGAGGACAAGGGGGACTCTGCCCTTGTTACGTGTGGGGGGATGGGGAGTAAGAGCAGAGTTACGGGATATAGAAGAGATCCTGGGGAGAGCCTCATCTATAATAGAAGAGGGGAACCCCCGTTCCCTGAAGAATGAGGACATCTCCGATGCCCTCATTTGGAACACCTCATCCTGGGTGCAGATGCAGCGGAGGCGGAGGAATTGGGAGTAGGGGATGGAGTCCTTACAGGAAGCAGGGTGGGAAGAAGTGTAGTCCAGATAGCCATGGGAGTCAGTGGGTTTATAGTAGATGTCGGTCAGAGATACGGACAGAGAGGAAAATGACACTTGTTAGCCTGACAGTGGCATGGGGAATCATGTTCATTCTAGTACAGTACTTTAGGACACAATAGATCTCCAACCCCAAAAATGCTGTGGCTATGGGGAAGCATGGGGTGTGGAATGTATTCACCACCTCATCCAGCAGGTAGACAGAGAAGGCTAGGCCAACAGAGTTTGTATCCATCCCAACTTATGCGTGATTGTACTTACTCTCATCGTGCTCATGGCGCATTATCTGACAACGACCATTGTCTAAACAGATCGCCAAGCAGGGACAATCTGGTTCAACGTAGCCTTCCGTTCCAGAATACCAATGGATACCAACAATACTGACGGCACCAGTGACATTAATAAGGCATTGGAGTAAAAGCTTCACCTAAAAGTTTAAAGATATATTGAATACATTGGTATCAGATTACAGATGTACAAGGAAAGCATAAATAATTACAATATGAAAATCCTCTCAAATTTTGCTGTAGCGCAAATTAAATTGATATATTTTGCAATTGTACTCGTCTATGTGAATAATATAATATCTGCAGTAGCTGAATTGCAAATTTTAAAATGGAATATTCCTTAATAGGACAAAATATAAATTATGTTTCACCCATTTACACAAAATAAAGCCCTCTTGACAGTATATTCTGCCAATCTGAATGATCCTAAAATATTACAAATGATTAAAAATATATGTAGCACATTTAGAATTCAACCTATGAAAATTGAATAAACCAAGTAGGTCTATAAAAATGTCAACAACATTTAATAATTGAAGGAATCATAAAAAGTAGTTAACGTACAATAAAATTGCCTTGGCTGTCATAGATGTGTATTTCTCCATTAGCCATGCCAAATATAAGAACCTTGCTGTCTGGTGACCAGGCAACTTGACTGAGTTGGAGGCCCTTCAATTCCTTACCCCAGATTCGGTTACCTAAGAAAGCACAGAAATTTTTTACCCATCATTAAGAAAAAGTTAAGCAATGAGATGCTCTTGAAATTATTAAAAACAAACTTTAATATCAAAGATAAATAAAAATGTATATCTCCTTGCAGTTAGTGCTATATATATATGTAGGTTGGCTGCCCCTATGGATCCAATGATGACGATGACTAACATTCTTTCACATGTCTAATGCCGGTATGCAAAGCCAAAGTTCTTACCATAGTTGCAAAAAATGCCAACATTTATAATACATCAAAGTATTTTGAGAATAATTATGTGCTTATTTTCTTATTTAATGTTGGTTCATTATATAAGTAATATGTATTAACTGACAAATTAATTAACCAATATCTATTGCACCTTTATTCTAAAATGAAGAGTTTAAATGAAAATACATTATCCATGAGAAATCATCAGATAAATATATATTAAAATCTTTTACATTTTCTTTGTATAAAAAATACATTACCATCCACAGAACCCACAATGACAGCACCATCTTCATACACGATGCAGATTTTCTGTCCATCAACATTCCAACTCATACCACGAACAACAGATTTATTCCTATTGTTGATCATTTCCTCATACCAAGAACCTGAAATCAATTCACAAGGTCTACTTTCAAAATGTCAATAACAGTAAAGAAAAACTAGGAAACTGCTGCAATGGGCACCATCCAATATATAATATCAATCATATAATATTGCTCCTTGTTCGACATTTTCTTCCAAATTTTAAATATGCATTGTGTTTTTATTCATTTATTTGACTGCAGACCCGACTTGATCCATTGATATGGGATAATTTGGACTTGTCTATTGCATGTTATTTTTATTGTTTATCACACATGTAGCCAGTACTGCAACATCACTGTGTTGACACCTCAATTACTTTTTAGGGATTCCTGCTATGGTTCCTGACAAGATTCTCCTGTGCTTATTAATCAAACCAAAGTTGACATCTGATTTGATTATAGCACTTTATGAAAATTAGTTTAGAATGCTTACAATACGTACCTGTAATCATTCCAGAGTCAATCTAGGGAACCAAAAGAAAAGTTAACTGACCTTTATACAGCATCCACACAATAATAAGACCATTCTGGTCGCTTGTTGTCAATTTCTGGTACTGCTCATTCCAAGTCACCACTTGTACAGCACCTAACAACAGAGTGTAATTACTTTAACAGTCCAACCAAAGATAATTTTCAACCAAAATCTTCATTACTCAGGAATTTAAAAAAATGATCATTTATATTAAAATAAACCTTATTAAAATCTTTTAAATTAGTAACTAGATATAGTGAATAGAAACAAAAGAACAGTGAAGGCAGTATTTGGCAGGTTTGCCTTCATCAATCAGACTCTTGACTACAGGAGTTGGGACGTCATGTTGCAACTATACAAGTCAATAGCAAGGCCACATTTGGAGTATTGTAGTATTGTGTGCATTTCTGGTCGCCTAGTTATAAGAATATAATTAAGTTGGAAAGGGTGCAGTAAAGGTGCATAAGGATGTTACCCAGACTGGATGGTGTGTGTTATAAGGAGAGAGAGTGGGTAAGCTGGGAACTTTTCCCCTGGAACATGGGTGATTGAGGGACAACCTTCTAGAGTGCATAAATCTGGAGGGGTGTTGATAAGGTGGAGAGATACAGCCTCTTTCTCAGGGTAGGGGTGTCTAAAACTAAAAGCCATATTCATAATTAAGTCAAAAAATCTACCAGAGAAAGACTCAATACTACAAGCAAACTATCGATTGTACCCGTCAAATTTAAAAAACATTATTTTCTCATTACAAAAATAAAGTAACAGGTAACGTGATCATTTATATGGAATTGAATTAGAACTAAGTTAGGAATGATGTGCCAAATATCTTAAAAAGTATACCCATTACTTTTTTATGTCCACTTTATTGCTGCTGACCATTATAAACAACTGCAACAGTTATAAAACTATAATGTCCATTAGTGCAACAGTTTGGAGTGTACTACAAAATAAAACAATAGTTTAAAATTGGCATCAACACTGGCAAATCAATTAATTTTGGTTTTACATTCTAACAGTTTTGCAGAACTTAAAATGTTATTTTATAAACAGCCAACAAGTGAGAACTATACATTCTATACCAAGCTTTCATTTTTCACCAATTATATGGAATAAAAAGAAAACTTACCACTGTGTCCTTCTAATGCCTGATTCATAGAAAGGTTGCTAGGTGCTGCCAATCCTTTTAGTCTTGTGTCATCTACAGAAACCCATAATGGCTAAATTAGAAACCAAATGCCATTTCATACTACTATTTTAGGTGGCTGTAAATGGAGTTATACAATGAGATAATAGGAGTAGACTATGAGAATCAAGAGCAGACTAGAAGCATTCAAATGGATCAAAAGTGCCAAGTGCGTTCTCTCTCCTTTTATTTCTCTCCGAACCACAATTGTCTGTGATTTCCTCTCTGGAGTCAAACTGAAAATTAGACCTAAAAATTATTCTGTTCTCAGATCCACTCTCCCACATTACACAGATTTTCTGTGTATAATATTGACACATACCCTAATCAACAATGATCCAAAGCAGCCACTAAATTCGTACTGTGTATATAACACATACATAGTCATAATGCAACCAATGCTGGGAGTGTATATTCTAGTAGATGTTCATTGCACCCAAAAATATACGAAACTGCCTCAATTTTCCAAAAGCAAATAACTGCAGATTCTGGAAATCTAAAATAAAACAGAAAGTACCAGAAATACGCAGCAAAACAGGCAGCACCCATGAAGAAACAATACTACAATTTCAACTTGGTGATCTTTCATCCAAACTGTCAAGAATCAAAATGAATGTTGAAATGAAAGGTAATTGCGCTGAAAGCTTCCTTAATTTATCTTTTCATAAACTGCTGAGTATTTCCAACATTTCCTATATTTATTTCGAGCCCAATTTCTTTTCTTACAATCCAAACCTTGACTTTTAAGTGAAACAACTCTTTTCATGCTGAAAAGGTAGATCACTTGAACACCAAATTAGTTTTGTCTCTAGATACATTTTCCACACACATTTAAGAGATCATAAAATGATTGTGAATAACAAGATTCTTTCAAAATGTTATTGCACGCTACTTGGCTTTCAAATTTTCCCTACCTGTCTGTGTTTCAAGCTTCAGCACTTTTAAGAGACCATCTTCACCACCACAGGCAATAAATCCTTGGTCTTTATTCCAGGAAACACATCTCAATTGAATGTTACTTGGAATGGCAATCTGAATGAAATACAAAAAGTGGAACATTGTACAATAAATTAGATTGGCATGGATTAAATAAAGTAATCAAATTACTGCAGGTGCTGCCATCATATGCTGATGAGCACCAGGGCCCTCTCACTCACCATCTTTAAACTTGCTGACCTACTTTGGTTCTTTGTTGCCCCAACTCTGAAGTTAAAACGCTCATGTTGGTCTCCACTTCACATCAACCTTGATTTTCAACATTACCCAGCCATTTATCTATTCCTGCAATGTTTACTTTTCCAACTCACCTGTCAGTAAAATAACTTTCTGACAAATAATGTCACATGGTTTTAAACTCTTCTCAAATTTTGCCAATTTAGGGTGGCATGGTGGCACAGCGGTAGAGATGCTGCCTTACAGCATTAGGGACCCAGGTTCGATCCTGACTACGGGTGTTGTTTGTACGGTGTTTGTATGTTCTCTCTGTGATCGTGTGGGTTTCCCTGGGATCTCCGGTTTCCACCCACACTCCAAAGCCGTAGAGGTTTGTAGGTTAATTGGCTTGGTATAATTGTATAAATTGTCCCTAGTGTGTAGGATAGTGTTCATGTGAGAGGATTAGGTTTCGTGCTATATTCCGAAACTTAACAAAATCCTATTATCTATCTTTCTTTGTCTTTAAAAGCCTTCTTAGAAGTTATTTTCCAAAGTTTTCAGTCACTTCTTTTAATTGTGGTTTAGCAATAAATTCAGAATCTGAATCAGTCTGAAGAAGGATCTCGACCCGAAACGTCACCCATTCCTTCTCTCCAGAGATGATGCCTGTCCTCCTGAGTTACTCCAGCATTTTGTGTCTACCTTTGATTTAAACCAGCATCTGCAGTTCTTTCCTACACAAATTCAGAATATACATTCAAGCAAAAGTCAAGAGAGTTTATTGTCATGTGTCCCAGATAGGACAGTGAAATTCTTGCTTTGCTTCAGCACAACAGAATATAGTAGGCATGAATACAGAACATATCAGTGAGTCCATATACTATTATATAAATATATACACACATCAACAAATAAGCAGATAAAGTGCAAATAAACAGATAATGGTCTATTAATGTTCAGAGATTTGTTTCAGTTGAGTTTAATAGCCTGATGGCTGTGGGAAAGTGGTTATTTCTGAACCTGGACGTTGCAGTCTTCAGGCTCCTGTACCTTCTACCTGAAGGTAGCGCGGAGATGAGTGTGTGGCCAGGATGGTGTGGGTCCTTGATGATGCTGCCAGCCTTTTTGAGGCAGCGACTGCGATAGATCCCCTCGATAGTAGGGAGGTCAGAGCCGATGATGGACTGGGCAGTGTTTACTACTTTTTGTAGTCTTTTCCGCTCCTGGGCGCTCAAGTTGCCGAACCAAGCCACAATGCAACCGGTCAGCATGCTCTCTACTGTGCACCTGTAGAAGTTAGAGAGAGTCCTCCTTGACATACCGACCCTCCGTAATCTTCTCAGGAAGTAGAGTCGCTGATGTGCTTTCTTGATAATTGCATCAGTGTTCTCGGACCAGGAGAGATCCTCAGAATATTGCTGTGATTCTGACTGGTACTGCCAAAAACAGGACATCCAGCCAAGTATTTATAGGAAAGGGATTGGAATTTATTTCGTCTTAACTGCACTTCAAGCCTGAAGTCCAACTAACATGATAGTGTAGTTGACATGGGCGAGTTGGGCCAAAGGGACTGCTTCATGTTATGACTCTTACAGGTTTCATTTGCAAATAAAAATTACAATGAAAGAAAAAAAATTTCTCCAAAACCATACACAGCAAGCCATCAACGCATTGTACATCTTTTTCAAACCGTGTTTACTTCTTCCTGCACGTTTCTAAGTTTCTTTGGCTGCTCATACCCAGTAAACATCTACCCAATCAAGCAAGATTTTGTCAGTTTAACGGGGCGAGGTAAGAGAAATCGGTCGACAGATGAAGAGGAACAATCATAATGTATTCTATTGTGTAGGGAGGAACTCCAGATGCTGGTTTAAACCAAAGATCACAAAATTGTGGAGGGAACTCAGCGGGTCAGGCAGCATCTCTGGAGAAAAGGAATAGGTGATGTTTGGGATGAGACCCTTATTTCAACATATTATCAACTGATAATGTCTCATATTGTTGAATTTGAGAGTTGTTTATAAACTTGAACAATGCCCACTCTCGAGGTAAGGATACTACGACCAAGACTGTCTTAGGGTTTCGATCCGAAACGTCACCCATTCATAAAGTAGACACAAAATCCTGGAGTAACTAACTCAGCGGGACAGGCGAGCATCCCTGGAGAGAAGGAATGGGTCACACATTCCTTCTCTCCAGAGATGCTGCCTATCTTCGGTGTACGCCAGCATCTGGATTTCTTCCTACACGGTTTCACGAATTGCATTTCAAAGTAACTCCGAAAACATAAACAGCCCGGTGACTCTGAGAAACAGGCTGGGTGGGCGGAGTGTCGGCAGTGGGCATGCGCTGCTCTCCCCGCACCTCGCCCGTCCCCCGGGACTGTCGCCGCCGCCGCCGCTTGTCCGCGTCCCCCGGGACTGTCGCCGCCGCTTGTCCGCGTTCTGCAACAGCCCCGTCTTGTCCGTGTCCCGTCCCGCAGCTTCAATCTAGCCTGTCGGACAACAGCGGCGGCAGCCTTACCTTCTTGCACAAATAGATAAACATGGTGGCGCTCCTCGATCACCGGCCGCGCCTGTCGTCGCTAGGCCGCGTCTCCTGGCAACCACGGCCGACCAATCACCGCCCAGCGGCTCGCTGTTGTCCAGCCAATCAAAGGATGAGGAGGTAGGAGGCTTCTGGCCAACCGGCGGGCAGCATGTTTGCCATCATTCTGTCCATGGGCTGAAGGGCCTGTTTCCACACTGTATCACTCCATGTGGCATTGGTTTGTCATGGAGTGATACAGTGTGGAAACAGGCCCTTCAGCCCAACTTGCCCACGCCAGCCAACATGTCCCAGCTACACTAGTCCCACCTGCCTGCGCTTGGTCCATATCCCTCCAAACCTGTCCTATCCATGTACCTGCCCAAATGTTTCTTAAATGATGGGATAGTCCCAGCTTCAACAGCTTGTTCCATACACCCACCACCCTTTGTGTGAAAAAGTTACCCTTCGGATTCCTATTAAATCGTTTCCCCTTCACCTTGAACCTATGTCCTCTGGTCCTCAATTCCCTTACTCTGGGCAAAAGACTGTGCATCTACCCGATCTATTCCTCTCATGATTTTGTACACCTCTATAAGATCTCCCCTCATCGTCCTGCGCTCCGAGGAATAGAGACCCAGCCTACTCAACCTCTCCCTGTAGCTTACAGCCTCTAGTCCTGGCAACATCCTCGTAAGTCTTTTCTGAACCCTTTCAAGCTTTGCAATATCTTTCCTATAACATGGTGCCGAGTATCTTTTCCATTTTTCAACTTGAAATTGTGCAATCTGGTGCATACTGTAGTAAGTCTTTTAACTTACACTTGAATGCAACATTTATGCTTCAAATTGTATTAGGTATGAATAAGATTAGGCTAAAGTACATTCCTAATTACATTCCACAGTAGAGCCAGGCTCTGATCAACAGCACATGAATGACCTTAGTATATTCATGTATGGAAATCAGATTATAATTTATGCTGTTATGCATATATATATAGAGAAATAAAAACATAGAAACAAGGTAAGAGGAGTCAGACTTCCATCACTGTTCTGCACAAATAAATCAATCAACCTTACCCTTTGACTATAGAAACAAGACAAAGATAATGCCACATATTCAACCGTATATGGTTAAATGAAATTAAGATATATATGTAAAACATATATATGGAAACAGGCCCTTCAGCCCACCAAGTCCACACCGACCAGCAATCTACCATACACCAGTTGTGTCCTACAGCGAGATTTAGGCCATTTGGAAGAGTGGGCTGAAAGATGGCAGATGGAGTTTAATGTTGATAAGTGTGAGTGCTACATCTTGGCAGGACAAATCAAAATAGGACGTACATGGTAAATGGTAGCGAATTGAGGAATGCAGTTGAACAGAGGGAATAACTGTGCATAGTTCCCTGAAGGTGGAATCTCATGTATATAGGGTGGTAAAGAAAGCTTTTGGTGTGCTGGCCTTTATAAATCAGAGCATTGAGTATAGAAGTTGGGATGTAATGTTAAAATTGTACAAGGCATTGGTGAGGCCAATTCTGGAGTATGGTGTCCAATTTTGGTCGCCAAATTATAGGAAAGATGTCAACAAAATAGAGTACAGAGGAGATTTACGAGAATGTTGCCTGGGTTTCAACACCTAAGTTACAGAGAAAGGTTGAACAAGTTAGGTCTTTATTCTTTGGAGTGCAGAAGGTTAAGGGGGACTTGATAGAGGTCTTTAAAATTATGAGAGGGATAGACAGAGTTGACGTGGATAAGCTTTTTCCATTGAGAGTAGGGAAGATTCAAACAAGAGGACATGATTTGAGAATTAAGGGACAAAGGTTTAGGGGTAACATGAGGGGAAACTTACTCAGAGAGTGGTAGCTGTGTGGAATGAACTTCCAGTGGAAGTGGTGGAGGTAGGTTTGATTTTATCATTTAAAAATAAATTGGATAGGTATATGGATGGGAAAGGAATGGAGGTTTATGGTCTCAGTGCAGGTAGATGGGACTAGGTGAGCGTAAGTGTTCGGCACGGACTAGAAGGGCCGAGATGGCCTGTTTCCGTGCTCTAATTGTTATATGGGTATATTATATGGTGACATGCCAGGGACAATTAACCTACAGAAGTCAATTAACCTACAAATCTGCACTTCTTTCGGATGTGGGAGAAACCAGAATATCCAGAGAAAACCATGTGGTCATAAGGTGAATGTACAAATACTGTACAGACAGCACCCGTAGTCAGGATCCAATCTGGGTCTGTGGTGCTGCAAGACATCAACTCTACCGCTGTGCCACCGTGCCACTCCATTAAATTATTTTTTCTGTAATATATTATGGTGTTTTATTATGGTGTCATGTCAATAAAGATCAACACATGATTCTCCTTTCTGCCCTTAAGGGGCTGTCCCACTGCGGCGACCTAATTGGTGAGTTTAGAAGAGTTCAGGAGAGTTTGAAAAAATGTCATGTTGAAGACCTCCTTCGACCATGTTGAAGCTTGATCCCTGGGATGGCAGGACTGTCATATGAGGAAAGATTGAAAAGACTAGGCTTGTATTCACTGGAGTTTAGAAGGATGAGGGGGATCTTATAGAAACATATAAAATTATAAAAGGACTGGACAAGCTAGATGCAGGAAAAATGTTCCCAATGTTGGGTGAGTCCAGAACCATGAGCCACAGTCTTAGAATAAAGGGGAGGCCAAAGAAAAAACGTTTTCACCCAGAGAGTTGTGAATTTGTGGAATCCCCTGCAGTGGAGGACAAATCACTGGATGGATTTAAGAGAGAGTTGGATAGATCTTTAGGGGCTAGTGAAATCATGGGATATGGGGAGAAGGCAGGCACGGGTTATTGATTGGGGACGATCAGCCATGATCACAATGAATGGCGGTGCTGGCTTGAAGGGCCGAATGGCCTCCTCCTGCACCTATTATCTATGTTTCTATGCTTCGGGAAAATTGGACACCGAATAGTGGAGAGTGAAGATGACCTCCTTCGATCTCCCTCGACCTCCCTTCGACTATGTTGAAGACTATCTACGACTACCTTCGACTACCTTCGATCACCTTCGACTACCTTCAAATATCTACGAATAACATGCCGACCTACTACGACCTACTAAGACTAAACCTACGAGTAAAAAAAGTATCGATTTTTTTCCATGGCGACCTTTTTTTACTCGTGGGCATTTCTCAACATGTTGAAAAATACGCCACGACCTAGCTGAGGCCTCGAGTACGCGGGGACTACTCTCGAGCATGGCCTCCTAGACCTCCTAGGACCTCGTGTTGACCATGCTGCGAGTATGAGTCGAGGGCAAACTCGCCAGAACTCACGGATTAGGTCGCCGTAGTGGGACAGCCCCTTTAGTTGGATAACACACAACTCCAGTCATCATGTTTTATGGCTGGTTTTCAACCCCTTCAGTCTGAAGGTCTCGACCCAAAACATCACCGATTTCTCTCCAGAGATGCTGCTTGTCCTGCTGAGTTATTCCAGCTTTTAGAGTCTATCTTCAGTTTAAACCACCATCTGCAGTTCCTTCCTACACTCTTTGTTAAGCGAAACAGGTCCTATTCTCATAATATTATTCACCTCAACTAAGTCTTTTCTTCATCTCCATTGCTGCAGAGAATACAATCCCAGTTATCAGATCTTTCTTCAAAGTGAAAAATAAATTCCAGCTTTGCCAATATGTTCATAAATCGCCCCTGGATCCTCTCCAGAGCCATTGCACTCTTTCTACAGTGTGTCATAGTCTTACAGCATGGAAACAGGCCCTTCATCCCAACTTGCCCATGCAGATAAAGATGCCCCATCTAAACTAGTCTCATTTATCTGCATTTGGCCCTTATCCCTTTAAACCTTGTATGTGTAAGGGTGTGTGTTAGGTTGTGTGTGAGAGGTTGTGTCAGTGAAGCGGCGACAACACCCGGAGTGAGTGGAGGCTTGGCAATACCCGGGGAGCATTTCCCTCTCTCCCCCCCCCCCCCCCCCGGGAATGCGGGCCAGCCCAGGTGCTCTGTGTCCAGCTGGGGTCCGGGGGAGGTGAGGGTCAGTGACCCGAAGGTCAGTGACAAGGGGGTCGGGCATCGGAGCGGAGCTATAGGGTGATTTCACGAAAGGTCACTGGAGCGTAGATCCGCACCCACGTGACTGAAAATTTTAACTGGGGGACAAGCGTCACTTCCGGTACATGTTAGTGAATGGGAAAACACGCACTTTCACACCCGTTAAAAACATCGAAAATGGCCAGGTTTTGAGCTGCAATTTACTGTGCCAGTCGGGGTGACCGTGAAGCACAGCTACCTAAATTTACAGTCAAAAAAAAAGATAGAAACTAAGGTAAATACAAGAGGGAGCTGAAGGGGCAAAATAAGCGGAAGTTGATAGCGGACATTTTTCGTGGAGATTTAAAGATCCAAAATATCGGGAATTATCGCGTTTGCTCGCTGCATTTCATCAAAAGTGGCATTATTGACTTTGTTATCTTTATTCATTTGTTAGATGAAAAGTATTAAAAGTTAGAAATCCTTCAGTAAAATTGCAAAATCGCCCATTGTTCTCAGGTGGGTTTTAACATGCAAAATGAAAACGCTTCTGAAGCTCCATTCACCATTTAAATATCCGTGAATCATAAATGCGTCTTGAAATAAATTTTACTCAGATGCAAGCTAAGGAATGGTATAAATGTCAGCTGTTCATTTGACAAAATCAGGACATTTTATTATTAGCCAAAAAATGTCCTGATTTTGTCAAATTAACAGCTGAGAATTATACCCGACGGCCACTCTGACAGAGCTCCAGAGTTCCTCTGTGGTGAAGGGAGAACTTTCCAGAAGGTCAACTATATCCGCAGCAGTCCACCAATCAGACCTTTACGGTAGAGTGGCCAGATGGAAGCCACTCCTCAGTAAAAGACACATGACAGCCCGCTTGGAGTTTGCCAAAAGGCACCTAAACAAGATTCTCTGGTCTGATGAAACCAAGATTGAACTCTTCGGCCTGAATGCCAAGCGTCACGTCTGGAGGAAATCAGGCACCGCTCATCACCTGGCCAATACCATACCTACGGTGAAGCATGGTGGTGGCAGCATCATGCTGTGGGGATGTTTTTCAGTGGCAGTAACTGGGAGAATAGTCAGGATCGAGGGAAATATGAACGGAACAAAGTACAGAGAGATCCTTGATGAAAACCTGCTCCAGAGCATTCTGGACCTCAGACTGGGGCGGAGGTTCACCTTCCGACAGGACAAAGACCCTAAGCACACAGCCAAGACAACGCAGGAGTGGCTTTGTGACCTGCCAGAGCCCGGACTTGAACCCGGTCGAACATCTCTGGAGGGACCTGAAAATAGCTGTGCATCGACACTCCCCATCCAACTGACAGAGCTTGAGAGGATCTGCAGAGAAGAATGGGAGAAATGACCCAAATACAGGTGTGCCAAGCTTGTAACGTCATACCCAAGAAGACTTGAGGCTGTAATCGCTGCCAAAAGTGCCTCAACAAAGTACTTAGTAAAGGGTCTGAATACTCATGTAAATGTGATATTTCAGTTATTTCTTTTTAATTACATTGCAAAAATTTCTAAACACCTGTTTTCGCTTTTTTATTATGGGGTATTGTGTGTAGATTGATGATAAACAAAATGAATGTAATCAATTTTAGAATAAGGCTGTAACGTTACAAAATGTGGAAAAGGTGAAGGGGTCTGAATATTTTCTGAATGCACTGAATGTCTTTGCACCAATCCAGCCTGTGGTTTTCCACCCGCAATAGATATTTGATACAAAAACAATGATTCCTCGTGTTGTGGAGCTCATGATGTTGCTGCACCAAAGTAGATATAAATTCAGTTCGGTTTATTATCACGTGTACCAAGGTACACTAATTAATCAGCAAAAGTAAAATCCTGCAGATGTTATGGAATCATAGTCATACAGCGTGGATACAGGCCCTTTGGCCTAACGTGACCACATTAATAATAATAATAATAAATTTTATTTATGGGCGCCTTTCAAGAGTCTCAAGGACACCTGAAGGACACATTGACCAACATGCCCAAGAAGATGTGTAGAAAAGTAACCCCTGCATGTCACCCCTCCCCCCACCCGTCCTACTAGTTTCACTGCATCCTTGTATCTATCTCTTCGTCATCACCTTTTCCCCAGCCAACAATGGGCCAGTGTGGACTCCACCCTTCCCTGGTCATCTGTTGCCGCCCCCTGCTCTGTTCTGGACTTCTCTTACCTCTAGTTCCTTCCCCTCTACTTTCAGTCTAAAGAAGGGTCCCAACCCAAATTGTCACCAGACCTTTATCTCCAGAGATGCTGCCTGACCCGCTGAATTACTCCAGCACTTTGTCTCTATGCCCAACTAGATGTTGGAAATATTAAGGGAGAAAAAGGAAAAAAATCGAGAAATAATCAGCAGGCAAAACAGCATTTGTAGAAAGAAAAAAATGTTAATATTTCATCAGAACTCGGAAAAGTGAGAATTGAAACAACAATCTTCACAAAATTGATTCACACCATATGGACATTCACCCTTCAACCCACCAAATCCATATATACCATCAAACACTCACACTAATCCCTTTTTATTCCCCCACATTCCTATCCACCTCACAACCCCGATTCTATCACACACCTACACAGTAAGAAGAATTTACAGTCAGCAATTAATCTACCAACCCAAACATATTTGGGATGTGGGATAAACCAAAGTGCCTGCGGGGAAACGCACAGAGTTGCAAAGAGAACATGGAAACTCCACATAAGCAGTACAAATGGTCAGAATTAAACCCAGGTCATTTAGAACTGTGAAATAGCAACACTTCTAGTGGAACCACAGCCCACCCAAAGATATATAGCTCAGATATTACAGGAAATGTAAGGGGAAGGCGTAACAGATGGAAGGAACAAGGCAATGATCCATAATACTATATCTATAATAGATATCCTGTACTCCCTGTTCATGCACGACTGTACTGCCAAGCACAGTTCCAACATCATCTTAAAGTTTGCTGACAACACGACCATCCTGGGTCTCATCACAGACAATAATGAGATGGCCTATAGAGAGGAGGTAAAGGCACTAGACAGCTGCTGCCAGGAAAATAACCTGTCTCTCAATGTCAGCAAAACAAAAGAGATGCAAAAGGATTTGAAAAAGGATTTGAGTATAGGAGCAGGGAGGTTCTACTGCAGTTGTACAGGGTCTTGGTGAGACCACACCTGGAGTATTGCGTACAGTTTTGGTCTCCTAATCTGAGGAAAGACATTCTTGCCATAGAGGGAGTACAGAGAAGGTTCACCATACTGATTCCTGGGATGTCAGGACTTTCATATGAAGAAAGACTGGATAGACTCGATTTGTACTCGCTAGAATTTAGAAGATTGAGGGGGGATCTTATAGAAACTTACAAAATTCTTAAGGGGTTGGAGAGGCTAGATGCAGGAAGATTGTTCCCAATGTTGGGGAAGTCCAGAACAAGGGGGTCACAGTTTAAGGAAAATCTTTTAGGACCGAGATGAGGAAAACATTTTTCACACAGAGTGTGGTGAATCTCTGGAATTCTCTGCCACAGAAGGTAGTTGAGGCCAGTTCATTGGCTATATTTAAGAGGGAGTTAGATGTGGCCCTTGTGGCTAAAGGGATCAGGGGGTATGGAGAGAAGGCAGGTACAGGATACTGAGTTGGATGATCAACCATGATCATATTGAATGGCGGTGCAGGCTCGAAGGGCCGAATGGCCTACTCCTGCACCTATTTTCTATGTTTCTATGATGATCGTGGACTACAGGAGACAGCAGGTGATGCTGCCACATTGGTGATGCTGAAGTTGAAAGGGTCAGCAGCTTCAAGTTCCTCGGTGTGCACATCACTGAGGACCTCTCTTGGACACTGCACACGGACACAATAACTAAGAAAGCCCGCCAGCAGCTCTTTTTCCTGAGAAGACTAAAGAAGTTTGGCATGAACGGCAGCATCCTCACAAACTTCTACAGTTGCACCATCGAGAGTCTGCTGACGGGCTGCATCACAGTCTGGTACAGGAACTGTTCGGCCCACAGCCGCAAATGACTACAGAGAGTGGTGAAGGTGGCACAGCACATCATTGGCAACTGTCTCCTGGCCATTCTGGACATTTTCCACCGGCGGTGCCTGCGGAAGGCACACAGCATCATCAAGGACCACAGCCACCCAGCACGCAAACTGTTCTCCTTGTTACCGTCAGGCAGACGATACAGGAGCATGGCTGCACGTACCACCAGACTTAAGAACAGTTTTTATCATCATGCCATCAGGCTTCTGAACTCATAAACACATCATATATGTTGATTATTTTATTTATTATTGTCTTTTACCTACCAATGTTACTCTTATCTTATCTTTTTTTACCTTAATTTTATCCTTGTAATATCAGTGCTGAGGTGACATGTTGTCTTGTCAAACACATTTCATTGTACCGTTGACCCTGTGTTAACCTACATATGACAAATAAAAACTGAACACAAAGAGCTATAATACAGATCAGTTTGAAGAAGGGTCTCGACCCGAAACGTCTCCTATTCCTTCTCTCCTGCCTCACCCGCTGAGTTTCTCCAGCATTTTTTTGTCTACCTTCGATTATTCCAGCATCTGCTGTTCTTTCTTAAACAAAAGATATGTAATAGCGAGTCAACCAGAAGAGACTGAATGAATAAAGCAGTAGTAGTGCCAGCTGAAGCCAGGCGGTAAATGTTTGGAGAATGTGTTAATTGGAGGAGCGAAATGACATTTGAAATACCAGGAAAGACAAAGGTCCCAAATGCTGTAAACATGTAATATATAACAGGAATTACTGATTATTTGAAATTTTTGAAATCATTATAGAATTTAGTGGGCTGTAATGTAAGTTAACACAGGGTCAACGGTACAATGAAATGTGTTAGAAGATGACCTACTATTCCTCAAGCTTGTGTTTCATTTGAATTGTATAGAGATCAAAGGCAGAGAGATCAAATTAGTAGGGAGACAGATAATTAAAGAACAAGCATCTTAGAAGCTCAGCATTACAACTGTGGACTGAACTGTCACAAAATCTTTTTTTGGTATACCCAATGTAAGGAAGACTACATTGTGGGCACAGAATACACTCTACCAATCTGGAAGAACTGCTGTTTCACCTGGAAAGATCATTTAGGTCCCTAACATTTTGGAAGCCGCATAACATCTATGGTCTGAATGATTTTGGAAATTTATCCAGATCAAAGATGTTATACAGCTTCTATTTTCTTGTCAACATATTTGCATTTATTTTACCAGTTGACTTATTTATTAATTCATCTCCCCATCTATTTATTGTTTGTTTCTTTATTTAGTTGCATGTCCTTTCTCCAATTCTCCATTCAGAAAATAAAACGATTCAAGAAAATTGAGAAAATCAGGGAAATACAGGTCAGTTAGCCTAATATCCCATTATCTGAAAATTACTAGAATTAGTTATACACTGTAGAGAATATATATGAAGGCAGAGCACTGAGAAAACCATGACTTGATTAGGGAGAGTTGGCAAGATTTTAACACAAGAAAAATATTTTCCTGTGAAATGAAATGAATAAAATCCCCAAATGACAAGGTATAATAACAATGAAGACAGGCTTTTTATACATATTTAGAGAACGGTTTGGTGCGTGTGCTTACTGATTCAGAATCCTGATAGGGTTCTTGCAGAAGCAACAGATTATAGTAACATTTAAGAATAAAACAGGCACACAATTCGTTTATCTCCTTTATTGTTAAACGTGTGTTTTTGATCTTGAAAATAGGGAATAAAATTTAATTCAAATATAGATTATGCAATTTGTTTATCATCACTTTATATCAGTGATCAAAATACTGTTAAACAAAACATTACGTTTAAGGCAAACCAACAGAAAGTACTCATTTTTGTACATGATATATTGCGCATTTGTTTACTCATAATTAATTTAATCAACCACCAATTTCATTATTTATTAATTGTGTACAAAATACTATTATAATAGTACTGAACTAATGTATCACAGTAGTAACACCAGTACCTTCATCATCTGAGTCAATGCAGTGCGTAGTAACGCGAGTTAGAAAGATGTGGGTAGTACACTAGCTTCTATTTATTTCCCGAATATGTTAATTTTCTAAACCTTATTACAACTCTTAAAAGTTTATTTTTATTGGAGTTACAGATATCTAAGGAGATTATGAATATAATAAAAAGTTGGGAAAGAGCATTGTTCAATCAATTGTCATTCCGCTGAACAGTTGTGACAGGCTAGCACACACACTCTTTAAACAGAGCGTACACATGTTCAGTTTCGACCCAGCTCATATTCCATCGTTTGCATCCTTTTTGTCACTTGATCTAGTGTGAAATGGTTAAGGACAATTACATTGGAAATGTAAAATAAGTTCAATTGTTATGTACAATATCCTATTCAACCAAATATTTCATAGTGCAGATATGAAACACTAACAAGATGACACATTTTTTTCCTTCAGAGTCTTCCAATTTTAGCTACCTTAACTAACTTCTGTAAAGATGTCAAAGTAGGACAACACAAAACCTGTTACACCTGTAATCTTTAATTTCATCCCTTGAAGTAATGCAATTCTACAGAAAGAAATGAATCAATTGTGAATTCTACCAAGAAATACCACCAAACATCATTAAACTAAACATCAACTTGAGGGTTGCTAAGTTTTAGGAATATCCTTGTTCTGAGGATACAGTGGTTTGTTACATTTATTAGATTGAAGCGATATTATTTTGCTATATATTGTTACTTCAAAAACTATTTACAGCAACTGATAGATTTACTCATACAAACTAGTTACCTAATCGTTAAATGATCAACAACAAATAATCCAAATGGAGATAACAAATGAAGCACTAAAAGGATATGTTTGCTAGCCAGTGTTTCAAAAGTAGATTGGACACTCCTTTGGAATTCAAGAAGAGCTTCACACGTGCATGGATCTTTAATAGTGACTTTTCTCTGAGCTTCCTCTGCAAAGTAAAATTGTAACTTATGAGTACAGGCATAATTAAGATTCCATCTTGGTATCAGTGAATAATTTAGTTGCTCCATGAAATCCAATTGCACATGTTTCAATGCTTTCAAAATAAAGATTAATGACGAATAAATTGTGTCTATGGAAGTATTTTACTGTCATAAAATAACAACTTGAGTGGAATAGTTACAGAAAAAACTATCGACAAAAACTGTGTTCAAATACCATGCAATATTATAAAAGCATTCACTGTGCATTACATAGAGAAATAGATAATTCCAGGTCAAGAAAATATGTTGATAATTTTTATAAAACACTCTTTTATTTTATCACTAATCTGAAAAATCAATCAATATGGCACCCATAAACTATTTCATCCACCTGCACTAAAACATGTTTAATCTGCTAATGTTCTGACTATTAAAATGATGAATGTAAAATAGTTGATTTCTATCTCACGAAGCTATCGTTCCTGAGACTATTCTAAACCATAACATACATAACATACCTGGTTAAAAAAAAGTAAATATCAAATACTGCAAACGGTACGTGACGTACCTGCACAAGTTTTCTGATCCTCGTTTAGCAGATAACCAGAATGGCACTGGCAGTAATAGTTTGTGGCAGTGCTTACACATATCTGCTCACAGTTATGGTTTCCGTTTGCACACAAGTCCAACCCTGTAACATTGATTTGAAATGATCCAATCTTAAAAAAATCAGGAAAAAACTTGCAGTATTTTGATGAAAACAATAATCACAAAGGCCCTGAATTCATGGGGAAAGTGAGCACACATCTGCCATAGTTATCAACATTTACCTGTGTGAACATGAACATTCTAATCTGTTGCCAGTTGCTCATGAATTTATTCACAACTGCGTTGCAATTTTATGAATTGCAGGTTTTTGATTCTGGGACAAAAATAAGTACTGGTATATTTAGATCATTTTCAATAATTGAAAACTTTAACATCTTCTGGGGCACAGATGAGTTTCTCTTTCAAACCTGTAAAGAAAAAACAAGGAAATGCAGATGCTGGTTTACACAAAAGCATACAAAGTGCTGGAGTCAGACAGCATCTCTGGAGAACATGGATAGGTGATGTTTCAGGTTGACACCCTTCTACAGACTGATTGAGGACGAGGGAGGAAGAAAGCTGGAAGAGAAGAAAGGCAGGACAAAGTGTGGCAGGTAATAGATGGACACAAGTATGGAGTTTTCTTTGATAGGCAGATGGTTGGAATAAAGGCCAGAGATAAAAGCAGGATGTGTGAGACAGACAGCATGAAGAATTCTAAATTGTGAAATCAGAGGAAGGCTCTTGTATGTCAAAAACATTCAAAAACATTCCAGTTTTCTGTCAACCAGCTTAGGAACCGGTCAAAAGGTCCATTCAACAGATTTTTTAGGGAAAAGTTTGTGCTGGCTACCACTGTTCCATAACTATGTTACTGTTAGTGGGCTGTTAAATCAAATGGAATTATCATGAAGAGCTTCTTGATAGAGAAAATATTAGCAAATGAAAAGTTCCATAAAATAGGAGAAAGCAAAGTAAATTTATGTTTAGTCCTAGAACCTCAAGTATTATCAACTCCACGAGGTGGAAATGAATGAAATTTCACAATATTCTTTCATTCTATGTAAAGACACATTCAAACTATCTGATCTTACCTTGAGGATATTTTTAAGGCAAAGATAGATAGATTATTGATTTGTACGTGTGTCAGGGGTTATGGGGAGAAGGCAGATGAATGGGGTTAAGAGGAAAAGATAGATCAGCCATGATTAAATGGAGGAATAGACTTGATGGGCCAAATGGCCTAATTCTGCTCCTATCACTTATGAAACATGAGCTTCAAAGTTAAAACACACTGAAGATGTCACTTTAGTGGTTTGAATAGAAAAGTAAGATATTAGCTCAGGGAATAGTCGCAGTTTTGGTTATGTACCACCCCCACACACAAATCTTATCTGCTATTCATCAGGATAACCTTCCACTTGTCCTTGACAAGCAAAAGAATGAATGTTTGATTATTTTCTACATTTTGTGGACAAAGTTAATGTTCAAGCACATTGTAAACTAACTATAACTTCAAAGGATCATGCACATCCTTCATGACAATCAGCCCCCAATGATGAATAACTTACTTGAGCAGGACTTTTGATCCTCATTTAATATAAAACCTTGATGACATTTGCAGTAAAAGCCTGTTGCAGTTGTCACACAGATTTGCTCACAGTCATGGTTTTCAGTGGCACACATATCCTCATCTGAAACAATTCATTGAGTGCAACATAACCATAAAATCGTTATTTAACCATTGTGCTACATTTCAATGGAGTCAATATTTAACATCCTTCATATAAAACATTGTTAAAATTCATCCCTTCCTACACAATCCACCCCCTCCCCGGGTACTTTCCCCTGCAACCGCAGGAAATGCAACACTTGTCGCTTTACCTCCCCCCTCGACTCCATCCAAGGACCCAATCAGTCTTTCCAGGTGAGGCAGAGGTTCACTTGCACCTCCTCCAACCTCATCTACTGCATCCGCTGTTCCAGATGTCAACTTTTCTTCATCAGCAAGACCAAGCGCAGGCTCGGCGATCGCTTCGCTGAACAGCTCCGCTCAGTCCGTGTTAACCAACCTGATCGCCCGGTTGTTCAGCACTTCAACTCCCCCTCCCATTCCCAATCTGACCTTTCTGGCCTGGGCCTCCTCCATTGCCAGAGTGAGGCCCAGTGCAAATTGGAGGAACAGCATCTCATATTTCGCTTGGGTAGTTTACACCCCAGCGGTATCAACATTGACTTCTCTAATTTTAGATAGCCCTTGCTTTCTCTCTCCTTGCCCTCTCCCTTCCCAGTTCTCCCGCATCCTGCTGTCTCCGCCTACTTCCTTTCTTTTTCCAGACATCAGTCTGAAGGGTCTTGACCCGAAACGTCGCCTATTCCTTCTCTCCATAGATGCTGCCTCACCCGCTGAGTTTCTCCAGCAGTTTCTGTCTACCTTCGATTTTTCCAGCATCTGCAGTTCTTTCTTAAACATTATGTTAAACAATATTTATGCAGAGAATTGGAGCAAATCTTCAATGAATCCCCTTAAGAGAATGTAATAGTCCTTCATATAGATCACGTAAGTAGAATCGTTTACCTGTCATGTCAGAGGCCAGTAAGAATTCTATACATGATTCCATCCCCTGAACCTGCCGATATCAATATTGGGACTGATATGCCAAGGGGGAAAACATGAATTTAATGACTTTGTTGGTATTTGGATTCCTAAGTAAAGAAGGCTGAAGATTTTGGAAGAAGAACTGCACTTCCATTGAATGGCAGAGGACATTTGAGGGACTTTTATTATTTCCTTATTCTACCCCTATTATAGTATCCTCTGGTCATTGAAAGTGACATTCATGATGTTTTTTGGATCTGGGAATAATAAGGAAGTTCAAATGAATTTTTGAATTTGAGACACTTGAAAATAAATTAAAAGGTGCATAAAATAAAACATCAATCTATAGTCAATGCCAGAAACTTATGTAACTCTCATTCTAATCTTAACAGAAATGAGAAATAGCATTGAATTCATCTCATTTACCCTCTTTTTAAAACAAATCTCACTCAATTTAATTTTGATCATCCCTGTTTTACCCCCAGAT
This sequence comes from Amblyraja radiata, assembly GCF_010909765.2. Lineage (NCBI taxonomy): Eukaryota > Metazoa > Chordata > Chondrichthyes > Rajiformes > Rajidae > Amblyraja > Amblyraja radiata. Next base: position 70,278,360 of record NC_045960.1, read on the forward strand.
GAAAAAAAACATCAAAAATGTAATTTTTCATGGCCTGAATGGAAGACAAATTAAAGGAAACCTTAAGGGAAGTAGAACAAAAATCCCTACAGGTCTCCTTCGATGTTCAATAACGGTGTGGCTGTACTACAGAACTCTACTTTCCCTTCATATCATTTGACCTTCTTGCACAGAAAACATATTGGTAAGTCTCAGACATGGATAACAATTAAACATTAACAGTTGTCCATTGAGGAGGAATCAAGATTCACAACCCTCTTAGTGCAGATAACTCTCCTAATTTCAGACTATTTGAACTTACTATCAACTCATGCTCAAGGAGAGGATATCTAAGCAACCACTTTGAGGTCCCGTCCCCCATGTTATACTTATCATTTGTCACTCTTTCAAATTCTAAAAAAAAAACCCACCTTTCTCAAATTACCTTCATGCAACAAGGCTCTCCCCGCATGTTTTAATCCAGTGAACATATTAAAATTTCTAAAATTAATATAACCTTTCCTTAGTCTAGGTAATTAAATTTGCACATGTTGATCCAAGAGTGATCTCAATATATAACATGGGATATTGTCTCTGTTTTAGCCATTCAGTCAATTTATGTTTGGTGCCAGGCCTAAGAGAGTCAAACTATAGTCTGAAAGTAGAAATCTTGCCGAGTTGCCGAAGAGGTGTAAAGCAAAAAGATTACTATGCATAGCTTAGGAGTAAAGACAGATTTTAAACCTAAAAAAATGTTGACAAATGGAATTCTTATGGAACAATTCATGCCCAACACAACAATGCAATCAGCCACAATGATAAATGACTTACTTGAGCAGGTCTTTTGATCCTCATTTAATATAAAGCCTGGATGACATTCACAGTTATAGCCTGTTGAAGTTGGCACACAGATCTGCTCACAATCATGGTTTCCAATTGCACACATGTTACCTCCTGAAACAATTCATTGATTTAAGGAAGCAATATTTATGTACAGTTAATTTCACCCACATTAAACCATTGAAAATAATTTATGTCAACAATGTGAGAAGCTTTTCAATAACTCCCCACAAGAGGTTAATAGTGGTCTCTCTTCAAAATCACATGTGCTAATGGGTTTTTCTTAGAGATCACTCTATATACTAGGTCATGCCAGAGGCCACTAAGAATCTTGCACATAATTCAATTTTCGGAACCTGTGGATATACATTTCAGGAATCACAGAGGTGGATATAAATTTCAGAACTGATGCTCTAAGATAGAACACATAAATATGATGATTTTGGTACAGTCCCTAAGTAGAGCGACCTGAAGACATTTGGATACTGAAGATATTAGCAAATAAAAAGTTTCATGAAATAAAGTCATTCACTCAGTTCCAGAACTTCAACTAGCCATTTTATTGAAATAAGATGGAAATGAGAGGAAATCAGTTCAATCTACCACAGTCACCCAGTTCTTTCATCCAATGCAAGTTTACATTCATTCTATTGTTCTCATATCCAAAAAAACACCAATTTCGCCATTTCTAATGACCTGAATGGAAGACCTTAGCAAACTGTTGTAGAGGTAGGACTAACAATGCCTGAAGTCTCTTCTGCCATTAAATAAGAGATTTTTCCCTTCCTTTCTCCAGAACCCTTTATTTTAATCTACCCAAAATCTGTCAATTAACTTAAATCACAAATGACAGCTGAGCATTATTGTTCTAGTGAGGAGGGATCAAGATTCATTACCCTCTTTGTTAAAAAGACTCTTTTTATTTCAGATCTAAATGAAACCTCAACTTCCATATGACTATGACCAATAATTCTAGTGCCGTGGGCCACTGGACAAAAACTCTTAGCAACCATCTTCATGCCTCTATTATACTTATCACCTAGATTGTATCACACTCTTCCAAAATTCAAATAATTTCATCCCATTCTACTCAAACTGTTTCTTTAAGATTACCTTCAATTGCGGAGTTCAATTCAGTAACCCTTGTTGCCACATTTCTAAAGTAAATATATCCTCCTCCTATGGTATGAAGACTAAAACTGCACATTACTCCAAGTGCAATCTCAGAACACAGAATTTTTTAGTTGGGTAATTAAGTTGATTACTTAAGTATATTTACATTTTGTGGCAGACCAAGAAACATTCATACAATGATCATCAAATACATTCACAATGTGGAAACAGAAATCTTGTCAAGAGCTGCAAAAGAAGCTTAGAGCAATTAGTTTACTGTGCGTATCATGAGAGCAAAGATAGTTTTCAGAATCCTAAACTTTCCACAAACAATGATTACATGGAATAACCATGTCCATCATGACAAGGCAATCAGTACCATTGATAAATTACTTACTTGAGCATGTTTTTTGGTCCTCATGTAATATAAAACCAGGATGACATTTGCAGTCATACCCTGTTGATGTTGGCTCGCAGATTTGATCACAATCATGGTTTCCAGTGGCGCACATATCCCCCCCTGAAACAATTATGCGGAACATAACTATGAACTTGTGATGAAAAAAACATATCAAACCCATTGCTACATTTAATGGAGACACCTGTGGATATCAATTTCAGGACTGAAACACCAAGATAGGAAACAGAAATGGTATGATCTTCGCAAGTAGAGAGGCCCAAGGAACTTTAGATAGCAAGACATTGATAAATTGAAAGCTGCATAAAATGTTCTCTGTGTCAAAACCACTTATTTTTATTTATAGATAGAAATGAAAGACAAAAGTTTCACTCCACCTTATTTACCCTCTATTTTTGGCCCCAAAAATGTCATAAGCAACCTTCTTGATCTTTTCTATTATCTTTAGATCTAATAGTCACCAATGTCTGATGCAAGCTCACCACCAATGTTATAAATCAACTTTCCTCTCTTTATAAATGCTATTTTATTGCTGTTGGGTATTTTGAACACTCTCGTGTTTTTTATTTCCAAAAACTGCTGTGCTCCAAAATGTTCTTCTGGGCTTTTTTCTCCCTCTTTATTTTATTAAGTCAACAACTCTGGAACCATGTGTTACCTGAACAATATTAGCTTCAACCCTATCACAGACCTTCCCTTTGTTCCCTCTGCCCTTTCTCTCTCTACATCTTTAAGCACAATTGGATCTATTTTTCCCAGTTTTGATGAGAGGTCATGCACCTAAAATATTAACTCTGCTTCTTTCTCCACGGAAGCTGCCTCATTTCCTGACCATTTCTGGGTTTCAACAACTAAGTTACAGAAATAGGTTGAATAAGTTAGGTCTTTATTCTCTGGAGCGCAGAAGGTTAAGAGGGGACTTGATAGAGGTCTTTAAAATGATGAGAGGGATAGACAGAGTTGATGTGATCAAGCTTTTCCATTTGAGAATAGGGGAGATTCAAACAAGGGGACATGACTTCAGAATTAAGGGACAGAAGTTTAGGGGTAACATGAGGGGGAACTTCTTTACTCAGAGAGTGGTAGCGGTGTGGAATGAGCTTCCAGTGGAAGTGGTGGCGGCAGGTTCGTTGGTATCATTTAAAAATAAATTGGATAGGCATATGGATGAGAAGGGAATGGAGGGTTATGGTATGAGTGCAGGCAGGTGGGACTAAGGGAAAAAAGTTGTTCGGCACGGACTTGTAGGGCCGAGATGGCCTGTTTCCGTGCTGTAATTGTTATATGGTTATATGGTTATTTCCAGCAATCCCTGTTTTTATATTTTATAGGATTTTCATTGTTTGAGCAATTCAGTGCAGAATCTTACAACAATTCATTGACAAATATATAGACTAATTGAATCATATCCTTATTAAAACTCTGATCTTGTTAGTGTGTATATGTGTGTATATGTGGTTGGCTTTACATTTTCGCAAAAAAACTACGCGGTCACGATTACATTTTTACATATTCTGGTTAATATTTTTCCTGTAAAGGCCGGGATCACCTTATCGGAACATTTCATGCTTTATTTCTTGACATTACTGATTAAAATTTAAAAATATTAAAAGACTTTGAAATTAAAAACAACAGCTTCAAATGATGACGTCGCAATGGCTCAACAAGCAGAGACCCTGTGTGTGTGGAGGGTGGTTAATGTGTGTGTGACGCCACAGGCCCCCCCCCCCCCCCCCCCCCCCCCCCCGCAACCGCGCATTGAGGGGATGGGACACAACGGGTCCCCCTTGGTCTAGTTACTGATTAAAGTTTTTTTAAATCAAGCCTCAATAAGGATTTCATTCTATATTTGACACGTTATTCACAATTAAAGCTTTAAAAATGCCAACTGTCACAAGATTTTTACATATTCTGATTCACAATTTCCCCCACTAGGCAGAGAGCACTTTCACTGAACATTTTATGCTTTATTTCACGACTTATTACTGATTAATTACCTTGAATTTCAAACTGACTAGCTTCAAATGATGACGACTTTGAATTTCAAACCGACCAGTAACAAATGATGATGTCACAATGGCTCAACTAGAAAGGGAGAGGACGAATTGCTATAACAACAAGCAGGGCAAGTGCAATTGGAATTTTTTGAAGTCACAATGGCTCGAGGGGTAGGGCGAATTGCAATAGCAACACGCAGAGCAAGTTCAATTGGAATTTTTTTTAAAGATCACTGATGAGGAAGGCAAGGGGAGTGCTGGAATCTTAGGTTCAGGAACGGCTTGAGTTGGAGGACCATGCCTCTCGTGGGGGCTACGGGTAGGGAACGGGTGTGTTGGGGGAGCAGACCCAAAGGGTCTGCAGTTGGTCTAGTAACCACATAAACCTTTACAAAGGCTGGAGGAAATGTAAAGAATCATGAGATTATTTTGCAGATCATGAGGGCAAGGTCAGGTTTCATGTTCCGACAACTTTCTACAAGGTATGATCATATAGATCAAACCATAACGACAATAAAATCAACAGATAAATGACTCACTTGAGCAGGTCTTCAGGTCCTCATTTAATATAAAACCTGGATGGCATTTGCAGTTATAGCCTGTTGCAGTTGGCACACAGATTTGCTCGCAGTCATGGTTTCCAGAAACACACATATCCTCTCCTGAAACAATTCATTAAGTGTAAAATAACCATAAACTTGAAGGAAAACAAAAAAATATCATTGTTCCATTTAGACAATTAACAAGTTAAATTGAAAATAATTAACGTGAGAAATGTTTGAATTACTTCTCATGAAAACATAATAATAAACTGTTGAGATCACATGTACGTTACAATGTTTATAGACTATGTCACTGAAAATCACATTTCACCATCTTGTCTATTCCCTGAACCTACCAAGATTCAACAAGCCCCAAGATTGACACAAACAAAATATCAGGACTGAAAATAGGAATAGGGAGTCTTTGAAAAATTTGATAAAGGAGATATTAGAAAATTAAATCGAACAAAACATCAAATCCACAAGTGAATCTCTTTCGCCACCTCATTCACCCACTTCATTTGGTCCATAAATAATTACACTTGTATCATTTGGTCTTCCCTACTTCCACAAGGTCTAAAAAGCCGCAATTATGTCATATCTAATGACATCAACAGAAGACCCATTGGAAACTCTAGTAGGGGGTAGGACATATGGCCGCTCAAGCCTCCTATGCCATTCCATGAGGCCACACTTGTTCTACAGAAACTCTACTTCCTCTTCAAAACACTGTATTTTCTTGCAAACCAAATTCCAAGAGTCAGCCATGATTGTCAACCAAGCGTAGAAAGGTTTTCAGTTAAGAAGAATCAAGTTTTACAATCCACTTAGTGAGTAAGACAATCAGTCAAATGACACATCACCAATGGTGAGAAAATGATTTGCGTCCAGACCACAAGAAAAAACCCAACAACAATCCTTTACATTTTTCTTAGATTCTAGAGTTTATATGCCTATTCTACTCAAATACACGTCTCATTCATAGAATTTAATCCAGTGAATCTCTCTAAGCAAATATATCCTTAACTTGGGTTTGGTAAATAAAATGGTTGCTTTACCTGCCCCCTCGACTCCATTCAAGGACCCAAGCAGTCGTTCCAGGTGCGACAGAGGTTCACCTGCACCTCCTCTAACCTCATCTATTGCATCCGCTGCTCTAGATGTCAGCTGATCTATATCGGTGAGACCAAGCGTAGGCTTGGCGATCGTTTCGCCGAACACCTCCGCTCGGTCCGCCTTAACCACCCTGACCTCCCGGTGGCTCAGCACTTCAACTCCCCCTCCCATTCCGTATCCGACCTCTCTGTCCTGGGCCTCCTCCACGGCCAGAGTGAGCAACACTGGAAATTGGAGGAACAGCACCTCAAGCGGACTTGGGGAGTCTGCATCCTGGTTGCATGAACATTGAATTCTCACAATTCTGTTAACCCTTGCTGTCTCCTCCCCTTCCTACCTCTCCCTCAGCCCCCGGGATCCTCCTCCTCCTTTTTCCTTTGTTCTCCCCGCCCACCCCCCCCCCCCCTCCCCACACCCCCCCCCCCCCACACCCCCCCACACCCCCATCAGTCCGAAGAAGGGTTTTGGCCCAAAACTTTGCCTATTTCCTTCGATCTATAGGTGCACCCGCTGAGTTTCTCCAGCACTTTTGTGTACCTTTGATTTTCCAGCATCTGCAGTTCCTTCTTAATTACTCCATAAGTGACAGGTAGTATTCTCCAAGTCTGGCAATTCAAACATTTTTCAGTATGTACACACAATATGTGAACATAAGTCTTGACAAGACTTGTCGAAGAGGTAGAGATTTATTATCACTATTTCACTAATCAATGTGGAGCAACTCATGGTCATCGTGAAACATTAATACCCTCGGTGATGAATGACTTACTTGAACAAGTTTTCCGATCCTCGTTTAACACAAAACCTGGGTGGCATCTGCAGTAATAGTTGGTGGCAGTGTTCAAGCAGATTTGCTCACAGTCATGGCTTCCCGTGGCGCACTTATCCACTCCTGAAAGTTTACATGTGATTTACTACATTTTATCTGTAATATTTGTAACAAAAATTAACTTAGAAAGTTATTTGTTTGTTTTAATAGAAGCAATATCCACAAACAAAATATTAAAGTTGCCAACATATCAGATTTCATTAACGCTATTTCATACAGAAAACATGAGCCGCACTGCAATTAGTGTACAGAGATTGTGGCTTCTTACAGATTGCTCACTATCGTTATCAAGCTGCATTAGGAATCAAACTTCATCTTAGGGTGAAAATAAAAACAGTGATGGAGAAACTCAGCAGGTCAAGCAGCATCTCTGGAGGGAATGGAGAGACGACTTTGTGTCAGGACCCTTCTTCAGACTGATTGGAGTAGAGGGGAATAAAGCTGGAAAAGAGAGATAGGGGTAAGCCAACACTAGAAACCATGACAGTGATAGATGGATACAGTTGAGGGGCGGGGGATTGGGGGGCTGGGTGGGGGTGTGAGGCCAGGGAAAGTGATTGGCAAATGGGTAAAGTAAGTGACAAAAGCTAGAGATGAACAGAAGACAAAAGGCTGTTAGATAAGGAAAGACAATGAGGGGTGAAATGTAAAGCTGGAGGAAGGGACATGGGTGAAAGGAGACAAGGGGAGAGGGCGTGGAATATCAGATGCTCTTTTTCCAGTTTGCGTGTAGCCTCACTTTGGCAATGTAGGAGTCCCATACAGAACGTTCAGAATGGGAATGGGAAAGAGAGCCAAAATGATTGGCATCCGAAGGGTTCCCACCGGCCTTGATTGAGAGAGCTTAGTGTTCAGTCAAACAGGCCACATCAGGAACACTGAAAGCCATAGCTGATGTAGGTGCATGAAAATCTCTGCTCACCTGGAAGGGCTGCTGGAGTCCCTGGATACAAGTGAGGGAGGGGGTGCAGGGATAGGTGTTACATCTTCTGCGGTTGCAGGGGAAAGTGGCTGGGGTGCGGGCAGGTTAGGAGGGAAAGGATAAGTAAACCAAGAGCTACTGAGGGCGTGGTTTCTCTGGAAAGCAGAAAGGACTGAGGATGGAAAGATTTGACTGCCGGTGGGATCACGTTGAAGGTGGCGGAAATGTAAGTGAATGATGTGTTGGATGTGGAGGTTGCTGTGGTGAAATGTGAAGAGCAGGGGAGCTATCCTTATTCTACCTGGGGGAGGAGGGGGATCGAGAGCAGAACTGTGGGATATGGAGGAGACATGGATGAGGGTTCCATCCACAACAGTAGGGGGGACCCCATGTTAGTAACTCTAGCAGTTCTGTTCTTGCTCCCCCTCCCTCAGGCAGATCCCACTTGGTTTGGTTATAACCCAATGATATGAACATTATTCCCTAGAAGTAGTACACTCCTTACAGTCTCTTCCCTGTCCCCCCTCCCCCTCCCGCCCCCTACACCCCCCCACTACAGTGTGCACCATCTCAATCACCCTGCTCCTTTCCCTTCTTCATATGCTCATCTCCTATCCCCGAGTCCCACATCTCCCTTTTATTCCCTTCTACCCATATCCCACCCTCTGTCCACTACATCACCAATTTTGGTGTCTTCTGCAAACTTACTAATTGTGACATTTACATTCTCATCTGAATCATTAGTCCTAGCACTGATTCCTGCAGCACATCACTGGTTACAGGTCTCTCATCTGAAAATTAACCTGATGAAGAGTCCCAACTCTTCTGCTCTCTGCTCCTTCCTTCCACAGATACTGCCAGGCCTGCTGAGTTCCTCCAGTACTTATTTTTTTTGCTCAAGATTTCATAATCTGCAGTTCCTTATCTGATCATATTTTGCTGTGAGTTTTATCAGGTTCTCTATTTCTTTGTTCCATAAAATTCTCTGACCAATTTTTTGATTGCCTGTCTTAACTTCCAATTACACTGGTATTGATGATGTTTCTGGTAAACAGCTTGGATTATAATATCACATCAAAGGTATGACATAACAAACTGGTTGATATTATTGAAAATCGGTATTGTTTTGGATTTGTGCCTTCTGACTATTTCCTTTCAAACTCTGACATTAATTTAAATTAATTTAATTTAAATTATATAATGCAACATATAAAATAGGTGCAGGAGGAGGCCATACGGCCCTTCGAGCCAGCACTGCCATTCATTGTGATCATGGCTGATCATCCACAATCAGTAACCCTTGCATGCTTTCTCCCCATACCCCTTGATTCTGCTAGCCCCAAGAGCTCTATCTAACCCTCTTTTAAATTCATCCAGTGAATTGGCCTCCACTGCCTTCCGTGGCAGAAAATTCCACAAATTCACAATTCACTGGGAGAAAATGTAGTTCTCATCTCAGTTTTAAATGGACTCTCCCTTATTCTTAGACTGTGGCCCCTGGTTCTGGACTCCCCCAACACTGGGAACATTTTTACTGTATCTAGCTTGTCCAATGCTTTTATAATTTTATATGTTTCTATAAGATCCCCCTCATCCTGCTAAATTCCAGTGAATACAAGCCCAGTCTTTCCAATCTTTGTGGATGATCAACCATGATCACATTAGGCAAAATCTTGCCAAAACTTACATAAGGGAGAAAGAATGAATGATGGAAATAGGCAACGTTTCGGGCCGAAACCCTTCTTCAGACTGAAGAAGGGTTTTGGCCCGAAACGTTGCCTATTTCCTTCGCTCCATAGATGCTGCCTCACCCGCTGAGTTTCTCGAGCATTTTTGTCTACCTTTGATTTTCCAGCATCTGCAGTTCCTTCTTAAACAAGAATGAATGATGATTGATTTTCACATCATAAGGGCTATGGCAATATTCATGCAAATATCATCAGCAACAAATTGCCTTGAAGACAGCATGACAAACTCATAGCAATATGTAACTTACTTGAGCAAGTTTTCTGATCTTCATTCAATACAAAACCTGGGTGGCAGTTGCAGTAATAACCAGTTGTCGTGTTCACACAGATTTGCTCACAGTCATGATTTCCAGTAGCACAGTGATCCACTTCTGAAACAGGCAAATACATTGAATGATGTCTTCCATGAAAATTGGTGAATAGGAATAAACCAAATTTATTGTTGTATTTTTAATGGTGGCAAATATTCACAATCAGAATGTAACAATCAAAAGCCAATAAGATAGTTTATGAAATATGATGTATGGGTGATTTGCGAAAAGATTAAATTACTGTTTCTCGGTGGTGAGCTGTTTTTTTATTTATTTTTTATTTTTTTTTATTAGAAGTACAATAAGTTACAGTAATACACACCACATATATCTTATTACATTTGTTGTACCCCTTTATTTTTTGAGCTTTAAGAAAGATAGAAATAAAAGAAGTAAGGAAAGTGAGAAAGAGTCGTGAAAGTGCAGGAAAGTGCTGGAAAAAGAAAGCCCATTAGAGAGAGAGTTAGAGAAGAAGGTTAAGAAATAGACCCTAGAAAAGAAAGAAAGAAAGAGAAACAATCGCTCTATTATAAAAAACTCCGCAAAAAGGGATATACCAACCATATTTTTCATCCCCGTTACCAGATCCTGGCACCATTTATTTTTTAAATTACTATTGCACCTTATGCTTCTAGTAAGCTCATAAATGCAGACAAATATTTCGTTCCAGAATTTTTGGATTTTATACCAAAAAACAAAAGTGTGCTATGGTAGCTTCTTGAGACTGACATTTATCACAAATGGGTGAGACGTTAGGGAAAAGTTTATTTATTTTGGTTTTTGAATAATATAGTCTATGTAATGTTTTGAATTGAATTAGAGTATGTCTTACGTTGATCGAGCATTTATGCACATATAGTAAGTGTTTATCCCAGCTCTCTTTTGAAATTTTTATAGCTAGTTCTTGTTCCCAGTCTCTTCTAATACCGTCAATTGTAGGTATTTCTATATTTAAAATAGTGTTATATAAGTATGATATTAGATTTGCTGATTCGGCCTTTGTCTTCATTGCTTCGTCCAGTAAGTCTGGAGGCATGTTATGATAGTCTTTTGTGTATTTTTTCAGATAGTCACACATTTGAAGATATTTAAAATATTGATTATTTCTCAAATTATATTTCAGTTGTAATTGTTGAAATGATAATAATTTTCCAAATTCATACAAGTCTCCGAGCATTTTGATTCCTATTCTTTCCCATTGTGTAAATGATTTATCTATAGTAGAAGGTTTAAACGACGGATTATTGACTATTGGCGATAAAAGAGATAGATTTCTTAATTTTAGATTCTGTTTTATTTGTTTCCAAGTTCTAATTGTGCTATGTATAATTGGATTTTTATTGTAATTGTTGTTATTCAGATTCATTGGTGAGAGGAGAGTCACTCCTATATTGCACGGAGAGCAGTCCTCTCTCTCCATTACAATCCAGTCCACCTGCCGGGCAGAGTTGTCCAGCAGGTGAATCATATTTTTAATATTTACTGCCCAATTATAGTACATAAAGTTAGGGAGTGCTTACTTGAGCAAGTTTTCTGATCTTCATTCAATACAAAACCTGGGTGGCAGTTGCAGTAATAACCGGTTGTTGTGTTCACACAGATTTGCTCACAGTCATGATTTCCAGTAGCACAGTGATCCACTTCTGAAACAGGCAAATACATTGAATGATGTCTTCCATGAAAATTGGTGAATAGGAATAAACCAAATTTATTGTTGTATTTTTAATGGTGGCAAATATTCACAATCAGAATGTAACAATCAAAAGCCAATAAGCTAGTTTATAAAATATGATGTATGGGTGATTTGCGAAAAGATTCAATTACTGTTTCTCGGTGGTGAGCTGTTTTACAAAGTATTTTGTAACTAATGAAAATTTAACAAACTGCAGATGCTGGAAATCTGACACTAAATGAGAAAATGCTGGAAATACGCAGCAGGTTTGACAGTATCCATGGCAAGAGAAACAGTTAACACTTTAGATCTGGGCCCAGTTCTGATAAAGAGCCCTGGTCTTGAAACGTTAAATATTTCTCTTTCCACTGATGTTGACCCATCTGTCGAGCATTTACAGCATTTTCCTTTTTTACTTTCATTACTAAATTGCTGGCTGAGCCGCTGCAGGTGGCATTAAGGATCAACTAGGTAGTGTGTGCTTCAAGCTTAAAGTAACTCTCTACTTTTCTTCCCCTTAGAGTCAATAGAGTGATACAGTGTGGAAACAAGCACTTTGGCCCAACTTGCCCACATTGGCCAACATGTCCCAGCTCCACTAGTCCCACCTGCCTATAGAGTCATAAGACTAGAATAATTAAAAGGCTTGTAACATCAACTGTCAAAGGCCGTTACGATATTTTGCAGCAATCAGTTTATCTGTCCATCTACATCCAGAAAAGGATGTGCTAGTGGTCAGAGTCAGTGGGCGAGATCCAGGAAAAAACGTGAAAAATCACTCAATATCTTTTGAACTAATACCTTCCCTGTTTCCATCCCACAAACGATGTGAACATCCATTCATGGAAATTTTCTACTGAAGGAATGCAACAAATAACTGTGCATTTGTATACCAAGATTATTATCATGAATTAACATAATAATTGCATTTTTATATTAATAATGCGAGAATCTTCAAAATACTTAAAAAAATGTGAAAGGCTGCAAAGATTAGTTGGAGTTGTTTTGGTACAAATTGGCTGGTACGTTAATTGACTGCTATTAATTACCTCTGGTGTAGATGGATGGCAGGTGAAAGGAGAATGTTCATGGAATGGTCTAACTTCATGTTGAGTTAGAACATGAAATATTATCAAAGAGAATGGTCTCACAGATAGTCACCAAGAATGAAGGACACATTTATAAATGAATCAAATGTGTTTTATTAGAAATTAAATTTGCAGTCCAATATTTCCTTGCAAACCCAACTTTATACATTTCAATTTCAGCAAAATGCATAAATTCACAAAGCTTGGATTTAATGACAATTTAATGGATAAATATTTTGTGAGGTTTAAATGGAGTGTTCTGCAGATATTGACAAAATCATATTGCAGTATTACATCGTGAGAAGTGACCATTTGGCCCATCGAGTCTATGTTGGCTCCCAGAAGAGGAATCCCATCAGTCTCATTTCCCCCTCTAATTCCCTGCAGCATACTCTCTCAAATGCAAATTAATTCCCACCGATACTCCTGTAACACACCTTCACTGGAGCAATTTACATAAACCTACCATTTCACTGCACTTCATTGTGTATGTGACGAATAAATCAGACTATTGACTATTGATATCTTTGGGACGTGGAAGGAAATGGGAACATGCAGGGAAAAACCAAAGTAGGGAGAATAAAACACTTAGATGTATGTTCAACATCTGAGATCAGGATTGAATCTAATTTGTTGAAGGTGTGAGGCATAAACATTAATTGCAGCGGCACAGCATTACCCCTAATATATTTTCAGAAAATAAATGACAATGAAAGAAAATTTCTACAGGTCCAAAATCTTATGCATCATCAACAATAAGATAGAAATGAGAAAAAAAATGAACACATCCCCACACACCTTCCTCTTCTAGCTCACGTCAATGGCATAATCTAAGCATAATTACGCAGATATGTAAAACCAGGTCATTCTTGTTTAAGAAAGAACTGCAGATGCTGCAAAAATCGAAGGTAGACAAAAATGCTGGAGAAACTCAGCGGGTGAGGCACCATCTATGGAGCGAAGGAACAGGTGACGTTTCGGGTTGAGACCCTTCCTCAGACATTCTTGTGGTCAGAATAGGAGAATGGGATTTGCTGTATTTTCAGTATTTATGTGAAAGAAAATGTAATACTTTATACTTTTTGATTTTTCCATATGTTGGAACAAATAACTTGTCAAATTTAAAAAAAAACGTCCTTCTGAGGGCAATCCATTCAACATCTGCTTAACTTAATATATTCAGCAAGTGGCGCATCTTTCATAATATAAACTCACAGTATAAGAACAAAAAGACGACCTTAGCAAAAGTCATATAGGGAGGAAAGATTGCTTGACGATTAATTTTCACATCACAAAGACAAAACTCGAAATCATCCAACTGACAACAAAATATTGTAATAGTATTTACGGAATCACCAATCGATATAGTAACAGGCACAAAAAGCTGGAGTAACTCAGTGGGACAGGCAGCATCTCTGGAGAGAAGGAATCGTTGACGTTTTGGGTCGAGACATCTGAAGAAGGGTCTCGACCCGAAACGTCACCCATTCCTTCTCTCCAGAGATACTGCCTGTCCTGTTGAGTTACTCCAGCTTTTTGTGTCTATCTTTGGTTTAAACCAGCATCTGCAGTTCCTTCTAACATGATATATTGATAAATGGCTTACTTGAGCAGGTTTTCCGGTCTTCATTCAACCTAAAACCTGGACGGCATTTGCAATAATAACCAGTAGTTGTGTTCATGCAGATCTGCTCGCATTCATGGTTTCCAGCAGCACAATTAGCCACTCCTGAAACAGTTTCATTAACACATTTTATTCATTAAACTAGATGATTAAAAAATGCTACATTTATTACTGATGATAGACATAAAACACTCAGCAGATTAGGCAGCATCTCTGGAGAGAAGAAATGGGTGACGTTTCTGGTCGAGACTCTTCTTCAGACTAAGAGTCAGGGGAAAGGGAAACAAGATATAGATGGTGATGTAGAGAGATATAGAACAAATGGATGAAAAATATGCAAAAAAGTAAAGATGGTAAGGGAAACAAGCCATTGTTAGCTGTTTGCTACGTGAGAACGGGGAGCTGGTGTGACCTGGGTGGGGGAGGAATGGAGAGAGTGGAAATGCAGGGGTTACTTGAAGTTAGAGAAATCTGGACCTACCTGATCTCCCTGTTGCCAAACGTCCTAGGCCTCCTCCATTGTCAGAGTGAGGCTAAATGCAAATTGGAGGAACAGCATCTCATATTTTGCTTGGGCAGCTTACAACCCAGTGGTATGAACATTGATTTCACTCCAATGTCAAAATGTTTCTTAAATTTACTTCATAGGCCAAGTTTTAAATCAGTTTCTCTAATATGTCAGTATGTGGTTGGATGGTAAAACCTTTAACCACCTTGTAAATTATAGTAACATGTTTAAACTCTCATATCAATGCAAATTGCTTTGATAGTGTTCATTGATATAATTTAGGACATATGAACATTGTTACCTTTTTCAAATGTTTATTTAGATATTTCATTATTTTCTTCAGTGTGTGGTGAAAAAATAATTGTTCTATTGAAATATTTAATCTTATCTGTGATTTAGTAACATTTTCATGGATCTATTTAGTTGTTTTTCAAATTTACAATGGGACGAAAAGCAAAAGATAATAACTAAAACCCTAGGTTACAAGATACTAAAGGCAGCAGTTATCAATGACCCCCCGCAGTATAACACATGACATTATTACATGGTAAATCCAGCAGCGGAGATATGTTACTCACTGGAGCAAGTCTTCTGGTCTTCGTTCAATTTAAAACCTGGATGGCACCTGCAGTAAAAGGCTGTTGTAGTGCTCACACAGATTTGCTCACAATCATGGCTTGCAGCGACACACATATCAACACCTGAAAGAGTGTAAAAGTATTTTTAATGAGCAATAACATGTGATGGAAATACAACTAGAAAAAGCACGTCTGGTACTTTTCAGTTTCCTATCGATCAACATCAAAGAATCCCCATGATATCATTGGAGACACAGGAGATTGCAGATGCTACAATCTTGTTCAAAAATCAAACTGCTGAAGGCACTCAGCAAGTCAAGCAGCATCTGTGGAGGCAAGGGGATGGGCGACAATTTAGGTCGTAACCCTGTATCATGACCAGAAACATCAATCATCTCTTTCCTTCCACAGATGCTGCTTGACCTATTGTGTTCTTCCAGCAGTTTGCTTTTTGCCCCATGAAAACATTGCTTACACTCCAGTGGTACATACTAGTGCCAATAACCTTTTGCATTGATTTAGTTTGACAATGGCTGTTTAAGTCATAATCTGACATTGATTATTTGGTACCTATAAGGACTATTATGGAATAAATACAAATAAACTGTTGACAAACAGATATAAAAATCTCTGTTCTTTATTTGGGTCATCCATTTTACAAATTTTAGGCAAAATGTGTTTTGTGTCTTTGTATAAATAGATTTGGCACCTGTTACCTTTGTTTTAAGTGCTACAGGCTTGATCTAGTTGCAATCATAGCAACCAAAGTTTATGTGTATGCCTGTAGCTTGTGCTGTAAGTCACCATGCTGAGAGCATTAGCAAGCATACAGCTCATACCCACCAGAAATATGCAGAACAAAACGATCAGATGGATACATGAACAATGGCGGACCCGGCATGGGGGGACCACCGTGAGGGAGGGGAATGAACAAGGGAAGCCCCGGTGTGGGAGGACCATCGTGAGGGGGGGGGGGGGTGGGAAGGGAGGAGAACAAAGGGAGACCTTGCGCGGATACTCTGTAACTTTGTCAGTGCCATTTTTGGGTGATTATTTGCATACTTTGGGTATGCAAGCAAAGAATTTCACTGGGACTTGTCAAATGTGACAAGAAAATGTTCATCCATTCATTCATTCATTCATTCATTCATTCATTCATTCATTCATTCATTCATTCATTCATTCAGCACATAATGATGATTTGACACCAGGACTAGCTCAGCACTCTACTTTGTTTGGCGGTACAGGATGAAAACAGGCCCTTCGGCCCACTGAATCCATGCTGACCATTGATCACCCATTCACACTAATTTTATGTTATCCCACTTCCTACACACATTAGGGGCAATTTACAGAGGCCAATTAACCTACAAGTCCACATGTCTTTGGGATGTGGGAGAAAAACGGAGCACCGGGAGGAAACCCATTCAATTACAGGGAGAACGTGCAAGCTCCACACCTGAGGTCAGGATAGAACTCAAGTCTCTGGCGCTGTGAGGCATGGGCTCTACTAGCTGTGCTGCTGTGTCGCCCTTACACAGTTAATGCCCCTTACACAGTTGGACATTGGTTCAGCAGCGAAAAACCCTCAACCAGCACCACTTAGAGGGAACATCCAGACTGTTGGGTTACTTTCCACTGCATGTGCATTGTCCCTATGAGATGATGCTTTCAATAGTTCTCTGGTGTCTCCAGAAAGCAGATGCTGAAGAACGATCTGGATGGTTGTCGATGTTTGGATCGAGACCAACTGTGGCTGCAGCAGGTGACCATGGCAGTTTAGTTTAGTTTACAGAGCGAAAGAAAGGCACTCCAGCCCACCACGTCTGCGCGACCAGTGATCCCCGCACATTAACACAATCCCACACACAAGGGACCAATTTACAATTTTTTACCAAGCCAATTAACTTATAAACCTGCACGTCTTAGGAATGTGGGAGGAAACCAGAACAGCCGGAGAAAGCCCATACAGGTCATGGGGAGAACGTACAAACTCAATACGGACAGCACCGATTGTCAGGATCGAACCCGGGTCTCTGTAAGGCATCAACTCTACTGCTGCGCCAGCATGCCGCCCCTATGACAGTCGAATGAAGCAAAGAGTCGGGTGTTTTACATGGGTGAGGTCCTGCCTTAAGATCGATTGACAAAATGATCTCTCGTCCAGTGCCACCCTCCTCGCACTTCTCTCAATTGTTCCTACTTTCTGCCTTCTGGTTGCAGAAAACATTTTCCAGAATGCTGCTTGAACTAGAGGGTATTAGTTACGGGGAGAGGTTGAACACACTTGGGTTGTTTTCTCTGGAGCATTGGAGGCCGAGGAGAGACCTGATAGAAGTATTCAAAATTATGAGGCATATATACTGTAGGTTAGACATTCAGACTTTTCCCAAGGGTGGAAACATCAAATATAAGAAGGGCATAGTTTAAAGGTGAGAGGGTAGAGTTTAAAGGAGATATGTGAGGCAAGTATTTTTTTACACAGAGGGTGGTTGTTGCCAGGAAGATGCTGCCAGTGGTGATGAAGGCAGATACGATTGTGACATTGAAGGGGCTTTTTGATAGGCACATGGTATGCAGGGAATGGAGGGATATAGATTGTGTGCAGGCAGAGGAGCTTAGTTTAACTTGGCATCAGGTTTAACACAGACATTAAGGGCCAACATGTTTATGTGCTGTATGGTTCTATGTTCTTAACCCCAGCCCCATAGACTGTCCCAATAGGCAATTAACTACTAAAATATCCTGAGGTGAGCCCAAGCAGCGGTTACTGATCAATTACTGTTTCCACAGGTGATATGTAGTAGCCAACTAACTTACCAGCTCCTCAGTAGGAAGTGGGAAGAAAATGAGGCAACTCATCTGCACTAACCCAATCACAGAGAGAACATGCAAACAGATGGGAGGTCATGTTGCAGTTGTATAAGACGTTGGTGAGACTGCATTTAAAATATTGTGTTCAGTTCTGGGAACCATGTTATAGGAAAGAATGGTTCAGAAATGATTTATGAGGATGTTGCCAGGACTAGAAGGTGTGAGCTATAAGGAGAGGTTGAATAGGCTGGGTCTCTATTCCATGGAGAGCAGGCGGATGAGGAGGGATCTTATAGAGGTGTACAAAATCATGAGAGGAATAGATTGGGTAGAAGCACAGAGTGTTTTGCCCAGAGTAGGGGAATCAAGGACCAGAGGACATAGGTTCAAGGTGAAGGGGAAAAGATTTAATAGGAATCTGAGGGGTAACTTTTTCACACAAAGGGTGGTGGATGTATGGAACAAGCTGCCAGAGGATGTAGTTGAGGCTGGGACTATCCCATCGTTTATGAAATAGTTAGACAGGTATATGGATAGGACAGCTTTGGAGGGATATGGATCAAGCGCGGGCAGGTGGGACTAGTGTAGCTGGGACATTGTTAGCCGGTGTGGGCAAGTTGGGCCAAAGGGCCTGTTTGCACTGTATCACTCTATGACTCCACACAGACACCACTTAAAGGGCAGGTTTGAACTTGGTCGCTGGAGCTGTGAGGCAGCAGTACCGTGATGCCCTAACTTTCAAAGTACCATGGACAACAAATCATCACCAAGAAATGCAGATAACACAATTATTTCATTTAATCCACATTTGCTGAGTCTATTCCCTCCACTAACTGCTTACCACAAAGTGTCTCCTTGAACTTGGACGTCAGCTTCTCGATCACACCGTATGTCTCCACGTAGAAGACATGATCATCTAGGGGTTCACTGGCCATTTGTCTGAGAGACATCATGTCAGCCCTGCCCACACCAACCGCATAGATCTCAATGCCAGCTGCCCGAGCCCTTGCAGAGATTTCTGACACCTGATCCTGCGGCCGTCCATCTGTCACAATAATGGCTACTCTGGGGATGCCACGGTCCTTGGGCCTTGCTCCTGCAATGTCCACGAAAGCCTTGTCCATGGCACCCTCGATGGCCAAACCAGTCATTGTGCCAGTTGCAAGTGGATCAATTTGAGAGACTGCGCGCTTCATGTCTCGTTTGTTAGTGTAAGTGTTCAACATAAACTCAATCCTCACTGTGCTTGCATAGTTGATGACTGCCACGCGGGTTCTATCAAGTCCAATATCCAATGTGTCAACCATATGGCCCAGGAAGACTTTCACTTGCTCAAACTCGTGAGGTCGGACACTACGAGAGCTATCGATGATAAAAACCACATCTTGGGGTTGACTTCTACATTGTGATTCTGTGGGGGAAATAACAGACCATATAAAATACAATGGAAATAACCACATAAAATGTCTTTGAACATTTTTCAAAACATACTTCCATATTTCCAATAAAATTAATATAAATAGCATATGATTTTGTGTGCTGGTGAGTTTCTTAGAAACGAGGTGATGACCATCGGGAGGAGAATGGGGAGAGCAGGGGAGAGATAAGACTTTGCCTTCCATCACAGTGAGGAGGAGATTCACTGTGATGGATGTTCGTGTAAATTATGTTGTGTCTTGGTTGTTTTTCTTGTTTGTATGACTGCAGAAACCAAATTTCGTTTGAACCTCAATGAGGTTCAAATGACAACAAATAAATTGTATCATTGTATCATTATTGTATCATGACCAAATTATGAGAGGCAAATATGGGAACTACATACCACAAGCCACCTGCTGGTGAAAGTCAGCCACTGCATGGTGACATTGTCTTAGCAAAATTAAATAAGTAACATTTCATTATTTGTAAAGTGAAATTTGTACAGAAAATGCAAGTTTAATGAATGTTACCAAAACAGACAGATATGTTCTTCTTTCTTACCTTTTCTTTGATGCTTGTGGTGTTGAAATCATGATAGGTTGCAATTGCAATCACTTTATTCATGATTTTAAAGCTGTGGACTGCTTCCTACTTTAATTTTATATTTCCTCCTGCAAGCTACATGGTGTTAAAAAAGCCAAACTTCTACTTTATAGAATCACAGAACAGTACAGCTCAGATACAGGACATTGGGCCCAACTCCTTCAGTGGGCAGCGTTCTGTATTAATTCCATCCTCCAGCTCTTGATCCATACCATCTATGTGTAAGGGATTCAAGTGTTCATCTAAATGCTGTCATTAGGGTGCAACGGTTATGGGGAGTGGCAAGAGAATGGGGTTGAGAGGGAAATATAGATCCACCATGATTGAATGGCGGAGTAGCCTCGATGACCCATTTCTGCTCCTATGTCTTATGGTCAGTGACCCAGTTTCAACCATACTCTGAGGCAGTGTATTCTAGGTCCTTTCCACTCGCTTGGTGAAGAAGATACCACACCTGCCACCATTTGAAAATGAAAAATCTTACTCTGAGTGCGCGGGTCGACGGAGTGCTCGCCCATTACGGGTGGGGTCCAGGGGCTCACCTTAGCTCCTGGATTTTAAGGGTTTTTTTTAGTAGCTTGCCGATATAGCGATATATTCAGAGCTGCCAAGTTTTGTCAGAGCATTTCAGTATTCTAGTACCTGAAAATCAGTATTTTGCTGAGGAAATCAGTATTTTTACTCGGCACCATTTTGCTGAATTTTTAAAAAAATCGGTCATACCCATGTAAGAGTACAAGAATGCATAAAATGTTTATTGTGAATTTGTAAGATGCTTTATTGTGTATTATACGTCGTAGCTGCTTCTTGCATTTGTCCAGACGCGTGCGTGCGTGTTCTCTCTCTCTCGTAAAAATCGGAACAAATACGATAAAATCAGACGAGTTGGCAGGTATGAGAGGTATGAGCAGGTATCAGAGATTCATTCATGAGATACCCCTCATATCCCCACTAAATATATTGCTCCTTATCCAGAACCTAAATTGTTCAGTTCAAAAGTTTCATGCAGTCTGCCCTGTCTGTCTATGGTGGTGGCCCGTCAGTAATGATGATGGCGGGTTGTGCAGTCTCAATTCTGGTGACTTCTGACACGGCTTACAAGTCCAATTTGTGAACCGCACACTCAAGGGCAGTGGGGGCAGATGAAGGTCATCGCTGGCGGGTTCTGGGCTGCAGCCTTCCTCCACTCCCTGGTTTTGGTAAGTCGCTCTAGGCGGCGCTCCTCGAAGCTGCTGGCTGCTGTTCGCACTGCTGCGCGCCAGCGTGTTCTGTCCCTGGCGCAGGCTTCCAGTTGCTTGGGCGCAAAACCCCTACAATAGTGGAGATGGTCCTTGACGCAATCTTAGTACCGCTTCCTGGGTCACCCACGGTTCCTTTGTCCCTGGGAGAGCACGCCGTAGAAGGCCTGTCGAGGCATGCGGGTTTCATCCATCCTGATGACGTGCCCAGTCCATCGGAGCTGTGCTTTGATGATCATTGCCTCGATGCTTGTGAAGCTGGACCTGTCCAATACTTCTAGGTTGGGCACTTTGTCCTGCCTGCGACTGCCCATGATGGACCGTAACGAGCGCATATGGAACTTCTCAAGTTGACGGATGTGATTCCTATACAAAGTCCACGTATCACGGGCTGGAAAGCACAACTACTTTGTGGACTTTGAGTTTAGTTGACAGCTTGATGTTGTGGTGGTTCAACACTCGTGTACAGTCGTCCAAGTGCTTGACTGGCTTTGCTGATTCTCGTTGAGATTTCCTTGTCCAAGGAGCCATCAGATGATATTACACTTCCCAAGTATTTGAAGGAGTCAACAGCTTTCAGCTGTGTGCTGTCAATGTGTACACTTGGGCGCGGTGCCGCAGAGTCTGGAGCCGGCTGGTGGATGACTTCCGTTTTGCTGAGGCTGATTGTGAGACCAAAAACCTGTGCTGCTTCCGCAAATGTGGTCACAATGAACTGGAGGTCAGACTCCTCGTGAGCCTTGAGGGCGCAGTCATCCGCAAAAAGGGCTTCGACAATGAGCCGTTCGTGCGTCTTGGTTTTGGTGTTCAATCGTCGAAGGTCAAGGTTTTGGTGTTCAATCGTCGAAGGTCAAGGAGAGATCCGTCCAGACGGCACTTCATGTACACGATCGAGGTCCTGGAGTGCGTGACTCAGGACGCAGCCAAAGAAAAGGTTGAAGAGTACAGGGGCCAGAACGCAACCTTGCTTCACTCCATTGGAGATGTCGAAAGGTGCAGCAGTTTCGCCGTTGACCAGAACTGTTCCTGTCATGCCATCATGGAAGAGGCGGTTGATCTGGATGAACTTTCTTGGGCCGCCGAGCTTGTGAAGTATCAACCACAGAGTCTCTTGGTTGACCGTGTGAAAAGCCTTGATGAAGACTGCGCAGAGGTCCATCTTCTGCTCCATGCATTTTTCCTGTATCTGTCTCACCGTGAAGATCATATCAGCAGTGCTGCGACCAGGGCTGAAACCACACTGAGACTCTGGCAAGCTTGCTTCCACGATCTTATTGATTAGGCGATTGAGGATGACACGGGTTAGTATCTTTCCAGCGATGGACAACAAGGAGATGCCTTGGTAGGTGCCACAGTCAGCTTTGCTATCTTTGTTTTTGAACAAGGAGACAACAGTGGCACCCCTGAATTAATCGGTCATACTTTCTGTCTCCCAGATGTTGGACAAGATGTTGTGGAAGGTGTCTAGTGTCTCAGGACCTGCTGCCTTGTACAGTTCAATAGGGATTCCGTCCATGCCTGATGTCTTGCCTGTGCTGGTTTGACTGATGGCCTTCTTGATCTCTTCCAAAGATGGGTGGAGGTCAAGGTCATCAAGTGTTGGCTTTTGTGGGATCTGGTCGAGAGTGACTGGGTCAACGGCAGAGGGTCTATTGAAGAGGTTGGCGAAGGGTTCTTTCCATCTGTCTGAGATGCATATCCCCGCTAAATTTATTGCTCCTTATCCAGAACCTAAATTGTTCAGTTTAAAAGTTTCATGCAGTCTGCACTGTCTTAACTTCTCTATATTACTAAAAGTCTGATCTTGACCACTTCCTGTTGTTCTGTATATTGATTTTAGAAAAAACGCTGCCACTTACGGCTGCGATTTCTGGCCATCTTACTCAGAGTACCCCTCCGCTGCGCAGAACAAGAGGATTTTTCCCATCGATGAAAAATAAAAGAGTTATTAGTGTTTAAAAAATGTTGAGATTCTCTCTCCTGAAGGCCACGCCACTTCCGGAGGGACTATAAAACCCGGAAATGTTGACTGCCTCAGTCAGTCTCTGCAAGATGGGGGAGCGAGAGGGTCACGTCTCTCAGTCTGAGCAGTGAATAACACTGAACACATGTCTACTAAACTGTGAGTGGTTTTTCTGACATGTCAGTACCCTTAATGTGGTTTGAAAATATGGTTTGGAAATGTTAAAGCTGTGTTGCCTTTGATTTGGAAATGCTAACGCTGTGTTGCCTTTGGTTTGGAAATGCTAAAGCTGTGTTGCCTTTGGTTTGGAAATGCTAAAGCTGTGTTGCCTAATTAAAGTTGCCTTGCCTAATTAAAGTTGCCTTGCCTAATTAAAGTTGCCTTGCCTAATTAAAGTTGCCTTGCCTTATTAAACTTGCCTTGCCTTATTAAACTTGCCTTGCCTTATTAAACTTGCCTTGCCTTCTGTATAATTAAAAGTCTAATCTTGACCACTTCCTGTTTACGCTTTATATTGATTTTAGAAAAAACACTAACACGTACGGCTGTGATTTTTGGCCATCTTACTCAGAGTCCCCATCTACTCATCAGGTGCTGAGGGTTTTCTCATTGATGAAAAATAAAAGAGTTGTTAGTGTTTAAAAAATGTTGCGATTCTCTCTCCTGTCAATCACGCCATGAAGGCCACCCCCCTTCTGGTGGTAGGGGGGAGGGACTATAAAACCCAGAAGTGTGTCCGTGGCTCAGTCTCTGCAAGATGGAGGAGGGAGATGTCACGACTCGCTGTCTTTAGTGGCCTTGCACCCTGCTTGAAATGCTATGAAACTGCACTTGAATTTGGTGGCCTTGCACCCTGCTTGAAGTGGTAAGAAACTGCATTTGAATTTGGTGGCCTTGCACCCTGCTTGAAATGGAATTTCAAGGAATAGCCGTGAGTCAACTGCCAGCCCACCAGCCGTGAGTGAGTGAGCTGCCAGTACAACAGGCTTGAATGACTGAGCCGCCAGCCCAAGAATCTACTCGGCCCATAATGTCCATACTAGCCCTCTGGAAACCAGTCCCTTCAGCCCACAACACCTATACTAGTGCTCCAAAAAGCCCCCCCCCACCGGCCACCAATATTGGAATTGGTGGAGATGTGGAATATTGCATTGGGGGACCAGCCCTGTGTGATGCGGGGACCCAATGGGTCCCACTTAGTCTAGTTATTTAATATATCTCAACGATATCCCATCTTAACATCCTTCTGTCCAGGGAGAAATGACCTGCTTCTCCATTCTCCCCTCTTAACTGAACTGCTCCATCCCAGGAAACATCCTGGTGAATCCCCTCTGGTCTTCAGCATTATCACATCCATCCTACATCTTGATGACCAGGCCACAACTGCACGCAAATGCAATGTACTTCAACATCTTAGCTGTTAACATTGATATTACCTTGCGTTCCCTGGTTCTTTACAATAAATTTTTTTTAAGCAAATTGCAAATCTACAAAGTTATTAATAACATTATTAACAACATTATTCTTCTCATATTGGACATGTTCCAGTAGTGTTTTGGGAAGAAGGAAGATAAGTCAGTTTTATATGCTACAATATTTTTTAAATGTATTTCTTTGTTCAAATATACATAAAGTGTAGGTAAAATATCCGACAAACCTTTTTTGAAGCAAAGTTTATAAATGACCACTTTTAAAAAAATTACTATTAAACAGAATAGGAAGCAAGCATTGGAGTGGGATTAGAATATACACCACATATGGGGAAAAAACCCACACAGATGTGGCCTGATTCTGTGTAGAGACTTTCCATAATTCTATGAAAAAACATGTGATGACAATAAACAGAGAGAATGTGTCCATTCATAGAGTTGGGCAAAACCTGTTTCTCAGATGTGAAAGAGAATTGCCAAGAAATCAAATAGAGATATTTAGAAGTTCCATATTTACCTACAGAATGTGGAATTTGCAACCACTAGGAGTCGTTGAGCTATGGATGCATGTGAGAGGCCGTTGGATGAGCAGAAGAGACTGAAGCTGGTAGAATTAGAATTATAAATAATGGAAAATGGCTCAAGGTGATCATAAATTGTCTCAGTGTAGGCCAGTTTATGCAAAATAACTGCAGATGCTGAAAATCTAAAATAACAATAGAGACTTTGTGTATTCTCAGCAAATCAGGCAGAATCCTCGGAGAGAGAAAAATTATTATTGCTGCAGGTCAGGAAAAAATAGCGAACAAATATGTTTTAAATTGTAGAGGGGTGGAGAGAACAAAGGAATCGTCTGTGGCAGGGTGGGGACCAAGAGAGATTGAATGACACAAATGGTGCTGGTGTCAGCTGTGAGGTCGTGAAAGGTTATTGGTCACAGGCAATGTGGCCAGAGCAGATGTAAGAGGAAGGAGATAAATGAGAACAGGGAAGAGAGAGAAACAGCAATGCTGTAACTGTGAGATACACATCACTGCAACTTCCGGAACTCTGAAATTAACAAAAATACTAGAGATACTCAACAGGTCAGAAAGTTTCAATGAAGGAGGGAAATAGAATTAGCATTACAAGCTAACGATCTTTCATTAGAACTTGTCAGATCTGATACAAATCTGGAAGGCATGCTCTGACTTCATAAAACATGCATATCTGGAATTCAATATTTTTGTTGGTTCTATTGATGAATACTAACCATCCCCTCCTTAACATAAGTGGTTCAAAGATGACTAAGGTAAATTCAAAAATGTAAAGTCATTCAGATTTTCAAAGATATACTACTGACAGACCATTTTGTGAGTCATGTCAAACATATTTAAATTTAACACATTTGTTTTATTCAACATGAATGAATGCATTTGAGAGAAAGTTCTACAAACTGGGTACCAAAACTTCAATGTAATCAAGTGAAATTCCAAGTATTAAATTAAATTTTACAAATATTAGTAATCAGCCTGAATATCTTGACATGATAAATTACATTTTGGTGCTTTACAATTTTACAGTGACATCAATATTTAACATCACATCAAAGAAGAAATGGTACGCGAATGGATAGGACAGGTTTAGATGGACTAGTGTAGATTGGACATGTTGCTCGGTGTGGGCAAGTTGGGCAGAGCTACACAGTTGGTTTGGAAAGAGTCATTGGAATATTCTGAAGAGCTGACTCAGAAGCCAAACTAAGCGAGATTGGAAATCAATCAGAAGCCATCTGTGGTTTGCACTGGAATAACAAATTCCTCCTGGTTCTTGTCATTGTAGAAAACGGTAAAGGTAATTTATTCCATGGACACACCACCTCTATTTTGCAACTATGCCTTAAGAGTTACAAGTACTTTCTGTAGAAGAATCTTTCTTTTAAAAAATGAATAAAATGTGGCAGAGGCCATGTAGATATTTTAAATACCAGGTATAGCTTTTGAAGTTAAGTGAGGGTTGAAGGAGATTGATGAGACCAGGATTGCTGGGGATTTGTCGCAGGGCGGATAGGAATTTGGCTTTGAACGAACAATAAAACAATGCTCGCCTCTGTATAGCGACCACCACATTCTAAGATTATGACATATACTGTAAGTGATAACATGTCCAGTGGTTTGTTTGAGATGAAAAGACATAGATCTTCACCTTCCTTCTCAGAAGCTGTTCATATTGTTTGTTGAATTTTTAAAACATGAAGACATACCAGAGTCCAATTTCAATTTCTGTTGCACAGCGTTGGCTCGAGGTTACTGAATTCATAATGACAGTAAAGCTATGATTGTCCACTATTACCACTGTAAATCTGATGGCAACTTCTAGAAACATAGAAAATAGGTGCAGGAGTAGGCCATTCGGCCCTTCGAGCCTGCACCGCCATTCAATATGATCATGGCTGATCATCCAACTCAGTATCCTGTACCTGCCTTCTCTCCAAACCCCCTGATCCCTTTAGCCACAAGGGCCACATTCTAACTTGCATAACTAAATGTGGAAAACTAAAGGCTGCAGTTGAGGTTACTTTGCTTCTCCATACATTGAACAATTTATTGCACAAGCTAGGAGTCTCATTCTCTCTCATGAAAAACAATCTTGAAATGATGCTTCACATTTCACCAAACATGTGGGCTCTGTAAGCCAAGGCCTGTTGCACATCCGTGAGACCAAGCATAGACTGGGCGACCGTTTCCCAGAACACCTATGCTCGGTCCGCCAAGTTCTACGGGATCTCCCAGTTGCTAACCATTTTAACTCCGGTTCCCATTCCCGTATTGATCTTTCTGTCCTACGCATCCACCATTGCCAGGTTACCACATGAAAACTGAAGGAACAGCATCTCATATTCTGCTTGGGCAGCTTACACTCTAATAGTACAAAGATTGAATTCTCCAATTTTAGGTAACTAATCTACAAATAACCACCCCCCACCCCCCACCCCCCACCCGTTACATTTTCACCTTCCTCCTCTGTTCTCTGTTCTGTGCCCCACTTGGATTTGCATCCATTTCCCCCCTCCTTCACCCCCCCTCACACCCTGTCCCCTTCCACCTAGTTCTTCTTCTAGCTTCACAATCCCCCCTCACCTGTATTCACTTATCACTTGCTAGCCTTTGTCCTGCCCCACCTCTCTTCCAGCTTTCCCTCCCCCACCACAACCAATCTGAGCAAGGGTCCCAGCCTGAAACATCACCTATCAATGTTCTCCAGAGATGCTGTCTGACCTGCTGAGTTACTCCAGCACTTAAGGGCCCGTCCCACTTGGTCGTCATTTGCGCGTCACGCAGGTGGCGCGCGAAGATTTTGTGAATCCCAAAATCCTGGTGCGCCGCGCGCGACCGCTCGCCACTGCCTACGTCACCGTGCACCATGCGTGCATAATGCACGCCATGCATGCATCACGTGCGCGTCACGACGCGCGCATCATGTGTCGTGACGTGTAAATGACGCGCAAATGACGCCCAAGTGGGACAGGCCCTTTAGTGTCTTTTTATGTCATTTTTGTCTCTTTTATATCTCCTTCCAATCTGATCTATCTACTCCTATTCTTATATTATTTCCTGCATATGATATGGATGTCGTTTATTCTTCCAGTTTAGACAGTGTGGCTTAGGGATGATTTACAGTCTGGTTTATTGAAGAGTCTTCATGGTTTTTTTGGTTTATTGACATACACCACAGTTGGCCGCCAAACTGAATCTAATGCCAGATTAGGGAAAATCTCTGCTCGCTGGGCCACAAACATTGTGTGGGCGACTGTCAGCGGGAATGATGAGTGCCACTCCTTTCCAACTGGAAATAAACTCCTGACCAGATGTATCCTTATTTTAGCTTCCTTGTTTGGATCGTTCAGTCTGATTGATTGAAGAGTTCTGCTACATTTTTTCCTGCCCTCAGATCCCACAGATCTCCTGGTGCAGACAGCAAGTAGTTTCCACTCGATGCCTCAGCACCTACCAGCAAGAAGAATGGGGAGCGCTGTCCCTTCACTGTTAACATGGAAATCTGGCCAGGTAAAGAAACATATTTCTAAGGCTCCTTGGCTGCTGCAAGGGAGAATTTCTGTGGGTGTTTTGAAACTTGTCTGTAATAACTTTAGTGGAGGATTCACCAAATTGTTTATATCCTTTTGTTGGGCTCCCACATCTCTTCTGCCAAAAATGCAGCGTGCAATGGGGGAAACTTTGCAAAAATGCTCATGGGAA
Organism: Amblyraja radiata; assembly: GCF_010909765.2. NCBI lineage: Eukaryota > Metazoa > Chordata > Chondrichthyes > Rajiformes > Rajidae > Amblyraja > Amblyraja radiata. Next base: position 70,307,350 of record NC_045960.1, read on the forward strand.
GATTCTGCTTATATCAGGCGGAGACAAGAGTTGGTGCCAAAAATCAGTAGACATTTGTGTGTGTCTTTATTTTTACTGCAAATAAACCTTCATTGAAGATAGAGACAAAATGCTGGAGTAACTCTGCGGGACAGGCAGCATCTCTGGAGAGAAGGAATGGGTGACGTTTTGGGTTGAGATCCTTCTTCAGACTGGGACTTAGGGGAGAGGGAGTCTAGGAGGGTATATAGGAGGGTAAGGTATGAAAATGACAGATCAAAGCAGATGGTGATAAGGAAATGTAAAATGGTTCATTGTTAGCTGAGGGGAAGGTGACAAGGAGGCACACTATCAGTAGAATTAATCAGAAGGACAGTGGAACTAGTCAGGGAACTAGGGTGGGGGAGGGACAGAGAGAGAGGGAAAACAAGGGTTACTTAAAGTTAGAGAAATCAATATTTCATACAGCTGGATTAGAATACTGTGAATGGGAAGCTGCGCAAGCTGATGCACAATTCCACATTTTAAATAGTTACTTGCCAAAGAATGAAAAATATTGCTATCTTAAGTGTTTTGGTTTCATTTTGCCTCTTACTTTAAAGGTCTTGCAAGAAAAATATAAGATTATTTCAGAGTGTGTTTCTTTGTGCCTTAGTGCTGCAGAATGATCAATTAGTTTCATCTGAAAGCATCATAGTTGGATTAGGTGAGGATGGGGTGTGGAGGTGGGTGGGTGAGTTGGTGAGGGGAAGGTGTGGACATCAATGGAGTAACTAGGGGAAATGGAACTGGAAATGTAAAAGTCATTCAGATGGTAAGAAATATTTGAGAGGATAGACTGCAAAGGGGACAAAAAGAATGATACAAATTGAATTAAAAAAATAAATGGTGGAAATCAAAAAAGGAAAGTTGTGCAAATATTGAAAAAAAAAAGCAGACTAATATTCACAATGTGACAATAGTTTACCTATGGTTTTGTGCAGTTTTCCTTGGGTATGTCAAATTTGGATCAAACTTTACCAGGAGCAAACTTGATTCAGCCTTTAGTGTTTTATAGAGAAAAAGAGGGCCACTGAACAAGGGAATCACTGAGGAAATAAAGAACATTATAGAAAGAATGGGGTAATGGTTCTGCAGTTTATCAAGCCACAATGATTTTCGAACGAAGATCAGCCTTTGGCTTTCTCCTGTTATTAGCAGACAGTTTTAATGCCAAAATATGCTTTAATTAAAAACAACATTATATGCATTATGACAAAGTCAAATAAAAGTGACTATATATAAATGTGACTATATATAGTAGCTATAAATGTATTATATATAGGAGTCCTCTGATCAGGTCTCCATTGCTTCTGTAGCAGAGAATTCTACATGTTCACCACCATCTGAGTGAGAGATTTCTCCTGATCTTGGTTCTAAATAATGTACTTGAGGTTGTGACCTTCGCTCTGGACTCCTCCACCAAGAGAAACATTCACTTGGTATCTATTATATATCCAGTTCAGTTGGAGTCCCACATTCTCTTGTGTGTCTGTGGACACAGCGTGCACCAGTCCAGTCTATCCTCGTGCGTCAGTGACTCCTACCATCCTGCAATCAGTCTTATAAACTTTGTTGCTCTTCCTCCAGGGCAAGAGCGCCTTTCTTCAGGACAAGAAACCAAAGCCACAAAAAAAACTCCAGATGGGTTCTCACCAAGATGCTCTGCAGATGCAGCAAGTCTTTCAGGTTCTTGTACACAAATCCTCATGCAATGAGTTTGACTCAATCCAATAGAGTCAAACTCTCATTGCAATGAGTATTAGCTGCACCTGAATGCTGGCTCTCAGTGACTGGTATGCAAAAGACATTAAAGTCTCCTTGCACCTTTCCTTTTCACAACCTAGCACCGTTCACTCAGAATGAAAACTGATAACCTCATGTATCCATTTAAAACGGTATCTACCCTACATTTGCCCATTCACCCAACGTATAAATCACATCAGAGCCTCGTTGTATCTTCCTCACAGCTCACATTCACATTTATAGACTAAAATTTAATTTTAAAGTATTTCTAAGACCTAAAAAAAACCCTGACTAAAGATTTATTTTGAAGCATAATTTAATACATGCATTATTGACGAAGTCCCTTCAATCAACTTCAAGGTGAATGATATGAATGGCATTTCAGAGCATGAAGAATTGCACTGCGATTTTTCCGATTGTTACCAGCAGCAATTCAGAAACTGGTCATTCTACAGGGCAATTTCACAAAGCAGTTTGTAAAATGATTTGGAATGAATATCGCTTGCTTTACATTAAATCTTCAAAAAAGTGGGTTCTGCTTTAATCAATGTGATCAGAATACTTTACACTTAGCTATTAAGAATGAACCCATGGGATCAAGAGAACTATATTAAAGTACTCAGAATAGGTCCTACAATTTTATTTGGGGTCTTTGCACGGAAAGGCAGTTTGATTGGAATGAAGATGAACAAGAAATGAAGGGAAGTGAAGAATTCCACAAAAATGTGCAACATAATATTGAACCTGGACTTGTTTTAAACGATCTTGATCTGTTTGCCTGCAGTCTACTAATTAAATTACCACCAAAGCTTTGCAATTACTCTACCCTTCAATTCTTTGTATATTGTTATGTTCTGACATGATACTGGAGGGTAGTTAGAGTCGTGAATGTTATGCATTTTTAAAGTAAATGTAAGAAATATTAATTGTCGATACCAGAAGAGAAAATTTGCATAAATATACAATGGAAGATGTTAACACTCATAATGTTTTAAATCACAAATTCAGATACATATAATAGTGCAATTCACAATTATAAATGTGGATAAAAACCGAAATAGTTACATTACACGAAATATTGAGTATTAATAAATGCGCTGTATTGACGAAATTTGGATACCAGTGCGTTAATTTCGGTTTGTAGATTTAAACGTATTTAATAATAATCAATTTCTTACGTTGTAATTCGTTTTACTTAGAGATTTATTTGTTCAGTAGCAGTTCTGTCCCATTAATGCTCCAATACATTTTACAAGAATCTGCATCCTTAACTAGTTGTCTAAAGCTGGTTTCAAATAATCGTGTCCACATCATAACAATTGAATCAAGCACCAAATGCAGGGAATCTTAGCTGACTTATTTATTACAGTCAAGGGAACTATCCGGAGAATTTCACTATACTTTCCACTGGACAGGTGGGAGAGGGAAGAGGGAAGCTTTCTGTTATATTTATTTGGTACCTTGTCCGACGTTGGCGTGTTGTGCGAGAGCTGGGTTTGTGTATCTGATGGTCGGCGAGAGCGGAATCCTCCGGGCTGGAGCCCTGTAACGTCGGTAATTGTACGCACGAACTTGGACGATGATAACTAGGGCACAGTAGAGAAGACCGCACCACAACAGCTTCATGGTAACAGCAACAGCTTTTCCTCGCAGTCCTCTTAGTTTTCACGAGTATGTACCGCACATACAATTTGCAGCCGGTCTGAGCAAACTTAAAGCTCGCAGTTTGAACCACGTGTGAAATATTGAACCAATCGCCAATATATCTTCCAAAGGCTAGGGGTAATAATATGGAGCATTATCGAGTTTATGATTCATGGTCACAGTGGCCCCACCCCTCGGATCATTGGCAAACACACGCTTAAAGTTTATGGGCTTCCTGTGTCTGTCACTGAAGGAAAGAAGGGTGAATGGGGACTGAGCCAGAGAAGGAGACGGAGACGGGGATGTAGTGGTTTGGCTGAATGCCGCTGAGTGAATGGATGGGAGTTGGGCTTCTTGTTCCTTGTCACTGAGGGCAGCACAGTGGCGCATGTAGTGGAGCTGCTGCCTCACTGAGCCACAAGCCCGGGTTCGATCCTGACCTCGGGTGCTATATCTGTGTGGTGTTTGTGCGTTCTCCCTGTGACCTCGTGGGTTTTCTGCGGGTGCTCCGGTCCCCCCCCCCCCCCCAAAAAAAAGACGTGCTGGTTTGTAGGTTAACTGGCCTCTGTAAATTGCACCTCGTGTGTCGGGAGTGGATGCGAAAGTGGGATAACTGTCACATTTATGTTGGAGGCTCCCCTTAAATAGAGCAAAAAGGCAGAATGCTGGAGGAACACAGCGGATCGGGCAGCATCTGTGGAGGGAATGGCCGGGTGTCGTTTCAGATCGGGACCCTTCTTCAGTCTGAAACATTGTCTATCCATGCCCACCATAGATGATGCCTATCGTTTCTCCAGCACTTTTTTTTGCGCAAAGTTCCAGAATTTACAGTCTTATGTCTTCTCTGATAAACGTTGCATAGGTGTGTGAGATGCTGCTCGTGTGTCTGGCCGCTCTTGTGAATACAGTATTTCCATCGATGTGGGTGTGTGCCGCCGTGTGGTGCGTGAGAGATAGAAAAATGCCCATTTCGATGATGTGTCTGGAAACGAGAGACTGCGGGTGTGTGCAGTGTGTATGTCAATTGTGATTTTGCAAATATTTAAACCACGCATTAAAAGTGCGGTTCGGCCGTAAAAGTGCATACCTGCTGCATGGAAACGCCGAAAGAATAAACTTATTGTCGCTTGTGTGAAGCCGCTCTATCCTTCGTTGTGCGAATACTACAACAACCAGTTTTTAGTTCTTCGGCTGCTTTTGTGAATAATGTGTTTATTTTGATGATCTAACTTGTTTTTAAAATAATTTGCAATAAAAAATCTCGTCACCATTTAAGCCCATTTGACTAAAATAATTGCAGCCGTGTGATAACATATGACAATTAAATATAAAAGCTCCTAATTTGAGGAAGGACATTATTGCTATCCAGGGAGTGCAGCGTAGGCTCACGAGGTTAATTCCCAGGATGGTGGGACTGTCATATGATGAAAGAATGGAGCGACTGGGATTGTATTCACTGGAATTTACAAGGATGAGAGGAAGTCTTATAGAAACATATGAATTTATTAAGGACTTGGACACCCTAGATACAGGAAACATGTTCCCGATGTCGAGGGAGTCCCGAATCAGGGTCACAGTTCTAAGAATAACAGGTAAGGTAGGCCATTTAGAACTGAGATGAAGAAAATCATTTTCACACAGTTGTGAATTTGTTGAATTCTTTGCCTCAGAAAGCAGTGGAGGCCGATTCACTGGATGCATTCAAATAGAGGTAGGTAGAGCTCTCAGGGCTAGCGGAATCAAGGGATATGGGGAGAAGGCAGGAACGGGTGGAGCATGTTTTATTTTTTTCTAATAAATATCTGGAATCCTGTGACAATGTAAATGTTTCTTTCTTATGCAACAAGGTGGTTAGCTGCTATACTGACGTTGGTATCGGTACTGTATTAAATATATTCACCTTTAATGAGACGGCCCATCACTTTTTAGTTTAGTTTAGAGATAATGTGGAAACAAGCCCTTTGATCCACCGAGTCGATGCGGACCATTGACCACGCGTGCACTAACCTACACACCAGAGGCAATTTTTCAAAAGCCAATTAACCTCCAAACCTGCATGTCATTGGAATGTGAAAGGAAACCTGAGAACCCGCAGAAAACCCATGCGGTCACGGGGAGAACGTACAATCTCGGCACAGACAGCACCCGTAGTCAAGATCGGACCTGGGTCTACTACCGCTGCCCACTTGATCAAAGAATGGAACAAACGCCTCCTGCATCTGCTGATGCAGCAAGTAAACTACAAAGAAACATTTCTGCAGAAATCTACAGGGTAACTATATTTTCCGAACACGGAACATTTTCGGAAACACTGCATGGAATATTAAAGAAGACAGCACAGAAACATTCATTGTGCTGTGTTTGATGCAAAAAACGTTTGCCAAGTAAATGAAAATACTGATGTATATAAAATGTACGTCTCACTGTTGAATGTATTTGGATAGTTTATATTTAAAGGAATGGATGGATAGATCAGATGAATGGCTGGCTGAAGAGATGGTGCGAGGGGGTGGGATACAGGCTCTTGGATCACTGGCACGGTTTCAGGGGAAGATAGGACCTACACTAGAGGGAGGAGTGGCACCTAATGCAGGCAGGACAAATGTCCACCGGGCAACAGGAGCAAACTTTGCGTGGATGTATGTGAGGTCACACATGAATATCTGGCATCAATATTCAGGAAGGAAAGATATTTTACACTTTGAGAACTCATCTAAGGGGAAGGTAAAATTACTCGATGCCTTTGTGGGATGAAAGGTTGATGGGGTTTATCCCTATGGTGGGCAAGGGAAGATTTGTCATGCTTTGACAGAGATTTTTAATCCCTCTTCTTCTTTGACCAAATGCGCCTTATCATTTGTTGGCATCACTTCTTCATTACTTACCCAATCTGCTCTCGTTTACTCCATGCCCCTTATTCTCTTTCACTTTCTCCATACTCTGCGCCTTTGGCTCCTGCCACAGGCTCACCAAGATTATATCTTCCCCTACATTGACCTTTAAACAAGCAACTAGCTGATAAAAATCTGCTAAGGAAACATCCATTTGCTAATTTATACCGTTTTCCAGCAAAAGAAGGGTCGACCAGAAACGTCACCCATTCCTTCTCTCCAGAGATGCTGCCTGTCCCGCTGAGATACTCCAGCATTTTGTGCTTACCTTAGATTTAAACCAGCTTCTGCAGTTCTTTCCAACACATGCTTATGACATGATTGCATAACTTGTTGGCACTCACTATCTAACTGAAGATATTGATATTTCTGCTTAGACAATGTAACAATACTCAAAGAGCCATGGCAATTGCTGATTTTTCTTTAAAGGCATGAAATGATGATGAAATTCATCACAGAAACAACAGTACCAAGGATGATGAGAGATGAGCCAAATTATATCATAACCACATAATATAACCATATAACAATTACAGCACGGAAACAGGCCATCTCGGCCCTTCTAGTCCGTGCCAAACACTTATTCTCCCCTAGTCCCATCTACCTGCACTCAGACCATAACCCTCCATTCCTTTCCCGTCCATATACCTATCCAATTTATTTTTAAATGATAAAATCGAATCTGCCTCCACCACTTTCACTGGAAGCTCATTCCACACAGCTACCACTCTCTGAGTAAAGAAGTTCCCCCTCATGTTACCCCTAAACTTCTGTCCCTTAATTCTCAAGTCATGTCCTCTTGTTTGAATCTTCCCTACTCTCAATGGGAAAAGCTTATCCACATCAACTCTGTCTATCCCTCTCATCATTTTAAAGACATCTATCAAGTCCCCCCTTAACCTTCTGCGCTCCAAAGAATAAAGACCTAACTTGTTCAACCTTTCTCTGTAACTTAGTTTCTGAAACCCAGACAACATTCTAGTAAACCTCCTCTGTACTCTCTCTATTCTGTTGACATCCTTCCTATAATTAGGCGACCAAAATTGTGCACCATACTCCAGAATTGGCGTCACCAATGCCTTGTACAATTTTAACATTACATCCCAACTTCTATACTCAATGCTCTGATTTATAAAGGCCAGCACACCAAAAGCTTTCTTTACCACCCTATCTACATGAGGTTCGACCTTCATCTTAGAGGGAATGCAACATTAGAGACACAAAGTTCTTGGGAAATGCAAAGATATGGGTGAACAATTTTCCACCATAATCTCTGTGTGGAACCCAGTTATATTTTGTTCATTCTTCAACAGGGTTGAAGAATGAACATAGCATGTTATTGGCAGAATGGATTCAAACTGATAGTTGTGCCCTTGACAGCCTAAGCCTGCAGAATTTTGCATGCAGTATTTGTAAATTGAGGTGAGAAATGATTCCATCCATCACTAATACAGAAAGAGATCAACTGTCATTGGCAGGTAATAGCAGACACCCCTCAGTTTAGTCTGTACCACCTCCAAAACAATTGTTTCAAAGTCTCAATATCTTGTGCAAAATATCAACATAAAGAAACTCACCTGTACCTTATATGATGTGTGTACATTTGATATGTTTCTTCCCATTTTCATTTACTCATTTTGAGCTCATGACTTTAACTTAAATACTTCTGACTGACATGGAGCTGGTTGTAAATTCTGGGGCAGATTGGACAACCATCACTGAAACTACAATTTTAACTTTGATGTCAGACTGTTTTCCCCATAGCTCATTCACAATCACGCATCCACACAGTTAGTGTAACATGCATCCAACAATAGAGAACACAGCATATTTTAAAACAATATTATTCCTGATTAATTCAGATATCATAGCCGGTAGACCACTTCACAATCATTTCAGTTCATGCAGTATTTTCACTATTACCAGCATTTACCTTCCTTATAGATTATCATGCGATTTAGAGCATTCTAACTGTTAAATTGGTTTATAGACAATAGATGCAGGAGTAGGCCATTTGGCCATTCGGGTCATGCAATGTGATCATGGCTGATCATCCCCAATCAGTACCCCGTTACTGCCTTCTCCCCATATCCCCTGACTCCGCTATCTTTAAGAGCCCTATCTAGCTCTCTCTTGAAAGCATCCAGAGAACCTGCGAGGCAGAGAATTCCACACTCACCACTCTCTGTGAGAAAGTGTTTCATTGTCTCCATTCTAAAAGGCTTACTCCATATTCTTATTTAGTATGTTGTATCCAGCCTGCCCTCCTCCTCTGACAGAGAGGACTGAAGTAAAATATGCAGTACACCAAGGCTCAATGAACAGAAGGAGTAAGTGATCCACTTCCTGTCCGAATAGATCACTTTAAAAAAAAAAAAAAAGACAAACTGCTGGAAGAACTCAGCGGGTCAGGCAGCATCTCTAGAGACCATGGGTAAAGTTAAAGTCACATTTATTCATCACATGCACCAACTAAGGCACAGTGAAAAGAATTTGCCATGCAGCGATACAGTTGAAAAAAGAACACACAATACACAATAGAATTTAACATAAACATCCACCACAACATTCTTCACTGCGGTGGAAGGCAACAAAGTTCATTCAGTCCTCCTCCTTTGTTCATCCATGGTCGGGGCCATAAACCCTCCGTAGTCGCCGCTATGGACAGACGGATGTACAGGCCCTCTCGTCGGAATGATGGCAACTCCGGCGTCAGGACGGTTGAACACATTCCACGGCTTGGAGTGCCCGAGGCGGCCACTTTCTTACCGGAGACTGCGGCTTCAGGATGGTATAGGCTGCAGGCCGGCGGTCGGAGCTCTTCTCCGGCGATCCCCGGCAAGGGATCCCAGACTCCAATGGTAAGTCCACGCCACAGCCGCGGCTAGAAGCTTCGCAGACCGCAGCCCCATGATGCCAAAGTGACTAGGCCAGCAATCGGAGCACTTCTTTCTGGCGACCTCCGGCAAAGGTTCGCCCCATTCTGCGATAGAAAAGTCCACGCTGCGCCCGCTGCTGAAACTCCGGGCCCGACTCCGGGAAAGGCCGCTCCAATCCAAGATGTTAGGCCGCGAGGGAGGTGGGGCAGTGCCATGGAAAAAGTCGCCTCTCCGTCGAGGAAGTGACTGAAAAACGGTTTCCCCCTTTTCTCCCCCACCACCCCCCACATAAGACATACCGAGAGACATTAAAACAAACATTTGGACATACTAAAAAAAACAAAAAAAGTCGAAATAACGAACACGCTGCTGGGCAGGGCAACCGACTTGCAGCGCCCCCAACCAACCAGTGAAGTTTTGGGTCGGTACCCATCTTCGGACTGACCTGCTGAGTTATGTCAGTTTTTGTAAACCAGTATCTGCAGTTCCTTGTATCCATGCTTAAACGAGCAATCCTCTCTTTGAAACAAATTATGCCTCGTGAGACAGTGATTCACAATCAATGTGAATAAGCACATTTAAAAACAAAAAACAGATTGATATTTTACACCCATATCTGAGCAGGATCACCTGAATGTATAAATTAAGCCTCTGGTTTGGGAAATTAATCTAAAATTCGTCTGCACGAATTCATGTGAACATTTGGCGCTGTGATTTGTGAATTTACAAAATGGCCCTGTTCCTCCAAAGCTGCATGTTACAGAAATCTGCTCTCCAGGATTTTGCATCGATGAACTTCATCTTTGAATGTGGTTTTACATTGCAGTTGCAAAGCCACAGGTATGATAGTGGCATAAACAGATTCATACATTACGTCACATCGAGACAGTCCATTTGGCCCTATTACTTAATACACTGCACTCACATCATTCCTTCTGTATATCATTCTTTTCCCACTCATTATCTGCTTAGCTTCCTTCGAAGTGCCCAAACCATCTCAACAAATAATGGTAACAGTATCATTTCTAAATGCTCTCTGGGTAAGGCAAATTCTGCTGAACTCCTTACTGAATAATTAAGAACTGCATTTATTAACATTTTTGGTCTCTCCCAAACCATCTCTACACCTATCGCTTCTGTCATGTCAATATTAGCTATTTTTCTAAAGAGCACTGTAATGCAATGGTGTTGATCTCTAAAATATTGCTGAAAGCATAGATGCATTGTACATCTTTATCCTTTAAAGTGGAAATAAAGGACTATTATATATTTGAACATAAACAAGCTGTTTTTTAGCCTAGATCCTGAGTCAGCTCAGTTCAGCCATTCCTTCATCAGAAGACGAGGAAAAAAAAAAATCAGGTCACAGCAAATAAATCTCATACATAAGCTGTAGCACCAATGCATACACATAAACAATATTTGTATCCTGTATTGTAGATACTGTACTGTTTTGTATGCTGTTATCAGGCAACCAAACCATCCGACCACAACTAGAGAGCAGTCCTGAACTATTTACCTCATTGGAGACTCTCGGACAATTTTTGATTGGACTATACTGGCTTTATCTTGCACTAAACGTTATTCCCTTATCATGTATCTGTACACTGTGAATGCCTCGATTGTAATTACCTATTGTCTTTCCGCTGACTGGTTAGCATGCAACAAAAGCTTTTCATTGTACCCTGGTACACGTGACAATAAACTAAACTGTATTCTTTTCATCGTAGCAACAAATAAACTTGCTTCAGATAACTACATCAGGAATAAATTACCTCTGTTGGCGCGTCTTAAAATAAAATATATGTGGAGTGAAATGATTTCAGAGATTTGAACTGAAAATCAAGTGAGGAATTCTATCAGCTTTTAATGTATTCTTCCTCTTCATTTGCCTGAAACAAATATTTCATCAAAACTGAAGATCTAAATCCATGACCAATTCAATGTCCAGCGAAAGTATACAAACTGCTCAGGCGGTTCCACCGCATATTGGCACTCTGGGAAGATGACTAGGCTTTGTCTTCCTGTGAAATGAAAAGAATTATTAAAAAATTGCTGAGATGTAATAAAAAGCACAATGGGTTTCAACAGGGAACAAAAAAAATATCCAAACTAACAAATGACAGCAAATGTACATAGCATTTCTCCATAACTTCCAAAAACTTAATACAGAACACCAAGGTCATCCATGGTCCACAAGGTTGTTCTCTCCAAAACTACTTTGAATACTACTAATAATGTATCTGATGCACTCGAGCTGGTGAGTAAAAATTAGCTCAGAGTTCCTGTTCATAACTGACCATAAATCAGAGAAGCCTTCTGGAATCTGTAGAGATTGACAGGCATCATAGCGAGTCAACTGGGGGTTAGGCTTCCATGGGTTCATTAAAGCTGCAGAATCTAATATGAAGTTCATTGAGTCATCCAATAGCCTAGCATGCTCCAATCAACTCAAAAACCAGCGAGTCTCACAATTTTAGATTTTCATTCAACCCCATCCATGTAAAACTGATTTTTTTATACTGATCATTAACAAGTTTAAAACACCATGGAAACTTAGAGGTGGAGGATTTTGTAGTTATCTAAAATTGGAGAATTCAAAGTTCACACCGCTGGTTTATAAGCTACCCAAGCAGAATATGAGGTGTTGCTCTTCCAGCTTGCATGTGGCCTCACTCAGGCAATGAAGGAGGACCAGCACAGAAAGGTCAATATGGGAAAGAGGTGTTAAAATAGTTAGCAACCGAGATATCTGGAGGAACGAAACAGTTGCCAAGTCTACACTCTGTCTTGCCGAAGTACAGGCCATATCGGGAACAATGGATGCAGTAGAGGAGGTATATGTGAACCTCCGTTTCACCTGGAAAGTTTTTTGGGGTCCCTGGAAGGAGGTGAAGGAGGCAGAGGGACAGGTGTTACATCTCCTGTGTTTGCAGGGGAAAGTACCTGGGGGAAGGGGTAGTTTGGGTGGGAAGGGATGAGTGAACTGTTTCTGTGGAAGGCAGAAAGGGGTGAGGACTGGAAGATTTGAGTGGTGGTGGTGGGATCACGTTGGAAGTGACGGAAATGGCGTAGGATAAAAGCTGGTGGGATGAAAAAGAAGTCTATCCTCGTTCCGTCCAGGGGAATGAGAGCAGAAATATGGGACACACAGGAGATGCGGGTGAGGGATCCATCTATGACAGCAGGGGGAAAAAAAAATCACATTTACTAAAGAACATCTTGGTGGTCCCAGAATGGAAGGCTTCATCTTTGGAGCAGATGTGGCAGAAACAGATAAATTGAGAGTAGGGGAGTATGTCTATGCAAGAGACAGTGTGGGAAGATGTGTAGTCCACATAACTGTGGGAGTTGGTAGGTCTGCAGTAGACATTAGTTGATAGTCTGTACCCGGTGATGGAAAAAGAGAGATAAAAAACAGGGAGAGAGGTGTCAGAGATAGTCCAGGCTAAGTGAGCGCAGGGTGAAAGTTAGTGGTAAAGTTAATGAAATTAACGTGCTCTGCACAAGTGTAAGAGGGAGTCCCCAATGCAAACGTCGATGTAGCAGAGAAACATAGGGTATGGTGCCAGTGTACATTTAGAATAAGGACTGTTCAACACAACCAACAAGAAGGCAAGCATAGCCTTCTTTGGAGAAAGCGAGAGGAGCCAAAGAAGTTATTGAGAGCGAGGACATATTCCGCCAGGTGGATGAATGTTAGTACAAGGAAATTGACTGGGTTTCTGTTCAAGCTTCAAGTTTCAGTTATCTGGACCACATGTCCTCCCAGCCTGCCTCTAGCAAAGACTTAATCCCCTATTGAATTTTTAGATGTCCTTGGTCGATTGTAAATGTGATTTCCCCCCCTACGGTCATAGATGAACCCCTCGTCCGTGTCTCTTCAGTGTTCCGTAGTTCTGCTCTTGCTCCTCCTCCTTCAAGACAAAACTAGGATAGAGATCCCTTGGTCGTTTCCTTTCACTCCAACCACCGCATCAATCCCTTTGTCTCACACAGCCTGCATTTTCATTTCTGGCCTTTGCCCGCCATCTGCCTATCAATCCCATCCCCTCCCCTGTATCAGCCTATTACCAATTGGACTTTATCTGCCCCTTCTCTCATCCAGATTTTACACTTACCACACTCAATCAGGCTGAAAGGTATCAACCAGAAACATCTGCCCATATTCTCCAGAGATGCTGCCTGACCCACTGCGTTACTGCACCATGGTGGGTTTTGTTTTATAAGCCAGCATCTGCTGTCCCTTGTATACACCTTTACCAATCAGTATTCGTTCTTGTCACCTTGATACAAGATTATCTCCAAAGTTGCACCAAGTATGGGGAAGGAATTTTTCAGCACAGGCATAGCTGTTCCCTCATAGCCCCAACAATCCTGTGCTTTCCATGTGGAGTTTGCACATTCTACAGTGACTGTGGGATTCTCCTGGTTGTTTGCTTCCATCCACATTTCAAAGATATGCAGCTGGTAGGCTAATTGCCCTCAGTGTAATCCACCCTTATGCCCGTCCCACTTAGGAAACCTGAACGGAAACCTCTGGAGACTTTGCGCCCCACCCAAGGTTTCCATGCAGTTCCTGGAGGTTGCAGGTGGTTGCCGGAGGTTGCAGGTAGTGGAAGCAGGTAGGGAGACTGACAAAAACCTCCGGGAACCGCACGGAAACCTTGGGTGGGGCGCAAAGTCTCCAGAGGTTTCCGTTCAGGTTTCCTAAGTGGGATAGGGGCATAATAGTGTAGTAAATGATAGAAGGGAATGCAGTTAGAATAAAAAGTTATATGTGAGTATAAATTGGAGCTTGATAGACACTAAATGCTGTACACCAAAAAGGTCTTTAATCTGAATTTGCTGTACACCTAACTTTAATCTGAATTTGAATGGTTACAAGATATATCAATAGATGCAAAGAAACAGCTTTTAGTACTGTGTACTTTTTCTGACCAGTTCTGATTTTTTCAGGTCAAGAGAATGAACAAAAGATTAGATCAGATATAAACCCTCCCCCAACTTCCATACCCGTTACCATAATATACTATCCAAACCTTGTTCATCTATCACTTTTCTTCAATGACCTATGATGGCTCTACACTTAAAACATCTTTGTTACTCAAACCCTCCATGGGCTTCCTCCACCTCATTTCGAGTTCCTGGGAAATATTTACTTCTAAATAAGCTTTCCTCTTATGCAATTCCTTTATTTCATCATTAACCAATCTCCTTGTACACCTCTGATTAAAATGTTACCATGCTGTCCTTGAGCACCATTTCGCTTTAATCAGAACACACTAGCTCAGATTTGTACTAGGTTGAAAGGACAAGACAATGAAAAGCTCTAGTAAACCAAAAGGAGAAGCTCAACTAGAACACACAAGAGGATAGATTTCATGTACATGAGCATGGAGTTTCAAAAACCAAAATGAAATTAATAAATCAGCATGATTTATCACCTTCATAAACTGCTTGGGAGTACCATATTCCAGACTCAAATGCTTTCTATCAGGTTGGGTCAAGAAATAATTCATGCATTTTCATTAGTTTAATATAACAAATTATGTTTTATTCCAGAATCAACCTATTCATTAGGTACATGGAGATACATCAGTTATTTAATTCAACTAATCAGCTGAAAGTGAAACTTAGCTGCAACATAAATTGAAGTATTATTGTTAATCAAAACAACAAAGCCATGTGACCATTAAAATGAAACTGTTTAAACTTTATCAGCTATACAATGCAGAAAACAGCAACAATGTCTTTATTATTATCTCACACTTAAAGGATTCAAATTAAACTGAAAAGTATCTTAAAACAAATAGGAAAAAAAGTCAACAAGTGCAAATATATTTGACCCATACATTCAACAGTACATTTCCTTACTGCAAATGGACAATTCACTATTCTGAATTTACATTGCCAAGCATTGAAATCTATAAGCAGAAAGTTGGAAGGATCAGTGGAAATATTCTGTGTAGCACATGATTTCTGCCTCAAGAGGTTGCATTAGCCTTTAATAATGAATCACTAAGAACCTCTAGTGGTAGAAACCAAGTATTGCAATGTCAAACTGCACAGCCTTCCAGCAAAGCTTTCATTGCTCATCTATTCAAATGGTCAACTTTCAAATTAATGACTAGCTTGGTCCTCTTGACTTAAAACAATCAACTTGACACTCAATGTCATACAGATAAATTTTAAATGGTTCTCAAGTAATTTTGAATGAAGGATAATTCAGATGAAAATCTTGGACTGAAGTAGATGGATCAAAAACGATCACCCAGCTAATAACAAGAGATAGTTTAAAAATAGTTTCAATATTCAAGGTTTAGTTTTAATCACTGTTGCATACAAAATATAAATCTCCTAGACACGAGGATTTACTCAAACACAGTATTGCTCTTAAAAAGTTTCAAAGCTTAAATGCAAGATAAACAGATTCAAATTTAAGAGAAATCACTCATTTTGCTTTTGATTTACATTGTGTTCAAGCAGGCATGTATGGAGGCGGAGGTTCCTTCTCCGGCATCTTCACAGCCATTTCGTAGGTTGGGAGCACATACTAAAACAAATAATTGTGAAAGTCAGCTGTACTATTTCAACAAAAATATCTTAAAGTGCATTTAAGTTAGTAATTGAATTAAGAACTATGTAGGATTTTAGTTAATATGACATTTCAAAGAGATCAAGCTATGATGTACCAAATAGAAGGAAACACCCTACATACTTGGGCATCATTGACTACACCAAGCATCCAAAATCTGTATATGAAATAATCTTGCCAGTGTCATGTCCCTGCCCAAGAAAACAATGTATGGTACAGAATCCAAGACAAAGATGCCTAATAAATAAAGTTAAGTATGTACATTTGGGCTTGGGGCAGGTTGCAAACAAGGGATAAAGGTAAGCTGAAGTATACAGGGAAAATTCAACAAAGATAGACAAAATGCTAGAGTAACTCAGCAAAACAGGCAGCATCTCTGAATAGAAGGAATGGGTGACGTTTTGGGTCGAGAACCTTCTTCCGGCTGAGTCAGGGGAGATAAAGAAATAAGGAAGTGATAGGTGTGAAAACGTGACATCAAAGGGGATGGTGATCAAGGAAAATGTATAGACAATTTTTAGATAGGACAAGGTGATAGATAAAATTTAAACAAGGGTCAAACTGACTGGACAATCAGACTGGTTAGAGAACTAGGAAGAGTAAGGGATGGAGAGAGCGGAAAGCAAGGGCTACTTGAAGTTAGAGAAGTCAATATTCATACCACTGGGGTGTAAGCTGCCCATGCTAAATGCTGTTCCTCCAATTTGCGCTGGGCCTCATCCTGACAATGGAGGAGGCCCAGGACTCCACTCTTGCTCCTAGCTAAAAATGATCTATGTATGGGTGGTGGGGGGGGGGGCTTAGCTACTGCTATTCTAGTATTTAAGTGCAACAGGGGTACGCCAAGTAACAGGCTAGTGGGCATTACATCAGTGGAAAGGAATTCCTGGTGAAAATCCCAAGGGATATGTACATTTAAGAAGATTGGAACTGATCAGAGATACCCTGCATGGCGTTGCGTGAGGAAACCCTGTACTACTAATCTAACCAAGTTTCTTTTTGAGGAAGTAACCAAGATTGATGAAGACAGGCAGCTAGATGCTGCCTATGGACTTTAACAGATGTGATGAGTTTCTAGACAGTCAGCTGGCCCAGCTTAAACAGACACATGGGATCCAAGGTAAGTTGACGCATTTCAGTCAAAAATTGGCTTAGTGATGAATAAAGAAAATAGCTGTAGAAGATAATCTTTCTATTTGGAAGTCTGTGACTAGCAGTGTATCTGCCACCACCCTTGTTATTCACGATATATATTATCATTTTAGATGTAAATCAAGGTGATATGATTGGTATGTTTGTGGAATGAATGAAAATTGATGGTGTTGAAGGTTCCAAGCCTGCAACAGGGTATAGATCAGATGGAAAACTGATTGGCAGATGGAATTTAAGGCCAAGCGTAACTTGCTGCATTTAGCAGAGCCAAATAGGGGTTGAACACAAACAGCAAATGGTGGGGCATTAAGGAATGTCGATGAACAAAGATATTGTGTTTTGTCTATCGTTTTTTTGAAAATAACACACAGATGAGTTTGAAGGCAGAATGAAGCATGCTTGTCTTTATAGATCAGCCTATAAAATATAAAAGTTAGGTTATGAAATTACAACTTTGCACAACACTAGTTAGACCACACTTGGGAGTATTGTGTGCAGTTTTGGATGCCTCGCCACAGGAAGGTGGTGGCCGCACTGGAGTAAGCACTGCAACGTTTCCTGTATTGGAGGATGTTAATCATGGAGAGAGATTGCATAGGCTAGGCATGTTTTCTCCAAAGCAAATTAGGTTATTGAAGGAACTGCAGAGCTTTCTAAACAAACAGCTGTGGCGAACATTATTCAGCATTGCAAAAGGTAATATTTGATAGGATTGTTTCTCAAGACATTGCAGTAACAATGATCTGACTCCGGGCAACCAGGGGTAAGCTATTGATAGGAATGAGATAGGTGGATGGATGAATGCACTTGTTGAGCTGAACACTGATGGGGAAGTTAAGAATGGACCCAACCTTCATAATACTACAAATCAACTCTAGAACATGCACCAAAATATGCTAAAATAGAATACTGAAACTAGTTCCTTTCTAAACATTTGGTGTAGTAATTATTTGAGCGAAATTATTTTTTATTTCTGTACATGCTACAATTTGAAAACACAGGAATATTTCAATCCTACAACATACTCACGTGTTAAATTGTGCTATGGGATTGAACGTAATCTGATATTCCCATAATAGGCAAATAAAGTATTCAGAAAGACAACGTGATTACTTTTAAAAAGTGCCCAATAAATAAGAAATTACAAAAAGTTAAGTTAAAAAATGTTGCATCTACTTAGTCTCACTGTTGTTTTGTTACATTTTCACTACCGAAGCCAAAAACAAATTCATGGCCCAAAAAATTTGCTTGAATGAGAATACATTGACAAACTCCATGACCAAGTCATAATGCCACTTGACAATTATGTATAGCTTTCGTACAATTGATGCAATTTCATGATTGAGATTACATGATTAGTTTGGTCAACACAAAATGTTTAACAGCTAACCAAGTTAAAATTCTGTTCCTTGGATTTACAGTCCCATTAAACTGGTCAGGAGAATCGAAGGTAGAGAAAATTGCTGAAGAAACTCAGCGGGTGCGGCAGCATCTATGGAGCGAAGGAAATAGGCAACAATGGAATCAGTCTGAAGAAGGGTTTCGGCCCGAAACTTTGCCTATTTCCTTCGCTCCATAGATGCTGCCGCACCCGCTGAGTTTCTCCAGCAATTTTGTCTATCCATTAAACTGGTGTTGGGTTAAATAATAGTCAATACTGAAAAGAGGAAGTCTTCTGCATATGTAATCTGCAAAATCCACAGCCATCCAAAAGCAACATTCAATTTTGTAAGTGGACATGGAAACGTGTTATGGCTCCGAGACCATAAATGCATCTAAATTAGCACATTTGGCTGGTTCTAATTCAGAATATACCCCGCTTTAACAAAAAGAGTGTTGAAGTTAAAAATCCTATTCAATATTCAAAATAATCTGCAGGAGATATCAGCATTTACCTCCAAACATTAATGACACTGCATGTGCTGTTCATAATTTGCATTTACTGATTATGTTGAATCCCATGTCAAAAAACAGACACATAAAATTGTTACTGCAACAGTATGTATTTTAAACATTTCACAAGGTCATTCAAGGGCAGCATAAACAAAATCTAGACAGGAGGACTTCTGATCAGACGTGACTAAAGGGAGTATCAAGTCAGAAGTTTGGCACTGTTCCTAATGACGTGGCTGAAGCCAGGGTGTGATAGAAGAGGATTAAAAAGCTACAGCATCTGAAGCACACTGGTATCCAGTCAATCAACCTACACTCAAGAATGGAATTCAATTACGTTCAAAAAAATGTTGAGTGAGGAGAATAAGAATTTGGACATTTTAAAAATTAAAACCAGTGCTTCAAAGGTTATGTCACGGAGATGAAATGTACCCAATAAAAAGAGTTCTGTAGAGATGAAGACAGGACAGTTCGAAATTTACACCATTTAAGATGTAAAAAGAGAAAAAAGCAGATACAACCCTTCAATTCGATCCTTTTTTTGCATACCTGTATTGGTGTTTCAAAAGCTGGATATACAGATATCTCAGGTGTGTTTCTGTTGTTGATGTACTTGTAGCAGTTCCAAACACAGTTAATGAAGTAAGCCTGCAAGACATGAGAGAAAATTAATGCATTTACCCATAATTGGTTCTGTTTGATGTAGCAAAACATTGGTAGATTTCTAGTTCAAAATGAAACAATTCCAAATAAGAGTAGAAATAAGGAACTGCAGGTGCCAGTTCACAAAAAAAAGACAAAGTACTGCAGTAACTCAGTAGGTCAGGGAGCATCTCTGGAGAACATGGATAAGGCCTGAAGAGGGGGCCTAACCCCAAAACATCACCTATTTATGTTTTCCAGAGATGCTGCTTGACTTGCTGAGTTTGTGGGTGCTCCCCCACACCCCACCCCCAATAAGTATATGTAGTCAAGTAAATTGTTCTTAATGCCAGGAATCAGATAGACAGGGATTTGTTAATAGAACTTTAAACACATAAGATGTTTGAATAGAAAAGACTGATCTTTCATGTATTAGACCAAGTGGAGAGGATAAATGTTAAAACTGGACGTGTTTTATTTAAAAAAACCAGATACTACATGATGCAAGAATGGCTCATTATCAGAGAATGTATCGTAGACCACATTTCTAACCAAAGAAATAGTGAAAGAACAATTAATGAATTACAGTAAAAATAGAACTCATTGGAAATACTCAACAAGTCAGATATCTTCTGCAGAGATAAACAGAACTAATGTTTCAATCAATAATCTTTAATCAGTATACTTCCAACATTTGGCTTTTTTATTTCCAGGTTTCTAGCCTTGGCATTCATTTTATTTTTCCGTTAATGAGGAAGAAAACTGAAGACGGCCAGTGGGTAGGCAAATAAGAATTGACGAAGTGCATCAAAATCAGGTTCCCATGGCCACAGTGGCACAGCAGTTTTAACAACGTTGCTGCACAGCTCCCGTCATCTGGGTTCATTTCATTTCATATTAAATACTAATTTACATTTTCATTACTAATATTTAGCACTGTAACCACTATTCTGGATTCAAAATAAATTTTCAAAGCATAGCATATCAATCAGAGCAAAACTAATCTCACAGCAATCACTAATGTAGTATTTCTATGTTCACACTGTGTCTGAGGGAGCTTTTCCTGTGTCCCGATCTACTCACAACTGAGGGATGTTTTCGTTAGTAGATTAATTGGAAATGGTATATAATGCAGAAAATTGGATGGGGCGGGGTGGGGGGGGATTTAATGCTTTTGATCAAAGCTTGATCTGTTCTGATTAATTAAATACATTGTTTTTTACCTTAGAAGAAACATGGCATACAAAACATTACTTTGACACTGCTTCTACCACCTTACCTTAATAGTTATAATAATGGTAAAAGAAAGCAGAACCATCAGCAGAAGGCAACTGGAGTCCAAAGCAAGTAGGTCATCCTTGTAAGGAAAATCAGGCTGTAAAAAGGTAAATAAATTAGGTGCTGTACATATTAAATGTTAACTTACAATTATAACACTTCTATTTAATACTGTAACCACTAATGTGGATTAAAAAGTCATAGCACATCAGTCAGAGCAAAAAAACTTAGCTGTGTAGCGACACCATATGCGATGAATAAAGATGAGTCGTCAGGCCGGTTTAAAGAATCATTTATTCGATGGTAGTTGGTGCGCTAACTATAATACAACGTTGTTGCAGCTGAGCGAGGTTGTTCCCTCATGCTCAGCTGCCAGTTGACTCTGTAGGTCTCGCGATGAGAGCTTTTGTATCAGGACACTCCCTCTAGCCCATGACGTCACGTGCCCGCCCTCGTATCTCCTGACGAGGGTTCGAGCATGAGTGGCCCTGTTTAGGCTGACGCCACAGGACCCCCCCCCGAACCGGAGGAAGGAATAGAATGGTCGAGGGCGGCTCCTGCATGTGTGTCGGGGACACCCCGGGCGAGTGTCGGGACAGAGGCTCCACGGGCGCAGTCGACGCTCTGCGTGGGCGATCCCGAGGTACCGAGGGGTGGGAGAGGACCGATGCAGAAGCCGCCGGTCGGAAGAGACACAGCCGTATCTCCTCGACCAGCGAAGGGAGTGTCCTGAGAAATACGTCCCTCAACAACGGCTGGGAGACGTCGGCAACAAGGAAGGAAAATAACGGCCAAGGGCGGCTCCTACACGTGGGCCGGGGACACCCCGGGCGAGAGTCGGGACGGAGGCTCCACGGGCGCAGTGACGCTCTGCGTGGGCGATCCCGAGGTACCGAGGGGTGCGAGGGGACCGATGCAGAAGCCGCCGGAGATAAAATAAACAAAACAATTCCTGAACCGGGCGTGGAAAAACAGTTAACACAAAATGAACAGCAACAAGAAAAATTACAGTGCCATCAGCGTCCAAAGTTCAAATTGTCCAAAGTGCAGAATAGTGTTGCAGTGATGGCATCCAACCGGAAGATGGCGCTGTGGCCGGTAGTCAGGCTGCAGTGACGGCAGTCGTCCTGACGGTGGCGCTGTTGCCGGTAATCAGGCTGCAGTGACGGCATCCGGCTGGAAGGTGGCGCTGTGGACGGTAAGTTTGTGTTTCTCTTCTGGCCGGCCGCGTCGGCCATGTTTGTAGTTGTTCGGCCGCGTGTTTCAGGCAGCCGCGGTGGCCATTTTGCCGGCCGGCTGAAGCGGACTTCGCCAGCGATTGAATCCCTGGGCCGGACAGGCAGACAGCGCCCAGGGATCTTCAGTGTACATGCCGGTGAGGTGAAGAAAGGGCGTCTTCGGCAGGTAAGCCCGAGCTATCGGGTGGCTAGGCCCTGGGCAGTGGCCAGCCTGTTGCGGTGCCGGGTCTGCCAGTGAGGTGCAAGGCGTGGAGCCGTGGCCGCGCCGAGTCCTTTTGCGGTGCCGGGTCTGCTGCCGTGTCCGCGGTGAGGCCCGGTGCGGTGCAGGGTATGGGCCTAGCCTGTTGTCGGGAGCGGGAGCGGGAGCGGCAGGTACTCTCTCTCTCTCTGCTCCCGGGGCTGTCGGGCGTGTTGGCGTTGCTGTGGGGCAGGAGGCTGCTAAACTCGCAGCTCCTGCAGCAGCTGGTGGAGCAGCGGCGGCTGATAAGGCCTCTCTGCTCCAGTGGTCGGCTCCGGGCAGGTCATGCGGGGGAGCTCGGCGGCCGTCGCACAAGGCGGCCTGCCTAGTTGCCGGGAGCGGGAGAGCGGCAGCTTGTGGGGAAGAGGCGGCATACCTCACTGCAGGGCCGGGTTGGCAGCAGCATCGTTCTGCAGGGCTGGGCAATCGGCTGCAGACATCACGTCTCCCGAGGCTGCGTGCTTCAGCAGTCCAAACTTCAATTTGGACAGTCATTTATTCGATGGTAGTTGGTGCGCTAACTATAATACAATGTTGTTGCAGCTGAGCGAGGTTGTTCCCTCGTGCTCAGCTGCCAGTTGACTCTGTAGGTCTCGCGATGAGAGAGCTTTTGTATCAGGACACTCCCTCTAGCCCATGACGTCACGTGCCCGCTCTCGTATCTCCTGACGAGGGTTCGAGCATGAGTGGCCTTGTTTAGGCTGACGCCACAGCTGCATTATTAATTAGCAATATGAATAATTTTATCTTATTACGGAAATCATATATTTACAAGTTGCTCCCAGATCACGAAAAAGTCAGAAATGCAGCCTTGAACCACATTCCCACATGATAAAGGATGCCTATAGCCCTACAGCAGCCAGCAAATCCATGTCGCCGGTCTCCCAACTGTTCATATGTACAAGTTCAAACAAGTCAAGCTTTCAAAACCTGGGGAGGACCTGTATACAATATTCTGGTAGTTCAAGTTAAACATACTCCAACTCCAACATCAACATTTTACAAGTACTTCACTGGCATTAAAATATTTAACCACAAGCATATCTAAAGAAAAATCAAATTTTGAAAGGTCTGGGCATAAATGAGATGATAGGTACACAATACTAAAAACTAAAGAGTGCTATGTCCACATCTAGATTCTAGTCTGCCAATTATCATGCCATATAAGAGCTTTAGAAGCCAATGGTATGGAACAATGTTATTCAATAGGAGACTTTTGGATAACTTGGTATGCAGAGCTGCCAAGTTTTGTCAGAGCATTTCATTATTCTAGTACCTGAAAATCAGTATTTTGCTGAGGAAATCAGTATTTTTACGCGGTGCCAGTTTTTAATGTGCGCTTATACCCATGTAAGAGTACAAGAATGCATAACTTTGCTACCAATTGACATGTCTTCTACGCACCTTACTTGACGGTCCATCCATTGCCATCTCTTTGTATACTGCTGTTTGAATGGCTGCTTCCTGCATTTAGCACCAGATGATGATGTAAAAGCCATTTTAGAAGCCTTCCACTCCCCCCCTCTCGCTCCCTCTCCCTCCCCCCCTCCCTCTCTCCCCCTTGAGCCCACCCACCGTTCTGTAAAATCAAGGCCAATCCCAATGTAACTGCAATCCCACTGGTAACCTTTCACCACTAGGCTTATCCCGAATTCTACCACTACCTGAAAAATAATTAAAGGCTCAAAGAGAATTCCAAAGACTCATTGTTATACGAGAATTTTCCTGAACAGTCTGTGACCCATAGCGCTGTGGCTATAGCGCTATGTGTAAAGCCCATAGCGCTATATTTAGAACCCACAGCGCTATAGCCGACTGCTCTTCGTTTAAATTCCCACGCATTAAACTGACAGCGCTCTGTTTAAACCTGGAGTGGGACAGGCAGCGACTCTGGAGAGAAGGAATAGGTGACGTTTCTGGTCGAGACCCTTCTTCGGACTGAACTGAACTCCGTATTTAAAATCCGTATTTAACAACACAAAATCGTACATCAGTATTCTTATCGCATTTCCGTACAAAATACGGAAAATCCGTACTACTTGGCTGCTCTGGGTATGCAATCAACTTAAATCAAAAATGATCTACCATTTTAAATAAAGCAAACTTATGTTATTTTCCCAAAGCAACATTAATGATTTGGGAATGAATTTTGTACTTTACAAAGGCAGGCTACATTTCATCAAAATGAACATTTAAAACACATACAGAAATACTGAAATCAAGGATGTGTTTCGAAATACTAGTATTGGTGTATGCAATGTTAATATCTGCTAATTGTAAAAAAAAAAAAATGCACATTTCACAGATCAGCAAGCTTACCAATTGGCTAAGATAGTCCTTGATCCTGGGAACATAGGTGAGAGAGCTGACGGCAACAAGGCAAGAAAGGGCAAAATTGAACAACAAGTAGCAGAAGAAAGGAATCAGCCATCCTCCACGATGCTGGATGAAGAGGAAATAGTAAAGAGAAAGTCAGGTGAATTTGCAATTACAAAGATTACTATTTTAGTGGACAAAATTCTTAGCATGAAAATACTTACAGTGACAGCACCATACACCAACATGGCACTGATAGTAAACATCAAAAGAGAGATGGTAAACCCAACACAAGCATTTTCTAAACAAAAAGAAAATAGAAAATAATGAAACAAATTCATGAAAACAGAATTTAATTTTAAAAAATTCATCAGGTCTATGGGAATATTTGGAAAAACTGCCAGGTTTGTAATTTAAACTTTATACGCAAGCCATGGAGGCATCATTCAATTGCTATAACTATTTCCAAGAGAAGGGAACTCCAATATCATAAACAGGGCTGTCAGATGGCTTCAACAACAAAGCAAATTCAAACTAGACTGCTAGTCTTGGACAATCAAAAAAAAACCTTATCTAGCTGGCTTTTATTTCTCATTAAAAAGACACCTTCAATTAATAATTCTCTTTAGGTCTGATTGCAAATTCACCAAGAATAACATGTGCTGGAAATTGATTTTCTACATTTGGGAATCAGTTCTTTAAGAACCGGCTATGGTAAAGATTGATATCATTCTGCATTTCAAACAAGCTAATTATTTGAAATGAAAATGGAGAATAATCCCAAGTGTTAATAGCGTTTTTTGTCTTAACATCAATCCTATTGTCTTGTTCAGACAATATAAATAAACAGTTTCCAATGATAAAAGTAGTTGGTCCAAATTGTTTACCCTGCAACAATTGTACTATTATCAATAATGAATTTCAGGAATCAATATTAATACTAGCTTTAGTCCAATTCAACCGCTATTTATGTTTTGATTTTACGTTCAAAGTATGCATTAATGATGGATCAATTTCAGCACAGCTATTGTACATGTAAAAATGTTCCTCTGGCATATAGGAACTGACAGAGCATTTTCCCAGGGATTCATATTTAAATGGAAATACCCAAATTGCAGATGAAAATCAATGGCACACAAATTATATTGTGTATTGTCAATGGTGAGACCACATGGAGCACTGTGTGCAGCTATAGGAAGGATGTCATTAAGTTGGAAAGGGTGGAAGAGAGTCACCTGGAAATGAATAGGAAGAAATTGGATCAGCAGAAACTGTTTTTTTTTAACTTAGCGAGTGCAGGGGGGTGAGGGGGCGACCGTAGAGGTTTACTAGATTATGAGGGGCATGTGAACAGTTTTTTCCTGCAGGGCGGATTCTAAAAATAGAGGGCAAAGGAGCAAGGCGAGAGTTTTAAGAGCAACCTCAGAGACTTTTGCATCGAGAAGGTGATCCACACCAGGAATGAGCTGCCAGAGAAAGCTATAGAAGCAGAAACAATTATTGTTTAAAAAAAAAACATTTGCAGAAATATAGATGGGAAATGTTTGGAGGGTTATGGACCAAATGTAGGTAAATGGTACTAACCCAGTATGTCAACTTGGTTGGCATGGACAGGGTGGGCTGAAGGGCCTGTAAGTCACCTATCTAATAGTCACAGCTCTATGACGATTACTAGGTAGGTTACATACATACCTGAAAAAAACATTTTGTTTGCATTTGCCTCATCCTTATTTTTTAATATAGTGGCTTTGACATACATGGTCACAGTGCTTTCACTACCCCCACACCACAAATCTCCCTTTGTTTATTTTACACGAGAACTGTACAGTCCTTTGTCTAGAATAGGCAGTGTTTTTAAAATAGTAAAAAACAAATCGACAACTATTTATTTCATCCTGATGTCTGGCAAACAGGCAAAATAAAAACCTGGTTCGAACAGTTGAAGTTTAGGAACACTATTACTGATGCTGCTTTGTAACTTGTAGTTGAGAAGTCAAATTTTAGTTCAGGGACGAGAACGCAAGGTATAGGATGGCATGTCATTAAAATGTACCAGAGCATAACCATTGGAGGTTGTAAATGCTATCCTTCAAATGAAATGCTAAACTGAGACTTGGGCTTCTCCCTTGCCAAGTAGGCTAGTAAACAATCACAAAATAAATGCCTCAGTGTTATACTGTTTACAGAACCTTGCTGTGCATAAATTGCAATAATGCTTGTAGTTCAAAACAGTGTATCTCAAGTTTTAAAAAAAAGTTAAACATCACTTGTTTAGATGTTTCATCAAATTTGATCTGGACTACTGGGTTCAGTTCAGACCACAACACACTGAACATGTATAACACTCACAAGAATTATATTAGAATTATATTCTGCCAATGGATTGCATTATCTATAGAGTTAAGGACATTTTGGGGCAACTTAGTTGGTATTTAAAATATCTAAAGACATTTTCCTTCTTGTGAAAATTCGATCAAAGTACATGTCCTTTAAGTCAGCCCATGCAGAGGAATTTAGTCATCATCTTCTCTCTCCAACCCCCACCAAATGTAGCAAAAGATAGAAATTCTTCTGCAAAAGTTAATGAACATTGAGTTTCATCTCTCTCAAAGCTGTGTCTGCCACTATAAGAATAAGTTTCTGGATCAAGTGTTTCGTAGGTGGACACACCAATATGTTTGTCAAAAGGAGGAAAATCATTGCATTTAAGTAATCTAATCATCTTCTAAGGAACAAAAGAAATATCAGTTATTTCTCATACCTGTTACTCTGTCTGAGGAATAATAGTTTCCAATAACTTCATACTGTATATCCAGTGGGGGCACAGTTTCAGGGTGAGTTACCGCCACAGTCAACAAAATGCCCATCAGCAAATTCACCACCTATTCAAAAATGTAAACACAATGTTAAAAAAGTTTCAAATATTTACCAACATCCATTACCAAGCAAAAAGTTACCAATAAATCTAATTTGTGCAATATTTACATTAGACAGTAGCATCTAATGTAATATATAGAGCAACTGTTTAAGCACAGAAGTGTCAATTTCAACAAGATGAAAGTCATCTGAAAGCTTTGCATAAAGAGATGGAAAGTATTAATGTAATGATTGAATGCTCAGGCAATGAGCATTCAATTTCATCCTTCAATAATTCTGCAAAGCAGCAATGTTACAATCAAAGTTATTCACTTGGAATTTGGAATACAATTAGGAAGGCCAAGGATCAACAAACTTGTCTTCACCAACAGTGGTGCTGGTGGAAAGTGTTAATAACTTCGAGTTCCCGGACGTGCATATCTCTGAAGATCTGTCGGGACCCAGCACATTGATTAAATCATAAAGAAAGCCCATAAACACCTCTACTTCCTCAGAAGCTTGAGGAGATTTGGTATGTCGATGAGTACTCTCTTAAACTTCTACAAGCAAGGCTCGAAATTAACGGTTGCCTGTGTGCCAATGGCCAACTAAAGTCCCGCCAGGTAACCAAAAAGCGGTGTCATTTTGCCCGTTCGTTCAACTCAGGATTGCCAACCCATCCGGAAGAGAATACTCTTTTTATTCAGGTGTTCACAAAACGTATACAATAATTGAATATTTTCTGGTGGATTCAAAACTTATCCCTTTTACACTTAATCCCAAATACCACAATAACATCATTTCTGATCATTGCCCATTAACCTTCTCCTTAAAACTAGAAGGAATGCATAATAAAAAAAAGTTCTGGAGATTTAATCCACAAATACTAACTGAGCCAAGTTGTTGTGACTACTTGAAGCAACAGATGGAATTATTCTATGAGACAAACGACACATCCGATATTTCGGCTACATTATTGTGGGAATCTTTCAAGGCCTTTATCAGAGGCTGCATTATCTCGCACCAAGCTTTTCAAAATTAAAAAAACAGGTTGGAACAATTGGAATTAGAAACACAGATTAAACAGCTTGACTCAGAAAATGTGATTGATCCATCTACTATTAAGCATAATAAGATAGCAGCATTAAAATTTAAATTAAATCAGATCCTCTCGGCAAAAGTTATTAAGATATTTCAATACACTAAGCACAAAAATTTTGAATTTGGTGATAAACCGCAAGCTTCTGGCACACCAACTGAGAAAAATGGAAAAAGATCATAATATTCAAAAAATCCGATCAGGAAAAGGTGACCTGCTCACAATTCCCAAAGACATTAATGAAAGATTCCTAAAGTTCTATCAAAATCTATATGCATCAACAGGGCTCGAAATTAACGGTTGCCCGGGTGCCATTGACCACTCAAAGCGCCGCCGGGCAACCTAAACACCGAGTCATTTTGCCCGGCTTGGCACCCAGATACTGGTTTGTACCGAAGATAGACACAAAAAACTGGAGTAACTCCGCGGGTCAGGCAGCATCTCTGGAGAAAAGGAACGCAACGTTTTGTGTTGGCGGTGACGGCTGTATTGCGTGGGCAAGATACTAGGTGCGTGGTGAGGAAGGGTCCCAGCGAATGACTGCCCCGAACAGCGGCTCCATCTCCTCCTCCTCCCGCCCTGATAAGGGCCGCTGCTTGCAAACCTGCTAACCAAAGATCTTATAGCAGAGCTCCGCTATAGGATCTTTGCCGCTAACGCGCTTTAAAAGAAAACCCTCCCGCACGCCGAGGCCGGGAGGAGGGAGGGAGGGGGAGGCCTCGGCGTGCGGGAGGATTTGTTTTTTAAAGCGGTTTTCGCCGTTAGCGGGATTGCTGTCGCGGCCGCGGCTGCTGCTGTGCGGGACCGACATTCGCTCCGACACTTCTGAAGCAGCTGCACCATAGATCCTATAGCTATAAGATCTTTGAGCTGCACCGCTCGGCCCCGCAACTTGCTGTTGGCTGGCGGAGGAGGGAGGCGGTGGCGAGGAAATCCCAACGGCCAAAGCAGCAGGGCGATGTTGTCCGAGGAGCGCTGACCTTCCTTCCTCCCCACTTCGCCCCTCTTCTCTCTCTCTCTTGTACGCCCCCTCCACCCCCACTTTATCCTGGGACCCCTCCTCTACATCCAGCACTGATCCCCATTCCCGCCTCTATTCAGTCCTCATGGACATCCCCTGCGCTCCCCTTCCCATCTCCCCCCCCCCCACTCCAATCTGTTCATCCTGCGCTGATCACCCTATCCACCTCGCATTAATTCTCCTGCCACCCACCCCCCCCCCCCATTCATCCCTACACTGGTTCCCCAATTCACCCTGTATTTACCCCTTTCCCATCCATCCTGCACTTCTCCTCCATCCATCCTGTACTAATCCACACATTCATCCCATACTGACCCACCCTCCATTTACCCTGCACCTTCCCCATTCATCCTGTAGTGAATTCCCATTCATCCTGCACAGACCCTCCGATCCACCCTGTACTGACCCCCCCCCCCAATTCATCCTGCGCTGATCTCCCCCCCCCCCCCCCCATCCATCCTGTACTGATCCTCCCATTCAAGAAGAATGGGGGGGAACAGTCTGAAGAAGGGTCTCGACCCGAAACGTTGCCTATTTCCTTCGCTCCATAGATGCTGCCTCACCCGCTGAGTTTCTCCAGCACTTTTGTCTACCCCCATCCATCCCGTACTGAACCCCCCGGTTCAACATCACTGACATCCCCCGTGCTCTCCCCTCACAATTTTACCTACTCCAACCAACACGTACTAATTCACCTGCCTCATCTATCCATCCCGCACTGATTCACACACACCCCCTTCCCTGACCCTATTGTCCTGGAAATATCTTCAGAGCGAATATTGACTATGTTTGATAACGGAATGCAATCAAATGTGTTTTAATTCCCAATGTTATTATTTGTTTTAATCCATAAAGATGGATTAATTAAATTGTGAACACGCGAAACATTAAAACCGCAGTGTTCGATTGTCACTGCTACCGTTGACACATTCTTACAGAATTCATTTTAACTCCATGCTCTTACTATGGAGTATCAGTACTGTACTATTTAATGAGCAACATTC
This sequence comes from Amblyraja radiata, assembly GCF_010909765.2. NCBI lineage: Eukaryota > Metazoa > Chordata > Chondrichthyes > Rajiformes > Rajidae > Amblyraja > Amblyraja radiata. The sequence goes on from NC_045960.1 coordinate 70,337,863, forward strand.
ACAACTATACGTACGCATATATGTTACCATGGTCCAGGATTTATGGACACAGGTTGATCATACGCTGAATAATCCAAACATATTTTTGTTTGGAAGTAGAAAGAACTAATAGAAATTGCATTAACTGCAATGTGTAAAAAGAGTTGAGATACTGTCTTATAATTTTGCTGCATGTCATTGTGGGATATATCATGTCTTGATTGGTGAATGTTTAGTTTGTGACTTTATTTGAAGCAGAAATAATATGCGAATGCTTCATTGAGTATAATTCCGACTGGTAACTACGCACTTTATCCGAGCACATTATCGCGCGCGTCATGCAAGCCATCTTAAATGACCACCTAAACTGTAATTTGGCAACCTAAAAAGCTGCCACGGTTGCCCGGCTGGCAACAGGGAAAAAAAGTTAAGCGAGAGCCCTGATCAAAATCATCAGCCGACTCTGCAAAGATCAAAATCTTTCTTGACAATTGCAACCTCCCATCACTTAATGAGGAGGAACGAGAAGAATTAGGTGCTGAGATTACAATAAAGTATATTGAAGAGACTATCAAATCACTGAAAAGTGGGAAAATGCAAGGTCCAGATGGGATCAGTAATGAATTCTACAAAAATGCAATGATTTAATTTCCCCACGTTTACGAGCCCTTTATATACATGCTTTTAAAGAACAGACCTTACCACAAACCCTTGCTGAATCAACCATTACATTGATACCTAAAAAAGATAAAAATCTTGAAGAGCCTGGATCATAGAGCAATAGCTCTTCTAAATACATATCAGAAAATATTAGCCAAGACTTTGACAAGAAGACTAAGTCTGTACATTAGTAAATTAATACACCCAGACCAAACTGGGTTTATACCTAAGCGACATTCGTTTCATAATTTGAGATGCCCGTTTAATATAATTTATTCACACAGAACGATAAATGAAGATTTAACAATTATTTCTTTAGATGCAGAAAAAGCTTTTGACCAAGTAGAATAAGCCTATCTCTTTACAGTGTTGGAAACATTTCATTTCATGGCTGTTCAAAGCTGTTATATAACAACCTGACAGCCAGAATATTGACTAATCAAATTCTGTCACCTAAATTTCAATTATCCAGGGGTAATAGACAAGGATGTGCCCTTTCACCAATGTTATTTGCCTTAGCCATAGAACCCTTAGCAGAAAGCATCAGAGTACATTCGGGTATTCATGGATACAATACTAAACATACCAATAACAAGATTTCGTTATATGCAGACGATGTACTCTTATACATCACCAATTCCCAAGTTAGTATCCCAAATGTATTAAACCTTATAGAACTATTTGGTTCCTTTTCAGGGTATAGAATAAACTGGAATAAAAGTGAAATTATGCCAAAAAAGCTCAAGACCCTTCATAACTCCAAAAAATTCCTCTTAGAATTGTTACTGAAAAATGTAGATACCTTGGAGTCTACGTGACTAGAAAATACATCTCTCTATTTCAAACAAATTTCCCACCATTAATTACTAAATTAAATGCCCTCATTCAATTCTGGAAAACACTCCCTATTTCCCTTATAGGTAGAGTAAATGCCATAAAGATGGTTTCCCTTCCACAACTCCTATACCTATTTCAATCAATACCGATATATCTCCCCAAAAGTTAAAATTTTAAAAACATTTCTTTAGATGCAGAAAAAGAAATTTCATTTGGAACTATAAAACCCCATAGAATACATAAAAGACATTTGTGTAAATCTAAAGAAAATGGAGGATCAGCACTCTCTAATTTCCTTTTCTACTACTGGGCGACTAATATTAAAACTTAATCTACTAGATGGATGATACATGTCAACAGGTAAATTGGTTAAAAATGGAGAGGGAAGATTGTTTGCCTTTTAATATAGCGCAATTCTTCTTTCTCCAACACATCTGAATAAGTCAACGTATGAGCAAAATCCGATAATACACAGTACCCTATGCATTTGGAAACAGTTGAAATTAAGTCTCAAACTGAGAAATTTCTCTCTCCTTTTACCAATCGCTAACAATCCCTCGTTTAAACCGTCTACTTTAGATAAGGTGTTTGCACAATTGAAAAACTCAGGAATTAAAACGGTGGGAGTTCTCTACGAGAAGGGGATTTTCCTCTCGTTTCAAGAACTACAGGAGAAATATCATTTGAAAGCAAGCAATCTTTTTAGATATCTTCAAATCCGAGACTATGCGAAAACATATACACAAGACTGTCATTTTATGGGTCCAGATATACTAGACAAATGCATGAATAGACATGTCGATACAAGCAAGTTAATATCCTACATTTACAACACTCTTTTAATTGCACATACCCCATCTTCTGAGATGCAAAGGTAAGCATGGGAAGACGAATTGGGCTAATTAATTTCAAAGGATATCAGGGAGGAAAGTCTACTATACATACACTACTGCTCTCTCAATGTCACACTCCCTGCTACAATTTAAAATACTGCATAGACTACTATTCAAAGACCAAATTGAACAAGATCTTCCCAAACGTCTCTCCAATTTGTGATGAATGTCACCTCCAAGAAGCGACTATAACCCATTCTTTTGCTTCCTGTATAAAGTTACAAAACTTCTGGAGGGGAATATTTGGTATCTTCTCTAAAATACTTAAAATTAAATTGGAACCAGACATAAAACTGATCACATTAGGTATGTCAGAGGCCTGTTCTAAGCTAACGATATTTCAAAGACGTTTCCTCAATTACGGCCTAATAACGGCAAAAAAACAAATACTCAAATTTGCAAGAATATTCCATGCTTTAATTGTGCGGGGGAACTCCATGGAGCAGCCAGCATCTCTGGATAGAAGAAATTGGGTGATGTTTCGGGTAGAGACCCTACTTTAGGCTCCCTCCGGTTTTAGTGTTTTAATTTAATTTAAAGTTACAGCGTGGAAAAAGGCCCTTCGGCCCAGAGTCCACGCCGTACACTAGTTCTATCCCACACATTAGCGACATAAGTCAAGAGTGTTTTATTCTCTCACGTCCCAGTTAGAACAATGAAATCCTTACTTGCAGCAGCATAACAGAATATGTAAACATAGTAATCTGTAAACAATGTTATAAACGAGAAAACAAAACAGTGTGTATTTACATATATTGTTTGTTTGTGTGTGTGTGTGTGTGTGTGTGTGTGTGTGTGTGTGTGTGTGTGTGTGTGTGTTATACCCACACACAATTTCCCTCCTGGGATTAATAAAGTTCTATCGTATAGTATCGTGTGTGTAGGAAGGAACCGCAGATAAACACAAAAAGCTGGAGTAACTCAACAGGTCAGACAGAATCTCTGGACAAAAGGAAAATATTACGTTTTGGGTTGGGTCTGATAAAGGTTCCTGCACACCTTTGGAATATGGAAGGAAACAAGAGCACCCAGAGAAAACCAATGCGATCAAAGGGAAAAGGAGTAAACTCCATACAGACAGCATCCATAGTCAGAATCAATTCTGGGTCTCTGGCACTTTTAGGCAGCAACTTTATGGTGTCTTGCTATTGAGGGAGTGCAGCGTAGGTTTACAAGGTTAATTCCCGGGATGGCGGGACTGTCATATGCTGAGAGAATGGAGCAGCTGGACTTGTACACTCTGGAGTTTAGAAGGATGAGAGGATATCTCATTGAAACATATAAGATTGTTATGGGTTTGGACACGCTAGAGGCAGGAAACATGTTCCCGATGTTGGGGGAGTCCAGAACCAGGGACCACAGTTTAAGAATAAGGAGTAAGCCATTTATAACTGAGACGAGGAAACACTTTTTCTCAGAGATTGGTGAGTCTGTTGAATTCTCTGCCTCAGAGGGCGGCGGAGGCAGGTCCTCTGGATGCTTTCAAGAGAGAGCTAGATAGGGCTTTTAAAAATAGCGGAGTTAGGGGATATGGGGAGAAGGAAGGAAAGGGGTACTGATTGGGGATGATCAGCCATGATCACATTGAATGGCAGTGCTTGCTCGAAGGGCTGAATGGCCTACTCCTGCACCTATTATCTATTGTCAATGTACTGCCCCATAGTCTTGAACTGAATTAAAACATACAGTAGCTGTAAAGGGGGACATAGCGTGATTTAGAGATTTAAGACTGAAAATGGATAGTTTATTTTTTTTAGTAACCAAATTTATCAGCGTATAATTTTTTTGTGTGTTGGAAAACAAAATAACGTGGCACAGCTGGTCGACTTGCTGCCTCACACGCCAGAGATCTGTGTTCGATCCTGTCTTCGGGCGCTGTCTGTGTTGAATTTGCACATTCTCCCTGCAAGCGTGTGGGTTTCCTCCCACATCCCAAGATGCATTGGCTTTGTAGGTTAACGGGTCTGTCCCAGTTGGGCAGTCATTTGCACGTCATTTACGCAATATAATTTACGCATCACGACGCACGCATTACGCGTGCATGGTGCGTGGTGACGTGGGTAGTGACGCGCAGTGCCCCAGGATTTTGGGATGTACAAAAACTTTGCGCGCCATCTGCCCTTAACTTGTCTCTATAAAATAGCCCCTAATGTGTAGGGAGTGGATGAGGAAAGTGGGATAACAGAACATGAGTGAATGGGTAAACAAAAAAGCTGGAGAAACTCAGCTGGTGAGGCAGCATCTATAGAGCGAAGGAAATGGGCGACGTTTTGAGTTGAGACCCTTCTTCAGACTGATGTAAGGGTGGGAAGAAGACAGGAAGAGGCGGAGGCAATGGGCTGAGGGAGAGCCGGGAAGGGGAGGTGAAAGTAGGGACTACTTGAAATTGGAGAAGTCAATTTTCATACCGCTGGGGTGTAAACTGCCCAAGTGAAATATGAGGCACTGCTCCTCCAATTTACAGTGGGCCTCACTCTGGCCATGGTGGAGGCCCAGGACAGAAAGGTCGGATTCGGAATGGGACAGGGAGTTGAAGTGCTGAGCAACCGGGAGATCAGGTTGTTTTTTGCGAACTGAGTGGTGTTGTACGAAGCGATCGCTAAGCCTGCGCTTGGCCTCACCGAGGTTGATCATACGCTGAATAATCCAACCACATTTTTGTTTGGAAATGGAAAGAAATAATAGAAATTGTATTCATTGCAACGTGTAAAAATAGTTGAGATATTGTATTATAATTTTGCTGCATGTCATTGTGGTATATATCATGTCTTGATTGGTGAATATGTTTAGTTTGTGACTTTATTTGAAGCAGAAATAATATGTGAATGCTTCATTGAGCATAATTCTGACTGGTAACTACACACTTCGTCCGAGCACATTATCACACGCGTCATGCAAGCCGTCTTAAATGACCACCTAAACTGTCATTAGGCAACCTAAAAACAGCTAGGTTGCCCAGCTGGAAACAGAGAAAAAAAGTTAAGGAGAGCCCTGACAAGCATACTGTGGAGTGTATGTTGACTGGTTGCATCACGGCCTGGTTCACCAACTTGAACGCCCAGAAACAAAGGTGATTACAAAATGTGGTGGATGACCTCCCCACCATCGAAGGGATCAATAGAGGGCACTGCCTCAAAAAGGTGACCAGCATCATCCAGGCCCCACTCTCTCATTTCACTCCTGCCATCAGGAAAGTAACAGGAGCCTGAAAACTAACATCCAAGTTCAAGTTCATTGCGAACAGCTTCTTCCTGACTATCATAGAAACATAGACATAGAAAATAGGTGCAGGAGTAGGCCATTCGGCCCTTCGAGCCTGCACCGCCATTCAATATGATCATGGCTGATCATCCAACCCAGTATCCTGTACCTACTTTCTCTCCATACCCCCTGATCCCTTTAGCCACAAGGGCCACATCTAACTCCCTCTTAAATATAGCCAATGAACTGGCCTCAACTACATTATGTGGCAGAGAATTCCAGAGATTCATCACTCTCTGTGTAAAAAATATTTTTCTCATCTCAGTCCTAAAATATTTCCCCTTTATCCTTAAACTGTGACCCCTTGTTCTGGACTTCTCCAACATTGGGAACAATCTTCCTGCATCTAGTCTGTCTAACCATCAGCTATTGAACACAATGAACTCCAACCAAAACTCCAAACTACAAACTGCCTTGATTGCACTAGGGACTTTGGGCATTGTTTTTGATTTGCATCACACACTTTAAAATTTATTGAACTTGTTATTGTTTATTATGGTACCTACTGGGTACTATGTTTACATACCTTTTGAGCTGTTGCAAGTAAGAATTTCATTGTCCTGTTTCGGGACATAAGACAATAAAACACTTGAGTCGTATTACAAGAAGCAAGACTCTAAAAAACATACACAGATGTTGACATGGAAGAGAATACGTGTATTATGTCGCAAGAGCATTATCAGAGATATTGTTGATGCTTAAAAACACATGAAATAAATTATATACAGCTTATAAACCCACACTTATTGGATACCCACAGTTTCTAGTTCATTTAATGTCATTTGAGGGCACTATGCTTATTCCACTCATTGCTTACATTTCAAAAGCTCTTCGCATGGATTCCTTCAAGAACACCAAGTTGTATGACGTTCCAGTTTGAGCTACAAATATATTTCCACCTACACAACAGTCACAATTAGCTGTTGCCCAATTATGCATTGCATGACAGAGCAAAACAATTTGCTGCCAGCCAGCCAAGATGAAATTACTTTATTACAACCAAGCGTTGCTGCCAGAATGAGAATAGGTGATTTGATGGTTAATCAATAGAAGTTTACAAAGTCATCCAGATCAGATTCAGATTCAGATTTCAGATTCAATTTTAATTGTCATTGTCAGTGTACAGTACAGAGACAACGAAATGCATTTAGCATCTCCCTGGAAGAGCGACATAGCAAATGATTTAAATAAATAATAATAAGTGATAATAAGTGTCCGGGGGGTGGGGGGGCGATTGGCAGTCACCGAGGTACGTTGTTGAGTAGAGTGACAGCCGCCGGGAAGAAGCTGTTCCTGGACCTGCTGGTTCGGCAACGGAGAGACCTGTAGCGCCTCCCGGATGGTAGGAGGGTAAACAGTCCATGGTTGGGGTGAGAGCAGTCCTTGGCGATGCTGAGCGCCCTCCGCAGATAACGCTTGCTTTGGACAGACTCAATGGAGGGGAGCGAGGAACCGGTGATGCGTTGGGCAATTTTCACCACCCTCTGCAATGCCTTCCGGTCGGAGACAGAGCAGTTGCCATACCATACTGTGATGCAGTTGGTAAGGATGCTCTCGATGGTGCAGCGGTAGAAGTTCACCAGGATCTGAGGAGACAGATGGACCTTCTTCAGTCTCCTCAGGAAGAAGAGACGCTGGTGAGCCTTCTTGATCAGAGTTGAGGTATTGTGGGTCCAAGAGAGGTCATCGGAGATGTTGACTCCCAGGAACCTGAAGCTAGAAACACGTTCCACCTCCGTCCCGTTAATGTGGATGGGGGTGTGCGTGCCGCCCCTGGACTTCCTGAAGTCTACAATGAGCTCCTTGGTCTTCTTGGAGTTAAGGGCCAGGTTGTTGTCAGCGCACCATGCTGCTAAGTGCTGGACCTCCTCCCTGTAGGCCGACTCATCGTTGTTGCTGATGAGGCCAATCACCGTTGTATCATCTGCATACTTGATGATGGTGTTAGTACCATGTACAGGTGTGCAGTCATAGGTGAAGAGGGAGTAGAGGAGGGGGCTCAGCACACAGCCCTGTGGAACGCCGGTGTTCAGGGTGAGGGTTGAAGAGGTGTGCTTGTCTAACCTAACAGACTGGGGTCTGTTGGTTAGAAAGTCCAGTATCCAGTTGCAGAGGGAGGGGTCGATGCCCAGGTTACCGAGTTTGGTGATCAGTTTTGATGGTATAATGGTGTTGAATGCTGAGCTGTAATCGATGAACAGCATTCTTACGTAAGTGTCTCTGTTGTCGAGGTGGGAGAGGGCGGAGTGAAGTGCCGTTGAGATGGCATCCTCCGTACTCCTGTTCTTGCGGTAGGCAAACTGATAGGGATCCAGTGTGGGGGGTAGGCAGCTTTTGAGGTGTGCCAGGACCAGCCTCTCGAAGCACTTGGTGATGATGGGGGTAAGTGCAACTGGGCGGAAGTCGTTGAGGCTTGCCGCAGTGGAGTGTTTTGGCACTGGCACGATGGAGGTGGATTTAAGGCACGTGGGGACAACTGCTTGGGCAAGTGACAGGTTGAAGATGTCAGTCCAGACGTCTGTCAGCTGCGCAGCACAGGCCCTGAGCACGCGCCCGGGGATGCCGTCAGGGCCAGCAGCTTTACGTGCATTAGTCCTACTCAGTGCCACGAATACGTCGTAGGGGGTGAGTGTGAGGGGTTGGTGATCGGCAGGTAGCACAGCCTTGATGGCTGTCTCTAGATTGTCCCTGTCGAAGCGGCCATAGAAGTGGTTAAGCTCCTCAAGGAAGGAGGCGTCGCTGGATGTGGGGGTGGTGTTGGAGGGTCTGTAGTCCGTGATGGCCTGGATGCCTTGCCACATGCGTCGGGGGTCGGAGTTGTTGTTGAAGTGCTCCTCAATCCTGAGCTTATGGCAGTGCTTGGCCTTCTTGATGCCCCTCTTCAGGTTAGCCCTGGCTGAACTGTAGGCTCGAGCATCGCCTGACCTGAAAGCGGTGTCCCGTGCTTTCAGCAGTAGCCTGACCTCGCTGTTCATCCATGGCTTCTGATTCGGGAATATGGTCACCTGTTTGAGGGAGGTGACACTATTGATGGTGGAGTTTATAAAGTCCAGAACAGAGGATGTGTAGGAATCAATGTCCGTGTGGGAGTCAAGGGTGGCCTGGGCTGCAAACGCCTTCCAGTCAGTGTTTCCAAAACACTGCTGAAGTGTGAAGTCCGCTTCCTCTGACCAGACTTTAACTGTCCTCCAATAATCAAATGATAGATCTTTTCAGGCAACGTTTTTGCAAATTATCAACAAGGAACGCAACAAAATGAAAATCAAAAGTATTCAAAAACCCAGCACATTAATCAGTAACTGATTACTGTTTAAAACAAGTAACAATATATTGGACTTCATTGCAAGAGGATTTTTGAACATAAATAGTGATGTATTGCTTAAATTATAGTGAACTATGATTCTGAAATTCTGCAAGACTAATTCTGAAATACAGTGTAGAGGACTAGAGCAAAAGACAGGATGGAGGTACTCACAATTCAGAGTTCATGCAAGGTTCAACTTGGTTAGTGGGATAGCAAATTTGTTATATAAAAGAGTTTAAGCAGACTGGGCCCTATAATTCTCTTGGGTTTAGAAGATAGTAGTAATCAGGTTGAAAAGTATCCAAAATGGATATTTCTCCTGAGGTTAGACACAAAATTTTAAAGCAACTCAGCGGGACAGGCAGCATCTCTGGAAAGGAATAGTGACGTTTCAGGTAGTGACCCCTCTTCAGACCCAAAATGTCACCCATTCCTTCTCTACAGAGATGTTGCCTGCCCCACTGAGTTACTCCACCATTTTATGTCTTTCTTTGGTATAAACCAGCATCTGCAGTTCCTTCTGGAACTGGATATTTCTCCCGGAAGGATAATCCATAATCAGGGGTTAGTCTCAAAACAGACAAGAATAAATCTTCAATCACAAGGGAGCTGATCATTTAAATTCCCTTCCCAACAGGGGGTTGTGGTCACTTAGTTGCTAAGTATGTTCAAGAAGGAACTGCAACATTCCCAGTTTAGTGCAGGAAAAGGGCAGACAAAAAACATCATCCATAATTTTACCAAATGAAGCAGTAAGAACAATGGACCAAATTACCCACATCGGGCCCTGTTTCTTTCATGCACATGATCTGTACAGAATGCACTTTCCAAATCAGGATTAAAAAATCAAACACAAGAAAAAGTTTGAAAAAACATGTCAATAGGGGTGAAGTGGAAACGTGACACTATAGACTATAAAAACACTTTTGCCCTGGACTGCTGTATATTGGCACCATGACTAATGCCTTTGGAATGTCTTGTCCTGAAGGTACTCCAAACACTGATGTGTATTGAGACAATGACTAATGCCTTTGAAATGTCTGGTCCTGGAAGTACCAACTGATAAAGGGCCTGTCCCACTTGGCGATTTTGCCGGCGTCATATCAGTGTCGCCAAAAGATTTTGATTATTTCAAAATACAGTGACACCAAAAAAGTGGTTGCGACACTTGAAAAAACGGCACACGTCACACGTCATCACGCTGCGTATTTTTCGGTGACATGATACGTCAGTCAATGATGCCGCAGTCGCCGAAAAAATTACCAAGTGAGATAGGCCCTTTAGATGCCTTTGAACAGTCTTGCCCTGAAGGTGCCAACTGATAAGAGACAAGCTCAGACTTGTCCTGGAGTGATGTATATGTGTATTTTTACAATACTGGAGATTTTAGCACGGAACATTAAAAATGTCATATCTCCACTGTTGCAAGTAGTATGGTATAATTTTTTTCCAGCGATTGCTACTCAAGTATGCAAGAGATAGTAGAGGTAAAATCAAGTTAGGAAATAAATTAATTCCCTGATGCAACCAGTTTATATCTCAAAAATATCAATTTTTTGGACTACAAAAATGTGACATGCTTTGACACAATGAAATAAAGAGGCAACTTCTGCATTAATTTCATTATAATTCAAATCATTTTCAAGTTTGTTGCTTTGCAGAGAAGCATGTTTCACAGTAATAAGCAAAACTTTTGATGAATTTGGCTGTGCTCTGAATGGCCATATTTCAGAGTGTAACAGTGGTTACTCGGTGTCCACCCTGTTTTAGAGTAACCATCGCTACACCACAATGGTAAATTAAGACCAAAGAACTTCCCAAGAAGATTGAACATTTTCTAGTTTGAAGAACTCAATAGATAATGAAATTATGAGAAGAAAGTAACATTAATATCACAATTCTGCAAAAGCTGCTGCATGCCAAAATTAGTGAATATTTTTAGTGTCCACCATCGCACGAGTAACACCACCATTTTGCAGTAGTTCAAGTTACATTTATTGTCACATGCACCAATCGGTACAGTGAGATTTGAGTTACCATACAGCCATACGAATAAAAACACAATACTCGATAGAATTTAACATGAACATCCCTACACAGCGGAATCAACGTTTCCCACTGTGAGGGAAGACAATAAAGTTCAGTCATCTTCCTCTTTGTTCACCCGTGCTCGGGGCCTTTGAGCCCTCTGCAGTCGCCGCTAAGGACGGCCCGATGTTCAGGCCCTCTCGCTGGGATCATCAGAGTTCCAGCGTCGGAACGGAAGAACACACCCAGCGGCTTGGAGTTTCCGAATCGGCCGCTTCCAACCGTATACTGCGGCTCCCGTAGTCCACAGACCGAGCTAGGCGGAGATTCAACACTGGCGACCCTCGGCAAAAGATCCCAGGACTCCGCGATGTTAAAGTCACGCCGCCCACGGCTAGCAGCTCCACAATCGCAGCTCCACGGTCTTAATCAGCAGGCCCAACACTCTGGAGCTTCAACACAGGCGATCCCCGGTAAGGCATCGTCCCGCTCCGCGATGGAATTCAGTGCTGGGCATCTGCTGAAGTTCTGGCCGGTCTCCGGCAGGAAAGGCCTCGCCAATCTAGTTCGTAGGCCATGAGGGGGTGGCGAAGATGTGACTCAGAGAAAAGACGCATCTCCGTCCAGGTCAGTGACTGGAAACGGTTTTCCCCTATTCCCCCCTCCACATAAAAAAGACTAAGAAACCTTTAAAACAAACTGTGACATACTAAAAATAACAAAAAAGGGTGAAAGGAAATACAACTGCTGGCGAGGCTGCCACACTTGATGGCGCAACCCGATAGTAGCTATATTTCCATCAAATTATGTACTTGCAGTCTCTTATTATTTATGGACAATTACTTCCATAAAGTTTATTCAAAACATGAGAAAAATTAGAAAAAAGAAATACTGGAAGAAACAGGAGACACTTTCATTTTGGTGCCCACCCTTGGACACTGTGTGACGCGCGTAATGCACGTTTCAGTAGATAACACGAATATTGCTCATTTGCTCACATACTCCATGTTTATAGCAAGAAAGTACATTTGTATGTTGAAAAACAGCAAAAGTGAAGAAATCAGCTGTCATGCTTAAGAAGACTTTCTAAATTTCATGTAACGGTTGTTATAGAAACATAGAAATTAGGTGCAGGAGTAGGCCATTCTGCCCTTCGAGCCTGCACCGCCATTCAATATGATCATGGCTGATCATCCAACTCAGTATCCCGTACCTGCCTTCTCTCCATACCCTCTGATCCCCTTAGCCACAAGTGCCACATCTAACTCCCTCTTAAATATAGCCAATGAACTGGCCTCGACTACCCTCTGTGGTAGAGAGTTCCAGAGATTCACCTCTCTGTGTGAAAAAAGTTCTTCTCATCTCGGTTTTAAAGGATTTCCCCCTTATCCTTAAGCTGTGACCCCTTGTCCTGGACTTCCCCAACATCGGGAGCAATCTTCCTGCATCTAGCCTGTCCAACCCCTTAAGAATTTTATAAGTTTCTATAAGATCCCCTCTCAATCTCCTAAATTCTAGAGAGTATAAACCAAGTCTATCCAGTCTTTCTTCATAACAGTCCTGACATCCCAGGAATCAGTCTGGTGAACCTTCTCTGCACTCCCTCTATGGCAATAATGTCCTTCCTCAGATTTGGAGACCAAAACTGTACGCAATACTCCAGGTGTGGTCTCACCAACACCCTGTACAACTGCAGTAGAACGTCCCTGCTCCTATGCTCAAATCCTTTTGATATGAAAGCTAACATACCATTCGCTTTCTTCACTGCCTGCTGCACCTGCATGCCTACTTTCAATGACTGGTGTACCATGACACCCAGGTCTCGCTGCATCTCCCCTTTTCCTAGTCGGCCACCATTTAGATAATAGTCTGCTTTCCTGTTTTTGCCACCAAAATGGATAACCTCACATTTATCCACATTATACTGCATCTGCCAAACATTTGCCCACTCACCCAGCCTATCCGAGTCACCTTGCAGTCTCCTAGCATCCTCCTCACAGCTAACACTGCCCCCCAGCTTAGTGTCATCCGCAAACTTGGAGATATTGCCTTCAATTCCCTCATCCAGATCATTAATATATATTGTAAATAGCTGGGGTCCCAGCACTGAGCCTTGCGGTACCCCACTAGTCACTGCCTGCCATTGTGAAAAGGACCCGTTTACTCCTACTCTTTGCTTCCTGTTTGCCAGCCTGTTCTCTATCCACATCAATACTGAACCACCAATGCCATGTGCTTTAAGTTTGTATACTAATCTCTTATGTGGGATCTTGTCGAAAGCCTTCTGGAAGTCCAGATACACCACATCCACTGGTTCTCCCCTATCCACGCTACTAGTTACATCCTCGAAAAATTCTATAAGATTCGTCAGACATGATTTACCTTTTGTAAATCCATGCTGACTTTGTCCAATGATTTCACCACTTTCCAAATGTGCTGCTATCCCATCTTTAATAACTGACTCTAGTAGTTTCCCCAATACCGATGTTAGACTAACTGGTCTGTAATTCCCCGTTTTCTCTCTCCGTCCCTTCTTAAAAAGTGGGGTTACGTTTGCTACCCGCCAATCCTCAGGAACTACTTCAGAATCTAAAGAGTTTTGAAAGATTATTACTAATGCATCCACTATTTCTGGAGCTACTTCCTTAAGTACTCTGGGATGCAGCCTATCTGGCCCTGGAGATTTATCGGCCTTTAATCCATTCAATTTACCCAACACCACTTCCCGGCTAACCTGGATTTCACTCAATTCCTCCAACTCCTTTGACCTGCGGTTCCCTGCTATTTCCGGCAGATTATTTATGTCTTCCTTAGTGAAGACGGAACCAAAGTAGTTATTCAATTGGTCCGCCATATCCTTGTTCCCCATGATCAACTCACCTGTTTCTGACTGCAAGGGACCTACATTTGTTTTAACTAATCTCTTTCTTTTCACATATCTATAAAAACTTTTGCAGTCAGTTTTTATGTTCCCTGCCAGTTTTCTTTCATAATCTATTTTTCCTTTCCTAATTAAGCCCTTTGTCCTCCTCTGCTGGTCTCTGAATTTCTCCCAGTCCTGCTGCTTTTTCTGGCTAATTTGTACGCATCATCCTTCGCTTTGATACTATCCCTGATTTCCCTTTTTATCCACGGATGTACTACCTTCCCTGATTTATTCTTTTGCCAAACTGGGATGAACAATTTTTGTAGTTCATCCATGCAGTCTTTAAATGTCTTCCATTGCATATCCACCGTCAACCCTTTTAGAATTAATTGCCAGTCAATCTTGGCCAATTCACGTCTCATACCCTCAAAGTTACCTTTCTTTAAGTTCAGAACCATTGTTTCTGAATTAACAATGTCACTCTCCATCCTAATGAAGAACTCAACCATATTATGGTCACTCTTGCCCAAGGGGGCACGTACAACAAGACTGCTAACTAACCCTTCCGCATTACTCAATACCCAGTCTAAAATAGCCTGCTCTCTCGTTGGTTCCTCTACATGTTGATTTAGATAACTATCCCGCATACATTCCAAGAAATCCTCTTCCTCAGCACCCCTGCCAATTTGATTCACCCAATCTATATGTAGATTGAAAGTGGACACCAAACATAAAGTGTAAAAAAACACATAGGTACAAGGAATTTTGTTCATTAATCAAATTTTCTTAAACTTCATGAACTACCTCTCCCTGTCATGTACTGTTGCTGTAAGGGTTTTTGATTAATCTGAATCATGTTGAAATAATTTAGTTGTGAACTTCAGTTTTATGTATGATGTCACACTTATTGTACCCAGTATTGTAAAAACACACATATTGGCTGCATCTTGTGACCATGACAGTCTTTGGAATGTGTCCACATGGCATGTACAGTATAAAAACAGCCTGTGAGTCTTTGTTCAGAGAACTGGTGGCGCGGGGAAATCAAGTGTCTGTTCCTTACTTGACTGGGATATCCCCGACACTTTCGCCGGCTGATGATTCAGTAAAGCTTGAGTTGGTTTACCTAACCCATTGTGTGTTGTTACCCAACCCATTGTAAATAGGGAACTTTATCAGGGGGGTCTCTTTGATTAAACTAGAACTTTTACTTAGGTTTAAAAATGAATTCAACAACTTTCATTTACTGCAGCAGATACAGTAGTAGAGAACCCAAATGCTAGTTAGTTCAAGTACAACTGCCAAAATTCACAATTAGAACAATCATAAATAGGAGCAGCGTCAGAAGCTTTGTCTCAAAATAAGGGAAGCGTTCAACTCTTGGGGAATATAGGAAAAGTCTCTGGTGTAATCTGAGAACTGATTCTCAGGTCATTACGAGTGTCAGATTTTCATTTATCCAAAAAACGTAGACATACTCAAACAATTTTGGTCATCAAGGGTTATGGGAAGAAGGCAGGAGAATGTGGTTGGGGTGGAAAGATAGATCAGCTATGATTGAATGGCGCAGTTGACTCGATGGGCCAAATGGCCTACTTCTGCTCCTATGACCATATGAATTTATTCCCCCAGATAAGGAACATTCCATTAAAACGACAGACTCATTAAGCCATCTCTCAAGTAAAGGGGATGGGCGATAGGCTAGAAACGAAGGTTTGATCCGTTCCCAAATCCGCGGAGAAAGGATGGAGTGAGGCGAAGGAGGAGCGGAAGCGACAGTATTGGACCGGTCCACGGGGGAAGCACCAAGAGTCATATGTTCCAGATAGAACAATTAAATTCCTACTTGGAGCAGCACAACACAATATGTAAACATTGTACACTGTAAACATTATAATAAACGAGAAAAATAAGTTCAGATTCACATAAAACAAACAATAATAGTGCAAGCAGACACAACCGATACATCACCCCCCGAGTCTAAGCACCCGGAACCGGTCCGCCTCCCCAGCCCGGATCCGCGGCCCGCGGCTCCACCCGAGCCCAGGCGGCCGTTCATCAACCCGCCCGCCCGCCCACCGTCGCCGCCGCCGCCGCCGTGCACTCACCATGTACCAGGCTCCGAGGACGATGGTGCCGGTGCGGACATGGCAGAAGACGCAGCATCGGGTGCTGTAGAAGCGACCTCCGGTCGTTTTCAGAGACATCTCCGCGTTCACTCGCTCCTCCACTGACCGACCGACCGTCTCTGCCGCCTGACCCCCGGGGTCACGCACATGTCACCCGACTGACAGCCCGCTCCTCCAATCCAGGCGCGGCCAAGGGCACCCGCGCCAGCCGACCAATGGCGTGACGGCAGGGGCGGGACCTTCCCGATGACGTGACAGCAGGGGCGGGACCCGTCCGGTGACGCAACACACATTCATTTTCCCTTCGTCACTGCACGTCATGGGCTAGCAGTGGGCGGACGGGCCGAGGGGTTTGGGTGTGGCGCGGAAGTCATTTAGTCTGAAGAAGGGTTTCGGCCCGAAACGTTGCCTATTTCCTCCGCTCCATAGATGCTGCCGCACCCGCTGAGTTTCTCCAGCACTTTTGTCTACAGTCATTTAGTAAAAGTGACTGTGCCCATCAGAGATTCCCTCTAAGGTAGTCACTAAATGCTGGAGTAACTGAAGAAGGGTCTCCACTCGAAATGCCACCCATTCCTTCGCTCCAGAGATGCTGCCTGTCCAGCTGAGTTACTCCAGCATTTTGTGTCTACCTTCGATTTAAACCAGCATCTGCAGTTCTTTCCTACACACAGATTCCTTCCACCCTTTCTCCTCCACCCTTTTCAGCAATTTAAAACTAACGTGTTCTCCACTGTCAGAGTAAGACCATACAGAAATTGGAGGAACAGCTCCTCATATTTCATAAACCAGCAGCAGGAATATTGATTTCTCTAACTTCAAGTAACCCTTGCTTTCTGTCTCTCACCGTCCCCAGTTATCTTGCTAATTTCACCATTTGTATTCCCTCATTATCACCACGTCCCCAACCAACAATGGCCCATTGTGGACTCCACCTTTCCTGAGTCATCGTTCTGCACCTTCTCATACCTCTAGTGTCCCCCTCCCTGACTCTCAGTCTGGTGAAAGTCTGGTATGGTCTCTACCGGAAACGTCACCCATTCCTTTTCTCCAAAGATGCTGCCTGACCCACAAAGTTACTCCAGCATTTTGTGTCTTTTGTGTTCTCACTATTACTGAGATAGGGTCCCTTTCCTGAGACATTCACCTGTTTCTCTTTCCCCAGATACCGCCTGACCTGCTGAGTGTTTCCAGCATTTTCTGTTTTGTTATGTTATGAAAACAATACTCATTAAAAACAAAATTTAATTACTCATGATATTACTACCCCTTGTGTGGATTTTAAGGGTGTCAAAGGTTACTGGGATAAGGCAAGAGAATGGGACTGAGAGGCAAAGCTAGATCAGTCATCATTGGATTGGTGAGTAGGTGCGATAGGCCTAATTCTGCTCCTGTCTTATGAACTTAATGAAATTCATATGTTCATGTTCTACAGTGATGTGCAATTAAATGTAATCAATAAATTTAGCAAGGTGTGTGGCAGGAAAAATCCCCAAACAATACTATAATTCTGTTCAGAGGTTGGATTATTAGGTGTCTAGTTGATTTGAGATTGACAGCAATAAAACTTTCCATTAGATACTATTACAAACCCAGGGGTTCATGTTAGGGGAGCAGAATTAGGCCATATGGCCAATTACTCTGCCATTCAATCATGGCTGATCTATCTTTCTCTCTCAACCTCACTCTCCTGCCTTCTCACCATAGCCCCTGACACCTTTGCTAATCAAGAATCTGTCAATCTACACCTTAAAAGCATCCATTGACTTGGCCTCCACAGGTGTCCGCGCAATGAATTCCACAGATTCACCACCCTCTCACTAAGGGACTTCCTCCTCATCTCTTCTAAACATACCTACTTTTATTCTGAGGCTATTGCCTCTGGTCCTAAACTCTCACTAATGGAAACATCCTCTTCACGTCCATCCTATCCAGGCCTTTCATTATCCTGTAGGTTTCAATGAATTCTCTTAAAAGTTCACATTATTCCTTGTACAGTATTTCCTTTCTACCATACATTGCTGAGGCATAATATTGGAGTTACCATTTATTGGAGTTACCATTTTGAATGTTATTCAAAATTATCTGCTTATTGATTTCATAATGCATGTTACACTGAGACTGAAATAAAAAGTGCTCTTCAACCAAGTCATTATTTTTTCTGGACACATTTCTTTATTTAGGTTGCATCAGGCAGTCTTTGAAAAATTGGGACATTTCATCGCGGCTCTATTTAGGAGGACTACAGTATTCATAAATCTTTTAATGAATCCTTCAGTGTGAAAGACTAGATGTATAAACTAATATGATTTAGTCTGTAAATTTGCATATATTATCAATCGTTATGGGACAAGGATGATTCCTGCCCCTTCAAATAAGTCAAACCTAGTTTGTGTAAAATAAAATGCACAGAAACTAGTCATTCACTCAGAGATCGCTTTGCTTCATTACACTTTTCACTACATTTATCTTCACTTTTCTTCAGGAGACTACAGTATCCAGGTAACATATAGGGAGATAGTGGGGAGAGCGACAAGTAGCCCCTGAGGTTGTTGCCATGGTAACCAGGCACCTGAATAAGGACAAAGATTTTATCTTGGGCGGGTAAACAAAATACAGAGTAACAAGGATAAGAGACGTTGGTTCCTGGAGGAGAGTGGTTATCAGCAATAACTCGTAAAGTTTGAAAATAATTGAGCTTTAAGGATCTTCCTCTCCTGTGCCCCATCTCGACTCACACTGATTTCTTCCCTCTTCCTCTGTCAATATCTATACACTTAGATGTTGTACCTTGTATATGAAGTACTTCTCCATTTGACCAGCGAATGGACTTGTCCGAGTGATTCTCTTGCTCCACAACATAGGCTAAGGAATGTACAGGGGAGTTCTGAAAATACTTATGGGATTTATTTTACGGAGAACTACATCAGTATGTAGTCCAGACTGTGAGAGCCAACGATTCCCCGAATAGATACCGAACATTATTTGGTAGTGAAGGCAGAGTTTTAACCCTGAGGTTACAACACCCAAGACAGCCTGTAACATGCCGCAACTGCTAATTTCAGGTAGCAAACTGTTTAAACCTGAACGTTTTCCCATCGAATCATATGTTTTGAAACATAGAAGGCTTTGGCCCACTGAGCTATGTTGATTCTCACAAAAAAACATATAATGGCGTACTGTGGTGACATTTTACAACAGCACAATTAGACAGGTTCAAATACAGTTCTGTATTTCTAAGGATAAAAGAAACATCATAAATCAGTACTGTAACTGGTAAGCTGCAAGTCCATTTAAATAACCATATAACAATTACAGCACGGAAACAGGCCATCTCGACCCCTCTAGTCCGTGCCGAACACATAATCTCCCCTAGTCCCATATACCTGCGCTCAGACCATAACCCTCCATTCCTTTCCCATCCATATAACTATCCAATTTATTTTTAAATGATAAAAACGAACCTGCCTCCACCACCTTCACTGGAAGCTCATTCCACACAGCTACCACTCTCTGAGTAAAGAAGTTCCCCCTTATGTTACCCCTAAACTTCAGTCCCTTAATTCTCAAGTCATGTCCCCTTGTTTGAATCTTCCCTACTCTCAGTGGGAAAAGCTTTTCCACGTCAACTCTGTCTATCCCTCTCATCATTTTAAAAACCTCTATCAAGTCCCCCCTTAACCTTCTGCGCTCCAAAGAATAAAGCCCTAACTTGTTCAACCTTTCTCTGTAACTTAGTTGCTGAAACCCAGGCAACATTCTAGTAAATCTCCTCTGTACTCTCTATTTTGTTGACATCCTTCCTATAATTAGGCGACCAAAATTGTACACCATACTCCAGAATTGGCCTCACCAATGCCTTGTACAATTTTAACATTACATCCCAACTTCTATACTCAAATGGATGAACTTTATTATGATCTTACCACCTGTAAGGAAATCCCCAAATACTGGGAAATCTCTGACCTCGCGGAAGAACATACTTACAAAGAATACAGTGTCAGGAAGCCAGGGAGGCCTCCGTTGTGTTCGGAAATATGATCGATGGGGTGGCCTACAAGACTGAAGCCAAGTAAGTGACTTGGTCGTCATGGACAAGTTGGGCTAAAGGGCCTGTTTTCAAGCTATAAAACTATGACTTTATAAACCTGCCTTACAATTAGGGATCAGGATTAAATGTTATCCTTATTTACAGCATCCACACAGAAAAACATTGTCGTCATTGTTAAATTGTATTATTGTGGAACCTGCATAACATAAGATGAAATAGTTGGCTGTTGCCCTAGGGAAACAAGGGGGTGAACATAGCCCTGTCCTCATCAATGGAGCTGCTGCAGACCTGGTCACTAACTTCAAGTTTCTAGGTATCCACATCACCAACATCCTAACCTAGTCTCTTCACAATGATTCGGTGACGAAGAAAGTGCATCAGCTTCTTAGGTGTCTAAAGAGGCTCGGCATGTCCATGAAGATTTTCTTAAAAGTCTACAGATGTACTACAGGAAATATTTAGATGGGTTACAACTGCTCTGCTCTTGATATGGCAACTGCTCTGCTCTTGATTGCCTGAACCTGCAGGGAGTGTGAATACAGCCCAGTCCATCACAGCTCATCGCTTACTTAAATCCAGTCTGTCTTCAAGGTGTATTGCATGAGGAAGGCTGGAAATATCATCAAGGATGCCTGCCAACCTGGCCATTCCCTTTTCATGCCTCTGCAAATAGATGAAAGTGCTTCAGAGCTGGGATGTCCAGACTTATGAACAGCTTCTTCCCCAGTGCCATCAGACTCTTGAACCAATCACCTTTTTACATCCGCTTACACATATACTCCTACTCTTATCTCTACCTCATTCAGTTATTTGGTTATTAGACTTTGATTTTTTTTTTGCACTATTTTTGATTGCACAATCTTGCACCATTATGCCATTTTGCACTTGTATTTGTTTCATTTATCATTCCTGGATGTATTCTGTTTACTCTGTTAGTTCCATGTGAAGAAGGAATTTCTTTGCACCCTGGTGTATATCACAATAAATTAATCTAATTTTAAGAAAATGGAAAAACAAGAAACTGCAGATGCTGATTTATACAAAAAGACACAAAGTGTTGGAGTAACTCAGCGGGTCAGGCAGCATCTCTGGAGAACATAGATAGGTGATATTTCGAATTAAGACCATTCTTGGGGTCCTTCGGGACCGAGAAGAGTCCCGACTCAAAGCATCCACATATCCATGTTCTCTAGATATGCTGCCTGACCCACTGAGTTACTCCAGCACTTAGTGTCTAGAAAATTGAGTCCTGATTCCCATAAGCATTCCTTAGATCACTGGAGAATCTGTTTATTGATCATACCGTGCTCTTTGAACGCTTACATTAAAATGGTTATGAATTCTGCAGGCATCTTAAATAGAGCATATGGTGAGAACTCTTTCAATAGTAAAATCTGTGTTTGTGTTCCTACTTCTTTGCTAGTAGGAGCTGCTTTCCACAGGACCTTTGACCAGCACAGGTAAAGGATTGATAATATATTTCCAAGCCATGGTGTTGTGTGGTGGTGCTATTAACAAATATTATCTGTGCATTTTCCAGGTGGTAAAGGTCACAAGTTCGAAAGTTCCATTTGATAAAGTCTTGGTAAATTAGTGCTGTGCATTTACAACATGGTAAGCTCTGCAGCCACAAAACTGCTGCGATGGAGGGAAAGATTAAGGGGTATCGATCCTGCTGCTATTAAGCCAAGATAATTAAGACTTCTAGTTTACTGGCCACTACCATAAACATATATGTACATAACATAGATGAAATCTGTCTTATGACTGTATTTTCAAACTGTATCTATCTTGTTTTTATTTCTACATTTTCACTTCAAACCTGATGTAACAATTACATCATCCTCAGCAGTGAATATAGTAAAGTTATCAAAAAAACTGCTCTTTGAAATTAAAATGCTGACTAATCTTTAATTTAGATAATCCAAATGCTTCATAGTATTTCTCAGAGCAATATAAGCAGCAATTGGATCCACTGTACAGCTTGCTTTAATTGAGAACAAAGGATAATTAATCACACTCGGCCAAGCATTGCACACCGTCTGAAATATGGTCAGTAGAAACATAGACATAGAAACATAGAAATTAGGTGCAGGAGTAGGCCATTCGGCCCTTCGAGCCTGCACCGCCATTCAATATGATCATGGCTGATCATCCAACTCAGTATCCCGTACCTGCCTTCTCTCCATACCCTCTGATCCCCTTAGCCACAAGGGCCACATCTAACTCCCTCTTAAATATAGCCAATGAACTGGCCTCGACTACCCTCTGTGGCAGGGAGTTCCAGAGATTCACCACTCTGTGTGAAAAAAGTTCTTCTCATCTCGGTTTTAAAGGATTTCCCCCTTATCCTTAAGCTGTGACCCCTTGTCCTGGACTTCCCCAACATCGGAAGCAATCTTCCTGCATCTAGCCTGTCCAACCCCTTAAGAATTTTGTAAGTTTCTATAAGATCCCCTCTCAATCTCCTAAATTCTAGAGAGTATAAACCAAGTCTATCCAGTCTTTCTTCATAAGACAGTCCTGACATCCCAGGAATCAGTCTGGTGAACCTTCTCTGCACTCCCTCTATGGCAATAATGTCCTTCCTCAGATTTGGAGACCAAAACTGTACGCAATACTCCAGGTGTGGTCTCACCAAGACCCTGTACAACTGCAGTAGAACCTCCCTGCTCCTATACTCAAATCCTTTTGCTATGAAAGCTAACATACCATTCGCTTTCTTCACTGCCTGCTGCACCTGCATGCCCACTTTCAATGACTGGTGTACCATGACACCCAGGTCTCGCTGAATCTCCCCTTTTCCTAGTCGGCCACCATTTAGATAATAGTCTGCTTTCCTGTATTTGCCACCAAAATGGATAACCTCACATTTATCCACATTATACTGCATCTGCCAAACATTTGCCCACTCACCCAGCCTATCCAAGTCACCTTGCAGTCTCCTAGCATCCTCCTCACAGCTAACACTGCCCCCCAGCTTAGTGTCATCCGCATACTTGGAGATATTGCCTTCAATTCCCTCATCCAGATCATTAATATATATTGTAAATAGCTGGGGTCCCAGCACTGAGCCTTGCGGTACCCCACTAGTCACTGCCTGCCATTGTGAAAAGGACCCGTTTACTCCTACTCTTTGCTTCCTGTTTGCCAGCCAGTTCTCTATCCACATCAATACTGAACCCCCAATGCCGTGTGCTTTAAGTTTGTAAACTAATCTCTTATGTGGAACCTTGTCGAAAGCCTTCTGAAAGTCCAGATACACCACATCCACTGGTTCTCCCCTATCCACGCTACTAGTTACATCCTCGAAAAATTCTATAAGATTCGTCAGACATGATTTACCTTTTGTAAATCCATGCTGACTTTGTCCAATGATTTCACCACTTTCCAAATGTGCTGCTATCCCATCTTTAATAACTGACTAGCAGTTTCCCCACTACCGATGTTAGACTAACTGGTCTGTAATTCCCCGTTTTCTCTCTCCCTCCCTTCTTAAAAAGTGGGGTTACGTTTGCTACCCGCCAATCCTCAGGAACTACTCCAGAATCTAAAGAGTTTTGAAAGATTATTACTAATGCATCCACTATTTCTGGAGCTACTTCCTTAAGTACTCTGGGATGCAGCCTATCTGGCCCTGAGGATTTATCGGCCTTTAATCCATTTAATTTACCCAACACCACTTCCCGGCTAACCTGGATTTCACTCAATTCCTCCAACTCCTTTGACCCGCGGTCCCCTGCTATTTCCGGCAGATTATTTATGTCTTCCTTAGTGAAGACGGAACCAAAGTAGTTATTCAATTGGTCCGCCATATCCTTGTTCCCCATGATCAACTCACCTGTTTCTGACTGCAAGGGACCTACATTTGTTTTAACTAATCTCTTTCTTTTCACATATCTATAAAAACTTTTGCAGTCAGTTTTTATGTTCCCTGCCA
Source organism: Amblyraja radiata (assembly GCF_010909765.2). NCBI lineage: Eukaryota > Metazoa > Chordata > Chondrichthyes > Rajiformes > Rajidae > Amblyraja > Amblyraja radiata. The sequence goes on from NC_045960.1 coordinate 70,361,811, forward strand.
GTTTTCTTTCATAATCTATTTTTCCTTTCCTAATTAAGCCCTTTGTCCTCCTCTGCTGGTCTCTGAATTTCTCCCAGTCCTCCGGTATGCTGCTTTTTCTGGCTAATTTGTATGCATCATCCTTCGCTTTGATACTATCCCTGATTTCCCTTGTTATCCACGGATGCACTACCTTCCCTGATTTATTCTTTTGCCAAACTGGGATGAACAATTTTTGTAGTTCATCCATGCAGTCTTTAAATGTCTTCCATTGCATATCCACCGTCAACCCTTTTAGAATTAATTGCCAGTCAATCTTGGCCAATTCACGTCTCATACCCTCAAAGTTACCTTTCTTTAAGTTCAGAACCATTGTTTCTGAATTAACAATGTCACTCTCCATCCTAATGAAGAACTCAACCATATTATGGTCACTCTTGCCCAAGGGGGCACGTACAACAAGACTGCTAACTAACCCTTCCTCATTACTCAATACCCAGTCTAAAATAGCCTGCTCTCTCGTTGGTTCCTCTACATGTTGATTTAGATAACTATCCCGCATACATTCCAAAAAATCCTCTTCCTCAGCACCCCTGCCAATTTGATTCACCCAATCTATATGTAGATTGAAGTCACCCATTATAACGGTTTTGCCTTTGTCGCACGCATTTCTAATTTCCTGTTTGATACCATCTCCAACTTCACTACTACTGTTAGGTGGCCTGTACACAACACCCACCAGCGTTTTCTGCCCCTTAGTGTTTCGCAGCTCTACCCATACCGATTCCACATCCTGCAAACTAATGTCCTTCCTTTCCATTGCGTTAATCTCCTCTCTAATCAGCAACGCTACCCCACCTCCTTTTCCTTTCTCTCTATCCCTCCTGAATATTGAATATCCCTGGATGTTCAGCTCCCAGCCTTGGTCACCCTGGAGCCATGTCTCCGTGATCCCAACTATATCATAGTCATTAATAGCTATCTGCACATTCAACTCATCCACCTTATTACGAATGCTCCTTGCATTGAGACACAAAGCCTTCAGGCTTGTTTTTACAACACCCTTACCCCTTATACAATTTTGTTGAAAAGTGGCCCTTTTTGATTTTTGCCCTGGATTTTCTGGCCTGCCACTTTTACTTTTCACCTTGCTACCTATTGCTTCTACCCTCATTTTACACCCCTCTGTCTCTACGCTCACACATTTAAGAAACCCTTTCCCTTTAACTCCTTCCTCCACTAGCCCATTCGACACCCCACCCCCCTTATTCAGTTTAAAACCACCCGTGTAGCAGTGGCAAACCTGCCTGCCAGAATGCTGGTCCCACACCTGTTAAGATGCAATCCGTCCCTTTTGTACAGTTCCCCCTTACCCCAAAACAGATCCCAGTGATCTAAGAATCTAAATCCCTGCCCCGTGCACCAGTTCCTCAGCCACACGTTCAGGTCCCATATCTCCCTGTTCCTGCTCTCGCCAGCACGAGGAACTGGAAGCAAACCGGAGATAACAACCCTGGAGGTCCTGCTTTTCAGCACTTTTCCGAGCTCTCTAAAGTCACGCTGCAGAATATTCATCCCCTTCTTCCCGACATCGTTTGTGCCGACATGCAGTACCACTTCCGGATGTTCACCTTCGCCCTTGAGGATTTTCTGCACTCTGTCCGTGACATCCTGGATCCTGGCACCAGGAAGGCAGCACACCATCCTCGCATCCCGTCTGTTGCCGCAGAAACCCCTGTCCGTACCTCTCACAATGGAGTCTCCCACTACAATGGCGTTGCCTGCCTTAGGCCTTTTTGGTTTTGGCTCAACAGCCCTATTCGCATCACAAGCCAGTCCGCCGCCCAGTGTAAACACCTCTTCTGTCCCGACAGCTTCTAAGTGGGTGAACCTGTTCACAAGAGGTACAACACCCGGGGACGTTGGCATTCCATGCTTCCCTCCCGTTCTCACTGTCTCCCACCTTCTCTCTTCCAGTACCTTAGGTGTAACAATCGTACTGTAGGACTTGTCGAGGAACGACTCCGTTTCTCGTACGAACCGGAGGTCATCCACTTGCTTCTCCAGTTCCCCAACACGGCCCTTCAGTAAGGGGCTCTTTTCTCAGAATTGAATATAGAATGACTAGGCTGAGGAATTACACATCACAACTGCTGCAGCTGCAGAATTGTGATGGCTGCAATCTGCAAGATTGTCAAGAATATAACATTCTGAAAATTGTGTGAAATCCCACTCACAGGTTCAAGTTCAAGTTCAAGTGAGTTTATTGTCATGTGTCCCTGTATAGGACAATGAAATTCTTGCTTTGCTTAAGCACACAGAAAATAGTAGGCATTTACTACAAAACAGATAAATGTGTCCATATACCATGATATAAATATATACACACATGAATAAATAAACTGGTAAAGTGCAAATAACAGAAAGTGGTTGTTAATAATCAGAGTTTTGTCCGAGCCAGGTTTAATAGCCTGATGGCTGAGGGGAAGTAGCTATTCCTGAACCTGGTTGTTGCAGTCTTCAGGCTCCTGTACCTTCTACCTGAAGGTAGCAGGGAGATGAGTGTGTGGCCAGGATGGTGTGGGTCTTTGATGATACTGCCAGCCTTTTTGAGGCAGCAACTGCGATAGATCCCCTCGATGGAAGGAAGGTCAGAGCCGATGATGGACTGGGCAGTGTTTACTACTTTTTGTAGTCTTTTCCTCTCCAGGGCGCTCAAATTTCCGAACCAAGCCACGATGCAACCGGTCAGCATGCTCTCGACTGTGCACCTGTAGAAGTTAGAGAGTCTTCCTTGACAATCCGACTCTCCGTAATCTTCTCAGGAAGTAGAGGCGCTGATGAGCTTTTTTGATAATTGCGTTAATGTTCTCGGACCAGGAAAGATCTTCAGAGATGTGCACGCCCAGGAATTTGAAGTTCTTGACCCTTTCAACCATCGACCCGTTGATATAAATGGGGCTGTGGGTCCCCCTCCTACTCCTTCCAAAGTCCACAATCAGTTCCTTGGTTTTGCTGGTGTTGAGGGCCAGGTTATTGCGCTGGCACCATATGGACAGTTGCTCGATCTCTCTTCTGTACTCTGACTCATCCCCATCAGTGATACGCCCCACAATAGTGGTGTCGCCAGCGAACTTGATGATGGAGTTCGCACTGTGGTTCGCTACGCAGTCATGGGTATAGAGTGAGTACAGCAGGGGGCTGAGCACGCAGCCTTGAGGTGCTCCCGTGCTGATTGTTATCGAGGCTGACACATTTCCACCAATACGAACAGACTGTGGTCTGTGGACGAGGAAGTCGAGGATCCAGTTGCAGAGGGATGCGCGGAGACCCAGTTCTGCCAGTTTGGTAACCAGTTTGGAGGGGATGATTGTGTTAAATGCCGAGCTGTAATCAATGAATAACAGCCTGACATATGAGTTTTTGTTGTCCAAGTGGTCCAGTGCGGAGTGGAGGGCCAGCGAGATCGCATCCACCGTTGTGAGTTTAACAGTAATCGTATGCTCAGTCTGAAACAACTACTTTGAAAAGGGAGAAGGGTGCAAAACAAAGGTCCCTTATCAACCTATTCCTTCTGCAAGTCACACCTGAAAATAAAGGTTGATGAAGAGATCTTGGGAAACATGGATCCATTCCCTTATCTCAGGAGCCACCCCTCAACAGAGGTACACATCGATTATGAAATTATTATTTTTTTCAGTGTGTCAGTGCAGCCTTTGGCTGACTAAGAAAAAAAAGCTAATGTCTTTTCTTTCCCGAGATCTAACATGATTAAAATCCCAGATGATATTGAGAAAAAAAACTATTAGCTATTTTTTTTAATCCTAGTTGCCTCTGCAATTACACCAGGTGGGAGATTAAAACCCTGCCATAGTTTTTTTTTTTTTTCATCTCACTCCTTCATTACTTCTCCCTATTGGTAATAAATAAATCACCCCATATTCATACCTCAACTCATTACCTACACTATCCTTACCTTGGTATGAGTATAGAAGCTGTGTTTGGCTCAAAATGAATCTTAAGACCATTGCACGATGTGCTGCAAGACATTAATGATTGTTGACTGCAGTGGAGAAACTTGACACTATAATTTGCTCTTGACTTTACTTACAACGGCCATTTCTTGAAAACGTCATGCTGCAATGTCTCCTCACATTCTCATTCTTTGTTCTCGAAGTCTCTCCAGCTCCATGTTCTCCTTCTTACTGATTCTGCTACCTCTTCGCTTCCATTCACAACTTCAAAGGTATCCAAATCCACAGGCCTGTCTTTCACTATTTTGTTGAACCAATTCTTAAGAAGAATCCTTATTCCCATATGTCACATAACCGAAGATCTCAGAGAAAACCCCAATGGAGAACATACAAACTCGTACAGACGGCACCCAGGTTTCTGGCGCCTTAAGGCAGCAACTCTACCACTGCTCCACCGTGTTGCCCAAATACTGATGTTTCCAAATATTAGTGTCATGTTTTGCTGGTTAAAAGAACTGATGAATCGGTACATCCTAGCATCAAGTTAAAAAATAACACCAAATTCAGGCATGTACTAATTAACCCAGTAAATAACTGGACAGGAATATCAATGGAATATTCAGATAAATATGTCTTTGGATGTACTCGTGAAACAATTTGCAAAATTAATTTTCTAGTGTTTAGTCTTTTTTTGCACTTGGTTTACATTCAAAACAGGTGAAGTAGCATCAAATTCTCCCCCCCCCCCCCCCCCCCCCCCCCCCCACCCCCGACACACAGAATTGTAATACCCGTAAGACCTTCAGAATTGTCAAAGCTTTGTTTTCCATACCTATTGTGAATATTAGGCCTAACAATATATTTTCTTTGCTTTAATTACAGTATTTGCCATTTATTTAAATTGGAAAATGCACAGATTGATGCCTCACAATGGCATAATAACTCACAACTATATGCACTTTAAAAGGGAACGTACTTTGAAATACAGTTAATAAAGTTTAAAAGTCAAAACCAACACTTTGTGAACTGACAAGTTTCCTGTTAATTTGCGTCAGTTAAAATGAAGATAATTTCTTTCAGGTTACCTGTTGGTTCCAAACATTTGAATTAAAGCTTCAAAGCAAATGTGCAGTACTTGAGGGGGGAAGTGATTTTCTTTAAAGGACAGTATTGCTTTTGTTGACCTACTGAATATTATTCCCTACATCTGTACCTTCAAATGATGGTTGTGGTAATGAAGAAATAATATAGATTAAGATGGATAACAAATTAATGAGGTGGTTTATCAATGGAAACATACAAAACTAAATAATTTTCTGCCAATTTTCTTCCTTCTTTCCAGCTCACTTAAATGTATGGTTTGAAGAAAAATGAACTGAAAAATGAAATGAAAACAAGATTTTGCAGTTTGGAAGAATTGGTGAAAGGAGTTTCGAGCAAATTGAAGGAAGTTCAAGAAAAGCTGATTGTCTTACAAGATGAATTTCGTGAACAAAAGGAACAAATTGATAACTTGCGAACCCTGGGCCAGGAGAGAGATTTGAAGATTGAAAAACTGGAACGGAGAATGAATGAAAATACTCGAGCACTCCAGCAATATAAGATTAAAAATATGTAAAATATAGGCTTTAAGAAATTAACCCTTTACATCCCACATGATTTTTACAAGCAATACGGATAAAGTTATTAACTTCCTTTCATGGAATGTGAATGGCTTGAACCATCTCATTAAGAGGAAAAAAATGTTTAAAGTTCTTCGCAGACTAAATGCTCAGATTATTTTTGTTCAGGAAACTCATGTAAGGCAAGATGACAATCAACGATTTTTCAAGTTTTGGAGAGGACAGCAGTTTCATTCAAATTCACAGGCGAAGGTGAAAGGAGTCTCTATTTTTATTGACTCCTCAATTCCGTTTGTTCATTATGAAACAATTTCTGATCCATATGGTAGAATTTTGGTGATTACTGGTGTTCTTTATAACCAAAACGTTGCTATGGTGAATGTTTATGCACCAAATATTGATCACCCTGAGTTTTTTAAACAGTTAATTGCATCCTTTCTTAATTTAAATGAACACTTTTTTATAATGGGTGGAGATTTCAACTGTTGTCTGAACCCATTGATTAACAGATCTACATCTGACCATGTGCTTCCAAATAAATCTGCTAGTTTTATCAATTATTTTTTACTTGACTCTGGAATGTTAGAAGTTTGGAGATTCTTACACCCAAATGACAAATAATTTTCTTTTTTTTCTCATGTATATCATAGTTATTCTAGGATTGACTACTTTATAATAGATTCTCGGCTAGTTTCATCGGTCACTGCATGTGAGTATGATGCAATTGCTATTTCTGATCAGGCACCATTGAAACTATCAATCAAACTACCTGATTCCAAGTTTACTGCTAAGCAATGGCAATTTAATGCTACTTTGCTTCAAGACTTAAATTTTGTTAATTTTATTAAAGATCAGATTGCTTTTTTCTTCTTGACAAACTCCACTGAAGAAATATCCAATGGCGTAGTCTGGGATACTTTTAAGGTATATATTTGTGGACAAATTATTTCATACTCCGCGGGATTAAAAAAATAAACTCAAAAAGAAATACGTATATTGGCTGACGAGATTAAAGAATATTCAAAAGCTCCTAGTTTAGAGCTTTATAAGAATAGAGTTGAACTTCAATTGAGATATGATTTGTTATTAGTATCACCGAGTGAGAACCAGCTACTTAAAACCAAAAGTCAATTTTATATACATGGCGAAAAATCTGGTAAATTACTCGCTAATCAGTTGAAAGCGGTGTCGGCCAAACATTAGATTACTAAAGTGAGTAAACAGGATGGTACACTAACTGTAGGCCATGATGAAATTTATAAATCCTTTCAGGAATTTTCAATCTATACCAATCAGAATTTCCTACTGATTCCAATATAATGCATGAGTTTTTAAAGAAACTGAACTTGCCAAATTTACCACATAATGAGTCTCTGTTGTTAGATGAACCCATCACGGAAGAAGAAATACAGAAAGCAATCCTTTCAATGAATTCTGGTAAAGCTCCCTGTTTAGATGGGTTTACAGTAGAATTTTAAAAGTATTTTTCAAGCTTATTGTCTCCCTGGCTATGCAAGGTTTTTAAAGAAGCCTTTTTATGGAATAGATTACCACAATCTTTTTATGAAGCATCTATTTCTTTAATTCTTAAAAAAGATAAAGACCCTACTGAAGTGACATCATATAGACCTATATCACTGTTAAATGTAGATTCCAAAATTATTTCCAAAATATTAGCTATGAGATTGGAAAATATTTTACCGCAAATTATTTCTGAAGATCAGACAGATTTTATTAAAAAATCGCTATTCATACTTTAACGTTAGATTAATGAATATTGTATATACAGCATCAAATAAAACCCCAGAATGTGTCATTTCACTTCATGCCGAGAAGGCGTTTGATAGAGTAGGATGGGAATACTTATTCAATACACTTGAAAAATTTAAGATTAGTCCAAAATTTATTTCTTGGATCAAGCTGATATACCATATATCTCAGGCTTCTGTACTTACTAATAATCAGAGATCCCCTTTTTTCAGGCTCTTTCGAGGTACTAGACAGGGCTGTCCTTTAAGTCCTTTTCTGTTTGATATTGCTTTGGAACCTTTGGGAATCCCCTAATATTTTTGGTATTGTCCACGGGAATAAGACACATAAGCTATCTCTTTATGCAGATGATCTGTTATTATTCATTTCTAACCCTGAGAAATCTATTCCAGCAATAGTAGCATTATTTAATCAATTTTGTAGTTTCTCTGGGCATAAAATAAATCTTAGTAAGAGTGAGCTTTTTCCATTAAATAATCTAGTTTCGAATTATGGACAGTTTCCACTTAGATTGACTACCGAAAGTTTTACTTATTTAGGTATTAAGATTACCAAGAAACACAAGGATTTATTTAAAGCTAATTTTATGCCTTTAATTGACCATATCAAACAACAGTTTACTAAATGGTCACCAATGTCCTTATCTTTAACCGGCCGAATCTATGCTATTAACATGTTCATTTTACCTAAATTTTTTTGTATTTATTTCAGATGATAGCTGAAGACGTATCACTGGATTTGTGAGTACAAATCGATTATTACTCTTGGAATTAAAATCACAGCTTTATTAAAATACTTCTGTAACAGAACTCAGAAGGTGTTTTCTCCAACTTGTCTGGGGAAAGCAGACCGACCTTGGATTGTTTTGAATCGTTTGTGATAAGCGCATTCCATTTGAATAGGATCATCATTTTGCACCTGGAGTTAGAGAGATGTTCTCTACATTATCAGTATGTTTTGATTTTGAAAGAAATTTTGACAAAATAGAGCCACAGCTACTAGCAGAGACTTTTATTCGATTAATTTAAAGACTTGGCAATCGGCCAAGACCTCTTTAAAATCATGAATTTAGAAGAGGAAGAAGGAGCTATGCCAGATGAACCACGTAGTGGTGAAGAAGGACCCAGCCAACTTAATGAAACCCAAAGAAGGGAGAACTCGATATGGGAAGAAGTTAACAAATCCATTGGTAGCTACAGAGAACTTGTGTATCAGGAAGAAACAGATAATACACTAGCTGCCTATTTGAGGGAAACCAAGAAAGAGAGAAATGAATTATGGTTGCAGGTTACCAGATTAATTGATACACAGAAGAAACTAATGGAATCAGAACAGAACGTGATCAAGGTGAAATCTAATATGAGCCAACTATGGAACCTCTACCAGGAGGTTGGCAAGAAACAGAATGTACTGTGTTCAGTGCTGTCTGGGGAAGTACGCAGAAAACATACCCAGTGGAATGAAGACACGAAGAAGATATTCAATGGTTTCATGAAAAAGGCAGAGAAGTGGTTATCTGAAATTATGTCACAAGTTACGAGCTTAGTAGCTGGAAGTGCGAAGCAACAAGGTGCCAGAATGGAAGATGAATTTAGACGACGAGATAATATCTCCAATATATCTTCACGAGGATCAGGCCGTAGATCTGGTTGCTGAGCCAGTTCGGTTTTGAGGGCTTCTGCTCAATTGGGAGCAAAAGCTGAGTTAGCAGCGCTCTCAATAGAAGCGGATGCCATGAAGAAAAAACATGAAATGGCGCGACAGCAAGAAGAGAAGACGCGAGAGATGACGCGACGTCAAGAAGAGATGAGGCGACGTCAAGAAGAGATGAGGCGTCAAAAAGAAGAGATGGTGCATGAGATGACGCGACAGCCAGAAGAGATAGGGCGACAGCAAGAAGAGATGAAGCGAGAGATAACGCGACAAGAGGAACAGATGATGCGATGTAGGGAACAACTGGAATTAGATACAAAGATGGCGGTGCCCAAAGCCAGGAAGGACATACTGGAAAGTGAGGGGTCAAGATGCAGCTCTAGATCATCGAAAACGATGAGCTCTATACCGAGAGAGAAAACTGCTCAGAGTGAATTGGTAGTTGGATCAATTCCACAATCGAGGTCCACTGGATACCTAGGCTTTGAAAACCCATTGGAACAGATGAAGATGGGTAAAACTTCATCTCAGCAAATGAGTGCTAGATCGAAACCAATTACTATTGGAGCGTCTGTGAATGCTCGAGACAAACCAATAGCGGGCCATGCTTTTTCGAGGCCTGGTGCACAGGCTCGAGCAAGCCAGTTTGAATCACAAAGGCCTGTTTATGAACAGGTGGAACCAAGACAGAGTTATCAGGATGGATTATTGGCACTGTTGAATAGGCAATCTGAATTCAAGAAGATTATAGCTCGACAAAATACCTCTCTCATTCTACCACCAGTAGAAATTCCTACGCATGGTGGAGATCCTTTGGAGTATGAAACTTTTGTAAGGGCACTAGAGGAGGTATTAGAGACGAAGGTTAAGGATGAAAAAGAGCGCTTACGATTTCTGGTGAAGTACAAGTGGAAGTGTGAAGGTACTTGTAGAAAGTTGTCAGATGGAGCCAGGCAACCAGGGCTATAGAAAGGCGAGAAGATTACTTGAAGAACGTTTTGGTGATGAACAGATGATTGCGAACGCATACATTGAGAAAGCCCATGCTTGGAAAGAAATCAAGCCAGAAGATGTGGAAAAATTGAGTGATTATGCAATATTTCTGAGAAAATGTTGCAACTCGATGAGAAATCTCGGCTACATGGAGGAAATGAATCATGCAAGTAATATGAGAATCATCATTAACAAGTTGCCCAGAAGAATGAGAGAAAAGTGGAGAGATAGGGCAGGCGAAATATGAGATAAAAGGAACCAAGTAGCCAGGCTACCAGACCTGGTGGAATTCTTGGACAAAGAAGTACGGTACATGTCAGACTCATACAACAGAACTATTGAAGATCGCAGACCACTTGCAACTTATAAAGGTTCTACCTTTTCCAAAACCGAAGAAAGATCTGAATCTAAGAGAAGTAGTTTTACTATCACGACCGTATCTGTGGAAAAGACAGATGAAAGAAAAACAAAGGTGTCTACTAACAAGCAAATAGTATTTTGTTTGTTATGTGATGAAGTTGGTCACACCATAAGATGGTGTCATAGATTCAAGACGAATGAATATGAAGACGATGGATTTCTTGAAAGCCAAGGGAATCTGTTTTGGATGTTTGAAAAAAGGACATATGGTAAGAGACTGTAAGAGTCCTATAATTTGTTATGAGTGCAAACAATATCATCCTGAAGCACTTCACATTGAAGAAGAGCTGCCAGAGCACCGGGAAGAAGAAGAACTGGAACAAATGAATGATGAAATACCAGACCAAATAGAAGACCCGGAACAGAACAGGGCAAGAAGCCAACTACTAGAAATGCTATCACCTCGCCTCAAGTAACTGCTCTTATTAGGGCCGGAGTAGAAGCTCGTAATTTTTCTATCTTACCAGTGCAAGTAAGGAACAACAAGACGAATGCAGTGTTGCAAACATATGCTTCTCTGGATCATGGAAGTTCGACTACCTTTTGCACAGAAAGCCTGACGAGAAGGCTGAATATCACAGGAGAAGAGACTACGTACCATGACTAAAGATAAAGAGAGCATGAGTCATTGCATTACGAGTATGGAGATATCCAGTTTGGATGGAGATTATTTCATATCGATATCTGAAGTGTTTACGCATGGAATTATGCCTGTTGGTCATCAAAATATACCAAGACGTGAAGACTTAAAGCAATGGTCTTACCTGAAGGATGTCAAGATATCTGAAATAGATTCTAGTGTTGATCTACTTATCGGAATGAATGTTTTGAAAGCTTTGGAACCTATACAGATTGTTAGGAGCCAAGGTGCTATGAAAACCCGAATTGGATGGGTTATCTATGGCTACTTGAAAAGGAACCACGAAATCGGAAATCAAAAGAACTGTCCTGCCATTGCTGTTAATCAAATGTCTACTGATAAATTAGAAAAGCCGGTGGTGAAGCCATACAATCATGACTCTAATGAAAATACTAGCAAGGAATCTGAAGAGATGTAGAATGGAGAATTGAAGTTCATGGATGTTATGAACTACTCTGTGAAAACTGACGGACTCTGTTGCGGAGACTTACCGTTCAAACAAGAAAGTGTTCATCTGCCAAATATTCGTAGTATGGCAGAGCAACGTACCCAGAATTTGAAACTCAAGTTTGGCGAGAAGAGTACATTTCATGAAGTAAGAATCTCTTTGAAGAATAACTTCTACAAGGATGATTGCTTAAAATCTATGTCTACTGAGCAGGAAGCAATTCTACCAGTAGAACATCTGACTTCTCTTTGCAATAAGGGAGGATTTATACTTTCGAAGTGGAACAGCGACAATTGTGAAAGCATTCCACTAGATGACAGAGCTAAAGAAACCAGAGAGTTGGATTTGGACAAAGACGATCTGCCATAGGAATGTGGTACAACTGAAATATGTTGACACATCAGAAAATTCTGCGAATGAAGTTTCCAGAGAACTGACAGTGAATTGTTTCTTAAGCGAAAAGAAATGGATCAATGAACTAAAATCTCTCTGCAAGCCAGACAGAGAATGGCCAAAGCTTGAGTTGGGATTTGAAATCTCTGCTGAAGATTCAGACATTAAATCAAACTGAACGGTGAACTTTATTGCTAAAGATCCTGTTATTCTTTTGAAAGATTTTCATACTTCAACATTGCTGTTACAACACATCAATGAGTTGATCGGACATAGAGGAAGACGTTTCATGCTATCAAAGCTTTGGACTATATACTGGGTATCATGCCTGATTTTAAGTGGTTGGTATGCACGATACGACTTTGAATTAAACCACTGTTGTAATAAGATTAATAACTAAGTTGTGCTTGCTTCTAGAAGGCGAAAGTGAAGATGGAAGAATCGATGAAGAGCCATGATTGCGGATATATAGTGCATGCTATATTTTCTTTGTTAGTATAGTGATTAGTATCCCCGCTTGTCACGGGTAGACAGGGGTTTAATTTCACGACGAGGAGCCACAGGGTTTTATTCCCTGACCTTTTGCTTTTGATATATGTTAAGACTTTATGGCCACTTTTTTGATGTTTATTAGTAATTGTCTCATAATATACTCTGAACAATTAGGGGCCGGTATGTAGTGGTCATTTGGCCTGTTTTGCATGTCATTGAGGATGGCATGTGCCTTTAAATTTTAGACTGCCCGTTATATTTTGGGTGGGATTTATGACGTGTTTTTGGGCACGTTTGGAGCTTAGATGCTTGCGCAGAAGTTTAGTTTTTAGATTAGTTTGGAGAGATGATGGAGAAGGTCAATCCTTCGACCATGTCAGTGTTACGGAGACACGAGGAGTTTTCTAATGTCTAAAGTAATAAGCTGGAGTTCGAAGAAGATTGTAGTAACGAGTCGGAAGAAACTTGGATGTATCTTACTGTTTTCTATCAACAATAAAGCATTTATTCATCTAAAGACTGTGTTTTGAAGTCATATCTGAGAAGAAGCTCTGAAAGTCTCTGTGAGTGAGCTTGCATGCGTTTCAACCATTCTCATCCAAATAGCAGCTAGGGTGCTAATTACCTGAAAGATATGAAAATCTGCCACTATAACAATATCATTGTTATGTTTATCATTATTCTTTTTGTTTTGTTTTTTTTGTTTGTTTTGTTTTTGTTTTTTGGAAAAAAAACTAATAAAAAGATTTTAAAAGAAAGAAAGATTTTTTTCAATGTTTTAGAATTTTTCAGCAACAACCTTGAATTACAAACCTAACACCCAAATCACTCAGAAATTCTGGAAAAAGTGCAAACTTATTAAACAGTTATACAGATATTCCGGGAAAATAAAGTCTGGTTATAAAAGACGAGCAACTTATTTTTAGACCAGTTTTAAATAAAGAACCACTCTGCATTTTGAGTAGGGAATCCATAAGATTCAAAAAACTGTAATTCAAATATGAAAATCACAAGTAATTTTGTTAGAGAAAACATATAATTCCTTGTCAAACAATTTTGTTTTGCCACATATACTTAACAGAAAATCTGGTAAACAGATACTTCCTTCAGATTTTAAAGTTTCCCAAACTATAAAGAAATACATACAGATTTTTCATGCAACCTTCTTAAACCAGTAATAAAAATGGAGAAACAATCCTTACACTGGATATTATGGTTATATAAACATTTGAATCAAACATCACTTTATAACACTAGCTACACTGTTAACATCATTAACAGTTTACAATACAATTTATTTGTCATTTGAACCCCAAGGGGTTCAAACGAAATTTTGTTTCTGCAGTCATACACACAAAAAAGAACCAAGACACAACACAATTTACACAAACATCCATCACAGCGCATCTCCTCCTCGCTGTGATGGAAGGCAAAAACTTATCTCTCCCCTGCACTTCCCATTCCTCTCCCGATGTCAGAGTCAAAGTCCCCGGTGGGCGATGGCAATTGTCCCTACGGCCATTAAAGCCGCGCCGGGTGATGCAAGGCCACGCACCGGGTCTTGGTGTTGGAGCCCCGGGCGGGCGCTGGCAAAGTCCCGCAGCCATTCCAAGCCGCGCGGGGCGATGATGTAAGGCCCCGCTCCAGGAACTCTTCAACCCCGCAACTCGGGCGGGTGAAGTCGCCGTTGGGGAAGCCCCGAAAAGCGGTCTCCCAGCAGGGATCCGCGGGCTCCCGGTGTTCCCGTCTGCCAGACCTGCGGTAAGCCTCCGAATCCCCGGGGTCGGGTCGCAGCAGCGTGCCACCACCGCTCCTCCCGCTCCCAACTCGGCCAGCTCCATGATGGTGAGTAGGTCCGCCGGCTCCGCGACTGGAGCCCCAGGTCGTTCCTGCTGGAGGCCGCTCCACGGTGCAGCCCCAACGACAACGGAGACCCGACAGTGAAAAGGTCGGGTTCTCCCTGCAGGGGAAAGATTTTTTAAAGTTTCCCCCCCACCCCCCGCCCCCCACACACATACACAAAAAAATTTAAATAAAAACTACATTCAAACGAGACAGAAAATAACAAAATACAGACAGACTGCAGAGGCCGCTGCAACGTGAGTCGCGCCGCCAACCAAGTTCATTAGGTACAATAACATTTCATGTTCAATATTTGATATAACATAATTGCAGCTCAAGATTTTTATTTTTTTTAAAGCCAGGAGCTGAACTAAGCACAAAATACATAAATTTGATCTCCATAACAGATTGAAGTCAGATATTTTGAAAGAAATGTGGTCTTCATGAAAAATAAAAATGTAGATGCAACATCATATTAATCCTATATAAACCATTGCTGTTGCAGGAGGGCAAAAAGTAAAACACTGAGTTATAAAAGGGAAGCAAATACTGCTTTAAACAATAGTGAATGTTTTTAAACCTTCTATAAAATTGTTAAGTCAACATTAAGGCTAATATGGCCACTTCATGACCTGGTAAAAAGTCAGAGCTGGAGGGCCTTGCTATTGTTAATCACTGATAGATTAAAAACATGTAATGGGAGAGCAACTGTAGCAAACACCTCAATAAATATGGATAGTTTCACTGTTTACAAAGAGTAAATATTATATTTAAGAAAACTGGCTTTGGAGGTATTGGTTGTATAAAACTAGCAGGCCACACATTAAACAATAGGTTGGCTTGACTTCATATTGCCCTTTAATTCATTTTATTTCAAATAAATGGAAATTCTACCATAGGTTTATGCCTAATATTAAATACATTCACAAATAATACAAACTATGAACCCATAGGAAAGTTACAAGTGCTGATTTAATAGTGCTGATTTAATTACTGTAAGGTAAATTGCTCGGTGTGCCTTTGCCTCGTATATGGTCTATTATGCTGGATTGCCTTTTTATTTTATTAAATTCTCACACCATTGACATAGATTCAGTCACAGCAACTAAAATGTAAATCCCACTTGTTTAAATAATTATCCTTCTTTTTGCTAAGGCCACATGTCTCAGGAGATTGCACTGTTTTGTCACAGAAATGATCGACAGCCATTAAGTAAACACACTGGATGGTATTGGAAAATAGCATGTGTCAAATTGTTGAAATTTCACACAAACTGGCTGAACTTCAATTGTCAAAATGTAGGCCATTATACTTATATTGTAAGGCTTAGTGCCTACAACTTGAGCTTATAATTTATGAAAGTGACCGTGTTAAATTTTGAATTAGTGACATGTCAGAACAACAAAGCTGTGAAAAAGTGTATTATTTTAAAAGTTTCCAATGACCAACCTGATTAATTCTTACAACTGCTACCTTTATTCAGGAACATGGTAGATTTCTAGCAAAGTGTTTTAAAAGATCACATTTCCATGCTCACTTTAAAACTCTGTGCTTTAAATCCCTAGAAATGGTGGTATTACACTACAGTCAATAAATAATACCAACTTAAAATTCACTTTTGATTAGTATAAAAAGCACTTACATGAGTGGTGTCCAGTGTCAAATCACTTAATCAGATGATCAGTCTTTGTGATCTATTCTGCTGTGTTTACTATTCTGTTGTCTCAGATTATTTCTCTCTTTGTTTTACATAAGCTTTACAACTAAAACAGTCTGATATAGAGCACTTTTAAAGACAAAGAAACAAATTTAAAATGATCAACAGCATGGCCAAAATGGCACTACAGATTTAGGGTAGGTAGGGGTGTGTTCTATGGCATGTTCCCCTGCACGTTTTGCAAAAAGGATTTAGTGCATTTTTATCCCAAAAGATGCAAAATTATATTACTTAAATCTTAAATCTGGTCAAGCAAGATTACTGAGTAATATCTGAAGTGCTATATTGCTCTGAACTGACAATGGACAAATGGCAGGCTTTGTTTTTGGTATGGAAGCAAATCCATATGTCCAGCTCAATGCAGTGATGAGAGATTACATTTTAGTTCCATCCTGTCTATAAGAAACCAGTATTATGATTTAAGACACAGTTATTTCAAAAGTACAATTTCACAATAGGACACAAAACATCTGTTCTTGAATATATCAAGAGCAGTTTATAATTGAATTTAATTAAATATGCAAAATTAAAAAAAAAAAACATTTTACACTGCCATAAATCACAGCTGCTTGGAAGTGGAAAAGCTACTTTGCATTCTATGTTGCGTTAGAATAGAAAACTTGACAGAGTACAGAGACAATGCATCCCTTTTGTGGCTGACTGTTACCAGTCGGTAACAATGAGCACTTGCATTTACCAACACCTTTTGTGGCTTCCATAACTACATCAGAGTTTCTTACTTATTAGTCCCTTTTTCATTTTATGGATTTAGCGCATTGCTTCCTGCAGCAGAATGCCTGTACTTAGCAGTAACTGATGACAATTTCAGTATTAAAATCTGAACCATTGCATGAATAAAAAAAGGCTGCATCAGGTTTCTCTTCTGGCTTTCATTTTCCTCTTCTCTGTTTTGGCACAGTCATTTTCTGTGATAAATTAAAAAAAACGCACTTGAGAATGATTAATGTTTTTTAGACTTTTTTCAGAATAATTTGCCAACTGCAAGTTTCAACTCTTCCATTGGAGGACATTTAAATAAAATTATCCCCTCTCCTGTTAAGTTTCAGCAATTGTTATTTGTCCAGTAATTTAAGAGTTGCTGCCTCACAGTGCCAGAAATCAGGGTTCGATCCTGATCTTGGGCACTATCTACGCAGATTTTGCATGTTCTCCCTGTGACCGTGTGAGTGAGTTTCCTCTAGGTGCTTCAGTTTCCTCCCAAATCCCAAAGATGTGCGGGTTTGTAAGTTAATTGCCGCCCATCCACTACCACTAGTGTTTAAGCAGTATATGAGAAAGTGGGATAATATAAAATCAGTGGGAATGGGTGTGGACTAGATGGGCTAAAGGGCTTGTTTCCATGTTGTATTTCTCCAAATGAACCAAGTAAAATGCTTATATTACTCATGTTTGCTTCACATAAAATTGAAATTGCAATTATAAAGAAGAAACAGCGTTTTTAAACAAACTGATCCAGCAAGGATTTACAAGCAATTCCAGGTCTCTGATCTAATGTGTACAATGGCTTTCTCAGATTCCATTGGCTGAAGGTAACTAGAAGATGAAAAGGTGAAGGGGAAGCCAGTGGCATAAAGGCCCTGCTTGGTATAACGACAGCGCACAATTTAACCAAAAAACATTGAGACTGGGGGAGCCACTCTATGTAAAAACAAAATTACAATTGGACTGTATGGCAAATTACATAATGCTTGCATTTTCAAAAGAAAGGAAGATTTTTTAATTTGTTGGCTGTTATCTATCTATCTATATTATTACTAAAACACTCATCTTGACCACTTCCGTCTGGTCTGCGTTGTAATTAAATTTACGCAAAAACGATCGCCCATAGTGCTACGATTTTTCGCCACCTTACTCACCATTCTCCCCTGCTGCAAGTCAAATAAGTTTTGTTCTGATCGGTGAAATAGTACAAAAGTTATGAAGGTTTAAAAAAATCGTAAAACCCGCCCCTTCCAGAACCCGCTGTCAATAACGCGGCGAGGAGAATAAAAAGCTGAAGGGGCGGAGTGTGTTGAGCAGCTTGCGGAGAGTCAGTGGCTCGCGGGCTGCTTCTGTGGCGACCAGCACGACCAGCCGGAAGCTGCTGATTTGAACCGGAAGCCTATGAGTGAAGCCGGAGTGGGACCGGATCTGCGTGAGGCCAAAAGCTGAAGGTGCGGGGTGAGCAGAGTGCCCACCACCCCCTTTCCCCAACCCTCCTTTCCCCACACCCCCCCTTTCCCCACACCACCCCTTCCCCACACCACCCCCCTTCCCCCTCCACCCTTCCCCAACCCTCCTTTCCCCACACCCCCCTTTCACCACAGCCCTTTCCCCACGCTCCCCCTTTCCCCACAACCACTCCCCCACAACCCCCCCCCCTCCCCCACATCCTCCCTCCTCCACACACCTCCTCCCTCCCCCACACACCCCCCCCTCCCCCCTACATCCCCCTCCCCCACACCCCCTTCCCTGAGTGGTAGAATATTGCGTTGGGGAATGGGTTGCGTTGGGGGGGGACCAGGCCTCCCGTGTGACTGGGACCCAACAGGTCCCACTTAGTCCAGAATAGAATGATGGCTTTTGCTTCAGTAAACAATTCAAAACGAAAGTGCTGATATAACATTTTTTTTTTCAAATGAAAATGGTTAACAAATTCCATCAAAATGAGGAATCATGAAAAACAGGAAATGTCAAGCAAGCACATTTAAATGGGATCGCTGTCTCACGCAAACATTGAGCGGTTTTGTTTGTAGCACGAGTGACTCACATTCCTGTGGGTATTTAAAAAATCTGACTCATTGGTATTATCAATGCTTTGTTTTATGAACACTAGAAAAATAAGATATTTAACCCTCAAGTAGTTTGTTCCTATTTTAAATCACTTTGCTTACTTTTATTGGATGATGTGCTGGCTCCACGACTGGAAGGAGCAATCTCTGTCAAGCACTGTTCCATTTCAATTCCTGATCTTTGCGACATTTCCTTCGGATCCACATCTGCCAGAAATTTATTTTGTGAACCATCTCGGAGCTATCACACAAAAACAGCATGATTAGCTCTACTACAGGAACAATGCAACAGTAACAATGATAACTTCTCTATTAATGTGCTGAGATATTGCAATGGTTTTCACAGCTACATCATCTAATAAAAGTAATTTCCATACAAGTCAGATAAGGAAATAGTTTTGTATTGTCTGCTGATTCGTATCATTTCTGTGCCCAGCCAAGGTTCGTAGCCTGGCCACTATGTTCACTAATTGGATGGATTGTTTACTCACTCCAAACAACTTGTGTTCCATTACATGGCTTCACCTCATTTAAATGCTGCCAGTTATATGCAAGAAATCCAGTGCCTCGTTAGTGCACAGTAACCATAGTTATCATGCAAAAGTTCAGTTTAGTTTACTGCCACGTGTACAGAGGTACTGTGAAAAGCTTTTTTGTTGAGTGCTAACCAGTCAGCAGCAAGACAATACATGATTACAATCGATCCATTTACAGGGTATAGATACATGATAATAGAATAGCGTTTACTGCAAGGTAAAGTCAGCAAGTCCGATCAAGGATAGTCCAGGGGGTTATCAAAGAAGTAGACAGTAGTTCAGCTGCTCTCTGGTTGTGGTAGGATGATTCAGTTGCCTGATAACAGCTGGGAAGAAACTGTCCCCGAATCTGGTGGTTTGCGTTTTCACACTTCTATACCTTTTGCCTGATGGGAGAGGGGTGAAGAGGGAGTGGCCAGGGACTTGTCCTTGATTAAGCTGTTTGCCTTGCCGAGGCTATGTGAGGTATAAATGGAGTCAATAGAATCAATTGTGCAAAGGAATCAGAGATGAGTAACAAGCCTGTAGAGCAAAGGGGCAGGATTTGAAATTAGCCTGGCGTTATCTTTGTCCTTTGGGATGCTGGTAGAGTACAGTAACTTTAGCAGAGGATTTAAGGTCCACGGTACTTGGTGTGAGACACTAGAATAGAATTAAAGCCCAGATACTCTTCAAAGTGGTTTCATGAAATGTTTTATATTGACCCCAGAATAGGTACTGAGAAAAACATTATGCAGGGATTGCCATTGTATATCTATGGCATATCTCATTATTTTAGGTAGACACAAAATGCTGGAGAAACTCAGCGGGTGAGGCAGCATCTATGGAGAGAAGGAATTGGCGACGTTTCGGGTTGAGACCCTTCTCCAGACTGACGTCAGGGGAGGGGGTAGGACAAAAAAAATTGTTTTAATTTAATTTAATTTTAATACGGTTTATCATTTAAGTGCATGAGAAATGGGCCCCTTATAAACAGGGCAGAATTCAGAAATTCAACTTCACATCAGTCCCAGTTTTGTCATTCTACACAAAACAGATCTTTATCAAAAAAGAAAGTGCTGAAGCAACTCAATGGTTAGGCATCATCTGTGGAGTATATGGACATTTCAGATCAGGATCCTTTTCCAGACTGTTGGAGTCGGGGGGGGGGGGGGGGGGGGGGGGTGGTGGAGAAGCTGGAAAAAGAGGGAGTTGTAAAAGGAAAGTGGAAGACCCAGAATGGGAGGGGTAGGAAATAAGTGTACTCGGAGGGGAATGGAGAAAGGTGACCCGGTGGTGGGAGAAATGTGTGTGCAGCAGCAGTTGGGCATTGCTTGAAATTGGAGAATTCAATTTTCATACGATAGAACTTTATTTATTCCAGGAGGGGAATTAATTAGAACCAGTAGAATTAGTTGTAGGCGACTTAAGTAGAATATAAGGTACTGTTCTTCCATTTTGTGTGTGGCATCACGGACAGTGGAGGAGGCAAAGGCCGAAAAGGTCAGGATGGGAGGGGGAAGAAGAGTTAAACTGATTAGCAACCAGGAGCTCCAGCAGGCGTTGATGGACAGAGGGCAATTGTTCGGTGAAACAGTCACCTAGTCTCACTGATGTAGTGGAGGGACATCAGGGACACCAAATGCAACAGATAATAATAATAATAATGGATGGGATTTATATAGCGCCTTTCTAATACTCAAGGCGCTTTACATCGCATTATTCATTCACTCCTCAGTCACACTCGGTGTTGGTAAGCTACTTCTGTAGCCACAGCTGCCCTGGGGCAGACTGACGGAAGCGTGGCTGCCATTCTGCGCCTACGGCCCCTCCGGCCACCACCAATCACTCATACACATTCACACACAGGCAAAGGTGGGTGAAGTGTCTTGCCCAAGGACACAACGACAGTATGCACTCCAAGCGGGATTCGAACCGGCTACCTTCCGGTTGCCAGCCGAACACTTAGCCCATTGTGCCATCTGTCGTCCCAATAAGGTAAGGTTGGAAGAGGCGCAAATGAATCTCTGTCTCACCTGGAAAGGCTACTGTGGTCTCTGGTTGGATGTCTGAGAGCAGGTGCAGGGACAACTGTTGCATCTCCTGCAGTTGTAGAGGAAAGTGCCTGGGGAGGTGGGCGGGTTATGTTGAAAGGGAAAAAAGTAGCGGAAAGAGTGATCTTTACAGAAAGCGAGGGGAGAGAAAGCAAGAGCACAAATATGGTAAACAGAGGAGAGACAATTGAGGGTTCAGAAAAGCAGGTGGGGAACCCCATTTAATGAAGAAAGAGAGCATCTCGGATGTCCAAGAGTGAAAGGCCTCATCTTGGGAACAGTGGTGGAGACAGAAAAATTGGGAGTAAGTGATTCATCCTTGCAAGAGGCAGGGTAGCAGCTTTACCAACCTTATTTGTTTCTGCCTCCATTAGAATTAAATGGACCTCCGAAGAATCAGCAGTTACTGGAAGAGTTTTTTCCGGTTCTTTATGTGATTTAGAACTGGGTTTCTCCAGTGTCACCTAGAATTGAGGAAAATAATTGTAACTTTTTATTTTGTTTTTCTTATTCTTAATTTCTTAAAAATTGAGTTATGTCAAAACTAAGGGCAACTTTCTTATTTTAAAATAATTATATTCTTGGGCCAAACATGCGCAAGTGGAACTAGTTTAGATGGGGCATCTTGCGCATGTCCATGTCCCTCTAAACCTTTTCAATACATGTACGTGTCCAAGTCTCTTTTAAATGCTTATGTACTATCTGCTTCAACTACCTCCTCTGACAGCTTGTTCCGTATACTCACTGAGAGAAAAAAGTTGCTTCTCAGGTTCTTATCTTGCCTCTCTCATCCTAAACCTATGTCCTCTGGTTCTTGATTCCGCTACCCTGGGTAAAAGACTGTGCATTCACTCTATCTATACCCTTTATGATTGTATACACCTCTATAAGATCACCTCTTAGCCTCCTGCGTTCAGAGGAGTAAAGTCCTCGCCTGCTCAACCTTTTCCTATAGCTCTGGCACTTGAGTCCTGGCAACATCTTCATAAATCTCCTCTGCACATTTTTCCAACTCAGTGACATCTTCCCATGGCAGGGTGATCAAAACAACATAAAATCAGCCATGATCATATTGAATGGCGGTGCTGGCTCGAAGGGCCGAATGGCCTACTCCTGCACCTATTTTCTATGTAAAACTCCAAATGTGTCTCACCAATGTCTTGTACAAATGTAACATAACATCCCAACTTCTACAAGGGTCTCAACCCGAAACGTCACCCATTCCTCCTCTCCAGAAAGGCTGCCTTTCCCGCTGAGTTACTCCAGCTATTTGTGTCTATCTTCTACAATCAAAACACAGTCTGGTGAAGGCCAATGCACCAAAAATATAGGTACCATCCTATCTATCTGTGACACTACTTTCAGAGAACAATGTACTTGTACTTATAGATTCCTCTGCTCTATAACACTCCAAAGGGCCCAACCATTCATTTTAAATGTCCTATTCTGGTTTGATTGCAACACCTTGCACTTATCTGCATTAAACTCCATTAGTCATTCCTCAGCCCACTTGTCCAACTGATCAAGATTCTGCTGTAATTTTTGATAACTATCTTTTCCGTGTACAATACCACCTATTTCAGTGTCAATTGCAAACTTAATAGTCATGCCTTCCACATTCACATCCAAATTGTTCATAGAAACCACAAACAGCACAGTTCCCTGAGACGCACCACTAGTCACATGCCACCAGTCCGAAAAACAACTTTCCACCACCACTGCTTCTTTTCATGTAGCCAATTCCAGTTAGTTAGCTCTCCGTAGATCTCATAGATCTAACCTTAAACATTCACTTTCCAATAATAAGTTAGGATATTAAAGGGGGGGGGGGGAGACACAAAATACAGGATTTGGGAAAAGAGTGGGGGAATGAAACAGTGGTGTCGGTTTTTCAAAGATCCAGCATCAGCATGATGAGCTGAATGATGTCCTTCCTTCTATGATTCCATTTAGGGTTACAGGAAATCTGCTGAGGCTGGGAGGAAATTAGATTTCAGGTGTTGCTGGGGATGTAAGAGGAAGACTATGTATTAGGGCACAATGAAGTCTACCATTGACTCCAATTGCCGGCTCTGAACATTTCTGGGAAACCGAGCTGAATTTGAGGCAAGTTCATTTAAATATTTTCATGGCAATTAAGAAGAATGTGAAAAACAATCCTGTGTCAAAGAATTTTTGCAGCTTTCTGTGAAGAAGTTCCTCTTAACTGTTTTATTAGTTCTGTTAGCTACTTATATCTGCACTCTAACAATGTCGGTGAATGGGTTAAAATCGATCATTACTTGATATATCAAGTACAAGGACTATTCACTTCTTGGACAGGATGAAAAACACTGAGACCAGATCTCTTTGCAAAATCTCGAGCATTTAAACAAAACGTAAATCTTTGTAACAACAGGTTATGTGATATTTGCTGACAAAAATTGGTTTGTTGGATGCAGACAAGGGGCTGATGGTGCAGAGCCACCCAGTTCTTTGACCAAAATAGGTGCGTGTGGTGGTGAAAACTATAAATATGGGATGAAGTTATGCATTCTATGTTACTAAAGACTAAGTACCACCTTGGACCGGAACAGCTTTTATTCTCTGATTGGTATCTAATCTTTGATGCTTTGCTTTCTGAGGTAATCTTAAAACATTCAATAATTCTACAAAGTGAATCTATCGCTTGTGTTCAATAATTATTACGTTGCAAGTTATAACAACTTTGAAACTATTTGAAAACTGATGGGTATGTATATGCTTTTTACATAATTTAACAAAATGAACAGAACACCAATCTTGTTGAAAGCTCCTTGACGAATTGAATTAGAAATTTTATAAACAATTAATGTTACTGTTTCCTGCTGTTTCCAAATCACAGTACATTAACTAAAAAAAATTGAAGCAATATATTGTTGGGCACTTTTATCCTTATCGGAACATGTAGAAATTTTATCCAAAATTTTTCAAAGGATAAAAATTCAGCTAAGCATCTGATACATTAGCTACCAGTGTGGTACCTTGAAGCACTCTGCTTTGTTTAAGATGTTCAGTTAGTACTCTTTGGTCTGATCCATTAAATAATCATCAAGATGCTTTCAAATTCTCAAAAAAAGTTAATTCCCATTTAATGATTAATCAACGTGATTAATGATTTATCTAAGAATAAAGTGGAGGCCATTTAAAACAGATGAGAAAAAACTTTTTCACCCAGAGAGTTGTGATTTTATGGAATTCTCTGCCACAGAAGGCAGTGGAGGCCAATTCACTGGATGAATTTAAAAGAGAGTTAGATACACTCTAGGGGCTAGCGGAATCAAGGGATATGGGGAGAAGGCAGGCACGTGTTACTGATTGGGGATGATCAGCCATGATCACAATGGATGGCGGTGCTGGCTCGAAGGGCCAAATGGCCTCCTCCCGCATCTATTTTCTATGTCTATCCATGTTAACGTAGAATTTTCATTGTTTATTTATTTCAAACCACGTACCACTTCACTTTCAACCGAATCTTCTACATGTTTTCCTTTCTTTTTTCTCTTCTTTCGTTTTGACCTCCCACTGCCAGCAGGGTTCACCTGAGATTTTTCTTCTTCCTCTTCGGACACCTAATAATAATAATAATACTTTATTGTTATTGTAAATACATACAACAAAATTTCAGGCGCATTGCCCGAGCAGAGCTCCAACGTATCAGATAAATAATAACGACAATGGAAACAACAAAACGGCAAGAAAACGTCATAATGTGCAAGTATAGTGTTGTGGCAGTACAAAATATTGGCTATGGGGGCTGTGTGTTCAGTGCAGAGTTCAGAGTGGTGATGGCCTTGGGGCAGAAACTGTTTGTTAATTTTGTGGTGTGTGATTTGATGGACCTGTAACGCCTTCCTGGGGGCAGAAGGGCAAACAAGTGATGTGCGGGATGAGATGAGTCCTTTGGTATGTGTGATGTCTTCCGCAGGCAACGAGAACTATAGATCTCTTCCAGGGCAGGCAGGTGTGTGTTGGCGATCTCCTGGGGTGTATTGATGACTCTCTGCAGAGCCTTCTTGTCAGCCGCAGAACTGTTGCCATACCATACCAGGATGCCATGTGTCGGGACACTCTCTATGGAGCAGCGGTAGAATGACACTAGCAGCTGTTGTGGCAAGTTGACTTTCCTGAGTGATCTTAGGAAGTAAAGCCGTTGTTGTGGCTTCTTTACCAGTGAGTGCGTGTTAGTTGACCACCTGAGATCTGCTGAGATGTGGGTGCCCAGGAACCTGAAACTGGAGACTCTGTCCACTCTCAGTTTATGTGCAGTGGGGGATGGTCACCCTGCTTCTTCCTGAATTCAATGATGAGTTCTTTTTTTTAATTGAGTGCTAAATTCTTCTCTGAGCACCAGCCTATTAATCTCTGTACCTCCTCCCTGTAAACTGACTCATCGCCCTCAGTGATCAGCCCCGCCACTGTCGTGTCGTCTGCAAATGTTATGATGGTGTTCATGCTGTAGGTCGGTATGCAGTCATAGGTATAGAGCGAGTAGAGGAGGGGGCTCAGCGCTCAGCCGTATGGAGCTCCTGTGCTGAGTGTCAGAGTGGGGAAGTGATGGGGTCCCATCGTGACTGACTGCGGCCGGTCCGTAAGGAAGTCCTTAATCCATAGGCAGATGTTGTGTTCGAAGTCTAGGTCGGACAGCTTGGAGACCAGTCTACTGGGTATGATTGTGTTGAATTCAGAGCTGTAATCCACAAATAGCAGTCGTGCATATGCTCCCCGTTGTTCTAGGTGGAGCAGTACGGTATGGAGGTTCAAAGGTTCATTTATTGTCACATACACCAACCGGTGTAGTGAAATTCGAGTTGCCATTGCAGCACATTATTAAGAATACAACATAACATTAAAAAGAAATTTAACATAAAACATAAAAACATCCCCCCACAATGGTTCCCACTGTGAGGGAAGGCACAAAGTCCAGTCCCCATCCCCTTGTCCACCCATAGTCGGGCCTATTGAGGCCTCCGCAGTCACTGCTACGCGGCCCGATGTTTCAGGCCCTTCTCGCCGGGTGATGGTGCTCCGGCATCAGGAAAACCCTCTCAGCGGCTTGGGATGCCTGGAACGGCCGCTTCCTTACTGGAGACCGCAGCTTCCGAAGCCGACAGGCCGCGCTGGATGGAACTCCACCACTGATGATCTCGGTGAGAGATCCTAGGTTCCCGATGTTAAAGTCAGCGCCGCCGCCCTCGGCTGGCCGCTCCACAGACCCGCAGCATCGCCATGTTATCATCAGCGGTCTCAGCGTTCTGGAGCTCCAGCGCGGCGACCCGGTCAAGGCATCGCCCGCCCCGTTCCGCGATAGCGCTGTGCCGCCGCCGAAGCCGTGGTTCTGGCCGGTCCCCTCAGGAAATGCTGCTCCAGACCCAATGGTAGGCCGCAAGGACGGGTCGAAGACGCTGCCCTGCCCTCCCCCCCCCCCCCACCCCCCACATAAAAAGACTAGTCCTCCAAAAACAAAACACTATTTAACATACTAAAAATTTAAAAAGAAGCGAAAAGACGCACAGCTGCAGGCAGGGCAACCATATCCAACTGGACAACGCCTCCTAGAGGGCAGTGGCAATGGCGTTGTCTGTTGATCTGTTTGCTCTGAGCAAGAAGCTGTTTATCTGTTTGCTCTGAGCAACAAGGTAATAAACTGAGCAAGGTAATAACTGAGCAAAGGTAATAAATGGAAGGCATGAGATTTCATTTTTAATCACTGACCCCGAGTTCACTGCATTGGGGATATTGTTCCATGTTCGAAGTCCTAAACCCAAAAGATATTTGGCTGGCACTTCAGTGCACTATTGAGCTATGACGCACTATCAACTGTGTTATCATTTGGCTGAGACATTAAACATTAAATCAGTGCCCAAATGCTCTTTTAGAGGAATGTAATGAAGATATTGTAGGAGCTTTCAAAGCAGAACAAGGATGGTGTCTCACATGCCATTTCAGGCTTGTTTATGGGCACAACATGAATACAAATAGTTATTGGGAAAGGTACATTATAAAACAAATAAAAACATCTTTAAAAGAGTAGTAGGTACACAAAATTGCTGGAGAAACTCAGCGTGTGCAGCAGCATCTATGGAGCGAAGGAAATAGGCGACGTTTCGGGCCGAAACCCTTCTTCAGACTGATGGGGGGTGGGGGGGGGGAGAAGGAAGGAAAAGGGGAGGAGGAGGAGCCCGAGGGCGGGCGGATGGGAGGGTGGGAGGAGACAGCTAGAGGGTTGAGGAAGGGGAGGAGACAGCAAGGACTAGCAAAATTGGGAGAATTCAATGTTAATGCCATCCGGACGCAAGGTCCCCAGACGGAATATGAGGTGCTGTTCCTCCAATTTCCGCTGTTGCTCACTCTGGCAATGGAGGAGACCCAGGACAGAGAGGTCGGATTGGGAATGGGAGGGGGAGTTGAAGTGCTGAGCCACCGGGAGGTCAGGTTGGTTATTGCGGACTGAGCGGAGGTGTTCGGCGAAACGATCGCCCAACCTCCGCTTAGTCTCCCCGATGTAAATCAGCTGACATCTAGAGCAGCGGATGCAGTAGATGAGGTTGGAGGAGATACAGGTGAACCTTTGTCGCACCTGGAACGACTGCTTGGGTCCTTGAATGGAGTCGAGGGGAGGAGGTGAAGGGACAGGTGTTGCATTTCTTGCGGTTGCAACGGAAAGTGCCCGGGGAGGGGGTGGTGCGGGAGGGAAGGGAAGAATTGACGAGGGGGTTGCGGAGGGAGCGGTCTTTGCGGAAGGCAGACATGGGGGGAGATGGGAAGATGTGGCGAGTGGTGGGGTCACGTTGGAGGTGGCGGAAATGGCGGAGGATTATGTGTTGTATTTGCCGGCTGGTGGGGTGAAAGGTGAGGACCAGAGGGACTCTGCCCTTGTTGCGAGTGCGGGGATGGGGAGAGAGAGCAGTGTTACGGGGTATGGATGAGACCCTGGTGTGAGCTTCATCTATGGTGGCGGAGGGGAATCCCCGTTCCCTGAAGAACGAGGACATTTCCGATGCCCTGGTATGGAACACCTCATCCTGGGTGATAAAAAAAAGCCTACTTTTAAAAGAGTAGTGATGTGTCTTCTTTAAAATAGTAGTAGTGACCTGTCTGAAGAAGGGTCACTACCTGAAACGTCACCCATTCCTTCTATCGAGAGATGCTGCCTGTTCCGCTGAGTTACTCCAGCATTTGTGCCTATCTTCAGTGTAAACCAGCATCTCCAGTTCCTTCCTCAGCCATTCCTACTAGTCGGATCTTGGACAATAGCCCTGTACTTACTTCAAATCCTCAGTTTGAGGCTTTTTAAATGTAATGAATGTTGGTGCTTCCACCAATCCTTCACGCAATGAGTGCCAGACCCTCATTACACATTGGATGATTTTGTTTTCTCAAATTCCCCTCCAATCTTTCTACTTAGCTTAACTCTAACAGATCCCCTCACCCTCTGCGCCCACACCAACCATTTGATTCTCTACTGAGGGAACAGAGTCCTTCCTGATTATGCTGTCTAAGTCTCTCGTAATTTGATATACTTTTGTCAAGTCCCGACTTAGCTATTCCTCCAAAAAACCAACCCCAGCCTAGCCAACCTCTTCTCAAAAATAATATTCTCCAGCACCTGCAAAAGCACTGTATATCTGCTCTGCATGTTGTCAGATATTGGCATGCCCTTTCAGTAATGTGGTGACCTGACCTGTAGGTATTCAATACACTATTTGTATGTTCACAAGTGCTTAATAGTTCCAGTGTTACTTCTTATGGTCTGTGCCTCAGCCAATAAATGGCTTAATCTTCTACATATTAATAACACACTTTGTCCACAGGGATCTTATGAGCTTCTTTCCTCTGTATGCATCCGTATAATACTATTTATTATGCAATTCCACATCTTGTCCACTTTCCGTTCAAATATGACTTTTTTGACCATTAATATTTTCTTTCCAATAATTCATCTACAACTAATGTTAAGGCTGGGTGGCTTTGTCTACTACTGTCTGATGAAGGGTCCCATTCCGAAATGTCACCCATCCATTTTCTCAAGTGGTGCTGCCTGACCCGCTGAGTTACCCCAGCATTTTGTGTCTATCTTTGGTATAAACCAGCATCTGCAGTGCCTTTTTATTACATCCCCCACTGCAACTGTTTTCTCCACCAGTTTCATTCACCTAAAGTAAATTTGTTGTTACCCATCTTTTGTTGGGCTTGCAACATGAAAACTAAATTCAATGTATTTTAAGAATTCTGTGCCCTCTAATCCTTTGCATATCCCTTGTGTCCTTGTCACTGATGAAGTAGTTCACATCCCCAATCAAAACCAATCAATTTTGTTTGTATTGTTCATGAAATTGCCTAGATTTTTGAATCAGGACAGACTTCTGGACAACCACGAAAAATGAAGAATTCCTAGTCTTTTTATTGGTATTTCTGTATAGGTGCTATCTTTTCATCATTACCTTCAGTTTCTCTTTCTCAGCTTCTTGAGCTATTAAGATTTTGTCTCCAGTCCAGTTGCCCCATTCCTCTGTTGGTGGACTCCAATCTGAGTTAAGGTCAACTGCAAAGGGGTCGTCTATAAACAATGATATTCAGATTATTATTTTAATCATTCTTGGATACTATATAATGGATCGGTTTAGTTTACAGATACAGCTTGGAAACACGCACTTCGGCCCACTGAGTCAACGCCAACCAACAATCACCCGTACACTAGTTCCATCCGACACACCAGAGACAATTTATAGAAGCCAATTAAACCTACAGACATGCATGTCTTTGGAATATGGGAGGAAACCGGAGCGGAGCAAACTCATGCGGTCACAGGAAGAACGCACAAATTCCGTGCAGACATCACCTGTAGTCAGGATTGAACAGTGTCTCTGGCGCTATAAGGCAGTAATTCTATTGCTGTGCTAAAGGCAGATCTGAAAATATTAGAGTACTAGTAAAGGTGTCCAGTTCAGGAAGAAACTTCCTATCAATTTTTAAATTTCAGTACCCTCAACTTTAGAAAATTTACTTCTGGAAGCCTTTGTTTTGTCTTGGTAGAGCAGGCAACCTATTGCCACCCAATGCCTGCCTGGTTTGGTCATTTAAGGAAAGGTTAGAATGGGACCCAATGGCCAACCCCCTATTTCATTTTGTGAAGAAACTTTTAATTAATTGTAATTTTTCAAGATTTGACGACTAAATTTAATTGCCCTATTCAAAGCTTTGGTTTCTTGCAAATCTAACATGGGAAACGGTGATAGTCCACTGCATAATAAAAACCAATAAACAGGGTTTCCTCATCTTTTGTTTGTTTGGACAGCTCTCTGCTAGTGTTAATCTATTTTCTGTGGCAAACTATAATTTCCTATCTTTGTGTCTAAAGATTTGGAACTTCTGCAATTTCCTTTCCTTTGTGATTTCCTTTGCGTGTGTCGAAAAGAGATGGACTATAAAAATAGGAAGTCTTACTACATCCGACCAGGATGCAGAGAAGATCATATCTGAAGTACTGAGTACAGTTTTGATCTCCCAATTTAGCAAGATATACTTTCATTAGAGGGAGCTCAGAGAAGTTTCATTGGGTTGACTTTTGAGGAAAAATGAAAAGTGTATCGCTGCTGCAGGATAGCCCTTAACTGCAGTTATCAGATACCAGTTGCTTTCTCTCCAAATTGAGAGCTACCTTTTGCTGTGCATTTCTCTACTTTAAACCAAGAGCACATTATTGCCCAATTCAATTTGTCTATAACCTTTACCTTGAAAGTAAAAATAAATTTAACCTTAACAAATGGGGTTATGTAGAAAGAATATGGACATATGGACGGTTAATATGGACATCATTTTAATTTTGTGTAGTTGGAAAACTGAAGGTGATGGATTAAACTCTGTCTGATTTTCCATCAATGTCTATTAAATATTTGATGCAATTTGTCTGGTTTACCAAGTAAAATGAGAGTGAAGAATTAACGAGTGCAAACGGAGGGTTAATCAGATGGTGCAGACATGTACCATACAGTAGCTGTAGACTGAATAAACTCTTACAAGAGATTGTTTCGGTGGTGTTGATTTCAACTTTGATTTCAACTGCATTTGAACAAATAACTATAAATGGTTTTCTTCCAAAGATCTTTCAATATTTTAGTGTCAAGATCACTAGAATTAGCGCAGAAAACTACGACAGAATTTTCCTTCTAATGATTTATTATTAATAAGAGGACGCACACATTTTGAGTCGTTACAGGCTTGAATGGCTGACTCTGTTGTGGAGCAAAATAAAATCACATGGTGTTCTCAGGTATTTATTTGACGAAATCGTTCACCTGAAGAAGGAATTTAATGCAGGTTAACCTTTCAAGATATGCTGTCTGACCATTTTACTACTTATTTTAAGATTGTGAACCCCAGATTCCAGATGCAACAGAGATGATTTCTATTATTCCACCAGATTTAATTTAAACAGTAAAAAAAAATCAACAATGTTCTTCTTGAGAACAGAGCCTATTTCACGCCGGTTGTGATGTAGAGCTTACTGTTGCAATTCAAGTTTATCCAAGTGGAATTGTGAGCTAAGTAAACACTTACATTAAACAATTACAATTACCAGAGAAGGAGTCTGGTGGAAGCAGCTGATTGGGTGCAACCCCGGGTTTACATTTTTACATTTCTGCCTTCAGGTTAAGGATTCTGGGAGTTGAGTGTACAGTATTTATTAGTATTTATTAGTAAAGTTTAAAGGATAAAGTTTTGTGTTTTTTAATATTTAATATAGAGTTAATTTGGGAGTAAGATATGTCAGTGGAGATTGGCCCCGTGGTTTGCTCAGCCTGCAACATGTGGGAGATCAGGGATATGGTCGGTGTCCCTGGTGACTACGTTTGCAGGAAGTGTGTACAGCTGCAGCTCCTGGCAGACCGCATTGAACGATTGGAACTGCGGCTAGATTCATACTGGAGCATCCACGATGCTGAGAAAGTCGTGGATAGCACGTACAGCGAGTTGGTCACACCGCAGGTAAAAGGTAAGAGGACAGAAAGGGAACGGGTGGCCAATAGCCAGCAAAGCAGTAGGCAGGTAGTGCAGGAGTCCCCTGCGGTCATCTCCCTCCTAAACAGGTATACCATTTTGGATACTGTTGAGGGAGATGGCTCATCAGGGGAATGCAGCAGCAGCCAAGTTCATGGCACCATGGGTGGCTCTGCGGCACATGAGGGGGGGGGGGGAAAGAGTGGAAGGGCAATAGTAATAGGGGATTCAATTGTCAGGGGAATAGATAGGCGTTTCTGCTGCCGCAAACGAGACTCCAGGATGGTATGTTGCCTCCCTGGTGCAAGGGTCAGGGATGTCACTGAACGGCTGCAGAACATTCTGGAGGGGGAGGGTGAACAGCCAGTTGTCGTGGTGCATATTGGCACCAACGATATAGGTTAAAAAAAGGGATGAGGTCCTACAAGATGCATTTTGGGAGTTAGGAGATAAACTTAAAAGTAGGACCTCAAAGGTAATAATCTCTGGATTACTACCAGTACCACGGGCCAGTCAGAGTAGAAATAGGAGGATATTACAGATGAATACGTGGCTTGAAAAATGGTGCAAGGGGGAGGGATTCAAATTTTTAGGGCATTGGAACCAGTTCTGGGGGAGGTGGGACCAGTACAAACAGGACGGTCTGCACCTGGGCTGGAATGGAACCAATGTCCTTGGGGGAGTGTTTGCTAGTGCTGTCAGGGGGGATTTAAACTAATGTGGCAGGGGGATGGGTACAAGAGCAGAGAGGCAGGGAGGTGTAAAATGAGGGTAGAAGCAATAGGTAGCAAGGTGAAAAGTAAAAGTGGCAGGCAGACAAAACCAGGGCAAAAATCAAAAAGGGCCACTTTTCAACATAATTGTATAAGGGGTAAGAGCGTTGTAAAAACAAGCCAGAAGGCTTTGTGTCTCAATGCAAGGAGCATTCGTAATAAGGTGGATGAGTTGAACGTGCAGATAGCCATTAATGATTATGATATAGTTGGGATCACGGAGACATGGCCCCAGGGTGACCAAGGCTGGGAGCTGAACATCCAGGGATATTCAATATTCAGGAGGGATAGAGAGAAAGGAAAAGGAGGTGGGGTAGCGTTGCTGGTTAGAGAGGAGATTAACGCAATGGAAAGGAAGGACATTAGTTTGGAGGATGTGGAATCGGTATGGGTAGAGCTGCGAAACACTAAGGGGCAGAAAACGCTGGTGGGTGTTGTGTATAGGTCACCTAACAGTAGTAGTGAAGTTGGAGATGGTATCAAACAGGAAATTAGAAATGCGTGCGAGATAGGCAAAACAGTTATAATGGGTGACTTCAATCTACATATAGATTGGGTGAATCAAATTGGCAGGGGTGCTGAGGAAGAGGATTTCTTGGAATGTATGCGGGATAGTTATCTAAATCAACATGTAGAGGAACCAACGAGAGAGCAGGCTATTTTAGACTGGGTATTGAGTAATGAGGAAGGGTTAGTTAGCAGTCTTGTTGTACGTGCCCCCTTGGGCAAGAGTGACCATAATATGGTTGAGTTCTTCATTAGGATGGAATGTGACATTGTTAATTCAGAAACAATGGTTCTGAACTTAAAGAAAGGTAACTTTGAGGGTATGAGACGTGAATTGGCCAAGATTGACTGGCAATTAATTCTAAAAGGGTTGACGGTGGATATGCAATGGAAGACATTTAAAGATTGCATGGATGAACTACAAAAATTGTTCATCCCAGTTTGGCAAAAGAATAAATCAGGGAAGGTAGTGCATCCGTGGATAACAAGGGAAATCAGGGATAGTATCAAAGCGAAGGATGATGCGTACAAATTAGCCAGAAAAAGCAGCATACCAGAGGACTGGGAGAAATTCAGAGACCAGCAGAGGAGGACAAAGGGCTTAATTAGGAAAGGAAAAATAGATTATGAAAGAAAACTGGCAGGGAACATAAAAACTAACTGCAAAAGTTTTTATAGATATGTGAAAAGAAAGAGATTAGTTAAAACAAATGTAGGTCCCTTGCAGTCAGAAACAGGTGAGTTAATCATGGGGAACAAGGACCAATTGAATAACTACTTTGGTTCCGTCTTCACTAAGGAAGACATAAATAATCTGCCGGAAATAGCAGGGGACCGCAGGTCAAAGGAGTTGGAGGAATTGAGTGAAATCCAGGTTAGTCGGGAAGTGGTGTTGGGTAAATTGAATGGATTAAAGGCCGATAAATCCCCAGGGTAAGATAGGCTGCATCCCAGAGTACTTAAGGAAGTAGCTTCAGAAATAGTGGATGCATTAGTAATAATCTTTCAAAACTCTTTAGATTCTGGAGTAGTTCCTGAGGATTGGCGGGTAGCAAACGTAATCCCACTTTTTAAGAAGGGAGGGAGAGAGAAAACGGGGAATTACAGACCAGTTAGTCTAACATCGGTAGTGGGGAAACTGCTAGTGTCAGTTATTAAAGATGGGATAGCAGCACATTTGGAAAGTGGTGAAATCATTGGACAAAGTCAGCATGGATTTACGAAAGGTAAATCATGTCTGACGAATCTTATAGAATTTTTCGAGGATGTAACTAGTAGCGTGGATAGGGGAGAACCAGTGGATGTGGTGTATCTGGACATCCAGAAGGCTTTCGACAAGGTCCCACATAAGAAATTAGTATACAAACTTAAAGCACACGGCATTGGGGGTTTAGTATTGATGTGGATAGAGAACTGGCTGGCAAACAGGAAGCAAAGAGTAGGAGTAAACGGGTCCTTTTCACAATGGCAGGCAGTGACTAGTGGGGTACCGCAAGACTCAGTGCTGGGACCCCAGCTATTTACAATATATATTAATGATTTGGACGAGGGAATTGAATGCAACATCTCCAAGTTTGCGGATGACACGAAGCTGGGGGGCAGTGTTAGCTGTGAGGAGGATGCTAGGAGGCTGCAAGGTGACTTGAATAGGCTGGCTGAGTGGGCAAATGCATGGCAGATGCAGTATAATGTGGATAAATGTGAGGTTATCCACTTTGGAGGCAAAAACAGGAAAGTAGACTATTATCTGAATGGTGGCCGATTAGGAAAAGGGGAGATGCAACGAGACCTGGGTGTCATGGTACACCAGTCATTGAAAGTAGGCATGCAGGTGCAGCAGGCAGTGAAGAAAGCCAATGGTATGTTAGCATTCATAGCAAAAGGATTTGAGTATAGGAGCAGGGAGGTTCTACTGCAGTTGTACAGGGTCTTGGTGAGACCACACCTGGAGTATTGCGTACAGTTTTGGTCTCCTAATCTGAGGAAAGACATTCTTGCCGTAGAGGGAGTACAGAGAAGGTTCACCAGACTGATTCCTGGGATGTCAGGACTTTCATATGAAGAAAGACTGGATAGACTCGGCTTCTACTCGATAGAATTTAGAAGATTGAGGGAGGATCTTATAGAAACTTACAAAATTCTTAAGGGGTTGGACAGGCTAGACGCAGGAAGATTGTTCCCGATGTTGGGGAAGTCCAGAACTAGGGGTCACAGTTTGAGGATAAGGGGGAAATCTTTTAGGACCGAGTTGAGAAAAACATTTTTCACACAGAGAGTGGTGAATCTCTGGAATTCTCTGCCACAGAAGGTAGTTGAGGCCAGTTCATTGGCTATATTTAAGAGGGAGTTAGATGTGGCCTTTGTGGCTAAAGGGATCAGGGGGTATGAAGAGAAGGCAGGTACAGGATACTGAATTGGATGATCAGCCATGATCATATTGAATGGCGGTACAGGCTCGAAGGGCCTACTCCTGCACCTATTTTCTATGTTTCTATGTTTAATCTCAGAGTAAAAGAATGGAGGAGAAATGTCTTTAGCTAGAGGGTGATGAATCTGTAGAATTTGTTGCTACAGGTGGCTATAGGGGCTAAATCTCATGGTGGAGATTAATAGGTTCTTGATTAGTGATGATGTGAAAGGTTACGGGGAGAAGGCAGGAGAATAGGGTTGAGAGAGAAAATAGATCAGCCATGATTGAATGGTGGAGCAGGCTCAATGGGCTGAATGGCCTAATTCTGCTCCTATGTCTTATGGACATGAATGGCACACAACTTCTACAGATGTATGGTAGAGAGCATACTGACTGGTTGGATCAATGCCAGAAAACAAAGGAGGCTGCAGAAAATGGTAGACCTTTCCTGGTTCATTGCAGGTGCTGATCTCCATTCCATCCAAAGGAGGTGCTACGTCAAAAAGACAGGGAATATCATCAAAGACCCACATTACCCTGGCCAAGCTCTCAACGCGCTACTGCCATAGGGAAGAAAATACAAAGCCTGAAAACAATTACCTTGAAGTTCACATACAGCTTCTTCCCAGCGACCATCAGGCTTTAGAAAACTGATCACAACCCAAACTTAGTAACTATCATCTAATGTGGACTTGGTGGGGGGATGTTTTTATGTTAAAGCTATTTATTATTGTTATGTTTGTATTCTTTTTTATGTGCTGCATTGGCAAAAAGAATTTCACTACATCTAGATGTATGTGACAATAAATCAACCTTTGACCTTTGACTTGGTTGCACTTCGGGATTGCACTATAATGGTCTGGTTACCTAGTATTATAGATTGTTAATTTACTTTTGATTATTGTAATTTATTTGTGTCATTCGGTTAATAGGCCTATAAAGCTGCAGCAAGTATGAATGTCTTTGTTCCGTTGCCAGTACATAAGACATTTATACGCTCTTGACTCTTAAATATGAAAGGTGTTAACTTTTTCACTGACTATGTAATTGGCATTGTCATTCAGTGTTGTTGAGACCAACCGCAATGTGTGAGGGCCCTTTATCAAGAAGATTGTGGCAGCTCAAAAAAAGGCAGCTCATAACCAACTTCTCAAGGATAATTTGTCCAGATGTCAAAAATAAACATTAAAAAATATACAGAAAGGAAGGGTTTAAATAATGAGACAACCTTACCTAGTCCGAGCCAAGCTTCATCAATTACAGGAGATGAAAGTGAGGTACTCAAGTGACATCTGGCTGGACTATCTTGAGATGATATATTGTCGTAGGTAACTGAAGATATAAAGCACAATTTTGTCAAAACAATTCATGATGCCCTTAAAAAGTGATAAGTTTGTAACATTACTCAAAAACAAAAAATAATATTATTCTACATAACCAGACTTACGAGTCAGTCATACAGCTTGGAAAAATAGGCCCTTCGGCCCAACTTGCCCACACCAACCAACATGTCCCATCTACACCAGTCCTACCTGCCTGCATTTGGCCCAAATCCCTTTAAACCTATCCTATCCATGTACCTGTGTAAATGTTTCTTAAACATAGCGATTGTAACCGACTCAACTTCCTCTTCCGGCAACTCATTCTACACACCCACCACCCTTTGTGTAAAAAAGTTATCCCTCAGGTTCCTATTAAATCTTTCCCCCCTCCCCTTAAACCTTTGTCCTCTGGTTCTTGATTCTACGACAACCTGATGGCGTGCGACTTCAGGTTTCTGTATCTCCTGCCCAATGGTGGCCGCCCGCAAGAAGAGGGCACAGCACAAATAGTGAAGATCCTTGATGACAGATGCTGCCTCGTTTGAGTCATATAGATGCTTTTGATGGCGGGCAGGCCATGCCTGTGATGGACTGGGCCAAGATGCAACATGCCAGGATATTTTCTCCTGATAGAGTATTTGGTAAAATGCTGAATCTCTTTAAAGTTTAAGAAAGTAGAAGACTAGCGTGCTTTTTTCATGATTACATCTACATGCTGGGCCCAGGAATGTCATCCGCGATGATAAAGCCCTGGAATTTGAAGCTACTAACTCTCTCTACCGCCAATCTGCCAATGAAAACTGGGGTGTCCTGTGAGTACAAGCCCAGAGCCGTTAAACACTCATCATATATGGATCCACTCATTCCTAGAATCATTCTCATACAGTAAATCTCCTCTCTCCAACACCAGCATATCTCTCCACAGATATGGGTCCAAAACGGCTTATAATACTCCAAATGCGGTCTGATCCGTGCCTTATAAAGCCTCAAGATTACATCCCTGTTTATATATTCTGGTCCTCTCGAAATGATTGCTAACATTGCATTTGCCTTCCTTACTGCCAATCCAACCTGCAAATTAACTTTTTGGGAATCCTGCACCAGCAATCCAAAGTCCCTTTGCATCTCTGATTTCTGAATCCACTCCCCATTTAGAAAATAGCCTAGGCCTTTATTCCTTCATGACCGCACACTTTGCTATGCAGTATTCCATTTGCCACTTCTTTGTCCACTTTCCCAACCTGTCCAAGTCATTCTGGAGACCCCCTGCCTCCTCTACATGCCTGCCCCTCCACCATATTTATACCATTGACAAACCTGGCCACAAAGCAATAATTTCCATCGTCCAGATCATTGATATACAATGAGAAAAAGTAGCAAACCCAACACCAACCCCTGCAGAACACAGCAGCTAGTCTCTTGCAACAAACCAGAACCCTCTCCCCTTATTCCCAAGGCTTTGCCTTCTGCCAATCTTCGATCCATTGTACAGGTGCACAGTAGAGAGCATGCTGACCGGTTGCATCATGGCTTGGTTCGGCAACTTGAGCGCCCTGGAAAGGAAAAGACTACAAAAAGTAGTAAACACTGCCCAGTCCATCATCGGCTCTGACCTTCCTTCCATCGAGGGGATTTATTGCAGTCGCTGCCTCAAAAAGGCTGGCAGTATCATCAAAGACCCACACCATCCTGGCCACACACTCATCTCCCTGCTACCTTCAGGTAGAAGGCACAGGAGCCTGAAGACTGCAACAACCAGGTTCAGGAATAACTACTTCCCCACAGCCATCAGACTATTAAACCTGGCTCGGACAAAACTTTGATTATTAATAACCCATTATCTGTTATTTGCACTTTATCATTTTATTTATTCATGTGTGTATATATTTATATTACGGTATATGGACACACTGATCTGTTTTGTAGTAAATGCCTACTATGTTCTGTTGTGCTGAAGCAAAGCAAGAATTTCATTGTCCTATCAGGGGCACATGATAATAAACTCACTTGAACTTGAACTATCTTCCCTCTAATACCCATTGCCTCTCATCTTGTTTAGCAGCCTCACGTGCAGCACTTTATCAAAGGCCTTCTGAAAATTCAAGTAAACAACACTACTGACTCTCCTTTGTCTATATTGCTATTTACCTCCTCAAAGAATTCTAACAGAGTTGCTTGGCGAATTCCCCTTCACTAAACAATGCTGACTGGCCTATTTTATCATGTGATTCTAATTACTCAGAAACCTTATCCTTAATAATGGACTATAAATAAATCTTAACAACCACTGAAGTCAGGCTAACCAGTTTCCCCGCATTTGCCTCTCCCTTTCTTGAACAGTGGAGTAACATTTGCAATTTTCCAGTCCTCTGGAACCACTCCTGACTCCAGTCATTCTTGAATGGTCACTGCAAATGACACCACTATCTCTAAAACTACTTCTTTCACAACCCTGGGGTGTAGTTCATAAGGTCCAGGTGATTTATCCACCTTCAGACCTTTCAGCTTCCTCAGTACCTTCTCCTTAGTAATAACAACTCCACCAACTTCTGCCACCTGACTCTCTTGAATTTTTGGTATGTTGTTGGTGTCTTCCACTGTGAAGACGCAAAAAACATATTTAATTTGTCTGCCATTTCTTTATTCCCATTACTACTTCTCCAGTGTCATTTTCCAGCAGTCCAATCTCCACTCTCACCTCTTTTTAACTCTTTAAATATTTGAAGAAACTTTCCGTATCTCCTTTACATTATTGGCCAGCTTATCTTCATATTCCATCTATCCTTCCCTTATTAGTTGCTTTCTGTTGGTTTTCAAGAGCTTCCCAATGCTCTAGCTTCCCAATCATCTTTGCAATAATATAAGCCTTCTCTTTTACTTTTATACTGTCTATGACTTCCTTTCTCAGCCACGGTCGCCTCATTCTCCCTTTAGAATTTTTCTTCCTCTTTGGGATGAAAAGATCCTGTGTCTTCTGAATTACTCTCAGAAACTCCTGGTATTGCTGCTCCAACATCATTCCTGCTGGGGTCCCTTTCCAATCAAATTTAGCCAGTTCCTCCCTCGTGTTTTTGTAGTCCCTCAAGCGCATTTCCTCTGGGTCCCGTAGTTCTGCTCTTGCTCTCCACCCACCCACAGTGGTCCTTCCAGGTGAGACAGGTGTGCAGGTGCACCTCTTCTAACCTCATCTACAACATCCGGTGTTCTTGGTGTGGCCTCCTGCACATGGGCGAGACCAATCATAGACTCGGCGACCATTTTGCTTAACAATTACTCTTGGTCCAACAAGGCCTACTGGATCACCCGGTTGCTAACCTCCTTTCCCATTCCCACACTGACCTTTCTGTCCTGGGCCTCCTCCATACCCAAAATGTGGCCACACACAAACTGGAGGCACAGCACCTCATATTCTGCTTGGGAGCTTACAACCCAAAGAAATTAACAATGAATTATCCAATTTTAGATAACCTCTTACTAATTCCCCATCCCTCTATCTTCCTCCCACCTAGTTTTCCCCTCCCCTCACCTCAACTTCCCGTCACTTTCCTCCCTTTGGCTTTACAATCCGCAACATTTCGAACCAGTCTCACACATAGAAACAGAAAATAGGTGCAGGAGTAGGCCATTCCGCCCTTCGAGCCAGCACTGCCAGTCAATATGATCATGGCTGATCATCCAAAATCAGTACCCCATTCCTTCTTTGTCCACATATCCCTTGATCCCTATAGCCCTAAGAGCTAAATAACTCTCTCTTAAAAGCATCCAGTGAATTCTGTGGCAGAGAACTCCACAGATTCACAACTCTCTGGGTGAAAAAGTGTTTCTTCATTTCAGCCCTAAATAGCCTACCCCTTATTCTTAAACTGTGACACCTGGTTCTGGACTCCCCCAACATCGGGAACATTATTCCTGCATCTAGCCTGTCCAATCTTTTACGAATTTTATGTTTCTATAATATCTCCTCTCATCCTTCTAAATTCCAGTGAATACAAGCCCAGTCGACCCATTCTTTCATCATATGTCAGTCCTGCCATCCCGGGAATTAACCTGGTGAACCTAAGCTGCACTTCCTCAAGTTCGGGAACGGCAGGAGGGAGTTCGGTGGTTGGCTGAAAGGTAGGCTCTTGGGAGTTTCTTTGTGTTCCCTCTCAGGAGCAGTTAGTTTAAAACCGGGCGCGACCAGCTAAGAACACATTCCTTCAAGTTCAGGAGCGGCAGGAGGGAGTTCGGTGAGTGGCTGAGGAATTCAATTCGCAAATTGGTTAATTGGTTAAATGGCAAATTGGGCAATTTGTCGGGGAGTGCCTTGTGATAAAAGTATGAGTCTTTGGCTCGAGAGTCTTCGGCGAGGAGGCTGAGGAGGAGACTACGCAAAAAGCTGGAAGGAAGGGACGCGGTGACCACATGACGAGTAAGATGAGTCAGTGTGATGCTTGCAGGATGTGGGAGGCCTGGGATGCCGATAGAGCATCTGGCTGCTACAACTGTGGTAAGTGTGTCCAGGTTCAGCTCCTGAAGGGCCGTGTTGGGGCACTGGGGAAGCAGCTGGATGATCTCCGGGCCATCTGGGATAACGAGAGTTTCCTGGACAGGACCTACAGTGAGGTTGTCATGCCAAGGATACAGGAAGAATGAAGGTGGGTGACTGAGAGAAAGGGGATTAACTGTGGAATGCAGGAGACCCAGGTGGCTGTGCCTAATGAAAACAGGTACACCCTCTTGGGAGCTGTCGGGGAGACGATGCTTCCAGTTCGAGCGGCTGACTGGTCGGTGGCTCCAATCCTAGAGATGAGACTCCACCGGCAAGATCGACGTTGGGCAGAGCAATAGTGGTGGGTGACTCCATTATCCGAGGTGCGGACTGGAGATTCTGTGGCGGCAGGCGAGACTCGAGGATGGTCTGTTGCCTCTCTGGTGCCAGGGTTCAAGATGTCACAAACCAAATCCAGAACATCCTCGAGTGGGAAGGTGAACGGCCGGCAGTAGTTGTGCATGTAGGCACCAACGACATAGGGAGGAAAAGGAAGGAGGTTCTGCAACGCGAGTTTAGAGAGGTAGGAAGGAGACTGAAAATCAGGACTTCTAGGGTGGTTATCTCTGGATTGCTTCCAGTACCTCGTGCTAGTGAGGACAGGAACAGGGAGATAGGGGATCTGAATATGTGGCTGAAGGGCTGGTGCAGGGAGCAGGGATTTAGATTTATAGACCTCTGGGATCTCTTCTGGGGTAGGGGTGACCTGTACAAAATGGACGGGTTACACCTTAACTGGAGGGGAACTGACGTTTTGGCAGGCAGGTTTGCTCGGGCTACACGTGTGGGTTTAAACTAAATAGTGGGGGGGAGGGATTGACAAATTGGGAGTATAAAGATGGAGTTAAAGGGGAAGTGAGTACAGGAAAAGTTACAAAAGACTTCCGAATTAATGGGAAGGAAAGCTCGAGAAGGGATAAGAGAGAAAGGTCTGGGCCAATTGTGAGAGGGGAGGCGGATAACAAAGTCAAAATGTTGTATATGAATGCGCGAAGTATAAGAAATAAAGTGGACGAGCTTGAGGCTCAGTTAGAAATTGGCAAGTATGATTTTGTGGGAATTTGAGGTATGGCGACAAGAGGGCCAGGGCTGGGAACTGAATATTCAAGGGTATACCTCCTATCGAAAAGACAGACAGATGGGCAGAGGGGGTGGGGTAGCTCTGTTGGTGAGGAATGAAATTCAGTCCCTGGCAAGGGGTGACATTGAAACAGGAGATGTGGAGTCAG
Source organism: Amblyraja radiata (assembly GCF_010909765.2). Classification (NCBI taxonomy): domain Eukaryota; kingdom Metazoa; phylum Chordata; class Chondrichthyes; order Rajiformes; family Rajidae; genus Amblyraja; species Amblyraja radiata. The sequence continues at coordinate 70,404,906 of NC_045960.1, forward strand.
TATGGATAGAACTAAAGAATTGTAAGGGTAAAAATACCTTAATGGGATTTATCTACAGGCCCCCAAACAGTAGCCTGGATATAGGGTGCAAGTTGAATCAGGAGTTAAAATTAATATGTCGTAAAGGTAATGCTACGATTGTTATAGGGGATTTCAACATGCAGGTAGACTGGGAAAATCAGGTTAGTACTGGACCCCAAGAAAAAGAGTTTGTGGATTTTAGAGCAGCCTGTATTGGAGCCTACCAGGGAGAACGCAATTCTGGATTTAGTGTTGTGTATTGAACCGGAGTTGATAAGGGAACTTGAGGTTAAGGAGCCATTGTGAGGTAGTGACCATAAAATGGTAAGTTTTAATCTACAATTTGAGAGGGAGAAGGGTAAATCGGAAGTGTCAGTGTTACAGTTGAACAAAGGGGACTATGGAGCCATGAGGGAGGAGCTGGCCAAAGTTGACTGGAAATATACCCTAGCAGAGATGACAGTGGACCAACAATGGCAGGTATTTCTGGGAATAATACAGAAGGTGCAGGATCAATTCATTCCAAAGAGGATGAATGATTCCAAGGGGAGTAAGAGACGACAATGGCTGACAAGGGAAGTCAGCGACAGTATAAAAATAAAAGAGAAGTACAACGTAGCAAAGATGAGCGGGAAACAAGAGGATTGGGTAATGTTTAAAGAGCAACAGAAGATAACTGAAAAGGCAATAGGGGTAGAAAAGATGAGGTACAAAGGGAAGCTAGCCAAGAATATAAAAGAGGATAGTAAAAGCTTCTTTAGGTTTGTGAAGAGGAAAAAATTAGTTAAGACCAAAGTTGGACCCTTGAAGACTGAAAAAGGTGAATTTATTATAGGGAACAAGGACATGGCAGGTCCTTGTTCAGGTACTTTGGATCCGTCTTCACTAAGGAGGACACAAACAATCTTCCTGATGTACTAGTGGCCCGAGGATCTGGGGTGATAGAGGAACTGAAGGAAATCCACATTAGGCAGGTGTTGGGTAAACTGATGGGATTGAAGGCTGATAAATCCCCAGGGCCTGATGGTCTGCATCCCAGGGTACTTAAGGAAGTGGCTCTAGAAATCTTGTACGCATTGGTGATCATTTTCCAATGTTCTATAGATTCAGGATCAGTTCCTGTGGATTGGAGGGTAGCAAATGTTATCCCACTTTTTAAGAAAGGGGGAGAGAGAAAACAGGGAATTATAGATCAGTTAGCCTGACATCGGTGGTGGGGAAGACGCTGGAGTAAATCATAAAAGATGAAATGGTGCACGTTTAGATAGCAGTAACACGATTGGTCTGAGTCAGCATGGATTTATGAAGGGGAAATCATGCTTGACTAATCTACTGGAATTTTTTGAGGATGTAACTAGGAAAATGGACAAGGGAGAGCCAGTGGATGTAGTGTACCTGGACTTTCAGAAAGCATTTGATAAGGTCCCACATAGGATATTAGTGGGCAAAATTAGGGCCCATGGTATTGGGGGTAGAGTGCTGACATGGATAGAAAATTGGTTGGCAGACAGGAAACAAAGAGTAGGGATTAACGGGTCCCTTTCAGAATGTCAGGCAGTGACTAGTGGGGTACCGCAAGGCTCGGTGCTGGGACCGCAGCTATTTACAATATACATCAATGATTTAGATGAAGGGATTCAAAGTAACATTAGCAAATTTGCAGATGATGCAAAGCTGGGTGGCAGTGTGAACTGTGAGGAGGATGCTATGTGAATGCAGGGTGACTTGGACAGGTTGGGTGAGTGGGCAGATGCATGGCTGATGCAGTTTAATATGGATAAATGTGAGGTTATCTATTGGTAGCAAAAACAAGGCGGCAGATTATTATTTAAATAGTGTCAAATTGGGAAAAGGGGAAGTACAACGGCATCTGGGGGTCCTTGTTCATCAGTCAATGAAAGTAAGCATGCAGGTACAGCAGGCAGTGAAGAAAGCGAATGGCATGTTGGCCTTCAAAACAAGAGGAGTTTAGTATGGGAGCAAAGAGGTCCTTCTGCAGTTGTACAGGGCCCTAGTGAGACCACACCTGCAGTATTGTGTGCAGTTTTGGTCCCCTAATTTGAGGAAGGACATTCTTGCTATTGAGGGAGTGCTGCGTAGGTTTACAAGGTTAACTCCTGGGATGGCGGGACTGTCATATGCTGAGAGAATGGAGCGGCTGGGCTTGTATACTCTGGAATTTAGAAGGGTGAGAGGGGATCTTATTGAAACATAAGATTATTATGGGTTTGGACACGTAAGAAACAGGAAACATGTTCCCGATGTTGGGGGAGTCCAGAACCAGCGGCCACAGTTTAAAAATAAGGAGTAAGCCATTTAGAACGGAGATGAGGAAACATTTTTTCACACAGAGAGTTGTGTCTGTGGAATTCTCTGCTTCAGAGGGCAGTGGAGGCCGGTTCTCTGGATACATTCAAGATTTAGAAGAAGGGATAGGGCACTTAAAGATAGCGGAGTCAGGGGATATGGGGAGAAGGCAGGAACGGGGTACTGATTGGGGATAATCAGCCATGATCACATTGAATGGTGGTGCTGGCTCGAAGAGCTGATTGGCCTACTCCTGCATCTATTGTCTATTGTCTCAAAAGCAATTGCTCAAATCTGGAGTCCAAAACTGCACACAAGACTCCAGGTGCGGTCTCACCAGGGTCCTGTACAATTACAGTAGGACCTCCTTGCTCCTAAACTCAAATCCTCTCGCAATGAAAGCCAACATGCCATTAGCTTTTTTCACTTCCTGCTGTACCTGCATGCTTACTTTCAGTGGCTGATGTACAAGGACACCCAGGTCTCATGGCACCTCCCCCTTTTTCTAATCTGACACCATTCAGATAATAATCTGCCTTCCTGTTCTTGCCATCAAAGTGGATAACCTCACAGTTATCCACATTATACTGCATCTGCCATGCATCTGCAATAAAATTCAACCTATCCAAGTCACCCTGCAGCCTCATAGCATCCTCATCGCAGCTCACACTGCCACCCAGTTTTGTGTTGTCCGCAAACTTGGAGATGTTACATTTAATTCCCTCGTCTAAATTGTTAATATATATTGTAAATAACTGTGCTTCCAGCACTGGGCCCTGCGGCACCCCAATAGTCACAGGTTAAATTTTGAACATCTTCCTTCCTTTCTTATCTCTCTGGCCTTTGTTCTAACCACCTGCCGATCAACTCCCCCCTCGCTTATGTTGACTTTACCTGCCACACCTAGTCCTGCCTCTCCCCTTTTCCAGCTTTCTTCTCCCCCCACTACAATCAATCTGAAGAAGGGTCTCAACCCAAAACATCACCGATCCATGTTACCCAGGGATGCTGCCTGGCCCACTGAGTTACTTCAGTACACTTTTGTGCATTTACCAGCATCTGCTGCTCTTTGTTTCTACTCCATTGTTCTGTGGCTTCTTGGCTGCCATTCTTACCCCTCTATTTAAGAAGCAGGGCAACTTGTTATTTGAAGTGAAATAATATAGCGTTGAAAATTCTCTGGCACTTACTAGTTTCAGGAGGATCAGGAAAGGCTCCAAAGATCACAGGAGGACTTTTTACACCTGCCTTATTATCCCATGTTCCTAAACACAGATCAGCAAGATCAATTCATGGCAAAATAAACAAGAGTTAACTTTTAAGCCACAGAGTTTGAGTTGCTTCATTACATAACATTTTGAATTTGCAACTAAACTGATTCTCCATTTTGGCATTTCTAGCAAACTACATTACTGTGATAGACACAAAAAGCTGGTGTAACTCGGCGGGACAGGCAGCATCGCTGGAGAGAAGGAATGGGTGGCGTTTTGGGTTTCGGGCTGAAATGTTAGCCATTCTTTCTCTCCTGAGATGCTGCCTGTCCTGCTGAGTTACTTCAGCTTTTTGTGTGTATCTTCGGTTTAAACCAGCATCTGCAGTTCCTTTCTAAACATTGCTGTGATATTGTGAATTAGAAACTCTGATTATATCTGGTTTGTATCCTCCCCCAGTGTTTGAACAACCCCAGCCACAGAAATTTTAGTTACCACTCAATCTCCAACCAACCCACCTACGGACAAGTTAAGAGTTAAATAATCCAGTTTGTGTGGGACTTTGATGGTCTGGCCTGCCACTGTTAGATATCTGGAGGGCAGATAGCGCCGGGGTGGGAAAATAAATTGTTGAGACAGAGGCTGGTATGTGCTGCTGGAAATAAATAATTGGGGTAAAATTAGGCAGTGTTTCCTTTCTTTTTGCGTATTTCCACAAACCCCATGACAGGACTGAGCCTCTACTCGCTGGAGTTTAGGTTGAGGGGGGACCTCATTGAAACTTACAGAATAATGAAAGGCAAATATAGAGTGTATGTGGAAAGGATGTTTCCACTCGGGGAAGAGTCTAGGACCAGAGGTCATAGCCTCAGAACTAAAGGGCACTCTTTTAGAAAGGTGGTGAGGAGGAACTTCTTTAGTCAGAGGGTAGTTAATCTGTGGAACTCATTGCCACAGAGGGCTGTGGAGGACAAGTCAGTGGATATTTTTAAGGCAGAGATAGACAAATTCTTGATTAGAATGGGTGTCAAGGGTTGTGGGGAGAAGGCAGGACAATGGGATTATGCGGCAGAGATGAGCCATGATTGAATGGCGGAGTAGACTTGATGGGCCGAAAGGCCTAATTCTACTCCAATAACGTGAACCACTCCCCTCCACCCCGCCACTGCCACCCTACTGAGCAGGGCCTTTGACTCTGTTTGTTCTTGCAATTCTCCTCTTACTGCTGCTGCCTTTACTCAGAACCACAACTGAGCTCCCTTTGTCCTTGCCTTGCATCTCACGAACCTCGACATTCAATAGGTCTTGCTCCGGCAATATCACCTTCTCCATAAAGACACCATCATTAGGGAAATATTTTCCCTTCCTTCACATCATCCAATCCCTGCATATCCAATTAACCTGAAGGATACCCACCTATATTGGAAAAAATGTCCTTCTCAACAGAATCTGCAATTTCCCAGTCGGCTCCACTGTTGCTCAAATCCTTCGGCGGTGCTCCCAAGCCTGAGGTGGTCACTGGTTTGTCTGAGGATCCCCAGCCTACAGTGCCCACATCCCCACCCCCTGCACAGTGCCAAACAATGGCCTTTTCTGTTGCTTCATTCCAGCTGTCTGCTGTATCACCTGGAGAATCAGGTGGGGCACTCCATGCAATGGTCTCTGGAAAAAAGTGAAAAGGCAATGACAGGTTACATGCCAATTGCTGCAACACCTGTGGTATTTCTGTCTACTTTATAGTTAAATACAAATCCTAAGTTTCATAATTCAGTTCATGTCTTTTATTTCAAAAGGTATCCAGTTTTCATGGTGTATATCAAAGCATAAACAATTCAACTCAATGCCAGCATGTAAATACCTCAGGTAAATCTGAGATATTACAAATACATGTTAGTATTGACCAGATCCTACTGCAGGAAAGGAAGAGTTAACTTATTCAGAACAATATTTTTATGCTAGGTACACAAAATTGCTGGGGAAACTCAGCGGGTGCAGCAGCATCTATGGAGCGAAGGAAATAGGCGACGTTTCGGGCCGAAACTCTTCTTCAGACTCTTTTTTATATTTTTATGCTGCTTTGAAGGACAGAAACATGCTGAATTAATTCCAGTCTGAAAATCCTCAGATTTGTTCAGGGTGGACAAAGTTCAGTTTATTTTATTATTGTCGTGTGTACCAAGGTACAGTGAAAATCTATTGTTTGTGTACTGGGAAGAAACTTCACTTTAATCTGGAGGTATACCTTTTCAAACTTCTGTACCTCTTGCCTGATGGGAGAGGGGAGAAGCGGGATGAGACCGGTCCTTGACGCTGGTGGCCATGCCGAAACAGTGTGAAGTGGAGATGGTCTCAATGGAAGGGAGGCCGGTTTGTGTGATGGTCTGGGCTACGTCCACAAATCTCTGCAATTTTTTTCGGTTTTGGATGGAGCAGTTCCCAAACCAGGTTGTGATGCATTCTGATCAGATGTTTTCCAATGAGCATCTGCAGAAATTAGTGAGGGTTGTTGAGGACTTGTAGGATCTACTGAATCCCACAACAGAAAGCAAAGAACAAACGTCACTTAGCTGAGCCAAACACCCGAGTCACGTTTATTCCAGCAGCCCCTTTTCCTTACATTCTCACCAATCATAACCTGTGTGTAGATAAGGCCAATTAGTGCGTCTGACCTTGGAGTTGTTATTGAGCTCGTGTAGCTGGACCTACTCGTGAGGCTGTTGGCGAGTCGCCAATGGTGACAGGCTGTATGCAAAACCAACGTGGGCGTGAAGGCGCCACAGACTTGCTGAAATTCCTTCGTCTTCTAAGGAAGTTTGGAAAAAGTACTCATTTTCTTCTTCTTGGCTATTAAATGACTTTTTCTGAGTTGTGTGGGAGGACATGTACAAACGTTTTTTATCTTTTGAAATCAAACAACCAACGCTGAATATTTAGAGAAAAAAGCTCTTAAGTTCCTTTATTTCCCTTGCCAATTTTTAAAAGCTGTGTATCCTTCTGCTTTGGAAATAAAGCGGACACTTTTGACCAGCCCCAGACTTATCAATTTAAAATTAGCTGTGGGGAAATCATTGGAATATATCATCAGGAACATGACAAAGAACATTTGGCCAACTTTGAATGAATCTGAGTCAGCATGGATTAGTAAATGGTTCATCAAGTCTAAGCAATTGTTGAGGATGTCATTAACACACAACAGAGACACGTCAGTGAATGATGCTTATTTATATGTCCAATAATTATTTGATGTTTCAAAGTGGGATATCAATATCCTTTTACATACAATATCAGAAATAATACTGAAACATGAGTAGATAACTGTTGGGAGGGGTAAGGAGTCCAGAACCAGGGGCCATAGTTTAAGAATAAGTGGTAAGCCATTTAGAATGGAGATGAGGAAAAACTTTTTCACACAGAGTTGTGAGTGTGTGGAATTCTCTGCCTCAGAGGGCGGTGGAGGCTGGTTCTCTGGATGCTTTCAAGAGAGAGTTAGATAGAGCTCTTAGGGATAGCGGAGTTAGGGTTTATGGAGAGAGAGCAGGAACTGGGTACTGATTGTGGATGATCAGCCATGATCACATTGAATGGCGGTGCTGGCTCAAAGGGCCAAATGGCCTACTCCTGCACCTATTATCTATTGACTCGGTGAAAGGAGATATTGGGAATGTATTTTGATTTGAGGTGATCTGTAGGGAAATGTAACAAGGTCAGCTTTTTTATCATCATTAGGTGACAGGTGGTTCGATACCCAAGCTTCCAGGTTGCATTAAATTAACAGGCAGAGAAAGTTTTATAGGAAAATAAGAAATTTACAGATCATCATAAGGAGATATCTGCAGAGCTTACCATTGGTAGATGGTTCAATGCACAGATAATGTAGAGTCAGACAATTTGGAACTAAGCAGAGAAATGGTGGAAGACTAAGGACAATAGATAGATAATTGTGTTCATACCTAAAAGTTAATCAAAAAGTGTGCACGTGCTAAAAGAAAGTTTATCCCCATGTTGATCTTTATTGCAATGGAGCTGATGTCCAGAGGGAAGGTTCCCCAATAAATGATTTGGTAATAGAGTATCCTCAATCAGGCTCCATCTGGCTTAACGTGTTCAGTTCCGATCAATGCACCTCAAGAAAGATCCAGTAGCTTTACTGGGAGGTGCAGATCATTTACCAGAAAGAAATCAGGGTGTAAAGGGTTAATTAGCACGCCAGGTCTTAAAAGCTTTGCTTTGAGGTTAGAACTGTTTAAAATGACGTCATCAATTAAGTGGAAATGGAGTATATAGTTCATTTGGTGGGAAAAATTAGTATTAGAAAACACTCCAGAAAAAAGTATTCAAATTTAAGATTGGAAAGGCCAATTGAGAAATGCATGTTCACACATGACTTTAAATGCGAAATCTGCAGAAATACTGGATTAATTGGAAGGTTCAGGACTTTTAAAAGGTGCGCCTGAGTTTCTGATTTTTATAAGATCTAGAGGATAGGCAGATAAATACGCCGAGATGTAGATCAACAATGAACAGACACAAAAGGCTGATCATTCTCATCCTGTTCGTACACCACCAACACTAGAATTCAGAGTTCAACAAAATGTGATTGGTTTTAAGCTTTGTATAATTTATGCTTAAGATTTTTTTTTATTGCTGTATCCAACCACAATTTTCTGCAATAGATGTGTCTGAGTTACTTTTTCTGACTCGTTTCCTATAACTATATTTGTTTGGTTGATGCCCAGCAACAGTGACTAGGGAAGTAAGTAGAATACCTCACGAGAATTTACTTGATTCCTCCTTAGTCTGAGAAATCAGCGGTGATTGGCCATAGTTTAGCATTAATATTAATTGCTTTGGAGGAAGCTCACTTTCAGGCCAGGCTTAACCTCAATTCTGCGTATTAAAAATAGAAGAAGAAATGCGAAAACATTCAGTGAAACAATGCTATAGTTAGATCCGAAACAAAACTGCAGTGCCTGTGATTGTGGTTATCAATTTTACCATCCGAGTATCCATAATCTTTCCCTGCAGATATTCTTTTCACTGCTGACTCTTCAAATTAATAACAATTCCCAGAGGGGCAGTTAAGCAAAAGCTCATTTCCCTTTCCATGAGTTACAAAGTTGATGCACAACATCAAGGAAACGTGCTCTTTTAACATTTCATGAAATAATGGCGGTTGGCCAACCATACATCCCAGGAGAACTGTAGGTCTTGGGGAAAAAGATCTCAAAATTCATCTCAATCTGTCTAAGCGTTCACTTTGGAATAGTGGCAATGTTTCTGCATCTTTCGACATATATGTTAACTCCCATGCATCTGCCATTGCATTTATTGTTGCTTTGTTCCTGGTTATCATTTAATGCAGGAGTTAATATTTCACTTTAGCTGTAGAACATGTAACTTCAAAGTATCCAATATTTAGTAAAAAATTATTTCCCTTTCACAAAACACAATTACCTTGAATTTATCAGTGCCTGGCATAATAATACTTTTGAACATTTTCCCACTGGTGAAGTTAAGGCAGTGGTTTTCTGCTTTTTATCTCCCTTCCTTTTTATTTAGAGATAAATTTGCTATTTTCTAATGTAATGGAATCTTCCCCAAATCTAGGGAATTTTGGATAATTAAAACCAATACATCAACCGTCTTTTTTATAGCTATAATAAAAGTAGAAAATGTGAGAAAAACTAACAAGGTCAGGCTAGATTAAAAAAATGTTTACGTCTCATGTCAAAGAGCTTGTATCAGAAATGAAATCTCATTAGCCCATAATGCAGCTCTGTAGGACTTTGGTTTGGCCGCATATGGAGTATTGCGTGCAGTTCTGGTCGCCCCATTACAGCAAAGATGTGGAAGCTTTGCAAAGGGTGCAGGGAAGGTTTACCAGAATTCTGCCTGGATTAGAGGGTTTCAGCGACAGGGAGAGGTTGGATAGATTTGGATTGTTTTCTCTGGAACTTTGGAGGTTAAGGGGAGACGATAAAAGTATATAAAATTATATGCAGCATAGATAGGGTAGATAATCAGAACCTTTTTCCCCCAAGGTGGAAATGTCCAATACTAGAAGGCACGCTATATGGCTAGAGGGGAGAAGTTTAATTGAGGAGTGCGGGGCAAGTTTTATTATGCAGAGGATGGTCGGGGCCTGGAACACATTGTCAGGGGTGGTGGTGGAGATAGATATAATAGTGGCATTCAAGAGACTGTTACATGGAAGTGCAGGGCACAGAGGGATATGGATCCCCTACAGGCAGATGAGATCTGTTCAGCTAGCCATCATGTTTGGCACATTGTGTGGTGAATGACCTATTCCTGTGCAGTGCTATGTTCTAGCTATTTCTTTTATAAGTCTCGGAAGAAATCTATCGGAACCCAGAGATTTGTCACCATGTAGCTCCAAATGTTTGAACCACACCGCTATCCTGATGGTTGTAATTGTAGTTTCTCCTTCCACCCAATGGCAATTTATTGCTTTACGTGGGACGTTACTTCAATCCTCTTTAGTGAAGACTGATGTAAAATATGTGACTAAACATCTGCCAACCACTTGATTCCTATCATTAATTTCACAGGCTTGCTGTATGACTGGTGCTTACTTTAACTTTTCATTTAATTTATCTTCATAAACCCTTATAATTTGTTGTATATTTCTGTCTAGTTTAATCTTGTCCGCTAATTATTATATCCACATTAATCTAGGCATTCATTGCTGCTTTTTTAATCTTTTGACTTGCCATCCATCTTTGACTGATGATATGCTTTTTCTTTGTTTGATATGACTTTTAACTTTTTCAATTAACTATAGGTAGCTGGTTGCCAATGGAATTTTTCTTTTTTTAAAGTTTTCCAAATACGACTGTCACTACTGACTGCTAGATCCCTTAACCTAATCTGTCATTTCACTTTTGCTTTTGCTCACGTATGCAACACAGGCCGATTCAGACAACATACCATCTAAAATGCTAATTTGACATCGCTCTGCCATTTTGGATCTCAATGCTCCAATTAATGCCCTCTGTTGACCATGAGTAGATGTTGCCAGACCAGTTTCTTGGTTTCCATTTAAATAGCTCTGCAATTGTTTTCTGTTAATTACTTTTTTTCAGGTGTCTTTCTGTGGTTGGTTCAGGTGCCAAAACAACATAATACACCAGCTTCTGCTACTAGTGATACACCAGCTAGTGATACACCAGCTACTATATAATCATGAATAAACTAACCTATCAAGGTTACCTGGGCTTTAATTGTTTTTAATGAATCCACTTATTTCTAGGGTGCAACTGGAAATACTTGCTGCATCTCTGACCTACTCTTCTGTGTAAAGGTGGGCACTGAAGCACTAGACTCAAATAACACTGACATGTCAACATTTCATTCTTTTTGTTCGCTAGGAAGCACCAAATGAAGAAAACATGTAACACTGGTAGGACTAGGCTTCCTCGGGGTAACAATGTCAGGTAACAATACTTTGTAGATGCTACACTTCAAATCTTCTCACTAGCATTTAAAAAAACAATCATCTTAAAATTAAAAATTACAAGTCATATTGACTAAAACACCCAACATAAATAATTAAAAATATTAAATTAAAGCAAAATCATTGCAAACAAGTAATTGACCTCTCCCTTGCTTCCTAAATATTTGGCCCACATCCAAATGGAACCACAAGCAACAGTCAGTACTATCCAACCCCCCAAAAAAGGTCTAACGATCAGGTCAGAATCCTTCAACAGCTGCCTACTACTCAGTGTCAATTTGTAACTTTTAAACAATATCAAAATGCCACAAGAATTGTAACCATTGGGTTTGTTAAGTAGCACTGGTCACCAGAGGGCATGGACTTCATTGCTAAGCTCGTCTTTAAGAAACAGGGCAGCAGCAAAATAGGCTCTCCTGAACTGGACAAGGGGAAGGTGTAAGCTGATATTTCAGAGCGAGAGACATCCCTGTGGACCGGGTCAGCACAACCCAGCCTGTTATTTCAGATCCCCGATTTATAGGGTAAAAAAAAAATTTAACCTGATACCAGTGCTTCATTTATTATTGTGCATTAATAACTTTGTGGGTAGTTTGCACTAATCTGGTTCTCAAAGGAAATGTGTTCCCTGGGGCTTTCCTTTGGTATAGTTTACATTGAACTGATGACGTCTAGATGTGACTCTTCATAGAACAATGCAAATACTGCATGTATTACAGGATACTATTTCAGCCAGTCACAACCCAGATCAAAATACAGGACATAACGGCCTTGGGTATAAATTACAATACCACCAGCCACCTCAAACCTCAATAATAGGATTCATCTGAGTTTCATCAAACACAACAGTCTCTGAAATATCCAATTAATTCTGAAAAGGGTCCATACTATTTTATTTCATGAATTTATTTTTTAACTAAATAGAACATTTTAGTATTTTGAATTATTTTGTAATGTATTTGAATCTCATATTGAATCTATGCCTACCCTTAGAATTCACACGTTACATTTTAACAACGTACTCTCACAAAGAAGGGAAAAATCGGTCAAAGCCCATTCACTTGTTTGCTGCGGTTATATTTCAGTTATGCAAAATTATATTTAGGTTATGTGAAATCTATGTACCATCTAGCTTTGCATTGGTGTTATGCTAATTAGCGTATCCGTGTCTTGCATGTTTATTTTAGATGAACAGATGTTTGCAAGGCTAGAGGGCTGAAATCTGGAATGTCCTAATGAGAAGCACATCTTACTGTAGCTTTAGCATCACCTATTGACCAATCTTGTGTTTATTTCATGAATTTAATGTAGAAGGACAAATGTTTCACAGATAGACGCTGAGCCAAATAAGGATATGGAAAAAGGTCAACGGAGTGAGTTTTAAGAAAATTCAAGAGTGTAGAGGGAGGTGGAAAAGGTAGCAGAGTTTAGAGAACGAGTTCTAGGCACGTGTCAGGAGTAGCTGGAGACACAACCGTATAGTAAAGTTAATAGAGTGTGTTGCAAAATTGACGGAGATCCATTATTAGGTTGAATTCCTTGATAGGAAATTGGAGAAATACAAAAAGAGAAAACATTTATTAAAAAAGTTACAGGTGCAGTCTGAAAACTTAAATATTACTCAATGAGTTGAGTTGTTGTAAGGGTCCATTGTAACTTTAGTAGTACAGAATGCATGGAAGCCACGTGATAGAGCATACCCAGTACTTATGTTGCAACTACAGGGTTTCCACAGATGTTTCAGTGAAAGTACAGTGTAAGATCTAGAGAACCCCGTAGAAATTCTATAACCGGCCAAATAAGCAGGTGCCTTAAAATAAGCATTCAGTAAATAATCTCTCAACAGCTACTTGTGCAATATATTTGAAAAGATCCTACATTAGCCATTCCTCTCGATTTAAAAATAAGATTGAATTGATTTAAAGAGAATTCAGGAGAATTTTCTCGGTTCGTTATGCACTGCTCACAAGTTCTATTAGCAAAATGCTTCTGTGGTTATTTCAATGTAAATTGAGTCATAGAGATTCTATTTACACTGAAATAACCACGGAAACATTTTGCTAATAGAATTTGCTTTGGATGTTCAGTATCTGCATGAGTTTTACTGGTGACAATAATGTAAAATATTTAAATTAAAACTTTATGCCAAAGTTGGAAAAAAATTAGTAACAATTAGGAAGCTGGAAAACAAATGTATTTTCTCTGAAAATATGCCCCACGGCCTTTTGTATTTTTAATGCTTCAACCTACACATTTAACAAAATCACACTAGTGGCATTTCCGAAATACCTTCTTGATCATCTGATCCCCTGTGATCCTTCACTGTTCTTGATGCAGCCCTGCTGCCACCAGAATAAAGAGAAATATTTGCATCAACAAAATCATTCACATCACATTTCTTCTTCTGCCGCTCCTTTCTCTGCTGACGTTTCTCTCGATTACTGATTTTTGTGACCCAGTCTCCTAAAAAATTATAAAACAAAACTTGCATTCATTTTTCATGTTATCACGTTGAAAAATCTCAGTATTTCTTACACTGAATCATTATTCATGAGGAGTTATTACTGTAGTGGAGGGGGAAGGATGGTTCAAAGAAACTGCATTTCAAACAAAATATACCGACATGATGGATTAATTTACAAACAAAATTCTAAAAACAAGAGAAGTTCTATGTAATACAATGCCCTCCATAATGCTTGGGACAAGACCCATCATTTATTTATTTGCCTCTGTACTCCACAATTTGAGATTTGTAATAGAAAAAAAAATGGTTAAAGTGAACATTGCCAGATTTTAATAAAGGCCATTTTTATACATGGCATTCACTGCCCGGTCCGTGTCAATGTAAATTTGCATGGGGACATGCTTTGGAGGTGTTGTCGGTCAAGTGAGAATAACAGAGAGAATAATACTGCTGCTGTCCTGTCAATCAGACGCGCACAAAAGTTGTTGGTATTGGTTTTGAAGTTTGCATTATCCCTGGAAGCTCTCGTTTTGATCTGGCTCGGAGACCGGACAGTGAGGGGACCAGCTCAAGAGTCAAGTCAAGTCAAGAGAGTTCATTGTCAAGTGTCCCAGATAGGACAATTAAATTATTGCTTGCTGCAGCACAACAGAATATTATAAGCATAAATACAGAACAGTTCAGTGTGTCTATATAGCATAGACCATATACTGTATATATACACATAAATATATAGATAAAGTGCAATAGGCTGTTATAGTTCAGAGTTTATTTGATGGCGAGTTTAACAGTGTGAAATTCTATGTCTCGCCAGCCTGTTTTCAAAATTTAGCAACTCAAAATAGGGGTGCGTCTTCATTGCCGGGAAATATAGTATATTTTTGGAAACTCCTGTGCTAATTATTCCTGGTTAGAGTTAATGTGCAATGCTTTCCCTAAATTTCTCCCCACTGAAAAAGTTACATGATCTGACCCTGGCATTTGAAGACTCCAGATGGATTCACTATTACTTCACTTCAAACTGAATGCTCTTAAAATAGTTCTTGAGACTCCATGGATTTAACTAATGAAACACTCATCCAGCATTGTTTATGTAGTCTGTGGATTGGCAACCGCATCATTTTGTTTTACAAGAGATGTATTGATTTAGACTTGTTAGAAAAAATGGAATGAGACTTTTATAGAGTGGATTTAATGGAAGAGTGACTAGGTTCAAATTTGACACAAAGAATTAGGATGGGAACTGACATTATTCCATCAAAAGGTTTGTGAGAATGCCAAAAAAACTAATAGTTGTACGTCAGGCATAAAAGCAAAAGAGTGTGGCAGATGTTCTGCTCACCCATCCTGGTGCTTCCCCTGGTGCCATTCACCCTCTTCCAGTGTGAACCCAAGCACAATGGTCTACTTGGAAGCGGGCCTCAGCTCATCAGCAAAGCTCTGGGCAATGTATTAGCATTTATAAAAGTTCAACTGAACCCAAACAACTAGCTATAACAACTGCCGATGCCCCACTGCTCTCTCACCTGCTATTAAACCAGCAGGTTTCAATGCCATCTTGGGGAACGGCTGCTAACCAGCAGCCGTCCGTTTAATTCACTTTTTTTTTGCAGTTTTAGTGAGTCCTGTGCCTTGTTTGTGGGAGAGATAGACTTTTTAATGTGGGGGGAAGGGGGTAACAATATTTCTAGGTCCCTACCTGGTCGGTGAGGCAGCTTTTCCGGGCAGCCCCGTCGACCCGTCCTCGTGGCCTACCAGCGGGCGTGGAGTGCAGTTTCCTGGCGGGGACTGCCCAGCACCTCGGCTTCGGTGGCGGCACAGCGCTGGAGCGCTATCGTGGAGCGGAGCGGGCGATGCCTTGCCTGGGTCGCCGCGCTGGATCGACGCGCTGGAGCTCTGGTGAGCTGTGACCGCCGAGATCAACACCTCCGGGCTGCGGAGCGGAGGGCGCCGACTTTAACATCGGGAGCCTGGGAGCTCCAAACCGGCGCGGCCTTGCCGGCTTCGGAAGCCGCGGTCCCCAGTTAGGAAGCGGCCGTTCCAGGTGGCCCAGCCGCTGAAAGGACTCTCCCGACGCCGGAGCAACACCACCCGGCCAGAACGGCCAGGAACATCGGGCCTCCGGAGAGGCAATAGCGGAGGCCTCAATAGGCCTGACTTTGGAGAACTGGGGATGGGGACTGGACCTTGTGCCTTCCAATGTCCAGTCCCCAATGATTTTTTTTTGTCTGTAATGTGAATATGTTAGTTTGTGTCCAAAATGGCTGTCGGAAGGGAGAGTGGACGCTGGCGCGGTTTAGCTGCCGCTGCTCTCTCTTCACATTGTGTTTTTGATTTTTTGTCTTTGGAGCGAATTCTGTCTTTAATTTGTGTATTGGTGATATCCTTATTATTTATTTTACTCCGACTATATGTTTTTTCTCTCTTGTTAATTTCTGTAAGGTGTCCTTGAGACTTTGAAAGGCGCCCGCAAATAAAATGTATTATTATTATTATTAAAGCTGCCATTGACATTGAATTTACATTCAAAATCATAAAAGTAATATTTTAATAGAATAACAGAATTTAACATTTTTCAATGACAGCAGACACTTTAATAAAATGATTAAATAGGTTTAATTAAACTGAATTATAGCAAATAAAAAGGTTGACTTACCGATTCTCTGGCAGCCATTTGATCCTATTGATTTCAATGGGGCTGCTGCACTTGTGCCAGGATCAACAGGCAGATTTATCGACCTAAGAGTTCACATGTCTGCACTGCCCCCTTGGATGCCATCAGGGCATCACAGCGGTAGCTGGCAGTATAGGCAGCACAGCAGAAGTCGCTGCTGCCATCGGCTTAAAATAATGCCAATACTGGATTTTAGGACTACCATAAAAAATGCAGATAGATCCAACAGAAATGCTGGAGCCCAGGGAGAAAGTCAGCTGGAATGTTTCGTTAAGCTTACAGACTTCCTTCTTGATCGAACCTCATCACTTTTATTTTAATATTCATGCCATTTTTCTTAATATTGTGGGGAAAATTACATGGATAGCTGCGACTAACCTACCCTGCAGTTCAGACAACTTTCACAGCGGCATTTATAGGAGTCAATCCATAATACTAAGGCATCATCCTCTAAATGCAGAGAAATTAATCAATATGAATATTAAAGAAAATGCACTTGGTTTTCTGTGCCACCACTGTCTGTTGGGTTAAACTACTTATTTCAACACTGAAATCCTCAGTGACTGATTATCTTGAGAAAGTCAAACTGATTTCATAGAGACTTAAGAGACTGCTGAGGCTAGAACCTTAAGTAAAAAAAACAACTGCTATAGACACTTAGCAGGTCAGGTAGCATCTATTGAGGGGAGGACAGAAGACAATTCAAGTTGGGTCACTTCTTCAGACTGATGGAATAGAGGGGAGATAGTTGGTAGAAAGAGGTGAGGGGAAGAGTTGAAGCTAGAAAGTGATAGGTGAATCCAGGTCTGAAGAGGTTGATTAAAAGGTGCGTCAGATGGGAAAGTGTTTGATTGATATAAAAGCTCAGTTATAGATATCATTAAAATTTTCACCTATTAGAGACAACAGCTGATCATCAAGAGCTTGAAGCGCAGATTTCCTAAATTTTCTAATTCATAAGCATGTCTTTGCCAGTTTGAACCAGGCACTCATCATAGTCTTCATAAAGGAAAAAAGTGACACTTTTTTGAAAAATACCAATGAATATTTTCCTTGGCTATTGCATTAGTTCAAAAGATAAGGGAATATTTTGGAGAAAGAGCATTTTCCTAAAACATATCAAATAACATTTCCAACAAAAAGCTGCAAATTCTACAATTTCCATGATTATCACCAGATCTTTAATAACTAAGGACCTGCTTTGATCTTTTTGTTGAAGTTAGATACAAAATACTGGAGTAACTCAGTGGGTCTGGAGAAAAGGAACGTAGCATTTCGGTTTGAGACCCTTCTTCAGACCCCTTTTTGTTAATTTCTTAGTACCCAATTCCAATGAATCTCTCAATAAAATGTGCAACTCTCCCCTCTCCCTTCATGCCAAAGTGTTCACTAGTTCTCTTCTCCAAATTTGCCTGTTATTCATATTAGAAAAAAATATTCCATCTCGGTCCTGGTAAAGTTGAGGGACCAGAAGTTAGTTCATGCCATAGGAAATGGTCCTTCTCTTAACTATGCATTCTAACTTTTCAAAATTCAATTTAATTATAGTTTTCAAACTCACCAGCTTCTTCCTCATTTTTTTCTCTCCTTCCTGTAACATTCTGATCGTTAGTTCTCTCATCTAATCGTTGTTTTTTCTTTTTGGCCTACGAGAGTAAAGTAACAATGGCTTCAGAGGTCTATGATGTGCAGAATGTTTCATATAACCACAGGATGTGGAGACCACATACAAGTATATGTGGAAATAAACTGTTTGATTAAACTTCCTGCTTACGGCTGGCTGTTATTTTCACATCAAGATCAGATACTGATGAGGGTGGAATGGCTCCAAATTACCATGATGTTCCAAATAGCTTGGCTCTGAGCCATTTTCTAATCTGGATGTGGATGAAGTACAAACTCAAATAACAAGGTATACAGTAGTTTAATGCTAATTTATCATTATCAAGCCATCAAAAAGCAGATGCTTCAAATTATCAGGGCTCTCTTTCTGGAAATGCTGTGTGAGGTTTTACAATAAAATGCTCAAAACTATGCCATTTATACACATCAATTTACACCCACATTTAACTCTGTTGCATGTCCAATGATACAAACTTGAAATAATACACTGAAGATAAACATGCCAACAAGTAGGTTTGTAAATAAGTGAGGCAGCCAATCAGGTTAAGCAAGTTTTCACCCAAGACCATACATACTGGGGAAGCACGATGGGAAAAATGGCCAACAGAGATCTTAAAGATGTTAGCGAGGCAATAAATAGATTTATCATGGTATTTAAGTTCCACAGCATAGTTAGTTTAGTTAAAATAAAACTGATCAGGGAGTAGTGGATTTTATTGCACCCATTTGTTAAACAAATGGGAGAGTGATTTTCTAAATAACAAGGAACATAAGGTTAAAGATAACTCTGGTAAAAGGCAAAGATGAACAGCTACAACACACTGATCAATTATTTCAAATATGTAGAATCCACATGTAACCATTGTGTTGTGAGAGTATAAAAATGCTGTGGGTGCTGTGAATCTTTGAAAACAACTTGGAGTCCCTCAGAGTATTTTACTGAATGTGCTGTTGAGAAATCTCAAACAATTTGAAAACGGCTATATTCAATGTACCTTAAAAGCTTTCTTCTCAGGAGCTTGTGAGCCTTTAGTTTCCACCATGGCAAGCAGCTGTATGCCATTTGAAAAAAGAGGGTGTCCATTCACTGGTTCCTTCAAAGAAAAGCATAAGCAAATGTTAATTGTCCAATTGAAACTGAAGTACGACACAAATTAATTGTATTTGTTTGTGACTTAAGTTGGAGATTCCAAATAATTATTGAAAAGTACAAAACAATTTGAAAGATAATGAAACTTTAACAACCGTACAATCTCCATGCGCTAACATTACAAGCTTTGACTCAAGGAAAACATCTTAAATGGTTTCTTAACCTCCATCTTCCCTATGGCTTGCAACCCTTGATAGAGAGCACAAAAAAGGTCACCAGTATAATCAAGGCCGAGTCTCACTCCCTCCTTTCCCCTCTCCCATAAGGCAAGAGGTGCAGAAATGTCAAAACACCTACCTCCAAATTCAGGGACAGTTCGTTCCCAGATGTTATCAGGCAAATGAACCATTCTATCAACAACTAGAGAGCAGCCCTGAGCTACTATATACCTCATTGGAGAAACTTGGACTATCTATAATTGGACCTTACTCAACTTTACCTTGCACTAAACATTATCATTTATCTGTACACTGTGGATGGCTCGATTATAATCATGTATTGTCTTTCCACTGCAACAAAAGCTTTTCAGTCTACCTCGGTATACGTGACAATAAACAAAACAATTTTTTTAGCAAAGATTTGATTGTAATGTTAAGGCACATTCTTTCATTGAAGCTAGAAGTCCTTTATTTTGTCTGGAACACGCTAGTTATATATATTTTTGTGTACGCACTACTTCTAAAAGCAGTTTTAAGATCCCTAGAGGGTTTTCGAGCACAATTAATCCTACGAACGTAACAGGGACAGTTCAGTGACAGTGATAAACAAAGAAAAAATACATCCCTTTCAGCCAATAAAACCAAATAAGCGAGTGACAGCATGTGTATTTAGCAGTGAGGCATAATTTCTACATTTGTAAGATTTGGGTGGTGTTACTGGCTGTGTTGTGATGGAGAGGTGTGCTATCACTTTAAGCAGAATCGCTGAACCAGCAGCTGTACATCTCCTTGATTAATAATCAGGCTGAAAACAAGCCTCTGTCGTCCAAATAAGCAGAGGTTGTGCACATCCAACACTCCCAGTGACTAAGAGTTTAACCCAAGTGAAAAGACACAAAGTGCTGGAGTAACTCAATAGGTCAAGGTTGACCTTATTCAGACCCAAGTGATTCTGTTTTCTCCTACATCCCCAAAATGCCAGGTTGGTAGGTTAAATAGCCAATGCAAACTCCCCTTGATGCGTAGGTAAGTGGTAGTCTTTGGGGAGGAGTTAACGAGAATGCAGAGTATAAAACAGTACTAAGGCAGAATTAGGGGAAAATGGGAACTTGATGGTCAGCACGGCATGGTCACAGTTCCTTTCCCCTCCTCATCCATTGATCTCCCATCCCTCCAGACTCTGTGTCTCCCATTTTCATTTTCCTCCCCACCCCTCCACCTGTTTTCTTTTACTCACTATCCCTCCCTCTAGTTCTATATTTCATTCCTCATCATTCTTCATTATCTGATTCCACATCTGCAGACTGGAGATGCAAAAGAATGCAGATGCTGGAATCTTGGAAAAAACAACTTGCTAATGAAACTCAGCGGGTCAGGCAGCATCTGTGAAGCAAATAGACAAGTGGCAATTAAGATCGGGACAGTTTTTCCAGACTGATGAAAGACTGAATGTAGAGGGGAGAAGTTCTCCAGAGAGAGATTAGGGGCAGGGGTGGGGCAAGAACAGGCAAGCGATAGATGGATTTAAGTGAGGAGGGATGATTGGCAGATAGCTGGAGATAGCAACCAAGGCGAGAAGTGAAGAGGAAACAAAAGGGTGCAGTTGTTCTATAAGGCCATAAGACATAGGAGCAGAATTAATCCATTTCGCCCAATGATTTCTATCCCATCTTGAATGGTACAAAAGCCAGGTAACAATGGTGCACATCCTTAAAAGAAATGTTCAGTGATTGTTTTGATCAAATATTCTTGACAAATTCATTTCCGACAAGCAGAGTGATGCAGATTATGCCCAGAATGTTTATAATTTGCATTGCTCTGTCGACATGAACCCAGTCTGGCACACTAAGTGAAAACAGAATCAGCTTTATCTGTGAAACTTTAATGGCCAAAATAGTCTGCAGGCAAACACTATCCAAGCTTATATATGAAGTATTATATGGAGAATGCACCAAAAAACAATGAGTGGAATTAAATGTTAATGAGTTAACATGTTTGAGTGTGCTGTAAGGTGACAAATTGGTGGGAAAGGGAGAAATACTGAATGTGCACTTTCAACTATTCTTTATCTACTGGATATTCTTTATGAAAAATATATCCAGCCCTGAGAGTCAGATAATTCAAATTATGAAAATACAGTATACCAAATATGCCCTGTGTAAAATAGAAATGTGTTACTTCAGCCAATATTTCATGGTCAAATTATTCCACCACTGCTATAGCCTTTAATCTTTTCTGCGCAAGTCACCATGTAAGTATGGTGATGAGGGAGCAAACATACTGGGCACACTGTTGTAAGATCAAACATCTGCAAGGGCACTTAATAATATGCTTGGATAATAATAGTTGTCTGCCCACAGCATGCACTTTTGCAATTAAAATAATGTGGTATCACAGGAAACACTGTGTCACAGACACACACAAAACACATCTGCTAAAAATATATCTCTGACTTGATACCTGCTTTTGGTGCAAAACAATTAAATGTTTATACCCAAATCTAGTAAAAATTTAAGAATTCTCTATAGCATTTTGAGGTTTCTCCCTGGGAATTCTTGCCTATCTCCATAACCAGCTCCAACCACAACACTCTGGGATCTTACATCACTCTTTAATTCCAGTTTACACAATCATGCTTTTTTATTTACACCACCACTGCAGCTGTCCTTTCAGCTGTTGAGACTCTAGACTCTGGAATTTGCACCCTAAACCTCTAAATGTCTGCCCTCTCTAGGACACTCTTTAAAATCCTTTATTTGGCAAACCTTGTAGCCTTGTGTCCCAATAGCTGGGTATCAAATTCTGTGATAACAGTTTGTGAAGGGCCTTAATTAGACACCACTCATGCTGCTATTGATTTAGGAATTTATTTCTTAAGCACCAGAGAGCCTGACTGAGTTTGCACATTCTGTGTGACCACGTGAGGTTCCATTGAGTTCCTCCCACACCGTAAAACCATGCAGGTGGGTAGGCAGGCTAATTAGCCACTTTAAATTGCCCCTTGTGCGTGGTAAAATCTTTACGAGTTGATGCAAATGTGGCAAGAATACAAAATAAAATTAGTGTAAATGGGTGGTTAATGGCTAGCAGAGACTAGGTGGGCCAAATGGCCTATTTCCATGCTGCATCCCTATAACTCATATCTATTCATGTACAGGAATCATAGAATCACAGAAATGAGCCCTTTCAGCCAGCTTGTTCAGGCTGACTGTGATGCCTATTTATGCTAATCCCATTTGCCTTCTTTGGACCCATATCCACTTTGCCTTTCCTATCCATGAACCTGTCCATATGTCGTTTAGCATTGTGATTTTATCTGCCTCAACCACCTCCTCTGGCAGCTCCTTCATTCACCATTCTCTGCGTGAGAATTTAAGATCCCCTTTAAATTTCACGACTCTCATCTTACATCTGTTTCCCCTAGTTCTTGACTCCCTGTCCTGGGAAAAATATTCTGACTATCTATGTGCCTCATAAACTGCTACAAGACCACATCTCAGCCAATACATTCCAGTGTGAATAAACCCAGCCTATTTGACCGCTCCTTATAACGACAACCCTCCATTCCAGGCTACATCTAACTGAATCTGTGCTGCACTCTCTCTATTGCTGCCATATCCTTCCTGTTTAGTCCTAAACACCTCTCAATTGAAGGGAAACTCAACAGTCAACAGTATCGGTGGATCTGGAGTGAGACAAGCTCAAAATTGCAGATTTATTTCCCTCACAGACCACGGTAAATCAGAAGGATATTTATGGTTACTGAGATCAGTTTATTTCCAGATTTTATTCTATTTCCAGTGTACTTAGAGAATTTAAATTCCCTAGCTGCCAAAGTATGATTTGAATTCATAACTCTGGAACAATAGCTGCAGTTCCAGTAGATTACAACTTACTTACGATTGTGTTGCAAACTTGTTATGTTGGTACCGGATAGAACAGTAGACATACTGGGTGATTATTTCTAAGACAATTATTAGCGATGTTACAATACCTACCTTCAGCGGCGCTGCAGTTCTGCCACTGGCCGTGTGTGCGACTTTGGCGCCTTTGAGGGGGGGGGGGGGATTAAAATGCTGTTTTCTCCTGCCTCTCGGAGTCGAACTTTCTCAGGCTGTTCAGCCGCTGCAGAAAAATCGTTCCGACTTCCGTTTTCGGAAGTTTAAAAAAAAAAAAAATCGCGGGATAATTTAATCCCTGGAGTAAAATAAAAAGCTACTTCTAACACCGTCAACGCCTACAACGGGACGGATCTCACGTAGGGGACAAAACATAAGGTAAGTCGTTTATTTTACATATAAATTTGCTTCTTAGGATGACTTAAATCCAAATTTAATTGGCGAAAATGTGATTTTGGCCCCATACGGACCGGCAGTGTTTTTTTTCCTGCCGATATGGGGTTCAAATTCACTGCAACCGCAATGTTCCAATCGATCGCGTTCCACAAAAACCCACTCGCAAGAAGATTAAAATTCCCATTAATTTACGGGAATTAAACATTAAATTCCTTCATGAAAGCAACATACAGGGGCATCCGCTGTTCTCTGAACTTCTCCTGGAGCTGGCGAATGGAGAAGTGTCCACTGTTAACCTTCCAGCTCGGAAACTGCACTGTGACTTTGAGCAGACACGTTCTGCAATCTTCTGCAGGCGATCAAGATGACTCGAGCAAAGACCTTGCCGACGATGTTGAGGAGGGAGATGCCTCTGTAGATGTTGCAGTCGCTTCTCTCGCCCTTGTTCTTGTAGAGAGTAATGATCGTGGCATCCCTCATGTCCTGCGGTACAGCTCCTTCTTGCCAGCACTGGCAGAGGACTTCATACAAAGGAAGCAGTAAGGTTGTTTATTCCTACTCTTTGTTTCCTGTCAGCCAACCAATTCTCTATCCACGTCAATACCCTAACCCCAATACCATGTGCTCTAATTTTGCCCATTAATCTCCTGTGTGGGACCTTATCAAAGGCTTTCTGAAAGTCCAGATACACAACGTCCACTGGCTCGCCTTCATCCATTTTACTTGTCACATCCTCAAAAAATTCCAGAAGATTAGTCAAGCAGGATTTCCCCTTCATAAATCCATGCTGACTTGGACCGATCCTTTTACTGCTATCCAAATGCACCGTTATTACTTCTTTAATAAGTATCAAATGTAAAACTGCATTTGGATGACTGGTCCAGAGTTACCTCAAATGTTACTTGGCTTTGGCTGATTATAACTTCATAGAGTGCACTATTCATGGGTGCTGGTTTTTATGTGCGTAGCTGACTGCAGTCTTATCTGTTTTCTCAGATGAATGTAAAATTTATGATTTATGATTGTGAAGAAGTGCAGGGGAGATAGCCTGGTGAGATAGTCCTCACCGAGGGGGTAAAGAATCATATTGCTGTTTGCAGACAATTCCTACACAAAGTTTACAGTTAAATTTCCTGTATTAAATCAGTTTAACAAAAGTGTTTCATTGGAGTGGCCCGTAGAATGAAATACGCTGTATAAATTCCTTTGTCAACATATTGTTGTCTCCAAGTGAATGTCTGCTTGACATGATGAATAAAGTCATTCATATTTACAAATTCAGTGTCTCCAATGATTCATTTCACTTGTTACAGCATTTGGAGGCTCGTCCAGGATATGTATGTGACCCATTATGGGGCCAGTCTAAGAGAGTGACTATTTTTAAGTGTAGCAGCCCATCCATAGAACTGTTCAGGCCAATGACCAAAGTATCAAAGAACACAGCAGAAAGCAGGAGAGATGCCTGTTAACACACACACACGCACACA
The DNA here is from genome assembly GCF_010909765.2 of Amblyraja radiata. Classification (NCBI taxonomy): domain Eukaryota; kingdom Metazoa; phylum Chordata; class Chondrichthyes; order Rajiformes; family Rajidae; genus Amblyraja; species Amblyraja radiata. The sequence continues at coordinate 70,429,770 of NC_045960.1, forward strand.
CATACAATTTCCCTCCTGGGATTAATAAAGTTCTATCGTATGGTATTGTGTGTGTGGGAAGGAACTGCAGATGCTGGTTTAAACCAAAGATAGACACAAAAAGCTGGAGTGACTCAACAGGTCAGACAGAATCTCTAGACAAAAGAAAAACATTACATTTGGGTTGGGTTTGAAAAAGATTCCTGCACACCTTTGAAATGTGGAAGGAAACAAGTGCACCCGGAGAAAACCCATGCGATCAAAGGGAAAAGGAACAAACTCCATACAGACAGCACCCATATTCAGGATCATTTCAGGGTCTCTTGCACTTTTAGGCAGCAGCTTTAAGCCAATGTACTGCCCCATAGTCTTGAACTGAATTAAAACATACAGTAGCTGTAAAGTGGGACATAGCGTGACTTTGAGATTTAAGACAGAAAATGGATAGTTTATTTTTTTTAGCAAACAAAATTGAAGGAGGAGCCATCTTGGGGAACGGCTGCTAACCAGCAGCCATCCGTTTAATTCATTTTTTTTTCAGTCTTTAGTTAGTTTTGTTCGTCGTTTTTTCGGAGAAATGGACTTCTTATTGTGGGGGGAAGGAGGTAACCTTACTTCTAGGTCCCTACCTGGTCGGTGAGGCAGCTTTTTCTCTGGGCTGCCCGTCGACCCGTCCTCGTGGCCTACCAGCGGGCTTGGAGCGCCGTTTCCTGGTGGGGACCGCCCAGCACCTCGGCTTCGGTGGCGGCACAGCGCTGGAGCGCCATCGCGGAGCGGGCGATGCCTTGCCTGGGTCGCCGCGCTGGATCGACGCGCTGGAGCTCCGGTGAGCTGGACTGCCGAGAGCAACACCTCCAGGCTGCGGGTCTGCGGAGCGGAGCGGGCGGCGCCGACATTAACATCGGGAGCCTGGGAGCTCCAACTCGGTGCGTCCTTGTCGGCTTCGGAAGCCGACAATCTTCTGCTAGGAAGCGGCCGTTCCAGGTAACCCAGCCGCTGTGAGGACTCTCCCGACGCCGGGGCAAGACCACCCAGCTAGAACGGCCAGGAACATCGGGCCTCCGTTGAGGCAACAGCGGTGGCCTTAATAGGCCTGACTTTTGGGAGAACTGGGGTTGGGGACTGGACTTTTGTGCCTTCCCCCACAGTGGTAACCACTGTGGGGGGATGATTTTTCTGTGTGTAAGTTACTTTGTTAGTCTGTGTCCAAGATGGCTGTCGGAAGAGAGAGTGGACGCTGGCGCGCTTTAGCTGCCGCTGCTCTCTCTTCACATTGTGTTTTTTTTGATTTTTTGATTTTGTGTCTTTGGAGCGATTTCTATCTTTAATTTGTGTATTGATGATGTCCTTATTATTTATTTTTCTCCGACTATATGTTTTTTTTTCTCTTCTGTTTAATCTTTGTAAGGTGACCTTGAGATTTGAAAGGCGCCCGAAAATAAAATTTATTATTATTATTTATTATTATCAACGTATAATTTTTAGTGTGTTGGAAAACAAAATATAGTGTCACAGCTGGTAGACTTGCTGCCTCACATGCCAGAGATCTGTGTTCGATCCTGTCCTCGGGCACTGTCTGTGTTGAATTTGCACATTCTCCCTGCAAGCATGTGGGTTTCCTCCCACATCCCAAAGACGCATTGGCTTTGTAGGTTAACTTGTCTCTGCAAAATTGCCCTAATGTGTAGGGAGTGGGTGAGGAAAGTGGGATAACAGAACTTGTGTGAATGGTGGTAGACAAATATGCTAGAGAAACTCAGCAGGTGAGGCAGCATCTATGGAGCGAAGGAATAGGCAACGTTTCAGGTCGAGACCCTTCTTCAGACTGATGTCGGGGGGGGGGGCGAGAAAATGAAAGGAAGAGGCGGAGACAGTAGGCTGTGGGAGAGCTGGGAATGGGAGGGGAAGGAGGGAGAAAGCAAGGACCACCTGAAATTGGAGAAGCCAATGTTCATACCTCTGGGGTGTAAACTACCTCGGTGAAATATGAGATGCTGTTCCTCCAATTTGTGGTGGGCCTCACTCTGGCCATGGAGGAGGCCCAGGACTGAAAGGTCGGATTCAGACTGTGAGGGGGAGTTGAAGTGCTGAGCCACCGGGAGATCAGGTTGGTTAATGCGAACTGAGTGGAGGTGTTGTGCGAAGCGATCGCCAAGCCTGTGCTTGGTCTCACCGAGGTTGATCATAAACTGAATAATCCAACCGCATTTTTGTTTGGAAGTGGAAAGAAACAATATAAATCGCATTCATTGCAATGTGTAAAAAGAGTTGAGATACTGTATATACTGTATTATAATTTTGCTGCATGTCATTGTGGTATATATCATGTCTTGATTGGTGAATATGTTTAGTTTGTGACTTGATTGGAAGCAGAATTAATATGTGAATGCTTCAATGAGCATAATTCCGACTGGTAACTATGCACTTCGTCCGAGCACATTATCGCACGCGTCATGCAAGCCGTCTTAAATGACCACCTAAATGTCATTTGGTTACCTAAAAAGCTGCCTAAGTTGCCCGGCTGGCATCAGAGCCCTGGTTAATAAATGGGCAAGTGGAGCTAGATAGACATCCAGAACAATTGGAGTACCTACAGAGAGCGGGAGAGACAAGTGGGAATATGCTAGTAATGAGGAGAGATAATAGCCACTAGAGGGAGATGAGGATAATTGGAAAGTAGTAATTCAGAAAGCTGATGAGTACCCGAGATTACACAGTGCAAAAATATCACCCATATGAGGTATTCTCAAGAGCAGATAGTCCTAGGAAAGATAATCCAGCCTTCCTCAATATGCACAAAAAGCTGGGGTAACTCAGTGGGTCAGACAGCATCTCTGGAGAAAAGGAATAGGTGACGTTTTGGGTCTCGACAGAATTACTCCAGCTTTTTGTGTCTTCTTCGGTTTAAACCAGCATCTGCAATTCCTTCCTACATACTTATGCTCCAGGAAGGGCTGAGCTCAATCCACTAGGAGGTCTTAAAGAGTTGTGAATAGCGATGGGGTTTACTTACTTTGTGACCATATCCTGATCTGGGGAGCAGACCATAAGAGAGAGAAGTCACAAGGTACCCACAATAGAAACCATAGCAAGGTCCAAAACAAAACACAGATCCCAGACAAAAGTGGAAACAAAGGTCTGGAATAGAGGATTGTCCTAGAAGGAGATATTTCAATTGTAAAGTGGAACACATTGCCTGGTAGTGTAAGACAAACAGGTCATATTATAGGGTACACAAAAATGCTGGAGAAACTCAGCGGGTGCAGCAGCATCTATGGAGCGAAGGAAATAGGCGACGTTTCGGGCCAAAACCCTTCTTCAGACTGATGGGGGGTGAGGGGGAGAAGGAAGGAAAAAGGGAGGAGGAGGAGCCCGAGGGCGGGGGGATGGGAGGAGACAGCTCGAGGGTTAAGGAAGGGGAGGGACAGCAAGGGCTAGCAAAATTGGGAGAATTCAACGTTCATGCCATCCGGACGCAAGCAACCCATGCGGAATATGAGGTGCTGTTCCTCCAATTTCCGGTGTTGCTCACTCTGGCAATGGAGGAGACCCAGGACAGAGAGGTCGGATTGGGAATGGGAGGGGGAGTTGAAGTGCTGAGCCACCGGGAGTTCAGGTAGGTTATTGCGGACTGAGCGGAGGTGTTCGGCGAAACGATCGCCCAACCTCCGCTTAGTCTCCCCGATGTAAATCAGCTGACATCTAGAGCAGCGGATGCAGTAGATGAGGTTGGAGGAGATACAGGTGAACCTTTGTCGCACTTGGAACGACTGCTTGGGTCCTTGAATGGAGTTGAGGGGGGAGGTGAAGGGACAGGTGTTGCATTTCTTGCGGTTGCAACGGAAAGTGCCCGGGGAGAGGGTGGTACGGGAGGGAAGGGAAGAATTGACAAGGGAGTTGCAGAGGGAGCGGTCTTTGCGGAAGGCAGGCATAGGGGGAGATGGGAAGATGTGGCGAATGGTGGGGTCACGTTGGAGGTGGCGGAAATGGCGGAGGATTATGTGTTGTATTTGCCGGCTGGTGGGGTGAAAGATGAGGACTAGGGGGACTCTGCCCTTGTTGCGAGTGCGGGGATGGGGAGAGAGAGCAGTGTTGCGGGGTATGGATGAGACCCTGGTGCGAGCCTCATCTATGGTGGCGGAGGGGAATCCCCGTTCCCTGAAGAACGAGGACATTTCCGATGCCCTGGTGTGGAACGTCTCATCCTGGGAACAGATGCAGCATAGGCGGAGAAATTGGGAGTAGGGGATGGAATCTTTACAGGGGGCAGGGTGGGAGGACGTGTAGTCCAGATAGCCATGTGAGTCAGTTGGTTTGTAGTGTATGTCGGTCAGAAGTCTGTCCCCTGCGATGGAGATGGCGAGGTCAAGGAATGGTAGGGAAGTGTCGGAAATGGTCCAGGTGTATTGGAGTGCCGGATGGAAGTTGGGTTATAGGGTTATATTATAGGGTTATATTATAGATCAACGATTGGAATTTGAAAAAGTTCAGAAAATGTTGGAATTTTTCTTGATTCGGGGATGTTTGGATTTCTATTTGTGTTTAATCCCCAAAGTTTTAAAGACTCCATAAACTGTGCATGGTTGTATTTTAAGATGCTAGGTTAAGTGTTTAATCCTTGAGAGTACATCCTTTGCTGAAATGGCTTTAGGTGTAAATGGGCTGTTTCAAGATGTTGTGTGAAGTGTGGCAACATGATTTCATTTTGATTTACACAAGGAGAGAGTACGGGAATGCGCGAGTTAGTGAGTGCAAAGGCTGTTAAGTATTTGTTAAATTTATACTGCGAGGATGTTTGAAGTAATCCTATCCTCCAGAGGAATAGGATGTGAGCTACTGAAAGATCCCGTAACTTGCATGAAATGAATTTGCAAGATCTCTTGGGTTAAGGAAGTGCCTCTTTAATAATTTGTGAATATTTGTGTGTGGGAGCCTCACCCACTAATAATTCAATTTCCTTTATTCTTTGGTATGCGTTTAAAGTTTTCACTGGAAAACAATTAGCACATTCCAAGCTTTTCAGTTATTTGTAGAGGCTCTGAAGGACGAAAAGTGCAAGCATGTATTTTTGTTCGGTCTCACGTGTTTAAGGTCTGTTTTTTTTTTCATTCTTTCCTTTGAAATTGATGGGGGAAGAGGGAGAAAGACCCAGATTCTACACTGGTCATGTGAGTGTATCTGCTCAAACATTTGTAGAAGTAAATAGGTGATTAGTATATACTCAAATTCAAAATTGAACTTGGTATGTTGGGAGATAAATTGGAACAATTGGTGAGTGATGTTAAAAAAAAATCACTTTTCTTACCAGGTATGTTTTTTTCTAAAAGATTTTTGAGACATTGGGTATTGTCAATGAACGGATTTTGAATTTTAGAGTATTTTTGGAAAGCTTGTGTTTAGTGTAATGCAAATGTCTTGTAACAGGCAAATGAGTAACCAAGATCCAAGTCATTCCAGTCTCCAAGAATGCAAATGTGCAATGTGTCTCATAAAACACCAATGTGGATTCAGATTAGATCAGGGACCAGCTCAAACAGAAGTGATCCATTGCTGACCACAGGAAGCCAGGGAGAGAAGCCAGACCAAGCGAGAGTCAGTCCACAATGAACACCCACCTCCTGCTTCACTATTGATCAATCCTGATGGAAACAGGCCTACGTGTTAAAGGGAATGCAGACTTTGAAGATATGGAGAGTGCATGTCAGCAAGCCTTGATGAAATGTGTAAAGCAGGGCTCTCGCTTAACTTTTTTTCCCTGTTGCCAGCCGGGCAACCTTGGCCGCTTTTTAGGTTGCCAAATGACAGTTTAGGTGGTCATTTAAGATGGCTTGCATGACGCGTGCGATAATGTGCTCGGACGAAGTGCGTAGTTACCAGTCGGAATTATACTCAATGAAGCATTCACATATTATTTCTGCTTCAAATAAAGTCACAAACTAAACATTCACCAATCAAGACATGATATATACCACAATGACATGCAGCAAAATTATAAGACAGTATCTCAACTATTTTTACACGTTGCAATGAATGCAATTTCTATTAGTTCTTTCCACTTCCAAACAAAAATGTGGTTGGATTATTCAGCGTATGATCAACCTGTGTCATATAGTTGTGAATGTTGCTCATTAAATAACAGTACTGATACTCCATATTAAGAGCATTGATTTGCTGTTAAAATGAATTCTGTAATAATGTGTCAACGGTAGCAGTGACAATCTAACACTGCGGTTTTAATGTTTCGCGTGTTCACAATATAATGAATCCATCTTTATGGATTAAAACAAATAATAACATTGGGAAAACACATTTGATTGCATTCCGTTATCAAACATAGTCAATGTTCGCTCAGAAGAGATTTCCAGGACAATAGGGTCAGGGAGGGGGGTGTGTGTGAGAATCAGTGCGGGGTGGGTAGATGGCGGGGGGGGGGGGGGGGATTAGAAGGCAGTCGGTGCAGAATGGATGGATTGAGGAAGGTGAATTAATACGTGTTGGTTGGAGTAGGTAAAATTGTGAGGGGAGAGCACGGGGGATGTCAGTGGTGTTGAACCGGGGGGTTCAGTACGGGATGGATGAGGGTAGACAAAAGTGCTGGAGAAACTCAGCAGGTGAGGCAGCATCTATGGAGTGAAGGAAATAGGCAACGTTTCGGGTCGAGACCCTTCTTCAGACTGTTCCCCCCATTCTTCTTGAATGGGAGGATCAATACAGGATGGATGGGGGGGGATGGGGAGAGATCAGCGCAGGATGAATGGGGGGGGGGGGTTCAGTACAGTGTGGATCGGAGGGTCTGTACAGGATAAATGAGGGATCACTTCAGGATGAATGAGGGGAAGGTGCAGGGTCAATGGAGGGTGGGTCAGTACGGGATGATTGCATGGATTAGTACAGGATGGATGGGGGATCAGTGCAGGATGGATGGAGGAGAAGTGCAGGATGGATGGGAAAGGGGTAAGTACAGGGTGAATTGGGGAACCAGTGTAGGATGGGGGGGGGGGGGGGGGTGGCAGGAGAATTAATGCGAGGTGGATAGGGTGATAGCGCAGGATGAACAGATTGGGGGGGGCGGGGGAGATGGAGAGGGGAGCACAGGGGATGTCAGTGAGGACTAAATAGAGGCGGGAATGGGGATAAGTGCGGGATGGAGAGGACCCAGGATAAGGGGGTGGGGGGGGGCGTACAAGAGAGAGAGAGAGAGAGAGAGAAGGGGGGCGAGGTGGGGAGGAAGGAGGGTCAGCGCTCCTCGGACAACATATTGGCCGTTGGGATTTCCTCGCCACCGCCTCCCTCCTCCGCCAGCCAACAGCAAGGTGCGGGGCCGAGCGGTGCAGCTCAAAGATCCTATAGCTATAGTATCTTTGGTGCAGCTGCTTCAGAAGTGTCGGAGCGAATGACGGCTCCCGAACAGCAGCAGCAGCGGCCGCGACAGCAATCCCGCTAACAGCGAAACCCGCTTTCAAAACAAACCCTCCCGCACGCCAAGGCCTCCCCCTCCCTTCTCCTGGCCTCGGCGTGCGGGGGGGGGGGGGGTTAAGCGCGTTAGCGGGTTTGCAAGCAGCGGCCCTTATCAGGGCGGGCGGGGTGCGGGAGGAGGTGGAGATGGAGCTGCTGTCGCTCGCAGTTCAGCGCCCGTCATTCGCTGCGACCCTTCCTCACACCATAACTAGTATCTTTCCCACGCAATACAGCCGTCTCCGCCGACACAAAATGTCGCGTTCCTTTTGTCCAGAGATGCTGCCTGACTCGCAGAGTTTTTTGTGTCTATCTTCGGTACAAACCAGTATCTAGTTGCCAAGCCGGGCGAAATGGCTCGGTGTTTAGGTTGCCCGGCGGCGCTTTGAGTGGTCTGGGGCACCCGGGCAACCGTGAATTTCGAGCCCTGGTAAAGGTGATTGTAGTTTTATAATCAAGACTGTGTCTGCGAGTTGAATGGTTAGAAGGACAGATCAGAATAGAAAGGTATGGGAAAACAGACGGGAAGAGATCAGTAATGGAAAAGACACTTAAGTTCCACAATCTTGATAGCCAGGCAAGTCAAACCGAGAAAGAGAGCGAGAGAAGAAATGTGCACTAAATCAAAAGGCAGTCACTCCAGCCTGGATGGGAGGGACAGCAAATGAGCTGGCCCTTTCAGTGGTAGGACGGGCTAGCAAAAGGACATTATGGAGAGAGTGTTATTGGAATAGAGTTCCCACCACCATTTAATATAGACCATCCCAAATTAGGCAGATCAAAAGGACCTACTGAGAAACGTGATAATTCTGACCCAGACAATCTCTTGTCACGACAGAGAACATGAACTATTGCACACAAGCCCGAGACCAGTTACATTACCTAGCTACTGCCCTTTGCCAATACTACATACTACTACTGACTGCCATGTACGATAATTTCAAAGTTATACAGAGACCAAATGGGGGCAAATGGGATGCAATGTATACTGCAATGGGTTAGATAACAAAGTGGCATGCACAACAAAGCCATCATCTTTAAACACTAGTTGAAATTATTGAGAGGTTATATGTATCGAAGATGAGGATTGATCAGATGCCTAGACAATAAAAATTATTGCCAATACTGCTAGATTCTGCAGATAGCCAGGTGTACGAAAGATAATTTAGAGGTATGTCCACAAAGGGGCAGGGTAACTTAGTAATTTGGGAAGGCATCATTAGTGAAGTGCATTTTCATGTCCTACTTAGAACTTTATTTTTAATTTCAAAAATAACTTTATTTATGATTAAAAATATATACAAAACAAAAAACATGCCAAATGGTATCATCTATATCAGGGGTTCTCAACCTTTTTCGTCCCGTTTACTCCAGGCAACTTTAATAGCACATAACAATGTTATTTCACTTATTTATGAACAACTAATGATGAACATGAGGTACACAATGAACAGATACCGGTATACCAGAACCAAAGACAATGAGAAAAAATGTACAAATCCAGAATCAACAAATTTACCCCAGGTTGGGAACCTTTGATCTATACATTCAATATTGCTAGTATTATACTCAGCATTATTAGCATATAGCACCATTGCCATTCAAGTGGTCCCTGGGGTGATATCCCTTCCCTTGTTGAAGTGTGTACCATCAGACTCAGCCCCACTGTGTTCAGCTGCGGAAGGACCCTAGACTGTGGTCCTCCCCCACACAGCCTTGACATTGGTTGCACCAATCTTCAGTGCATCCTTCTGCAAGTACTTCTGCAGTCTGGAATGGGCCAGTCAGCAACATTCCCTAATGCCCCTGTCCCACCTAGGAAACCTGAACGGAAACCTCTGGAGACTTTGCGCCCCACCCAAGGTTTCCGTGCGGTTCCCGGAGGTTGCAGGTGGTTGCCGGAGGTTGCAGATAGTGGAAGCAGGTAGGGAGACTGACAAAAATCTCCGGGAACCTCCAGGAACCGCACGGAAACCTTGGGTGGGGCACAAAGTCTCCAGAGGTTTCCGTTCAGGTTTCCTAAGTGGGACAGGGGCATTAAGACATCTCGCTGTGTGAGAAGACCAACAAGTGTCAGTCAGACCAAACAACATCTTTCACTGAATTAATGGTCTTTGAAGAATACGTGGTGTCTACCTTGAGTTTATCCCTTGGAACAGCCCGCAAATCAGAGTCATCTGTTACACAGCTGCTTGGGACAAACCACAACAAGAACACTTGCAACGTTCTCTGGACACTCTGTCCCTACTTAGAACTCCCCCCACAGTTTGGTTTGGCTTTCCTGGGACAACTGATCCTCCCCAAACTCAAGGTACACCGTTTCTATAGTGTTGAGGACCTGGATGATCCAAAAGCTTTTGATGACAGAGAACCCAGACACCCAAAATTAAAGATGTGGGGACTCTCCGAGCACAGACATCCCAATTATCGATCACGGAGCAAGTAGGTCTATTTAGAAACTAGGAACAGCAAATGCTGGTTTCTAAAACAAGACAGAAAATGCTGCAGTAACTCAGTGGGTCAGGAGCAATTCTGGAGAACATAGTCTGAAGAAGGGTCTCTAAACATCTCCTATCCATGTTCTGCAGAGATGCTGCACTCCAGCACATTATGTCAAATATTTCTATAACCATGAATAATGTGCCATGACAAAATAAGTCTGATCTGGAATCTTCCTTGATCTATATCACAATGATGTGAAATAACTTAGTCTGAAGACGTTTGATGAAGGCCGATTAGCATAGTCCTTTTGTCTTACATTCAGGTGATATACACGAAACGCCTGATGCATGCATGAATGTCTAATGGTCATAGGTTCACAAGTTATAGTAGAATTAGGCCATTCAGCCCATGGAGTCTGCTCTGCCATTCAATCATGGCTGCCTCCTAATCCCATTTTTCTGCCTTCTCCCCATAACCCTTGACACCTAATCAAGAATTTGTCTATCTCTGCCTTAAAAATGTCCACTGACGGCCTCCACAGTCCTCTGTCCCAATGAGTTCCACAGATTAACTACCTTCGGACTAAAGAAGTACCTCCTCACCACCTTTGTAAAAGACTTCCCTTTAATTCTGAGGCTATGATCTCTGGTCCTAGACTCTCCCACCAGTGGAAACGTCCTTTCCATATCCATTCTATCGATGCCTTTCATTATTCTGTAAGTTTCAATGAGGTCCCCCCCCAACCTTCTATACTCCAGCGAGCAAAGGGCCAGTGCTGTCAAACGCTCATCATATGATAACCCACTCAATCCTGGATTCATTCTTGGAAACCTCCTCTGGACCCTCTCCAGAGCCAGCACATCCTTCCTCAGATATGGGGCCCAAATTTGCTCAGTACCCCAATGCGGCCTGACCAGCGCCTTATGGAGCCTCAGTGGGTTTGCAAGCCATATTTCTTGAGCAGCTAGCATCCTCCTGTATGCCAGTAGCCTGTGCTCTGTAGACAGTAAGATTTGTTTACAAAGCTCTCTTTACAATTTCAAACTGATTGCTGTTTGCAAAAAGGAACATGTTTTCTCTTTTTAAAGGCCAGTTCTGCTTTGTATTAATGCCTACTGCTTAATTCTATAACTCAATAATCCTTAACATTGGTATTGTTTTTCTCCCCTCATGTACTTTCGACATTCCTTTAAATGCATTATGTTATTTATCAAATCATTGCGCAAAATTAATTATTACAATGTCTGAGGAACTGTTGGCATTACTTTGCAACAAACTAACACAATTCTGACATGGTAGACAAAAATGCTGGAGAAACTCAGCGGGTGAGGCAGCATCTTTGGAGCGAAGGAAATAGGCAACTTTTCGACCCTCCAAAACCGGAGAACATTTACACAAACTTTTAACACACACTAAAAATTAAAAAAAGACAAAAAAACAGACAGATTGTTGGCAGGGCTGCCAATCGTGCAGCACCCCTGGTGGACTGGGCTTGTATTCACTGGAATTTAAAAGAATGAGAGGTGATCTTATAGAAACATATAAAATTATAAAAGGACTGGACAAGCTAGATGTAGGAAAAATATTCCCAATGTTGGGAGGGTCTAGTACCAGGGGCCACAGTGTAAGAATAAAGGAGAGGCCATTTAAAACTGAGATGAGAAAAAACTTTTTCACCCAGAGAGTTGTGAATTTGTGGAATTCTCTGCTACAGAAGGCGGAAGAGGCCAATTCACTGGATGAATTTTAAAGCGTTAGATAGAGCTCTAGGGGCTAGCGGAATCAAGGGATATGGGGAGAAGGCATGCACGGGTTACTGATTGTGGATGATCAGCCATGATCAGTAAGGGCCATGATGCTGGCTCGAAGGGCCAAATGGCCTCCTCCTGCACCTGTTTTCTATGTTTCTATCTATGTTTCTATATGCTGACGCTCGATGCCATGTTCCCAAATGAAAATGTATTTATCAAATGAGAAGAATTAGTGATTTACAGCAGTAGACATTGTTAGCCTAAAATGTGAACATGACATCCCGAGTGTGATGCATCTCTTCTCCCACATGTACAGGTGTACACTAAATATATCAGAGCCAAAGACTCCTAAAGTGCAGAAGCCTTATCTATGGTATATTTTAGTGGGATTACAAAGGATCATGGAGTTTTCCCAGAGGGAGAAACTTTAATGTGGTATCACCACCAGTCAGAGGTGTAGTCTTTCAATCCGGAAATATGCCCAACTCATAATTGCTGACCAAGATGCCCCATCCATGCTGGTCCCATTTGCTTGTGTTTAGTCCATATCCCTCCAAATCTTCCCTATCTATATATCTGTCCACGTGTTTTTTAAATGTTGTTATACTAACTACCTCAACAACTTTTCCAAATAATAAATATCAGTCCAATATTAAAAACTGGTACACTCAACGCATTATACCATTAAAGCCTATATTTGGAAAAACATTATACCATGCACCCTCAACTACACTGTTTTGATTTATTTTTGTAAATACACATAAAAGACTAAGCGTTGCTGTTATAAAAACAGGAAAGGTTGGAAATACTAAACGGTTCTGACAACATGAAAATCAAAAATGCTGAAAAGCTGAAATAAACACCAGAAAATGCTGGATAGACTGAGCAGGTCAGGCAGCATCTGTGGAAATAGAGAGCAAGTGTTTCAGACCATAGATACAGAATTAACCTTTCCATAACGTTCCTGACGATAGGTCATCGACCTGAAACGGTAACTTTGCCTCTCTCCGCATGTGTTACCTGACCTGCTGAGTAATTTCCGCATTTTGTTGTCACTTCAGGATTTCCCGCATCCGCTGTTCTTTTGCGTTTCAATTACTCCTGTCGTAGGGTTAAGGGTTGATTATATTGTATTGTTTAGGTATCCCCTTCCGAAAATGTTAAAGTGACCGGTCCGATGCAGACGGTACGCTATTGTTCACATGCAGCTCAGCTGCTGCTTCAACGCTGTTCTTTAATCTTCACCCATTCCCCGCCTCCCCGCTCCATCCCACCCATTTGTTTTACCTTCGCTTTCTCCTTCCTCCTTTTCTTCTTTGGCTCCTCGTGTTGTCGCGGTTTCTTCCAAGAAGCCGCGGATGCCTCCAGCAGCAAATGCTCGTCAATCGGCAGGGGCCTGCTGACAGCAGCATGGCCTCGACCCTGCACAATAACAACAACAACCAGCAGCACCACACCTACCAGCAGGCTGAGAGCGACCGCGGGCAATGCAACGAGCGCAGGGTCAGAGAGACCTCTGCCTCCGAACAGCAACTCCCTGCCTCGCAGCACCTGCAGCCAGCGAGCGAGCGGCTCGAGCATGGCGAGGCACCCGGACAGGGGAGCGAATGGAACGGCCCGGGGGCCAACGCGTGTTCCAAATCCGAACGCGAGCCCAGGCGCGCGGGCGGACGGACAGACGGCTGTGCAAAAACGCTGGGCCGCCTTTGCGATCAGACACAAAGCAAAGCTTCACTTTCGCACTGTCTACACAAACTTTTCTTCCTGCAAAGCTTTTAAGTTCGGCGTGCCTAAACGTGACGGTGGCCATGGAAGACCAAATCGTTCAAAACACATTTCAAATTAAAGCCTGTGTGCAGACTGGCGAGTGCAAAACAGTAGTAGCACGAACGGACTGTTGGTATTTCAGTGATTAAATAATTTGTGAAAAAAATAATATTCATAAGGGGAGGGGAAATTATTTCCATTGAGTTCCATTACGTATCAGCAATGTCGATAGGACGAGTGCAATCGACCATCCCGACTTAAGCGCCCCATCCCCCGCGCTTGAGTACAATTTATACAGTGCAACTTGATTATCGTCTGTTACACACAGGATGAACGTTGGAGCTTTGAGAATTGTATCCAGTGTCGGACAAAACATATAAATCATGCGTTAATTGCAATGTGCAAATTACTTCCGTGGGATGCGAGAATGAAAAAAATGTGGTTCTGAAACGAGATCCACTGACGAAAAAGTTTTTTTTTAACCGGGGAATTAGTTTTGTCTGGCAGATAACGTTTATAAAACCAAAACCGGTGACTGACATGAAGTCGTGTGAAGTCATTTCAACCCCCGAACATTTTACAGTTTAATACAAATATACAAGTTAAATTATTTATTGCAAGCACAAAAGCAACACGCTGTAATTTCCTTACGCTTTGTTTCATGTATTAACAACAAATGTCCATAAAGAAGCCGCAGAAGAAAGAGTGCGCTACCGTAAATACCTAATATTTACCAACCATACCTGCAAACATTACAAAGGAGTAAGAATTGCATCGTTGCTATGTTGTGGGCTTGAAGGCTTCTTCTAATTGATATTATTAATGAACTACGGAAATTATTTTGCATTTGCTGTTTACTGTGAATGTCTATCAGAGTAAACAACGACACTTAAATGACAACACCTAAATGTAAATGCAAAAGCAATTCTTACCCAGTGTGTATTATTGTAAAGGAAGGATCAAAATTATTATTTCGGGGTTGCTGTAGAGTGAGTAGAGGTCTGAAGACGGGTCTTGGACCGAAACTTCACCTTTACCTTTTCTCCACAGATGGTGCCTGACTCGCTGAGTTACTCCAGCATTTTGTGTCTATCTCCGTGTATTATTGTAAATCTTGGAAGAGCAGTGGTGCTGTTCCTTTATCCCATGGACCACCCAATTAAGAGTATAGGGTGGTTGCACGTAAGGTCATCAGGTCAAAGGGGGTGACGCATGGAGCAGCTCAATCCTTCTGGAGTACAAGGCAGCTTCCTGCATGCACTAGTAGCACACGCAACACATACGTTCTTACCTGTTAAAAACTGCCAAAATGGTCAATTTTTGCACTAAAAAATTGTGGAAATAGGGGTAACCTGCAAAAATCACTGCTGCCCACTGACTTGCGAAAGAGCAGCGTGCTGGCGGATTGAGGGCAATTCCCGGCCCATGGCAGCCCGGGGCTGGAAGGTGACTGAGCGCTCAGAACCAAATGCTCTAGTATCTTTGCTCTAAACCCGTGTACCAAGGTGTAAGTGGCCGAAGAAGCGCATCCCTCAGGACAGCCCCCACTCTCCCCCGGGATCAATGCTGTCCGGTCATGGCCGCCCTCCGCCCTGTCTACCCCTGTGGACCGCACTGTTATGGGCTGTGGGTCGGCAGTACCCACACACGGGTCCGGGTGGAGCGGAGCCACGATTCTGGGCAGCGGACACATGGAGACACATGGAGACAAAAACCCTATTGTCTATTAACATAGAAACATAGAAAATAGGTGCAGGAGTAGGCCATTCGGCCCTTCGAGCCTGCACCGCCATTCAATATGATCATGGCTGATCATCCAACTCAGTATCCCGTACCTGCCTTCTCTCCATACCCTCTGATCCCCTTAGCCACAAGGGCCACATCTAACTCCCTCTTAAATATAGCCAATGAACTGGCCTCGACTACCCTCTGTGGCAGGGAGTTCCAGAGATTCACCACTCTCTGTACCTATTGGTCCTTGATTCCCCTACTCTGGGTAAAAGACTCTGTGCATTGACCAGATCTATTCCTCTCATGATTTTGTATACCTCTATAAGATCTCCCCTCATCCTCATGCGCTCCATGGAAAAGAGACCCAACCTACTCAATCTCTCCCGATAGCTCACACCCTCTAGTCCTGGCAACATCCTCATAAATCTTTTCTGAACCCTTTCAAGCTTGACAATATCTTTCCTATAATATGGTGCCCAGAACTCAACACAATATTCTAAATGCGGTCTCACCAACGTCTTATACAACTGCAACATGACCTCCCAACTACTCAATACTCTGACTGATGAAGGCCATAGTGCCAAAAGCCTTTTTGACCACCTTATCTACATGCGACTCGACCTTCATGGAACCATGCACTTGTACTCCTAGATCCCTCTGCTCTAGTCAAGTCAAGTCAAATCAATTTTACTCGTCACATACACATACGAGATGTGCAGTGAAATGAAAAGTGGCAATGCTTGCGAATTGTACAAAAAATCTACAAAACAGAATGGAACAGAATCACATATTCACATATCACATATTTGTGGGAGGAAAAAAAAGAAAAAACAGCTATTTTAAAAAGACACCACACAACAGTAAATTGTTACAGTAAAGTTAGTCCCTGGTGAGATAGGGGGTTACAGTCCTATTGGCCTCTGGGAAGAAACTCCTTCTCATCTTCTTCGTTTTCACAGCACGGCAACGGAGGTGTTTGCTTGACCGTGGCAGCTGGAACAGTCTGTTGCTGGGGTGGAAGGGGACTCCCATTATCTTGTTGGCTCTGGAGTTGCACCTTCTGATGTATAGTTCCTGCAGGGGGGGCGAGTGTAGTTCCCATCGTGCGTTCGGCCGAACGCACTACTCTCTGCAGAGCCTTCATGTCCTGGGCAGAGTAGTTCCCAAACCAAATTGTGATGTTTCCGGGAACACTACCCAGAGTCCTACCATTTCCTGCGTAGGTCCTGCCGTTGTTGAACGTCCAAAAATGCAACATCTCACTCTTCTCTGCATTAAACATCAAGCCTTCCTCCGCCCACCTGGCCAATCGATCCAAATCCTGCTGCAATCATTCACAACCATCTCCACTATCTGCAAAAACACTAACTTTTGTATCATCGGCAAACTTGCTAATCTTGCCCTGTATGTTCTCATCCAAATCATTGATGTAGATGACAAACAGTAACGGGCCCAGCACCGAACCCTGTGGCACACCACTAGTCACAGGCCTCCAGTCCGAGAAGCAACCTTCCACCATCACCCTCTGCTTCCTTCAATGGAGCCAATTTGCTATCCATTCAGCTATCTCTCCTTGGATGCCATGAGATCTAACCTTCCAGAGCAGCCTACCATGCGGCACCTTGTTGAACGCCTTACTAAAGTCCACGTACACAACATCTACAGCTCGGCCTTCATCAACCTTTTTGCTCACGTCTTCAAACAAAATCAATCAGATTTGTGAGACATGATGTTCAACTTACAAAACCAAGCTGACTGTCCCTAATCAGCCCTTGCCCATCCAAATGCTTGTATATCCTATTCCTCAGAATACTCTCCAGTAACTTCCCAACTGCAGATGTTAAGCTCACCGGCCTATAGTTCCGAGCATTTTCACTGCAGCCCTTCTTGAAAAGAGACACAACATTTGCCACCCTCCAATCCTCTGGCACCTCTCCTTTTAAGGACGACTCATAAAGGGAGTCCTTTCAACCAGGGCTCCCGCGATTTCCTCTCTAGTTTCCCGCAATCTCCTTGGATATATCTGATCAGGCCCCGGAGATTTGTCTACCTTCAAACACGACAGTACCTTCAGTACTTCCTCAACGGTAACCATGACTGCTATCATGACATTTCCAGTGACTGTTCCAATTTCCTCTGTCCTACTGCCTTTGTTCTGAATAAATACAGAGGAGAAATACTCATTGAGGAGCTTGCCCATCTCCTGTGGCTCCACATAGAGGTGACCGCTTTTATTCCTGAGAGGTCCCACTCTCTCTTTCTAGTTACCCTTTTCCCCCTCATGTATTTATAAAATCTTTTGGGATTGTCTTTTATGCTACCTGCCAGAACTATCTCCTGGCCTCTTTTTGCCCTTGTGATCTCCTTTTCTGTTTGCTTCTTAGCTCCTGAAACTCCTCCAGGGATGCACTTGATCCCAGCTGCCTATACCTGTTCCATGCATCCTTCTTGTTTTTGACTAACGTCTCAGTTTTTCTAGTCAGCCAATCTTCCTTACGTTTGCCTGTTTTGCATTTCCTGCACGAGATCCCAACCCCCTACCAATCTAGTTGAAACCCTCCCGTGTAGCATTAGCAAACCTTCCCACTAGGATGTTGTTCCCCCTCCAGTTTAGGTGCAACACGTCCCTTATATACAAGTCACCCTGCCCCCGGAAAAGATCCCAATGATCCAGAAATCCAAATCCCTGCCCCGTGCACCAACTCCTCAGCCATACATTCATATCCTCTATCTTCCTGTTCTTACCTTCACTAGCACGAGGTACTGGAAGCAATCCTGAGATCACTATCCTGCATGTCCTGCTTTTCAGTCTTCTGCCCAATTCCGTAAAATCACATTGCAGAACCTCCTTCCTCTTCCGACCTATATCATTCATGCTGACATGCACAACAATCTCAGACTGCTCCCCCTCACTCTTGAGGATGTCGTGCAGCAGCTCCGAGACGTCCTGGACCCTGGCATCAGGGAGGCAACACACCATCCTCCGGGCTGCGGGTCTGCGGAGCGGAGCGGGCGGCGCCGACTTCAACATCGGGAGCCTGGGAGCTCCAAATCGGCGCGGCCTTGTCGGCTTCGGAAGCCGCGGTCTCCGGTAAGGGAGCGGCCGTCCCAGGTGGCCCAGCCGCTGAGAGGACTCTCCCGATGCCGTGGCAACAGCACCCGGCGAGAACGGCCAGGAACATCGGGCCTCCGTAGAGGCAATAGCGGAGGCCTCAATAGGCCTGACTTTGGGAGAACTGGGGATGGGGACTGGACATTGTGCCTTCCCCCACAGTGGTAACCATTGTGGGGGGATGATTTTTGTGTGTAAGTGATTATTTTAGTTTGTGTCCAAGATGGCTGTTGGAAGGGAGAGTGTACGCTGGCGCGGTTTAGCTGCCGCTGCTCTCTCTTCACATTGTGTTTTTGATTTTTTTGTCTTTGGATCGAATTCTGTCTTTAATTTGTGTATTGGTGATGTCTTTATTATTTATTTTACTCCGATTATATGTTTTTTACTCTTGTTAAATTCTGTAAGGTGTCCTTGAGACTTTTGAAAGGCGCCCATAAATAAAATGTATTATTATTATTATTATCCTACATCTCAAAGAACTGCCTAAGAGAGTCATCTGAAGGCAATTTCAGTTCATACATGAACAGTGTTGATTTCAAATAACTCTTCACCAATTCCGCCACTATGGTACGCGTAAATCTGACCTTCAGTCCTGGATGAGCTACAGGGGGCGCTGTCCTGTGTATGGCTGCCCAGCCAGCAGCTGTCCGTCTTTTTCATCTCTTTTTTTTATTTTTAGTTAGTTAAAGTGTTTTTGTTCTGGAGGTCTAGACTTTTCTATGTGGGGGGAGGGGGGGGGAAGGGGGAAACTATCTTTCAGGGTCCCTACCTGGTCGGAGAGGCAGCTTTTCTCCGGGCTGCAGTTTCGACCCGTCCTCGCGGCCTACCAGCGGGCCTGGAGCGGTGTTTCCTGAGGGGACCGCCCAGAACCTCGGCTTCGGTGGCGGCACAGCGCTGGAGCGCTATCGTGGAGCGGAGCGGAGCGGAGCGGGCGATGCCTTGCCCGGGTCGCCACGCTGGAGCTGAAGACCGCCGGGATAAACATCGCGGAGCTGCGGGTCTGTGGAGCGGCCAGCTGCAGGCGGCGGCACCGAACTTTACACCGGGAGCCTGGGATCGATGAGATCGCCAATGGTGGAGCTCCAACCAGCGCGGCCTTGTTAGCTTCGGAAGCCGCGGTCTCCTGTGAAGGAAGCGGCCGTTACAGGGTTCCCATGCCGCCGAGAGGATTCTCCCGACGCCGGAGCACCATCATCCGGCGAGAACGGCCTGGAACATCGGGCCTCCTTAAAGGCAACTGTGGAGGCCTCAATAGGCCCGACTATGGGTGGACATGGGATGGGGACTGGACACTGTGCCTTCCCTCATAATGGGATGTGGGGGGATGTTTTTATGTTTAAATTTCTTTATTATTGTTATGTTTGTATTCTTTCTTTATGTGCTGCATGGCAAGAAGCATTTCACTACACCTAGGTGTGTATGTGATCAATAAAATTATCTTCTTCTTCTTCCTCCAAATAAAGTTGGAAAGTCCAAAGCAATATTTCATAGCTTCCACAACCTGCCTTGTTCCCTCATCATTCAGTTCTCTGAGAATATGTAGGTCAATTTTCCTAACATCTCCTGTTTGATTTGGTGTCTTGGTTTTATCAGACTGTATTTATATAATCCCTATTGGATGTTTGCATATGCTAAGGATATTATATATGTACAAGTTCTTTATTTAAAATGCAGAGACTTTGATTTGTTTCTGAAAATATTATTCTGATGTGAGACAAATCTTCAGGCTAGGTGATATATTGCACAGTGAGTGTCCTCACATGAACTGTGACACTTGTAATAAAAATGCCAATTATGCTCCTGTTTTTGCTACCATGACAGAAATTATGAATGCATTATTCAGCTGGTACTTCAGAAGTGTTTTTCAAATAGTTCGATTTGTTGAGTTATTAATACTTGTTTCAAACACATTGAGCTGGGCCAGAATGCAGATTGCATTTATGTTGCAAACCAGTAGAGAGAAAATTGTAGTCACAACATTACTATCTAAAATGAGCATTTCCTAGAAATTGAAGAAGAGTCCAGATCCGAAACACCATCTATCCATGTCCTGCAGGTATGCTGCCTGACCTGCTGAGTTACTCCAGCACTTTGAGTCTTTCTTTGTAAACTAACATCTGCAAATCCTAGCGTCCAGAATATATTCTTGCAAGGTGAAGCCGTCTCGCATTTTTCAATTTTTAATATGGAATCGAATGACACTGAACAGCTTAGCCTATCTATTTGTTAATTATGGCCACTTGCATTTATGAAGTTGCAAACAATGAACATTTGGGCTTTAAAAAAAATTATATTGTTTATTGGATGCAGTTTCACTTTGATGGAACTCAGACAAGCTTTATCAATACGTGTAACATCTACTGTAAACCCTCATAGTATTACTTAGACTAAAGGGAGGGTGCATTTTAATCCAAGCCCCGGATTTGGGAACTTAAACATGAAGTTTCCAGAATTTCTAAAAAATGATTGCATTAACATTGCTTAATTTTTAGACTTAGTAGAAGAAAAAACTTATAATTGACATTGGCACATTTATGTAATCTAATTCCTCCTGTTGTTAAATACATTGCAAAACAATATGATGATAACGTACACATTTCACATAATTATCAGATGCAGAAAATATCATTTTTGCCTTTTGAAGCAGAAATTTGAATTAATGATTCATGGAAGAGACAAGTTGACTTTTTTGGGTGGATCTTCCACGACTTAAATTTTATAAAATGTTAATTCAGTTCAGATTGCAATGAACCTAAGTAGGATCAGAAATTTCTTCAGACTGATTGAAGTAGAGGGACATAAAGCTGGAAGAGAGGTGGGGGGCAGGACAAAGATGGCAAGTAATAGGTAGATAAAGGCGAGGGAGGAGGGGTTTGATAGGTAGATGGTTGGACAAAGACCAGAGATGAAAAGACCAATAAACGTGATTTAAGAAGTAGATGCAATAATCCAATATACTAATTGGTTTATATTATCATTATTATTTCATTGTGCCCTGGTTAATATGCTCTATGCCTTCTTAACTACCTTATTGATCTGTACTGCTACCTTCAGAGATCATTGCATATATATATACCATGGTCCCTCGGTTTTTCTACATCTTCAGACCCTACCATTCAATCTGTATATCCAAGCCTTATTAGTCCTCACAAAATGCAACCCTTCACATTTTGGGGGATTAAATTCCACCCGCTAATGCCTTTGCCATCAATATTTCTCTGTAGTCCAAAACTACCAGCCCCGCTATCCACAACATAAAAATGTTCATGTCACCTGCGAACAAATCACTCGCTGGAGTTTAGAAGAATGAGGGGGACCTCATTGAAACATACAGAATAGTGAAAGACTTGGATAGAGTGGATGTGGAGAGGATGTTTCCACTAGTGGGAGTGTCTAGAAATAGAGGTCGTAGCCTCAGAACTAAAGGACGTTCCATTAGGAAGGAGATGACAAGGAATTTCTTTGGTCAGAGGGTGGTGAATCTGTGGAATTCTTTGCCACAGAAGGCTATGGAGGCCAAGTCAATGGATATTTTAAAATCAGAGATAGATAGATTCTTGATTAGTATGGATGTCAGAGGTTATAGGGAGAAGGCAGGAGAATGGGATAAGGACTTAGGAAGGAGAAGTAGATCACCCACGATTGAATGGTGGAGTAGATTTGATGGGCCGAATGGCCTAATTCTGCTCCTATCACTTATGACCTTAAGTCCTCCTCCATTCACATCCAGATTGTTAATATGTGTAGCAAACCATAAAGCGCATGTCCCACTTACGCGGCTTTTCAGCGGACTGCCTGCGACCTTCAAGCTTGCACACGCACACACACACGCACAAACACATCACAAAGGCGGGGGCCAGGGAAAGCGGGGGAGCGCTGTCTGAAATTCACATGGTGCAAAGCCAAGGTGATACAGACACACACTGCGATGAACAGGAAGGTTAAAGACGGCTAACACAATGTACGGTGTCCTTTAAAAGAGTGGGGAGGGGTGGTGGGGAGAAGGGGGGGGGGGGGGGGGAAGGAGTGGAGACACTTTTAAGAAACCAGACAACTTTTAATAAGCCAGAGATACACAGCTGTGAAGTTTAGCGGGCATTTAACATTACCGGTCGGTTTTCCTTGGTTCTGAAAACTCGTGCTTACGTTTTTTTTCCCCCAATGAGTCAATGAAAATGCCCGGTCAGTAAAGGAGATTAACTAAAACTACCTACGGTTACCTCAACTACCTACAACGACATGGCGACCCCACTACCACTGCACCTACGACTACAAAAGTATCGATTTTCGCCATGGCGACCAATTTTGGGTGTTGAAAAATTTGCTGTGACCATTCTGCGGCCACGACTAGTTCCCAGAATGCAGGACCTCCTCTCGACCATGAAGGAGACTCACCAGAGACCACCAGCGAACATGTGGCGACCATGTGGCGATCATGAAGCGAGCACAGAGTCTCCTACACTCGCCTAAAAGGTCACCGAAGGACGAGAAGCTAAAGCAAAGAAGTGGAAGCCAAATAACCAAACGGAAACAAAGCTGAAACACCAAATAACCAAAAGCGTATGAAGCCGAAATGCCAACCACCCTTTCAGTTGGGAGAGGGGAGAAGAGGGACTGGTCAGGGTGCAACTCATCCTTGATTATGCTGCTGGCCTTGCCTAGGAAGCGAAGGTATACTGTAAATGGAGTCCATAGAAGTGAGGTTGGTTTGTGTGATGGTGTGGGCTGCAACCACAATTCACTGCAATTTCTTGGATGGAGCTGTTCTCATACAAAGCTGTGTTGCATCCTGATAAAATTCTTTCTATGGTGCATCTGTACAAGTTGGTGAGAGTTGTAGGGGACATGCCAAACTTCCTAAGCCTTCTAAGGAAGTAGAGGAAGTTAAGTTCAAGTTCAAATTAGTTTATTGTCATGTGTCCCTGATAGGACAATGACATTCTTGCTTTGCTTCAGCACACAGAACATTGTAGGCATTTACTACAAAACTGATCAATGTGTCCATATACTATAATATAAATATATACACACATGAATAAATAAAATGATAAAGTGCAAATAACAGATAATTGGTTATTAATAATCAAAGTTTTGTCCGAGCCAGGTTTAATAGCCTGATGGCTGTGGGGTAGAAGCTATTCCTGAACCTGGTTGTTGCAGTCTTCAGGCTCCTGTACCTTCTACCTGAAGGTAGCAGGGAGATGAGTGTGTGGCCAGGATGGTGTGGGTCTTTGATGATACTTCCAGCCTTTTTGAGGCAGCAACTGCGATAAATCCCCTCGATGGAAGGGAGGTCAGAGCCGATGATGGACTGGGCAGTGTTTACTACTTTTTGTAGTCTTTTCCTCTCCAGGGCGCTCAAGTTGCCGTACCAAGCCACGATGCAACCGGTCAGCATGCTCTCTACTGTGCACCTGTAGAAGTTAGAGAGAGTCCTCCTTGACAAACCGACTCTCCGTAATCTTCTCAGGAAGTAGAGGCGCTGATGAGCTTTCTTGATGATTGCATTAGTGTTCTCGGACCAGGAAAGATCTTCAGAGATGTGCACGCCCAGGAATTTGAAGCTCTTGACCCTTTCAACCATCGACCCGTTGATATAAACGGGACTGTGGGTCCCCATCCTACTCCTTCCAAAGTCCACAATCAGTTCCTTGGTTTTGCTGGTGTTGAGGGGCAGGTTATTGGGCTGGCACCATATGGACATTCGCTCGATCTCTCTTCTATACTCTGACTCATCCCCATCAGTGATACCTCCCACAACAGTGGTGTCGTCAGCGAACTTGATGATGGAGTTCGCACTGTGACCGGCTACGCAGTTATGAGTATAGAGGGAGTACAGCAGGGGGCTGAGCACACAGCCTTGAGGTGCTCCCGTGCTGATTGTTATCGAGGCTGACACATTTCCTCCAATACGAACAGACTGTGGTCTGTGGATGAGGAAGTCGAGGATCCAGTTGCAGAGGGACGCGCAGAGACCCAGTTCTGCGAGTTTGGTAACCAGCTTGGAGGGGATGATTGTGTTAAATGCCCAATCAGTGTGCTTTCATGTTAGTGCTTTCAGAATCAGTGCTTTCAGAATCAGAATTCAGAATCAGAATTAGTGTGCTTTCTTGGTCATTGCTTCAATATGGGGGGTCCAGGAGACGTTGTTGGTGATATTGACTCAGAGGAATTTGAAGTTTTCAACCATCTCTACTTTGACGCTGTCAATGCAAACTAGGGTATGTCCAGAAGTCGATCACTACCTCCTTTGACTTGCTGACGTTGAGAGAAAATTGAGAGAAATTCTGACCAGGGAATCCAGACAAAGAATCTATCCTAAAATAAATCGGTTGTCAAAAAATGTTAACTTAATAATTAAGGTTTTAAAGGGGGGAAAGATTTAATAGGAACCCGAGGGATAACTTTTTTACAGAAAGGGTGGTGGGTGTCTTCGAACGAGCTGCCGGAGGAGATAGTTGAGGCAGGTACTATTCGCAACATTTAAGAAACATTGAGACAGGTACATGGATAGGATCGGTTTAAAGGGATATGGCCAAACGCAGGCAGGTGAGACTAGTGTAAGTGGGACTTGTTGGTCGGTGTGGGCAAGTTGGGCCGAAGGGCCTGTTTCCACGCCGTATGACTCTAATTCATATATTTTTGGACTGACTTTTTATGTCTTTCTCAAGCACTACAAACCTTAGCTTTTAGATATGTCCATATACCAAACACTCTGCCACACTCGTAAGGGTATCATTCACCTAATCTCCTTGGGAATCTTCCTCCAGGGCCTTCAATCTCATAGTCCCATTATTTATTTATTTATTTTTTAACCTGCACAGGTTCCACAACAACAGTTGATCAAGAACAATGTGAATCATGTTGTCAATGCAGCAGGACTGTCCCAGCTTGACCTATTGTTTTAGCCACCTCATGCCGCAGAATTTCTTTCTTTCTATCTCGATTCTATTATTTTTCGTCTTATCCAAACTTTTCCACATAACTCTGTCATACCTCTGATGCCCATTGCCACTTTGACAGTTTCTTACCTCAACCACTTCATCTTCAATAAGGTTCAACATTCCTCTCTAACACCTTTCCAAGCTAGGATGATCTTCACTTCCTCCTTGAATACAGTTCCAACTGGTCTCTCTAACTTTTCCTTCACCTCACCCACTTTCTCCAAGTCAAGATAGGCAATGGGAACACATATGCAAGGGTGAATGAACCATGTTGAGAAGTACCCAGCCAGCTTTCCAGATGCATGGAATTACTCAAAAATACTTGTTATCGTGTTCCAGTTTCGGTTATTTCAATTTTAATTATAACACAGAAATACAAGGATCAGGTAATTGAACATTTGTCCTATTACTTTGCTGCACTTCAATTCACGAAGAATGAATGAGAAACACCAGCAATTACAACAACGGTGATAAAGAGTAGTTTGGGACACTATATTAGTTAAACACATTTCAGCATCTGCAGTGTCGTGTGTCTCCATATTTTAGTTTGTTTGTTATCTAAACTCAGTTGGTAGTAGGTACATCATAAAAGTTGTGCAATTGAGAGCAATGCATTGACAGACTCTGCTGTCTAACACTAGGTGGCACCATTAAACTAGAGGTTTTAATTTTAAGGAACGGACTTGCATTGAGAATGTGCTTCATTTTTTCTTGATCAATTCCAATTTTCCATGAAGAAAAAACATGGTTCTTTTGTCCTATCTTTTAACCAGCAGCAGCAACAACTTATTTACATAGTATCTTAAATACATAAGAAAATCATTCCGAAGTGTTTCACAAAGATCAAATGGTTGCTCGTATTAACTGACCAGTAGCTGATTCCATTTTTGAGAGATTCTTGATTGAAATAGAGGAGGTTCAGGAGACAATTACAGACAAAGGTCACAGCAGCTAAAGGCTGGCTTGGCAATGGCAGTGAGATTGGAGAGAAAATGCAGACCAGTCCAGTCTTTGAAATACAGAGTGCCTGGGCTGGGAGTTAGATGTACAGGATCGGAAATGGTGAGGACATGAAAGGATTTAGATATATGGATGAGTAGTTAAAATTCAAGGCTTTATGAACCCCGACACAGTGTACATAGGACATGGGTATAAGGAAATTGCTTATGAGTGGAATAACTTGTAGCAAATTAGGGACAGGAGACTGACAAGAGAGCATTGGAATCTTTGAGTCCAGAGACGGCAATTGAACAAATAATTGTTGCATTGTTGATGGACTGAGCGCAGAGACATGGCTGCAGGAGTTTGGGGCATAGGGTTGGTACATTTACATAAATATATACATTCCATTTCACCTTTGTAAAGCTTTTTATTATCGAACTTAATTTATCGTATTTAGAATCATGCATTTTCTCGTGTCTGAATTAGGAACTGCATGACCAGATTAGGCAAATTAAGAGTTCATGTTTCCTGGGCCATTAAGCACCAGACATAGCCGTGTCTGATCAACTCTCCAAGAACCATTACGAAATGTTTATCTCAATGTGAGTAAGCCCAGTCAAGTTCACTTAGATGTCAGTAACATGGCCGTCCGAAGGGGGGGAGTGCGTTGGGTGCAACCGCACCCCCCTTTCCCCCCAGAATAAGAAAAAATCCCGAGCAAGAGGGGGAGTCTGTTTTTTATCCTCGGTGGCAAACTACCCGTGAGGGGGTCTAATCCGGCCCGGGGGATGATTTAGAAACAAAAGAGAGTGCCCATTTCTCTGGGATCTCTGTACTTTTCAGTTTGACATCTTTCCTATAACATGGTGCCCAGAACTGAACACAATATTCTAAATGTGGTCTCACCAATGTCTTATACAACTGCAACATAACCTCCCAACTTCTAAACTCAATACTCTGACTGATGAAAGCCAAAGTGCCAAAATCAGATTCAAACTTTATTGCCATTGTGCAGTGTATAATACAGAGACAATGAAATGCAGTTAGCATCTCACCCAGAAGAGCGAACGTAGAATAATGGAACAGTAAAATAAAAGGGGGGGGGAGGGGAACTGACAATCACCAAGGTGCAGAGTTAAGTAGTGTAACAGCCGCAGAGAAGAAGCTTTTTGGCCACCTGATGAACCTGCGACTCGACCTTCAAGGAACCATGCAACTATCAACCATTCCTCTGCCCACCTGGCTAATTGATCCAGATCCTGCTGCAATCTTTCACAACCATCTTCACCATCTGCAAAATCACTCACTTCTGTATCATCAGCAAACTTGCTAATCTTGCCCTGTTCTGTGACTTTTCACAGAGTGCTGGAGTAACTCAGCGGGTTAGGCTGAGTATAGAAGTTGGGAGGTCATGTTGCCGTTGCATAAGAAGTTGGTGAGGCCGTATTCAGTTCTGGGCACCATGTTATAGGAAAGATGTCATCACGCTCGACCACTGCAACACGCTCGACCACTGCTATACTCCGTTTAAGGAGGCTTACCGTGCCTTTGTAGGAGCTCCGTTGGGCAAGTCAGACCACGCGATGCTGCTGCTTATCCCAAAGTATAGGCAAAAAATAAAATCCTCAAAAACTTCGCCCAAATCTGTTAGGTCGTGGTCTACAGACGCCATCGAAAAGCTGCAAGGCTGCTTCGCATGCACTGATTGGGAAGTTTTCCGCGCAGCTGGAGACCTCCACGACTACACGGACACAGTAACGTCATATGTCCAATTCTGCGAGCAACTCTGTATCCCTTCAAGAACTGTTAAACAATATAACAATAAGCCCTGGTTCACAAAAGAAATTCAACAATTAAGAACTGATAAAAATGCTGCATATAAATCTGGAAACAAGCAGGACTACATGGCTGCAAAATATAAACTAAGGTCCACAATAAGGAAAGCCAAACGCAATTATGCCACCAAATTAGAACAAGAAATATCAACAAACAACACTAGAACTGTCTGGAAAAAACTCCAGGAAATGACCAACTACAAAAAGACATCCACCCCCATCCCAGATAATGATCATCAACTCCCAGATAGATTGAACACTTTCTATGGCAGGTTTGAACAGTCTCCAGTCCCTCCACCATTGTCCCCCTCTCCTCTTCCTCCACCTCCATTCCACATCCAGGAGGCCGAGGTGAGGACTACCTTCAGGAGACAGAAGAAAAATAAATCTGCAGGCCCAGACAACATCAGCCCAGCAGTGCTTCATCACTGTGCAGCAGAACTGGCCCCTGTATTCACCGGCATCTTCAACTCATCCCTCTGCCAATGTACAGTGCCCCAGTGCTTCAAACAATCTACCATCATCCCTGTGCCCAAGTCCAACACATCATCCTGCCTCAATGACTATAGACCGATTGCCCTTACATCTGTGGCCATGAAGTCATTCGAGCGCATTATTCTTGCTCACCTCAAAACCAGCACTTCCTCCAATTTGGACCCACACCAATTCGCATACAGAGCCAATAGGTCAGTGGAAGACACAGTCAATCTGGCCATTCATCACACTCTGCAACACCTGGAAACCGCCAACACGTACGCCCGCATCCTGTTCATGGACTTCAGTTCGGCATTTAACTCCATCAACCCGGTTAAACTCTTCCATAAATTAACGGACATGAACATCGACCCCTGCATCTGTCACTGGATCTACAGCTTCCTTTGGAACAGACAACAGAGGGTGAAGATACATAACACAATATCTCACCCCCTGCACCTCAGCACAGGAGCCCCTCAGGGCTGCGTCTTGTCTCCCTGGTTATTCTCACTCTACACAAACCAATTCACATCCCAGCATAGTTCAGTTAAAATTTATAAATACGCAGATGACACAACCATCATAGGTCTCATCTCGAACAATAATGAAACAGAATACCGCACTCAAACACACAAAGCAGTCACTTGGTGCACAGATAATAACCTCTTACTCAACACATCAAAAACACACGAACTCATCATTGATCTCAGACGTAAGGCACAACCCAAGACCCCCCTACTCATCTCAGGCGAACCCATATCCACCACTGACTCATTCAAATTTCTTGGCACTCACATAAGCAATAACCTCAAATGGAAAATCAATTCAAATCACATCTACAAAAAAGCCAACCAAAGACTCTTCTTCCTCCGCCAGCTCAAGAAGTTTAGAGTAAGGAAACACCTCCTAATCAAATTCTACACAGCCATCATCCAAAGCATGCTCACTTCATCATTTACAGTCTGGTTCAGCAGTTTAGACACTCACTCCCGTAATAAATTACAACGCATAGTTAACAAAGCATCCAAAATCATCAGCACTCCCCTTCCATCAATAGAATCACTCCATCACAAACGGTCTGTGTCAAGGGTGAAGAAAATCATCTCTGATCCCTCCCACCCAGCTCACCACATCTTCCACCTGCTGCCATCAGGAAGGCGCTACAGCTCACTGTCCGCCAAGACATCTCGATTTAAAAACAGTTTTTACCCACACGCAATCCGAATTCTGAACACACTATGATAACAGCACATATCCTCCCCATGCATGTACTGTATATTGTATGATGTTGTGTTTTATGTTATGTTTGACGGGAATCAGCCTACCGTGTAACATCCTGTACTGAACCTGAATTCCACCAGTTTGACTGTGTGGTCATTAAATAATCTAATCTAATCTAATCTAAACTGGAAAGGGTACAGTGAAGATTTACAAGGATGTTGCCAGGACTAGAGGGCCAGAGCTATAGGGAGAGGTTGATAGGCTGGGACTCTATTTCATGGAGCACAGGAGGATGAGGGATGATTTAATAGAGGTGTATAAAATCATGATTTGAATAGATATGGTTGAGTCTTTTGCCCAGAGTAGGTGAATCGAGGAGCAGAGGACATAAGTTTAAGGTGAAGGGGAAAAGATTTAATAGGAATCTGAGGGGTATATTTTACACACACAAAGGGTGGTAGGTGTATGGAACAAGCTGCCAGAGGAGGTAGTCGAGGCAGGGACTATTGCAACATTTAAGAAACAGTTAGATAGGTACATGGATAGGACAGGTTTGGAGGGATATGGATCAAACGTGGGCAGGTGGGACTAGTGTAGATGGGACATGCTGGGCTGAAGGGCCTGTTTCAACACTGTATCACTCTATGACTCTATCTATCTTTCCCTCTCAAACCCATTCTCCTGCCTTCTCCCAATTACCTCTGACACCTGTATTAATCAAAAATCTATCAATTTCCTTCCTGAAAAATGTCCATTGACTTGACCTCCACAGCTGTCTGTGGCAATGAATTCCACAGTTCGCCACCCTCTGACTTACGAAATTCCTGCTCATCTCCTTCCTAAAGGATTGTCTTTTAATTCTGAGGCTGTGGCCACTGGTCATAGACTCTCCCACTAGTGGAAACATCCTCTCCACATCCACTCCATCCAGGTTTTTACCAGGCTGGGACAGACGGCAACAGCTTCACACCATGTCCCAAAGCTTGTGTCCTGTCCTGCATCACCCAAGGCAGCAGAGACGTTATAGGAGAGGGCAAGCACCGTAACAAAGTAGCTCACGATGGTTTGGGTAACATTCAGGAATGTCTATTAAAGTCACATCATGAATATTACTGAAGAAGGGTCTTGACCCGAAATATAATCTATACCTTTACTCCAGAGATGCTGCCTGGCCCATTGAGTTACTCCAGCACTTTGTGTCTATTTTCCCTTCACCCACCTGCCCAAGCCCACTCTCCCCCTCCTTTCCTATGTTCCTTTCCACCCATAAATCTCTCTCTGCCTTTACATTTCACTCCTCTTTCAAATCTGCTCTACTTATCTACATGCATTTTTCTTCTTCACTTTTTAGTCATAGAATGATGCCGTGTGGAAACAGGCCCTTCCGCCCAACTTGCCCACACCGACCAACATGTCCCATCTACACTAGTCCCACTCACACGCGTTTGGCCCATATCCATCTAGAAACATAGAAAATAGGAGCAGGAGTAGGCCATTCGGCCCTTCGAGCCTGCACCGCCATTCAATATGATCATGGCTGATCATCCAACTCAGTATCCTGTACCTGCTTTCTCTCCATACCCCCTGA
This sequence comes from Amblyraja radiata, assembly GCF_010909765.2. Classification (NCBI taxonomy): domain Eukaryota; kingdom Metazoa; phylum Chordata; class Chondrichthyes; order Rajiformes; family Rajidae; genus Amblyraja; species Amblyraja radiata. The sequence continues at coordinate 70,461,011 of NC_045960.1, forward strand.
TCCCTTTGGCCACAAGGGCCACATCTAACTCCCTCTTAAATATAGCCAATGAACTGGCCTCAACTACCTTCTGCGGCAGAGAATTCCAGAGATTCACCACCCTCTGTGTGAAAAAAGTTTTCCTCATCTCGGTCCTAAAAGATTTCCCCCTTATCCTTAAACTGTGACCCCTTGTTCTGGACTTCCCCAACATCGGGAACAATCTTCCTGCATCTAGCCTGTCCAACCCCTTAAGAATTTTGTAAGTTTCTATAAGATCCCCCCTCAATCTTCTAAATTCTAGCGAGTACAAACCGAGTCTATCCAGTCTTTCTTCATATGAAAGCCCTGACATCCCAGGAATCAGTCTGGTGAACCTTCTCTGTACTCCCTCAATGGCAAGAATGTCTTTCCTCAGATTAGGAGACCAAAACTGTATGCAATACTCCAGGTGTGGTCTCACCAAGACCCTGTACAACTGCAGTAGAACCTCCCTGCTCCCATACTCAAATCCTTTTGCTATGAATGCTAACATACCATTCGCCTTCTTCACTGCCTGCTGCACCTGCATGCCTACTTTTAATGACTGGTGTACCATGACACCCAGGTCTCGTTGCACCTCCCCCTTTCCTAATCGGCCACCATTCAGATAAAAGTTTAATTTCCTGTTTTTGCCACCAAAGTGGATAACCTCACATTTATCCACATTATACTGCATCTGCCATGCATTTGCCCACTCACCCAGCCTATCCAAGTCACCTTGCAGCCTCCTAGCATCCTCCTCACAGCTAACACTGCCCCCCAGCTTCGTGTCATCCACAAACTTGGAGATGTTGCATTCAATTCCCTTGTCCAAATCATTAATATATATCGTAAATAGCTGGGGTCCCAGAACTGAGCCTTGCGGTACCCCACTAGTCACTGCATGCCATTGTGAAAAGGACCCGTTTACTCCTACTTTTTTCTTCCTGTCTGCCAGCCAGTTCTCTATCCACATCAATACTGAACCCCCAATACTGTGTGCTTTAAGTTTGTATACTAATCTCTTATGTGGGACCTTGTCGAAAGCCTTCTGAAAGTCCAGATATAACACATCCACTGGTTCTCCCTTATCCACTCTACTAGTTACATCCTCAAAAAATTCTATAAGATTCGTCAGACATGATTTACCCTTCATAAATCCATGCTGACTTTGTCCAATGATTTCACCACTTTCCAAATGTGCTGCTATCCCATCTTTAATAACTGATTCTAGCAGTTTCCCCACTACCGACGTTAGACTAACTGGTCTGTAATTCCCCGTTTTCTCGCTCCCTCCCTTTTTAAAAAGTGGTGTTACATTAGCTACCCTCCAATCCTCAGGAACTACTCCCGAATCTAAAGAGTTTTGAAAAATTATCACTAATGCATCCACTATTTCTGGGGCTACTTCCTTAAGCTAATCTAAACCTGTCCTATCCATTCCATTTTAAACCAAATGTATCTTAAACATTAGGATAGTCCCAGCCGTAACTATCTCCTCTGGCAGCTCGTTCCATACCCCCAGCACCCTTTGTGTGGAAAAGCTACCTCAGATTCCTGTTAATTTCTGAAATATTGGTCATAAATTTGGCGCAAAAATGCTCCAAAATAAGGCTCAGAATGCATCAGAAAGCATCTAAAACCCCAGAGCTTGCAGGGCCCTTAAGCGGGTCCTAGACCCCGGCATTGAGGGACTTCACGCTTCGCGCTCGTGATGTGCGCAGCGCGCACATTATTTCACATTAAAATTTTTGTATTCCTGTCATACCACCCCCTTTTTGAAAAGCTTCGTACAGGCCTGGGTAAGAGTCTGAAAATAGACTTGGTCAATTTAGTTCAGATCAACTAATATGTAGGAGATTGAACAAAATAATCAATAGAGAAAATGTTAAGATAGAAATGTCTGAAAGAAGCTTTTTATATCTGAGCTTTTGATCTTGATTCTCTTAATTTCCTAGCAGCCATATGATGTGGCCCAATTATATTTTGTTTCATAAATCTAGCACTTGGTTGATGTTTGGCAAGTAGAGATTCAAAGCCCCAAGCAATGCTTAGCCCAGGAATTTGACATACAATTAGTTTATAATCTACCTTTTTGAATAAGAAAGTGCAATCGTTATTTCACAATACATGGCCTGATGTTACTATTGCATCTTACTCACCCTGGCAGGAAATCTGAAAGCCTGAGGCTTGGGCGGTAATGTGAGTTTGCACGCTGCTAAGACGTAGATTCAAAGTCATTGCAATATGATGGAATTAATCAGAGTAACATAAAAAATAGGTGCCTACCTATAGAAAATAGGGCCTACCCCTTATTGTTAAAGTCAGTCCTTCATTTCAAATTATACATATTCAAGCAGCCTTAACCCCAGACCTTGATGGGTGGCCAATATGTTTTTGTACAAATGAACTCAACCCTTACTCATAAGTATCTTATGGTAACTATCTACTCCTTGAGATGTTTATAATGTATCATGTCATTCTTCTGTAAGCATTGAGTCAGAAGGCGTTGATAATATTGCAAGGCATTGCATTTGAACTCAATTGAAAAATCCCTAAACATACTCTGTGATAAACAATGAGTTCCCCAAATTGTATGTTTTGAGATAGTGTCAAAGGTTAAATTGCAATAATATTGAAACAACAACTAAATCCAATTTAAATCTTCAATATTTGGTTTAAAGTGTAGCCAATCCAATTGAGAGAAGTGGATTGGTCATTTATATATTATAGTAATGGTGCTGGCCTAAAATGGTTTCATATTTTAAACCACAAGCAGCTGATTTTCCCAAGCCTCAGGAAAGACAGTAGGTATTTCCTCCAGATATAGTAAACACAATTAACCCTTCGGTTCCCACAATGTGATCTGTGGTTATCCTCCTGATCAGCAACAGGGCCTTTCCAACAATGCTGTACTCTACCTCATGCCATTAGATAACCTCGCTGCCTTATTTTCATCAAGGGTCTCGACCCGAAACGTCACCCATTCCTTCTCTCCAGAGATGCAGCCTATCACAAAGTCATAAGATCATGTCATAAGGTCATTAGGAATAGGAGTAGAATTAGGCCATTCAGCCCATCAAGTCTATTCCACCATTCAATCATGTCTGATCTATCTCTCCCTCCTAACCCCATTCTCCTGACTTCTCCCCATAACCTCTGACACCCGTACTAATCAATAATCTATCTATCTCTGCCTTAAAACAGCCAGTCGCGCTGAGCTACTCCAGCTTTTTATATCTATCTTCTTTTCATGATACCATGGGGCCAAGGAAAGAGCGTTCACGTCGCGGCCCTGTTTCAACCAATCTTTCCACCACCACGCGCAAGAAGCACAAGAAGCGCAAGACAGACACCATTGTGCAGATGCCGAGAAGTGTGTTCAGCTCTGGCTGAACAACTTCTAATCTTGTGTGTGGACTCGATAAGAAGAAGAAGATGATACCATATTACCAGAATTTTCCTTTTCTTTATTGCTTAGAATTCGCCTACAATCTGGATCTCTAATAATCACTCCACCTCCTTGAGCTAACTGGATTTTCCTTTTTACATTCCAGATGGTTCCCACTCCCTCCCTTCCCCAATTGTTTGGAAACCACCTGCCAGCGTGATTTCTTCACCGTAGTCAGGTAATACAGGTTTCACATCTAGAAAATTCAACGTAACAATCAGCTTGCATGTGGTAAAAACTTCACTTATGGAAGACCTCTAGTTACATTCTACAGGACAATTAGGAATCGCGCTCCTTCATTTCACCTAAACTGCAACTCCCTCCTCCTCCATCCTCATCTGTCCAGGTTTATTTAGATCAACAAATGGAAATTAGAGTCAAATTGTTTCCAATTTCTTTAAAATACACAAATATTCGATACGAGCAATACAAATAATGTGCATTGTTGTCTAGATACAGGTCAAAGGGAGAATAACAGTGCCACTATTTTACTTTGCAAGGACTAATTTCATGAGACTGCATCTGTGATAGTCATACAGTGTGGAAACAGGCTCTTCGGCCCAACTTGCCCATGCCGACCAACATGCCCCATCTACACTAGTCCCACCTGCCGGCATTTGGCTCATATCCTTCTAAACCTATCCTATCCATATACCTGTCTAATATTTTTTCATAAACAATCCAATAGTACCTAAAATGGTTGTGATAGTACCATAGTGTGATGGCCCACATAAGTGCTGTCAATAGTTTGCTTGTTGAACTGCAGTTTTTAACCAAAAACACAAGAAAATTGTTTGATTAATTCCATTGAGCCATAACATAGCGAGAAGGATTTTCCATTTGGACCTGTAGGTTTTGCTGGATAGATGCATATTCCAATGACTATACACTTATCATTTATGGTGTCAATCAATTTGTTGCTCACATACTATCAAGCAGGTGATTAATGCATTGTTGACCATGGCATCACTTATCATCTATTCCCATTGACATGATAAGAACACCCATATTACACTCTTAATCAAAGTTAAGATTTACTTGATGATTTTGTTTTACATTTGACTGGAGCAATGAAAATAACATTTTGGCAATGGGAATAATGTCATTGCATAACATTAAAGATATTTAAAAGTATTTAATGATGTTCTTTATGAAAATTAGAAATGAAATACTTGCTTTAAAACGGATTTCACTTTTTACTTTAATTGATAAACCAGCAAGAACAAACAAATGTAATACAATCTACAAATTTTTAAGGCAAATTATAAAGTAATAATGAAAGGGAAAGGTGGAGATTTAATTTCTGGTAATGTACAGACTTACAGTATCTTGCGAAGTGTACGCTATGGATTTGAGTATAGGAGCAGGGAGGTTCTACTGCAGTTGTACAGGGTCTTGGTGAGACCACACCTGGAGTATTGTGTACAGTTTTGGTCTCCAAATCTGAGGAAAGACATTCTTGCCATAGAGGGAGTACAGAGAAGGTTCACCAGACGAATTCCTGGGATGTCAGGACTTTCATATGAAGAAAGACTGGATAGACTAGGCTTATACTCACTAGAATTTAGAAGATTGAGGGGGGATCTTATAGAAACTTACAAAATTCTTAAGGGGTTGGACAGGCTAGATGCAGGAAGATTGTTCCCGATGTTGGGGAAGTCCAGAACAAGGGGTCACAGTTTAAGGATAAGGGGGAAATCTTTTAGGACCGAGACGAGGAAAACATTTTTCACACAGAGAGTGGTGAATCTGTGGAATTCTCTGCCACAGAAGGTAGTTGAGGCCAGTTCATTGGCTATATTTAAGAGGGAGTTAGATGTGGCCTTTGTGGCTAAAGGGATCAGGGGGTATGGAGAGAAGGCAGGTACAGGATACTGAGTTGGATGTTCAGCCATGATCATACTGAAGGGCCGAATGGCCTACTCCTGCACTTATTTTCTATGTTTCTATGTTTCTAGGACTTAGAAAGATATTAACTCTATCAATACATAGTTTAGTTTAGTTTAGTTTAGTTTGTGAGATACAGCATAGAAACAGACCCTTTGGCCCACCGAGTCCGCGCCGACCATCGATCCCCACATATTAACACCGCCTTACACACACTAGGGACAAATTTTTACATTAGCCAAGCCAATTTACCTACATACCTGTATGTCTTTGGACACATAGATTCAATCATAGATTTGAACTATGAACATATTTTGCTCACCAAATGTTAAGAGCAGAATTTCTCAACAGAGCTGTGTCATAATTGGCTTGAATTACCCGGGCTAAGCTTGGGATGAAGTTTTGCAAAACAAATTCCTTGTTTAATTTTATCAAGAGCCCATTGTACATCAAGAGGTCACACCTATTTGTCAGTTGATGTAAACAATTTGATTTTATTCTGGTAATTTGCATGAGGTTGGGTTGAAAATTTTGATTTAGCCAGTTCAATATGGTGTTTGAAAGGAGCCAGTTACACACAAACTTGAACTTTGTATATTGGTACCAGAATGAAATTTTACTTACAAGTAAAGAGCAAATCCAAACCAGCAAATGTTGACAGGCACAGTTGCATTCCAGTGCTCTCCTGAAGCTTGCTTGGTTGTTCTTGGTGAAATGTAGATGGGTGATAGGGAGATATGCTTTTATATTTTACCCTCAGTACTTTTGTTCCTCCCAGGACGCTTTTCTTTTCTCTTCCTGCCCAGGCAGTGTTTAAGATTGCTATCTTGTATAGATAATAATAATCTATTTCTTGAATTGCTCTAATTCTGCACAGTTATTAAAGCTGTTCCTCAACAGAGCTGACTAATAAAATAAAGTACCTAGTCAATCACATTGCAATTTATGTATTTTGTACTAAAATATGAATTACATTTCTAATAAATTATATAGTCCAGAACCAGGGGCCACAGTTTAAGAATAAGGGGTAAGCCATTTCGAATGGAGATGAGGAAAAACGTTTTCCACACAGAGAGTTGTGAGTCTGTGGAATTCTCAGCCTCGGAGGGCGGTGGAGGCCGGTTCTCTGGATGATTTCAAGAGAGAGTTAGATAGGGCTCTTAAAGATAGCGGAGTCAAGGGATATGAGGAGAAGGCAGGAATGAGGTACTGATTGTAGATGATCAGCATGACCACATTGAATGGTGGTGCAGGCTAGAGGGGCCAAATGGCCTACTCCTGCACATAATGTCCATTGTCTATTGTCTATATTTGTAAATGCAGGGGTATTTCCTTACAAAATGTAAAAAATGGGATTCCTTACAACATTTAATTTATTTTATTAATATCAGATGAGACAAGGGAGAGCTGATTACTGTGTAGCCACATCACGGTTTCCTTGCTATTGCTGACACAACACAATACAGGAAAAGTAAACATTTGCAGGCGCCAAAAGATGAATCCAAGGATTAAAATGGACATACTCAGCAGGACAGGCAACACCTGGAGAGTAAGAAAAACTGAGTTGACATTACTGGTTAATGACGTTTAATCAAAACTGGCACTTTTATTCCTGAAATATTCCCAACCATTTGGAGCATGGTATGGTTCTAAACTACTAAACTGGTGAGAGTTACTATCATTCTGGCAGCCAGAGAGAAGGCATTATCCAAGAAGGAGCACTTTGGTGATAGTTTCAAAGGTGTCCAAAGTTTTTAACCATTTTACTGTGCAAGTGAAGTAAAGATACATATTTTAAAATAATGATGAGGCTTTCCATTCTAGTACATCCGAGATGAGATGTATTTTTTCTCTAGTAAACATGGATTCCTCCCTTCCATCATAGAAAAACAGGATGTGTTTCTTCTGTGTCCCGTAGTTCTGGTCCAGCCCACTGTTCCGATTCTACCGCTGGGCTACCCTGCTACCTCTAAATTTTAGAATCTTAGAGTTACTCTAGGGTAGAGAACACCAGGAATCAAGGGAGCCCCCCCCCCCCCCCCCCCCCCCCCCCCCCCCGCCCTATCCTTGTCTCACACTTCTTGTCTCTTCATCTCTGGCCTTTGTCCAACCATCTACCTATCAAAAAAATCCCTCACAGGTTTCCACCTCTCACTTGCCATGATTTGTCCTGCCCCCACCTCTGTTCCAGCTTTCTCCCCACTCCCCACTACGGTCCAAACCAAAAAGTCACATATCCACTTCTCCTGAGATGCTGTCAGATTTGCTGAATTATTTCAATATTTAGTGTCTTTTTTTGTAAACCGACATCTGCAATTCCTATGTCTCTATTAACATAATATATATTTCATTAAATTCTGTGTTCAGTTGATTCATATTCCAAGATGAAAACCAAGTGACCATTCAGTAACTATTCCAGCACATGTGGTTCATTTTTGGGTGACACAGTGGTGCAGCAGTAGAGTTGCTGTCTTATGGCGCTTACAGCACCAGAGATCCAGGATTGTTCGTGGCTACGGGTGCTTGTCTGTTTGTACGTTATCCCCGTGACCTGCGTGGCTTTTTTCTGAGAACTTCGGTTTCCTCCACACTCCAAAGACGTACAGGTTTGTTGGCTAATCGGCTTGGTATAAATGTAAAAATTGTCACTAGTATAGGATAGTGTTAATGTACGGGGATAGCTGGTCGGTGCAGACTCGGTGGGCTGAACTGCCTGTTTCTGCACTGTTTCGCTAAACTAAACTAAAAAGTTAATATTGAAATTGGCCTTTAAATTGGAGTTCTCTCACACAAGAATAATGGGAGCTTCTCAGGTGTGCAAATTAGAAATTTGTACCTCATAGGATCATCGAGTAGAAAACAGGCCTTCAGCTCACTGAGTTTGTGGAGCCAAGGAAAGAATGTTCATGTTGCGGCCCTGTTTCCACCAATCTTCCCACCACTGCGCACAAGAAGCACAAGATGCCATTGTATGCAGATGCTAAGAAATGTGTTAAGCTCTGGCTGAACAATTTCTAATCTTGTGACGTGGACTCGATAAGAAAGTTGAGTTTATGCTGACAATCAAGCACTCATTTTTACACTGACCCTATCTCAACCCATTTTATTTACCCACACTTCCATTAACCCCTTAGATTCTACCTCTACAACGCCCCTGGGGCAACTTACAATGGCCAATTAACCTTTCTACCCCATGTGTTTGGGATGTTTAGGTTTAAGTTTAAGTTTATTATTGTCAAGTATAATGAGGTATAGTGAAATGTTTTGTTTTGCATGCTCTGCAATTAAATCAGATAATACTCTACATAACACACAATCAAACTAAATTCTAGCACAATGGGTAGAGGAAAGGGAAAGATACAGAGTGCAGAATATAATTTTCAGCATTGTTTCAGACTAGTTCTGAAGATAAAGCCCAAAGTCCGCAATGGGGTAGAGGTGAATCGGACAGTATTCTAGCTTATGGAAGGATCTTTCAGAAGCCTGACCACAGAGGGGAAGAAGCTGTTCATCAGTTTGCTATGCGCTTTTGGTCTGTACCTTCTGCCCGACAGGAGAGGGGAGAAGAAGGATGGCACAGGAACGCAGCAGTAGAGTTGCTGCCACGCAGTGCCAGAGACCCGGGTTCAATCCTAACTATGGGTGCTGTCTGTATGGAGTTTGAACATTCTCCCTGTGACTGCGTGAGTTTTCTGTGGGGCCCTGGTTTCCACCCATACTTCAAAGACAGGTTTGTAGGTTAATTGACTTCCATAAAATTGTAAATTGTAGCTAGTATGTCGGATAATGTTAGTGTATGCAGTGATCGCTGGTCGGCACAGACTTGGTGGGCCAAAGGGCCTGTTTCTACGTTGTATTTCTAAAGTAAAGTAAAGAAGGAACGACTGGACTGGGACAAGTCTTTCATGAAATTGTCTGCTTTTCCAAGGCGGCGTGAATTGTAGATGGAGTCAATGGTGGGGCGTCTGATCTTCTTAATAGACTGGGCTACATGCACAACCAGTAGAGAGGAACTAGAGCACCCTGAGGAAACACAAGCTGTCACAGGAAGAAGGTCTACACTCAACTAACAGGTTTGAACCAAGGTTACCAGAGATGTGAGACAGCAGCTACACTGGTTGCCCTCTGTTGTGCTATCTCCGACTTTTTCAATTTTCATCCATAAATGTTTAATCACACAGTGTACTGACCTAAATGTTTTGAAAAGGTTTTGAGCATGAGAAGCACATAATCTTTTTTTGCCAACTATTTCACCTCCTCTGCCTCCAAAGAATAACAAGAGTGCTTAATTTTTGTGTTTTGGAAGGATTCCCATCAAGAAACTAAGATTGCTTCTTGCAAACATCGAGAATACTTTAAGAGTGATTCCAAGCGATAGTGTGTTCAGTTGGTGAAAATAACACTTAATTGCTTTGACAATGTCATTTGACTGAGAAAGTATGAAAAAGCCATTCAATAGACTGAGTTAATGCACTACAGTGAAGTGTCATTTCACCCCTGAATGATTCTTCAGCACTCTGGAGATATTCTTTCCATAGCCTAGTTTCCATGCTCGGAATATTTTTTCCTAAATACGTCTGTCTCTTTCCAGCTTTCCCCTTCTTTAAAATTCTTCTTCAAACCACCTTCGAGTGAAACATTTTATTTGTCTTACTTAATATGTCCTAGTGTAGTATCCTGATGGAGGGTTAAAGGTTTTTCAAGATTCCAATTACCCTCATCTCCCTGTGGACCCTCTTATTTGGGAGGGCTTCAGGAACATTTTTCGTCATCCACTTGTTGGGCCATCTTGCCAGGAGATGGGGATGAAGGAAGACGTTTCCTTCTCATTTCAGTGCCTGTACGACCAGAGGTGCAGATTAACTCGGTCCTCTCCCAACATCACCAACAACACCCCAACTATCTGCCAATCAGTCACAGCCAACCCAGTATTTTATTCCGTAATAAAACACTTTTAACTTAACTGAAATAAAACACAAAAATGTTGAAAATACACAGGTCTAGCAGAATCTTAAAGTATTCTCGACGGCATCCCCGGGCGCGTGCTCAGGGCCTGTGCTGCGCAGCTGACAGACGTCTGGACTGACATCTTCAACCTGTCACTTGCCCAAGCAGTTGTCCCCACGTGCCTTAAAGCCACCTCCATCGTGCCAGTGCCAAAACACTCCACTGCGGCAAGCCTCAACGACTTCCGCCCAGTTGCACTTACCCCCATCATCACCAAGTGCTTCGAGAGGCTGGTCCTGGCACACCTCAAAAGCTGCCTACCCCCCACACTGGATCCCTATCAGTTTGCCTACCGCAAGAACAGGAGTACGGAGGATGCCATCTCAACGGCACTTCACTCCGCCCTCTCCCACCTCGACAACAGAGACACTTACGTAAGAATGCTGTTCATCGATTACAGCTCAGCATTCAACACCATTATACCATCAAAACTGATCACCAAACTCGGTAACCTGGGCATCGACCCCTCCCTCTGCAACTGGATACTGGACTTTCTAACCAACAGACCCCAGTCTGTTAGGTTAGACAAGCACACCTCTTCAACCCTCACCCTGAACACCGGCGTTCCACAGGGCTGTGTGCTAATCCCCCTCCTCTACTCCCTCTTCACCTATGACTGCACACCTGTACATGGTACTAACACCATCATCAAGTATGCAGATGATACAACGGTGATTGGCCTCATCAACAACAACGATGAGTCGGCCTACAGGGAGGAGGTCCAGCACTTAGCAGCATGGTGCGCTGACAACAACCTGGCCCTTAACTCCAAGAAGACCAAGGAGCTCATTGTAGACTTCAGGAAGTCCAGGGGCGGCACGCACACCCCCATCCACATTAACGGGACGGAGGTGGAACGTGTTTCTAGCTTCAGGTTCCTGGGAGTCAACATCTCCGATGACCTCTCTTGGACCCACAATACCTCAACTCTGATCAAGAAGGCTCACCAGCGTCTCTTCTTCCTGAGGAGACTGAAGAAGGTCCATCTGTCTCCTCAGATTCTGGTGAACTTCTACCGCTGCACCATCGAGAGCATCCTTACCAACTGCATCACAGTATGGTATGGCAACTGCTCTGTCTCCGACCGGAAGGCATTGCAGAGGGTGGTGAAAATTGCCCAACGCATCACCGGTTCCTCGCTCCCCTCCATTGAGTCTGTCCAAAGCAAGCGTTGTCTGCGGAGGGCGCTCAGCATCGCCAAGGACTGCTCTCACCCCAACCACGGACTGTTTACCCTCCTACCATCCGGGAGGCGCTACAGGTCTCTCTGTTGCCGAACCAGCAGGTCCAGGAACAGCTTCTTCCCGGCGGCTGTCACTCTACTCAACAACGTACCTCGGTGACTGCCAATCACCCCCCCCCCCGGACACTTATTATTACTTATTCAAATCATTTGCTATGTCGCTCTTCCAGGGAGATGCTAAATGCATTTCATTGTCTCTGTACTGTACACTGACAATGACAATTAAAATTGAATCTGAATCTGAATCTGAATCTGTGGAAGGATAAAACATCAATGTTTCAGGGGAGGAACCCTTCATCAGAACTGAGAAAAAGAGAAGGGTCTCAACCCGAAATGTCACCCATTCCTTCTCTCCAGAGATGCTACCTGTCCCGCTGAATTACTCCTGCTTTTTGTATCTATCTTCGGTTTAAACCAGCATCTGCAGTTCCATCCTACACAGGAAGTTAGCGGGGCTTGTTGAGACAGAATAACTCCAAGTCGTCACACAAAATTCTGCTGCCAACTAAAGGCCTAGGGCTGATCAGACGCAAGGGAACATTGGAATTGAGGCCCATGACTGATCCAGGCTTGACTTGAGTGTAATTAGGGAGTTGAGCAAGGATTTCAATGCCACACTTCATAGGTCAGGGCTCAAATATTAAAAACTGCAGAGTGACATTTTTATACAGGCAAAAGTTTTTTTTTTGAGTTTAAGATAATGTGCTCATGCAAGAAAGTTAATGTGAAAATACAAAAAATGCTAGATAGACACAAAAAGCTGGAGTAACTCAGCGGGACAGGCAGCATTTCTGGAGAGAAAGATTGGGTGACGTTTCGGGTCGAGATCCTTCTTCAGAAAAGAAATGCTGATTGTTTGGAAAACACGAAGTGCTGGAGTAACTCTGCCGGTCATAAAGCATCTTTGGAGGACATGGACAGGAGATGTTTTCAGTCAGGATCTTTCTTCAGTCTGATTGTAGTAGGGAGGAGAATGCTTGAAAAGAGGTAGAGATGTGAAAAAGGCTGGCAGGTGATAGATGTATACAGATGAGCGGGGTTTCATTGACAAATGGGTGCATCCAGGCCAGAGATGAAAAGGGTGTCAGATAAAGAGAGAAGAGAAGTGAAATGTAAAGCCAGAGGTATATAAGTGGAAGGGGACGGGGGACGGAGGGGGGCGGGGGTGTGGGAAAGCGGGCTAAGGGGAAGGAGAGCTGGATGCGCACCAGGGTGGGTGTTGCACAAGAAAGAGGTGGGGACAAAAAGGCGAGGTGCTACCTAACACTGTTGGACCAGTTTTTCTGTCTGCTGAAAAAGTAAAGCACAGATAATTCAAATGACCACTTTCAACATTCATGCATTCACATTAAAGAGTGTGATTTCCAAACACAGGCATGGAACAACGCTTATGCAAGTTTTAAAAAAATGTGCTCGTTATTTCAGTTTGATCAGTGTAGTACTTTACTGGAAAGTAGCATCTAACATTGTGAACCAAAGCTTAATGATCAGAGTAAATTAAAGACATTAACTGGGCTAGGACATGAACATTAAATAAAAACCACAAACAAAGAATCTGCAAAGCAAGGTTAGAAATTGTGTTTAAATGAACATGTAATGGACAATTTCAATCTGGAAGATACAGCTGTATTTCCCTTTAATGGATAACTGGGACTGCCAAACTTCAATTTCAACATGATAACATCACAAGTATAAATGTCAGGTTGTTCTCTCAGAGTGGTGACATAATTAAACAGGAATTATATTTTGGTGCTTGAAACGCTTGCTAAACTCACAAATCTGCAAGCGAGACAGGATGGGTGAGAATTTCTATATTTCACACGCAGGTGCTTATTGAATGCAATAAATTACACACAAAATAAATGAAACACATAATTTAAAGTAAACGTAGAAACACATGTGAGATCCAGGCTTAAGAGGAAATTGAGAAGAGAGAAAATTCAGACATAACAATTGAATTTGAAAATTCTTGCTCCAGAGCTCTGGTCGTGACGGACTCCAGTTGATGAGAGCAGACTGATGGTGCAGACAAAAAACATGATATCACTAAAAATGACAATCCCATTCCTGATCACTTTTTCACTGTGGACTTTAACCTGGATAGCCCATGAACTGGCAAGTTCAGAAAATAGCTTACTTAATGCTTAGGAAGGAACCGCAGATGCTGGTTTACACCGATGATAGACACAAAATGCTGGAGTAACTCAGTGGGACAGGCAGCATCGCTGGAGAGAAGGAATGGGTGATGTTTCAGGTTGGGACCCTTCATCAGACTGAGAGTCAAGAGAGGGGGGGTGATGAGAAATATGGTAGGGTAAGGTGTGAAAACAACAGATCAAAGGAGATGATCAAGGATATGTAGAATGGTACATAGTTAGCTGGGGGAAGGTGTCAATGATGCATACAATCAGTAAAATAAATCAGTTGGACAGTGAAATTAGTTGGAGAACTAGGGTGGGGGAGGGACGCCGAGAGAAAGCAAGGGTTACTTGAAGTTTGGGAATTCAACATTCATACCATTGGGTTGTAAGCTGTTCAAGCGAAATATAGAGCAAAATATCTTGCATAATCGGGCCCTACACTCGAAAGTAAACATTGCAAGCACTTAAAAATACAATCAGAGAGTTTTGGCACTCCTTTCCAAAGATCTTATAGCGGAGCTATAGGATCTTTGCTCCTTTCAATGGGACCAGAAGAACAATTACTTTTGCCACTCCCTGCTTACCTATTTTCACCTATAATTATTAATGATTACCTCCAGATTTCTCCTATGTTGCCTTTTGAAAACTGTGACCACCAGGTTCAAGAAAAACTTCTTCCCAATTATCAAGAAGCTCTTAAACACTACATCACACTAACGTCAACCATGAACTTCTTTGGACCGACTTGGGTTGCACTAAGGACTTCAAGTTTTTATTTAAGTATTTCATTTCTCCATTGTCGGTACATATGACAATTTAACACTCTTAACTCTTGATTGATGGCAGTCAATTCATTACTTTTGGCTCAGAATAATAGAAGAGCTGCTGGATTCTCTTCCCACCCTGGTTGTTGACTGGCATGAGCAATCTGGCTAGCTGGCGATCAAATAGAAGGAGCCAGCCTACAAGATAGCTGTGGCTTCCTAACAAGCGAAAAGGAGATTGAGGAAAAGAAAAAGAGGAACAAAAACGAAAGGAAAAATGAAAGAGGTAGAGGAAAAAAATTGAAAGGAGAACTAAGGGAAGAAAGGATAAAAAGGAGCAAAGGAAAGACTTCACACCTTTCAGGGTGTTCTGAAATGCTTTACAGCCCATTAAGTATTTTTTACTAATAACAGGGGAAACACAACCATCAATTTGTACAAAACAAGCTGTTGCAAATGACAGTGTGATAGAGACCAGATTGGCTACCTTTAGTGATGCTGAAGGGTAACATTTGGACAGGATGTCAGGGATAAATCTCAAGCTGTTTTTATACAGTGGCACTGGATCATTTCCTAGCATCTACAGTAGGTTTGATGTGAAACCTGAAAGGTGGCTGTTTTGACAGCACATTTACTACCTCAGTATTTCACTGAAGTATCAAACCTACAGTTCTATTTCCTAGGGATTTGCTTAAATCTATTAACTTCAGTCTCACAAACACGAGTGTTGCCAATGTGTCACCATAGATACTAAGTGGGTGGCATGAATGTACTGGAAATTGCCTTCTTGATGTCAACAAAACACACACATCCCCCTGGCAATTAAGGGATAAAGAAACAAATCGCATGTGTAGAAAAGATGCAAATATTTTAAAAAATAATGTAAATCCATGAACAATTCTAAGGAATTCTAAAGGGTGCAGTGGATAAGCACATCCATGGCATTAATATTGATTTCACCCAGTTCGATGGAATAAAAGTTTTCCTTATTGATCTGCTATAAAAAAATAATGTTGATTGGAATTAATAATTCTTGCTCAGTAACTCAATAGTTGTGGTCTCCCTTACTTAAAAGAAGTTTCCAAATTAAGCATGATATTCAACAAGGATACGGGAAAAGATCTCAAGAAATAGAAGCAGGTCTAGACAATTGGCTCTGCTGATCCTGCACCAGCATTTGTTAAGGTTATTTCCAATCTTTGCCCTCGGTCCCATTTTACAGCACTTTCTCAGTATACCTTGATTCCCTTAATATGCAATAGTTCATCGATCTCTGTTTTGAATGAACTCTATGACTGACCCTCCATGGTTCACAGAGTAGAGACTTCCAAAGATTCATTTCCAGTGTGAAAAAAATTCTCCTTATCTCAAGTCTATACTTTAGACTTTACTTTATACTTTGGAGATACAGTACAGAAACAGGCCCTTCCGACCACCCATCCTCATACACTAGTACTATCCCTACATACTCAGGACAATTTACAAATCACGGAAGCCAATTACACTCGTCTTTAGAGTGTACATCTTTGGAGTGTGGGACGAAACCAGAGCACCAGGAGAAATTCCACGTGGTCACAGGGAGGACGTACAAACTCTGTAGAGACAGCACCCATGGTCAAGATCGAACCTGGGACTCTGGGGCAGTAAGACACCAACTCTTCCGCTGTGCCACTGTGCCGCCCCCAGTCCTAAATGGGCTACCCCTTATTCTGACACTATGATCTCAGGTTCTAGACTCGTCAGCTAGGGGGAGCATCTGGTTATATCCAACCTGTCAAGTCCTACAATAATTTAGTAAGTTTCAATGAGATCACCTCTTAATCTTTAAAGCTCAAGTTGAATGTTCACCTATTGTATTCAATTCATCCTCATGTGGCAAACCAGCCTTCGTTGAAATCATTCTGGTAAATTTTTACCCCATCTCCCTCCATGCCAATTATATCCTTTGATGGGTAAGGAGACCAAATTGCACACAATACTGCACACCATTTCAGATCTAATAGGAAAACTTTATTCCTGTATTCAAATCCTTTTGTAGCAAAGGCCAGCATGCCATTGGTCTTCCAAAATATTCGGTGCTCGTGAATGTTCGAACTTTTGGTGACTTGTATGCAGAGATATAACTCTTGATGCCCTTAAATTGAGTTTTGATGAAAGGTCTTTGACAATGTTTCATTTTCCACCGTTGCTGAGTGTCTTTAGCAACTTTATTTTAGAGGTTCAGCATCTGCAATTGTTTTGGTTTCTGTTTGATCTTGGTCTTTTTTGAGCATTAACATTACCCAGCCACTCATAGAACAGTGTTGCATCGGAACAGGCGTTTCGGCCCAGTATCCATGGCGAACATGATGTGAAGTAAAACTAATCTCCTCAGATCCATATTCCACCATTCCTTGCTTATCCAAAAGCCCCTTGAATGCCACTCTCATATTAACTCACAATATAAAATATACACTGCATTTCTATTTTGTGCAGCAGTATATGATTTCCACAATTGATGCAATCTGCAATATCCTTGCCCATTCATTCAGTTTTTCTACATCCCATTGAAATGTCCCTATATGACTTGTTCAACTCGCAACTCCACCTAATTAGGAAACTCGGAAATAAGAACATTGGTTTCTTCAACTACTTCTTTGATATAGATCATGAAATGTTGGGGCCCATTTACTGATTCCATTAGTCGCAGTCTTTCGACCTTTTACTCCCACTCTTTGATTTTCGTCCAGTAACCAATTCTTGATCCCTATCAGAACATCCCACACATTTCTGTGTGCTCTCAGAAAAACTGAAAATGCTTGAAATTCATAGCCAGTTTGGTCACATTTATCGAAAGAGAGTTAACATTTCAGGTGACCATCCATCATCATAACAAGGAAAGTGAGAAAACAAATTACTTTTAACTTACAGAGAGGATGGGGTGGAGTTGGATAGGATAAAAGGGCAAGATAGGGCAAGATCATGGTTGCTGAGGTGTTGCGTAGATTTGGAATCATTTGCTTAATAGATTCACGAGGGGCTTTAGAGAGACATAAACAAAAGGGACATGTAAAGCTGTACGGTGCAAATCAGAGCTGTTGTTAACCCTTAAATCAAACATTTTTCAAATGCCCAAAGCAATAGACTGTGTCTGTGGAAGAGAGAATCTGAGTTGATATTACAGATGGATAACTTTACAGTAGAGCAGTAGTAGAAGAAAGAGGGGGGAGAGAGGGGGGAGGGAGGGGGGGAGGGAGGGGGGGAGAGTTGGAGGGAGGGGGGAAAGAGGTGAGGGGGAGGGGGGAGAGAGGATGGCGAGGGGGAGAGGAGGGGGGCAGAGGAGGGGGCAGAGGAGGGGAATGGGAGAGGAGGAGGGGGGAGAGGACATGGGGAGAGGAGATGGGGGGTAGGCGGAGGGGGGCGAGGAGGAGGGGGAGAGAGGGGGGAGAGGAGGTTGAGAGCGGATGGGGGTAGGGGGGAGAGAGGGGGAGGAGAGAGGGGGAGGGGTAGAGGTGGTAGAGGGGGAAAGGGGAGGGGGAGAGGGGGAGGGGGATGGGGAGGGGAGGGGAGAGTGGATGGGAGAGGGGGAGGGGGAGAGAGGGGATGGGGCGAGAGAGGGGGAGGGGGAGAGGGGTGGGATGGGGAGGGAGGGAGAGAGAGAGAAGGGGGAAAGAGGAGGAAGATAGGAGGGGAGAGAGGGGGAAGGGTAGGGGGAGGGGGGAGAAGGGGTAGAGGAGGAGGGGGAGAGGAGGAGGGGAGGCAGAGGAGGAGGGGGAGAGGAGGAGGGGAGGCAGAGGATGAGGGGGAGAGAAGGAGGGGGAGAGGAGGGTGGGAGAGAAGGAGGGGGAGAGGAGGAGGGGGGAGAGGAGGAGGGGGGAGCGTTTGGTCCCGTCCCCTCAACGCGCGGTTGCAGAGGGGTGGGGGGGGCGGCCTGTGGCGTCACACACACACACTAACCATCCCCCACACCAACCACCCCCCTTGATATTGGAGAGAGTGGGTGGGGGTATAGGAGAGGGTGGTAGGAGAGGCGGAAGGGAGTGGGGGGAGCACTGGGGATGAGCGGGAGAAAGCAGCGGGTAGCAGCGGGGGGAACGGGCATCAACCAAAGGATTGCGAATTCGGCGGGGGGGGGTGACGTCACTCGCATTGCGTGGAACACAGCGCAGGCCGCGTGCAGCAGACCCATTTTGACGTCATCAGCGAGACCATCTCAGCGAGACCATCTCGTTTATTTTCAAAGTTTTATCGGATTTGTAAACCTTTTCATATATAACTCGAGAAATAAAGCACAAATTTTTCAGATAAGCCGATTTGAGACTCCTGGGGGTAAATCTCTACCAGAATATGTAAAATTTTTATCATTACCATGTCGCATTTTTGAGAAGATGTGACAACACACAAATAAATATATACACAAATACACACACACACACACACACACACACACACACACACACACACACACACACACACACACACACACACACACACACACACACACACACACACACACACACACACACACACATCCAAGATCAGAGTTTTATAGTTATCATAAGGATAGATAGATAGATAGATAGATAGATAGATAGATAGATAGATAGATAGATAGATAGATAGATAGATAGATAGATAGATAGATAGATATAGATAGATAGATAGATAGATAGATAGAGATAGATAGATAGATAGATAGATAGATAGATAGATAGATAGATAGATAGATAGATAGATAGATAGATAGATAGATAGATAGATAGATAGATAGATAGATAGATAGATAGATAGATAGATAAGATAGATAAGATAGTTGTAGTTTCATGGATATTCAGCTATGTACCACATGCAGCTGGGTTGGAGAAAACTCATCTGATTTATTTTCACTCTGTTATAACCAGAGAATGTGCAGCAATGGCTTTCATTCCCTTGATGCATTGTTACCTCTGATGTCCCAACATGACATCCTTATATCCTTCGTATTTCTCTTTTGCATGCTTTTCAGCAGCCTGAAGACTTCTGAAGACAGAAACAAAAAATGCTGGAAACACTCAAAAGATCAGGCAACATCTTTGGAAGGAGAAACAAAGATAATAAAAGATATTCAACCTGATTCATACAGTCATACAGTATGGAAGCAGGCCATTCAGCCCAATTTGCCTATACCGACCAAGATAGCCCATTTGCACTAATCCCACCCTCCCCCATTTGGCCCTTCTCCATCTAAATCTTACCTGTCCAAATGCCTTTTAAATGGTGTTATAGTACATACCTCTTCTACCTCTGGAAGATGGCTCCTTATACCCCCCACTCTCTGTGTGAAAAACATGCCGCTCAGGTTACTACTAAACCTTTCACATCTCACCTTAACCCTATGCCCTCTGGTTTTTGATTCCCCTACTCTGGGTAAAAGATTCTGTGCATTCATAATGTCTATTCCCCGCATGATCTTATACATCTCTATAAAATCAAGCCTCCTGCACTCCATGGAATAAAATCCTAGCCTTTCCAACCTCTCCCTATAGCTCAGGCCCTAATGTCCGATCAACGTCCATGTAAATCTTCTCACGTTCAAGTTCAAGTGAGTTTATTGTCATGTGTCCCTGATAGGACCATGACATTCTTGCTTTGCTTCAGCACACAGAACATAGTAGGCATTTACTACAAAACAGATCAGTGTGTCCATATACCATAATATAAATATATACACACATGAATAAATAAACTGATAAAGTGCAAATAACAGATGATGGGTTATTAATAATCAGAGTTTTGTCCGAGCCAGGTTTAATAGCCTGATGGCTGTGGGGAAGTAGCTATTCCTGAACCTGGTTGTTGCAGTCTTCAGGCTCCTGTACCTTCTACCTGAAGGTAGCAGGGAGAAGAGTGTGTGGCCAGGATGGTGTGGGTCTTTGATGATACTGCTAGCCTTTAGAGGCAGCGACTGCGACTCTGTACTCTTTCCAGCAACTGATTCAAAACACTACTTTGCTTTCCATAAACCTGTTTCAGACTTCATTGTTACTTTTCGATCTTTATCTCCTGAAATCATGCAATTTCCCTCATCTGTACCGATGGAACACAGATCTATCTTACTGCCTGAGGAAATCAGTGGCCCAGAAAAATGGCTTACCATTTATTCTTAAGAATATTTTGCAGTGGGCCTTAAACATAGAATTCTCCATTGATGTAAGAAAGATGTATATGTAAGACCACAACCATCCTTTGTACTATGCTATGTACATAAATGGAAAGCATTATTCTTACTGTTGTTGTAGAAGGAAATTAAAATCATTAAAAATCAATTATCATATAAATTGAAGTAGGCCACATACAATGAACTACTTCATTGAGAAAGTGGATGTTCATGTTGAATCAATTTTGTTTTGTTTCAGTCGTTGGAGACCATGTATGTATTATTTGACAGAATAAAAAAATCATTGGTATCAAGGTGACAATTAAATATTGTTTTAATGATACTCTTTAAAGAGTTATGCCTGTGTCGTGGTCAGCCCTTCATAATATCATTTTCTACCAGTTTGCAGTGGCCCACTGCTATGATACGGCTGTATCTTCTTACATTACTGCTCTTTAAAAGTACTCAGTAGACTGAAATGTTCTTTGTGATAGCTGAACATTTTTTTTTTTTAATTTTCTCTCATTTTTTCTTAATCTGTCTCAGGAAGAACTAACTTCTTGTTGATAACCAGAGTTTTCCAGTTACTATTAATCGTTATTTTAATAAGAATTCTTTGCAGAAAAGAGCGGCCTGACCTCTTCATCCCACATTCTTCAAAAGCGTTTGGTACCAAAAGATTTCACATAAGTCCTTTTTATTGGCATCAAAAGCAAAGTGATGAAGAAGATAAGAGTGTGCTGTATGACAGAATATGCTGTGATGAATGGAGACTTACTAAAGGAGGTAACCCTGCAAACCACAATAAGTCCCTTTGTTGTATATCAATTATATTGAAGATATGATCAACACTACATGTAGATTGTTCAAAAATTATTATATTTTATGTTAGAACGTAAATTCTTAATATTAACATGAATTTAGTATGTCATTTCAATATATATATGTGTGTATATTTCAGAATAAATACTCATGAGCTGAATAAGTATTGAATCTGACCACTTGGTTAAATAATAAATTTTTGAATGTATTAAAAGTTAACCATATTTGGGTATTTTGCTATCCAAACATAGGGATTTGTCAGCATCAGGATTTCAATGCAGACGTACCTTTCACTAGACTAAGTGGGACCCGTTGGGTCCCAGTCACATGGGAGGCCTGGTCCCCCCAATGCAACCCATAAGGGTGGTGGGGGAAGGGGGGGGGTTGGGGACGAGGGTGGTGGAAGGTGGGGTGGTGGAAGGGGGTATGTGGGTAGGGGGGGTGGTCGCAGCAGACACACCTCGCACTCTGCTCACCCCGCACCTTCAGCTTTCGGCCTCACACAGTAGCTCCCGGTCCCGGTACCACTCTGACTTCGCTCAGAGGCTTACAGTTCAACTTAACACGCTGCTCACGGGCTCAGCCCCACCTCCAGGTTTTATTCTCCGCGGGTGCCGGAAGGGGCGTTTCCTTCATGGTGACTGACGGGCGAATAGACCAATCTGCTGATCTCACGATTATTTAAACATTCATAACTTTTCAAATATTTCACTGATCGGAACAAAACTTGGTGCGCTTGGAGCAGAGAAGCAAGGTAAGGTGGCGAAAAAATCCTAGCGATATAGGTTACCGTTTTTGCGCAAATTTAAAAAACGCAAACCGGAAGTGGTCAAGATGAGAGTTTTAGTGATAGTATGAAATTAGTTAAGTAAGTTGTGGCAGTACAACCATTATTGATAATTACTGTTTCAAAATTGGGGATCACACTTTGGGAGATTAGCATTAAAGAGGAAAGGAAATGAAAGGGCTTGACCAGACCTTTGGAACAAATATATGTTTTTTTAACATGTTGCATGTGGCTCTTCACGACCAATTTTGCATTAGAATATACATGTTTATGGGCTAGAATATAGTAAATATGCCACGCTTTATCTAAAATATGCTAACACAAGGAATTCAGTTTAAAAACAATTAAAATTCTATGAGCAATCATGCTCATTCCTATTGTGAGCATTAGAACCCCCTTGCTCTCTGGTTGCAAATAAACATGACAAAAGCAACGATAAAACAAAAGAATGAGGATGAATACAATTCGAATAAAAAGTTTTTATAAAAATCGGATTTAATGAGTCATTACACTCCAGCTCATCCATACCTCAACATCTACTTCAACATCCACTTTCCTCTGAGAAGTTTAGTTTAGAGATACAGAGCAGAAACAGGCCCTTCGGCCCACCGAGTCTGCACCAACCAGTGAATCCCGCACAGTAACGCTATCCTACACAGGCGAGGGATAATTTACATTTAGACTAAGCCAATTAACCTACAAACCTGAACGTCTTTGGAGTGTGGGAGTTAGTTTAGTTTAGAGATACAGCGTGGAAACAGGCCCTTCGGCCCACTGAGTCCGCGCCGACCAGTGATCCCCACACATTAACATAAGCCTACACACACTGGGGACAATTTACACTTATACCAAGTATACAAATCCAAGTCAATTAACCTACACACACCTGTACATCTTTGGAGTGTGGGGGGAAACCGAAGATCTCAGGGAAAATCCACGCAGGTTACGGGGAGAACGCACAAACTCCATACAGACAGCACCAGTAGTCGGGATCGAACCCGGGTCCCTGACATTATAAGGCACCAACTCTACCGCTGCACCACCATGCCGCCCTAGATTAGGAACTTTAAACAGGAACATGTCAAACAAACCTTAAAGGTTAGAAGTAGCAAGGAAAATTAATTTGCTCTCCAGCACGCACAACTCCCTTTGACTTGCTGACTCTAGCATGCAACCCAACTTCACTGAGCCTTTGTCTCAAAGAGATAGCTATACATCAAACTGACAATTAAATACGTAGAATAAACAATATGGCTAAATTTACAGAGTTGATATAAGGAACTGCAGATGTTGGTTTACAAATAAAAAGACACAAAGTGCTGGAGTAAATCAGTGGGTCAGGCAACATCTACGGGAAACATTAATAGGTGACGTTTGTGGTCAGGACCCTTCTTCAGACTGATTATGTAGGGGTTGGGAGGGAAGAAAGCTGGACAAGTGAGGGGGGCTGGGCAAAGCTTGGCAAGCAACCCTTGGGGAGGGTTGATAGGCAGATGGTTGGACAAAGACCAGAGTTGACTAAACAGGGTGTGAGACTAAAAGATTGAAGAGTTGCAAATTGTGAATTTAAAGGACAGAATGTAGGTGGAAGTGGAGGGGAGAAATATGCGCAGGTCCAGTAGGGGCACAGGAGAGAGGGGGGGGGGGGGGGGGGGGGGGGGGGGGGCAGGGGAGATAGAGGGGAGGTGAGGGGAAGATAATGGTACGGGGTTTGTAGTTACCTAAAATTGGAGAATTCAATGTTCATACTACCCGTGGGATATGAGGTGTTGTTCCGCCAATGTGTTTGTGGCCTCAGTCTGGCTACGGAGGAGGGCCAGGACAAGAATATCTTTAATTCATTGGAGACATTCGAACTATCTTTAATCAGACTTATCAGACTTTGATGTTATATCTTTGCACTAAATGTTGTACCCTTTATATTTTATCTGTGTGCTGTTCAGGGCTTGATTGTATTCATGTTTAGTGTTTTCTTTGACTGGATACCACGCAAACAAAAGCTTTTTGGATGGAACCCGGGTCTCTGGCACCGTAAGGCAGCAACTCTACCGCTACGCCACTTTGCCACCCTATATCATTTCTACAACATTCTATAACATTTCTTGTAACTTCACAGGCTTTCTTTCACTAATTATACAATTTAAATTATAGGCACAGTACTATGGTCCGTAGTTTGGTGAATGAGCCCTGAATATGGATAACACTCAGCACATTACAATGATTAAGCTGTATTTCAGTGCTTTTGACCTCCAAAAAGTCAGCATATTCTTCTGTACTGTCGTGGAGGAGAGAGAATATATTTTTTAATATATGCAAATAATACAAACAGGATGGAGCCTGCTGAACATCTACCACTAATAGGCTCCCAGGAAGCATGCAATCTGCAAGCATCTTGTGACTTGCTTTCAACCACAGGCTCATTTGACTAAAGCCATCAGCTGGGAAGCCTGTTGGAGCATGTTGGTGATGACTCTTTATTCTCATTCTAAATTGCTGAACTATTAAAGTGGGAAGGGCTGCATGTCATGAAAGAAAGCTTTCTTTTCAAAGGCCACATTTCACAACAGGTGTAAACAGATGTGTTTATAAACTAGTGCTAAAAGTGTACTATTGTAAATATTAAACAGTTTCATGTAAATATTAACTTCAAGACCTTTTCCAAAAAAAATCTAAGGACATCTTTCACCTTAAGCGTGTGCTTTAATACTTTCTTAATCTCTGTACCTCTGAGCACAAAACCTTTGGTTTGGAGTTGTGTCATTCAGTGTACATTTGTCATTCACATCAGAGAACATTACCTATCTTATCTGCCACAGATCAACGATGTCATGTTTTCCTATATTGGTCCAATGCAAATTTAAAAAAAGCTGCCTGTGAGTGTTAATCCTGGCTAAATTGGACCAGCGGGACTTCAAAATGGGGTTAAGTTTCAGGGTCACTGGGAGATTTGGTCAAATTGGAATTACTCTCTGCAGGGCTGGGACAGGCTGCAGAGAGGTGTCAGAGTGTCTGGAGCTTAGATACAATTTGCAAGCAAAGAATGGGAAGCTCTGCAAACCCTGTCAATCTGGTGCAAAATGCATAGAATGGATTGGATGGCTGCAACCCAGACATACACCTTGTAAATAGTTGTAAATAATGTTGCAGAGTCCGACTTTGCCAAGTGTTGATTGGATGAGGTGGAGCCTTGTCTGGATTTTCTGTTAATCAGGGTAAATGTTTCCAAGTTGACTTCATCTCGAAGTCCGTTGTGAATACAATATATTGAACTGTTGTATAATTGGGTTAGGGAAATGCCTGTTATGTATGGGGTTAATCGATATCTGTAATTGGGTTATTGAGGGACCACCCCCATGTGGTTCAGCCCCTCGAGGTCCCGGGACATATGACAGTCCGCAATCACGAGGCTCAGCGTCGATCTTCTGGAAGAGCGCTCGGGACTGCGTGAACATCTGGAGTGCCTCTGTCTGAGCGAGGCCTAGAGGGCTTGATCTGGCAGATGCAAGGATTGAACCCGCGGTGGGATAGGTACAGTGTGTGATCTGTGACGCGTTTTTGGTAAAATCAAATTTAGTTGTTTCAAATTCAGTGTTTTTATTGAAACTAGACTAGGGGGAAGCTTAGAAAAGAGCAATTATCATGAGAATGGATTTTTTCTAAACTTGTTGCATATTATTTTCAATCTAAACTATAATGCTATGCTAGTTGAATAGACATTACTTTGGAGTTTAAGTTACAGTATATTGTTAAATATGACTGGAGCACTTTACTTTAAGATCTCTATGACAGACAATG
Source organism: Amblyraja radiata (assembly GCF_010909765.2). Taxonomy (NCBI): domain Eukaryota; kingdom Metazoa; phylum Chordata; class Chondrichthyes; order Rajiformes; family Rajidae; genus Amblyraja; species Amblyraja radiata. The sequence goes on from NC_045960.1 coordinate 70,487,023, forward strand.
ACCCACCCATGACAAGTACATTTCATATTTATTAATCACAAAGGAAAAATGGTGACAGAGCATATACGGGCCTGACAGCATATGTACCTGTATTAACCTGTACCCCCCCCCCCCCCCCCCCCCCCCCCCCCCCCCCCCCCCCCCCCACAGGTTAATTCCTGGAATGAGTACTTCTACATACTATACTTCGGATTTGTATAATATTTATTTGCTAGCTGATATAAATGCACTAGTATTTTGAGATCCACAGGATAATCTTCAGAGGTTTTATGTACATAGAAGGAAAGAGGGTAGCTGAGAATAAGACCCATCAGAAACCAAAGCAGCCATCCACGTGTGGAGCAACAGGAGAAAACAAACATAAATGCTTCTATAAACAAACATAAATAATAATGATGTCACAATTCAGCAAAAGTTTGTGAATATTTATAAATCACAGGCTCAACACGTTGGCGGATGATTTAGACATGCATGTGCTTTAAACACACTATTAACCTGCCTGTAAATTCTGCTTTGTCATGAGCTGTATAGATTTATTAAGCATTCACTTTGTAATTGAAAATATTTTTTTTCCAAAATATAATCTAAATTTATTAATTATTCTAATGAATGCTTTAAAAAAAAGTCATAGCTAAGTATTAGCTTTTTAAAATTCAAATCCAAAAAGCTACTGTATATTCAATTATCGCTGTACTCAACATTAGTGATCATTTTGATCTTTAGGTTCTATTTCTTTAACTTAATTTCAGCACAACAGAACAAAAACATTGTCAAACTATTGACCATTTATTCCCATGGATTAGTTTTGGTCCTTCTAGTTTGACAATGACTCTTACAGTTGTTCCTTGTTAGTTGTTTCTATACAATTTTGCAATATGAAAGTTTGTGTAATTTTTTTTGTGCTATATGACTAAACTTCAATCACCAGTATTCAGAGCTTTGTTTTTGAATTCTGGAGGAATTCAAACAGGCTTACAAAGCACAAATTCCCACGATAAGCAGAAAAAAGAATGGAGTTTTAAATAAAAATCTTTTTGAAAGATTAAGATATTTGAGTCAATGAGTATATGATGACGAACGAAGCTCTGTAATTTTTATTCAAAAGGCTGCCTGTTTTTCTTCCTTCCCAGAACTGAAAAAGAACCACTGCTTATTTTAACAGGGAAGCCTGGTGTATCATTGTGTAGTTGTTCTTCAAACAGGATAATGGGGTGACGCTCATTGAAAAAGATGTGGAACATTCTCCTGTACTTGTTTCTCTATATTTAATCTTTGAAGAGCCCAAATTTTTGTTATTTGCACAGCAAAGTTAACTTTTAAAAGAAATGCCATACCACCACTTTTTCAAGTTTACTCGTAAATAACTGACTTAAGCTCTTTTGACCAGACGTGTCCATTTTTTTCTGAAATAATGATTGTCAAGCTTGCTAAGACCTGATTTACATTTGAGTACCGTATGCTTGAACCATTACATGAGCAAACAAAAATATCCTTCTGGCCAAAGTGTTCTTTCCTTTGCAATCTGAATATAAAATGTACATTGTCATGGACAAAAAAACCTGTGTGATTTCATGCCGTTGTCCTTTCTTTGAATTCACTGTTGTTTTTGCTCAGTCCTGGGACGAGCATTACCTGGCATATCTGGGTACCTTTTCGTCAAAATGTTTACTCAAAGTCCATTTATTATAGATGTTTCCTTGCAATGATACTAATATTTTAAAAGAAAATGAAGCATGGTTCATTTGTATAATATTTTTTGAGAAATAAAATGTCCACATTTTCTTTAACTTACTTCCTTTGTATCTAATTATTGGGAATGCAATTTGATTTTTTGCCTGTCTGGGCAGGGTGGATTATTTTCACTTAAGACTGCTCAACTTGTCTTGATCAGTGGCCATTAGATTTTGTACATACATGCCCAGTTCATCTATTTCAATGCTGAAATGGTAACTAGGTCATTACTCACATATCACATATTACTTACGCACAAAGGCCAGAGAAAGCATGTTAGAACACTGCCTCTGGGCTAAATAGGTCAAAGTGGGATAAGGGGAGTATGTAATGTGATGAAATACATTGTGGAAGGTCTGTAACAATTATTTAAAATTTAACATTTGCTTTTGACTATTTCTTCAGTGACCTCCCTTCTTGTGTTTTGAGGAGGATATTGGGATTCAGATGAATGGACACAAGCACAGACATCTCTGATAATTGAACTAAAATGGAAAGTAATAACAAATGTGTTTTGCTGAACTAAGCATTAACAGCACAAATTGACTGAAATCTTTACTATAATCAAAGATGGATTGTTAGGCCCACATTCTACTTTCAAAAAGCTTCTTGATATTTACAGCGACATAAACTAATCTGTCAAAAGTTCATCAACCTGAAACATTAACTGTGTTTCTCTCTCCCTAGCTGCTGCCGAACCTGTTGAGTATTTTCAGTCTAGTATTTGCATAATGTTGTTATTTTATTAGGTAATTTCTTGGTACCACCTCTTCTACAACCTTACTCATAAATAACTCACTCGTTTGCATTTCCCCCGTATCCCACTAAACCTTTCCTTTCCATGTACGTCCAAATGCCCTTTAAATGTCGCTATTGTACCTGCCTCAACTACTTCCTCTGGCATCTCATTCCATATACCCACCACTGTGAAAAAAATGCCCTTCTGGTTGCTACTGAATCTTTCCCCTCTCAACTTAAACCCATGCTCTGACCCATGTCTCCTTGAAAAAACAAGGAGACATGGGTCAGGGTTTAGGCAACTGGGATCACGTGTATCCCTGGAGGAGTTTAGAGGACTGAGGAACATATTTAAGAAGGAAATAACAAGGGCAAAAAGGGGGCAAGAGATAGCTCTGGCAGACAAGACATAGGAGAATATAAAGATATTTTGTAAGAGAAAGTGGACAATTAGAATGCCTTACAGCGCCAGAGACCTGGGTTCGATCCTGACTACGGGTGCTTTTCTGTATGGAGTTTGTACGTTCTCCACATGACCTGCGTGGGTTTTCTCTGAGTTCTTCGGTTTCTTCCTACACTCCAAAGATGGTTTGTAGGTTAATTGGCTTGGTATAAAATGTAACATTTTCCCTAGTGTGTGTAGGGTAGTGTTAATGTGCAGGGATTGCTGGTTGGTGCAGACTCGGTGGGCTGAAGGGCCTGTTTCCGCGCTGTATCTCTAAACTAAGCTAAACTAAACTTGAGAGAAAATAGGGCCCCTCAGAAATCAAAATGGTGATCAATGTGAGGAGCTGCAGGAGATGAGCAAGGACTTCAAATTGATATTTCTCCTCTGTTTTTACTGTGGAGAAAGAAATGAATAAAAGTTGCCCAAAATTAATCCTGGCGAATCAATTCAGTGTTTGATTCATCTCACTTTGTTTTATGCCAAGTTTTATGCTAAGTGATTCTTCCACCAGAGAGTAATGATTGAAAATTACTTGACTTGATCATAGAAAGGTCCACGGCTTTACAAAGCCCAGACAATCATGAAGAGAGATCAGCAGTCAATAATACGTGGAATTTTCCCCATAGAAGATATTTATCGCTTCTCTTTTCACATTGACAAGGTTCTGACCTTGTCCAGGCTCGACTGAGAAGAGGAAACTTGGTGCTATTTCATGCAGGGCTTTAGTTTACTTACTGATATCAGATTTGTGTGAAAGCTTCTCACTTTGTGGGTGTGCCATTTCTTTAATAATATTGTAACATTGCAATAATTGTAGGTTTGTACAAGATACAGACACAGCATTGACCTGGCACTTTCTTGTTATTTTTGTACATCAGCTGAGTTAATAACAGAGTAGGCACCCAGTTTATCTGCTGAAATACAAACTGGTCTGTTGAGAACAGCGAAAGGTGCACAGGCTGCAAATTTTTACCCTTCAAGGCAATTGTCATGTGCAGAGGAGGGTTTTTTTTAAATCATGTACAGAGGAGGACACCAATAAACTAATGATAAGTAAGTCTAACTTGGATGGTGGGAAACACATTGGAATTCACGATCTGGGTCAAAATAAACTTCCATTTGATACACGTTATCAAGGGAAGTTAGCACTGTCCTGTTTAAAGCATATAATGCCAGATCAACAAAAATAAACTCTTTGTTGAGGTGACAAAATAATGTAGTAGGTGCCCAAGGAAAACAAAAAATGCTGGAAGCACTTAGGATTTTTGTTTTTTTATTTGGTTTCCCAGTATCTGCAGTTTTTATTTTCTCCGCTAATAGATACATATGTGGATAAATAAACAGGGAGGAATCATGTCAGAAAATTTCATGGACAGATCTTCTATTTCAGGTGATTAAAATGGAAAGAGGGCATTATTAGTGGCTCATTCTTGATCTTCTAATGCAATAAAACTTTAAAAGTTGATATTCATGATAGAGCTTCCCATAGTACAGAGCTCAAAGGTATCAAAGGTATTTTATTAGTCACATTCACATACACCTAGGTGTAGTGAAGTGAAATGCTTCTTGCCATTTTGCAGCACATAAAAAGAAGAATACAGACATAACATTAATAAGAGTTTTAAACATAAAGAACATCCCCCCACAATGGTTCCCATTATGAGGGAAGGCACAAAGTCCAGTCCCCAACCCCAGTTCACCCATAGTCGGGCCTATTAAGGCCTCCACAGTTGCCTCTACGGAGGCCCGATGTTCCAGGCCGTTCTCGCCGGGTGATGTTGCTCCGGCGTCGGGAGAGTCCTCTCAGCGGCTTGGGAACCCTGGAACGGCCGCTTCCGTACTGGAGGCCGCGGCTTCCGAAGCCAACAAGGCTGCGCCGGTTGGAGCTCCACAACTGGCGATCTCATCTAGAGATCCCAGGCTCCCGGTGTAAAGTTCAGCGCCGCCGCCCGCAGCTGGTCGCTCCACAGTCCCGCAGCTCCGCGATGTTCTCCTCAGCGATCTTCAGCTCACCGGAGCTCCAGCGCGGCGACCCGGGCAAGGCATCGCCCGCTCCGCGATAGTGCTCCAGCGCTGTGCCGCCGCCGAAGCCGAGGTTCTGGGCGGTCCCCGACAGGAAACGCTGCTCCAGGCCCGCTGGTAGGCCGCGAGGAAGGGTTGAAGCTGCAGCCCGGAGAAAAGCTGTTTCTCCGACCAGGTAGGGACCCTGAAAGGTAGTTTCCCCCTTCCCCTCCCCACCCCCACCCACATAAAAAAGTCTAGACCTCCAAACAAAACACTTTAACTAACTAAAATAAAAAAGCTGAATGCTGATAGGGCACTGATAGAAATATACACATAGAAACAGGCCCTTCAACCCACAGACTCCACATCAACCCATCAACCACCCATTTTTTAATCAATTCTACACTAATCCTATCGTTGGAATGTCCATCGCAGAGAACCTTGGAGTTGGATCTGAGCAGCACAGTGGTGCCGTGATAGAACTGCTGCCTTACATGCCAGAGACCCTGGTTTGATCCTGACTAAGGGTGCTGTGTCTGTGCAGAGTTTGTATGTTCTCCCTGTGACCATGTGGGTTTTTTCCGGGTGCTCCGGTTTCCTCCCACATCCCAAAGAGGTTTGTAGGCTAATTAGCTCCTGTAAATTGTCCCTAGTGTGTCGGATGGGATAGCATAGATCCAGTGTACGGGTGACATGGACTCGGTGGGACGAAGGGCCTATTTGCACACTGTATCTCAAAATTAAACTATCTCTAAAAAGAAAAAGATCTGATTAAGAACCACGGGTATTTCAATAAATCATTGTACATATGAAATATTAGTTTGAATCATTTGCTGGGCTCTTAATCAGCTTCACCAGTTTCCAACATGATCCTAAGAAATTGCAGGCTCTAGAAATCTGAATAAAAACAGAAAGTTCTGGAAACAATCAGTAGATCAGACAACATCAGAGGACACCGTTTACATCATCGCTCTCATCATTCAGGGAGCCATAGAGTCCATTCAAGTGAAGCATCTATTTATTTGCACTTCTTCCAACATAGAGTTTTGCATTCAGTGCTCACAGTGTGGTCTGCTCTACACTGGAAAAAATATACTGAGTTTGGGTGGCTGCTTTAAAGAACCTTCAGTTAGCTCTTACTTTACTCTCATTCTGACCTCTTTCTTCATTTTTTGGCACTATCTGAGTAAAGCCTAACTTAAGCTCGTGGAACAACACCTCATCATCTGTATTACAGCTGTTGGGACTCAGTATTGAATTGTCAGAGGTGGCCAGTTTTGAGACAAGGTCATCCTGCTTTTCTCTCTCCCCAGAGGTACCCCAATCTTCTGGGTATTTCCAACACTCTCTTTTTTTTTCACATTTCCAACAATTACTGTGTTCTGTCTCCCACAGTTTTGACTTTTGCTTTGAGTTTCTATTCTCTCTTAAATGTCTTCACTACATCTGACAACCAGACTGTTCCAAAGCCACCAGGTCACCTGAACAACCTTAGGTCCCCATCCGATCATAGGCAGGAGCTTTGTTATGTTCTGTGCAACTTAAGAAACATTTGTTGTCTCACTTCTCTGGTTCTGAAGAAGTGATCTGATATGTTGACTCAGTTTCTCGCTCCACCTGACCTCTGCTTGACCTGCTGAGCATTTTACCTGTGGTCCCAGTCCTTGTTTTAAATATGTTCCTGCTTTGGTTTCTTTGGCAAATTTCAGGATGTCTTATAGACCTACAAATAAAGTAAAGGCAAGTGTTCATTTTCAGTTCAGATTTTATAATTTGCATAAGTTAGTTGGCAACATGCCCATGTTAAACATTCGCCTCTTTCCACCCAACTCCATGTGCTCTTCCATCTTGAAACCATCTCCTCTCTATTTTTGTTAAAAGCCATATTACGTCTGTAAATACCTCACTCTCACATTGGTTAGGGTATAAGCATCTTTAATGTTCAGCTGATCATCACATAAGCAGTACATCATACATTCAGTCTACTGCAGCTACTGTAGACAGTGGGCTAGTTCTTACACTATAAAGCATGCATAGTTATAATTACTAAGCATTCTGATTGGCTAACATGCAATAACCAATCTACCAATCTACATCTCTTCTTGTAGAAATGAAAAAGCAACTAAGGCACTTTAAACGGTAAGCTGAGGGAATAATAGTGGGGTTAAACAAAACCACCAAATCTAATGGGTGGCCTACTAACCCACCCAGTAGGGGCTGCCTTATCACCCTATTCTTCCTAAAAGATGGGGGCTGGGGTTGGTAATACCACGGGAGATCCAATGGGCCTGTGGGGAGAGACCGCCGTGGGGGAACCAGGGGTGAACCAACGCGGGGAGCTCGGGGTACCGGTTACAACAGGAGACGCAGGGGCAGACTGACGCGGGGAGTGGGCGGACTTGGTCGCGGCAGGTGACGGAACAGCTGCAACAGGCGTTGGTGTAAACACGATCGGTGGGGCATCAGGACCCGGGGGCGCCGAACTATGTTCCTTCACAGGAAGGATGTGTTGACGGGTGCGTCTGTAGAGGACACCATCGACTTCGACCAGGTAGGAGCGTGGTTCCTTTGAGGGGCCATGAATATGTCCCAGTTTGGTGTGTCCTTTGTCAGTTTGTAGGCGCACCACTTGTCCTTGTATAAGTGGTTTGAGCGGTTTGCTGGTTTTGTCATAGAAGCGCTTCCATGTGTCGTGTTGAAACTGCACACGTTTTTGTATCATAGTGGGAGAGCGGGCTCGCGGCTGCAGCTGTTGCTGGGAGGCAGGCAGTGGTGGACGCGTCTGGCGGGACATTAGTTGTTGGGCGGGGGAGCCAAGAATACTGTCTCTTGAAATGTTCTGCAAGTTTAGCAGGTCCAGGTAGACGTCGGATTTTGCTAGGAAGGAGCGCTCCATGAGTTGTTTAGCGCTGCAAACAACGCGTTCAGCAGGTCCGTTGGACTGTGGGTACTCAGGGCTGCTAGTGGCATGTTTAAAGTTCCACCGTTTGGCAAAGTTCTTGAACTTTTGGCTGGTGAATTGAGTTCCGTTATCAGTTTGAAGGCGAATGGGGGCACCATGCACGGACAGATGGATTGACAGTTTCTGGATCACGATTTCAGAGGTTATCGTGGGCAGTAGGTCGATTTCAAACCAGCCTGAGTAGGAGTCTACCAGGGCGAGGTAGTGCTTCCCGTGCCATTCAAAGATGTTGGCGGCCAGTGACGACCATGGAAGGGAGGGAGCCGGTTGAGGCAAGAGGGGCTGCTTCTGTTGGTGTGGTGTTAAACTGTTGTAGATGGCACATGATTCAGTCTTATCGCATATGTACCTTGTCATCCCGGGCCAGTAGGTTATATTCTGGGCCCGTTTTAGAGTGGCCTCTGTACCGGGGTGGCTTCCGTGGATGTCTTCGTAGTACTCACTCCGCAGAGTGGAGGGATGACAGCTTTGTGGCCTTTGACGATTATTCCGTCCTGTAGCACTAGTTCGTCATGAACCAGGAAGTAGGGACGTATTTCAAACGGTGTGTTTGACTGTTTGTTAGGCCATCCGTTTCTTATAACGGAGGTCAGCAGCTGTGAAGTTTTATCCGCAGCTGTGTGTTCGGCAAGGCGGCGTAAGCGATCGGTAGCCACGAACGACACCTTCAGGACTGCGAATTCGTCCTGTTCGATGGGGTGACGTTCGCTGGTAGTATGCGGGGCTCTGGAGAGCGTGTCTGCGATGTGCATGTCTTTGCCTTTCTTGTAGACGATGCGGAAGTCAAATCGCTGCAGCTGTATCATCATTCGTTGTAGACGAGCCGGGGGAGGCATGGATGGGTTTGTTTTGGATGTTGACTAGTGGCTGGTGGTCAGTCTCGACAGTGAAGGTTATGCCAAAGATAAAGTCTTTGAATTTTGAGCAGGCGAAGATGACAGCGAGCAGTTCCTTCTCGATCTGAGCATAGCGTTGTTCAGTGTCTGTCAAGGTACGTGATGCATAGGAGACAGGCATCATGTCGCCATTGGTAGTTGTTTGTAGGCACGCTGCGCCTAGTCCGTATTGGGATGCATCGCAGGTAACGGTGATTGGCAGGTTGAGGGTGAAGTATGCCAGTGTAGGTGCGCTGGCTAGCTGGAGCTTGAGTGTCTCGAAGGCCGGGGGTACCAAGACCATGCATTGTCCTTGTGGGTCAGTTGTCGTAGAGGAGCAGAAAGTTCACTGAGGTTGGGAATTAATTTACCCAGGTAGTTGACCATGCTGAGGAAGCGTTGCAAGCTGGTGACGTCGGTTGGGACTGGCAGTTCGTTGATGGCTGCAGTCTTTAATGGATCAGGTTTTAATCCATTGCTGGTGAATACATGACTGACGTAGGTGACTTCTGGAAGCCGGAATTTGCACTCGAGAGGGTTGAGTTTGAGGTTGATGTCTCTGGCACGGTTTAGTATCTTCTTCAGGTTGGCGTCATGCTCGGCCGTAGACTAGGATATCGTCAACAATGATGGCACATAGATATTCTGCGAATAGAAACATAGAAAATAGGTGCAGGAGTAGGCCATTCGGCCCTTTGAGCCTGCACCGCCATTCAATATCATCATGGCTGATCATCCAACTCAGTATCCTGTACCTGCCTTCTCTCCATACCCCCTGATCCCTTTAGCCACAAGGGCCACATCTAACTCCCTCTTAAATATAGCCAATGAACTGGCCTCAACTACCTTCTGTGGCAGAGAATTCCAGAGATTCACCACTCTCTGTGTGAAAAATGTTTTCCTCATCTCGGTCCTAAAAGATTTCCCCCTTATCCTCAAACTGTGACCCCCTTGTTCTGGACTTCCCCAACATCGGGAACAATCTTCCTGCATCTAGCCTGTCCAACCCCTTAAGAATTTTGTAAGTTTCTATAAGATCCCCCCTCAATCTTCTAAATTCTAGCGAGTACAAGCCAAGTCTATCCAGTCTTTCTTCATATGAAAGTCCTGACATCCCAGGAATCAGTCTGATGGAATAGTTGTTCCATTGCACATTGGAAGACTTCGCAGAGTTGATGCCAAAAGGCATCCTTAAAAACCTGTAGTGGTCAAATGGTGTGGCAAAACTTGTTAGGGCAGACGGTGCCCGGTCCAGTGGCATTTGCCAGAAAGAGCTGTTGGCGTCAAGGACTGAGAACATCGTTGCATTTCCAATTTGCGCAGCTACGTCCTCAGTGGTTCTCATCGGGTGGTGTGGGCGTTTGATTGCTGTGTTTAAATCTTTGGGGTTGATGCAGACCTGCAACTCTTCTTTATTTTTCTTGGTGGTTACGACCGTGGTGGAGGCCCAGTCAAAGGGTTCGCTGACCTCGGCAATGACTCCAATGGAGACCATGCATTTATGTTTGGTGTGTATTTTCTTCCGCATGCCATGGGGAACACGGTGGGGTGTGCGAACTATTGGTGTGACTGCATGTTCTACAGTGATCTTGTATATCGTGGGCAGCTTGCCAAGTTTGTCGTCGAACAGGTCTTTGTACTGGGATAGCATTTGCTGTGTTGGTTCCTCTGATAGGCAGAGTTTGTGGACAGCATGCCCAAAATAAATCAGCCCCAGGTCATGGCATGCGTTGATGCCAAGCAGGGTTTCAGAGTTAGGTTGGACAATGTAAGACATTAGGTTTTTTGTTTCCTCATTGACAGTGCATTTCAAATCAGCTTTACCCAACGGGTGAAGAAATCCCCCCCCCCCCCCCCCCCCCCCCCCCCCCCCCCCATAGGCATGTAGGGTGGAGGAGTCCTTTCTCATTAGTTCAGTACCCCTTATCTTGTTGAACTCTCTGAATGACATTACATTCACCTTTGCACCCGTGTCGACCTTGGCGGTCAGGGCCTTGTTGTTTATTACAATGGTCACTGCAGGATCCAGCAGCTTGCCTGAGGAGTGCAGGAGAGACAGCACGGCTGAGTCGTTGTCTGTGTTATCAGAATCATTCCCATGGGAAACATCATCTTGCTCTTAGGAATCGGAGTCAGACAGCTCTTGTTGAAGCTGGTGCAGATTTGTCCTTGAAGCAGTGTTCCCACGAGATTGACAAGATGTGGCAAAATGATTAAGCTTCTTGCAGTTGTGACAGACTTTCCCGTGGGCGACGCAAAACTGGCGTGGAAATGATTGTAGTTGGGGCATCTTGTGGCAGACACATGGGATCTTTGCGAGACGCGTTAAAAAATTTATGTGGAGAGTAGTTGGCTAGATTTACGTTATGTTGCTGTTGAGGGCTGGCGAGGTCAAAATCTGCTAGTGGGGCCACGACCTCAGCCATTTGACACGAATGAATGGCTTGTTCTAAAGTCAGTTCAGCTTTCTGAAGCAGTTCAGCTCTTAGCTTGCGGTCGCTCATTCCTCCCACAATTTTATCGTGTACCATCTCATTAGTCAACTCACTGAAGCTGCACCGTGTAGCCATGTGTCGTAAATCGCTGATAAATCATTCGAAAGGTTCGTCGACCTGCTGCTGTCGAGCACAGAAGCGTGTTTTCTCGTGGATACGGTTCGAGGGCAGGTCGCATAGTTCTCTAAACTTTCTCAGTAGGACAGTAGGGTTGTCGATAGTTTCTGCTGGCACCAGGACCTGACCATTTGCGTCGAGGTGTGCTGGGGCGAATTCAAAGTTGTCTGCATGGATCATTGCTTCCGGACCCGCTAGATTGAGTAGTAGTGATGCCTTCAGATGGTCGGGGTCGTTCCGGTGAACATTCGCCAGCGCTCGGCTATGTCAGAATCAAACACGAGGGGACTCGGCTTTTGGCAGGAGTTAGCCATGTCATCAAAATCAATCACAAATAAAAACTGATAAAGAAAATAAATCGCAATTAAAAGACGAGGTGGACACAGTTTTCTGACACCATGTAAGTACATCATTCTCACACTGGTTAGGGTATAAGCATCTTTAATGTTCAACTCATCATCACATAAGCAGTACATCATACATTCAGTCTACTGCAGCTACTGAAGACAGTAGGCAAGTTCTTACACTATAAAGCATGCATTAGGCGGAGTTATAATTACTAAGCATTCTGATTGGCTAACATGCAATAGCCAATCTACATCTTCACTCTAATATGTTTCTCGCTTCCAAAATCCCCAAGAGAGATAGCAAATTGAGACCTACTTCCAGATCCGAATCATTCTTGGTTCTTGGTTCTTGGTCCTCCAAAATATTCCAAATGGAATTTAAACTGGAGGTGGACATTAAAAGGTATAGCCAGCACAAAGGGACGGCACGGTGGCGTAGCGGTTGAGTTGCTGCCTTACAGCACCAGACAACCAAATTCGATCCCGACTAAGGGTGCTTGTATGTTCTCCCCGTGACTTGCGTGGGTTTTCTACGGATACTCTGGTTTTCTCCCACAGTCCAAAGGCATACAGGTTTGTAGGCTAATTAGCTTGGTAAAATTGTAAATTGTCCTTAGTGTGTGTAGGATGATGTTAGTGTGCGGGGATCACTGGGCGATTTCACACTTGGTGAGCCGAAGGGTTTTCGCGCTGTATCTCTAAACTAAAAAACTAAAAAAGATGCTTATTTGTTCAGTCTACATGAACTACTCATGGAATTGCTGTACAAAGTAGATAGTAAAAGAAAACTGTTAGATAGACACAAAATGCTAGAGTAACTCAATGGGTAAGGCAGCATCTCTGGAGAAAATGAATAGGTGACGTTTCAGGACGGAACTGAAGAGGGGTCCCAACTCGAAACGTCACCTATCCATTTTCTCCAGAGATGCTGCCGGACCTGCTGAGTTTGTCCAGTATTTTGTGTCTATCTTTGGTATAAACCAGCATCTACAGTTCCTTTATATTATAAAAAGAAAACAATTTCTTACTCATGATTCCAACACTGCACTTTCATGATAACTGGATAAAGATAAATTGAACATCAAAAAACTAGATATTAGAAAACTGAAATTAAACCAGAAAGTTCTGCAAAAACTCAGCAGGTCAGACCACCTCTATGGAAAGATAACAGGAGTTTTTGGTCCTGATCAGGGGTCTTCAGCCTGAAAAGTTATCCTCCATACATGCTGCCTGACCTGTTGCAATGTTCCCAACATTTTATGTTTTATGAACAGATATAACTAATCATGTTTATTGCACATGCAATATATTGAGAATATTTATTTGTAAAAGTTCTTTGGGAATATTTACAATAAAGTAGCTTTGCCATGAAGCCACCAGTGTGAAAAGCTTGGTGTTTAATAATAGGTCAAGTAAGCATATGAGACACAAGCAATTGAAAGTTAGTTAAACACAGAAACCTGCTGTCTATCTATCTATCTATCTATCTATCTATCTATCTATCTATCTATCTATCTATCTATCTATCTATCTATCTATCTATCTATCTATCTATCTATCTATCTATCTATCTATCTATCTATCTATCTATCTATCTATCTATCTATAAAACTCTGATCTTGTTATCCTCCGGTTTGTGCGGTCTTTCTATTTGCGCAAATCCGGTATGCGACAGCGCTACGATTTTTCGCCAGTTCACTCACCGTTCTGCTGTGCTGCAATTGTACCAAGTTTCGTTCCGATCGGTTAAATGTCATAAAAGTTAGCGAGGTTTAAAAAAATCGTAAAAACCGCGCGTGCATAGATTGATCTCTTCTCCTGCCGTTCAGCGCCGCGCGGATTAGTCTCTTCCCCAGTCACTCATCGGGACGGTCTGCCCCTTCCTGCGCCATCGCGTCTTTACGGGAGCTGAGGATGGTAGGCGGAGGTTTCAAACCGGGCACAATTTTCGGAGGGGCCCGAAGTAGCCCAGCGTCGAGAAGCCCAGCCCTCAGCCATGCGGTCCTGATGGGGATGCCCGGCTTCTACAGGGACTTGTTGAGAGTCTGGAACCTAGTTGCTGTCGAACGGGCCCCCCATCCACTGGCGGAGGGCGATGACCCATGGGTGAGAGCAGCCGGTCCTTGTCCCGCCCCACCGGGTGTCAAGGGGGGCTCAAACATGTGGAGTACCTGTGGTTGAGCAATGAGCTCAGCCGGAAGTACTTATTGGACCCAGGCGCCGTAATCCTTCCCGGGAGCCGGTCCCACACAATTAGAGCCGCCTTTCCTCGACACCCTTCATCTCCCTCCGAGATGCAGGGAGGCGTGTCCTGTACGGGCTCCTCCTCCACACCCTGCACTTCCTCGCTCTGGTCCACCAAGTGGCGGTCAGTGTTGCCTTCCGGTCGCGAGGGAGGCCCCCGGTGGGGTTGCCTATATGCAGGGATTCTCCCCCTCTACATTGGGGACCTGGGGTGGAGGGTATTGCACCGAGGAGTTCCCTGCAACCTGTTTCTCTCGCGGTTCACAGACTCGCCAGCCGCCTGCCACTTTTGCGGGTTGGAAGAGTCTGTGTACCACGTGTACATGGATTGCGTGAGGCTGCAGCCACTGTTTGAATATCTAAAGGGGCTGCTCCTTGCCTTCTGGCTGCACTTTTCACCCACCATCCTCATCTTTGGACACCCTGTGCGTAAGGGAGAGGGTAGGGCTGAAGATGTCCTGGTTAGGTTGCTCCTGGGCCTGGCCAAGCTGGCCATCCGCGAGTCAAGGCGCCAGGCGGTGGAGTGCTCTACCCGAGCCGGCTGCCTGCCCCTTTTCCGGGGTTACGTCCGTGCCCGGGTGGGGTTAGAAAGGGAATACGCCCTGTCTATGGACACCCTTAGGGAGTTCCGGGACCGCTGGGCTCCGCAGGGTGTTGAATGTATCCTCAATAAGGATTGTATCACAGTTGTACAGTAGTTTGTTATGGATATATGTTTGTATTGTATTATGGTGGTGGGTTCTGGCTTGTTTTATTGTAGTGTAAATATTATTTTTTAATAATTGAATACATTTTTTGATTAAAAAAAAAAGAGAAGCCCAGCCCCAAGCAGCCCAGCCCCAAGCAGCCCAGCGTCAGAGACCCAGCCCAGCGAGGGAGACCCAGCCCAGACCAGCGTCAGAGGTGCAGCCCAGCCCGGAGTCGGACACCCAGCCCAGCCCGGAGACGAAGATGTCACCGATGTCGCCAAACGGAAAGCGCAGACACTGATCCCGGAGGAGGAGAACGACCAGCAACCAGCGCCCGCTTTGAGTCCCCATCGCACTGCCAAGTCCAACCACTACCCCTCTGGTCCCCCTTGCTGGCTCCTCCCCCCTGATACCTCCCTGTCCCCATGGCTCTTCCCCGTCTTTTCTTCGAGCTCACTCTCCCCCTGCCCACACCCCTCTCCCCTCACAACTCCCCCCCCAACACACCCCTCTCCCCCCACAACTCCCCCACCCCTCCACCCACACACCTCCCTCCTCCTGCATCTACCTCCGCCCACTCCCCCCTCCCCCCCACAAAATCCCCCACAACCACCCCCACCCCCACACCCGCCTGCCCCCACACCCACACCCCCGCCCCCACAATCCCCTGTCTCCACAGCCCCCCCACCTCCCCCACCCCCCACCCCCCCCCCCCCCCACCCCCCACCCCACCCCCCCCCCCCGCCACACACCCCACTTCCCCCCCTCCCTTCCCACACATGAAGAGGAGGGGGAGAGAGTGCTCGGGGATGAGGGGAAATGAGCCTCGCCTGTGCAGTTAGGGGCTATGTGTGTGTGGTGGAATATTGCGTTGGGGAACGGTTTGCGTTGGGGGAACGGGTGAGTGGCGGAATATTGCGTTGGGGAATGGGTTGCATTGGGGGACCTGGCCTCTCGTGTGACTGGGACCCAACAGGTCCCACTTAGTCTAGTCAATACTAAAACAAAACAAATTGTCATAAACAGCACAGAGTTGTGTTTTGCAAATCCTGTCCAAACAAATTTAAATAACAATTGGCCAGATTCCATTTCCTCACTGACACAGATAATCTCTGTGAAATTTAGAACATTTTTACAAGGCTTGGCAGGGTAGAACCAAAGATGATATTTTCCCCATCCTTGGTCGCTTAGAACAGGGATTTACAGTCTTGAATTAAGGGTTTAGCCATTCATGGCTGAGGAGAACTTTCTTTAGCCCTGTGAATCGTTAGATTTCTCTACCAGAGATGGTATAGCGAATCAGTTGAAGCATATATTTTAGACACATCTCAGTAATTATTTGGATTTAAGGAGATCAAAGGATATGATGTTAGAACAGGAAATGGCAATGAGGTAAAAGATCAGTCATGGTCATTTTAAATGAGGAGCAGAATGGTTTTCTTCTGCTTTTAATTTTTATGTTCCCTGCTTAATTTTACTAACAGGAAAAGAAAGCCACCTAAACTGTAAATTATAACAAAAGTAAAATTACAGCACAATAATGAATTGTACAGAAATTTAACCAAATGTGTTTAAAAGAATATTCATCACTGAACTTCTATAGTGCCCATACTTTGAGCATTTTGCCCACATTTTTATCATTTAGTTCAGAAGAAAGCCGCATTCGCTGCCCCCGCAGCTATGGAAATACTTAGTCATGGGGCAGTCAAACATGGCCATGAATCAAAGGAAGTCAGAAATGCATATTCAAAGCAGACACCACACGGAATCCGTTAAAAACCACCAAACCTATGCTTGTTATTCCCTTCCCAGTTGGAAAACAATGAGAAATAAAACAGAAGTAACATATGATTATGAACCAAAACTTAGCAAGAAATAACAGATTTGTGATTATAATTAGACCGTGTAACTGAAGCACAAGAACTTCAGTTATTACACTGTGTTTCTGACTTTATTTTACTTCACAGAGCATTGATTTATTAAACTACTCCACTCTTGTCTTCAAGTTTGAACACTCACGGGTATGTACACTCTTTTAGATTAAAATGGACATCCTCTCCTGTTGTTGGCTGGGGTACTGGGAACCTGCTGCTGGTCTCTGTCATCCTCACTCCTGCCCGTTGCTGGGGATCCGCTGTGAATTCCCACCCTTCGCTAATGTCTGCCAGAAATGAACCATCCCATGGCTGGTATGGAGATGCTGCCTGTGAGGGCAGGTGGTGGGCAGGACAGGGTGAAGGGTGCAGGTGCTCAAGGCTGGGACACAGGTTTCAGAGCTGCACCCTGCCCAGTGCAATGAGTGTAGACCAACACTGGGAACTGATAGCACATGCTTCATGTGTGGACAGACCGCCTGGATTCTACACGTTCTCTCAGCACCTTCTGATGTACATATTGGAAGCTGCCAACTCTCCCTCTCTCCCCAACCCCAATATTTCTCTGGGGTAACGAGATCAAGAAAGATTGCTGGCCATTAGGTCATACGGAATAGGAGTAGAATTAGGCCATTCGGCCCATCACATCTACGCATTCAATCATGGCTGATCTATTTCTCCGTCCTAACCCCATTCTCCTGCCTTCTCCCCATAACCTCCAACCCCTGTACTAATCAAGAATCTATCTATCTCTGCCTTAAAAATATCCACTGACTTTGCCTCCACAGCCTTCTGTGGCAAATAATTCAACAGATTCACTACCCTCTGACTAAATAAATCTCTCACCATTTCTGTCCTAAAAGAGCCTGTTCAGTGCCACCCCTGAGTATACTCAGGACATGGCCAATAGTTTCAAAAAAAGACTTGGCAGTGAACAGGTTAATTGTTACCATAATGAAATCTCCTGGGTGGGGAGAACCTGTGCATTGAAGGAAAGAGATAGGATGACAGCAGTTTCCATCACAACCAGGATGAGGGATTCCCGGATGTATGAAGCCTGCAGTGAGCTCACACTCATTGTACTGGAGAAGGTGCAGCCCTGTGCCTGAAATCTCATCGTTGAGTGGCTGCACCTCTCACTCCACCCCACCCAACACTAACTCTCACTGGTTGCATAACTGCACCAAACCATGGAATGATTCATTGCTAGATTTAAAGTAGGTTTCTGACACAGAAGCATGGATGGCCGGTGAGGGGTGGGGTTGGAGGCTCCAGCAGGTTTCCAATACAGCAGTAATGAGTCACTCTCTCTATGTAATGCCTTTCTATCCTGATTAGAGTCATAGTCATAGAGTGATACAGTGTGGAAACAGGCCCTTTGGCCCAACTTTCCCACACCGGCCAACATGTCCCAGCTACACTAGTCCCACCTGCTCACGTTTGGTCCTTATCCCTCCAAACCTGTCCTATCCATGTACCTGTCAAACTGTTTCTTAAATGTTGGGATAGTCCCAGCCTCAACTACCTCCTCTGTCAGCTTGTTCCATACACCCACCACCCTTTGTATGAAAAGGTTACCACTCAGTTTCCTATTAAATCTTTTCCCCATCACCTTAAACCTATGACCTCTGGTCCTCGATTCAGCTAATCTGGGCAAGAGATTCCAAGATCTGCCCAATCTATTCCTCTCATGATTTTATACAACCCAATAAGATCACCCTTCATCCTCCTGCGCTTCAAGGAAGAGAGTCCCAGCCTACTCAACTTCTCCCTATAGCTCAGACCCTCTAGCCCTGACAAAATCCTTGTACATTTTCTCTTTACCCTTTCCAGCTTGACAACATCTATCCTATAGCATGGTGCCCCGAACTGAACACAATCATGGTGCCCAGAACTGAACACAATCATGGTGCCCAGAACGGAACACAATCATGGTGCCCAGAACTGAACACAATCCTGATTACATTAACAATTCCATTTCTCGCACTGGTAATTTGCCAGGTACCAGTGCATGCCTAATTTATACATTCTGATCGCATTCGTTGATACTTATGATTAGTGTGATAAATTACTGATTTTTAACTGTCCAGCAGTATTCATGGACAGGTGCATTGATAGGAAGGTTTTAGAGGGATATAGGCCAAAAAGCAGGCAGGTGGGACTAGTGGAGAAGGGGCATCTTGCTCAGGATGAGCAAGTTGGGCCGAAGATCCTGCTTTTGCGTTGTAGGAATTGATAGCTCAATGGGTATTGGGCATAATCGCTTTAATACCCCTTTGATATTAATAACTGTTTGCATGAACTGAAGGGAAAGGA
The DNA here is from genome assembly GCF_010909765.2 of Amblyraja radiata. NCBI lineage: Eukaryota > Metazoa > Chordata > Chondrichthyes > Rajiformes > Rajidae > Amblyraja > Amblyraja radiata. The sequence goes on from NC_045960.1 coordinate 70,505,863, forward strand.
TGGACTTTATGCTTTAATGGTACTTAATGGTGAGCATGAAGATCCCTGATACTTCTAGTGCTCTTAAAGAAAAATAAAATGCATCAATGCAGCCATAGATTTTGCATTCAGGCAAAATGCCAAGCGCAGGGATGTGGCAAAGGTCTGTCCCATATAAAATAGCCCAACCTAAATATTCAGAAATATTAATGTGAGCATGAATACTGCTTTTTGAGAGTTAATCCCATTGACATAGGGTGCGGTTGGAAGTTAGCATTGTTAAGTAGGAATTGAAGGTTACAACAATTTCAATAGGAAACCACCTTGGAAAAAGATGTTGTGGGTAAAGAATAATTTCTGAATAACAACGTGTGAGATCTGCAAAAAGGGAGAGTGTTCACATTGCTACCTTTGTGAAATTGCTCTTTGAAGAAGCCAGGTAAAGACAGACTGTGTTCGTTGGAACAGGATGGCGGCTTTCCCAAATAAAACTGCACACTGTTAGCAGATGGAGTTGGCCAAAGCCACTAAGGATAGTTTAACACCTTACACATAGTAGAGGACTCATCCAACTGCTCGTCACCCACCTTTAGCTTGATAGGGAGGAGCATTTGCCCAGCAGAATGAGCGGTCAGCAAGTCTTTAGATGGATGGCCAGATGGTCAGAATATTTATGGTTTCAGAAATGGTTTCATTTGTGTACAATTCATTCTTGTGCTCTAGTTTTCCGTTTCATATAATTTACAGTTTAGGTGGCTTTTTCTTTTACTGTTGGCTAAATCAAGATGAGAACATAAAAATTAAAAGCAGCCGATCATTCTCACACCCATTATTGTTATTCCCATAGGTATTGTGGCAGTAATAATAGGAGGCTGGATGGGAGGGTATATACAGTACATCACATTTAGGTACAATTATATTAACTAGTAATCTGTACCAAAATGACAGGAAAAATATGTTGAAAATCAATACATATATGGATGTAAGTTTAGAATACTGTAAACAATTTTTGTTCATAACTGTTCAACTGTTAAACACATTCTTCATGTTCTTTGTTTTTTTAGTTTAGAGATGCAGCGTGGAAAGAGGCCCTTCAGCCCACCGAGTCCGCACCGACCAGCGATCCCTGCACACTAACACAATCCTACACACTCTAGGGACAATTTTTACATTTACACTAAGCTAATTAACCTACAAACCTGTATGTCTTTGGAGTGTGGGAGGAAACCAAAGATCTCAGAGCAAACACATGCACAACTCAGCACAACTAGACATTTTCTATGTGAATTTACTATTTGGGATTGACTGATTAGTGATGGTTACATTAAATATTGATTCATATATGACTGATCCAAGGCATTCATTGCATTGCAGCTATTTTGCAACTTTAAAAGCTGTGGAATCTTCTAAAATTATACGTGCACAAGCCTGGTTAGTTATTAATGTTGTGATATGCAAGTATCCCTTTCATTATTAAATTATTTTCCAGCAACTTTTCATTTTGATGATGACCAAAGGTTCAGAAAAAATAAACAATAAGAATTTTCCACCTTTCATTTCAGAACAATGGCAGGAATCTCAAGACAAAAAACTGTACAAATCAAACAACTATTCTCAAACATGGAGTTTCCATATTATATTCTGGTACCATGTGCTTCTACAATGGTGTTTGCTCTCTGAGTGCATCATAGTTCAACTGTGAAAAAAACCCAGCACTAAATAGCTGAAACCTTTCACTTGAGGCATTTAAAACATTGCCTGGAGAATTTGTGTTGAAATGTTTTAATAGGTATAAGAAACAGTTCCTGGATTGGTTATTATTGAAGATTTGCTTCCATGTCAAAATTGAAATATATTACAATTAATATATGCCGTGTTCTTATCCAGTGCTCCAATCCATTGTATCCTTAAGTCCACATTATCCAGGTAGCTGATATACTTGGTCAATGAACATTTCTCATAATTGATAGCTTAAAACTTTATTATTTACTTTTGGGGATGTGATTACAAAAGTAAATCACCCACATGGCGTTATATTGAACATAAAAATGTTCAAGTTTCTGATTACATCATGTCTAGAGAGAAGATCATGCCTGGGAAGAACAAACGTGTCAGTGTTTGGTTTCAATAAGCATTAGCATCAACACTGTTGGTGTGTTGGGAATATTTAAAGCAGGTAAGGATTTTCAGTTTAAATTGGCAGACTGTGTTTAGATGTTGGCTAATATTAGGCCCGTAGACAACATGTACATAAAACAGTAGTTCATTGTTTAAAGTCTTTTTAAACATATTGTCATCATGAGCATATAATTCAGATGTGGTAGAAATTAAATATTATGTGATTTCATTATTTTATAATTATGCTGGATAGGAACAAAAAAGGAGAGAGAACGTTTTTGACTTCTGGAGATGCAGCGCAGAAACAGGTCCTTCAGCCCACCGAGTTCATGCCAATCAGCGATCATACCATACATTAGCACTATCCTACACACTAGGGACGATTTACAATTATACCAAAGCCAATTAACCTACAAACCTGGACGTATTTGAAGTGTGGGAGAAAACCAGAGCTCCCGGGGAAAATCCACGTGGTCACAGGGAGAACGTACAAACTCCATACAGACAGCACCCATCGTCAGGATCGAACCCAGGTCTCTGGTGTTGTAAGGTAGCAACACTACCGCTGCGCCGCTGTACCTCTCAAAGAAGTCAGAAACGGACCTCTCTTTTTAACTTCAAAATTGAGGTCCAGATCATAACAATAAGAAACAACTTTATTAATGAAAGTGCAATAAATTGCAATGTGCACATAAAATCTTACAACCATGTAATACCATCAGGTTAAAAACACAGCCTTGAAAATTAAATGGAAACAAATTATTTTATTGGGTAATAATTCATGTTGAATGATGGGGTGGGGATGGCAAAGGCAGGGACAATGGTGGTTTATGTTCACTTATTGACAATGAGGTAAATAGGCAATAAAAATATGTACATTGATTAAAATAAAACCGCAGAGTTTTATATTCATGGTGCAAGGCAAAAATATTGTGAGGATAAAAATTATATATTGGGAGTTTTTAACATGTCATTGAGATTACGAGTATTAATTAAATTTCTTCATGTTTTTTATGGTTTGTTAACTCAATTAGTATGTTTATAAAATTAGCACAACTTTATTCAGGGCATTAATTTCAGTTTCCTTCACCTTGCCCATTGGCAGAGTACAAAAATAATGCTTCCCTCCTTCAATTCAGTCTGAAGATGGGTCCCGACCTGAAAGGCTACCTCTCCATAATCTCCGGAGATGCTGCCTGACCCATTGAGTAACTCTTACACACTTTGTATTTCCATTAATATATGTTCCATTGGCACAATATAATTTGTTTACAACAGACGTACTATTGCTTTTGACTCCCACCAAATCCTTTCTATACTACACCTCAGCAGTTTCCTGTAACCATAACAGGTGTACACACCTTCCTACTCTAACAATGCTGATGTTCCTTCATGCCTTTTCCATCCATGCTTTCAACTTTCCCTTCCAAGTATACTATTGTTTTCCTCCACCTTTTAAATCATTTTGAGTTGACCTTTTGCAGTGTGTAGGAAGGAACTGCAGATGCTGGTTTAAACCAAAGATAGACACAAAATGCTGGAGTAACTCAGCGGGTTGAGTTACTCCAGCATTATGTGTCTGTCCTTTTGCAGTAATGTAATCATATGTTGTGCAGTGGATCAAACCTTTACATTATTCCTCCTCGTCATTACACTCCAACCAGAGTGTGTTGAATGTGTTAAGGGCCTGTCCCACGAGCATGCGACCTGCATGCGGCAAGCGCGACGAAACCGGAAGTGGGGGCCGCGCGGAGGTCGAGTGATCCCCGTACAGGGCGGGTCCCACCAGCATGCGCCTGCATGCGGCGAGCGCGACCAAACCAGAAGCGGGGGCCGCACGGAGGTCGAGTGAGTGGCGTGAAGTTCGAGCGAAGTCCGCGGGACATTCGCGTGTGACGTACGTCGTCAAGACGCTGCGTACGGCGTCGATACGCTGCGCACGCCCGTCAAGGCGGTGCGTATGGCGTCGAGGCGGCTGCGGGCCGGCAGGCCGTTGCCACACAGAATTTTTGAACACGGTCAGTTTTTCGGAGCCCCGCGCGATGTCGGGACCAGCTCCGCACAACTCCATACGGCTCCGGCGATCGAAGTGGGACCAGCCCCGTGAGGCCGTAAGGCTCAAGCGACCACATTAATTTGCGCTTGCCGCATAGAATCGCATGCTCGTGGGACAGGCCCTTTAGTTTAACAATTGCAGCCAATTATGTGAAATGCATCACTACCTTCCATGATTACTGATATAAAAAAAGATCAAGCAAGATTCACTATCTTAGCTTGCCATACAATGTAACTTCTTGAAGGAATAACATATTTTTGCTTTCTAGTAGATATGTATATAGGAATTTCCTTATAAATTAACCTTGGCCTATTAAATAATTTATGAACAGGCTAAAACTACAGACAATAATCTTTCAAAAGCTGGATGTAAGAATGGCACTGTAAGGTATATTGCCAGAAGGATGCACCATCTGGTGAGTTTGCCTACTCCCTGCGGGTTGGGTGTCTATTATAAAAGTTAATGAGCCACAAGTAAATAATTGAAAGAAAACCATGAGTAAGTCCCAGAGTTTAAAGAACAAATAAATTATTGGAACAGTAGTGCTTTACGAAGCGGAGAGAAACTGAACAAATTTGCTATAGTTTATCCTAATTTAGAAAAAAAATAGAACTGTGATGTAATCCAAGACAAATAAAGTAGGAAAATATTATGGAAATATATATGTTTTTGCTATTGAAAAGCACTGTACAAAATCCAATTTTTACATTATTCTGAACTTTGTAATTCATGATGCACTTCTTTCAAATGCATTGTTGAAAGAAAACCCAGGAGTGGGAGATTGCAACCTTCACGTGGTCCGCCCTCTTTCGCCAATGCAATCAACCTGGCGTGCACAATCAAATAAGATCAAATAGAACAGGTTGTCCTGCAACTTTAGGCTGTGCACGCCATACGCAAGAAGAAGAAGAAGGAGAAAGAAAGCCCAACTGTACAGTATATACTTTTCTTGCATCAATAACTAAAGCACTTTTGGAGGAATCTCCTGAGGCAAATTTCCTATGGGTTTAAATTATTTTTGGTCTAGTGGACTAATTCAAGTCAAGTCCAGATTATTGTCATTTGCGCAAGTAATGTGAGGTACAGCTGCAATCAAAATCTATGTTCAAAAGTGCCTCCTGCGGCAGCTACAAACACAGACTTCAGTGTGCATCTGAGTCAAGCAGAGTTCTGCCCACGTTGCCAAAGTCCTGCCTGGCTGAAATTTGATTGCCTTATTTAAATACCACATACAGGTATGATGAATGTCACCCAGCAGTTAGAAATATGAATACAAAGAACAGGGACTGTTCATTGAGCAGCAAGTAACGGATAAAAACTGAAGTTCGGCAAGATCTACAATTGTGGTCTGTGGATCCCAAGAGAGCACTTTTCCACAAGTTCAGGCACAGCACCAGAACCACATTGCATTGTCAGCCCAGGATCTTCTTGCATGGTAGGCTGCTCCACTGCTGGCTCAATGCAATTACCACAATGTTTAAAAAAAAGCAAAATTACCAAGAAATTATCAGTTATTGAAATACAAACAATGTTCCATTGTTCTGATTCAAAGATTTTTCTTCAGCTAAAAGGTACTCTGCAGTTGATCACATACACTATTCCCAAATCTATTCTTGCCTCCCAAATGGAAATCGAGGATAAGGAAGAAATGCATAATTCTGTTAAATTTAATTTTTAACTTAAAATTTAAGATGTAGGGTACAGTCTGAAGGATTAGATACATAAATGAAAAAGTAAAACGGATGTGGTGACTTTTCTTTTTGGGTGGTTGAGGCTATTCCCACGAGCTCTTTGGTGCCAGGCATCCTCCTCCCTCCCTCTTCTTTACATGAGAAGAAGGCGTAACTGGCGAGAACAATGTCCATCCCTGATTAATTTTCGGCAGATGGGACTGAAGGATGATAAATCCCCTGGGCCGGATGGTCTGCATCCCAGGGTCCTCAGGGAGGGGGCTCTAGAAATAGTGGGCGCACTGGTGATCATTTTCAAATATTCCATAGTTTCAGGATCAGTTCCTGTGGATTGGAGGATAGCTAATGTTATCCCACTTTTCAAGAAAGGAGCGAGAGAGAAAACAAGGAATTACAGACCAGTTAGCCTGACTTCGGTGGTGGGAAAGATGCTGGAGTCAATTATTAAAGAGGCAATAATGGGGCATTTGGATAGCAGTAAAAGGATTAGTCCAAGACAACATTAGAAACATAGAAACATAGAAATTAGGTGCAGGAGTAGGCCATTCGGCCCTTCGAGCCTGCACCGCCATTCAATATGATCATGGCTGATCATCCAACTCAGTATCCCGTACCTGCCTTCTCTCCATACCCTCTGATCCCCTTAGCCACAAGGGCCACATCTAACTCCCTCTTAAATATAGCCAATGAACTGGCCTCGACTACCCTCTCTGGCAGGGAGTTCCAGAGATTCACCACTCTCTGTGTGAAAAAAGTTCTTCTCATCTCGGTTTTAAAGGATTTCCCCTTTATCCTTAAGCTGTGACCCCTTGTCCTGGACTTCCCCAACATCGGGAGCAATCTTCCTGCATCTAGCCTGTCCAACCCCTTAAGAATTTTGTAAGTTTCTATAAGATCCCCTCTCAATCTCCTAAATTCTAGAGAGTATAAACCAAGTCTATCCAGTCTTTCTTCATAAGACAGTCCTGACATCCCAGGAATCATTGATTTATGAAAGGGAAATCATGCTTGACAAATCTTCTGGAATTTTTTGAGGATGTGACAAGTAAAGTGGATGAAGAGGAGCCAGTGGATGTAGTGTATCTAGACTTTCAGAAAGCCTTTGATAAGGTTCCGCAAGGGAGACTGGTGACTAAAATTAGGGCACATGGTATTGGGGGTAGGGTGTTGACGTGGATAGAAAATTGGTTGGCAGACAGGAAGCAAAGCGTAGGAGTGAACGGGTCCTTTTCAGAATGGCAAGCAGTGGTGAGTGGAGTGCTGCAAGGCTCGGTGTTGGGGCTGCAACTGTTTATCATATATATTAATGATTTGGAAAAGGGAATTAGGAGCAACACTAGCAAGTTTGCGGATGACACAAAGCTGGGTGGCAGTGTGAACTGTGAAGAGGATGTTAGGAGATTGCAGGGTGATCTGGACAGGTTGAGTGAGTGGGCAGATGTGTGGCAGATGCAGTATAATATAGATAAATGTGAGGTTATCCACTTTGGTGGCAAAAACAAGGGGGCAGATTATTATCTCAATGGGGTTAGGTTAGGTAAGGGGGAGGTGCAGCGAGACGTGGGTGTCCTTGTACACCGGTCACTGGAAGTTGGCGTGCAGGTACAGCAGGCAGTGAAGAAAGCTAATGGAATGTTGGCCTTCATAACAAGAGGATTTCAGTATAGGAGTAAAGAGGTTCTTCTGCAGTTGTATAGGGCTCTGGTGAGACCACATCTCGAGTATTGTGTACAGTTTTGGTCTCCTAATTTGAGGAAGAACATCCTTGTGATTTAGGTAGTGCAGCGTAGCGCACTGCAGTGCAGCGTAGGTTCACGAGATTGATCCCTGGGATGGCGGGACTGTCATATGAGGAAAGATTGAAAAGACTAGGCTTGTATTCACTGGAGTTTAGAAGGATGAGGGGTGATCTTATAGAAACATATAAAATTATAAAAGGACTGGACAAGCTAGGTGCAGGAAAAATGTTCCCAATGTTGGGCGAGTCCAGAACCAGGGGCCACAGTTTTAGAATAAAGGGGAGGCCATTTAAGACTGAGGTGAGAAAAAACTTTTTCGCCAGAGAGTTATGAATTTATGGAATTCCCTGCCACAGGGGGCAGTGGAGGCCAAATCACTGGATGGATCTAAGAGAAAGTTAGATAGAGCTCTAGGGGCTAGTGGAATCAAGGGATATGGGGAGAAGGCAGGCACGGGATATTGATTGGGGACGATCAGCCATGATCACAATGAATAACGGTGCTGTCTCAAAGGGCCGAATGGCCTCCTCCTGCACCTATTTTCTATGTTTCTATGTTTCTATGATTGTGAGTCGGTATCTTAAATTGCTGCAACTGCAGTATTAAAGATTCTTAAATGCCACTATTGTATCTGCATCCACCACCATATCTAAAAGCTTCTTAAATGTTACTATTCCATCTACCTCTACCATCACACCTGGTACAAGCTGCACATCTCTTTTTAACTTTGCTTCTCTCGCCTTAAAGCTATGCCTTCTATCTTTGGCATCTCCACCCTGGGAAAAAGGTTCTGACTGTCCATGTTAGATACAGGTAGACAAAAATGCTGGAGAAACTCAGCGAGTGCGGCAGCATCTATGGAGCGAAGGAAATAGGCAACGTTTTGGGCCGAAACCCTTCTTCAGACCGAAGAAGTGTTTTGGCCCGAAATGTTGCCTATTTCCTTCGCTCCCCATAGATGCTGCCAGTGGGGCAAGCAGCATCTTCTGCTGGCGTACAAATGTACAGTAGAGAGCAGACTGGCTGGTTGCATGACGGCTGGTTTGGCAACTCCTACATCCAGGAACGAAGGAGATACCAGAGAGCGGTAAGGCGCTGTCCCACTTGGCGATTTATTCGGTGACTGCTAGTGTCATATCAGTGTCGCCAAAAGATTTTGAACATTTCAAAATCCAGTGGTGACAAAAAACATGTTGAAAAAACACTGCACGTCATACGTCATCATGCTACGTCACCGCCGCATCACGGCGCGTCACGCCGCAAATATTTTGTTGACCTGATACGTCAGTCAATGATGCCGGCAGTCGCTGAAAAAATCAGCAAGTGGGACAGGCCCTTTAGACACCACACGGTCCATTACAGGTTCTGAACTCCCAACCATTGGAGGGATCTATAGATGGCACTATCTCAAAAAGGCAGCCAAAAGCACTGACCCACAGAACCTGGCCACGCTCTCATTTTGCAACTACCATCGGGAAGAATGTACAGAAGCCTGAAAATAGTGACTATTAGTTTCAAGAACAGCCTCTTCCCAGCAGCGATCAGCATTATGAACACTACACAATACTAACATCAGCAACTATGATCTTGTATGGACTGTGTCTTTGCTTGTACTACAGACATTGGCTTTTGCACTGTTATCGTTACCAAGTATTACGTTATTAATTTATTAGATGTTTTATTATTATATATTTATCTGTGTGTTATTGCATTTATATGCCTTTTAAATCTCTTACATTTACTGTGCGCTTCAATGTTTTCCTGGTTCCCTCGCTATGGTCCCTTACTCTGTTGGTAGTGGATCTGCATAGATTTGGTGGAACAGTGAGAATTATTCCATGAGATCATCTTCCTATGCCACAGATCTTTTTAGATCGTCCTAATCACCTCCTCATCCCACCCTTTAAGATTGGGGCAAGAGCATTGAAGGGACTTGAAAATGTTGGGGAGATTTTATCAAAATGTAAAGTTCAATTTCCACACTTTTGCAAAATACATTTAAAGAATGTTATCCTCAAATTTGTGGGTCATTTATTAAGATGAATTGTTTCCGCCACAGTGTTTTTATTCCACTACATTTAATTTGTAGATTATTAATAATTAGAGGAGGACAAATGATGATGTTTAAGGCAGACAAACAATATCAGAATGAAGCTAAGTATAACTCAGTTAGATGCCACAAAGTGCTCAGTACACTATACTAACAATACGCCTATTCCAGTTTATCAACTAATCAACATCTTAACATAATATTTCATATCCCAGGCATCATATAGGTTGGCCTTGTCTGAATGTGAATGCTAATTTATTATCAGATTAAGGCAAGAGTTACTACTCAACTATTCTCCCAATTTATTATCTACAGTGCTGAAATAAACAGAGGAAAAAACCTACAGCTGAGCTAGTTTGGGCGTGGAGGGGAAAGAGCATCTGTCAAAACTTACTGCAACACTTGCACCTCTAAATATTATTTTAATTTATTGCTAGACGTAATCTTGTTAATACTGAAGAATGCATGAATATAAAAACCTCCCTTATCCACTTATTACCTGCCAGGCTTTGTCCTGATGCCTACCAGATGCAGGAAGATTGCTCCCGATGTTGGGGAAGTCCAGGACCAGGGGTCACAGCTTAAGGATAAGGGAGAAATCCTTTAAAACCGAGATGAGAAGAACTTTTTTCACACAGAGAGTGGTGAATCTCTGGAACTCTCTGCCACAGAGGGTAGTCGAGGCCAGTTCATTGGCTATATTTAAGAGGGAGTTAGATGTGGCCCTTGTGGCTAAGGGGATCAGAGGGTATGGAGAGAAGGCAGGTACGGGATACTGAGTTGGATGATCAGCCATGATCATATTGAATGGCGGTGCAGGCTCGAAGGGCCGAATGGCCTACTCCTGCACCTAATTTCTATGTTTCTATGTTTCTATGTCCTGCCCTGACCTCTTTTCCAACTTTCCGACTCAGACTCTTAATCAGTCCAAAGAAGGGTCATGATCCTAAACATGGCCTATCGTGTACGCCAGAGATGCCGCCTGTCCCTCGGTGTTACTCCAACACTTTGTGTTCTGCATAAGAGCCCAGCATCTGCAGTTCCTTGTGTCCACCCCATTAATATAGGTTCAGTGTCTAAGTCAAACATTGTGATGTAGTCACATTAATACGTCAACATATTTCATATTATTTCATATCCCAGGCACCATGTTTTGTCTGAATGTGGATGCCATTTTATTGTCAGCTTATGACAAGAGTTACTACTCAACTATTCTCCCAACTTATTATGCATAGTGCTTAAAAAAAATCAGAGACAAACCTACAAATGTTGAGAAGGTTGGTGGTAAAGATCCAAAATTTTAGGTGGAAAATTATTTGGACAATGCTGCTGATAGGAGGCGTTGTCTAATACGTTGCTGCAAGGGCTTCTTTTGAAGAGCAATTTACAGCTGGAATTTGACCAATCTCTTCAATAGATTGATGGTATGATAAAATGGTACTGATCTGTTCACACTGGTCAGATATTTGGAGTAACTGGCTCAATACCACCTTTTATTACCACCACCACCTCTCCCCCCCCCCCCCCCCCCTACACTTTTTCTCCAGAGGAACAACCTCTACGCAGGCTTGTGAGCCAGCCATGGCTCAGTTTGTCATGCATTCACTGAAATCGTGGACTCCAACTTTGTAAACATGAGCACAGGGCTAGACTGACATTACGGGGGCAGTCCCGATGGAGGGCTGGGTTGTTGAGTTGTTGACCTCCAGGTGATATAATGAATGAGGCCCTGTTTGCTCAGGCATAATGTTTGTTATTTCTGTCTATTAAGTTCAATAATACTGATTGTCTGAGCATTATCATGAAGCTGTTTGTGTCAGTTTATCAAATTGCTGCTGCATTTCCTACATTACAACTAACTGCTGCACTGCAGTATACCTAGAGGTTGTGCAAGGCACTATGTAAGTGGTGGACAAAAAGTGATTGCACATGTGGGAATCTGGATGAAAATACAAAATATTGGTGGAAGTCGTTTTCATTGCCCCTCTCACAGTATCTCTCTCATTTTCACTTTTAGCGTTGATTTTTTCCCCCTTTCTTTCATTAGTTAACAATCAAGATTCGAATGACAGATAAGCATCAGTTATATTGCATTCTCTAAATAACACAAAGTTGGACTTTGATAAGCATTTGGTTGATCTACTGTTGATATAGATTGAGAGGCTGGCCAATCATGTATTGTTCTGTGGTGCAATCAGATTCAGATCCAAAACTTTATTGTCATTGTGCAGTGTACAAGTACAGAGACAACGAAGTGCAGTTAGCATCTCACCCAGAAGTGCGAACACAGAATAATATAACAGAAACAAATATATATGTATATACAGTAGCAGTAGTGCAATTTTCGGGGGGTGGGGGGAGTGTCCGAGGGTGGGAGGGATGACTGGCAATCACCAAGGTGCAGAGTTAAGTAGGGTAACAACAGCAGGGAAGCAGCTGTTCCTGAACCTGCTTGTCCGGGAACGGAGAGACCTGTAGCGCCTCCCAGAAAGAGGGTAAACAGTCTGTGGTTGGGCTGAGAGCAGTCCTTGACGATGCTGCACGCCCTTCGCAGACATCGCTTGCTCTGGACAGACTCAATGGAGGGGAGTGAGGAACCGGTGATGCGTTGGGCAGTTTTCACCACCCTCTGCAGTGCTTTCCGGTCGGGGACAGAGCAGTTGCCATACCATACTGTGATACAGTTAGTAAGGATGGCTGGTATATATTGTGGCTGGTAATCATTATCTGCTGTGCAATTAAAACATCAGTTACTTCACATGTTTGTGCACCAACTCAGGGAGGTACCAAAACTTATCTGAACTAAGGAGAACCAAGAAACTGATATTGACTTTAGAAGAGGAAGGATAGACCCGTCTTCATCAACGGATCACTGCTGGAGAGAGCCAACAACTTCAAGTTCCTGCGTGTTCATACATCTGAAGATCTGTTCAGAGCCCAACACAGAAATGTAATTATAAAGACAGCCCATCAACGCCTCCACTTCTTTAGAAGATTGAGGAGATTTGAGTAGTAAGTAAGTACATTTTATTTATATAGCACGTTTAAATCAACTTGTGTTGAAACCAAAGTGCTTTACATAGAAGAAATAATTAAGTTTCCGTACATCCATAGAAAAAATTAAAAATAAGAAAAAATGACACAACACATTGTAGAATTCAACATGAACGTCCCCCCACAACAGAATCAAACTTTTCCACTATAGGGAAAGGCATCAAAATGTTCAGTCCTCTTCCTCTGTGAATCACCTGAGGTCGGGGCCTATTGTGGCCTCTGCAGCCAGTCCGATGTTTTCAGGCCCTCTTGCCGGAAAGCTGGAACTCCGGCGTCGGGTGAACACTCCTCAGCAGCTTGGAATGTCTGAAGCGGCCGCTTCCTCCCCGGAGACCGCGGCACCTGGTCGACATGTGCTGATGAATACTCTTCTGAAATTGTACTGGTGTATGGTAGAAAGCATATTGACTGGTTGCATCATGGCCTAGACTCGAATGCACAGGAGCCACAGCGATTGCAAAAGTGGTGGACACCTGCCTAGTCTATCACAGGTGTTGACCACCCCACTATCAAAGGGATCTATAGGAGGAATTGACTCAAAAAGCAGCCAGCATCATCAAAGACCCACACCATCCTGGCCATTCTCTCATTTTACTTCTGTCATCGTGATGAAGGCATAAAAGCCTGAAAACTAATGTCCAGGTTCAGGAATGGATTCTTCCCAATGACCATCAGGCTATTGAACACTACGAACTCCAACTAAACTCAAAACTGCCTTGTTTGCACTAGGGACTTTGGGCTTTGTTTTCATTTGCACTATATTGCAATTTTTATTTATTGAACTTGTTTTAAACTTTATTATATTATCTATTGATTACTGTGTTTACAAACCTGTTATGCTACTAGAAGTACTAATTTCATCGTTCTGTTTCGGTATATATGACAATAAAACACGACTTTCATGAAGTTCTATTTATTAACTTACTTTAAAAGTTCTTATTACCATTTTCTCATGATTTCATCATTTTCACGGTAACACCAAATTATAAAATAGGAAACAGAAAATTAGCTCTATTAAAGCATGCTATTGTTTAAGCCCAAGGCAAACACCCTTCCACCTGTCCATTGTCCCTTGGATTGTTATTTAGCTTTCCTTTATCTGAACCACACCATCATATGGCGTGGAAGCATCTTCTTCAGCCTTTGTGCCTGTGCCATCAAGCACCCAACTGCATTCATCCTGATTTTCCTCACATATCCCCATCAATAGTCCTCCCCACTTCTTTCCACATCCCCACCCTGCATTCTCAATCATATTAAATATGTAAATAAATAGGTAAATACCAAAGTGAGATAGAAAAAAACATGGCAGCACAGTGGCGCAGCTGGTAGAGCTGCTGCCTCACAGCACCAGCAACCTGGGTATGATTCTCACCAACGGTACTGTATGTGTGGAGTTTGCACGTTCTTCCCATGACGACACTGCTTTCCTCTTGGTGCTGCAGTTTCCTCCCAAGACATGCAAGTTTGTAGGTTAATCAGTCTATGTAATTATTCCTAATGTGAAGGGAGTGGATGTAAAAGTGGACAGTCCACCCAGGAAGCATCTTAACACAAAGCACTTGCTACTTCCCGGTAAGTTTGAATACACGGCTTTGTTTCCATTTAAGCAGCAAATTCCAGGCCATAATTTTTCCACTGCTGACACCCGATTCACATGTTGGTACAATAAAAATAAAAGTAGTCCAAATAAAATGGTTTCATATATCTGAAAGTGACAGCAGAAAGTGTAGGAATTTGAATCCTTATTTACTTTTAAGGCAATAAATCTATAAGATGGCAGAAGGCTTCAGCATTAAGTAAAATCTCTTTAACCAACATGAATAGTTTGTTGCCTTACTCTGTTGGTTGTTCAACGCTGAACATGTTTGAAGTTCAGATTAGTAAGGTACATCAGCATCAGGAAGCTTTGGAGATACCCATCATTCTTTGACTGTGACTGAACAATGGCTTGGCTATTGAAAGCTTTTTTTGGAAGATCAGATTAGTAAAAGCGATAGAGTGGGTTTAACATAGATGAGCTGGTGATGATATATGACTTCTACAGATTCTAATGCTTTCTCTTTTCATAAATCCCATTGCTGAAGTACTACAATTCCATGAAGCATGGGCCCCTCATTATTTTAGCTTATTTGGCCCATATCAATATAATACAACTGGCTCCTAACTAATACAACTGGCTCCTAACTGATTATCGTTCCTTTTACACCTTCTCACAATATGGGTATTTCTGACACCCCAAAGATTACTCATCATTTACAAGTGTGTAAGCCAAGTGGACTATCCACCATTTGACTGGGTGATAGCAGGCAAAAAAATTCAAGTGACTGACTTAAAACATCACATGTGATTAGCGTCCTTTCCACCATTCTAAACATTCACACCGTGGCTACCATTTTCAAAAAGCACTTTTCCAGGTTACTCAGATAGCAACCCCACAACCTCATTCACTAAGGAGGTTAACTTGCCAACTGAGCCATTCGGAGACTTAAGATAGATGCAAAATGCTGGAGTAACTCAGTGGGACAGGCAGCATCTCTGGAGAGAAGGAATGGGTAATATTTGAAGACCAGTCTGAAGAAGGATCTTGATCTGAAATGTTACCCATTCCTTTTCTCCAGAGATGCTGCTTGTCCCGCTGAGTTATTCCAGCATTTTGAGTCTATCTTCGGTTTGAACCAAGTCATGTCAAGTGAGTTTATTGTCATGTGTCCCTGTATAGGACAATGAAATTCTTGCTTTGCTTAAGCACACAGAAAATAGTAGGCATTTACTACAAAACAGATAAATATGTCCATATACCATGATATAAATATATACACACATGAATAAATAAACTGATAAAGTGCAAATAGCAGAAAGTGGTTATTAATAATCAGAGTTTTGTCCGAGCCAGGTTTAATAGCCTGATGGCTGTGGGGAAGTAGCTATTTCTGAACCTGGTTGTTGCAGTCTTCAGGCTCCTGTACCTTCTACCTGAAGGTAGCAGGGAGATGAGTGTGTGGCCAGGATGGTGTGGGTCTTTGATGATACTGCCAGCCTTTTTGAGGCAGCGACTGCGATAAATCCCCTCGATGGAAGGAAGGTCAGAGCCGATGATGGACTGGGCAGTGTTTACTACTTTTTGTACCCTTTTCCTCTCCAGGGCGCTCAAATTGCCGAACCAAGCCACGGTGCAACCGGTCAGCATGCTCTCTACTGTGCACCTGTAGAAGTTAGAGAGAGTCTTCCTTGACAAACCGACTCTCCGTAATCTTCTCAGGAAGTAGAGGCGCTGATGAGCTTTTTTGATAATTGCGTTAGTGTTCTTGGACCAGGAAAGATCTTCAGAGATGTGCACGCCCAGGAATTTGAAGCTCTTGACCCTTTCAACCATCGACCCGTTGATATAAATGGGGCTGTGGGTCCCCCTCCTACTCCTTCCAAAGTCCACAATCAGTTCCTTGGTTTTGTTGGTGTTGAGGGTCAGGTTATTGCGCTGGCACCATATGGACAGTTGCTCGATCTCCCTTCTATATTCTGACATCCCCATCAGTGATACGCCCCACAACAGTGGTGTCGTCGGCAAACTTGATGATGGAGTTCGCACTGTGGTTGGCTACGCAGTTATGGGTATAGAGTGAGTACAGCAGGGGGCTGAACACGCAGCCTTGAGGTGCTCCCGTGCTGATTGTTATCGAGGCTGACGCATTTCCACCAATACGAACAGACTGTGGTCTGTGGATGAGGAAGTCGAGGATCCAGTTGCAGAGGGATGCGCAGAGACCCAGTTCTGCGAGTTTGGTAACCAGTTTGGAGGGGATGATTGTGTTGAATGCCGAGCTGTAATCGATGAATAACAGCCTGACTTATGAGTTTTTGTTGTCCAAGTGGTCCAGTGCGGAGTGGAGGGCCAGTGAGATCGCATCCACCGTTGATCTGTTGTGGCGGTAAGCGAACTGCAGTGGGTCCAGGTTTTTGTCGAGGTAGGAGTTGATTTGCTCCATGATCAGCCTTTCAAAGCACTTCATCACCACCGGCGTTAGTGCCACTGGTCGATAGTCATTGAGGCACGTCACCTTACTCTTCTTGGGCACCGGTATAATTGATGCCCTTTTAAAGCAGGTGGGGACCTCAGACCTCAGAAGTGAGAGGTTGAAAATGTCCGTAAAAACTCCAGCCAGTTGGTCCGCACAGGTTTTTAGAACACGACCGGGTATACCATCAGGACCAGGTGCTTTTCGGAGGTTCACCCATCTGAAGGATTTCATGACGTCGGCCTCTGTGACTGAGACTGAAATGCCATCACAGCGAATGGGGGATCGGGAAGGCACATCAGTATTCTCCCTGTCAAAGCGTGCGTAAAACGCATTGAGCTCGTCAGGGAGTGATGTTTCACCGACATTCGAGCTGCCTCCTGGTTTCGCCTTGTAGGAGGTGATTGCATTCAGATTCAGATTGCATCTGCAGTTCCTTCCTACACATTAAGAGACTGAAGCTGGTTGATATAAATGTCTTTATTTACCAAGACCCTCATGGGCAGAATTTCCAAACTCAGAGTAAGTCTTTATCTTTTTTTAAAAAACAGAAAGGAACAATGAACAATTACCTACAGTTTCAAAAGCTATAATTATCAACTTAGCTTTAACATTTTGAGTGTAGACAGGTAGCTTTGCAGAATTACTTATGTACAATGGTTCCCACTGTAGCTGCCAAAACACCTCTGAATAATCAAACTCCTTTGCTGGGACAAACTGATTCATATGGCTGGTCTCGAAGCTTCTGAGGCAAGAAACCCAGACATCCAAAATACACCTCTTTTGTTGGAGTGTTGAGGGATGGCTCCCTGGATACACAAACAAGACAATATTATAAGACCAGATAAACTATGCATTGAATGGCAGGGCTATGCCTTTAACAATATGTTAATACATGAGATTGGCCACTCTTAATGTTTTTCCTGATCTCTTCATGGAGATTTCCATAAGTCAACTAACATGTATATTCTACTGTCTTCAAGGGCACTGCTCAATATGTCCCACATCCAATGATTGGCTTCAATATCCTTGCAAGTTAACTTGTGAACAGGTTGTTTTGCCAATTTGAAGATTGGTTGGTATTTTCATAAATATTTCCTATCTACATAATTCCATAACTCCTGAATACCCACCAACAGCAGGTGTACATAAACTCCACCACATGAAGTTGTACAGTCTGAATGGTGGCCGATTAGGAAAAGGGGAGATGTAACGAGACCTAGATGTCATGGTACACCAGTCATTGAAAGTAGGCATGCAGGTGCAGCAGGCAGTGAAGAAAGCGAATGGTAAGTTAGCATTCATAGCAAAAGGATTTGAGTATAGGAGCAGGGAGGTTCTACTGCAGGTGTACAGGGTCTTGGTGAGACCACACCTGGAGTATTGCGTACAGTTTTGGTCTCCTAATCTGAGGAAAGACATTCTTGCCATATATTGAATTGGAGGGACGTCAGAGACGCCAGAATTTAAGAATTGTTGGTGCTCAAGAAGGCAAAGAGGGGAATAAAGATCTCCGTGATTTTGCTGCGGGCTTATTATAAAAAGTCTTAAATTTAGATCAAAAGCCTCTACTAGGTAGGGCACACAGAGCACTGAGACGTCGCCCAAGTATGAGCGCCCCCCCCCCCCCAAGACAACTGATAGTGAAGGTGCAATATGACCATGTTTTGGATGATATTATGAAAAAAAATTGTTGGCAGCAGAAACCTCTTATTTGAAGGAGACAAAATCAGTATATTCAGAGATTATCCTGTAGAGGTCGCCAGGCGGAGAGTGCTTTTTACTGAGACAAAAGGAATCCTTAAGAAGATACAAAACGTGAGATATGGACTGATGTATCCTGGACATAAATGCTGGACTTGCCAGCAAAATTCACAACCACGGTAAGAAACTTAATTTACCCCCATGATATAAATTCATTATCAAAAGTGGAAAACTCCATTATCATCAAAATGCCTGAGCCAAATACCTCTAGTGACTGACAGTCTCAATTGGTAAAATTCTCCTCCCTGAAGCACAATATATTATGTGTAATTTCTTCACCAGGGCCTTGAGTAGGAAAAATGCAGGCCGATACAGTGAAGTACCAAGTTGTATCTCACTTTTAGGGACACTAATCTTTTGAAGAGACATTAAACTGAGCCCTCAGGAGTATGACATTATTTCATTATTGAGGTATCCCAAATGGTATAGCCAGTGTTTACCACTAATTAGAGTCACTTAAACAAATTAACCAACCATTACTAGATTAGTTTTCATAGGAAATTGCATATTAGCTGTCCCAATTTCCTCCATTGCAACAATGATTAACAAATGCAAGGCCATGAGCATAATCAAGGACCAGTCTCACCCCGGTCATGCTCTCTTATCCCCTCTCCCATCAGGCAAGAGATACAGAAGTTTACACCTCCTGAATGAAGAACAATTTCTTCCCAGTTATAATCAGACAACTGAATGGTCCTCTCATCAGCTAATCATTACCCCACTAGTGAGGTCCTGACCTCCCAACTACCTCATTGGAGACCTTTGAACTATTTTTAAATCGGACTATATCAGACTCTATCTTGCACTAAATGTTGTACACTTTATCCTTTATCTATATGCTATAGACAGCTTGATTGCAATCATGTAGAGTCTTTTCTTTGACAGGGTAGCATACAAACAGAAGCATTTCACTGTACCTCAGTGCACGTGACAATAATAAAACTAAACTAAAATAATTAGCACACCCAGCTACAGGAAAGATGTAATTTAAGTTGGAAAGGGTGCAGAAGAGTTTCACCAGGATATTGCCTGGACCTCCAGGCTTGAGTTGTAGGGAGATTTAGGGAGAGTTTGGGTAGACTGGAGCTTATTTCTTTGGTGTGTAGGAGGCTGAACGACAAAC
The DNA here is from genome assembly GCF_010909765.2 of Amblyraja radiata. Lineage (NCBI taxonomy): Eukaryota > Metazoa > Chordata > Chondrichthyes > Rajiformes > Rajidae > Amblyraja > Amblyraja radiata. Next base: position 70,525,453 of record NC_045960.1, read on the forward strand.
TTTTTACGGTGCACAAGATCATGAGAAGCATAGATAAAGTGAACACTCACAGTCTTTTTTCCAGGGTACAGGATTCTAAACCTTGAGGGCATAGGCTTGGGGTGAGAAGGAAGAGACTGAAGAGGGACCTCAAGTACAAATGTTTCACTAGGAATGAAGAGAGTATATGGAATGAGCTGCAAATGAAACTATAGAAGAAAATGCAATTGCAATGTTTGGACAGATACTGTATATGGATATGAAGAGTTTAAAGGGCTATGGGTCAAATGCAGGCAAATAAGAATAGCCCAGTATGCTAACTTGGTTGGCATTGACAAGCTGCACAGACAGTCGGGCTGGATTCATGCAGTACAGCTCTGAGAAACTATGACCAGGAAGTACTGGTAATTGCTACGATCACCCCCCGTATGCAGACAAGTAGCTGCAAGTACATCTCTTTTCTTGCTTTTGTTTTACATGTACGGTGAATGAGGATATTTCATTCTGACTTAATCATCACAGAATGTGCATCTGTGTGCAAATTAACAAATTGAAATCACAGTTGAGTTTTCATCTGAATTCGCAACAGATCTAGGAAATCACCTTTTGTAATGTTTCTAGATCCATGAATATCAAAAGGTAGATATTGGAGGCTGGTAATATCTTGGTAAATTACTGTTGTGTTGAATCTCTCTTTCATTTATTCATAAATTACTCTTTGCTTAACAAAAAATATAAAAGGGATTAAAAAGGTAATGTTTTAATTTATTGAAAACTCTGAAATAAAAGGCTAATATGCGGGCAATCTGATGATAGGAGATTTTATAATATGATACTGCGTTGTCTCATTATTAAACTCAATAAATTCCAATGTCACAGATGGTTGGTGAAACATATGATTTAATCTAAGGGCAAATCAGTCTACAACTGGCCACCAGTTCCCTGCAAGCAACAAAATTAGATACAAATGAAAAATAATAAAGAATATAATCGACAATTGACCTCCTGTTTGTTGCAAATAAACAAAAATTAACAAAATATATTTGACAATAATGTGGAATATTAAAATAATGTATTATTCCTAATCATCTCACATTGCTTGGTCACCACGTTAATTTAGCTTTAAATCTTCTTTACAATTTGGCTTGAAATACCTGATTTATTTTTGTATTAATTGCAATTAAACATCTGTTCCAAATTTCTGGCCTGGCATTAATAATAATAATAATAAGTTTTATTTATGGGCGCCTTTCAAGAGTCTCAAGGACACCTTACAAAATTTAGCAAATAGAGTAAAAACATGTAAGCGGAATGAAATAAATAGTAAAGACATCACCAGTACACAAATTAAAGACAGAATTCAATCCAAAAACAAAAATCAAAAACACAATATGAAGTTGTTGACTTATGTTCAGAGTGGCCGGATTGATTTGCATTAATAGTCCTTTCATCTTGCATTTTGATGTCTACCTGTGGTAGCCAATATCTAAACAATTCATAAGACCATAAGACATAGGAGCGGAATTAGGACACATGGCCCATCAAGTTTACTCCGCCATTCAATAATGGCTGATCTATTTTTCCCTCTCAACCCCATACATCTACTTTCTCCCCATAACCTTTTATCGCCCTTATTAATCAAGAACCTATCAATCTCCACTTTAAAGATACCCAATGTCGGCCTCCACAGATGTCTGTTGCAAGTAATTTCAGTTTCACCACTCTCTGGCTAAAGAAATTCTTCCTCATCTCCATTAATAGGTACATCCTTTCACTCAGAGGCTAAATCCTCTGGTTTTAGACTCTCTCATTACTGGAAACATCATTTCCATGTCCACTCTATCTACTGTAGGCCTTTCATTATGTAGAAGGTTTCAATGTACAGGCCACAAACTTTCAAAGGCTCATCATCTGTTAATCCAATCATCCCCAGGATCATTCTTGCAAACCACCTCTAGACGCTCCCCAATGTCAGCACATTCTTCTGCAGTTTTAGGGTCCAAAACTGCTCACAATACTCCAAATGCGGCCTCACCAGTCCCTTATAAAGCCTCAACATTGCATCTTTGCTTTTATATTCTCGTACCTTTGAAATGAATGCTAACAATTATTTGCTTGCCTTGTTGCTGACTTTCAAAATGACCTTTTGGGAATCCTGCATCAGCACTGAAGTCCCTTTCCTTCTCCTATTTCTAAATTCTCTAGCCATCTAGAAAATAGGCCATGCCTTTATTTATTTTATCAAAGTATTCCATTGGCCATTTATTTGCCCTCTCTCCCAAACTGTCCAAGTCATTCTGCAGACTCTCTGCTTCATCAACACTACCTGTCCCTCTGCCTATATTCATGTCAGCCGCAAAAGCCATCAATTCCATCATCCAGATAGTTAACATACAAGGTGAAAAGTAGTGGACCCAACACCGACTTGAGAAGCCTAGGGGCTTAACAATAATCATAGCCCTCTTACAACATGAAAGGTCCTCACATGCACCTTCTATTCTCATGGACTTGTCAGCAAGTGCATCTAGTTCTAATAATGCACTCTGATCAGCACTAAATCTTGAATTGGTGATTATTATTAATTTTTTTTAATTTGTATTTTTATTAGAAGCAATGTACTGTAGTATAGACTGCAGCATATGACAAAATACATTTAATGTACATCTTCTATTTTAAATTTAACAAAAGAGAAGTAGAACAAGAGAGAAAGAGCGAGAAAGAGAGAAAGTGAAAGAAATAGTGATGTGTAAACCCCTAGACAAGCAGATAGTGCAGTCCAGGAGTGAACGAGTAAAAGCCTATAGAAGAGTAAGAAGCCAAAAACCAAAAATAATAAATAAAAATAAAAAAAGAGACCCTTATGTGTTGATATATGTGAATTGGTGATTATGAAGGATAGTATCCATGTTTACATAACAACCACTCTGCATAAACTGAGATTGCTATCCATAATTGTGATCACATGGCAGAGTAGATTCTGCCAAATGGCCTAATTCTGCTCCCATGTCTTAAGCATCTTATAAAGTACAGTGGCAGAAAGATATTATTCAACAATCCAGTGATTCCCCTGCCTTTTTGAAGGTTCCCCCGCTGCAATGTTTGATAGCATCGGGCATTGTTTTAAAGAGGTTTATAGTAAAACCATTTTCAATGCGGCCTTTCTTGAAAATTTCATTGAATGTGTTTCTAGTTGGCCGTTCAAATGTCTGAGATATATAATCGTGCTCTGGCCTTATGTAAATTTATCTCATGGTCTTAATGAATATTATGATTCAGAGTATGCAAGGCTCAAGTGTTAATCCCGGCTAAATTGGACCAGCTAGGACTTCAAAATGGGGTTAAGCTTCAGGGTTGCTGGGAGATTTGGTCAAATTGGAATTACTCACTGCAGGGCTGGGACAGGCTGCAAAGAGGTGCCAGAGTGTCTGGAGCTTAGATACAATTTGCAAGCAAAGAATGGGAAGCCCTGCAAACCCTGTCAATCTGGTGCAAAATGCATAGAATGGATTGGATGGCTACAAACCAGACAAACACCTTGTAAATAGTTGTAAATAATGTTGCAGAGTCTGACTTTGCTAAGTGTTGATTGAATGAGGTGTTGAGCTTTGTCTGAGTTTTCTGTTAATCAGGGTAAATGTTTCCAAGTTGACTTCATCTCGAAGTCTGTTGTGAATACAATGTTATATCATTGGGTTAGGGATCTGCCTATTTTATATGGGGTTAATCGATATCTGTAATTGGGTGATTAAGCGACCACCCCCATGTGGTTCGACCCTCGAGGTCCCGGGACATAAAATTCCGTGATCACAAGTCTCAGTGTCGATCTTCTGGAGGACTGCGTAACCTTCTGGAGTGCCTCTGTCTGAGCAAGGCCTTGAAGGCTTGAACAGGCAGACACAAAGATCGAACCCGCGGTGAGATAGGCAGTGTGTGATCTGTGACGCACTTTTGGTAAAATAAAGTGTAGTTGATTCAAGTGCTTGATTCAGTGTTTTACTGAAACTAGACTAGGGGGAAGCTTAGAAACGAGCAATTATCACAAGCAATTTGAATCTGTGGTGCATTGTTAACCTCAATGTAGGCCTCAGGCTTCTCCACTCACTCACAGCCCTAGTAACATTACTGAAAAGATCAGTGGCCAACCTTTTCAAGATTGGCCTGTACAAGTATTGAAAAGTAATTAATTGGGAGCAATGCTGGGAAGAGTGATACGCAGGCATTTAAAAAAAAATGCAAATATAAAAAATCAAATAAAAAGTCTGAGGAAGGATCCCGACCCGAATCGTCACCTAAACCGTAACCGCCAATTTCTCCAGAGATGTTGCCTGACGTTGAATTAATTCACAACTTTGTGTCGATCTTCGGTATAAACCAGCACCGGCAGTTCCTTTCTATGCATTTAAAAACAGTGTTTCTTTTTCATTTACCATGACTACCTGTTTATTTGTTAATAAACTATTTCAGATGAGAAAGATTCATAAAACTGGATAACAGAGACTCATTTCGTGTAAGGTCATAAGGAATAGTAGAATTATGCCAATCGGCCCATCGTCTATGCCATTCAATCATGGCTGAACTATCTCTCCCTCCGAATTCCATTCTCTTGCCTTCTCCCTATAACCTCTGACACCCGTACTAATCATGAATCTATCTATCTCTGTCTTAAAAATATCCACTTGCTTGGCCTCTACAGCCCTCTGTGGCAAAGAATTCCACAGATTTACCACCCTCTGACTAAAGAAATGTCTCTTCATCTCCTTCCTAAAAGAACATCCTTTAATTCTGAGGCCATGACAGAGAGGCTGTGAGGCTAGTTCCAGACTCTCCCACTAATGGAAACATCCTCTCCACATACACTCTATCCAGGCCTTTCACTATTCTGTATGTTTCAATGAGGTTCCCCCCTCATTCCTCTAAACTCCAGCGAGTACAGGCCCAGAGCCGACAAATGCTCATCATAAGTTAACCTACTCATTCCAGGTCCATGTTTGTCCATGTTGCAAGAGAACGCTGTATATCATGAGGTTAACTAGCTGAGATAACACACAGGAACATTGGGCAGGGCTATTGTACAGACAAGGTCATTTGATAATACGTCCAAAGGTACATTCATCCTGATTGGGGAAATCCACATTTTTTATTTAAAAAAAAAAATAGGTGCAGGAGGAGGCCATTCGGCCCTTCGAGCCAGCACTGCCATAATTGCAATCATGGCTGATCATCCCCAATTAATAACCCGTGCCTGCCTTCTCCCCATATCCCTTGATCCCACTAGCCCCTAGAGCTCTATGTAACTCTTTTAAATCGGAAAAACAAGCCAATGTAGGTGGCTCTGGCTATTATTAAATAAATAAGTAGCCCCATCAGTTGGTCAACAGGGGACAGAAATTGCTGGAAGATGAAGAGTTAAGTATGATGAATAGGATGAGGAAGAAAAGTTAATCTTGGCCAAAGTAACAAATTGTGAGGGTAACGAAGACCTGGTTGAGGAAAGTGTCAAGAAAGTGGAAGACGAAATGGTAGCTTGGGGTTAATGGAGAAAGTGGATCAACCAGTTGTCATCCACAAATTCCATAGAATGTATAGTGGTTCCCAAAAGAGAAAATTGGGATCCATGAACCTTTAGCAGTAGCAGGGAAAATGTAGAGAAATAATAGCATAACACCTAGAAAATAGTAATATAGCTGGATACTGAAGGTAAATAGGAGTTTTGAGTTTGTAAACTATAGAATAGATAAAGTGGAACCAGTTGATATGTTTCTGAACTTTAGAAAGACTTCATGGCACACAAAATATGTGTGCCATGAATACAACGGTATTGGGATATATTACCAAGGATTGATAAATAGGTGGAAAATAATAAGAATAAATGGGTAATTTATTGGTGAGGCAGTGACTAGGGAGGGACTCATGAATTGTGGGGATCTCTGATGTTTCATAATCTAAATCACTGATTTACGTGCTGATGTATAATATATCTCAATTTGTTGATGACGCAAAGCTAGATGGTAATACAGGCGGAGGAAGAAACAGAATGGATTTTGGGTAATATAGACCAGCTAATTAAATGGGCAAGATTGGTGGCAGATAAAATATAATGGAAATAAATGTGAAGTCATCCACTTTTACAGAAAAACATAGAAAGCAATTAGTTCTAATGGTGTGAGACTGAAAGGTGTTGGTGTTCAGAGGGAATTGGGTGTCCTTGTACACAGATTACTGAAAATGAACATGCACACTATTGGGAAAGCAAACACTACATTTGTTTTTTATTGCAAGTAAATTTGAGTACTAGAGTAGTAATGTTGACCTCCGGTGAGACTTCTTCTTGCGTATGGCATGCACAGCCTAAAGTTGTAGATCCAGGGTAGACATCCAGGCCAGGACAGCATCAGTTACTGGGTGGATGGCTTTGATGCCTGCAGATAAAGCCTCAGTGAGCATTTATTCATGATGGTCTGGATGTCTGCAGTCTGTCTGTCATCCCCCACTTATGCAGGTGATGGACTGTTCTTGCAAGGAGGGTGCGGATTCTGTTCAGGGTTATCCATTGCTTGCGATGGAGGTCAAAACCCGGTGGTTTCACTGTGGGGCCTGTGATGACCTCTCCGTTGTTGGTGTTGGCATCTTTCCAGGCTCTGCGACACTCAGTCTTGGTGTCAAAGTCTTCCAGGGATTTAACGGAAGACCAGAAGGCGCATGTTGGGCAGATTGTTCAAATCAGCATGGATGGGAAGGTCAGGGTTAGCCTCGATGGTGCATCAATCTTGCAACATACTCTCCCTTCTGCGTATGCTGGGAGGGGCGATTTGAGAGAGGACAGGGAGCCACAGCAAAGGAGTTGACTTAAGCGTCCCTGTGATGACCCGCGTTGCAGAGTTAAGGACAGTGTCAACTCGTTTGGTGTCGCAGCTGTTAGCCCAAGGTGTTGAGCAAAACTCAGCTATTGAGTAGACTAGGGCTAAATTTGCGGTGCGGAGGGTGTGTTCATTGGATCCCCAGCTGTTGCCTGCAAGTTTCCTGATGATGTTGACCCTTGCTTTCAGTTTATCAGCCACCCTCTTCAGGTGTTCACAATAGGTGAAGGTGACTCCGAGGTTCTTGGGGAATTCTTCATTCTTCACAGGCTTACCACAAAAGGACACTCAGAGCTTTGCATTGGATGGGTTAGGGCGAAGTCGCCAGAAGGTGAAGTACTCCTCCATCCCCTTCAAGTCTTGGGTTAGCACTCTGCTGATATTCCTCAAGGGCAGCTCCCTGGTACGTGTTCAAGGACAAGCTTTTCCAGTAAATAAAACTCCTGCGCATGCCTGGAACCCCCACGCATGCGTGTATTGTCATTAAAGGCACATTAAACATATCATAACATTCCCTCTTTTTCCAAAAGACAAAAACGTACAGCTGTACAATGTATATATCTGACCAAGTGAGAAAAGAACACTTTCTAAAGTAAAATTTCCTTTCCTTCTCATTATCTTATTTACACAAACTTGGTTATCATACTTGCAACCCCATAACAGACATAACAATTGATAAGAACTAAATCAATGGGTCACATAGTCTCCAAAATACTTAGCCAGTCTCACAGCTCGACCTGAGCGAGTTCTCACTGTTTCGTTTATGTCCATGTCCTTGTTTTTGTCAGTTTGCTCAGTAGCTGTTTTCTTTCCAGTAGGCGCTGGCTGCTGTCGCCTGTGTCGCGTTAATTGTGGTCGGTGTAGTAGGTTCGCCCTGGTCTTTGATGGTCTGGCCGTGCTTCGCGTGTTGACTTGCGACGAGCTTGTCTGGTGGATTTTCTCAGGTCTTGTGGAGATGTACGCGATTGCGACGGTATATGCCAGATGGGCTCTGAAACACATATGTACCGCGTCAAGCTGGCGAGAAATTATGGCTTTCTCCCAACTCTTCTTTCCTTGTACGAGGGGTTGCATTCGTACTGTCGCCCTCGTGAAAGGTCTTTAGCTGACGCTGTAATTGTCAGCTTGCTGCTGAACGCGCTGCTTCATGCGTTCATGCTCATACACAACTCTGGGTTCAAGTAGTCTCGCTCTCGCCGGCAGAAGTGTGTGCGTGCGACGATTCATGAGGCGCTGAGTGGGACTTGTGCTCAACCCTTGCGAAGGCGTATTACGATAATCCAACATCACTAGGTAGGGGTCAGATCGTGATTTCGACATGATTCGCTTCACTGTTTTGACGGCTGATTCTACCTTCCCGTTCACTTTGCTATTACTGGGACTGCTGCACCGGTGCTCAAAATCCCATCCCCTCGTGAACTGGTGAAATGCAACTGATGTGTACTGCGGCCCGTTACCGCTCACAACTTGTGTCCGGCTGCCGTATCAACTTGCGAATAATGGTTGGACTGCTCGTGTCTCTCAGCCGGTCTACTTCGACAAAGTTGCTATGGTAGTCTACGGTGACGAGATAATCAGCTGTGACACCAAACGAGTTGACATCCCATGTAAAAAGATTTGTGTCGACCTTCTCCCATGGCCTTGTCGGCAGCTCATGAGTCATGAGTGTCTCTTTTTGCTGGCTCACCTCATAGGTGCGGCACATCACATCACATGTAGCAATATACTGCTTGATGTCACTACTCATGCCAGGCCAGAATAGGCATTCACATGCTCATCACAGGCAGCCTTCAACGCCTAGATGTGAAGAGCATATCTTTCCTTTCATGTCTCTTAAGCTTATCGGTATGATCACACGCTAGCTCTTGAAGATCAAACCATCTTGGACTGCGAGCTCATCCCTATAGCTGTAATAAGGTGTGAGCTGCTCTGGTAGCCTATCTCGTTCACTTGAACAACCACCGATGATGACATGTTTCAGCATCTGTAGTGTGTCTTTTGCTGTTTCATCGCAAATTTTCTCGAGACGCTCATCTCGAATTGGCAAGTGTGATACCATGTTGACCTCCTCGAATGCTTGCTCTCTGCTCGGAGTACCGCTAGCTGCACGCGACAGTGTATCTGCAAGGTACATGAACTTCCCCTGACAGTAGCTGATGTTGAAATCATAGCTCTGTAGGCGGAGTAGTGTTCCTTGAAGATGCTTCGGCGCTTTCACTAGCGGCTTCTTTGCTATCATTTCCAGCGGCTTGTGATCGCCGATCATGCTGGTGAAACGACCAAATGTATATTGATGGAAACGTTCCATTGCAAATACCACGGCGAGCATCTCCTTCTCAATCGAGGCATATCGCGATTCGGTTTCACTTATTGCTCTGCTCTCAAACGCGATGGGACGTCCCTTTTGGAGCAAGGCTGCCCCCAGCCCCTTGTTGCTGGTGTCACACTGAATCGTCAGCTCATCCTTGGGATTGTAGTATGTTAAGATCGGTGCTTCCGATACCATCTGTCTGATCTTGGACATCGCTTTGTCCTGCTCGGCAGACCACTCCCATGCTATGTCTGGTCTCGTCAGCTGTCTGATGAGCTCCATGGTATAGATAGATAGCCTTTATTGTCATTCAGACCGAAGTCTGAACGAAATTTCAGCAGTCATACATACAATACAATAAAAACAACAATAAACACATATTAACATCCACCACAGTGAGTCCACCCAGCATCTCCTCACTGTGATGGAGGCAAAAGTCTTAGGTCTGCAATCTCTTCCCTCCTCTTCAGACAGGCTGTGAGGAAAATGGCTCAGGTAGTTGACAAATCCAACTAGCCTCTGCACACCCTGTACATCTGAGGGTGCTGGCATATTGATGACATCTGCGACCTTTTTGGGGTCGGGTTGGAGTCCTGTGCCAGTGATTACATCCTAAAAAGGGTATCTCAGTTGCTTTGAAGACAGACTTGTCCTTGTTAAGTTTGATGTTTTGCTGTACACATCGCTGAAGCAACTGCTCGAGCATCAAGTCGTGATCGATGACCGCGTCTTCCATCACCTCTCCCTTACCATAGATGAGGATGTTGGCTGCAAAGCAGATCACTCCAGGGAGCGCTTGATGTAATCTTCGCTGCAAGATTTCAGATGATACACTTAAACCGAATGGCAATCGGCGTTACTGGTAACGCCCGAAAGGTGTGTTGAACGTCGTCAGATTGCACGATTCGTCCTCAAGTTTCACCTGATAGAAAGCTGAGCTCATGACGAGCTTACTGAAGATCTTCGCTTGGTCGAGATCTGGCAAGATGTCCTCAATAACTGGGAGTGGATAGTGTTCTCGCTTTGGCACTTTGTTTAGTGGTCGTGGATCGATGCACACCCGGAGATCGCCATTCTTTTTCTCCGCGACCACGAGCTGACTGACCCAACTCGTCGGCTTGTGAACTGGTGCGGTCACGTGATGCTCTACCATGCGTTCTAGCTCCGTCTTCACCTTCTGCTTTATCGCATGAGGTAAACGTCGTGGCGGCAGGACTGTGGGTTGCACTTCCTCATCAATCTGCAGGTGTGCTTCACCAGGCAGCTCTCCTAGTTTACCGTCAAACACCTCTGCATAGCGTTCTTCAGTCTTAAGTGCTTTCTCTTTTACGACCGTCGACGTGTGCACACGGTGAAAGCTGTCATCATTTACAATGATCAAATTCATTTGCTGGCTAGCTTTGCTTCCTAGCAGTGGTGTGAAGCCATCATTGATCACAATGAACTCCACAGAATATTTGCGGTTTGTCTTGGGGTTGAGCAGCTTAACCCAGCAAACTCCTTCCGCGTCCATCGTAGTCTTATTCCACATCATGAGCTTCTTTTGACATGGGGCTAGTGTGTTGTCTACGCTGTGTAAATATCTGCATGGCAAGATGCTCACGTTTGCTCCGCTGTCCACTTGGAAGTCGACCTGCTTCCGATTGACAAGCATCGATGTGTAGACATCATCTCTAGGCCACACCATGTTAATTGTGAGCGTGATATTATCGATGTTCTCAATGCTCGTGTCACTTCCGGCCTGGTCGTCCACTTTGTGTACTTTCTTCTTTCTGCACACTTTGGCAAAGTGATTGCGACTGCCATATGCCCTACACGTCTGTCCAAAGGCTGGACATTGCTGTTTGTCCATTACATGCTGCTTGCCACAATACATCCACGCTTTCGCTTCTTGATTGTGCTTGCTTTGACTTTTCTTAGGCTTAGCCCACTTGCTTTGCTTGTGTGGGTATTGCAGAGCTGCGCCACTCTTGCCGCTCTGCTGTGATTTTGTGGACTACAGCAGCAGACCTGCTACTTCCGGTGAATGCTTGGTGATGTGACTCAGCAGTCTCGGCACTCTTGCAGATGTCGATACATCCGTTGAGAGTGAGCTTCCTTTCCTGCAGCAAACATCTCCTTGTCTGCGAGTCACTAATGCCCAACACAATCTTGTCATGGAGCAAGCTGTCCGTCATGCACTGGCATAAATTACAGGTCTTCGCTAGTGTTCTCAGGCTAGCGAGGAACGATTCAAAGTTCTCACCTGTTTCTTGTTGTCTCTTGTTGAAGAGGTTTCGCTCATACGTCTCATTCTTTTCGCCAATTCCGTTGCTCTCGAACGTGTTCTTGGTTCTTCTCGTCGTAGCCAGTTCTTGGTTCTTCTCGTCGTAGGCGAACACAAAACTGTCGTAAATCTCCAGTCCTGATGGGCCAATTGTATGGAGAAACAATGGCGTCTGGTATGCTGTTGTTTGCCTGTCTAGCTGTGCCTCCACACAGTAGTTTCCCCACATCCAACGCCATGGTTTCCAAACCTCAATCACTCCGCGGTTGACGGTTAATGGGGTTGGTGGTCGTATACCGCTCACGGGAGGCGGACAGGCAGCTTGCTCGCTTGACAGTTTCACTAGTCCTTAGCTGCTAACTGTTCCAGCCGGGAGCTTCAGATTGTGGCAGAAAAATGATTCTTGAAGGCACCACCGCTGCCACCATGTTCAAGGACAAGCTTTTCCAGTAAGTAAAACTACTACGCATGCCAGACAACCCCCACGCATGCGTGTACTTTATTAAGTTGTTAAAGGCACATTACACATATCATAGCAGTAGGCAAGGGCAAGGTCATCTGCATATGCAAAATTCCTGGATGAGGTAGTTGGCATGTCACTTGCATAAATGTTGAAGAGTAGAGGAGCTAGGACAGAGCTAGGGGGAGACCATCATTCAGGGTCCGGACAGAGCTAGTCCAGTTCCCAAGCGAGACTCTAAATCTACGGTTGCTGAGGATGGATGAGAAGGCACACATGGTGATTTGGCACTTCAAGATTTTGGAAGCTTTCAGCAACAGACCATGTCTCCACACGGTGTCATAAGCTGATGACAGATCGATGAGAGCAACACCAGTTTTCAGGGCACGTTGGAAGCCAGACTCTGTATTGGTAGTGAGGGCAAGGTAGTGATCTGCACAGCTTCTACCAGGTCTAAAGCCAGCTTGCTCTCTGGGCAGAACAGGTTCTACCAATGGAGAAATCCTGGCAAGCAGGAGGTGCTCAAACAGCTTGTAGGATGTGCGCAAGAGGGAGATGGGTCGGTAACTAGCTGGATCATCAACAGGTTTCCCAGGCTTGAGGAAGGCCATGACTTTAGACTTTCTCCAGGCCTTAGGGATAATTCCACCACAATGGACATGAGTGAATAATGCGGCCAGCCAGTTGCGTCCATGGGGGCCACGGTTCTTCAGTAATTCCAGGTAGATCCCATCAACTCCTGCTGCTTTCCCAGCTTTGGTAGAGGACAGGCCTTTGTGTACATCAACTGGAGTGTATGGATTAGAAAGGGGGTTTGAGGATGGTGAAGAAGAGATGGACTTTGTCAAGCTCTGTCTCACTTCTTGTCGGGCTTCTTTGGAAGCCTTTGAGTTTGCCAGCAGGCGAGAGGCTACAGCATTTGCTGACACCTTGGGGGTATTGTACCGGGCAGGAGCAGCTAAACCATGATGACGAAGGAGAGTCCAAGCCTTCCTGCTGGAGTGCGTAAAGTGCAAGTCATCTACAGTCTCTTGCCAGCGCTGTCTTCCTGCATCCAGGGAATCTAGCAGTTATGTGGCAGTATCTGGGTCGTCCGTGGCCTCATACTGCTTTAAATGGTCTCCTGATTCAGGGAGACAGCAGGGAGTGAAGTCTTTGCGGAAGCCTCTAGGGACGTACTTCTTTGCTGCAGCCTCCAGGATCGTGCAGAAGGACTTGTAGTTCTTGGGGACAGGTTCAAGACATGATCTTTTCCCCAACTTCTTGTGTGAAACCTGTCCAATCTGCTTTCCTGAAGTTCCAGCGTGGGAGAGGCTTGGATGAGATCGCAATGATCTGTACACCGACGTGGATCAGAGCAGGTCTATGTTGACTGTGAGGGAAGTGCAAAAGGGTCTTACGTGACGCATGGAGGGGGTGGCCAACATCGGTTTTCAATGTGAAGCAGAGGTCTGGTTGTAGTCTCTCCTCCATCTGCTTGAGTGGAATGTGCCTGTTTGCTTGGCATCATGGAGGAGTTAGCAATCATTGTTGGATGCCCACATAGCCAGTAATTCTCCATTCTCATTGTTGGTTGAGTAGCCCCAGGATGAGTGATGACTGTTAAAGTCCCAGCATGTACTTCTGGGTGGTGGAAAGTGGGTAGCGGAGGCAGGCCACGTGACTCTAGGGGGTTTATATACATTTGTGACAGTAATATCCCCAATCCTCACAGTCGCAATGAAGATGTCATTGGAGCAAGATTCCTCAAGTACACAGAAATCATGTAGGTCATAACTCAAGTAAGTAGCAATGCTGTATATTTTTTTGTTGCAAACAGCAGTAACAAGCTTGAAGCCATAGATACAGAGCTTGGAAGCACATGAGGTATCAGCGATGTGCGTCTCTTGTAGAAGGAGGACATCAGCATTAAGGTCCTCAGCCGATCTTGGGATGTATTCATTCTTTGCCCTGGACATTTCTTCCACATTTAGCTGGTAAATGCGTCGATATTTCCCGATGCTGCGGGAGTTTTGGCCCTGGGAAGGGCCGTTTGGGTTACCAGTCACTAGTGACACCAAAACATTACATCTATTTGTTTGTTCATCTCCGGTGAGACTACCTAGAATATATTATATACCTACAGAGCCTTTACTTAGAGGCAATGCAGTAAAGATTCACCAGATTGATTCCTGCACTAGTAGGTTTGCGATATGAAGAGGGATTAAGCAGAGTGGGCCAAAACTCATGAGTTTGGAAGGATGATTTTACCCAGAAGGTACTAAATTTTGGAATTCTATATCCAAGAGGACCGTGGAGGTCGATCACTGGCATATTCAATTCAGACTTAGATTTATTAAGATATGGGAATCAAGAGATATGGGGGGTAGTGCAGGAAAGTGGTGTGAAAATAAAAGATTATCAGTGATGGTATTGAATGTCATACTTCTGCTTCCATTTCTTATGCTCTTACACTCTTTCACTTGATGTAACATTAGTGGAAGATCAACTGAAGCCCCAGAATAATGAGGTAAACTGTATTCTGCAATTTCTGAAACTTGTTTATCAATGTTAACTGAGAGAAGTGGTGTAACTGCATAGAAATTCACTGCACCAAGCTTCTAGATTCACATATTCGCTTCACAGATAAGGAAGAAAAACACTCCCTTGAATAATGTTGAATTGTCCCTGTTCTCTAGCATAATTTATAATGCTTTCCTAGAAATACATTTTTTTGGGGGACATTATCTAGATTTCACAGAACTACCGACTCAGTATGTCATATAGAACTGCACTTCACATGTTGTCAAGCATAAGTAACAAGAATCTACTCCTCCTGGAAGCTTCACCTCAGTAATAATTGCTTCCAATTCTGTAGTTCCTTTAAGGTAGTAAAATGGCTGGCCAACAGAGCAGCTGGGTTCTGAATCCTATTTTTTATTGCTACATTACCATCACTGAATAAGAAAATGGTTCACAAAAGATTAAAGTCTAAATGCCAATTCAAATCTTTGCATAATCATAAGCATGGGCAGAATGATGGTTGTGAGTAACAGATAGAACAAAAGCAAAGGACATGAAAAGGATGACCATGTGTTTTTACTTAATGTGTACTGACAAGGTGGAGACGATATCTTTAAATGCATGTACTATTTATAATCTAAATCAAAAGGTATTATAACAAGGACAGGATATCATTATTTGTAGTTTTAACTGCACAGCAAGTGATGAAGTGACCAGAATTAGAGTGTAAAGGTTTTGGAAGAGATTACATAAAAATAATGGCAATATCATCAAGAAAGGCTTGAATTTAAAAATCAAGCCTTTCGTCACATTTGATAATCAGGTTAATAAGCAACAGGGGTGATGGACTTGCCATACGCTGCAGAATAGACAACAACCTTTTGGATGACCATGTTTACAAAGCAAAGTGTGCTTTGGAAAAAAAAAAGTTTAGAGTTTACCAAGTCATGCCTGAATGTTTTGGTGGCAGCTGTGTTGAGGTAAAGTTGGGCAATGTTACATACAATGGAAATAACTAGTCTTTGTGGTGATTGTTCAAAACTCAAGTTCAAGTAGTAGTCACAAAAATCTCCACACGCTGGAATCTTGAGCTGAAAACATAGTGCTGGAGAAACACAACAGGTCAGGCAGCATCTGTAGCAATGTTGCAACATTTTGAGATTTAAAAAATCTAGTCTGTAATTTATATTCATATCTTCATTATTAAAACATTTATGCCCATTTTCATACTCGGAAATTAACATCCTGTTCCCTATTGCTTTTCCATTGACTTAACACAAAAGCTGTGATCGAGTACAGTCAAAAGCCCATAACTTTCTTAAAAATTAAGAGAAATGAAATAAATGTTCAGTTATTATAGATTGAAGCATTCTGAAACAAATATGAAACAATCTTACTTAGAAGACTTGAAATTAAAGCATATAATTAGTTAGTTACCTAATTGTAGCTAATTACAAAATTCAATTACTAGATCTAAACATCTATCAATTTCTTAAGAATAGATTAACATTTTTAAATAGCCTAAGTGTCCAAATAACATTCACACAAGAATTCACAATATAACATAATTTTAAAATCTCATTGTCATGGATTTATAGGCCAAATGGAAGGAATTTAATGTTTAATACCTGTAAATTAATGGCCATTTAAATCATCTTGCAAGTGGGTTTTTCTGGAACGCGATCATTTGGAACGTTGCGGTTTTGCGGTGATTTAGTCCCCATATCGGCAGGAAAAATACTGCCGGTTCGCATGGGGACTAAATCACCATTTCGCAACTTAAAATGTGAATTAAAGGCATCTTAAATACATAAAATAAACGGCTTTCATTTACCTGTCCCGTACCTGAAATCCGTCCCCATTGTCGGCGTTGACGGCTTTAGAAGCTGGTTTTAAAATTACTCCAGCGCTGAACTAGTCGGGCGATTAAAAAAAATAAATACACAGAACGCCCTTCGGAACGATTCTTCAGCAAAAGCTTGCACTCCAAACCTAGGAAAAAAACGCGTTTTAACCCTACCCCCCCCCCCCCCCCCCCCTCCTCAAAGGCGCCAAAATCGCGCACACGGCCAGTGGCAGAATTGCAGCGCCGCTGAAGGTAAGTATTGTAACATACCTAGCATCTGTGGAGAGAAATGGACAGGTAATATTTTGGGTCAGGACGTTTCTCCAGACTGACCAAATGACATTAAGATTTCATTCAGTCTGGTCAAATTTCAGACAGCTTCCAGGGAGAGGAATGGAGTTTGTGGCAAAAAAAACTAGATATGGCAGGATGGTTTATATCTTCCCCCACATCTCATTTGAAGCAACTTCTGCTCAACCATTACTGGATGTCAGATAAATAGTTCACAGATGATGAGGTGAAGCCAGGTGTTCGAGCATGTGTGACATTGGATGTTTGAGACTGATGTATTCAAGAGAGAGTTAGATACAGCTCTTGGGGCTAACCGGGTCAAGGGATCTGGGGAGAAAGCAGGAATGGGGTACTGATTTTGGATGATCAGCCATGATCATATTGAATGGCGGTGCTGACTCGAAGGGCCGAATGGCCGACTCCTGCACCTATTTCCCAGGTTTATACGAGTTTAGTTTATTGTCATGTGTATCAAGGTACAACGAAAAGCTTTTGTTGAGTGCTAACCAGTCAGCGGAAAGACAATACATGATTACAATCGACCCATTCACTGTGTACTAATACATGATAAAGGGAATAACGTTTAGCGCAAGATAAAGTCCAGTACCGTCCGATCAAAGATAGTCCAAGGGTCTCAAATGAGGTTGGAGAATGAAGTTGATGCTGAGAGAAAGCATGTAGATTAAAAGATTAAAATAAAAAGGAGTCAAGAGAAAAATGGACTCCAGAAGTACTGGGGCAGGGATGGGCAAAGAAGTAATTGTTGTAGCTCTCACGCTATGACTGGATAATTAGAGGTACAACAAGATGACAAACATTCAAGATGCCATTTGTGACTCTGCTCAGACCCTGCACTGTGACAGGGACAAAAATCTGATTTCAGAGATCCAGATTTATAGGAAAGTTAAGCATGAATTTGTAAGCTAGAAAATGCTCAAGAACCTTCGAGAGGTAAGGGAAAAAGCAGTTTTCAGGGGCAAAGGATTCAGGGGTTGGATTTCTTGTATTTATTTCTCAAGATAATACCTTCTCCAGGGATTATCATGGAAATGGGAATAATTCTCACACATCTAACTTTAGATGAACTTTTTTCAATTGGATAAGAATCACTGATCCTATCCAACATGTGATACTTTATGATTCCCATTAAATGAATGTGCTGTTTTATGGTTTCAATAATGCTTTTAAAAATCTGTGATCTTGTGGGGATATTTTTTTCTCTCTGAGGCTAATTTTTTTTTAAACCTTAAAAGGCTTAAAAATATTTGAGAACTCCTTGACCCTCACTAAAATGTCATGTATCAGGCTAAAACTGAAACACGAATGATTCCGCATATCCCACAAAGTAACAAGCATTGAGGTTCCCATTGCTACACGTTGATTCATTTAGGTTACAGAAGGAGGCCTATTGCCCTACCTTGTCCATGCTATCCCCCAACAGAGCAATCCCATCAAATCCATTTCCTCTCTTCATGTTTCCCTGTCCTCCTGCATGTTATTCTCTTCCACGTGTACATCAACCCCTTCTGATTATATTGCCAGTTGGTGATTGTAAAATTCCCACACATTTCCTTTGGTATATTTACTAACTATTGCTTCCTTTGAGTACTCCATTCCATTTCCCTTGTTTCTCGGAGTCTGCCGTATCAGTTCGGATGACAGCACCTTCCACATCTGTTTTTCCTGATATGCTCTTCCTTTTTCCTTCACCACGTTCTTTGTGTCTATTCCATTTTCAACACTTCTGTTCCCACCCTCATTCCGCCCACCCACATCAAGGATAGTATTGTCCTTGACCTTATCTTCAAGTTTTTGATATGTTTCCACATGCGAGTCATCCAAAAGGTTCGAGCCCATGGGAACCAGGGAAACGTGGCAAAATGGAACCAACATTGGCGTCATTGTAATACACAGAGGGTGGTGGTAGAGGGGTGTTTTCCTGTTTGGAAGCCTATGAGCAGAGGCCTACCACTGGGATCAGTGCTAGGACCCTTACTTTTTGTTACATTCATTAACAGTTTGTGACATTTCATAAGTTTGCCGATGATTTGGACATCGGTGAAGTTATTGATAATGTAAAGGGTTACATGATACATGATATTACATGATATTGATCAGTTAGTAAGTTGGGCAGAGCCATGGCAGATGGCATTTAATCCAGTTAAAGTGCAAGGAGATGTATTTTGGCAGGACCAATAAGGCTCAAACATATACATAAATTGTAGGACCTTGGAACAGGACGACCTTGAGCAAAAAGCAAGCTGCTGGAAGATCATGGCAGCCAGGCAACAACTATGGAGGGAAGTAAGACAAAAGGTTGGGATCCTTCTTCAGATTGCTCAAGAATCTGCAGTCTCTTGTATATCCAATGGAAAGACCTTGGTGTGCTTGTTCATAGATCCATGAAAGTCTGGAAGAAGGTGCATGGCTACTTCCCTTCTTTTGCTGGAATATCTATACATAACTAAAACTCCGATCTTGTTATCTTCCGGTTTGGTGGTCCTTCTATTTTCGCAAAAACGGTTTGCGATAGCGCCACGTTTTTTGCCAGTTCACTCACCATTCTCCTATACTAAGAGTCCACCAAGTTTAGTTCCGATCGGTTGATTGTCGTAAAAGTTAGCGAGGTTTAAAAATCTTAAAAACCGCGCATGCGCAGATCAATCTCTTCTGCCAGTCAGCACCGCGTGGATTAGTCTCTTCCCCTGTCACTCCCCGGGATGGTCCGCCCCTTCCTGCGCCATCGCTTCTTTACGGGGGCTGAGGAAAGCCGGTGGAGGTTTCCAACCAGACTTTCGGAGGGACCCGAAGCAGCCCAGCCTAGCCCCAAGCAGCCCTGCCCCAAGCAGCCCTGCCCCAGCTGCAGCCCAGCCAGCAGCAGCCCAGCCCCAAGCAGCAGTGGCCCAGCCCCAAGCAGTAGCGGCCCAGCCCCAAGCAGCAGCCCAGCGTCAAAGACCCGACCCAGCCCAGCCCAGCATGGGAGACCCAGCCCAGCCCAGCCCGGAGTCGGAGTTGTCGCCAAATGGAAAGCGGAGACTCTGATCCCGGCGGAGGAGAACGACCAGCGCCTGCTGTGAGTCCCCATCGCACCGCCAATTCCAGCCACTACCCCTCTGGTCCTGCTCGCTGACCCCCCCCCCCCCCTCCCCATGGCTCTTCTCCCGTCTTTTCTCTGAGCTCACTCCACACCCGCCCACACACCCCTCCCCCCCATAAGCCCCCCTGCCCACACACCCCCACGCCCACACATAACACACCCAGCCCCCCTCCACACACACTCCGATGCCCACACCCCCCCCTCTCACTCCTCCTGCTTCTACAACCCACCCCCCCACAACCCCCTCCCACATCTCCCTCCCACATACCACCCTCCCACACCGCCCCCCATACACACCCCCTTCCCACACCCCCCCCCCCGTGCCCCCACAACCCCTCTGCCCCCACACAACCCTCCCTCCACACAGCCCACCCCCTGCTCACACACCCCTCCCCCCCACAACCCCTCCGCCCGCACACCCCTCCCCTCCCCACATCACCCCCACACACACCGCCCCACCCACACCTCCCCACACACACACCCCTCCCACTTAGTCTAGTAGTATATATAAGTAGGGAGAATATGGTAAACTTTTACAAGCATTGATTAGGCCGCACCTAGACTATTGTGAGCAGTTCTGGTCACCACACCATGGGGGAAAATGTGGTTGATTGCACTAGAAAGGCTGCGGAGGAAATTCACCAGGATCTTGCCTGAGATAGAGCATTTCATTTATGAGGAGAGACTGGATAGGTTGGGTTTGTTTTACTTGTAGCAGAGATGGCTGAGGGGCATTGCTTGTGGTATACAAAATGATGACCAGAGATATATATGGTAGATAAGGAAAATACATCTTCATGGCAGAGGTTATAAAACTTGAAATTATAGGTTTAATGTAAGGGGTAGTAAGGTTCGAGGGAATATGAGCAAGATTTTATTTTTCATCCAATAGACAATAGGTGCAGGAGTAGGCCATTTGGCCCTTTGAGCCAGCACCGCCATTCAATGTGATCATGGCTGATCATCCCCAATCAGTACCCCGTTCCTGCCTTCTCCCCATATCGCCTGACTGCTATTTTTAAGTCCTATCTAGCTCTCTCTTGAAAGCTTCCAGAGAACCTGCCTCCACCACCCTCTGAGGCAGAGAATTCCACAGACTCACCACTCTCCGTGAGAAAAAGTGTTTCCTCGTCTCCGTTCTAAAAGGCTTACTCCTTATTCTTATCCAGAGTGTGTTTAGACTCTGGAACACATTGCCATTTACTTATTTGGATGTCCACTTGTGACGCCTAAGCATAAAAAGCCGTGGAACGAGTGCCAATGTGGGATTAATCAGCTTGGGGCTGATGGGCAACCTAGACATGGTGGGATGATGGAACTGATTATATGGTTCTGGTCTGCAGTGAGATTCCGTTGCTTAACACTTTGGTACATTCTCCACAACAACAAGATCTTTGGTCATCTACACTGTTCCAAGGACACTCATCAATCATTCAAGGAGCAGTGCTTCATTTTCCAACTTGGTACATTAAAGCCTATGAGATTCAACAATGAATTCAATAATTTCAGATAATCAGTCACTCCAGAATGCTATGTTGCATTTCAAGCAGTCAGTAATTCCTCCTCCCCACCACCACTTCAGGCCTCATTTGTCATATATTTACACCATCCCCAGACATAGAAGAATCAATCCCTGCTACCCTCTTTCAGCCAGCACCGTCATGTGCACCCACCTTCTCTTGGACTTCACTGTGTCTCAGATATTCCTTTTTGTTCCTTTCACCCCTCTCCTTTTACACAGTAATTATCTTCAGGCTTTCCACAGATCTAACAAAAGCTATTTGATCTGATGTGTTAGCATTGGGACTTCTCCACATTTGCTGTTTGAGTATTTTTGAGAAGTTAGTTTAAAAAAATCAAATGACGAAAAGAGAAACTGACCGCAACTGATCACAAGTTTTGCAAAATGTCTATTACTTTTAGTTTCACCTCACTTTACTTTCAGGCACAGATAGTTTTTCTCAATTCCTCTGTAAAGTTCCCATCCTTGTTGCAAAACCCAAAATCCTGACTTTGTAGTTCTGTGGCTTTACTCTCACATTCACATGTTTACTGTTTCATTCGTGGTTTACACTACAGACTCGGAGGATGAAACCGCCAATCTTTCTCACAGCATTTCCTTTCTGGGGAAAAGTCATTAGGCTGGAGGTGGTGAGGATGCATCCGAAGCAAGCATGTATAGAATGATTCATCCACAGGCCTCCACAAGTCACTGAACTATGAGCAAGCATGACTCCTGTAACTTCCGATATCCACACCCCATCCAACCCCACCAAAGATTTGGTAATGTGGAAGATAGACCCACAAAGCTGGAGTTACTCAGTGGGACAGGCAGCATCTCTAGTGAAAAGGAATGGGTGACGTTTCGGGTCGAGACCCTTCGTCTGTTACGTTTGTTTCATCCTTAATGTTTGTACTCCTAATTGGAAATAAAAGTTCAAAGTAAATTTCTCTCTTGTTCATAACACCATTTGAAAAACAATATGAAAATAACACAGAGAAAGATTTGAACTTCTTCCTCTTCCAAATGGAATAGTTGAAACACTATCTTTCATGTTCTACCTATGTGACCAATTTTGTAGCAAATCACTTTGTACAGTGCAATCCCATTTGTCCCATTGTGCCTGTGTTGGTGCTATCTTCACCTAATGTACCTAATTGCTCTCCATTCACATTATTGTGCATTTACCAGCTATTACTGTCCTTGTGTTTTTTTATGGGGCAGCTGGTGGGCTAACAGCGGCAGAGATCCAGGTTTGATCCTGACTTCCGGTGCTGCCTGTGTGTAGTTTGCATGTTCTTCCTGTGTCCACGTGGGTTTCCTGCAGGTACTCCGGTATCCTCCCACACCCCAACAACATGCGGGTTTGTAGGGTCATGGCCCACTGCAAATTATCCCTCATGTGTAGGGACTGGATGGGAAAGTGGGATAATATAGGACTAGTGTGAACTGGAGATGTGTGGTCAGAGTGGCCATGTGGACCAAAGGGCCTGTTTCCATGGTGTATCTTTCAACCTATCAATCAGTTCTGTTGTATGAGCAATGCAACAGGACAACATAGTGATGTCCTTCATCAATCCAGAGCAACAGTGTGGATGCAAGATGATGTTGCCATCACGTTCACTTCCATTTCGCAACAGGTTTATCGCACCAACTGAACCTGGCTTGGGATAAAGCTGGATGCTGCCTCACGCAATAACTATTTCCAGCGTTTTCAGTTTTTCCAATTGGAGAAAATTATATTGTTGCACCACATATTTCTGTCGCGCCATTGTAGGAGTAAAGTGAATACATTATACTTTATTTACTTAAATGTGACCAGGTTCTCTTTCTTTTTTTTAAAAAAAGAGCCCCAGCAATGAAATAAAACTAGTCCAAAAACTGGAAACTTTAAAATAAAATGTTCGTATGCAGCAAGCCACACGATTTGGTAGTTTGTATCTTTAATTTTTGTTTCAACTACAGATCGGTAATTATCGCAAATAAAACGAATGAGCAGGTTTTCCGCAGGTGACTAAGGCAGCTGAGCAGATTTGCCGCAGGCAGGTTTTTATCTCCAAGTGCATGGAGTGGGCGGGTGGTTGAGAGTACAGCAGTGACGCCAGGAACTGGAGACTATATTAGTTTGGAGCTGCCAGATATTAACTCAGTAAAGGCAGCTCCATACATTGACAAAAGGGGATTTCGTTGTCGGATATTTCATTTCAAATTAACAATGAAGATGCCAAATTTCAGCCTCGCCTTTCTTCTGGCCATGGTCTACCCCGCCGTCCTGTTGGTAAGTGTTTGTGGTTTGTTGAAGTGATCGTATGGTCTTTATTCGAACGTGGTTATAGTTTGACGAGGTATGAATCTCCCCACGTGAGTTACAACGCCCCGAGAATGTGCCTAAATAGAGAACATTGTGTTTAATTGTTCCTTTAAAATATCGTCTGGAAACATGAGAACACAATTACCTTGCAAGGGGACCGGAAAGAATATGATCGGATTTAACGTTGGGTTCGATTGTGCCTTAGAAAGGGCTCCTGGATCGGTCTGGCTTTTTATTTTGAACTAATGCAATACATGTCTAGAGAGCACACTTCACACTCCCCTTTCCATAGACACGCACACACAAAGTACCGAACCCCATCTAAACTGGAGTTACATTGATTTATTGTAACTTTCTTGCCCCTTTCGTTCTGTGTTTAGCTGAAGAAGAAGCAAGTAACTGTGATTCTTTGATTAACCATTGCCGTGTACACTAAACTGTTGCACATCGTAGTGGGCAACATGAATGACACACCGATGAATGCAATCTGCGTGCGATACAATTACCTGAAGGCATAATTGTGAGCCAGATCCTATTCTGAATGTGATACAGCGTGAAATGCATTCCTAAAGGAAATCTAACATAGGAGAAATCCGAATATTTTTATTCTGTTAACATTTTTGAACTCCGAGACGATCTTCTTTGATGACCCCCCACCAGCAAGATTTTTGAAATAAATATTTAAAAGATATATGTGATGTATGTGCGTACTTCTCTCAGCCTCTATCCCACGTGTTTTAATGACCTTTAATAAACATCAACAAGACTATTATAATTAAAACTTTTAAATATAATCTATACTCACTGTTTTGAATACTTTTCAATGTTTTGAATACTTTAGATATTTACTTCTTAATCTAACTAAAAGAGCAACCAGGATATTCGTGTTCCTCTAAGAGTTATTTCAAGGAGAGTAATGAAGGATGGTTGGGGTGAGGCGGGGGGAGGAGAGAAAGGGCGTCCTATTAAGGATTTGGTCTACTTGATGCTTATTTTGTGCGTGTGTTGTTTCTCCACACTCACTTGTTTTGAGGTGGTTAAAATCTGCTTTTGAATTATATTGTTAATATTTCATAAAGGTCAACTCTTAGTTCACGATCCTCCCAATGATCCATTCCTTTTAGTGGCTTTATCAGGATGTGATGCTAAATCCAATGTAATGGTTAAGATTGGACAGCAGTCAAGAAAACCAGACTTATCATTACAACTAACTAACTATTTACTTACATAAGTCTAGCCAGGTTGGTCCATTGCTCTGTTGGCCTTAGGTGTGAAATGTGTGCAAGGATGTCTGTATTGCAGTACATATATGGGAAGTCACAGAGCTGAGCCTGGCAACTTTAGATAGATCATATGTCAAATGATGGGCATGACTAAGAACTAAGAAATACTGACATGATCTGAAGATGGGCAGTGGGTGGAACACGGAAAGGTTGCTTTGGGCATAATATACATCATCCCCCCCCCCCCCCCCCCCCCCCCCCCCCCCCCAGAGCCACATTGGTCTCAACATGCTTAGGGATGTTATTGGCCTGACTGGATCTGCCACAATGTACACCTGTGTACGAGACCCATTCATTGCCCATTCCTGCCTGCACATACACAGCACTGCAAGTACTGGAAGAATCCAAATTGATTGTGTTGTGAAAATATGTCATTCAAATGAGACATGTACTAACCCTTCAAAAATATCTAAAAGTTTATTCCTGACAGTCTGCAGAACACTGAGTCTTGATGACCTGCCAGATATATAAGCCACTTTATAAAAGGTGCTTTGGCCTTTCAAACTGTTATTTGCTGGATATGATTTAAGTGTAATAATTACAGATTTACTGCATTTGATCTAATGAAAATCTTACTAATTTTAATCTTATGATGGATTGGTACTACATTTATGATTTATTGCATGTCAGGGAGGAGTGCCCAAGTAGCTTAGTCTATTGAGCATCAGACTTTTAAACTGAGGATCCAGGATCAAGTCCCTGTTCAGGCCCTTAAAGTTAAGCTGAAAAGAGTGCAAAGGAGATTTACGAGGATGTTGCCAGGACTTGGGGGCCTGAGCTATGGGGAGAGGTTTGGCAGGCTAGGACTTTATTCCTTGGAGCACAGGAAGACGAAGAGTGATCTTGTAAGTGTGTAAGATCATGAGGGGGATATATAGGGTAGGTGTACAGAGTATTTTACCCAGAGTGGGTGTACAGAACAAGCTGTCAGAGGAGGTAGTTGAGGCAGGTACTATAACAACATTTAAATTACATTTGTACAAGCACATGAATAGGAGAGATTAAGGGGGATACGTGCCAAATGCAGGCAGGTGGGACTAATGTACAGTAGATGCGGCATCTTGGTTGCCGTTGCCAAGTTGGACTGAAGAGCCTGGTTCCATGCTATACATAACATGCAGTTAATATTCTATTTGCTATTTGCTTCCGGTTTTGATTATTGAATGCCATTTTCACCCTTGTAGTATTTTGCTGTTGCGGTGCAGCTTTATCTTCAGTTGGTTTTAATTAGCTAATTGTTATTACCCAATTATCTGCCAACCATGTAATTAAAACCATTTCTGCAAAACTCTGTTTCATTGGCATGGCAAACCAATTGACTGGTGTAAAAACCTTTGAATTGGTTTGATATTTTCTACAAAATTCACGGAAGGAAAACAATGATCTTCTTTTATGGTTGTGTCATTTAAGTACCTGTGAAGAAAAAGACAAATTCATTTATAAATGACCAATAATTGTTGGCTCTTAATGGGACTTGCAATATTTTTGAAGGTGGCTCTGTGTCTATACCTTCATACCAGGTGTAGACATGTTTTGTTTCATTAACTTTGAGCCCAGTAATTATAATTATTGCTTACCTTGCATAAAATGTGACTTTTGTCAAAGATTGTTTAAATAATCATTTAATGAAAAATTATTTTAATTTCTTTATTTGTTCATGTCTTGGTGATTTTGTAAATAAAATCCAAAAAAGAAATGGGAGTGGACCATAGAGGCCATCTCACCTGATTTTTGATTCAGTGAGATCTTGACAGATCATCTCCAATATATGATAACCCCACCCAATTGCCATATCCTCAAAGAATCCAGAAATCTATCACAGCTGAAAATATGCTCATTGACTAAGAATCCACTGTTTTCTGGATAAAGAGTTCCAAAGATTAAGAATTCTCAGGGTAAAGATTTTTTTTCTTCTCTCAGCCATAAAATGTCACCCTCTTACCCAGATGTACTGCACCTAGTTCTGCAGAAAAAGAAAACAGAAGTCGTCATTCAGTCAATTCTTTCTAGATCCTGAGATAATCTTTCATTCCTCTAAATTATAGTGAATACATGGTCCCTCCTGCGAAGCAGTGAAATGAATGTTCACTGCATTGAAAGGAAGTGTATCCATCCTTGGTTATGCAGAACAAAGCAACATCGTTCTAACAGTGTGGACTTGCCAGTTGCAGCAAACCATCCCTCCTTTTGTACTGTGGCCACCCCTTGCAATGATATCCAATGAGGCAGCATAAAGTGGATCACGCAGGTCACAGTGCATCTTCAGACCCACAATATAAATATATGTAGACGTGCTTGCACATATTTGCCTTATGATGCTCGAGGATAAATATATATAACTTCACCAAAATCTGGAAGCTTTATGTTCCTCTGCCCACTCATGATGCCAACAGATTACTTTCATTGTTTTTTCCTCTATTTTGTACATAAACATTTTTTTTGCACATTGACATTTACTGGTCTTTCACCATTCTATACTGAGCAAGGTGACTAATCTCACAATTCACTACAATATATTCCTCTAGCCTCATTTTTTTGCCCACTCAAAAACATTGTTTTATTGCATCCTTCTTGTGGATTGCTTTCCCAACTAGTATTGGATTTGTTCATTTGTGGAGGATTAATGATTAGAGTAAGGTACTGCATTTAATCGCACTCTCAAACTTTAAGAGTTTTTCTGCACAGACTTTCAGTGGAAGAGATGCAGATGAAATCTTATTCATAAATGGCTTAAGGTAACTTAAGGATATTGATATCTGCTTATGTTTTACTGTTTCTTGTTGATTGCTGGAGGCAAATTCTGCCGTTTCAAATCTTCTGTAAGGGTGTGGTGACTAATGTAGCATTAAGACTTTTCCAAACAAATGAGTATTTATTTCATTGCTATGAGCAACATACAAGTCCTGATCAGTTGACTGAAAAAAGAATAACATCAAAGAGAAACCAAAATGAATCAAATCTATGTTTGTCCAAGAAACGCCAGGGCTCACCAGTATGCTCCATTTGAATGTGTTATTTACTTGTATACAATTATGTTTTAATGCATGTGTTGGAATTGAGATATAATAACAGTGTACTAGAGGAGGTATTTACCATAGTTCACCAGGCAAAACTGAATCCTTCTGTTTTCCCACCTTGCTTCCAGACGTGCTCCATGGATGTTTTTAATCATAATTTACTGTGATTATTAGTTAAATTACTATGCATTAAATTATGAAAGGACACTCTGGGACAGCTTTTGCAAGCTACACTCTGGTGCAGAGCCTGAGTTGAAGGGAAGACTACTCTGAAAATGCGACATATGAACTAGTGTCTTAAATTCTCGAGACTTCCCCATTTTCTCGTACTTGAATCAAAAGTTGGGTGTTTTCAACAGTTTTGTTACATTTCCAAAAAATATTTTTTTGAGCCCTATCATTGATTCTAACTAGCTTTGCCCGAAGGCTTCCAAATCACGCAAGTGTGAAATTAAAGCAGGGCGGTTTTGTGTCTGGCACCATTCCTGACTGCCGCTGGCATTGGACTTGACCGGGCCCATCTCCCGGATAGTCCAATCATGACTCCTGCCCATGCTCATTAACCTGGTATAGATATGGATGGCCAAACGCAAAGTCCTCCAGAGTTTGGCCGTCCAATGGGGCTTCAGAGGGCAAAGTGCTGAGGCGCTAACCTAATGTCTCTGACAGGTTTTGACAGAACGCACAGCTGGAGGCAGAGTTTTGCCTCCAGGAAACGCTGCAAGGATTTTAAGTTCTTTTAATGCAACTAACTTTCAGAATTAAGAAAATAACATTGAAATTTTTTTTAAAAAATTCCAGGGTGGCACGGTTGCACAGCTGCTGCTGTACAGCACCAGAGACCCGGGTTCGATCCTGACTACGGGTGCTGTCTGTGCGGAGTTTACACGTTCTCCCTGTGATCATGTGGGTTTTCTCTGGGTGTCCAGTTCCCTCCCACGCTCTAAAGATGTGTGGGTTTGTAGGTTAATTGGCTTCTGTAAATTGGAAATCGTCCCTAGCGTGGACTCGATGGGCCGAAGGATATGTTTCCACACTATCTCTAAAGTCTAAAGTCAAATTAATTCTTAAATACGTCATTAAAACATCATATATCTCACCAGCAATCTTACTTTCCCTTGTGCTTTTATCAGCTTGGCTAGAGTTTGCATTTTAACCCATGCAATTCTTAAAAATGCCTGCACAGCTGGACTCGATAGAGAGTCCAGGCTTGCGGTGTGCTGACTGGTGCGACACTCAGTAATCTTGGAATTCCATGTCTGGTACCATGTACTTAAAAGCGCAAGACTTGCTGAAGTTTCCATGGCTGAAACCCAGCTCTTCTGATTGAGACTGCTGACTCCAGCCCAGCAAGATTGGTAATCAAGTTCATGTCTAGATGGTTCTTAAATGAATATATTGCACTATTCTAGGTGTCACCTTTTGCATCAGATGTTGATCCTGTGATAATGAGAAGGATGGGATTAACTTTATTGTCCTCCCCAATATTTACTCCTCAATGAACATCAATTTTAAAATAAAATGATCTGGACATTATTATTTTGTATTTTGTGGCAAACCACCTCTTTGAAAGTTCATGCCACACTTCCTACATGTATAAAATTATGTCCATTTTTTTGCAGCTCAGAAGGAAGTTTTAAAGTAGTTATGGAAAAGGACAGGGTGGTCCCCAAGTTAAAGTTCTGAAATGGAGTACAGCCGACTTTGATAGTATCAGACAGGACCTGCCCAGTGAATGGTAGTGGCCTGGAGAGTGTTGTAGAGCAGAGAGACAGGTATATAGATCCCTGAAATTGGCATCATAGGGTGGTCTGAATGCTTTTGGTACATTGGCCTTCATCGGTCAGGGTAGTGGGTATAGAATTTGGGATGTTATGTTACTGTTGTACAAGACGATCGTGAGGCCACACTTGGTTCAGTTTTGATCACCCTGCTATTGGAAGGATGTTGCTAAACTGGAAAGAGTGCAGAGAAGATTTAATGGAAAGTTGCTAGAGTTGGAGGGCTGAGCTATAGGTAGATGTTGGGCAGACGAGGACTTTATTACCAGGAGTGTAGGAGAATGAGAAGTCATCATATAGAGTTGTATAAAATCATGCGGGGAATAGAAACGGTGACTGCACAGTCTTTTATCCAGAGTAGGGGAAATCACCAACAAGAAGATGTATGTTTAAAGTGAGGGCGGCAAGATTTAATACGAACCTGAGGGACAACCTTTTCACTCAGAGGATGATGAATACATGGAATGAGCTCTCAGAAGAGGTGGTTGAGACAAATACTATAATAGCTTTTAAAGGACAGTTGGACAGATACATGGATGGAGAAAGGTGTGGAGGGATCTGGGCCAAACATGGACAAATGGGACTATCTTATCTAGAGCATCTTGGTCAGCAAGGGTGAATTATGCCAAAGGGCCTGTTTCCTTGCTGTATGAATCTATGAAGCAGTTCAATTCATTTTAGTTCATCCTAACTCCATGTTTTACCAATCCCATTACCTCGAGATTTCCCCATTGGCTTGGAAATTATTCTTCCTTGTGTCCTGATCCAATACCAATTTAATGGCATGAATTCTGCTTCTGCCACCCATAGGGTCAAGAATTCGTAATCGCGCCCACTCTAAGATTTAATTCTCAAATCCTTTCCTTTCTGTATCTTTTATTAAAATGGTTTAGATCTCAAGATTTAAAAGAAAAATAAGTGTGGTTACTGTTAGAATGTTTTAAATTAAAAAAAAAAACCCTTATTGGCTGTAAAATACCTCGGTGGTGAAAGTTGCCAGATAAATGCAATGTAGAATCTTTGTCTCTATGATTTCTTAATTAGTATTAAGATGGAGTTAAAATAGAGTATTATAATTAAACCACAGAGCAATTGGGAGCAATTTTTCAAGTTGATTGCTCCCATACGTTTTTTTTTAAATGGAGAGCTTTAGCTATTAGAGCAGTATGAAATTCATTGTGAATGGACAAATATAGCTTTATGTGGAATATTGGTCATTTTCTAATCTAAACATAATCTGTCAGTTTTCAGTTATACAATATTAATTACAGGATGAGCCCAGCAAGGCATTGCAATCAGAATTGGCTATCAATTGGGGGGAAAAAGGGTATCTTATAATGCAATAGAGGGGAAGCAAGAAAATGAACATCTAAAAGGAAACTGATTTCACTAGAGCAGTGGTTCTCAACCTTTTTTCAGTGATGTACCCCCTGTGAAATATTTTTTCAGCCAAGTACCCCCTAACCAGCGCAAAAATATAGGCCTACATATATGTAGGCCTATATTTTAAAATCTCACGTACCCCCTGGAGTGCCTTCACGTACCCCCAGGGGTACGCGTACCCCCATTTGAGAACCACTGCACTAGAGAATATAATGCTTTATTTTCCCAGTAGATTTTCACTAGATCAAAAGATGGCTTTGCTCACTATTAATTACTGTGCACAAATTTTTAGGGAGTTGAGTCGGGGGATATCAGGAAGTTGGTACTCGCACTGGTTAAAAATCAACACCACAGGCGCAAGGACTTGCTTCTTTGTAATGTTCTTATACTTTAGATTAGTTCTGAATCGTCAATTGCATTCAAGTTAAAAGATAAATGTTACATCTGCAGATGTATATTCCATGCCGTCATCAATGATTTCCTGAAGTTTTTTTTACAGTAATTTTGTGGAACTAACAAAACCAATCCACATTTGCAGCAGTTGGAAAAGCAGTGTTATAAAGGTCCATATCCTCGTATGCAATGCCACATTTATTCAAGATTATTATTTGGTTTTGTTTTCATGCTCCTTGCTGTTATTTAACATGTGGGCTCCTGTTGAGTGTTGCAAGCTATTCAGAAGTTAATGGAGGCATTGTAACTTTATGAAGCGGCTCAATATGAATGTATGCACTTGAACTGTTCAGTTGAAGATTTCTCCACTGTGGTCATGGTTCAGAGTACTAGCACATTTTTCTCATTCTCTCTCAAGGTCGGTTGTGTTCCAAAGTGTTGTCCTGGCACGTAATCAACGAGCTTTGCATTAAGGCATTCTTTACCATGCAGAACAGATTGCATGGTCAACTCGAAATTTTTCAATACACTTCTCTTCCCAATCAAAGCGGTGAAGTTGCTCTCCCATGTGGAGTTCACCAATGGAACACAGTTAGCAAGATCTTGGTGATCAGTTGCAAGAACACTGGGCTTTCTTAATCAGACACATATCTGGGGGATTTCTAAACTTCCTTGTATTTGTACGGGAAAATATTGGCAGTTCTCAGAAGAACTCTTGACATTTGCCCTGGAAAAGCTGTAAAAGGCATGCGTAGTCCCATAGCAATACTCTTCATTATTACTCAATTATTAGTAAGTTATTCATTTTTATGTATTATTCTGAAGGGCTGTCAAATTTAATTAGACACTATGTGCAAATGTCTGAAGAAGGGTTTCGACACGAAACGTTGCCTATTTCCTTCACTCCATGATGCTGCCTCACCCGCGGAGTTTCTCCAGCATTTCTGTCTACCTATGTGCAAATGTATGTTGAGTAAACACCTTCTTTCCCTCCTTGTTTTCTCTTTTCCCCTTGGTCTTGCAACATGATTGGGATTCTTTTCAACAATTTTGCCATATGCTGTGGTAGTGGCTGTTTGAGTTATAAAGATAGTTACATGCATGGAAGCAGACCTTCAGCCCATTTTATTTATGCCAACCAGTTGCTTATCTGCCTCAAACCATGATTTGGAGAATATAATGTTTTGATTTGTTTTTTAAAGGAAAGTAGTTGAGATATTGGTGGTAGATATTTCCATGTGGAGCAAATTATTTCTGAAATTAGAGTGCTATTGGCCCCATATAATAAGATTATTGTATCATTTATTGAATGGAACATTGCTATTTGGTCACACCATGGCTACGTCTCAAAGTAAATGACTAGACACGTCTCTAGAACTGATGTGATGACTGCTGAATGCATAAAGAGAATAAGACTTGTTTTAGGTAACAACATCTGAAGTTAGTGTGATCTTTTGATCTGATTTGATTGCATCGATCCTGTTATTCCGCGTCACCCTACCCTAACTTCTCCATTTCTATGCAGGGGCAAGAACCTAGTTTCAGAATTAATTTAACAGTTTGTCATTATATTACTTCCGTCCACATTGTTTCACTTCTAAAGGAATTGATCTCCATTTGAAATTCAGCATTGTATATTTTATGTAATCGAGCAATGTATTTAATCCATGGATTTCTATCAAATGTAACAAGGATTATTGACCAGCAATATGAATACTCAATGATGTTTCTAATTTTAAACACCATCCTATTCCACATAAAACAAAGTTTCATAGAAGTCGCAATCTGAAACATCACCTATCCATGTTCTCCAGAGATGCTGCCTGACCTGCTGAGTTACTCCAGTACTTTGTGTCCTTTTACAGAAGAGAAATTTAACTTCCTAATTCTTTGTTACAAATAGGTATAATATCTAGTCATTAAAATAGACATTACATAGGAACACATGCAAGGAATTTATTGTGTACACAAATATAACACCACATTGAAGCTAAATATATTCCTAAAGTCTGAATGTACTCATGAAAAAATATTAATTTGCTTTTTCTTTCCCCGACTCAACAACAAAAAAAGATTATTGGACAACTTCTCTTCCCTTAAAGGCTGGTGTGTTTGAGCATGCAGGTACCTGTCTATAGCCCAGTATCTGTGTTACATGGTACATGTGTTACATGGATAGGAGATGACGTTGTCATTGCGACAAAATCGCAATGATGGTGGTTTAATCATCTTATCCCTCACAACGTTTCTAAATTATTGGTCCACATAGCTAGTCATAGAGTGATACAGCGTGGAAACAAGACAATTGGCCCAACTTGCCCACACTGGCCAACATGTCCCAGCTACACTAGTCTCACCTGCCTGCAGTTGGTCCATATCACTCCAAACCTGTCCTATCCATGTACCTGTCTAACTGTTTCTTAAATGTTGGGATTATCCCAGCCTCGACTACCTCCTCCAGCAGCTTGTTCCATACACCCACTGCCCTTTGTGTGAAAAAGTTGCCCCTCAGATTTCAATTAAATCTTTTCCCCTTCATCTTAAACCTATGTCCTCTGGTCCTTGATCCACCTACTCTGGGCAAGAGACTCTGTGCAACTCCCCGATCTATTCCTCTCATGATTTTATACAGAATGTATATTTAATTTGTCACATACATATTTCTGCCTAAAGCTGGTTTTATAATCTTTAAAAGTAAGAGTTCAATGGACCTAGTGTATATGATCTTGGATGACTGTAGTTCAAAGTGCTTCCCGTAACTGCCAAATATTTACATAATAACTCCAATGGCAACAGTTGTTTGGAGAATATATTGGCTCTTAAAGAGAATGAATTCTGATGGTTTGTTTGCCTGTATAGTTGCTCTGGAGGGAAAAATGCATATTTTCAGTCTGCCATTTTATAGTTACTGATAAAAAAAATTCTGGCAATTCATGAAATATTGCATTCATTTTTTTGCAAAATATATGGAAAAATAAAACACTATAGAACTGGTCGTTAAAACAATATTCAATTACGAGTCATTTGAAATCTAAGTAATTTGCTTAATCTTAAAAAATCTAGCAAATCTGTTCATTACATCATGCAGAATGATGCCAAGTTAACCCCCCCCCCCCCCCCCCCTGCCCCCCCCCCCCCCCCCCCCCCCCTTACCTTAGATAGGCTGGGTGAGTGGGCAAATGCATGGCAGATGCAGTATAATGTGGATAAATGTGAGGTTATCCACTTTGGTGGCAAAAACAGGAAAGTAGACTAATATCTGAATGGTGGCCGATTAGGAAAGGGGGAGATGCAACGAGGCCTGGGTGTCATGGTACACCAGTCATTAAAAGTAGGCATGCAGGTGCAGCAGGCAGTGAAGAAGGCGAATGGTATGTTAGCATTCATAGCAAAAGGATTTGAGTATAGGAGCAGGGAGGTTCTACTGCAGTTGCACAGGGTCTTGGTGAGACCACACCTGGAGTATTGCGTACAGTTTTGGTCTCCTAATCTGAGGAAAGACATTCTTGCCATAGAGGGAGTACAGAGAAGGTCCACCAGACTGATTCCTGGAATGTCAGGACTTTCATATGAAGAAAGACTGGATCGACTCGGTTTGTACTCGCTAGAATTTAGAAGATTGAGGGGGGATCTTATAGAAACTTACAAAATTCTTAAGGAGTTGGACAGGCTAGATGCAGGAAGATTGTTCCCGATGTTGGGGAAGTCCAGAACAAGTGGTCACAGTTTAAGGATAAGGGGCAAATCTTTTAGGACCGAGATGAGGAAAACATTTTTCACACAGAGAGTGGTGAATCTCTGGATTTCTCTGCCGCAGAAGGTAGTTGAGGCCAGTTCATTGGCTATATTTAAGAATGAGTTAGATGTGGCCCTTGTGGCTAAAGGGATCAGGGGGTATGGAGAGAAGATGGGTACAGGATACTGAGTTGGATGATCAGCCATGATCATATTGAATGGCGGTGCAGGCTCGAAGGGCCGAATGGCCTACTCCTGCACCTATTTTCTATGTTTCTATGTGGTATGCTGTCCAGTGTTGGACATTTCCACCCTGGGGAAAATGGTTCTGACTGTCTATCTTTTCTATGCCTCTCATAATTTTACATACTTCTATCTAGTCTCCACTCAACCTTTGATTTTCCAGGGAAAACAATCCAAGTTTACCTAGCCTCCCATTGTAGCAGAAACCCTCTAATCAAGGCTGCATTCTGGTACAACTCCTCTGCACCCTCTCCAAAGCCTCCACATCTTCCCGGTTAATGGGACGACCAGAACTGCACACAATACTCTAAATGCTGCCTAACCAAAGTCCTCTGGGGCTGCATCATGACTTCCTGACTCTTATAGGCCTTTCTCACGGGGCGACTTGACGCAAGAGGTAACCAGAGTTGAACATCGTGGGAACCTCGTACGATAACCGTACGGCATTCGTGGACCACCGTGGACCACTGTGGTGCTAACGGCAGGTACTCGTGTAACTTGTTGACTCGGGAGAAAATTCAAGCAAGCTTGAATTTCTCCAAGAGTGACTTGTACACTTGTGGTTGACCATTGAAACATTATATGGACGTAGTGGCCAGTGCGATATCCGTATTAACTCTTGCGTGTACCGTGGGAACTCCTGCAAACGGTGAACCCGGAAGCTGGACAGAGGGGACAGAAGGTGAGTAATCTGGAATGAACATGCTGGTCGTTCTCTGCCCACACGATCTCTACGGAGCTTCCAGGCTGTTTATATATAAAAGAGCATTCCAAAAGTGTCTCACCAGCAATCTGCAGCCTTCAAGAGGTCTTTTTAAATGAAGTGTTTATTTCCAACGTCTGGTAAGTTTCGGTAGAATTGCCACCAGCGTTTAGAGAATATGTACCTGTGATTTTGTCCTATTTTTTTCTAATACTCATTAAATCAATGGGAGACTAAAAGTGGCATTTAGATAAACAATGTTGCTGCCATGGCGAATATCGATGTTATTATCTTTATGTAAACTGTGAGGGTTCGCAGCTGCCACAATGCGTCTGACGAGTTATACCAATGTAATTTGGCACAAGCTGGTTAAATTGTGGGAAAAACTCTTCAAAGCCCTTCCAAGACGGAGGAATTCCCCAGAAAGTAGCTCGTTTTCTTTTGTAGAACTTTCCTCTGTCAACGCATAGATCTACAGTTAGGGAACCAACTGCCGGTACTGATGTATTTGAGTGTTTCAGGGAATTTCCTCTGATTATTTTCAAGCTTTGTCCATCTCTTTTGAACTCATTTGATTCGATACTATTTGATTTTGGAATGGTGGTTACTTATTATACAAATTATGTGATCTATTTTCTGTTCCTATGATTCTCTAAGTACTTTGTTTATAAATTCTGAACTCGTGAATTCGAGATTTCAGTGGTTTTCTGTATGCGGCTCACTCAGATACACTTGGCACAAACCGGCTTTTCCCATTTGGACCGTATAAGCCGTTTACAATCGCGTTGGACTCACTACATTTCTATGATCTGTAATCGTTTAACATTGAGTATAAACGATTATATTTAATACTCGGAATGCATATTGATTTTAGCGATGCCATATAACTTTCTCTGTATGTGAAGGGAACGATCGCTTCTAGTATGTTTACACCTCTCTGTAAAACATCCATTCTTAAAAAGGTGGTCTCAATATCGCTAATGGAACATGTGTCAATGTGTCAAAGCACTTGTAATGCTTGTCTAAAAAAAAGTGACATCATTTGTGCCACGTGATGATTTAACAACACTTCACAGTTCACAATGTTCATTCAAGATTTAACGGGAAAGCTCGGGAGACGGACAAGTCACTCGCACAAATAACAGAAATGCCGAGTACCCGTGGGAACTCTTTATCTACCCCCCGTTATATCGTGTGATATCGTGCTAGACCACGACCACTTCACTCTGGTTACATCTTGCGTCAAGTCGCCCCGTGAGAAAGGCCTATTATGCTCTTTCTGACGCTTGCAGACTTCCTGACTCTTCTTCTGTCAGTTAGTTTAATAACACTTGTACAAGTCATTGGAAGAACACATCTTGATTGTAGTAAGTTTGATTTGTGTACATGTTGTGTGCTGTTGAGTAATGATTTGGACCACAGATTGGTGGAGCAGATGCATTGTCACCACAGGAAGCCTGAAATAAAGTTTCACTTGCTGCATGGCAAGATCAGTATCAAGATACTGCAAAGCATAAACGTGAAAATCTTGCTTAACATTTTCTCCATAATTATGCACTTACTAATTCTGATTGGAGCTTATTGGAGCTTAAATTGAAGTTTTTTAATGATGTGTACTGTTTCTATTTATCTCAAATATATATTTATCGATCCACATTTGAATCATACCTTCACAGCAAAATGTTTAACTTGCACAACCTAATAACTAAAATTAACAAACTAAAACAGGACAAGAAAACAACAAAAAAAGAAAAAACAGACGGACTGCAGGCGAGCCGTAGCTGCTAAGGCAGCGCCGCCACTTCCGAAGCTGATTATTGCTTGTTATTTTCTTAATGCTTGTTATTTTCATAGCTGTTGTTTTACTAATAGCTAAATCTGATATCATTTGGAAATCAAATCCCCAAACATTTCTGAAGATTGAATAGAAATATTGTCAGACTTCACAATGCCGTTATTATTTCCCTTGTATGTTTAGAAATCTCACACTTTTTATCTGACTCTAGCATCAGTTACGGCCACACCTGGCCCACATGCCCATTAATACATGGCTGACTGAGCATGGGATGATCTGCAGATAGGAAGTAATGAGATAATAATTTCTCGATGTGTATATATATCTACTGATTTACGATGAATAAAGGAAAGACAGATAAGGTGTTATTGCGAGATTCCAAATTTCCAAACGTACAGAAGATACGAACAGGAAGCTTAGGTTGACACAAAATGAAGCACAAGTTAGCCCACCGGTGGAATACATTTAGTTTTCCCTATCATTTCAGAATGATGTGATTGCACTACAGTCTTCTTGGGCAGTATCATGAGAGGATGACTTGCTTCCACTCAAGTTTTAATGGGTTCTGAGGTGACTGATGTGTTCAAAATGGACACTACGGGCTTTGGGGTTGTAGGTATCTGATCTGTTGGGCAGGTAAACAATTTGTGAACTGCTGTGCTCTGTCAATATTTACAAAGAGTTTCTATGTGGCCCTGATCCATGAACTTCCATGATATTTACAATACCTTTCCAAATGTTCCTTCCCCACCGCCAGTAGTCATGGCCCAGCGATTTCAAGGAGTCAATAAAGGTGGATATTTTTCAACTTGGCTCTGAGCACATCCTTGAATCTATTCTTCTGTCTGACTAGCAATCTCTTACCCTGACTGAGGTGGGGTAGGCCTCAGGGTTTTGTGTCACCATCTGTTGCTTGCCCATCAGGCTGAGCACTGAGTACAACTGAAGTCTCAGTGCTGGGGGTGTTGGTCTACAAGAGGACAACAATGTTGGATTATTTAGCCTACATGGAATTAGGAGGTCCATTGACAACATTAATGGTGTCTTCCCAGTGTCTTGAGGTGCCTACTGTATGTAGAAATACAGGGGCCTTAGCTTGGGTTACAACATGGAAAGGTGAAAGCTGAAGACAGGTTTAGTTGTGGAATGTAATAGTGAAGAGTTTAAAAAGAGTGGATAAGAATGACTTATTTCCCTCGGCATAAAGATCAATACCAGTGGTGCATGGATCTAAGTGGAAAACATGGGTTAGAGTGTTCTGGGGGGGGGGGTCAAAAATGCATTTCCTAAAAAGGCTTTAAAAACAGCAAAAACATCCTTAAAGTGTTAAAAAAATCGGTAGGTTTGGGCTAACAGTGCGTAGAGGTAGATTGGGAGCTGAAATGTGGGTTTCTGGGTTGGGTGGGTCTGCTTCTGCCAGTCCTGACATGATCAGTAGAATGACCTCATTCTGCACCGGATCTGTCAATGGATTCTATGTCAGGGCTTGACAGAATGCATCAGATTTAATCTAGGAGACTTAGGCAACTGATTCTTGAATTTCTTCTTGGCAGGTTTTTTAAAGCTTTAAAACACTTGGAAATTGGGCAATATCAGCACACTTCCGCTTTACAGCAAGTTGTGCTGATCATGAGCTCTGATTTCTGTGTTGTGGTTCACATTTTGTGCAGGGAAACATAATTGATTTCTCTTCCAGCTGCTCACCTGGAATCTCTCTGGGTTGAGGAGGCTCCAAAATGACCGGTATGATGGAAGTTTGGGCCCAAAATGTAGGTTTACTTTGTTAAACTTTGATCTTTCAGCCAAGTGGAACCACGAGAGTTGGGGCTATCAATGTGATGATGGTGTTTCTTCTTGCTAGGCGTAAATAGATTCATAGAGGGTGTTACAGTGGAAACAGGCCCTTCTGCACAAGTTACCCACACCAGCCAATATGTGCCATCCACACTAGTCCCATCTGCCTGCTTTTGGCCCATATCCCTCTAAACCTGTCCTATCCATGTACCTGTCTAAATGTTTCTTACATGTTGTGATAGTACTGCCTCAACTACCTCCCCTGGAAGCTCGTTCCATACACCCACCACTCTTCGTGTGGAAAAAGTTACCCCTCAGGTTCCTATGAAATCTTCCCCCTTGCTTAAATAGATGAAGTGTTTCTGTAGAAAGCCTCACAACGATCTGCTCTGACTCGTGCAAGATCTTCTGTTTTGAACAGCTGTTATCCGTCGGAACCTTTGGTCCTCATGGGCATATATAGAAGACAACTCTGTGAATCGGTGCGTAAGCTGTCTGGACATGGTGAAACCGAGTTTTGAAGAATGAATTAGTGAGTGATATTGGCCCAAAAGAATCCTTCAGGTGGTGAGAACTTCGATTTCCCATAGTGTTGTGCTAAAATGGTAGGACATCAATTATCATTGCGAAAGATTGGGAAATTTGCTGTGACTCGCGTGTTACAATGCAATAGCCACATTGAATTGAACTTCAATATTAGTACTGAATATCTTACCCATAACCTTCCACAAGTCCGTTAACAGAGCTTCATCAGCACTGACGTTAGATTCAAAAGTGCAGCTCACATAGATTTCCTGATTTTTTTTTTTTTTTTCTAGTCGATTTGAAGTCATAATTCAGAAGTTTTTCTTTTAAACAGTGTGAGTGAACCGATCTGTTTATAGGATCAGAATGATTCTCCTTAATGTTCATTAACAGTGGCTTCAGAGTTCAATATTTAGTATAAAGGAACTTGAGAAGGAATGTTGAATGAATTCAACGCTTAAACTCTGTTCATTCTGCACATCACCATTTACTTTAAAATTACAACATTCATTAACTTAAATTCAAAGATCTGGCAATCTCCCAGAATGGAACTTTTGCCCACCTCATTGGTTTTGCAATATTGTATTGGGAAATTTGGAATTTCCTCATCAGTTTGTATTGTAGACCCTTTGAACATGGTTTCACAAATGCTACTTGGCTGACCTTCAAGCTGCCTACAATGAAACAGTGATGTTGAGAATTCATTATTTACAAGTTCTGTGACGTACTTTAGACCAATTTGTCCTGGCGGTTGCTGAAGTGAATTTTAGAGAATGGGACATATTAATATCATGCTCCCCGATGGATTGCACAAAGTGTGGACATTCAGCCCAAAGTACAATAGCTGAGCAGTCAAAACGACCCCATCTCAAATCTTGGATAGGTAGAAAAGATGGCATGGTAATATTTTGAAGAGGAATGGTGCAGTTCTCTCTGCCCCCTCAGTCAATGTTTCTCAAGCACTCTGGTCATTAACACTTTGCTTTAATTTTCATGGGAGCTTTCTGTGTTCAATTTGGTTGCCATCATTCCTACTTACAAAAGTTACCCTACCTCGAAGGTGCTGCATTGGCTGTAAGCAGCTAGGGCTGTACTAAAGGAGATACAAATTGTTTTGTGTTGTTGCACATCCTTTTTCATTTTTGATCTTCTAGAAATGATAATTTGGACACTATTTTGGTTCATTTTTGCCTCCAGTGTGAAGAACAAAGACTGTTTATCATCACTGCATAGATTTTACATTTAGCATTTTGATATTAGAATGCAGTGCAACAAAATGAATTTTGATTTAATCCAAGGATATTAATATTTAAAATTACACACAAACTGGAAATGTTTATGCAATTTTATAATGGGAAAGTTGCTGTTAAAAGAATCATGATCTATCACTGTACAAAAATGGGTTATGTTACCATTAGTTCTATGCTATAGGTTTCTTCCACATGAGTCGTGCTTTTTTTAAATTGTAACAAGATAACTGCTGTCTAGTTAAGGTAATGTATGGTCTCTGGTTCCACAATATGCAGTTATCTGCTGTAAACTATCCACACACCTTCTATGTAATGTCCCACTACTCATTTTTAGTAATCTCATTGAGGGTGTGTGTAAGAAAGTAGGGAGGGTCTGTGGTTTTAAAGATGCTCTTCCTTTATACAGTTGGCCTGCTCCCTAACTGAGGAATAAGCGGGAAAAAGTGATCTGAGTATTTAAGTTTTTGCAAGCCAGAACATGAGTTACCTAACAACTGGGTGGTGGCTGAGAAATTATGATTGCGAAACAGAAATGAAACATTGTGGGCTAGAAAGTGCACTAACAGCAATCCGCTCGAGCAAATGATTTGAGTATCAGAATTTTTAGTTTGTTCCATGATTTGGCATTACCCTAATGTTGCCAAGCAACCTAAGTAACAGTGGCTATTACAGCAGGCTCTGACTTGTGAATGGAGCTGCATATTTGTTCTAGGGGCAGGTACATTCAGGGTACAGGCAAGGCTGCTGGATGCGCCACTTAATATACCATTAGTAGGATCTGATTTACTTGCAAAGGCATGTCCTGAAATTCTGTGGTAAAATGTGATAGTCTGTTTATAGGAAGTCATTCAGATTTCTGCAATGCAAAGAGTAATGTTGCAGGATTGTTAATGTTGTAAGTCATTCTAGAACCTGTACAAGACCTGACAGTGTCTTTTGTGCCAGGGCTTTTTCAGCATTGTCCCTCTTCCATCATATTCAAAGCTTCTTTCCCCTAGGCTGCAAGAACTATAAAACTGGGACAAGCCTGCGGGGTCAAATGGTCTGTGCCTGAGCTGTAAATTAAATCAAATTTAAGGTGGGATTTGTAATTAAAATGGTTAGACTAATGTTTTAATTGGGTTGTAATATTCAATGTCTCTAATTGTATGATACTGAAAAATTGGACATATCCCAGCGAGTTGGGAGCCTATGTGTGTGAAAGGAAGTTGAATTGGAGAAGGTGAGAGATAAAAACAAACCTGGTTTTATATTGAGGAAACTGAGAGGCTTTTTAGGAAGGAATTTCAGAACTTGGAACATTGTGCTTAAAAACATCAGCAGTCAATGGAGGGGCAAAATGGATGTACACAGAAGGTTCAAGCTTAGGAATACAAATGAGCAAGGAGGTGGAAGTATTGAACTGGATAGAAATGAAACAGTCCTAGTAAATATATTCCAATATTTTCCATTGTGCCTTTTCTATTGCATAAAATAGAATCGAAATAAGTGCAATTGTTAAAGTAGTATTAAGGTCCTGCCTAAATTGGTGGATGGACTCAAATAAATTGCTGCGGAGTTGTGGATAACACAAGACAAACAAATCATGGAAAGAGAGTTAATTTTGTTATGGTCTTAACACCGATAATGAGCAAGAGGAAAATCAAGCCTGTTTTTCCTTAAACACAGTCTAGTGAATTATCATTGGTGATTACAGCTACCAAGGATAGGTTTTAATTTTCGCCAGAAAGAGCTGATTCTTTGTTTTGATTCTTCCAATAACTTTCCACAGATTTCAAAGAGAAAGGTGAGATACTAGGATGTTAGGACAACCACTCCCATGCAACAGAATTTCACCAAATTTATCATTTTCCACACCCAATGCTCCCAAGAAAAAACCCTGAGCATTAGGTGGGTAGGATTGGATTAATGGTGATTGTACACAAATGCATGTCGCACACTACCCCATGCTGGTTTAGTTTGGTTTAGACATGCAGCATGGAAACAGAGCCTTTGTCTCATCGAATCCACACCGACGATCGATCACCCATTCACATGGGTTTTATGTGATCCCACTTTCTCATCCATCCCCTACACAATAGGGGCAATTTACAGCAGCCAATTAACCTACAATATGAACGTCTTTGGGATGTGGGTGGAAACCAAAGCACCTGGAGGAAATCCACATGGACATAGGGAGAATCCAAGGTCAGGATCATCATGATTCCTGACTAGAATTCTCAAGGCATCTTGACTAAATCTAAATTCCAGAATAAGCTATGTAAATGAATATTTTAGAATCTATTTGTATCAGAGAACCTGCAGGAACTAAACATAATTAGTTTTATTCAAGGACATTTGATTTTTTTTCCGCCCAACATAATGTGAAGAATTCCATGTGGATATGGGACCAGTGCAGTTCCCACAGTAGAATTGTTTTAAGTTTTCCACAGTTGAACTTTGTTTAAGAGTTATTATCAAATACATAAGAAAAGCTTCTTTCAAGTAAAATTTGGGAATCTAGTTTTTGGGAGAGAGCCAATACTGCAAGCTTTGACATTTTTTGGAAATGCTTTAAGTAAGTGCTTTAAGTAGGCTCCAACTTTAGTTATATTAATAAATATTCAGGGTTTTGTGTTGTAAATGAAACAATTTTACACGACTGCAGAAAGCTACTGTGCAGGGGGATCAGGGTGTCTTTGTACCTGAAACACAAACACTGTGCAGGTACAGCAAATAATTAACAAAGACAAATGGAATGCTAGCTTATTTTTCCCCCCAAATGAGATGAAGTGTAAAATAAGGAAGTCTTGTTACAATTTTACAGAAAATAGGTGAGACCACACCCAGATTTTCAAGTACAGATTTGAAGACTTTTTATAAAGAGGATTATACTGATATTGGAAGTAGTTCAGAGAAGGTTCGGCAGGTTGATTGCTTAAATGTAGGGATTATTAAACGAGGAAAGATTGGCTTTATACTCATTGAAGTCTAGAAGATTAAGAGCTGAGATCTTAATGACACATAGGATTCCAGGGGTCTTAACAAGTCAAAAGGATGTTTTTCTTTTTGGGCAAATTCAGAGTT
Source organism: Amblyraja radiata (assembly GCF_010909765.2). Lineage (NCBI taxonomy): Eukaryota > Metazoa > Chordata > Chondrichthyes > Rajiformes > Rajidae > Amblyraja > Amblyraja radiata. The sequence continues at coordinate 70,569,842 of NC_045960.1, forward strand.
AGATAAAGAAATGGATGGCATAGTGGTGTAGGTCTGCATTGTCACCAACCACTCTGGTTCGATCCTGATCTGCAGTGTAGCTGACAGAGCTTATATATTCTCCCTGTGAGCTGGTTTCTTACAGGTGCTTTGATTTCTTCTTGCATCCCAAAAATATGCTGGTAGGGAAATTGGCTACTGTAACAACACTTCCTCCTCGATAGCCATCAACGCAGGAGCACTTCAAGGTTGTGTGTTCATTACCCTGCTCTCTGCTTTACTTGTTCAATACCCATGACTCTGCAGCCAGACACAACTTCAACGTAACCTTTCAATTGTTAGACAATGCCACTGTTATAGGATGAGTAACGAGTAAGGATGATTCAGAGTACAGGAGTGAGAATGTTGCAAGGACAATGTCACCAATACCAACAAGCTACTTGTTGACATCAGGAGGGGAAAGCCAGGGAAGATCTATCCTTGGTCCAGCACACTGATGTAATCACAAAAAATGCCTATACTTCCTGAGAAGATTGAGGAGATTTGGCATGTCGCCAAATACTCCATCAAACCTCTACAGATGTACAGAAGAGAACATACTAGCTGATTGCATTGGTAAATCGAATGCCCAAGATCGAAGGAGGATGCTGAAATGGTAGACACTGCCCGGTCCATCTTGGGAGCAGACCTCCCCACTGTCGAAGGGATATACAGGAGGAGCTGCCTTAAGAAGGCAGCAATTACATCAAAGATCCCTGGCCACGGTCTCATCTTTCTATTACACAGAAACATAGAAAATTGGTGCAGGAGTAGGTCATTTGGCCCTTTGAGCCAGCACCACCATTCAATATGATCATGGCTGATCATCCTAAATCAATACCCCGTTCCTGCTTTCTCCCCATATCCCTTGATTCCTTTAGCCCTAAGATCTATATCCAACTCTCTCTTGAAAACATCCAGTGAATTGGCCTCCACTGCCTTCTGTGGAATATTACCATACCATACCATCAAAAGAGGGTACAGGAGTCTGAAAACTGGTTCAACAACAGCTTCTTCCCAGAAATCATTGGGCTCGTGCACTCTGCACAACATTAACCACAACCCTATCTCAGCAACTATGACCTACTATGGACTTTGGTTTTGTTGCACTATCATTGTCTCTTTACCTAGTACTACTGATTAACATTATTATTGATTATTATGTATTTACCTCTGTGTCATTGCGTTAAAGGGCTGTAAATCTGCAACAAGTAAACATTTCATTAAAGGTTACAAAGTGTTGCAATTACTCAGGGGGTCAGGCAACATCTCTGGAGAACATGAGCAGGTGACGTTTCGGGTCATAACGCTTCTTCAGACTTCCTAAGGATTTTGTCATTCTTTTTTCAGCACCTATGACAATTAAACACTCTTGACTATTAAATTGCCCTCAGTGTAGGTGGATAGCAACATAATCAGGAGGGTGCATGGGTATGTGAGATAGGATAGGTTACAGGGAAGTAACTGAGTGAATGGGTTGTCCAGCAACCCGGCATGGACCTGATGGTCCTTCACCTCAGTGCATTAGAGTGCCAACTACTGGGCATAGGATTAGCTAGAAAGGGAATCAGTCCCAACTGTACTGTAACCAGCAAGCTGATTGTCATGTTCGAAATTTTAAGAAATGGGCTTCCAGTTGAACATTATGGTCTAGAAATTCCAGTCCATACAAATGCCAGATGTCTATGCTTAGGGGGTGCTGAAGACCATTGGGCAACCTGCACCCGTCCCACTTTAAGCTCAATGTTGTGCCTGACCGCAGTAGGGAGAAGAGGCAGGTAGACAATGGATAATAATCAGGGTCTGGGGTCAGGCAGCAAACAAGGTAATCTGTACGAGGTGAGCTGTCTGTAAGATGGAAGAATTGGGTCCAGAAGGTAGTTTTTAAAGAAAGAAGAGGATCGGATAAAGTAACTAGAGGCAGAGGGGATGAGGGTGGTGGATGGGAATTGTGATTTGCAACATGTGACTTTACAATATTGGGACAATTTCTAGATGGTCAGTTTGTGTTGAGTGACTCGTTTCAATGAGTTTGGCACCTCTGTCAGTGGGGTTGTTGGAAGCAAGATCATGTTGCTGTAGTCTTGAAAGATTAAAGGTACGTTTTGGACCTACCATCCAGTGTCTAGCACTACTTTGTTAGAATTTAGTTCCACAGCAGTAGCCAATGCTGGTCGACAACTAGGTACAATATCCTCACAGTGCTCTAAAGGAACTTTGCAGTAGAAATGATGTGATAGCATGCGTGACTGATGCATAAATTGTGTCATTTGTGTGAAGATGAATTTCTCCAGAAAAAGGAAATGGGCTGAACTTCCAGAGTACTATGAATTCAGCCAACAATTAGTCGTTATTATATTTATATTATGGGAAAAATCAATTTTCAATGACATAGTGCTGAAGAAAAGAACAGAACTATTGTGATTGAATGTATCAGTCCACGAAGGATAAGTAGCTAGTTTTTGGTCCTAACTAACTCCAGCCCTCTACTGAACCACTATCAAGTTGCTCAAAACCTTCGCTATCCTGTTTGGTCCTGAATGTGTTTTCATATGTATAAATATAAATGGTACATTAGTTGACACCATAAACATCAGGCTTATGACATTTGATTTTGGCTACAAGTGTTGTGAAAAGAGATATTTTGTTTCGGTGTTGTCTCTCCTTCAAGTGATATTGGCCAGACTGCAAAGTATCAATGTTCTAATAACCTCCCTTTTACTCTTGTTGAAACAGGACTATTTTTAATTGGCCAGAATCTGAGTAACCGGATTTTAAGTTCTCACGAATGTTATCAAAGAAGTAAGAACATAGAACATAGAAAAGTGCAGAACTTGCCCCCCCCCCCCCTTAAGCAATGCCCTCTAGTTTTTGACATAAAAGGTTATGACTGTCTAGTTTATCTAATTTCATTTTCTTCTATCTGGAGCCTAATCTCTGGCAGAGTTCGAGTAAACATATTGTAAATACTAATGAGTTACATTTAAAGCTGGTAGTGTTGGTGTTTTCCATAGTGCTTTCCTTTAATCCCACAGCACTCTTTTGTCATTTTTACACTGGTTCCAGATGGACTTTTGATTACCTGCTTGGTGTAGTAGCATCTTAAATGTTTCATTCCAGCGAATAAAGGATTTGATAGTGTGCACACCAACAAAACTAATGAGCACCACTCTGGGGTAGAAAATACCAAAGATTGTAAACTCTCAACTGTTATTGTCAGACAGTGGTTTCCTGTTTTCCCATTCCTGCCTTTGTTAAATAAATGAGCAAATCTACTACCATTCGATCAGCAGAAATTAGTCCACAAGCTTCAGTGTTTTGGAAAATAATAACTGGAGAATCCATGTATAGCATATCTTTCAAAGCACTGGTATGCAGGTCATCAAGTCCTTGGGAGTTATCAGTTTTAGGGCCATTCATTCATGCACCAGTATTATTATTGTGCACTAATTCTTTCTGTCTCTGTAATTGGGCATAAAGCAATTCATCATGGACTGATTTTGTGAATGGTGATGTTGCATCTGAAAACATCAGGGCAACCAAGCATATTGCAAAACATAAACATTTTTACCTTTACAAGGTCACAGTTTTCCACTCTATGTTTCTTAACAAAACTTACATTTATCATACGATCAGTTCAATTGTCTCTTGAATCTGAACCCTGAATCGACTAATTGGTGATAAAATTTGGAACCTAGATTTATGGTTGGTTTAGATTGGGTAAAGTAGGTTTTTTGCCAACTACAACTACAGGAGATTTAGAAATGTTTGACTATGTCCAAGAATTCTATAAGCAATAGTTTCTTCACCCATCAAATTAAATCTAAATACTTAAAAGAAATATATGAATGCTTTGGATACACATTTTCAACTGAGTTATCTTCTGAAAACTATCTCTCAGACATTGATAACCTCTTAGACATCTTCTACTTTAAAGTCAGAATTTATATTTGAAGCACTTGCCATTTTTCTTTTATATTGTGCCTTGCTTCTTTTTTTACTCTGAGCTCTGTGCTTCCTGGATTGCCCAGTGAATTATAGAATGATCTAGGTGTAGTAACCTTCACCATAACTTTGATTCAAGATGAAGTGTCTCTGCAGATCTTGCTAAAGTCTTAACATTCATTTAATGCATGAATTTGGCAACCACATGGTCAAAACTAAAAAAAATATGTGGGTAAATTATGCATACTGCAGTTAAAATAAGGGAACAATCCAACTTTACTTCACCTTCTTGCAATATTCATTGATGTCATGACTTCAGATGTTCCAAAGTACTTTACAGCTAACATAGATGAGGTTCTGGTAGCAGCACAGTTGACACTGGAAAAGCATCCACAGCCCTAGACCCTAGATCCAGAGACATGAGTTTAAATCAAAATATTACTTGATGAAATTATATTTGTACAACTAAATCAATCTATAACAGAGAGTTAGTATTTGTAAAGGTGACTATGGACATTATTGTTATTTTAAAACCCATATGGTTTACTCATGGGCTCATACCTATTAGTCCTATATTTAATTCATTAGAGCTCCTTACAACAACCTCTCCCAACCTTTGATGACAAAGGCAATAGATGCTCAGTTCTTTCGCACTCAGTACGTTCCTGTACATATTACCATTCCTGCTTCATCTGAGGAAAGATGAAGCAGGAATGTTGCATCTGAGGAAAGCAGGTAGCCGATTTGTGTGCAATCAGCACTCATAAGCACAAAGGTATCTTGATTTGTTCTTTTTTTTTTGTAGCCCTGATTTTGTATTCCAGTACTGTAAATTTCATTTCCAAAACCACTGTTCAAATTCCACTCACCTATTTTGTTTAGAGACCTACTGAAATACTGCCATTGACAAGGCCACCACTATCAACATCTTTGAGATGAGTATTGATCTGAAATTGTAAGTGGGCCAACCAGATAGTCATAGTGATACAGCATGGAAACAGGCCCTTCAGCCCAACTTGCCCACATTGGCCAACATGTCCCAGCTACATTAGTCCCACATGCCTGTGTTTGGCCCATATCCCTCTAAACCTGTCCTATCAATGTACCTGTTCAACTGTTGCTTAAACGTTGGGATAGTCCTTGACACAACTATCTCCTTTGGCAGCTCATTCCATACACCCACCACGCTTTGTGTGAAAAAGTACTCCTCGGATTCCTATTAAATATTTTCCCATTCACCTTAAACCTATGTCCTCTGGTCCTCGATTCACCTACTCTGGGCAAGAGACTCTGTGCATCTACACGATCTATTCCTCTCATGATTATATACTCCTCTACAAATCACCCCTCAACCTTCTGTGCTCCAAGGAATAGAGTCCCAGCCTACTCAACCTCTCCCTATAGCTCAGACCCTCTAGTCCTGGCAACATCCTCATAAATCTTCTCTGCACCATTTCCAGTTTGACAACATCTGTCCTCTAACATGGTGCCCATAACTGAACACAACACTCTAAATGCAGCCTCACTTCAAAACTTATACAACTGCAATATGACCTCCCAAACTCTATACAATACTTTGACTGACAAAGGCCAATGTGCCAAAAGCCTTTTTGACCACCCTATCTACAGGTGACTCCACCTTCAAGGAACCATGCACCTGCACTCCTAGATCCCTCTGCTCTACAACACCCCCCAGAGCCCTACCATTCACTGTGTAGGTTATGCCCATGTTAGACTTCCCAAAATGCAACACCTCACATTTCTCTGTATTAAATTTCATCAAAGATCCCTCAGCCCACCTGGCCAATCGATCAGGATTCTGCTGCAATTTTTCACAACCATCTTCACTATCTGCAAAACCACCCAATTTTGCAAAATCTGCAAATTTGCTAATCGTCATGTATCTCATCCAAATCATTGATGTAGATGACAAACAGTAATGGGCCCAGCACCGAACTAAGGCACACCATTAGTCACAGGCCTCCAGTCCGAGAAACACACTTCCACCATCACCCTCTGCTTCCTTCCTTGATGCCAATTACTGACATTACTTACCATCACCCGGCGGGGTCACAACATCAGAAGCCGGGATCGCTTCGGCGCAGAGGGAGAATAAGAAGGGAAGAGACAAAGACTTAAGACTTTTGCCTTCCATCACAGTGAGGAGGTGCCTGGTGAACTCACTGTGGTGGATGTTAATTTGTGTTTATTGTGTGTTTTTGTCATTTTTACAATATGTAGGACTGCAAGGCAACGAAATTTCGTTCAGACTGCAAGGTCTGAATGACAATAAAGGCTACTTTAATACTTTGATCTTTTTGATCTTTGATTTTCTATCCATTCGGCTATCTCTCCCGCATCCAATAGGCTCAGTTTTAATAGCCTTAAGGTATCAATGGATGTTACATTATTTGATGAAGTATTTTGCAAATATCAATGAAGAGATTGCCTTGTCAGTTTCCAAATGAAATCTCTTAATGATCTCTCACTGTAAACCAGCAGCCAATCCTTCTTGACAGATGTTGTTTATTTGATTACTCTAGGGAGGTTAAAGAGTTTTTAAGATTAGATGTCTTTTGAATTAACTACACAATTAGCTACTTCTCATATTCCATACCTCATGAGGATGTTTGGATTTCTGTAACTAATTTATTTATCTTGAACATTTAAAACATTAATTTATGGGATAACTTGCATAAAAACACATTTCTGTAAGTCATGGGGAGCCCTTGTACTGGAATTCATTTGGCCAACAGCACTGAAGAATAACTTGAAGACCACAATTACCGCAAGTCAAGAGAGTCAACTCCTTAAAGTCAGTTGTGGTAAACAATGGCATTGACTATGATATCGACATCCTGTGAGTGAATTACATATTCCCCCAAAAATGCTTCAAGCAGATTTCAGTATATTGCTCATAATACATCCCAGCCACTGCATAAGATATCAAAAGCAAGCAGTGCTGTCCTGTGGAGTTTGTTAGCAATCGACATCTGTTGAATACATGGAACATGAGTTTTAAAAAAATAACTTTAAAGGAAACTAACTGTTTTGATTGCTTTCCATTATATACTTGCCAAAGGTGCAGAATTAGAAGAGATAACAAGGGGAGAGAGAGTGAGAATATGAAGGTTTTAAAGGTGAACTCAGGATTTTATGTGAATGCATGGAGGCATGAGATACATCGGAGGCGAGCATAGATTGGATAGATGTTTTTTATTGTCGGTGTACAGATATGAAGTATCGAACCCGTGCTGAATAAGTTATTTACCTCCATACTGTATTTCCAGTCAAATGTTCACCTATTAAATTTAATTTAGTGTTTTATGCATGCAACAAATTACTAATTTTATTGCATATAATTTTATGGCATACTAATATTTATTTTAAATATGTTAAAGGAATTCTTTGGTGTGATATCACTAAAATGCATTTTGTAGTGTTTTACAAGATTTTCTGCTGAATGCTTTTCAGCTTGGCATACAAGATACTATTTTAACCTGCATTATCCTACCTGAAATGATCAATTTCTTTTGATTTATCTTTGATTCTTATTGATAGAATTCCAATTATCTTGATGCTCGTAGATGATCTTAAACTTCTTGATGTCATGGAAGTCATTCTCTTCCATGTTGGCAAACATCAATGTTGCCAACTGCCAATGTTGGCAAAGATTTGCATTTTCGGAATTAATAGGTATAATATTTTTTCCAGAAGTACAATATGTTACTTCTTTGCTAACTTGCAAGAAAATACATGTGCTGGCAATCTGTACCAAAAGCAGACAATGCTGGAAATAGTCACCAATTCAGGCAGTATCTATGGAGGTAGAATCAAAGATGAAATTAAAGGTCAGTGATCTTAAAGTACACAGAACTGATTTGGGACAAGTGTGGATTTAGTGAAATGGAGGAAGGAATAGTGAGAACAAGATGGCGTGTTTAAACAGAAACCTGAACCGATTCCTCTGAGATGTTGATCTATGGATATATATCACATCAAAGGGGACTTCAGTCTCAGGAAGGGTCACAATCCAAAAAGTCAGATGGATTTCAGAGATCCTGCCTGACCTATTGAGTTACTCCAGATCTTTGTGGCTTTTTTTGTAAACCAGCATCTGCTGTTCCTTGTGTCTCAAAGGAGACTTGGATAGTTTTAGTGCAAATTGTGTGAAGAATTATTTTAAAGAAAATTATGGCTTGCCTTACAATATTGAAAATAATAATTTAGAATTATTTCAGTATCAATACTTTGAACTTTAATTAAATGTATAGTTTTAATATTTTCCGAAATGCCAGATTTTGCATGTCAGCTCACCCTTGAGGCTACATTTATTCCTTAGTGGAATCTATTCTGCAAATTAAAGGTGTGATTCTGGTACCTGTAAAGATTTCATTGGTTTTGGGAAATTACTTTACGACTAATCATGACCTCTGAAGTGAGCTTTCTAAATGAAGGAACTGTATTTTTATTGCAGTGATACAATTTTCTGCACAAAGGGAAGAGTTAAAAAGGTACATCTGAATAGAAAATGGTTTGACCACTAGCCTTGTTTGCAGTTCAAAGTACAGTCTTATTTGATTGCACATTTTCCAAACCCAAAACCAACTCCATTTTATCAAAGCACATTCAAAGTATAAAGTTCATTGACACTCCTTGCTGGAAAAAATTATTTACTACAACGTATATGAATGTATATCGATAGGTTTTAGAAGATATAGAGGGAAATATTTTATTGCTATCTCTCTTAAAATACAGGTGCATTTCTATTTCATGATAGTCACAATTTGTGTTCTTTGGATAGGATGCCACAGATCGATTTATTTTTTTAGTGTCACTATTTCGAAATCTGAGCTTCTGCATAGACCGTCTGAAAAAGGTTTTGCATGTGTTCATACAAAAACATGCACAAGCTGGTCATTAGTTAGCTGTTTCATGAAACAGGCATTGCAGTATTTGCTAAAATGGCAACTACATTAGAACCTGAGAGAGAAGCTGTAAGCCTCTGACATTATCCATGTATTCCCTTCAAAAATTGTTTGGCTGATTTGGTGGTGATTCATGTTCTGCCTGACACACATCTCTTGATTGCTTGTCCTTTTAGTTTTTAGTGATTAGTTTTAGAGAACAGGGTCTTCAGCCTACGAGTCCACTCCGACCATAGATCACGCGTTCATTCTAGTTCTATGTCATCCCACTGTCACGTCCTTTCCCTACACACTGAGGAAAATTTATTGAGGCCAATTAATTTACAAACCGACCAGTCTTTAGGATGTGGGAGGAAACTGGAGCACCCGGAGGAAACCCACATGGTCACAGGGAGAACGTGCACTCGAGGTCAGGATTGAGCTCGGGTCCCTGGCACTGTGAGGCAACATTGCAATGCTGCCCATTTGTACTGAGGTTTGTTGATGAGGATAATGTGGATCCAGTGACTTGCCCACAACTGGGAGTAGGTCAGGAAGTGGCAGAGGTTGGGTAGACTTGGAGTTGGTCCCATCACACTATTTATGCTGGGCCCTCTGTGCTTCAGACAGATGGACTTATGGTTCCCGTTGCCATCCCAAACGCTCCTCCATTTTAATCGGCTATGATCCAGAGTTTCCCACAAAATCAGTGGGGTTGTTACACATTTTCAAGGTGGCTTTGAGAACGTCCTTCTTTCAATCCTTTTCCCTCTGTCTTCCTGGTAATCCCTGGCCATGACGCAGCCTAGAGTACAGTGTCTAGTTCATGAATCCAATATTGGGCATGTAGCAATGTCATCTGAATATCAAAACTGATAGGATGGAATTAGGGCCTCACAATGCTGAAGTTAGTCTGGGAGAGGACATTGATATCAGTTGCGTTCATGAATTATGCTGTTGAATTTGGAAGATTTTATGGAGGCGGAGATGGTGATAGATCTCCAGTGCTTCCTGGTGCCTCTGTTGGTAGCCCAAGTCTCAGTGGCATACAAGATGGCTGCAGTCACTGCTACTGAGCTGGGTTGCAGTCTTGAACTTTGTCTATTTTCCTCAGTTGACAAAACGATGCCATTGTGAACTGTTTTTATCCATTCTCAACTCTTTACTTTCCCTTTGCTTTACTACTAGTCTTCCTGAGAATGAAAATGGTTTATTATGATTATTATGTGTACCAAGGTACAATAAAAACTTTGCTTTGAATGCTATCTAGGCAAATCGTACCAGGCATGATTATACTAATTGGTGCAAAAGATAAATTATACAGAGTGCAGAATATAGGTGAGAGAGAAAAGATTTAATAGGAACATGAGGTGTAACTTTTTCACACGGAGGATGGTGGGTAAATGGAATGAGGTGCCAGAGAAGGTAGTTGAGGCAGGTACATTTAAAAGACATATGGACAGGTACATGGATCAAGAAATGTATAAAGGGTTATGGGGCAAATGTGGGCGTGGGACTAGCATAGATGGGGCATCTTGATCAGAATGGGTAAGTTGGGCCAAAGGGCCTGTTTCTGTGCTGTATGACGCTAGTGTTCCAGCCAGAGAGAAAATGCAGATTTACAAAAGTACAAATGCCATAATTAGGTAGATTTGAAGTTCAGGTCATTCATCCCCAGCTAATGAAAGGTCCGATCAAGAGTCTGCGAACAGTGAAGAAGAAGCTGTTCTTGAACCAGGTGGTGCTTGATTTCAAGCTTGATCATGATAAGCTCTTCATAGATGCAGGTTTGTTTTCACGTAATCTGCAATAAGAACTTTATGAATCTTGTTTTGATATGCTGAATACATTTAATAATAAACTGAATACATACATGCCTTATTTCCCACTGTAAAAGGTGCTTTTAACTCCTACTCAACACATCAAAGCAGTCAGGCAATCCCAGCTCAACTTTGCTGCTTAAAAATCGAGCAGCCTAACTTTTTTGTGACATTAATCTGTAATATGTTGTTTTCAGTTTCAACGCTTAATTCACAACAACTTCTGAGATGCTTTCTGTACTCGGGGTACAATAAATAAGATTTGTCCAATGGCTATTATTGAAAAAGGCCCAGAAATCCAATAATTTTGTGTCTTTTTTGGCAAAATGTGATTGATAGATTTAAAAAAAATAAACTGGATAACAGCTGTAAAATGTAGACACAAAGAAATGCAGTTGATGGTTTACAAAAAAAAGACACCAAAGTGCTGGATTAACTCAGCAGGTCAGGCAGGATCTGTGGAGAACACAGGTACTGATTGTAGTTGGAGGGAGAGGTGAGGAGTTTGGCAAAATGTTGGACAAGGGGATAATAGTCTTTGTGCCTTCTATTGGAGCACATGCGAATGATCTGAATCCATGTGCAATCCCTAAATGTGGGTTCCCATGAAACTGAATCATGGATATAATTATATCCTGGGTGTGGAAATCTCAAAAAATCTGTCCTTTGATTTTGTGCCATGTCTGGTTATCAAGTATTACTGAGTATTAAGTTATTATACGATTGATTAATGCAATTACACACAATAAACGTACAATAATGTTCATGTAAAGCTGCAGCAAGTAAGAATGTTATTGTTCTGTACCTGGAGCACATGTCTCATGAGCATGTACGTTTAAATATTTCAAACCATCTTGATATTTTTGCAAGATTTCCCAAGTATGGTAACTAAATACTATGGTGATGGAAGGGGCAGGTATAAGGATATACAATGCATTACTGAGCTGGAACTCTAAGTGAATAGTAAAGACATACTGGTCAAAAGAAGTAGTTGCTTAATCAATTATCTTCCCTTTCCTAGTACCCAGCTTCAAATAGTTATCCATTGTCCTCTTCAAAGCTGTTATGAATTTTGCTCTGAAGAATCGTACATCAAACTAAGGGCTAATCAATATCAGACCATTCCTTCAAAAGGAAATCGAGTAACATTACTTCCGATATGCTTTGGAGGCAGAAGGGGAAATAATTCAGTCAACAGGAAGATACTAGTTTTGAAGTGAAACCACATATACTGTACTCCTTGGTTTGAAATGGTTTATTTAATGTCTGCAGCTCAACTGTGAAGGAAATCAGGCTATTGTGCTTCATTCATTTATGCAGCCTCAAAGGATGCTTAACCATTTAAAGTATTTTTACTAGAGCAGTAAAGATCATTGTGTATTCTATAGCAGACCAATGTCTGCAGTTTAAAAAAACATTATGGCTTTCCATTCTTTTACAATGCTTTGGATGTGTGAAATAAAAAAGCAAAAGCAAGGCCAGAACGAATACAAGATAGTGAAAATACAAATGTATAAATCAAATATTTATTTTCCTCCATGCAACCATCATTGTACATTTTGTCTTGTCTGTTTTAGGCCAACAGACCACAAAAGCTGCACCGATCCTTATTTTCCATTGACGTGGAAGAGTCTGACATCTATTCTGAAGAAGGTGATGATGATGATTTCTACTCTGGCTCTGGGTCTGGATCTGGATCTGGATCTGGTGGTGAGTGTTTATCATATTTTTCCTCGACATTTTTCTATTTTTTGTTGTTTTTTTTTTTGTTTTGGAATTTGAATACAAATAATATTTAGCCAGAGCCAACTCTTCTTAACATTCCCACCAAGTCAAAATGTGGGATAAGAGCTGACATGATGGGCTATGCCATGGCAGGTAGGAAATCACTTTGTGACAGCCACCCTCTCTTCCCCACTTCACCATTTCCTCCAGCACAGAGAAGGCACCTTTTTCCCCCCCCCAACAGCTGACTGGCTTTGGACAAGGATCAAGTTGGAAAAAGTGCAGAGAGGATTTACGAGGATGTTGCCAAAACTCGAGGGCCTGAGCTATAGGGTGAGGTTGAGCAGGCTAGGACTCTATTCCTTGTAGCGCAAGAGGATGAGGGGTGATCTTATAGCGGTGTACAAAATCATGAAAGATATAGATCGGGGAGGCACACAGTCTCTTGCCCAGAGTTGGGGAATCGAGAACCAGAGGATGTAGGTTTAAAGTGAGGGGAAAATTATTTAATAGAAACATGAGGGGTAAATTTTTCACACAAAGTGTGGTGGGAGTATGGAACGAGCTGCCAGAGAAGGTAGTTGAGGCAGGTATTATCGCAACATTTAAGAAACATTTAGGGAGGCATATGGATAGGACAGGTTTACAGGGATATGGGTTAAACGCAGGCAGGTGGGACTAGTGTAGATGGGACATGTTGGCTGGTGTGGGCAGGTTGGCCTGTTTCCACACTGTTTGGCTCTCCGACTCAGTATATTGCACCACTAGTTTCAAACTGTGTGTAAACCACCAACATTGTGTAAGTGCAGAAGAATGTACTGTGATTCTCTGTGTGGAGCAGGGTCGACAAAAGGTTAAAAATAAATAAATTGGAATTCCTAGGTAGACAAAAATGCTGGAGAAACTCAACGGGTGAGGCAGCATCTATGGAGCGAAGGAAATGGGCAACATTTCAGGTCGAGACCCTTCTTCAGACTGATGTGTGGGGGGGGGGGGGGGGGGGCGGGAAGAAGAAAGGAAGAGGTGGAGCCAGTGGGCTGAGGGAGAGCTGAGAAGGGGTGGAGAAAGTAAGGACTACCTGAAATTAGAGAAGTCAATGTTCATACCGCTGGGGTGCAAACTACCTAAACGAAATATGAGGTGATGCTCCTCAAATTTACGGTGGTCCTCACTCTGGCCATGGAGGAGGCCCAGGACAGAAAAGTCGGATTCGGAATGGGAGGGCGAGTTGAAGTGCTGAGCCACCGGGAGATCACGTTGGTTATTGCGAACCAAGCGGAGGTGTTCGGTGAAGCAATCGCCAAGCCTACGCTTGGCCTCACCGATGTAGAGCAGCTGACATCTAGAACAGCCGATGCAATAGATGAGGTTGGAGGAGGTGCAGGTGAACCTCTGCCACACCTGGAAAGACTGCTTGGGTCCTTGAATGGAGTCAAGGGGGGAGGTAAAGCGACAAGTGTAGCATTTCTTGCGGTTGCAAGGGAAAGTGCCCGGAGAGGGGGTGGTTCGGGTGGGCAGGGACAAATTGACCAGGGAGTTATGGAGGGAGCGGTCTCTGCGGAAAGCAGACAGGGGAGGAGATGGGACGATGTGGCCAGTGGTGGGATCCCGTTGGAGGTGGCGATAATGTTGGAGGATTATTTGTTGCATGTGACGCTGGTGGGGTGGAAGGTGAGGACAAGGGGGACTCTGCCCTTGTAATGAGTGGGGGGGGGATGGGGAGTGAGAGCAGAGTCACAGGGTATAGAAGAGACCCTGGTGAGAGCCTCATCTATTGGAAAAGAGGGTAACCCCCGTTCCCTGAAGAATGAGGACATCTGCGTTGCCCTGGCGTGGAACACCTCATCCTGGGAGCAGATGCGGCAGAGATGGAGGAATTGGTAGTAGGGGATGGAGTCCTTACAGGAAGCAGGGTGGGAAGAAGTGTAGTCCAGATAGCCATGGGAGTCAGTGGGTTCCTTTTCTTTTATATGGCCTTAAGGTTTGGTTTTCTTTTCACCTTGATGCAGTATCTGGGGACAAGGATTCCACATCTGGTGCATTGAAAAACTGGGTATTATGTTTCCTTTCGACCATCTGTGGAGGATAAACAAGATTAAGCGCCAATAATAAATTGCACAGCTGCAATAATGCTAACGAGATGCTTATTAGTACTTTAGTCATTTAATAATTTCCTGCTCGATGTTTAGTTAATTATACATAGAGTCCCACAGCTCTGGCCCAACTCATCCATACCGATCAAGATGCCTTAACTAGAACTGGTCCCAATTGCCTGCATTTAATCCATATCCCTCTATCCCTATCAATGTACCTGCCCGTGTCTTTTAAATGCCTCAAATACGTCCTCTGGCAGCTCATACAATACACCCACCATCCGCTGTGAAAATGTTGCCCCTCTGGTTTCTATTAAATCTTTCGCCCCTCACCATAATCCTATGTCCTCTGGATTTTGATTGCTCTACTCTGGGGCAGACAAATCTGTCAGGATCTGGATTCATAAAGAAAATTAGTCCATGACACCATGTCAATTCCCCTCAAGATTTTTATACACCTCCATAATATTGGGCAGTCACGGTGGCGCAGCGGTAGAGTTGCTGCCTGAGAGCGACTGCAGCGCTGGAGACCCAGGTTCGATCCCAACTACGGGTGCTGTCTGTATGGAGTTTGTACGATCTTCCCGTGACCTGCGTCGGTTTTCACCGAGATCTTCGGTTTCCTCCCACATGCCAAAGACGTAGAGGTTTGTAGGTTAATTGGCTTGGTAAATGTAAAAAAAAATTGGCCCTAGTGGGTGTAGGATCATGTTAATGTGTGGTGATTGCTGGTCGGTGCGGACTGGGTGGACCGACGGGCCTGTTTCCGCGCTGTATCTCTAAACTAAACTAAAAAAAATCATTCCTTATTCTCCAGCGCTCCAAGGAATAAAGTCTAGCATGCCCAATTTCTCCCTATAGCTCAGTATCTCAAATCCTGGCAACATCCTCATAAATCTTCTCTGCACTCTAAGAGCACTCTTTGCAGTAATAAGGCTAAGCATCTGGAAGGATGGACTAATTTTCTTTATGAATCCAGATCCTGACAGATTTGTCTGCCCCAAAGTTTTGATTATAGTGGAGTTTTATTTTAATGGAGAGAATCCAGTGTCGTGATAGTGTTTGGACTACAGGGTAATGACAAACTCTACCACCACCAGGTGATAGGGAAGCCCTACCCTTCCACTACCTGCAGAGCAAGCAGCTCCTTCAGATAAGGATGGAGACAGGAATCAGCATGTATCAATCAATTTGAGAATTTTGCACCTGAAGTGGATATTAGTCTAACTGGCCCTTGTTCTGGTTTTGTTTGCAGGTGGCTTTATGCTGAAACAAGGCTCTTTCATTGCAAAGTTGACAACAGATTTCCCGACTGCTCCTTCAACATCTTCAAGCAGTCCGCTTTCTTCAAGCCAAGTAACTGTGACTGACAACCCACGCCAAGGTGTCGTGAAAGATTTGAGCACAATACCAGTGCTTCCTGATTTGCGAGCTGTTGACACCACTACTGATGCCATAATGACCAGCCGTATGCCTTCCACCACCATTTCAAAAGGAACCAGAGCTAATCATTTCATGCCACGTATTGTTGACATCAAGCACGACACAACTGTTGCTGCTCCTCATATGAGTAGTGCTGGTCCTAAAGTTCCAAGCATGTTACCCGATCATACAAATGCTATTATCAAGGATGAATCCTTCACTGTGTCACATGTGGTTGCAGAACATGAAAATGAAAAAGCTACAACGGTAAACACAAAAGTTGCTCTAATTGAAGAGGTGAGTTTCGCAAACAAATAGTTTATGATGCTGATTTAGCCCTGGGAATTATTCCCCATTATTTCTTAAAACAGCAGTCACATGATTGTTTCTGTTCACTGAGTAGAGAGTTCACTTACTGAAAACTACTTCTGTCTTGTTTCAAACAACAACTCTGGTGAGAAAGCCACTCTTAGCAAGTTGAACATTTTGTCTAAATGTGAATATTTATTTCAAATGCTAAAATATATTTTGTCAAAGTATTCTTAAAGTCATGTAAAAAAATATCAGCAAAACAATGATTGTTGTTAAATTCTTAAGCAATCTTAACTGATTTAATTAGGTTGTGGTGATGAAGACTGTGGAACCGGTAAACAGTCTATTTGAAGAGGATGACATTTTCATCAATGATGAAACAGCGAGGCCAAATGGTCGGAACCAAAATCCCATTCAAGATCACCAAGGTTCGGTGAAGCCACCAAACGAAAGCTACATGCAAGACTTCAGTAAATCGGGCAGTTTTCTCGAAAGACGTGAATTATTGGCAGGTATGTATTTTTCATTTTCTACAGCAACTAATTGAAATCAGCTCTGGAAATCAAGCTATTTGGGGAGAAAGCAGGAACGGGGTACTGATTTTGGATGATCAGCCATGATCATATTGAATGGCGGTGTTGGCTCGAAGGGCCTAATGGCCTCCTCCTGCACCTATTTTCCATGTTTCTATATGCAGATAAATTGCAAAACGTGCAAAACTGCCCATGATTCATCAGCGCCTGCAAAAAAAATATATTGAGATTTTCTTCTGAAGACACGACATTTCAAATGTTAACAATTTCTTCCTATCATTGTTGAAGTACCACCGTTTCTTTCCACCGTTTCTTTCTTGACTTTGTGTTTTTCTTTATTGTCAAATACATATCTATAATCCAAACGATAGTGAGCATTCACCTTATCTATGCTCTTCATGATCTTGTACACATCTAAAAGGTCCTCCTGTGCTCCAGAGAAAAAGGTCTGAGCCTATCCAGCTTCTCACTATAGCCCGTTGTCCACATAACATCCTGGTGCATATCTTCAGTACCCTTTCCAACTTCATGACACTCTTCCTTTTGCTAGGTGACCAGAACTGCACATAGCACTCCAAGCATGGTCTTAACAATGACTTGCACAGCTGTATCATGATGTCTCAACGTTTGTACACAATACCCCTCCCAATGAAGGCAAGCGTACCAAAGCGGGCCTTCCTAACCACATTGTCCATCTGACTTGCCAATGCACTCCAATGTGAGTGAATTAGTGAGATGTGCCAGCTGATTTAGTTCAAAGTTTTATCATTTAATTTCTACCTAACTATTCATGATTTGGGAGGAATTTTTGCATATTTAGTTTAGTTTTCGTTTTTTAGTTTAAAGATAAAGTGCGGAAACAGGCCATTCGGCCCATTGGATCCACGTCGACCAGTGATCCCCGCACATTAACACTATCCTACACACACTTTTTATATTTACCAAGCCAATTTAACTACAAACCTATTAGTTTATTTTAGATAGACAGCATGTAAACAGGCCTTTGGCCCACTGATCCCACACTGACCATCGATCACCCACTTTTGCATTTTACACAGTAAGGGCAATTTACAGAAGCCAATTGGCCTATAAACCTGCATGTCTTTGGAATGTAGGGGAAACCAGAGGATCCAAAGGATACCCTTTCCAGTCACAGGGAGAACACACAAACTCTGCACAGACAGCACCCATAGCCAGGATTGAATCTGGGTCACTGTCACTGTGAGGCAGCAGTTTGACTGCTGTGCCACTGTGCCGCCCACATTTGTAACTCCAAAGTTAGTTATATCCTTCCTTTGGTATGGAGACTAAAATAGTTCACAGCATTCGAGTTGCAGTCTTCCCAATGAAATTGTAGTAAATTCTGTAACTGCATGTTAACTTTTTGCGGTTTGAGTGCGAGGATATTCATACCTCAACAGTACCAAATCTCGCATAATTTTAAAAAAAAAGAAATTTTTAATTACCACATCAACCTTTTATAAAAGTTAGACATAACTTTCCTGCTTTTATACATTTCATTCCCGTTGATGAAGCCATAATTGTGCATGGCTTAACAAACATTTTCTCAACCTTAATTAATAATTAAAACCTCTTTTAATTATTTGTGCATAAATACCTTGGGTTTCTTTTTTTACATCCCTTTTGGAATAGTACATTTTATTCTATCTTGCCTCTACTTGTTCTTCCT
Source organism: Amblyraja radiata (assembly GCF_010909765.2). Classification (NCBI taxonomy): domain Eukaryota; kingdom Metazoa; phylum Chordata; class Chondrichthyes; order Rajiformes; family Rajidae; genus Amblyraja; species Amblyraja radiata. Next base: position 70,588,307 of record NC_045960.1, read on the forward strand.
ACCAAAATGCATGACTTCTTATTTCTCCACATTAAAGTTAATCTGCTCATTTCATCAGTATATTTATGGCCTGGTGCAATCTTTCACTTCCTGTTTGTTGTTCATAATAGTGCCAAGTTTATGTGTCATCTACAGAATTAGTAATTACCACTTGCACCCTGGAGCCTTGGCCACGAATATAGAGAAAACAAGTAATGGCCCAATGCTAAATCTCTGGGAAACACTGCCATTTGCAGAGAGTTGTGGATGTAGCCCAGGCCATTACACAAAGCAGCCTCCCATCTAGTCAACTTCATCCATACTTCACGCTACCTCGGAAACCAGCCAACATAATCAAGAATTATTTTTGCCCATATCATTTCATTTTCTCCCCTCTCCTAATGTGCAGAAGATAAAAAAAATTAAAATAATAAAACATGTACTACCAGATTCAGGAACCACTTCTTTCCTGATGTTATCTCATTAGCTCTGAAAAGTTACGGTGTAGACACGAGCTTCCAACCAACCTCATTGTAGACCTTGCATTTTCCCTGTAACTGTAACACTATAAACTGCATCTTGGTATTTTTCTCTTTGTGTTACCTGTTGTACTTGTGTATGGCTTGATTGCACATGTATAGTATAATTTGAGTGGATAGCATGCAAACAAACCTTTTCACTGTATCCTGCTACACATGGCAATAATGAACCAATATGATTATATATTTATCTCCATTCCAAAAAATCAACCGTTCATCACAACCCTCTGCAATCTGTCACTTTGGCAACTTCATTTCCATGCAATCTATGTTCCTTTTATGTTATATACTTAAACTTTGCTGATAGCCCTTTTTTAAGTCACCTTATCAAAACTTTGGAAGTCGTTGCACGCATTAATAATAAATCATCTTCATGAGCTCTGTCTGTTGTATTAAAAAACTTTATTAAATCGGTCCTAACTTTATCAAAAAGGTTTAACATGATATTTCCTCAAGAAATTCATGCTGGCCTACATTTACTTTGGCTAATCTTCTTGATCAACTTTTTCAAAAAATAACACAATTCATTTAGTTTAGTATTCACTTTGGCAACATTATAATGCTCTCCCTTTAAAAAAATCTTTTAAATTATTTTTGAAAACTGATGGAATCTGAAGAAGGTTCAACCTGAAACATGACCTATCCATGTCTTCCAGAGATGTTGCCATTGAGTTACTCCACTATATATATGTCCCTGTCCCTGTCTCCCCCCACCCCCCCCCCCCTCCCATGTGTGATATCCTTTAACACTTTTATTCATCATTCCAAATGCACTATCTTTAAACTCCTGTTAATTCTGACTGCAAACCCTTCCAAGCATTTGTATTTCAATTTCTAAAGCTAATTTATGTTGTGCGGCACTTATTTTCTGCTATTAGATTCAAAGGACCAGTAGAACAGGAAATATCGATGACAATGATTACGTGGTGATAGACCTGATGAATAATATGTGTGTACTGAATTACATATATTGTGGTTGAAACAACTCGCTGTATTACTTTTGCTAGGGCAGTGTTCAATAATTGTGACATTTTCTGTGGCTATTATAATTTGGAACATAACTTATTATTACAAAATCCACTGAGGTGATTAATAACTATTTTTGTTGTTCCTTTTAAGCTGCTGTGGTTGGAGGACTTGTGGGACTCATGATCGCTGTCCTGCTGGTAGTATTGTTGGTATATCGGATGAAGAAAAAGGATGAGGGAAGCTATACTTTGGATGAAGCAAAGCAGCCAAATGGAGGCTACCAAAAGCCAATAAAACAGGAGGAGTTCTACGCCTAAATATGTTTTTAAAGTTTTGCATTATACCTTTATGCCAAAAGAACAAGTTTTATTTTTTTCCTACTTCTTGCCTGCATTAGAAATTGAATCAGAAAATTGCCAGTCTAATTTCTATCGCCATGACAATTGTACTTTCTGACAGTTCTCAGACAGGCAGAGATAATGCATTTGTTTAACAGGAAGCATTGCAATTTGGCTTCATTGGTGACAACTTTCATTTTAATTTTTATATTCTCATGGATAGCTGCCTTGTGAAACATTAGGGTAAGCAAAGTTAGGCTTTTATTTTGAACCTAAATAAATCAGTTGGGAATCTGCAAAGTTACATTGTAAAGCTGCAATATGACTACACATGTAAATTTTTATAATGTAAAAATATTTACTAAATGGGTGGGAGATAGATGACAAAGAGATACTTGTATTGATATGATTTCAAATTGTATGAAAGCTTAAGGTGTGTATCTAATAATATAGATATAGACAATAGACACCTTTGGCTACACATTTGTTTATATTTTGTGTTGTACTATGTAGCTAATTGAGAAAATACATAACCATTTTAACGAACTGACACTAATTTTAACAATTGCTCCAGTTTTAAGACAACAGAAGGATTAATTGAAAAATTATGTCCTGAAAAGGTAATTAATCAATGACGGATGGCAAGAATAGATGAATGTTTCTAGAGTTACATATATTTTTGATCCCGATGCTTTTTTGCCTTATTTCTGTCAATAATATGTTTTCATAATATAATCAGCCACTGAAGCACCTGACCTATTTTAGAGAGCTGGACCTCTGAGTTTGTAAAAGATTAATTATGGGCAATACCCTCCCAGGTCTGCCACCATTTTACATAGATAGGTGTTTGTTTTTTTCCTGATCTTCACTTTTCTTGGTGATCTAACTCAACTAAATAAAACTTACACAAAGTGCTGGAGTAATTCAGCAGGTTGGGCAGCCTTTCTGAAGAACATGGATAGGTGACCTTTCAGGCCAGGACATCTTCTACAGACTGATTGTGTGTGTGGGGGGGGGGGGGGGGGGGGGGGAGGGGCAGCTGGAAAAGATATAGGGGCAGGAAAAAGCCTGGCAAATGATAGGTGGATTCGTGTCTAACCATCGCATTATCAAACACCCCATACCTGTATCCACCCATCGCTTGTTATGCTTTATTCAGCCCACTCCTCCACTAGCTTTCTACCTCCCCTCCAGCCAGTCTGAAAAAGGGTCCCGACCCAACGTCACCTATCCATCTTCTCCAGGAATGCTGCCTGACCCGCTGAGTTACCCCAGCATGTGCCTTTTGTTTTTGTAAACCAGCATTTGCAGTCCCTGCAACTCTAAATAAAACGTTTCACTTTTTTTTCCAGATATTTCTTTTGTCTGATAAATGTCGGCATGCTTGTAGTAAGCAGTCCTGCAGTGTAGCCAGTTTATGCTGAGACTTTGAAAGCTCCTCAATTAGAATAATTTACTGAATGTGACAAAGCATAAAAAAATAGTCATGCACCTTTCTGCATAGATCAATACATATGAGCTGAACCTTGGCATAATCTTGCCTTTGCAGGAGATTTTTCTTTTTTCAGCTGCTCCTCTATTCCTACCAAGTTTGATGAGAATTCTGCATTCCCAATTTGTTCTTTTTAACATCTTGTAATTTAAAACTGTAGTGAAATTTTGAACAAATGATTTATAACCAGGGATATGTGCCTTTTGGTATCTTCCAATTAATGCCATTTAATTTAAATTAGTCTGTGAAAGTTAGCTGTGGTCCTAACCTGGCTCCTCTGCAGTATGAAATCTGCACAACATTTAGAAGCATAGAAAATAGGTGCAGGAGGAGGCCATTCAGCCCTTCGAGCCAGCACCGCCATTCATTGTGATCATGGCTGATCGTCCCTTATCAATAACCCGTGCCTGCCTTCTCCCCATATCCCTTGACTCCACTAGCCCCTAGAGCTCTATCTAACTCTCTCTTAAATCCATCCAGTGACTTGGCCTCCACTGCCCTCTGTGGCAGGGAATTCCATAAATTCACAACTCTCTGGGTGAAAATGTTTTTTCTCACCTCAGTCTTAAATGACTTCCCCTTTATTCTAAGACTGTTTCCCCTGGTCCTGGACTCGCCCAACATTGGGAACATTTCTAAGGTAACAACGTTTAAAAGATATAATTATTTTTGTACAACAGAAATAGTGGCCAAATTTTTGAATTGAACCATTTGTAACTACCGAAAACGTCAATTATCAAAAGATTTGGTTGAACACAGGGTTTATGAATTAGTGAGTTCTTCCACAAGTGTTGAAATACTGTATGTCTTAATGTTTTCTATTTATTATCTGTGCTACTTCTAATTGTATCAAGCAATAAAGGCACTCTGGCACACTAATTACTGTGATCTGTGAATGTGATAGGACCCATTTGATGGAAACTCTGAAATTAAATGATTTGGAAGCTCTGAAAAGATGTGCATCTTGTCCATCTCCTTAAATGTGGTATTAGTGCTAGTGAAGGTACACAAAAATGCTGGAGAAATCTATGGAGCAAAGGAAGTAGGCAACGTTTCGGGCCGAAACCCTTTTTCAGACTGATGGTGGGTGGGGGGGGGGGGGGGGGGGTGGGAGGAAAGGAAAAAGGAGGAGGAACAGTTAGAGAGGAGGTTGTGAAACTGTCTCCGGAGGGAGGAGGAGAACTTCTTCAAAGTAGGCATACCTTGAGGAGATTTCGCAGTGGAGTAGACAAAGTGTTTAAGAAGGAACTGCAGATGCTGGAAAATCGAAGGTACACAAAAATGCTGGAGAAACTCAGCGGGTGCAGCAGCATCTATGGAGCGAAAGAAGTAGGCAACGTTTGCAGCAGCAGTAATGCTAGTGATTTGAGTCTACCACCTATTGACTCCTGGCAATTGTTGTGGAATTGCCTGGGTTATGTGAAGCATTTGCAGAAGGAAATAACTGTGGAAATTTCAAATTTCAAATTGATAATATTTGAACTCCAATTACTTTTTTTTTTTTTAAACCTCCTGAAAAGCATAACGGGTTCCAGTGAATCTTATCTGATCTATGTAGTGTCTACATTATGTTGCATGCTGTGGAGCCTGCCCCCCAGTTGCTGGGATGATGAAATTGAGTCTTTAATAAGCAACAGGCAATCCTACGATACGATAAAACTTTTTTCACCCCCAAGGGAAATTGGTCTGCCAACAGTCACAACACACAACAAGGTACATGGAAACTTGATATTAGTGGTGAAAACAAAGAGAAAAAGACAAGCGCCTGTTGGCTGGCTGCCGTGTGCACAGCACCTTAACCGGAACGAACAAACAAACAAACAAACAAATGCAGGCTTGTCCCCAGGGCAGAGGATTCTAAAACTAGAGTTTTGACTGGAAATGTCACAGAGCAGTGGATCTTTGAGGCCGTATCAGTAACTTTAACTGTTACCATAATAGTTTTTCATAACATTTTATTTTAAACTCCAATCTGCCTCATTGCTATTGAATGATTGAAAGGTACAACGTGGAAACAGGCCCTTCGGCCCACACAGTCCATGCTCACTAGTTCTATGCTATCCCATTTTCGCATCCACTGCCTACACACAAGGGCATTCTGCAGAGGTTGATTAATCTACAAACCAACATGTCTTTGGGGTATGGGTGGAAGCTGGACCACCTGAAGGAAACTCATGTGGTCACAGGGAAGAACATGCTAAGTCCACACAGATGGAACCCACGGTCAGGATCGAACCTGGTTCTCTGGTGCTGAGAAGCAGCTGCTCTACCCACTGCATCATTGTGCTGCCTGGCATATTATTAATTACAAATTCCAACATTATCTGACACTTTCTGAAGGGTGTGAACAGAAGGTATGAGGGACTGCAACCTTTTCCATACGTGCTGAAGTAGAGGTGGGAGAGAATTCAGGATGGTGAGATTTGCTCCTACTGTGACTCAATTTCTGAGCAATACCTTTCTACTACCTCTGACATAAAACAAACAATGAGAGGTAATGTGCCAGATTCAGTCTAATTATTTGCTAAGAATGAATGAATTTACTTGTTACACAAGTTGTACTCCAAATTCCCAAGACGAATAGAACATTTTAAATAAACCAATTAGACTTTTAAGACATTTCACGAATTTCTGGATATGAGGAAATAATTTGCAATACATTTTCTAAATGGGGTTGAGAGGGAGAGAAATTATTTTGGATTTCAGACCTGTGAACATGCAAAAAAAATTCCATGACCATTCCATCAGAAACACTTTAGTTTTTACGCAGTGAAGGATTAAGATCCAAAATATTTTTGCTTATTTCATTTGTTGTCTTTCATAAATTTCTCATCAAGTATGGTGACATAGATTAATGTAGCAGAGAATTAACCCAACAAGACAGAACCTTATGTTCAGATTTCACCATTGCAGGTGTGGAATGCAAATTCTGTTAATTAATTAACTAACCTAAAATGTAAAGTGATTATAACGTCAGTTCTGATTCATGCAGTGTGGTGCAGGAGGTGAAATCTGCTATCTTTACTCAGTCTTCTAAATCCAGATCCACAGCAACATGATTTATTCTTAAATAACTTCTAAACAGCCTGATTTGGTGTCTGCTCCATCCAAGACTGCAATAAATTGCAGAGAGTTGTGGACCCATCCCAGATCATCACACAAACCAACCACCCTTCCATTGACTCCATCTACACTTCATGCTGCCTCGGCAAGGTTGACAGGTTAATCAAGGACCGGTCACACCCCGGTCACTCCCTCTTCTCCCCTCTCCCATCTGGTACAGAAATTTGAAAACTCATACCACTAGATTTAAGGAACAGTTTCTTCCCAGCTAGTATTTCGGCGTGGAAGTTTTTTCTATGGTCACAGGTCACAATGGTCCTCTCATCAGCGAGTGTGTGGTCCTGACCTCCTGTCTCCCTCATTGGAGACCTTTTGAACTATCTTTAATCAGAGACTATCTTTAATCATAGTAAAGTATCCCTTATTGTCATTCAGACTTTACAGTCTGAACGAAATGTCATGCCTTGCAGTCATAACATAGAATAAAATAACAAAACACACAATAAACACAGATTTAACATCCACCACTGTGAGTCCACCAGGCACCTCCTCACAGTGATGGAAGGCAAAAGTCTTAAAGTCCTTGTCTCTTCCCTCCTTGTTCTCCCTCTGCGTTGAGGCGATCCACGCTTCCGATGTTGTGACCCTGCCGGGTGATGGTAAGTAAGTAAGTTTATCGGAGTTTATCTTCCACTAAATGTTGTACTCTTCATCCCTTATCTGTACATTGTGGACGGCTTGCTTGTAATCATTGTATTATTTTCTTTGACTGGATAGCACAGAATCAAAAGCTTTTCACTGTACCTCAGTACATGTGACAATAATAAATGAAACTAAACTAGAATATTAACTCTGCTCTCTTGCTGCAAAGCAATCAGACAGCCACTTAACTTTAGAGATGGATTCACCCACCAGGGTTGTGCATTCTCCCCTCAGATTCTGATTTTGATACTTGCTTCTTAGCAAGCTAGTGCAGTCCTCTACCCATTGGAGTCTTTCTCTGAGCATAAGTTCTAGGAGCAGAATTGGGCCATTTGGCCATCAAGTCTACTCTGCCATTCAATTAAGGCTCATCTAACTCTCCCTCTCCATTCTCCTGCCTCCTCCCCATAACCCCTGACACCTCTGTCATGCAGATTGAACATTGGTGCTGTCATTTGAGGAACCTGAGAGAGTAGGTGTTGTGGCCCTTCCACCAGTGCAACACAGTAGGAAGAAGAAACGGGAGCAGAGGGAGGCACACAGAGTTTTGGCTTGCTTGAACTTTATTTGACTTTCCTAGTGCAGGCAGCAGAAACCATCCCTACAAATTCTTGCATGCCAAGGTTTTGCATTTTCTGCCCAGGAAAAATTGCTTCCTGCCTAACTTTCCACTGCCGTAAGCAACACTTCCATCTATTAGAGAGCTGGAAATCTGACTGCCTATATAGATGAGGCTTAAAATTCTATATCTCAGATATATATCTTTAGGGGTGTTACCTACTCCTAATATAATGTGAAGATATTTCCTTTAGGGGTAGATAAAGTATTCCCATTAAATAAGGACGGCACGGTGGCACAGCGGTAGAGTTGCTGCCTTAAAGCCCTGTCCCACGATACAAGTTCATTCCAAGAGCTCTCCCGAGTTTAAAAAAAAATCAAACTCATGGTAAGCACGGAGAATGAACATAGCGGGTACGTCGGAGCTCGGGGACGTCTCTTAGCGGCTTGTAACGCTGTACTCGGGAAGACTCGCTAACGGCAGGTAAGCTCGGGAGGACTTGTGAAGATCTTTCAACATGTTGTAAAATGTCCATGAGAGCCCCGAGTACTGACGAGCGGCCATTACCGTAAATCCCCGAGTTCGAATCAGGGCAAACTCGGGGGAGCACTTGGAATGGGACAGCGCCAGGGACCCAGATTCATTCCTGACTACAGGTGCTGTCTGTATGGAGTTCCTACGTTCACCCCGTGAATTTTGTGTGGGTTTTCTCTGGGTGCGCCGGTGGTATCCCACACTCCCAAGACATACAGGTTTGTCGGTTAATTAGCTTCTATAAATTGTCTCTGAAGGATAGAACTGGTGTATGGGGTTCGCTGGTCAGCGCGGACTCAGTCGGCTGAAGGGCCGATGCCTCGCTGTATCTCTGCAACTAAAATGAAAGAAATACACATAAGAGGTAATTTAAAGAGCCAACCAACCTCCTAACCTGCACATCTTTGGGACGTGGGAGGAAATCGGTGCACCTGGATATGGTCACAGGGAAAATGTGCAATGTGCAAATTTCACACCGATAGCACCCAAAATCCGGATCAAATCTGGTCTCTGACACTGTGAAGTAATAGCTCTACCAGCTGTGCCACTGTGCCACCAACATGCTGGGAAATCTAAGGCTGAACCTCAGAAAGTCAAAATGGTTTGTTGTCCACCTTAGTCCCACACATCCCACAGCTACCTAGAGATGAAATTGGAATCAATACCTTCAAAGAAGTCACTAATTATTATGTTGCAAAATGAATGCAATGATTTGAGGTGTGTTTTGCCTGTTAGTGCACTGTACTGAGCAAATAAACTCCAGCAAATACATACTTGTTTTGTGTAACTTGTGGATGCATGTACCTATCCATGCAGTTTCATCAGTCAACTTTATTGCTTAATGCAGCCACGGTGGAAAAAAAGTTACAATTTTTCAATTATGTTTTCAAACCTTACGATTTTCTACTTTGGCATTGGACTACTCAGACAATAAGGACATTTTGTAGGGTGTTCTTCGGGCGCCTTTCATAACAACCTATATTTCGTGTAAAGATGTACATAATTACACTGTTCAATGACTTAATGGTGGGCAAAGTTCAAAGCTGGTAAGGTGTGTACTGCCTTTGAAAGACTTTGTACCAGGCACTTCTCACTGATGAAAGTACAAACAAATCCCATTCACTGTGAAACTTTGCAAATAAATATTTAACTAGGGTAAGGATATAATAATTGAATCTACACGGATGCAAGATGCAACAAGACTGCCGTGCACAAACCGCTCTGCTTGCCAAACCTTGTCTTTATGCCTTTAATGTTTGGCCCTTTATTAGTAACCAAAGTTTCCACCAGCATCAGTGAAAACCAGTTGTAAAATCCTACAGAGATTTTTATTCGTGAGTCAAGTGTCAAGAGTCAAGAGTGTTTTATTGTCATATGTCCCAGATAGGACAATTAAATTCTTGCTTGCTTGGCTGTAGTGAAGAAGCTGTTCCTGAACCTGGATGTTACAGTTTACAGGCTCCTGTACCAACTTCCCGATGGCAATGGTGGAATGAGTGTGTGGCTGGGATGGTGTGGGTCTTTAATGATGTTGGCTGCCTTTTTGAGGCAGCCAACATGAGGGGGTGGGGGGTGTGAATAAGCCGGGGGTAGGGGCAGGGGGTGTGAATAACCCGGGAGGGGGGAGGGGGCAGGGGGCGTGAATAACCCGGCGGGGGGGGGGGGGGGGGGGTGTTGGCTGCATTTTTGAGGCAGCGGGGGGAGGGGGTGTGTGAAGAACCCAAGGGGAGGTGGAGGGGTGGGGTGTGTGAATAACCCGAGGGCGGGGGGGTGGCACTTGGCGACTTGAGAACCCATTGTGATTGGTGCACTGTGAGTGGCGTTGTGACATCATCAGTGGAAAGTCCTGGAAAAAGACTGTGTGTGAGAACTGTTTTTTTTTAAACTTTTAAAAAAACTTGAATCGTCAATGACTTTTGAAATATAGCATGAAATGTGAAGGGAACGTGTTTATAGCATCGACAGGGTTAATATGAGTAATAATCTGTAAAAATGTCAACTCTTGTGTGTAACGTTTTGACGAAGGTAGAAAAACACAAATGGAAACACACACACACACACACACACACACACACACACACACACACACACACACACCACGCACGTATACATATATACAGGATGAGACTTTTATAGGTATACTAGACCAAGTGCAGACCCGTTGGGTCTGTTTCCCCAACGGCGTTTTGCAGGGGGGGGGAGGGGGGGCTGCGGCATCAAACTCATATTAACCAACCCCCAAACACACAGGTGGGGGGGGGGGGGGGGGATGTGAAGAGGGGAGGGGGGGGAGAGGAGGTGGAGGAAATGGGACAGATTTGGGAGGGAAAGGAGAGCGGGGTAGGGGGTGAGAGAGGGGGATGGGAAGAGATATGTGGGGGAGGGGGAGGATGGGGAGGTAGGGGAGGAGGGAGGGAGGGGGAGAGGGGTGGGGGAGAGAGGGGAAAGAGTGGGGAGGGAGAGTGGAGGGGGAAGGGGGAGAGGTGGAAGAGTGGGGAGGGAGGTGGAGAGGGGTAGGGGGAGTGATGGAAGAGGGACAGAGGGGTAGGAGGAAGGGGGTGGCGTAGAGAGGGAAGGGGGGTGGGGGAGAGAGGGAGGGGTGGGAGAGGGGTGCGTAGAGGGAAACATAGAACCATTGAAATTAAGTGCAGGAGTAGGCCATTCGGCCCTTCGAGCCTGCACCACCATTCAATATGATCGTGGCTGATCATCCAACTCAGTATCCTGTACCTGCCTTCTCTCCATACCCCCTGATCCCTTTAGCCACAAGGACCACATCTAACTCCCTCTTAAATACAGCCAATGAACAGGCCTCAACTACCTTCTGTGCCAGTGAATTCCAGAGATTCGCCACTCTCTGTGTGAAAAATGTTTTTCTCATCTCGGACCTAAAAGATTTACCTCTTATCCTTAAACTGTGACCCCTTGTTGTGGACTTCCCCAACATCTGGAACAATCTTCCTGCATCTAGCCTGTCCAACCCCTTAAGAATTTTGTAAGTTTCTATAAGATACCCCCTCAATCTTCTAAATTCTAGCATGTACAAGCCGAGTCTATCCAGTCTTTCGTCATATGAAAGTCCTGACATCCCTGGAATCAGTCTGGTGAACCTTCTCTGTACTCCCTCTATGGCAACAATGTATTTGAACATTGGGCATTGTGACATCACACAATGGAACGTTCACCAAGTGCTTGTGCTCCTGCAAAGGCATATGTAAATGGATCCATTCCGATTGGACATCTGTGAGCATCGGGCATTGTGACATCACACGATGGAACGTTCACCAGGGGCTGGGGCTGGTGATGCTTCTATGGGTGAGAAGTCAGTTTATTTTTGAAATATTGGGGGGGGGGGGGTGAAGGATTTGATTAAAAATGTGTACTTAAACACGACGACCAATGGCAAACCCGTTGGGTCTGATCCCCCAACGCAGCCGTACCCTACCCGTAGCCCCCACTGGGGGGGGGGGGGGGCGGCATCACACACACTAACCACCCCCACACACAGAGTTGGAAAAGTGTATAAAGACCGTTCCCTACCTGTAGCCCCCAGGGGAGACGTGGTCGTCGAAGTCGGGTTCCGGCCGTCTTAAAATAGCGTATCTTGAAGTCGTCGAAGTCGGGTCCGTCTCGGCAACGCGGGGGGGGGGGGGGTGGCGGGGCGGTATCACACACAGAGCCTTAAAAGTGTAATGCCCCAATGCAGCCGTTGCCTACCCGCAGCCCCCACGGGAGACGTGGTCCTCGAAGTAGAGCCGTTCCCGAAAGGCCGTTTTTAAATGAGTGAGGGGGGGGGGGGGGTGGAGGAGAAGGATTTAATGAAAAAAATGGACATAAACATAACGAAATGTAATGAGGAGTGGACAGCTGGAAGGGAAAGTGAAATGTCTACCGAAATGGCTGCTTGTATGGGTGAGAAGCCAGTTTTTATTTGAAAAACTGTGGGGGGGGGGGGGGGGGGGGAGGAGGCATTACACTTTTGCGTTGGGGCATTACACTTTTAAGTGGTGAAAGTTCTGACATAACAGGAATCAGCCTGGTGAACCTTCTCTGTACTCCCTCTCTATGGCAACGATGTCTTTGAGCATTGGGCATTGTGACATCACACGATGGAACCTTCACCATTGGCTTGGGCTCCTGCATAGGCATATGTAAATGGATCCATTCCGATTGGACATATGTGAAGATTGGGCATTGTGACATCACACGATGGAACGTTCAGCAGGGGCTGGGGCTGGTGAAGGTTCTGTGGGTGTGAAGCCAGTTTAGTTTTGAAATATTGGGGGGGGGGGGGAAGGATTTGATTAAAAACGTGTACTTAAACACGACGGAATGTAATGAGGAGCGGATACTTAGAAAGAAAAGTGAAATCTCTACCGAAATGGAAAAGATGTCGGCGATTCTGCGTCCAGTTTCGGAGTTGCAGGGAATCAATGGAAGAAATGTGGCAGCCGGACGGAGTTCCGTTTCGGAATCTGGGGCGAGAGTTTTATATATTAACTAGACCAAGTGCAGACCCGTTGGGTCTGTTTCCCCAACGGCGTTTTGCAGGGGGGGGGGAGGGGGGGCTGCGGCATCAAACTCATATTAACCAACCCCCAAACACACAGGTGGGGGGAGGGGGGGGGGATGTGAAGAGGGGAGGGAGGGGAGAGGAGGTGGAGGAAATGGGACAGATTTGGGAGGGAAAGGAGAGCGGGGTAGGGGGTGAGAGAGGGGGATGGGAAGAGATATGTGGGGGAGGGGGAGGATGGGGAGGTAGGGGAGGAGGGAGGGAGGGGGAGAGGGGTGGGGAGAGAGGGGAAAGAGTGGGGAGGGAGAGTGGAGGGGGAAGGGGGAGAGGTGGAAGAGTGGGGAGGGAGGTGGAGAGGGGTAGGGGGAGTGATGGAAGAGGGACAGAGGGGTAGGAGGAAGGGGGTGGCGTAGAGAGGGAAGGGGGGTGGGGGAGAGAGGGATGGGTGGGAGAGGGGTGCGTAGAGGGAAACATAGAACCATTGAAATTAAGTGCAGGAGTAGGCCATTCGGCCCTTCGAGCCTGCACCACCATTCAATATGATCGTGGCTGATCATCCAACTCAGTATCCTGTACCTGCCTTCTCTCCATACCCCCTGATCCCTTTAGCCACAAGGACCACATCTAACTCCCTCTTAAATACAGCCAATGAACAGGCCTCAACTACCTTCTGTGCCAGTGAATTCCAGAGATTCGCCACTCTCTGTGTGAAAAATGTTTTTCTCATCTCGGACCTAAAAGATTTACCTCTTATCCTTAAACTGTGACCCCTTGTTGTGGACTTCCCCAACATCTGGAACAATCTTCCTGCATCTAGCCTGTCCAACCCCTTAAGAATTTTGTAAGTTTCTATAAGATACCCCCTCAATCTTCTAAATTCTAGCATGTACAAGCCGAGTCTATCCAGTCTTTCGTCATATGAAAGTCCTGACATCCCTGGAATCAGTCTGGTGAACCTTCTCTGTACTCCCTCTATGGCAACAATGTATTTGAACATTGGGCATTGTGACATCACACAATGGAACGTTCACCAAGTGCTTGTGCTCCTGCAAAGGCATATGTAAATGGATCCATTCCGATTGGACATCTGTGAGCATCGGGCATTGTGACATCACACGATGGAACGTTCACCAGGGGCTGGGGCTGGTGATGCTTCTATGGGTGAGAAGTCAGTTTATTTTTGAAATATTGGGGGGGGGGGGGTTGAAGGATTTGATTAAAAATGTGTACTTAAACACGACGACCAATGGCAAACCCGTTGGGTCTGATCCCCCAACGCAGCCGTACCCTACCCGTAGCCCCCACTGGGGGGGGGGGGGGCGGCAACACACACACTAACCACCCCCACACACAGAGTTGGAAAAGTGTATAAAGACCGTTCCCTACCTGTAGCCCCCAGGGGAGACGTGGTCGTCGAAGTCGGGTTCCGGCCGTCTTAAAATAGCGTATCTTGAAGTCGTCGAAGTCGGGTCCGTCTCGGCAACGGGGGGGGGGTGGGGTGGCGGGGCGGTATCACACACAGAGCCTTAAAAGTGTAATGCCCCAATGCAGCCGTTGCCTACCCGCAGCCCCCACGGGAGACGTGGTCCTCGAAGTAGAGCCGTTCCCGAAAGGCCGTTTTTAAATGAGTGAGGGGGGGGGGGGGGGGGTGGAGGAGAAGGATTTAATGAAAAAAATGGACATAAACATAACGAAATGTAATGAGGAGTGGACAGCTGGAAGGGAAAGTGAAATGTCTACCGAAATGGCTGCTTGTATGGGTGAGAAGCCAGTTTTTATTTGAAAAACTGTGGGGGGGGGGGGGGGGGGGGAGGAGGCATTACACTTTTGCGTTGGGGCATTACACTTTTAAGTGGTGAAAGTTCTGACATAACAGGAATCAGCCTGGTGAACCTTCTCTGTACTCCCTCTCTATGGCAACGATGTCTTTGAGCATTGGGCATTGTGACATCACACGATGGAACCTTCACCATTGGCTTGGGCTCCTGCATAGGCATATGTAAATGGATCCATTCCGATTGGACATATGTGAAGATTGGGCATTGTGACATCACACGATGGAACGTTCAGCAGGGGCTGGGGCTGGTGAAGGTTCTGTGGGTGTGAAGCCAGTTTAGTTTTGAAATATTGGGGGGGGGGGGGGAAGGATTTGATTAAAAACGTGTACTTAAACACGACGGAATGTAATGAGGAGCGGATACTTAGAAAGAAAAGTGAAATCTCTACCGAAATGGAAAAGATGTCGGCGATTCTGCGTCCAGTTTCGGAGTTGCAGGGAATCAATGGAAGAAATGTGGCAGCCGGACGGAGTTCCGTTTCGGAATCTGGGGCGAGAGTTTTATATATTAACTAGACCAAGTGCAGACCCGTTGGGTCTGTTTCCCCAACGGCGTTTTGCAGGGGGGGGGAGGGGGGGCTGCGGCATCAAACTCATATTAACCAACCCCCAAACACACAGGTGGGGGGAGGGGGGGGGGATGTGAAGAGGGGAGGGAGGGGAGAGGAGGTGGAGGAAATGGGACAGATTTGGGAGGGAAAGGAGAGCGGGGTAGGGGGTGAGAGAGGGGGATGGGAAGAGATATGTGGGGGAGGGGGAGGATGGGGAGGTAGGGGAGGAGGGAGGGAGGGGGAGAGGGGTGGGGGAGAGAGGGGAAAGAGTGGGGAGGGAGAGTGGAGGGGGAAGGGGGAGAGGTGGAAGAGTGGGGAGGGAGGTGGAGAGGGGTAGGGGGAGTGATGGAAGAGGGACAGAGGGGTAGGAGGAAGGGGGTGGCGTAGAGAGGGAAGGGGGGTGGGGGAGAGAGGGATGGGTGGGAGAGGGGTGCGTAGAGGGAAACATAGAACCATTGAAATTAAGTGCAGGAGTAGGCCATTCGGCCCTTCGAGCCTGCACCACCATTCAATATGATCGTGGCTGATCATCCAACTCAGTATCCTGTACCTGCCTTCTCTCCATACCCCCTGATCCCTTTAGCCACAAGGACCACATCTAACTCCCTCTTAAATACAGCCAATGAACAGGCCTCAACTACCTTCTGTGCCAGTGAATTCCAGAGATTCGCCACTCTCTGTGTGAAAAATGTTTTTCTCATCTCGGACCTAAAAGATTTACCTCTTATCCTTAAACTGTGACCCCTTGTTGTGGACTTCCCCAACATCTGGAACAATCTTCCTGCATCTAGCCTGTCCAACCCCTTAAGAATTTTGTAAGTTTCTATAAGATACCCCCTCAATCTTCTAAATTCTAGCATGTACAAGCCGAGTCTATCCAGTCTTTCGTCATATGAAAGTCCTGACATCCCTGGAATCAGTCTGGTGAACCTTCTCTGTACTCCCTCTATGGCAACAATGTATTTGAACATTGGGCATTGTGACATCACACAATGGAACGTTCACCAAGTGCTTGTGCTCCTGCAAAGGCATATGTAAATGGATCCATTCCGATTGGACATCTGTGAGCATCGGGCATTGTGACATCACACGATGGAACGTTCACCAGGGGCTGGGGCTGGTGATGCTTCTATGGGTGAGAAGTCAGTTTATTTTTGAAATATTGGGGGGGGGGGGGGTTGAAGGATTTGATTAAAAATGTGTACTTAAACACGACGACCAATGGCAAACCCGTTGGGTCTGATCCCCCAACGCAGCCGTACCCTACCCGTAGCCCCCACTGGGGGGGGGGGGGGGCGGCATCACACACACTAACCACCCCCACACACAGAGTTGGAAAAGTGTATAAAGACCGTTCCCTACCTGTAGCCCCCAGGGGAGACGTGGTCGTCGAAGTCGGGTTCCGGCCGTCTTAAAATAGCGTATCTTGAAGTCGTCGAAGTCGGGTCCGTCTCGGCAACGCGGGGGGGGGGGGGGTGGCGGGGCGGTATCACACACAGAGCCTTAAAAGTGTAATGCCCCAATGCAGCCGTTGCCTACCCGCAGCCCCCACGGGAGACGTGGTCCTTGAAGTAGAGCCGTTCCCGAAAGGCCGTTTTTAAATGAGTGAGGGGGGGGGGGGGGGGGTGGAGGAGAAGGATTTAATGAAAAAAATGGACATAAACATAACGAAATGTAATGAGGAGTGGACAGCTGGAAGGGAAAGTGAAATGTCTACCGAAATGGCTGCTTGTATGGGTGAGAAGCCAGTTTTTATTTGAAAAACTGTGGGGGGGGGGGGGGGGGGGGGGGGCATTACACTTTTGCGTTGGGGCATTACACTTTTAAGTGGTGAAAGTTCTGACATAACAGGAATCAGCCTGGTGAACCTTCTCTGTACTCCCTCTCTATGGCAACGATGTCTTTGAGCATTGGGCATTGCGACATCACACGATGGAACCTTCACCATTGGCTTGGGCTCCTGCATAGGCATATGTAAATGGATCCATTCCGATTGGACATATGTGAAGATTGGGCATTGTGACATCACACGATGGAACGTTCAGCAGGGGCTGGGGCTGGTGAAGGTTCTGTGGGTGTGAAGCCAGTTTAGTTTTGAAATATTGGGGGGGGGGGGGGAAGGATTTGATTAAAAACGTGTACTTAAACACGACGGAATGTAATGAGGAGCGGATACTTAGAAAGAAAAGTGAAATCTCTACCGAAATGGAAAAGATGTCGGCGATTCTGCGTCCAGTTTCGGAGTTGCAGGGAATCAATGGAAGAAATGTGGCAGCCGGACGGAGTTCCGTTTCGGAATCTGGGGCGAGAGTTTTATATATTAACTAGACCAAGTGCAGACCCGTTGGGTCTGTTTCCCCAACGGCGTTTTGCAGGGGGGGGGAGGGGGGGCTGCGGCATCAAACTCATATTAACCAACCCCCAAACACACAGGTGGGGGGAGGGGGGGGGGATGTGAAGAGGGGAGGGAGGGGAGAGGAGGTGGAGGAAATGGGACAGATTTGGGAGGGAAAGGAGAGCGGGGTAGGGGGTGAGAGAGGGGGATGGGAAGAGATATGTGGGGGAGGGGGAGGATGGGGAGGTAGGGGAGGAGGGAGGGAGGGGGAGAGGGGTGGGGGAGAGAGGGGAAAGAGTGGGGAGGGAGAGTGGAGGGGGAAGGGGGAGAGGTGGAAGAGTGGGGAGGGAGGTGGAGAGGGGTAGGGGGAGTGATGGAAGAGGGACAGAGGGGTAGGAGGAAGGGGGTGGCGTAGAGAGGGAAGGGGGGTGGGGGAGAGAGGGATGGGTGGGAGAGGGGTGCGTAGAGGGAAACATAGAACCATTGAAATTAAGTGCAGGAGTAGGCCATTCGGCCCTTCGAGCCTGCACCACCATTCAATATGATCGTGGCTGATCATCCAACTCAGTATCCTGTACCTGCCTTCTCTCCATACCCCCTGATCCCTTTAGCCACAAGGACCACATCTAACTCCCTCTTAAATACAGCCAATGAACAGGCCTCAACTACCTTCTGTGCCAGTGAATTCCAGAGATTCGCCACTCTCTGTGTGAAAAATGTTTTTCTCATCTCGGACCTAAAAGATTTACCTCTTATCCTTAAACTGTGACCCCTTGTTGTGGACTTCCCCAACATCTGGAACAATCTTCCTGCATCTAGCCTGTCCAACCCCTTAAGAATTTTGTAAGTTTCTATAAGATACCCCCTCAATCTTCTAAATTCTAGCATGTACAAGCCGAGTCTATCCAGTCTTTCGTCATATGAAAGTCCTGACATCCCTGGAATCAGTCTGGTGAACCTTCTCTGTACTCCCTCTATGGCAACAATGTATTTGAACATTGGGCATTGTGACATCACACAATGGAACGTTCACCAAGTGCTTGTGCTCCTGCAAAGGCATATGTAAATGGATCCATTCCGATTGGACATCTGTGAGCATCGGGCATTGTGACATCACACGATGGAACGTTCACCAGGGGCTGGGGCTGGTGATGCTTCTATGGGTGAGAAGTCAGTTTATTTTTGAAATATTGGGGGGGGGGGGTTGAAGGATTTGATTAAAAATGTGTACTTAAACACGACGACCAATGGCAAACCCGTTGGGTCTGATCCCCCAACGCAGCCGTACCCTACCCGTAGCCCCCACTGGGGGGGGGGGGGGGCGGCATCACACACACTAACCACCCCCACACACAGAGTTGGAAAAGTGTATAAAGACCGTTCCCTACCTGTAGCCCCCAGGGGAGACGTGGTCGTCGAAGTCGGGTTCCGGCCGTCTTAAAATAGCGTATCTTGAAGTCGTCGAAGTCGGGTCCGTCTCGGCAACGCGGGGGGGGGGGGGTGGCGGGGCGGTATCACACACAGAGCCTTAAAAGTGTAATGCCCCAATGCAGCCGTTGCCTACCCGCAGCCCCCACGGGAGACGTGGTCCTCGAAGTAGAGCCGTTCCCGAAAGGCCGTTTTTAAATGAGTGAGGGGGGGGGGGGGGGTGGAGGAGAAGGATTTAATGAAAAAAATGGACATAAACATAACGAAATGTAATGAGGAGTGGACAGCTGGAAGGGAAAGTGAAATGTCTACCGAAATGGCTGCTTGTATGGGTGAGAAGCCAGTTTTTATTTGAAAAACTGTGGGGGGGGGGGGGGGGGGGGAGGAGGCATTACACTTTTGCGTTGGGGCATTACACTTTTAAGTGGTGAAAGTTCTGACATAACAGGAATCAGCCTGGTGAACCTTCTCTGTACTCCCTCTCTATGGCAACGATGTCTTTGAGCATTGGGCATTGTGACATCACACGATGGAACCTTCACCATTGGCTTGGGCTCCTGCATAGGCATATGTAAATGGATCCATTCCGATTGGACATATGTGAAGATTGGGCATTGTGACATCACACGATGGAACGTTCAGCAGGGGCTGGGGCTGGTGAAGGTTCTGTGGGTGTGAAGCCAGTTTAGTTTTGAAATATTGGGGGGGGGGGGGGAAGGATTTGATTAAAAACGTGTACTTAAACACGACGGAATGTAATGAGGAGCGGATACTTAGAAAGAAAAGTGAAATCTCTACCGAAATGGAAAAGATGTCGGCGATTCTGCGTCCAGTTTCGGAGTTGCAGGGAATCAATGGAAGAAATGTGGCAGCCGGACGGAGTTCCGTTTCGGAATCTGGGGCGAGAGTTTTATATATTAATAGATAGATAGATATAGATATATATATATACACATACACACATACTCAAAAAACAATCAAACACTAGTAGTGCAATATTAATAATATTAATGGTACACAACAAAGCTGGAGAAACTCAGCGGGTGCAGCAGCATATTAATAATTATATTAATAATAGTCTATTGTAGTTCAGAGCTTATTTGAGGTTGTAGTGTTTAATAACCTGATGGCTGTGAGGAAGAAGTTGTTCCTGAACCTGGACGTTACAGTTTACAAGCTCCTGTACCTTCTTCCCGATGACAGGGATGAAATGGTGTGGGTCTCTGATGATGCTGTCTGCCTTATTGGGCAGCGACTCCGATAAATCCCTACGATGGTGCGGAGGTCAAAGACGGTGATGGACTGGGCAGTGTTCACAACTTTTTTCCGCTCCTGGATGTTCAAGTTGCCGAACCAGGCCATGATGCAATCAGTCAATATGCTCTCTACTGTACACCTGTAGAAGTTCAAGAGAATCTTCTTTGACATACCGAATCTCCTTAATCTTCTCAAGAAGTAGAGGCGCTGATATGCTTTATTAATAATTGCATCAAAGTGCAGCAGGCAGTGAAGAAAGCGAATGGTATGTTAGCTTTCATAGCAAAAGGATTTGAGTATAGGAGCAGGGAGGTTCTACTGCAGTTGTACAGGGTCTTGGTGAGACCACACCTGGAGTATTGCGTACAGTTTTGGTCTCCAAATCTGAGGAAGGACATTATTGCCATAGAGGGAGTGCAGAGAAGGTTCACCAGACTGATTCCTGGGATGTCAGGACTGTCTTATGAAGAAAGACTGGATAGACTTGGTTTATACTCTCTAGAATTTAGGAGATTGAGAGGGGATCTTATAGAAACTTACAAAATTCTTAAGGGGTTGGACAGGCTAGATGCAGGAAGATTGCTCCCGATGTTGGGGAAGTCCAGGACAAGGGGTCACAGCTTAAGGATAAGGGGGAAATCCTTTAAAACCGAGATGAGAAGAACTTTTTTCACACAGAGAGTGGTGAATCTCTGGAACTCCCTGCCACAGAGGGTAGTCGAGGCCAGTTCATTGGCTATATTTAAGAGGGAGTTAGATGTGGCCCTTGTGGCTAAGGGGATCAGAGGGTATGGAGAGAAGGCAGGTACGGGATACTGAGTTGGATGATCAGCCATGATCATATTGAATGGCGGTGCAGGCTCGAAGGGCCGAATGGCCTACTCCTGCACCTAATTTCTATGTTTCTATGTTTCTATCTGTGTACTGGGTCCAGGAAAGATCTTCGGAAATATGCACGCCCAGGAATTTGAACTTTTTGACTCTCTCCACCATCATCACCATGTAAACAGGATTGTGGTTCTTCATCCTTCCTCTTCCAAAGTCCACAATCAATTCCTTGGCTTTACTGATATTGAGAGCCAGGTTGTCGTGCTGGCACCATTTAGTCAATCGGTCGATCTCACTTCTATACTCTGACTCATCACCATCTGTAATTCGTCTAACAACGGTGGTGATGTCGGCGAACTTAATGATGGAGTTTGCACTATGTCTGGCAACACAGAGTATAGAGTTAGTGAAGCAGGGGGCTGAGCACGCAGGGGGCTGAGCTCCTCTCTCTTCTCCCTCCCCATCTCAATTACCTCACCAGCCCCCTTCCTACCCCTATCCTCCTCCATTCCCCCTCATCATCAGCACTCACTCCCCTTCTCTTCACCTTTCCCCTCTCCTCCTCCCCTTCCCCACTCCCCCCCTCACCTCTCCCTCCCTCTTCTTTCCCCTACCTTCAGTCACTCCGTCCCTCCCTCCATAAACCCTTTCCCCTCCCTAACCCCCTTTTCTCCCTCTATCCCCCCCGCGACGCTTCGGAGGCTTCTGTGAGCCTTGTGAACGGTAATTACAGCTCAATCCAGCGCTAAATGCAGCTCAACTCTGCCTGTCTCGCCGGGTTAACTTACAGCCCTGCCTGGACTAACAGGACACCGGCCTGGAGTCTTGTAGCAAGCGCTGCTTCTCCACGCTGGCTGTAAACCTGGGCCATATTTCCTGTATGTCCAAGCAGGGCTGTAGGTTAACCTGGCGGGACAGGCATAGCTGAGCTAGATTTAGCGCTGCTTCTCCGCGCTGGCTGTGGGCCCATCTGACTCCCGACGTCTCTGGCCACCCCCGCGCACTATCCTCAGTCCCACCACCCTACTTCCGTCTCTGACTGACACCTCCCTCCTCCAATGATCACGCTGAATCATCATGTCCCGCTCCCATTGCCTGCTGACCAACATCTCTCTCGTCCAATCGGCGCCCTCGATCAGCAGCCCCACGCCCACTGTCCCACGGAAAGCGGAGATTCACCGGGTTTTAAAATCCGGATTGCAAATAATGGGGGGGATCATCCCCCACCTCTCAAAACGGGGGGGGGGGGGGGGGGGACGTGTAACCCCTGGCCCCTCCGGGATTTCCGCCCCTGCCCAGGACAATGGTGAGTAAGGTGTCCAAACAATTGTAGCGCTATCGTGTACTGTTTTGGCAGAGTTTTGGAATCTCACACGCACGCATACAAACAAACAAGATGAGAGTTTTAGTAATATATAGATAGATGAACTAAGCCTATCTACTTGAATGCAGCATCATTATTGCGGACAAATAAAATATTTAAAACTATGATATAAAATATAAGCGTATAATGTAAACAAATTGAAGGCTCTTTTACAAATGGACTGGAGAAGTACCTCAATCATTGTTGTTGAAGAGACCAACATTTTCCACTTTCTGCAAATATACTTTAGATCTTTGAACATTTAGCTTGAAAATATCAACCATTTCAGTTCATGATATTTTAGCTTTCCATACATTTTATTACTAAACCAAGAACAATCAAATTAATTCTGAAATATTTCTCTAAAGATATTTATGTCCTATCTAAAATTGCAGTTTTCCTGTCACTAAGAGTTGGGAAATAAAATGATGTTCAAAGCAATGTTTAGATGCTCAAGGACTACAAGGAACGCACATAGAGTCATAGAGTCATAGAGTGATACAGTATGGAAACAGGCCCTTCAGCCCAATTTGCCCAGACCAGCCAACATATATGTGACAAACATATAAATGTTCCCCAGAGTGGAAATGTCAAATACTAAAAGGCATAACTTTAAGCTAAGAGGAGTAGACTTTAAAGGAGATGTGCAGGACAATGTTTTTACACACAGAGTGTTGGGTGTATGGAACATGCTCTCAGCAGTGGCGGTGCAAGCAGATATGATCATGCAATTTAAGAGGTTTTTAGGTCGGCACGGATATGGAGGGATATGGATCACGTGCAGGCAGAGGAGATTAAGTTAACTTGCCATCATGTTCGGCACTGACATTGTGGGCCGAATGGTCTCTTCTAGTGCTGCACCATTCTCTGTTCTATGTCATAAATGACTCGGGCATGAGTTTAACAAGGTGGAATTTCCAAATTTAACGATAACTCGTGAGGCTTGGTGAACTGTGAGGGAGATAGGCAAAGACTTTGAGGAGATAGACTGATGGGTGGTAGATGAAATTTATTGCTAAGAACTGTGAAGTGTGCTTGGTAGGAATTTGGTAGGAAGAATGAGACAGGCAATATAAACTAAAATCCATATTTCCAAAAAAGGATATTTGAACAGAGGACAAAGGTATATGTGCATTGTGTTTTTTTTAAGAAGATGGACAGGCTGGGAAAATGGTTCAAAATTCATAAAGATCCTGGATTTTATAAAGCAAGTCACAATGTCAACAATGTCTGGAAGGACCTACATTAAGCATTGTTGCTGCAGGCTATTGACCAAATGTGAAGCATCCCTCTGCCTTCCCAGATACTGCCTGATCTGCTGAGTTCTTCCAGAAGTTAGTTTTTTATTTGCTACATAAAGCATTGGTTTGGCCAAAACTGGCCAAATGAGTCCCATTTTCAGTCCCATTATATTGGTTTAGGGAGAATAGAGAAAAGATTTACTACATGGATACCAGGCCCGAGGGACTTCAGTCATCTGGATAGAAAAGAGATATTGAAGTTGTTCTCCTTGAACTAGTTTGAGGTTACATGGCAATCTGACAGGATAATTTATAATCATTGGGAATAAAGGCTGTTTAGAAAAAGTGAGTTCACAAACTCGGGAACACAAAATAAAGGGGATTGGCAAAAATATCAAATGTGAGATAAAGTAAAAAATGTTTTGGGGAGTTGAGACTCTGTGCCTGCAGTACACGACCAGACAGACTTGGTTGTTGTAAGTATCTGAAAGGAGCGAATATCAGGGCTACATTAGAGGGGAAAGGAATAGGACAAGCTGGACGTGCACAACCATTATAGACTTGACGGTCATGCAGATAAGAAAGCTAATGGCATGTTGGCCTTCATTGCAAGAGGATTTGAGTTTAGGAGGTCCTACTGCAGTTGTACAGGGCCCTGGTGAGACTGCACCTGGAGTATTGTGTGCAATTTTGGTCTCCTAATTTGAGGAAGGACTGCCTTGCTAATGAGCGAGTGTAAGGTAAATTCACCAGGTTAATTCTCGGGATGGCGGGATTGATATGTGATGAAAGAATGTGTCGACTGGACTTGTATTTAGAAGGACAAGGGGGGATCTTATAGAAACATATAAAATTCTTAGAGGATTGGACAGGGTAGATGCAGGAAAAATATTCCCGATGTTGGGGGAGTCCAGAACCAGGGGTCACAGTTTAAGAATAAGGGGTAGGCCAATTAGGACTGAGATGAGGAAAACCTTTTTTCACCCAGAGAGTTGTGAATCTGTGGAATTCTCTGCCACAGAAGGCAGTGAAGTCCAATTCACTAGATGTTTTCAAGAGAGAGTTAGATTTAGCTCTAGGGAATTAAAGGAATCTAACCAAGGGAGTTAGATATAGATTTAGGGAATCTAAGAGAATTTGGCTAAGGGAATCAAGGGATATGGGGAAAAGGCCCGAACGAGGTACTGATTTTAGATGATCAGTCATGATCATATTGAATGGTGGTGCTGACTCAAAGGGCCGAATGGCCTACTCCTGCACCTATTTTCTATGTTTTATGTCTATGTAAATGGTTTATTGGAAGAATTCTTAATTCCTGCGAACTCGTCCTCTGCACAAAGTTACTCTCAATTTGTTCTGTCAGTGCCTGTTAAACGTTAATGATATTTGAGCGTTGCACTTCCAGGGATTAACATTTGCCTTGGCAACATTCAACAGAGAATTAAAATAAAAGCTTGCCTTATATTATGTTAATAGCCCAAGAACTAAATGGGGCCTTCATAAGGGAACTTGACAGGACCTGCTGATACCAGAGGGCATGGAAAAAGTATTTATCCCACCAAGAGGGTGTTCACAAAACACTGATCATGTTATATAACACAACAGAATGTACAACGCTTTCACAACATTAAAACTATTTAATGTTAAAAATAAGGGGTAAGCTTTTTAGAAACATAGAAACATAGAAATTAGGTGCAGGAGTAGGCCATTTGGCCCTTCGAGCCTGCACCGCCATTCAATATGATCATGGCTGATCATCCAACTCAGCATCCCGTACCTGCCTTCTCTCCATACCCTCTGATCCCCTTAGCCACAAGGGCCACATCTAACTCCCTCTTAAATATAGCCAATGAACTGGCCTCGACTACCCTCTGTGGCAGAGAGTTCCAGAGATTCACCACTCTCTGTGTGAAAAAAGTTCTTCTCATCTCGGTTTTAAAGGATTTCCCCCTTATCCTTAAGCTGTGACCCCTTGTCCTGGACTTCCCCAACATCGGGAGCAATCTTCCTGCATCTAGCCTGTCCAACCCCTTAAGAATTTTATACGTTTCTATAAGATCCCCTCTCAATCTCCTAAATTCTAGAGAGTATAAACCAAGTCTATCCAGTCTTTCTTCATAAGACAATCCTGACGAAAGACTGGATAGACTTGGTTTATACTCTCTTAGAACGGAGGAAACACTTTTTCTCACAGATAGCTGTGAGTCTGTGGAATTCTCTGCCTCAGAGGACGGTGGAGGCCGGTTCTCTGGATACTTTCAAGAGAGAGCTATATAGGGCTCTTAAAGATAGCGGAGTCAGGGGATATTGGGAGAAGGCAGGAACACGGTACTGATTGGGGATGATCAGCCATGATCACATTGAATGGTGGTGCTGGCTCGAAGGACCGAATGGCCTACTCCTGCACCTATTGTCTATTGTCTATTTATTTTTCCCTTTTTTATACATCCCTTTATCATATTCAGGTGTTTGCACAGCCATTATTTTCCAATTTGTAAGTCAATATACAGCCTTTAGATCTGATTGCTCAGCTTTGGGACTGGGACTATAATACTAAAGGAAGTTCATTATTTTCTCTCAAGAATTTCACCACAGTGCTTAAATGTTTGATAGGATGTGGTTCCAGGGTTTAGGAATCCTGTATATGGTTACACACGAGCCTTAACATGAATCTAGGATAATAATTTTAAGTTTTATGGATACTTCAAATTCCGATAGCCAAAAGGAACTGCAGATGCTGGTTTACACTGAAGATAGACACCAAAATGCTGGAGCAACTCAGCGGGACAGGCAACATCTCTGGAAAAAAGGAATAGGCGACGTTTCAGGTCGAGACCCTTTTTCAGACCTTGAATGGGAAAATGTTCTTCTATCCAAGAGTGATTACTCCATCATATGTGATGCCTCTTCCAGCATCCCACCTGGTTTTGACATCCTGTATCCGTAGGAACTCCATACACATTACAGAGGCCTTTATCTTTACTGGCAGAAGAGGGGCATTGCTGAGGCACTGACAGAAGTTTCTTGTTCAAATGCACCCTCTCTACTGTAAATGTGAAGTTTGCCTTCATGCTCTGGATCATTCTAAACAGCAGCAGGTTCCCATTGCGTAAAAAACATTGGCTCCCGAGTGCTCTGCTCCTTAGGCTGGTTGAGATGGCACCCTGGTGATTCAAGGCAAGCAACATGGAACTTAAAATGAAATAATAATGAATGCCAATAATTTACTATTTGTCGAGGACAAAAAACCTGGGAACCCATTCAGCCTAATACCAGTGGCAGGAAAGTTTCTGGAGAGGGTCCTGGGGGAAAACTCAATATACGCATTTGTAAAAACGGGTTGACGAGGGATAGTCAGCATTATTTTGTGCATTGATTTGATTGTTTTTTTTCTGAAGATGTAATCATGAAGCTTCATAAGTACAGGACCATTGAAGTGGCTTTTACGGACTTCTGGAAGGCCTTTGATAAGGTTCCACATGGTACAATGCTCTGGAAGGTTAGATTGCATGGGATCCAGGGAGAACTAGCTAAATGGATACAGAATTGGCTTCATGGTAGGTGGTGGTGGAAAGGTTTTTTGGACGAGGCCTCTGACTACTGATATGCTTTAGGGTTTGGAGCTGGCCTCTTGCTGTTTGTCATCAACATCAATGATTTAGATGAGAATGTACAGACCATGCTTAGTAATTTGCAGATTACATTAAAATATGTGGTATCGTAGACAGTAATGATGTTATTCAAAAATTACAATGGGTTATTGATCAGCTAAGTCAGTGGGCCGAGGAAGGGCAAGTGGAGTTTAATTTAAATAAACGTGAGAAGTTGCATTTTAGGAAGTCAAATCAAGGCAGGTCCCCGAGGAGTGTTGTAGAACAAATGGATCTAGGTGTACAAATACATTATCCTCTGAAAATGGCAATGCAGGTAGTTTGGCTGGTAAGGAATGCCCCTGTCCCACTTAGGAAACCTGAACGGAAACCTCTGGAGACTTTGCGCTTCACCCAAGGTTTCCGTGCGGTTCCTGGAGGTTGCAGGTGGTTGCCGGAGGTTGCAGGTAGTGGAAGCAGGTAGGGAGACTGACAAAAACCTCCGGGAACCTCCGGGAACAGCATGGAAACCTTGGGTGGGGCACAAAGTCTCCAGAGGTTTCCGTTCTGGTTTCCTAAGTGAGACAGGGGCAGAAGGCTTCTGGCATGCAGTCCTTCATCAGTCAAGGAATTGAATATAGCAGTTGGGACATTATGTTATTGTTGGATAAGACATTGATGAAGTCACATCGGTGTATTGTGTTCAGTTTTGGTCACCTTGCCACAGCACGGATGCCATAAAGCTGAGAAGAATGCAGAGAAGATTTACAAGCATGTTGCTCGAACTTGAGGGCCTGAGCTAAAGGGAGAAGTTCACAGGCTAGGATATTCTTCATGATTTGATTTGTCTTTATTCCATAGAGCGCAGGAGGCTGAGGGGCGATCTTATTGAGGAGTATGAAATTATGAGGGGCATAGATAGGGTGAGTTCACATGGACCTTTTCCCAGGGTTAAGGGTTCAAGAACTAGTGAGCATAGGTGAGGGAGGCAACATTTAATACAAACTTGAGGAGCAACTTTTTCCACACAAAGGGTGGTGATTATATGGAATGCGCTGCCATGTGAAGTAGTTAAAGCAAGTACAATAACAACATTTAAAAGTTATTTGGACAGGTACATAGATAGGAAAGGTTTACAGGGATATGAGCAAAACGTGGGCAGATGGGCCTAGATTTGATGGGGCAGCTTAATCCACATGCTGCTTCCTATCATAATCATAATCCTCATTATCATAATAGTACTTTATTAGCAAAGTATGTTTTGCAACATACGAGGAATTTAATTTGCTATACAGTCATACCAATAAAGAGCAACAAGACACCCGATACCAGCTCCTTAAGAAGAATGATAATGGAGAATCAGGATCAATAAAGTGTGTATGAATTCTACAAACATACAGTACCTATGCAATGAATTATTGGTATCTTTTGAGCAGGCAATGTGCTAGTTATGTCAAGATAATAGCTAGGAAAAGCCACTCACTAAATAAACGTGCGTGGAGTTACATTCAGATAGGAAAAGAGGTGCAAACTGCCATTATCGAAACAAACAGGTTTCTCCAGATTTATTAGGAGAATCTGGCATTACAGTATTTATCACAAACTCCTTCTGAACATCCCTGGTCCAAAATCGAGGATTCTTACCATGTCAGCAACTGCAATGCAGAGACTGGTGATTTTACTTCGGAGTCACGTGAGTGACTACGTGAAGAAGGGCCGTCCGTCTGCGTGCGCGTCATTACGTCTGAACGCAACACGCACGACGGACTGGCAGGCACTGAGTCCTCCCAGGCCGTCGGGATGAGCAGGTAAGGAAAGTTGAATCACTTACCTGCGTTCTTTCGGGCTTGAAGTTTTTTTCAGAGCCCAGATGTCGAGGAGACGGCCCGCGGGGATGTCGGCTGCCGAAGACCGCAGCTTTCCAAATAGCGGGCGACGGTCTTGTTCCCGACATTAGCGCCGACAGCAGAATCGGCAGGAGACTTTGCGCGGGAGCAGGAGCTCCATGGTTGTCCTGCGGGGCGTAATGCCACCCGCAAGTCTAAACGAACCCGTTGACTCAGATGAGTCCGGGGAAGAGGGATACCCTCCCTCAACGGAGAGCGTCTGAGGACGACTTCTCCCATATGGAGCAACTTATGGAGAAGTTGCTCCAACAATGATCTGCTCCAAGGGAGGGAGCAGTATCAGCATGGCCTACAGCAGTTCCGGTGCCGGGAGCCTCGCTTCCCGACATTAGCGCCAACAGCAGAATCGGCAGGAGACTTTGCGCGGGAGCAGGAGCTCCGTGGTTGACCTGCGGGGCGTAATACCACCCGCAAGTCTAAACAAACCCGTTGACTCAGATGAGTCCGGGGAAGAGGGATACCCTCCCTCAACGGAGAGCGTCTGAGGACGACTTCTCCCACATGGAGCAACATATGGAGAAGTTGCTCCAACAATGATCTGCTCCAAAGGAGGGAGCAGTATCAGCACGGCCTACAGCAGTGCCGGTGCCGGGAGCCTCGCACATGTGGAAGAAACCACTCTGAATCAGAGTACAAAGAAGAGGGGGGGGGAAACCTTCCCAGGGACAAGCAGAAGAAAGGAAGTAAGTAAGTAAGTTTTACTTATATTGCACTGTTTAAGTCAACACCAAAATGCTTTACATAAAAGGAATAATAAGCTTCCATACAAACAAACAGAAAATAAGTGCTTCTGCAATCATCCAGGTTCCACTGGGTGCTTCCCTGGATGGAATCTAGCTCTTGACAGCCCGGGTATTATGGAGAACCCGCAGGCAGCAGCACCAGTTTTCAGGGCTGCACAAATGTCTCCTGCTCTGAGGAGAGGAGCATTCATGGTCCATTTCAGTCTGACCAAAGCTAGAATCTCATTTAGGTCCACTGGAAGGGCCATGTCAGCACAGGTATCCTCAGGGGCCTGCGGCAGCAACTGTTTTCAGGGCTGCCTACGAACCTCACACTCAGTGGAGGGGAGTGTGAATGATCAGTAGGTAACTGATCTCGAATTTAAATTATGAACATACTGAAGCATGCATATGGCCTCAAGAGCCAGCAGTTGGCAGAATATCCGCATAGGCGACAACACACCCCACACCTCCATAGGGGGTAAGCGGTTCACTGAATCCGGTGGTAGCTTGAAAGCTGGGCACGGAAATACGATCAGTCGTCTTTCAAGGCAGACTCAAAATAATGGCCAGAATTGTCCTACAAGGCAGGCTCAGTATGATGAGATTTTCAGACCAGACCCAAGCAGAGGTCGGGAGAAACATGGAATCCACACTCCTTACCAGTCCTACTCCCAATCAAGGAGAGAAAAGGAATCCGCATCAGGGGCCTTTGGGCTTACCACAAGACCACCGGTAGCCATGGAGGTGGGTGGGTCTGGGTTTACTGAAACAAGGGATTGTGGAGCAGTTACATGTTGGTAATTTACTCTTGTGTTCTTGTTCAAAATGACAATAACATGAAATTTCAGAACTGGTTTTAAAAAACAAAACAAAAAAACCCCAGATAATAACGTGATCATTTTACTGCACAACATACACAGGTTCCAAGCAGACTTGGAACTCGGACTGGAATTGTCTTCGAGGCAGGCCCAGTAATTTTGGGCAGGATTGCCATTCAGGACATGTGACAGATGGAGGATGTCACTTCATCCAGGTTTAACTCATTTGTGCAGTATAGACTTTTAGAAACAGTAATTTTGTTACAGTCTAACTACTGTTTTATAGGAGCTTCCTATAAAAAGGTCACATGGCATGCATCGACCTCAAAGATGCATACTATTCGGTGTCTATTCACTAAGAATAGGGACGACAGATGGCACAATGGGCTAAGTGTTCGGCTGGCAACCGGAAGGTAGCTGGTTCGAATCCCGCTTGGAGTGCATACTGTCGTTGTGTCCTTGGGCAAGACACTTCACCCACCTTTGCCTGTGTGTGTGGATGTAATTATGTGAAGCACTTTGGGGTCAATGCAAGTTGACTAAAAATGTGCTATATAAATAAAGAAAGAACAGGAGATATTTGAAGTTTAACTGGATGGTATGGATCTGCCAAATGGGTTGACATCAGCTCCGAGACTATTGACAAAACTACGGAAACCAATTCTGGGTCTACAAAGGTCTCAGAACCACATAGTAATGGCATATTTGGACAATTTCATTTTGGAGGCGCCAAGAATTGGCAGAAGCATCAGTCTTAGCAAACCAAAACCCTGTTTGATAGAATTGGTTACCTCATCCATCCAGTTAAATCAAAATTGACACCTACAAGGGTAATTGATTACCTAGAATTTACTATCAAAAACAATAAATATGTTGGTGACTTTGCCTAGGGGCAAACGACTATATTAATCAAGCCTGCTATGACCTGATAGTCAAATACTAGCCATCTATCAGGTAAACAGCGAGTGTAATTGGCAAATAGTAGCCGCATTTCCAGCAGTACGTACGGGCCTTTGCATTACCAGAATTACAGCGAGCAAAGGAACGAACACTCAGATTCCATGCAGGCAAAATTGGCAAAACTATGGATTGCCAGCAGAGGCCTTTGTTGAATAACTATGGTGGATAACGAACGTGAGAAAGCTCAAAGTAAATTTGCTTGAAAGCCATCGAGGGTTCTTCAGACCTATGCTAGCGGCTAAGGATGGGGAGCCACTAACACAGTCTAGAGCTGTGGGGGCAGATGGAATGAGCAGGAGTCTGTAATTCCCCAACACATGGAATCAATTACCCAGAATTGTTGGGGGCGCAATTTGGACTCAAGGGGTTCTGTAGCAATATGCAACCGGTGCTTGTTCAAATTCAGATTGATAACACCACTGCGGTGGCACATATCCACTAACAAGGGTGGTGTAAAATCTGTATCTTACGATAGATTGTCGAACCTCATTTGGCACTGGTGTATCAAGAGGAATATTTGGGAATTCTACGAGGTAGATATAACACGTTGACAGATGCTGGATCACGGATGTTTAATAACAACACAGAATGGATGTTGAATCAGGCAGTATTTAACAAAATAACTACACGATTTGGCATACCAGATTTGATCTATTTGCATCTAGACTAAACCATCAGTTACCCAGATATGTGTCCTGCAAGCTGGATCCAGGAGCAAGGCAGTGGATGCTTTCTCCCTCAATTGGGGAGGATTGTTTATGCATGCTTTCCGCAAAATTGTCTCACAAACCGATGCTTGACAAAAATCAAGCAAGACTAAGCCACAGGCATATTGGTAGTGCCATATTGGCCTACTCAAGCCTGGTCCCCAAACATTTTGGGAACTATAGTCCAGCCAGTTATGGCTGTACCCAAGAGCAGGGACCTCCTAGTGAACCCAGTTACAGGGAGTAATCATCCACTACACGAACGTATTAACTTGTTGGTCTGCAGATTCTGAGGAGGCCATTTCAAGGCATAGGACTGTCCGAACAAATACACACAGTTCGGATAACAGATGTCTTGGAGTTTCCTATCAACTCTGTACTATAACTATAAACAAATTTATAGTGCAATCAATAGTGCCAGAGGCGCACTTTCCTCCTATCTGATGCTGCAAGCAGGGCACAGGTCGATAGGAACGCACCCCTTTACAACAAAATTCATGAAGATAATTTACACTCTAATACCTCTAAGACCAAGGTACACGGACATGGGATGTGGGCGTGGTACTAACCCTACTTTGACAGTGGGGACCGCCTATAACTAACCCTGAAGGTGGTATGCTGACAAAAGTCCAGACACTGCAAAAGCTATGGTTGGACTACATGACCACCAATATGAACAACATAACATTCGTAATCAGGAACCTGATATAAACATAGCAGGCCAGGAATGCCAGGGATGGAGATCCAGTTCTTGGCATATCCAGAGGACCTACGGATGTGTGTGTGGTAACATACTAACACCACTATCTGAGAGTTACGGAGAACCACAGAGGCTCAGAACAGACCAGAAGGTGTCAACACAAACCATCTCCAGATGGTCAAAGGGGGTAATGGCGGTAACAGAGTGAACGTTCATATGGTTAAATCTCACTCCACCAGGGATGCATCTACGTCGGCAGCAAGAGAAATGGACGTGCCTCTTGACAACATCCTAGTGGCTGCAGGATGGACGAATGAAATAACGGTCCACCGGTTTTATAACAAACCTATTACCGGACTGGGGGTGTTTGCACGTACCATTTGAAGTTCTATCCCATAGTTTACCCCCAAGGTTGGGAGGGGAAACTAGTTTTTAAAAACTTTTCTTTCATTTAAAGCATCAGTGTCCTTACTTAACTACGTAATGTCTGAATGCTTTAATGATTACACGCATCCATGGTCAATCCATTCAGTGTGTGACGCCTGGATTCGTAACCGGCGTAAAATCACAGAGCTTTGAAATCTTCACGTAGTCACTCACGTGACTCCGAAGTAAAATAGTAAGATTAAACGAGAACTTACCAGTTTGAAGTTTGATCTTGATTTTATGAGGAGTTACGATGAGCGATTACGTGCCCACCGCTCCCACCCTCACACTATCAAGGTCACATGGAAGTTCTAGTTTCTTCAATCTTACTATTCTCAGGTCTACTTTTTATCTGTGATTTAACACCGCTGCTTTGAAGATTGACGCGCACGCAGACGGACGGCCCTTCTTCACGTAATTGCTCATCGTAACTCCTCATAAAATCAAGATCAAACTTCAAACTGGTAAGTTCTCGTTTAATCTTACTATTTTGTTGTACTATTACTGAGGCTACCTCATGAAGATTGTGATATAGCGAGATAACAATATGTATTTTAAAGCTGGTAAATGATTACTTTCCAGTCACGCCTGCAGTAAGACAGCATGGAAATGCACAACTGTCACTTCCTGAAAGTACAGAGGGTGTGTGATGTTAAACAAAAAATCTGTAATCTCTAAACTTTGTTCCTCACTCCAGTCCAGTTTCCATTCTTGCTATTGAGTGTAATTACGATGGCCATTATCTAGATTAACTTTCTCCATCTGTTCTTGTCAGGGAACTCCGTGTTACATTCTGCAGCGATGGTCTCGTGTTTATCATGGAGCAAGAGTAAATCCATAAAGGAAAGCTCTCCTTGAATGCATTATCGGGCCATGGTGTGTACTTATACATTCATACAGCATAGAAATGTAACCTTATGGTCCACCTTATCCTTGCCACTTTGATGTCTAGCTGTGCTTATCCCATTTGCCTGCATTATTCCCATATCACTGGACATTTTTCTGATCTAACCAACTGCCCAAATGCCTTTTAAGTGTAAGTGTATCTGTCTCTACCACCTCCCCTGTAACTGCACACCAAAATCTTTAATATGCTTTTCTAAAGTCTGACGAAGGGTCACAACCCAAAATGTCAGCTATCCATGTTCTCCAGAGATTTGCCTGATCCGCTGAGTTACTCCAGAACTTGGTGTCCTTTGTGTATTAATCAGCATTAGCCATTCCTTGTTTCTACAGGAGTGATCAGGTTTTGTTTTAGATTAGCCCGCGAAAGGGAGGAAAATAAATCTTATTAGTAGACTATAAGGAGACGCATAAAAATTGGAAAGAGCACGTTGGTTGTAGATTTACTGTGGATGAATGCTGCTAAACTTACATATTCCATCAACAAGTATATTTTTGGGGATACATAAATGGATTTAAATATAAATTATGATAAAAGAACATAATCTCTAATGGCCAGTTCTCACGGTGAGACCTGAAGCAAGATGTCACCCGAGTGAAGTGGTCGTGGTCCAGCACGAGTTCCGCACGATAAAGTGTTCCCACGATAAAGAGTTCCCATGGTACTCGGCAATTCTGTCATTTGTGCGACTGACTTGTCCGTCTCCCGATCTTTCCCGAATCGTGAATGAACATCGTGGACTGTAGTGTAGTTGATCACGTGGCACAAATGATGTCACTTTTTTTCACACACTATATAAATATCCTCCGTTCGTAGAATTGGCTAATTTGCAGACATGCCTATACAAAGTTGGTTCGAGTACAGGCTGGTTGTTATTTTCATTGACGCGCTGTATGCATTAGCGCAACATGTGCATCGAAAACGCTTGCGTGAAGGCAGAAGGCTGAGATTAATTAAAAAGATAATTAAGAGGAAGTCTCACTGGGTTAAGCCCATGTTTCAACGGAGACCTCAATTAGGACAATATGAGCAACTGCTTAATGTGCTGTGCGAAGAGGATAAAAGTGCATTCAAAAACTTTGTCAGAATTTCACCCGAGCTCTTTAATGAGTTAAAGAATAATTTGGGACCTCTGCTGAAGAAGACTGACACTGTAATGAGAAAGGCACTGGAACCAGGGTTGCGCATAGCAATCACCCTCCGCTACTTGGCCTCAGGCGATTCTTAATGGTTCTCAAGCGAACCATTGCAAAAGTTGGTCATCTGCATTAAAGTAGAGTGCTGGAATTAAATGGAGCTTCAAGCATTGGATCTATTCCGTTAAATTAAAGTTTTGGTCAGTAAAGAGAGGCCTGTTTAAGAGCATGCCCTCCGCATTTAATGTGCTATTTATTGTTCTTCTTGGATAACAGAGCACAAGTTGGTCAATACAGATGGCATTTTTGAAGACAAGAATTACAAGTGAAAATTGCATAATTTATTTTATGGCTCTAAGAGACATGATTCCTACTTCAAACGAAGAGGGTGTAAAAGCTGTCTGCCACTACTTTTACATTGCAGCTGCAGGGAACAGACAGACTTATAAGATAAATTAAAGGTGACTGCAAAAACAGCACTTTTACATCTGTAGCATTGTATGTTTTAAAATCATGGATAACATTAAATTGTTCTCCTGTACATAAACTAATATATTGTTATAGTTACTCACATGAGCACCGGGGATACTCAGCAGCCTTCGTCTCCAGCAGGTTGCGCTTTCTCTCCCTATTTCTATAATCCTCTCTGGATTTGTCATAGAGAATCTCATTGCATTGGTACCACTCCACCAGTTCCCCCTCTTGTTCCCTGTTGAAGTTATATGGCCTTACCTTCTGCCATCTGACCTTTATGTTCTCGTCTGCTGAGAATATTGTGGAGGCAACAGCTACTGGGGAGGCAATCTCAAATCCACCCTGATCACCCTCTCCTTGCTCCAAGGAGCCCACAGGCAGTGGTATCTCTGGCATCTCCTCTTGCCTCTCCACCTGTCTCTCTTGCTGAGTTTCCTCCTCGTTTACCTGCATGGCTAAAAACTTTCTGACTTTCTTTGACCCCTTTCTTTGCGATTTTCTGAGAGGCATCTCTGCAAGTCTTACTGTGAAAAAGATTCTCAAACAATGACAATTAGGTGGGACGTCCTCGATGGACACATGGTCCATTGGCGATATTGAGACCACCTTTTTTACTCACCTTATGTCCCTTCTGTCAAGCTTCCGGGTTTACCGTTCGCAGGAGTTCCCACGGTATTCGCAAGTGTCATTACGGATATCGCACGGATATCGCACTGGCATCTGCGTCCATACAATGTTGCAACGCTGCTCAAGACACTCTTGGAGAAATTCAAAAATGTTTGAATTTTCTCCCGACCTTACCAAGTCACACGACTACCTGCCGTTAGCGCCACGGAGGTCCTCGGTGGTCCACGAATGCCGTACTGCTATCGCAGAAGGTTCCCACGATGTTAAATCTTGGTAAGTCTTGCTTCAGGTCGCACAATGAGAAAGCCCTTTAAGAAAGACAGATTAGTAATGTTTAGAAGGTACATTGATAGAAGAGAAGACTGCCATGTTCAGCGATGAATGGCTATTTTGCTATCCATCCCAGATTAAGATTGGATCAATGTATACTACTACTAGTATATACAGTATATGAAATATACTAGTAGTGTAGTATTCTATACCAACTACTACTATATTTAGTACTAAGTACTATATACTAAATATATAATATTCTATAACATTACAGAAAATACTGTATTCTAAAATATTTGAAAATCATGGATTGACAGTACCTGACCGTAATTATGAAACAAACAAACTGGAAAAAAACAAAAAAAAAATTGAATAACAGGCCAACTGAGATGATTGATGGAAAGGTTATCCTCTTTTATAAATTACAAGGATAAATGTTCTCTAAGTGAATATTTTTACGAGATGTGCCAAATTTTTGCTGTCCACTTTTGTTTAGACCAGGTAAATTCAATTATTTTTCTTAAGTTGGCATTAATTTGGTGTAATAATTTGAAACCATTACTTTCATAGTTATAATCGCTTGTGCCGCCGGATATTACCCACTCAACCACTGCATGTTTCATGCACTTGGCATTTTGTTTTAGGGCAGTTGAATCATGACTCTTCCTGCGTCAGTGGGGCTGTGTTCGAAATAATGATTAAAGCTTTGTACTTCCAGACATAAGCTCACTTCTGCTATTACATTGTACCGTGCCTCACCTAACACCGTAGCTGTTGGAACTAGTCCTGGCTTAGGACTTGTTGTAAATTGTACCTTATCTGAGTGATCCAAAGGGAGTGCCTCTCCTCTGATGAATGGCTTGGACAATGATTCGAGGAGTCATGTTACTGATGACTAACCTCGGGGGAGAGAGCAGTAATATATAATTACAAACCGATAAAAGATTTACCAATTAAAAAAACACGAATATAGGAAATACAGAAGTTTATTAAGATGTTTAGATTTGTTCTGAATTGAAATTATGTCATGGTGATTTAAAATAGTGGGTGATGTTCCATAATCAATGCCATGCTTACTAAAGATCAATGGCTCTTGGTTAGGAAAATTGCAGTTAACTTGGCCCCACCTCTTGTGAGGAGGAAGCATAGATTTCCACAACCATTTATGGAAGACGTACTTCCTGATATCACTCACCTGTCATTGTTGCAATTATGAGGTGAGATATTGTAATGCTTGAATTAGCCCACCAGCAAAAAATAATTTCCTGCCCAGTTCAAAATCTTTGATCTTCTGAAATATCTTGGTTAGATCGTTCCTTAATCTTCTAGACTCAAAGAGATACAAGCCTTGCACGTGCAGCCTGAGGTCATACCTTAACTCTCTCAGCACATTGTAATTTAGACGATTCTGCTCCTCATCCCATCCAGCACCAATCTGTCATCCCTGTGGTGTTCAAACTAAATGCAACCCCCGGTCACATCCCCTAGAAAATGTTGTCATTTGTCTTTCTATTTTTTAATATGATATTGTTGTAGAGAGATGATTGATGGAAAGGCAGGACTGGAAACTCGATGTTCCAGGATATAAAAGCTTCAGGAGTAATACGGGAGGAAGCAAAATTTGCATTTCAATATATTTGATAACTCAGTTGGCATGAGCGAGTTGGGCCAAAGGGCCTGTTCCCATGCTATATAGCTCAATGACTATAAAATAAGGAAATCAGCACTTCAGCATGTGACAATAATAAACTAAACTAAAATAAAATTAACAACCAAAACAAAATTATGTTGTGACTCTGCTCTCACTCCCCATCCCCCCACTCGTAACAAGGATAGAGCCCCCCTTGTCCTCACCTTCCACCCTACCAGCCGTCACATACAACAAATAATCCTCCGACATTTTCGCCACCTCCAACGTGATCCCACCACTTGCCACATCTTCCCATCTCCTTCCCTGTCTGCTTTCCACAGAGACAGCTCCCTCCATAACTCCCTGGTCAATTTGTCCCTTCCCACCCGAACCACCCCCTCTCCGGGCACTTTCCCTTGCAACCGAAAGGAATGCTACACTTGTCGCTTTACCTCCCCCCTTGACTCCATTCAAGGACCCAAGCAGTCTTTCCAGGTGCGGCAGAGGTTCACCTGCACCTCCTCCAACCTCATCTATTGCATCCGCTGCTCTAGATGTCAGTTGCTCTACATCGGTGAGACCAAGCGTAGGCTCGGTTATTGCGAACCGAACACCTCCGCTCGGTTCGCGATAACCAACCTGATCTCCCAATGGCTCAGCACTTCAACTCCCCCTCCCATTCCAAATCCGACATTTCTGTCCTGGGCCTCCTCCATGGCCAGAGTGAGCACCACCGTAAATTTGAGGAGCAGCACCTCATATTTCGCTTGGGCAGTTTACACCCCAGCGGTATGAACATTGACTTCTCTAATTTCAGGTAGTCCTTACTTTCTCCTCCCCTTCTCAGCTCTCCCTCAGACCTCTGGCTCCACCTATTCCTTTCTTCCTCTCCCCCCCCCCCCCCCTCACATCAGTCTGAAGAAGGGTTTCGACACAAAATGTTGCCTATTTCCTTCACTCCATAGATGCGGCCTCACCCGCTGAGTTTCTCCAGCATTTTTGTCTACCTATGTAGGGCATAACCAGGGTAGATAGGAGGAAACCTTTCCCCATTACAGAGGAATCCATTACCATAGTGCATTGGTTCAGTAGTAGGAAGTTAATATGGGATCCGAGGAAGAATTTTTGTCA
This sequence comes from Amblyraja radiata, assembly GCF_010909765.2. Classification (NCBI taxonomy): domain Eukaryota; kingdom Metazoa; phylum Chordata; class Chondrichthyes; order Rajiformes; family Rajidae; genus Amblyraja; species Amblyraja radiata. Next base: position 70,627,843 of record NC_045960.1, read on the forward strand.
CCTGGAGTGTGGTTGGCATTTGTGCAAGTAGGTATTTATGGAACATTTAAAAATCATGTATGCAAGCACCTGAAGTGACAGGAAATAAAAGGCTACAGACTAAGAGCTTTTAAATGTGATTAATATAGAAGGGAACATGATGAATTGCTTGAGCTTTATGCATCAAGGCGCTAATTGACTATGTCTTTCTGTATGTGTCTGCTATTGACGATATATAAAATCCCTTTATCTCTCCATTCCATTTTACTACATTGTAATTTAACAAAATTAGTCTAGTCCACCTTTTCTTTTCGTGAATCTCCCTCATCAATTCTTGTTTGTCAAAACAGTCCAATGATGAAATGTTTTATATTGGACCTTTCTTTGCAAAATGTCCTGACAGATACTTGAGATGGCCAGCAATAGGAATGCGATTCATGAAACATCTCCTACATTCGTGATTTTCCTCCCTTTGACAATAAAAACACAGGCACATTATGCACGGTGATAGTGATTTTAGTGGCATATGGGCATTATCACATAGCAAAGCAAAACGAATTGTCAGTTGAAGGAAAATAAATGGGTTATGCTTACAGAATAAACACATAGATACAGAGCGCTGCCCGCCTGCTGCGGCCCGGAGAACTGGCCGGACACGCCGCCTCGGAGGGGACGGGGGCGGTCACCAGGTGTGCCGGCTCTACCGGGTTGATCCTTCCCCCCCCCCCCCCTGCTTACAATCAGAGGCTGCAGCGGGACCGGCTCCGCTCCCCCTGCTTTCCTCGGCCCCGCCATCGCGGGGTGAATCTCCGGAACCTGCGGACACTGCCCCGGGCTCCCCGATCCGCCGACCTACAGAGTCCATCCCCTTCCAGGGTTGGCTTGGTGAATGCCAGATCGCTGGCAAACAAAACTTTTATCCTGAGGGATTTCTTCTGCTCCCGTGGCCTGGATTTCCTCTGTGTGACAGAGACTTGGATCGGTCCTGGTGAGTGCAGCGCTCTTATTGAACTTTTACCGGCTGGCTGTTCTTACTTCAACTCGCCGCGGATGTCGGGCCGTGGAGGAGGAACAGCGGCTATTTATAAAAATAACTTTAAATGCAAACAGTGCACTATATTATCCTCGTTCTCCAGCTTTGAAGCTACTTTATTTGAGGTGGGTCGTTCCGACCCGGTGCTTTGCGCTGTCATCTACCGACCCCCCAAATACCACAAGGACTTTGTGAATGACTTTTCTGATTTTCTGGCTGGGATTATGCCCAACTATGATCGTGTCCTTATGGTTGGGGACTTTAACATACACGTGTGCTGTCCTGATAAGCCGTTGGTGAAGGACTTTTTAAGCCTTATTGACTCTTTTAATTTTGTGCAGTGTGTGTCTGGTCCCACACACGAACATGGACATACACTAGACCTTGTTCTCTCTCATGGCTTGTCTGTGTTAAATTTGGAGATCTGTGATAGTGTGGTTTCTGATCACATGCCTGTATTATTTGATGTTGGTTTCTCCTGTGCTGCAGTTAAACCTGTAGCGTCTGCTCGCCGCTGTCAGACTTTTAACCCTTCTGCTGCTGGCCAGTTCTCTGCTGCTTTCGATCAGCTCTGCGCCCCCTCTGCGTCCACTTCTTTTGATACGGAGGAGATTAGTTCTTGGTTTCACTCCTCCTGCAGAACTATACTGGACTCTGTGGCTCCATTAAAAACTTTGCAGCCTAGAGCTAAACCCGAGCCCTGGTTCAGTGACGTAACTCGTACAGCTCGACGGGAGTGTCGCAGAGCTGAACGAAAGTGGATGAAGGACAGGCTGCAGGTTTCATTTCAAATTCTAAAGGACTGTTGGCTTCATTACCAGAACACTGTTAAAGAGGCCAAAAGAAAATACCTGTCTAATATTATTGTGTCTAAGCGTCACGACCCACGTGTGCTATTTAAAATCATTGATTCTGTTCTAAATGCCCCGCAGCCTGTCTGCCTGGAAGCATCGTCTGAAATGTGCAATGACTTCCTGCACATTTTTATTAATAAGGTTGTTTCCATAAGGGCTCTCATTTCAGCTCCTGCCTCTGACCCCTCTGTTTCTGTCCCATGCCTGGTGGTATTGGATAAGTTTGTGCCTGTGACATTGTCGTGTTTAACCATATAACCATATAACAATTACAGCACGGAAACAGGCCATCTCGACCCTTCTAGTCCGTGCCAAACACATAATCTCCCCTAGTCCCATATACCTGCGCTCAGACCATAACCCTCCATTCCTTTCCCATCCATATAACTATCCAATTTATTTTTAAATGATAAAAACGAACCTGCCTCCACCACCTTCACTGGAAGCTCATTCCACACAGCTACCACTCTCTGAGTAAAGAAGTTCCCCCTCATGTTACCCCTAAACTTCAGTCCCTTAATTCTCAAGTCATGTCCCCTTGTTTGAATCTTCCCTACTCTCAGTGGGGAAAGCTTTTCCACGTCAACTCTGTCTATCCCTCTCATCATTTTAAAAACCTCTATCAAGTCCCCCCTTAACCTTCTGCGCTCCAAAGAATAAAGCCCTAACTTGTTCAACCTTTCTCTGTAACTTAGTTGCTGAAACCCAGGCAACATTCTAGTAAATCTCCTCTGTACTCTCTCTATTTTGTTGACATCCTTCCTATAATTAGGCGACCAAAATTGTACACCATACTCCAGAATTGGCCTCACCAATGCCTTGTACAATTTTAACATTACATCCCAACTACTATACTCAATGCTCTGATTTATAAAGGCCAGGACACCAAAAGCTTTCTTTACCACCCTATCTACATGAGATTCCACTTTCAGGGAACTGTGCAAAGTTATTCCCAGATCCCTCTGTTCACCTACATTCTTCAATTCCCTACCATTTACCATGTACGTCCTATTTTGATTTGTCCTGCCAAGATGTAGCACCTCACACTTATCAGCATTAAACTCCATCTGCCATCTTTCAGCCCACTCTTCCAACTGGCATAAATCTCTCTGTAGACTTTGAAACTCTACTTCATTACCCGCAACCCCACCTATCTTAGTATCATCTGCATACTTACTAATTCAATTTACCACGCCATCGTCCAGATCATTGATGTACATGACAAACAACAGTGGACCCAACACAGATCCCTGTGGCACCCCACTCGTCACTGGCCTCCAACCTGACAAACAACCATCCACCATTACTCTCTGGCATCTCCCATTCAGCCACTGTTGAATCCATCTTGCTACTCCACCATTAATACCCAACCATTGAACCTTCTTAACCAACCTTCCATGAGGAACCTTGTCAAAGGCCTTACTGAAGTCCATATACACAACATCCACTGCTTTACCCTCATCAATTTCCCGAGTAACATCTTCAAAAAATTCAAGAAGATTAGTTAAACATGACCTTCCAGGCACAAATCCATGTTGACTGTTCCTAATCAGACCCTGTTTATCCAGATGCTTATATATATTATCTCTAAGTATTCTTTCCATTAATTTGCCTACCACTGACGTCAAACTAACAGGTCTATAATTGCTAGGTTTACTCTTTGACCCCTTTTTAAACAATGGAACAACATGCGCAGTACGCCAATCCTCCGGCACTATTCCCATTTCTAATGACATTTGAAATATTTCTGCCATAGCCCCTGCTATTTCTACACTAACTTCCCTCAATGTCCTAGGGAATATCCTGTCCGGACCTGGAGACTTATCCACTTTTATATTTCTCAAAAGTGTCAGTACTTCCTCTTCTTTGATCCTCATAGTTTCCATAGCTACTCTACTTGTTTTCCTTACCTCACATAATTCAATATCCTTCTCCTTGGTGAATACCGAAGAAAAGAAACTGTTCAATATCTCCCCCATCTCTTTTGGCTCTGCAGATAGTTGGCCACTCTGACTCTCTAATGGACCAATTTTATCCCTTGTTATCCTTTTGCTATTAATATAGCGGTAGAAACCCTTCGGATTTACTTTTACCTTACTTGCCAAAGCAACCTCATATCTTCTTTTAGCTTTTCTAATTTCTTTCTTAAGATTCTTTTTACATTCTTTATACTCCTCAAGCACCTCATTTACTCCATGCTGCCTATAACTATTGTAGATCTCCCTCTTTTTCCGAACCAAGTGTCCAATTTCCCTTGAAAACCATGGCTCTTTACAATTTTTACGATTTCCTTTCAACCGAACAGGGACATAAAGATTCTGTACTCTTAAAATTTCACCTTTAACTGTACTCCATTTCTCTTCCACATCTTTCCCATAAAACAAACTGTCCCAATTTACTCCTTTTAAATCCTTTCGCATCTCCTCAAAGTTAGCCTTTCTCCAATCAAAAATCTCAACCCTAGGTCCAGTTTTGTCCCTCTCCATAATTATATTGAAACTAATGGTATTGTGATCACTGGACCCGAACTGTTCCCCAACGCATACCTCTGCCACCTGACCCATCTCATTTCCTAACAGGAGGTCCAGTACCGCCCCTTCTCTAGTAGGTACTTCTATGTATTGTTGCAAAAAACTATCCTGCACACATTTTACAAACTCCAACCCATCCAGCCCATTTACAGAATGTGTTTCCCAGTCTATGTGTGGAAAATTGAAATCTCCCACAATCACTACCTTGTGCTTACTACTAATATCTGCAATCTCCTTACATATTTGCTCTTCCAATTCTCGCTCCCCATTTGGCAGTCTATAATACACCCCTATAAGTGTTGCTACCCCTTTCCCATTTCTCAGTTCCACCCAAATAGCCTCCCTAGACGAGCCCTCTAATCTATCCTGCCAAAGCACTGCTGTAATATCTTCCCTGATAAGCAATGCAACACCTCCACCTCTTGCCCCTCCAATTCTATCACACCTGAAGCAATGAAATCCTGGAATATTTAGTTTCCAATCACAGCCCTCCTGCAACCATGTTTCACTGATCGCCACAACATCATACTTCCAGGTGTCAATCCAGGCTCTAAGTTCATCCACTTTTCTTACAATGCTCCTAGCATTAAAATATACACATTTAAGAAACCCACCCTCTCTTATTCTCTGATTATTTTCTTTTTCTTCTCTCTCCCCTACATTTTGGGTCAGAGTGCTACCATTCTCTGCCCCCTGCTTCACACACTGACTGCTAGCTTTCCCAATTTGAGTCCCTCCCCCCAACCATACTAGTTTAAAGTCTCCCCAGTAGCCTTTGCAAATCTCCCCGCCAGGATATTGGTCCCCCTTGAGTTCAAGTGCAACCCGTCCTTTCTGTACAGGTCGCACCTTCCCCAAAAGAGGTCCCAATGATCCAGAAACTTGAATCCATACCCACTGCACCAGTCTCTCATCCACGCATTTATCCTCCACCTCGCTCCATTCCTACTCTCACTGTCGCGTGGCACAGGTAGTAATCCTGAGATTGTTACCTTTCCAGTCCTTCTCCTTAACTCTCTACCTAACTCCCTAAATTCTTCTTTCAGGACCTCTTCTCTTGTTTTACCTATGTCGTTGGTACCTATATGCACCACAACCTCAGGCTCCTCTCCCTCCCATTTCAGGATTTCTTGGACACGTTCAGACACATCCCTGACCCTGGCACCAGGGAGGCAAACTACCATCCGGGACTCCTGTCTGCGTCCACAGAATCGCCTATCCGACCCCCTGACTATAGAGTCCCCTATTACAATTGCCCTCCTCTTCTTTTCCTTACCCTTCTGAGCAACAGGACCGGTCTCTGTGCCAGAGGCCCGGCCGCTGTCGCTGCCCCCAGGTAGGCTGTCTCCCCCACCCTTACACAAACACGAGTACTTATTTTCAAGGTGTACAGCCACCGGGGTACTCACCAGTCCCTGCCTCTGCCCATTGCCCTTCCTAACTGTGACCCAGTTTTCTGTCTCCCGTGGTCTTGGAGTGACCACCTCCCTGTAACTCCTTTCTATGACCTCCTCGCTCTCCCTGAGCAGACAGAGGTCATCGAGTTGCTGCTCCAGGTTCCTAACGCGGTCCCTTAGGAGCCCCATCTCGACGCACCTGGCGCAGATGTGGACGTCTGGAGAGCACTCAGACTCCATGACCTCCCACATCTGACATCCAGAACAGTAAACTGCCCCGGCCCTCATTCTCCCCCTTATCCAAATACAATAAAGCCTTACCCGGGATACAAGCCAATCAGCTGCTTCCTCTGATCCTCTTCCACCAATCAGAGGCTTCCACCAGAATCCTTCTCTGGAAGTGAGATGGAACGTTACAGATTTGGGTACATTTACAGCTCCAGGCAACTCCTCCTCTCACCAACGGCTCCCCAGGCCTCTGTAAACGCAAGCCCCGCGCTGTTTTTACACTTACAGCTCCAGGCAACTCCTCCTCTCACCAACGGCTCCCCGGGCCTCTGTAAACGCAAGCCCCGCGCTGTTTTTACACTTACAGCTCCAGGCAACTCCTCCTCTCACCAACGGCTCCCCGGGCCTCTGTAAACGCAAGCCCCGCGCTGTTTTTATACTTACAGCTCCAGGCAACTCCTCCTCTCACCAACGGCTCCCCGGGCCTCTGTAAACGCAAGCCCCGCGCTGTTTTTACACTTACAGCTCCAGGCAACTCCTCCTCTCACCAACGGCTCCCCGGGTTTAGAGGATGTGGTTAGCCATATTAAGCCATCGGGTTCCCCTTGTGATGCTGTCCCTCCTCATCTTTTTAAAGAGGTTTTCCCCAGTATAGGGCAGTCAGTTCTTGCCATTATAAACAGCAGCTTGTGTTCTGGGGTTGTCCCCGTAAGTTTTAAACATGCAGTAGTGCAACCACTACTTAAGAAACCTGGCCTGGATTAAACTGTTCTGGCCAATTTTAGACCGATCTCCAAGTTGCCTTTTATCTCTAAAATCATGGAGAAAGTTGTTTATGCTCAGCTAAAACTCTTCTTGGACGAGCATAATATTCGGGAGGTTTTCCAGTCTGGGTTCAAAACTGTGCATAGCACAGAGTCAGCTTTGCTAAGTGTTTTTAACGACATCTTCCTGGCAAATGACTCTGGTAATTATGTGGTTCTTGTCCTGCTGGACCTATCTGCCGCCTTTGATACAGTGGACCATGGCATCTTAATATCCCGATTACAGCACCTAGTGGGCATCTGTGGCAGTGCCCTGGGATGGTTCAGGTCCTATCTGGCAGACAGAACCATGTGTGTAAGCCTTGCTGGTTTTGAATCCTCCTCCGCTCCTCTGTCATATGGGGTTCCACAGGGCTCAATTTTAGGGCCCCTGCTTTTCTCACTATACCTACTTCCTCTGGGTTCCATTCTTAGAAGGCATGGCATCTCTTTTCACTGTTATGCCAATGACAGCCAACTATATATGCCGCTGAGGAAGGAAGACGCCTTTTCTGTAAAATCACTTCTGTCATGTCTTGAGGACATTAAGTCCTGGATGGCCCTAAACTTTCTAGGACTTAACGAAAAGAAGACAGAGGTGATATTGTTTGGCCCTTATGGCTGCCGTGAACCTCCCCTTGTTGACTTGGGTCCACTGGCACGGTACGTGAAGCCAACAGTTTTAAACCTGCGTTTTAGGATGGACAGTGATTTTAAATTAGATCATCAAATAGGCGCGGTGGTTAAGTCCAGCTTCTTTCACCTAAGGAAGCTGGCAAAGGTGAAGCCCATTCTCGAGCGGCAGCATTTTGAAACAGTAATCCATGCCTTTATTACATCTAGGCTGGATTACTGTAACGCACTCTATTTTGGAGTTGCACGATCTTCACTGGCTCGTCTCCAGTTAGTTCAAAATGCTGCCGCTCGCCTTTTAACTAGAACTCGAAAGAGGGAGCACATAACGCCAATTCTGGCCTCCCTCCACTGGCTCCCGGTGTACTTTCGAGTTCATTTTAAAATTCTTTTATTTGTTTTTAAATCTCTAAATGGCCTCGCCCCGCTTTACCTCTCTGAGCTGCTTCATCCCTACGCTCCTGCCCGGTGCCTCAGGTCAGCTGATCAGGTGGTCCTGGAGGTACCGAGGTCTAAGCGGAAGCTCAGAGGGGATAGAGCCTTCTCTGTTGCTGCTCCGGCACTCTGGAACACCTTGCCGTTGCACATCAGACAGGCCCCCTCACTGTCCATCTTCAAAACCAGTATTAAGACACATTTATATTCCTTGGCTTTCGACATTGCTTGAGACTTTGCTCCTGTTTTTAGTGCTTTTAATGTTTTTTAATTTTTATCGTTTTTAGTCCTTCGTTTAAGGTTTTTTATTGTCATGTAATAATTTCTTGTCCATGATCAGTCATGTACAGCACTTTGTTGCAACTGTGGTTGTTTTAAAGTGCTCTATAAATAAAGTTATTATAGTTATTATTATTATTACATACGTGCAGAATGATGTTCAGGTTGAGGATTTAACTGCTGGTCTTTCCAGTTACACCCAATTTCAAAAAATGAATACGTCTGGAAAAGAAACAAATGTACTAACATCTAATTAGTGGCAACACCCACAGTATCTTCTTTATTCCCCACCTAAACCTTACAGCCACAAAATAGCGTGAGAAAATGAATCAAAACCCAAGATGGTTTGTAATAAATTACAACGTTTACATTGTAATAAGACATTTAATCATCTGGAGTTTGAGTTTTCATCAATAACCACCACTCCATTCAAGAGATTTACCATCTTATGATCTCAGCAGATGACTTCCAAATACGCAAAACTGGTTCTTGAAAAAAGTCTATTTTTTTATAGTCACAGGGAAGCACCAAGTTATTGTTCACTCAATGAGTAATAATATGATTATGTTTTGCACACCATGCAGTTTGGATCAACCCCTTTTTTTCGAAAAATGCTTTGTTTGAGATAATACAATGAATAAGAGAATGGAGGAGGAAGAGGAATAACCTGCTTTTTAGAATTGCTGAGGAGTAATGCATGTCATTTTGCCTTTTCTTTCTTTTGGCTTTTGTATGTCTATGCTGTTTAATAGATTTTCATTACTTTCATTAACACACCCATTTTATTCAACCTTAACAAATATTCTAAGCTGGCATTACAATTTAGTTTAGAGATACAACTTGGAAATGGGGCCTTCGATCCAAGTCCATGGTGATCAAGTCCAAGTCCATCTGTTCACATTGGCTCTAAGTTATCATATTTTTTCTTCCACTTCCTACACGTTAGGGGCATTTTCTTAAAGGGGAATTAACCTACAAACGCACATATTTTTGGATGTGGGAAGAAACGGGAACACCCAGAAGGAAACACACGTGATCACAAGGATATTGTGCAAACTCCACTGACAGCACCTGAGGTCAGGATCTAACCTAGGTCTTTACTTTAGCCTTTAGACGTTAGAGATTCAGCGCAGAAATAGGCTCTTCAGAGCACTGAGTCTGCGTTGACCACAATCACCCCGCGCATTACCACTATCCAACACAATAAGGATACAATTTTTTTACCAAAGCTAATTAACCTACCAACCTGTATGTCTGTGGAGTGTGAGAGGAAACCAGAGCGCCCGGAAAAAATGAACACAGTAACAACATTCCAGGCATGGTGATCTTGCTGGAATTGTCACAATTGACAGGAAGCTCAGTTTAAGTTTATGTATGATGATTGGTTGGTCATCTTCACGGTGTCTCATCCAGAAGTCCCTCTTTTATATATAGATTCATGCTGTTATACATTTCTAGCCTTCACCGATTAACCTTCAGCCTTGACTGAGGAAGCAATGGAAGCCTAAACAATTACCACTTTCAAAAGACATTTCAATACGTTTGAAAAAAATTGCTAACATCTAATTAGTGGCAATACCTACAGTGTCTTCTTTATTCCCCTACTTAATCCTTCTGACTGCGAAACAGCATGAGAAAATGAATCAGATTATTCCTCCTCCTCCTTTTTCTTGTCCATTCCTTCATGTCAAACAAAGCATTGTTAGAAACAAAATGGTTAATCCTAAAAGCATAGTGTGCAAAACCTATTGTAATATTATTAATCATTGTGTGAGCAATAACCTGGCTGAGATGTGTCTTTTCACTATGAAAAAAATTGACTTTTGTCAAGAACCAGTTCTGTATTTACTTGGAAGTTGTCTGCTGAGATCATAATAAAGTAAATCTCCTTCATGGAGTTGTGGTTATTGCTGAAATCCCATTTGATCCATTTTCTCATGCTGATTGGTGCCCGGAAGGATTAGGTTGGAAAATAAAGAAGACACTGTAGATATTATCATAGACGTGTGCACCATGGAAGCAGGCCCTTTGGCCAAACTTGTCCATGCTGACAAAATTTGACATTCTGGACTAGTCCCACTTGCCTGCATATGGCCCATATTCCTCTAAACCGTTCCTATCTATATATATTTCCAAATGTCTTTTGAAAGCGTAATTGTATCTGCTTCTATAGCCCTATGACTATATAACTATTAGAAAAAGAGGAAATAATTTAAAATAATAGGGTTTAAGATTTATGAGATTCATCCAATAACAGCTTTACCTAACAAAAATGTACCATCCTCACTAGACCTTGCAGTTTTTGAGGAAGTGTTCTTGATTTCTATAGCCTATCTTCAGGGAGAGTGGTGGAGATGAGGGAGGGGGGGGGGGGCAGATGTATTCACTTATGCAATTCCTAAAAACGAGTTCATGCATTAACCTTTTACAATGCAAATTTATGCAGCCCGTTATGGCACATTATGTTTTAGTGTTCTGAAACAATGCTGTTTACCAGGAGTGGTGATGCCCATTGTTGAGTATAATACTCCAGATGCAGTTTGATAGAAGGCCTGTACAAGTGAAGCATCACTTTCTTATCTAAATACGGAAGTGGCGGTGCTGCCCTGGCAGCAGCGGCTCACCTGCAGTCCGTTTGTTTTTGCTTTTTTTGTGTTGTTTATTTCGTTTTGGCTAGTCCAGTTTTTGTTTTTTTAGTTTGTGTTTTGAGAGGGGGGGGGGGGGGGTTGAAACGGGGCTTGCTGTCTCTCCCTGCGGGGGAATGCGACTTTTTTGTCGTATTCCCCTTCTCTGCCTCCGTCTGCGCTGAGGCCTAATGGCGGAGCTGGCGACCTCGAGGCTCAGGAGGCAGAGCCCGCCAGGACTCGCACTGGGCTCGCTCTCGTGAGGACGGCCCGGCTCGGGGCTGGAACAGGGCTTTCGTAAGGGGCTGTGACGCTCCCGTGAGGACGGCCAGCCCGAGGAAGGAACGGTGCTCCCGTCGGAGTGGCCGAGCTCGGGGAGGTACGGCGTTCCCAGCCCGAGGGAGGAGCAGCGCCCGGTCGGGGTGGCCCAGCCCGAGGGAGAAGCGGTGCCCAGTCGGGGCGGCCCAGCCCGAGGGAGGAGCGGCGCCCAGTCGGGGCGGCCCAGCCCGAGGGAGGAGCGGCGCCCAGTCGGGGAGGCCCAGCCCGAGGGAGAAGCGGCGGCCTGGCGCGAGGCTGAGACAGTAACGGCACTCACGTGAGGGCGATCCGGCTCGGGGCTGGAACGGTGCTCCGGTGGCTGGGACTGTGTTCTGGCGGCGGTGACCTGAGTCCGGGGTTCGGCCGCGGGCCAGCGGCTGTGTCAGCAGGACTGGTGGACGGCAGCTTCGACCACCCCGGGGCCGCGGTGTTTGAGCCGCGGGACTGTTTGATACATCGCCCGGTGGGGTATCGCCTCAGCGCAGAGAGAGAAGAGGAGGGGAGAGACTGCAACCCTAAGACTTTTGCCTCCATCACAGTGAGAAGGTGCTATGTGGACTCACTGTGGTGGATGTTAATATGTGTTATTGTTGTTTTTTTATTGTATTGTATGTATGTATGACTGCAGGCACGAAATTTCGTTCAGACTTCGGTCTGAATGACAATAAAGGAAACCCTGTAACCCTGTAACCTGTAAGCCCTTTGAGAAAAAGATAACTCCATCAGCAACATTTTATTTAGTGGAGGAAATTTAGTGGAAACATTTTGTGGAACAAACATAATTTCCTCCTCCATTGTCAGAGTGAGGCCACATGCAAACTGGAGGAACAGCCCCTCATATTCTGCTTGGGTAGCTTACAACCCAATAGTATGAAATTGAATTCTCCAATTTTAAGTTGCCTCTAACAAAGATCTAACAACCCCTTCCTTTTCTCCCCATACCCCCTCCCCTTTCTTTCCACACCATCCCTGTGCCCCACCTGGACTTGCACCTATTTCTCCTCGCCCCCTCCACCTACATTACTTCCTTTGGCTTCACAATGTGCAACTCTTCAATCCTTTAGTCTTTCCGGGTGAGGCAGATGTTCACCTGCACCTCCTCCAACCTCATCTACTGCATCCGCTGTCGTAGGTGTCACCTTCTCTACATCGGTGAGACCAAGAATAGGCTCGGTGACCGCTTCGCCCAACACCTCCGCTCAGTCCGTACTAACCAACCTGATCTCCCGGTTGCCCAGCACTTCAGCTCCCCCTCCCATTCTGAATCTGACATTTCTGTCCTGGGCCTCCTCCATTGCCAGAGTGAGGCCCAGTGTAAATTGGAGGAACAACACCTCATATTTCGCTTGGGTAGTTTACACCCCAGCGGTATGAACCGACTTCTCTAATTTCAGGTAGTCCTTGCTTTCTCCTTCCTTCCCCTCTCTCCCACAGCCTACCGTCTCCGCCTCTTCCTTTCTTTTTCCCGCCCCTCCCCAACATCAGTCTGAAGAAGGGTCTCGACCCAAAACATCGCCAACTCCTTTTCTCCATAATGCTGAGTTTCTCCAGCATTTTTTGTCTATTTTGAATCCTTTAGTCTGACACCTGTTTTTTAATATGTGGCCTTTATCATTTGCCTATCAAACCCATCCCTTGCCTGCATTCAGCTATTACCTGATTTGTCCAGTCTCTCCTCTCTTCCAGACTTCTTTCCCAACCCCTACAATTACCGAAGAAGGATCCCGACCACAACATTTCTATTTTCTATTTCTATCAGTGTCTTGGCTGTATTTTATATTTCATAAGTTCATAAGTGATAGGTGCAGAATTAGGCCATTCGTCCCATCAAGTCTACTCCGCCATTCAATCATGGCTGATTTATCTTTCCCTCTGAACCCCATTCTCCTGCCTTCTCCCCATAACCCCTGTCATCCGCAGGGGCCGCAAAATGTTTTTGAAAGTGGGGGGGCTGAGCAATCACTGGCCTTCGGGGTACCCGGCGAGGGAGTGGAGCGACTGTGTGGGGGGAGGGTGTGGGAGGGGGGGATTTTTGAAATTTGATGTATTAAAATTATGTTTTAGTGCATTATAGAAGTATGATTTCAATGTTTTTTGTTTGAAGTATTTTTAAGATAATGTAGGGCCTACAAGAGGGAGGAGCAGGTGATTATTATTTTGTTATTGCTCGATCTCCAAAAACTGGTGGATAATAATACAGGCCACTGCCACCTCAAAAAGTGAGGGGGGATATATTTTGAAAGTATGTGTTTCCTTTTGACGTTTATTTCATTTTGATTTGAATTTAGAATCATCAAACCATGATATTACGAAAGGGGGTATATGTTTGTGGAAACGTTACTTTTTTAAAAGTAAGACTTTTGAGAAATCTAAAATGCATTAGAAATATACATGTCCATGCACTGAGTCGGGACCAAAAGCAGGTAGTGTAGCTGGGACATGTTGGTAGGTGTGGGCACGTTGGGCCAAAGGGCCTGTTTTCACACTGTATCACTATGACTACATTATACCTCCACCATGCATGAATGCTACAAAATCAAGTGGTCGAGTTTTATTGTCATAAACTCAAGCATAGAAAATAGGTTCAGGAAAAGGCCATTTGGCCCTTCGAGCCAGCTCTGCCATTTAATATGATCATGGCTGTTCATCTAAAATCAGTACCCCTTTCCTGTTTTTTCCCCATATCCCTTGATTTCACTAGCCCCAAGAACTAAATGTAACTCTCTCTTGAAAACATCCAGTGAATTGGCCTCCACGGCCTTCTGTGGCAGAGAATTCCACAGTTTCACAACTCTCTGGGTGAATAAAGTTTGTCCTCAACTGAGTCCTAAATGGCTTACCCTTATTCTTAAATTGTGACCCCTGGTTCTGGACTCTCCCAACATCGTGAACATTTTTCCTGCAGTTACAGTAAGTGAAAATTTAGCAGGCAAGCAGGATGCTTTCTCCAACCACCCCTATTTGAAGCCCACTATCTTCCACCGCTTTTACCCAGTGCTTGGTACCTACTTCCAGCAGCCACTGGTTGTCCTCCAGGATGCACCGAGCCGCAGCCTGGTCCATGCCGGTCAGCAGGGCGAATTCGGCGCAGAGACTCTCATGGCAGCGGCGCAAGGCTTCCTCCTCGCCTTCGACCCGAGGCCCGGCCGCCTCCGACGGCCCGGGACTCTTGCACTGAGGCTGCTCCATGGCCGGAGCTACTGCAAGCGACTCGCCAGCCCAGCAAACACTCGCCAGCCCCAGCTCCCCGTCTGCACCGCCGCTGCTTCTGCTTCCATCCCTCCCTCCGCCCTGGCCTCCAACACCCATGACCAGGTTGCTCAGAGCATAGCAGCGCCTCATCCAAATCCGGAGACATTGAAACATGTCTAGCCAAAAAAGTTGCTGGGCTGCAGCCCCCCCCCCCCCCCCCCCCCCCCCCCCCTCCCGGTTCCGTGGCACATGACCCATACTAATCGAGAATCTATCTATCTCTGCCTTAAAAATATTTATTGATAGCCTCCACATCCTTCTGTGGCAATGAATTCCACAGATTCACCACCCTTATCCAATGGTTTTCAGTGTATACCCGAAAACACAAATCATTGTTGGTCATATGAAAAAAATCAGACTTGTCCTTTGTGGATCCAATTGGATAACCTCAAATGTCCCCGCATTGAAGTCTTGCCCACTATGGTTTTGTGTATCCACACAGAATGACATATCACAAAGGGTTTGAGGGTTTAGTGGCCAGCACTGAAAGGTGGATTATTTTATCAGTATTGGTTTATTACTGCCATGTGTACCGAGATACAATGAAAAGCTTTGTTAGCCTGCTATCCAGGCAAATCATAACATACATAAGTGCAATCAAGTCATAGGCAAGTGCAAAAGGCAATGCAAAATGGATCTAGGAGTACAGGTGCATGGTTCCTTGAAGGTTGATTTTTGATTTGTTTATTTGTTCCGAACAAGTAAAGACATAAATAGGAATAAATAACAACAACAAAATCGAAATAGTCAAACAATTGGACATTCCAGGCAATATTTGCAAAGTAATGAAAAGCATAAAGCATAATTTAAATGTCCAACACTTTTTCTTTACAAGCTCGAAAAGGAGTGAGAAGAAGAATAACTTATTTAATCTCACCCCTTCTCCCTAAACCCTTCTTCCATATTTAATAATTAATTAATTAATAATAATAATACCCCAGACAATTTTTAGAGATGCATACAGACATATATATACATACAACTGATATACACATACAAGTAATATGTATGAAGTAACCAAAAAACATAAATAAATAATAAATAAAATAATAAATAAACATTAACCCCTGTTTGTCAACCATCCCCTTCATCCCTGTACCTTGTGAAAAAAAGTTTTTTGTATGTCATTTTGAACTGGTTCATGTTTGGACATTGCTTTAACTCCACATTCAAACTGTTCCACAATCCTACACAGACCGAAATACAAAAAGTTTTTCTGGTACTGCGGACTCTTTGTACCTTAAAATTAAATATTCTTCTTAAATTATAACCCCCCACTCGCTCATTGAATAATTTTTGTATATTTCCAGGTAAGTTTATTTTTGGCCCTAAACATTATCTGTGCTGTTTTAAATACAACCAAATCATCTAATTTTAATAATTTTGACTGTAAGATTAATGGGTTAGTGTGACCCAAAGGTCGACTCGCAGGTAGATAGGGTGGTCAAAAAGACATTTGGCACTTTGTCCTTCATCAGTCAGAGTATTGAGTATAGAGGTTGGGACGGCATGGTGCAGTTGTATAAGACGTTGCTGAGATCAAAGATTATAGAGCGGAGCAAGATGCGCCACTCAGCAAAAAAAGCGTAGTATGACATGGGTGATTGTTGACGGCATTTTATCGGGCTGCCTCGACTATCGTCATGGCGTCTACATCTAAATCTTCATCTCACTGCTCTGCTATCAATTGCTTTAATCGCCAATGTAGACGACCCGACCTGTCATTCTTTAGGTTTCCCAATAAAAAAGAAAGGTGAGAAAATATTATTATTTTCTGTCGATATTATTCTGTCCTGAAAATGTTATTTTCTGTTCTCCCATCAACGGTCATTGGGAAACTAGGTTGTCGGTACATTAGAAAGTTATTTGAATTATTTTTAATGGATCTTTACTTACCACAATAATAAAGTCATCAATTTTAACACTTCTGTACATTTTTGGTTTTGTTCTTGTAAGGCAGGGGTCTCCAAAATGGCCCGCAGGACACATTAGGCCCATTCGAGTCCGGGAACGCGGCGGCTGTTACCGGTTATGTCCCTCGAATTGTCGAGACATGACCAGCAAAGATCACAAACCCGCCATGAAGAAGGGTGCAATCAAAGATTATAGAGGTCTGCTCTATAATCTTTGGGTGCAATGGAGGGGCGGGGGGTTCGGTGGCGGCAGTCGGAATGGGACGGCTGCGCATTATAACGTGCCATCGTTCCACTCTCCCTCTCCCTCTTCTGTATGTATGTAAGTGTGTATATGTTTGTGCGTGTGTATATATGTATGTGTGTATATATATGTATATATATGCATATATTGATGTATATAATTATATATATAATTGCCTTTATGGTTTATGTACATCATCTGACATAAGATAAAGAAAGTAATAGTGATGCTTTAAATCAAAGTTGCTTCTGATCCATGAGAATTAACTTTATTATCTCCAACTTGCCTCTCACACACAGGCACACACAAACACACATTCATATAAAAATATATATATGTTAAATTTAATTTTGTGCACAGTGTGTGTTAAAGCAATACAAAGGAAACGGCACATTACAATGCAAGGGAAACTACGCAAAGGAGGGGGCTGGGGAGGAAAGATCGGAGGGGAAATAGGGGATCAGGGGGAAAACATTTACAATAATATTAACTAAAATATGTGAAGTGATAGATGCTATATCACACACTGTTCCCTACAAAACTGATTACACCAAAGATGATAGAGCGGATCAATCTTTGGAGTGGATTACACAGCGGGAGGCATAACGGAAGTCGTGTTTTGCATTAACAAATGGCGGCCATGACGTTCCGATACGTACTACACCTCAGTGCGTTGGTTTACGTCGGAGTGGAGCATCTTGCTCCACTCTATAATCTTTGGCTGAGACTGCATTTAGAATATTGTGTTCAGTTCTGGACACCATGTTATAGGAAATATATTGTCAAGCTTGAAAAGGTTCAGAAAAGATTTACGAGGATGTTGCCAGGACTAGAGGATGTGAGCTATAGGTTGAGTAGGCCGGGTCTCTATTCCATGGAGCGCAGGAGGATGAGGGGTGATCTTATAGAGGTGTACAAAATCATGATAGGAATAGATGCACAGAGTCTCTTGCCAAGAGTAGGGGAATCGATGACCAGAGGACATAGATTCAAGGTGAAGGGGATAAGATTTAATAGGAATCCGAGGGGTAACTTTTTCACACAAAAGGTGGTGGGTGTATGGAATACGATGCTAGAGTAGGTAGTTGAGGCTGGAACTACCCCATCGTTTAATAAACAAGATTCAAGATTCAAGATTCAAGATACATTTAATTGTCACATGTGCCAGATGGCACAGTGAAATGAAATTCCCATACAGCCATACAATAAAAAAAATAAAGAACACACACTATAGAATTTGACATAAAACATCCCCACACGGCAGAATCAAAGTTTCCCACTGTGTGGGAAGGCACCAAAGTCAGTCTCTTCCTCCACTGTTCCCCATGGTCAGGGCCTCCCCAAGCCCTCCGCAGTTGCAGCTACGGGCGGCCCGATGTCCAGGACCGCTCGCCGGGGTGATACAAGTCTGACGTCGGGGCTGCGGGATGTCCTCAGCGGCATGGACACAGAGTCGGCCCCCTCCTACCGGAGTTGGTTAGACAGTTAGACAGGTACATAGTTAGGACAGATTTAGAGGGATATGGACCAAGCACAAGCAAGTGGGACTAGTATAGCTGGGACATTGTTTGCTAGTGTGAGCAAGTTGGGCTGAAGGGCCTGTTCCCACACTGTATGACTATGACTCTATGACTATGACTCAAAGAAAAATAACCAGAGGGTAGAATATTGTGTTATTGTGTTATAGTGCTACAGAGAAAGTACAAATAAAAAAAGTGCAAGGGCCACAATGAGGTACGTTGGGAGATCAGGTGAAAAAAACTTGACTTATGAGAGATCCAATCAGTAGTCTGATAACAGCAGGGAGGAAGTTGTTGTATCTTCAGTCCATTTGGGAGAGAGGAGGAAGGAAGGACAGAGCTACGTGGGACTTGAATTTGTTGCCTGCTTTCTTGAGACAGTGTGAAGAATAGACAGAGTTGATTGGGAGCAGGGTGGTGGTGTCGAGGGGGGGTTGGTGGTTGGTGGGTGTGGGGGGAAGGAAGCTGATTTGTGTTATGGACTGGGCTACATTGACAACATTGTAATTTCTTGTTGTCTTGGGCAGAGTAGTTGCCAAGCCAAGTTGTGTTACATCCCAATAGAAAGTTTTCATCCTTTCTGCAGCACATCTGTAGAAATTAGTAAAAGTCATTGAAGACATACCGAATTGCCTTATTCTTTAGTCTTAGTTTAGTTTAGCGAAACAGCGCAAAAACAGACCCTTCGGCCCATCGAATACTCGGCAGCGATCACGGCACATCAACACTACCCTGCACACACTAGGGACACTTCTACATTTACACCAAGCCAATTAACCTACAAACCTGTACATCTTTGGAGTGTTGGAGGAAACCAAAGATTTCGGAGAAAACCCACACAGATCACAGAGAGCACCGTAGTCAGGATCGAACCAGGGTCTCTGGTGCTGTAAGTCAGCAACTCTATCTCTGCACAACCGTGCCATCTGTCTTCTGAAAAAGTAAAAGTGTTGGTGTGTTTTCTTGGCCTAGACATGTTAGATTGAAAGATACCTAGAATTGAGTAAAGTTTGAAAGGAAAAACAAGAATAATGAAGTAAGATTTAATAATTGGCATCAGTAAACCAATGTGCTCAACAGCATTGAATTAGAAAGAGTTAAAAAACAGCTGCTCAAGAGTGCTATGCCATCCAGATCCTACAACTGTAGACATGCACAGGTATAAATCAAGGTCACATACAATAGACAATACACAATAGACAATAGGTGCAGGAGTAGGCCATTTGGCCCTTTGAGCCAGCACCGCCATTCAATGTGATCACGGTTGATCATCCCCAATCAGTACCCCGTTCCTGCCTTCTCCCCATATCCCCTGACTCCGCTATCTTTAAGAGCCCTATCTAGCTCTCTCTTGAAAGTATCTAGAGAACTCGCCTCCACCGCCCTCTGAGGCAGAGAATTCCACAGACTCACCACTGTGAGAAAAAGTGTTTCTCAAACTGAACAAGTATGTATGGATAAATTGAAAACTAAACATTCCATGGCTTTGAATTTTTGTTTTGCGGACTCGCGATCTATGCAACTGTTCCCTCTGTGATACCAGCACATGGACCCAGACTTGCCTCACTTATAAGACCGTAAGACATAGGAGCAGAATTAGGCCATTCAGCCCATCAAGTCTACTCTGTTATTCAATCAAGGCTGATCTATTGTTCCCACTCAATCTCCTGCCTTCTCCCAGTTACCTTTAACACCCTGAGTTAAAGAATCTTTTTCTTATTCTGGCTCAGAAGTTAAAGATTTAAACTACATGTTCGATTAGTTCAAAATTGCTTCAGACCCACTGTATTAGGATGATGTTCAAATCATTGCTGTGATTGAGTTGTGATAGCTTAACCTCAAAACCCATAGACTACCAATCCACTAATACAGAGCAGAAGTAGGTTGGGTGCATAATAGAGACATGATAGACAGGGGAAGCACAGAACGTTTAAGGTGAAATATTTTGTTACATTAATACAAGTATGAATAGTGACACAGAGATTGATATGCCAAACTTTTTTTTTAAAGAGTAAAGACACAGAATGTGGCATATATTTCCTATGGTTACAATTGATAGTTTAAAAAAAAGACCAGAGCTTTCCTACCCCAATAAGTATGATGAAATCAAGTGTAGAAGGACTTAAAAAGAGGCACATGATAGGAATAATGATGGTGCTGGAAGCAGAGAACAGTGAGGAATTTTAATGAAGATATTTGAAAAACAAAACCCCTCCCACAGTCACATGACCAAGGTAACCGACTGCCAAGTTCGACTACCAACAGGCACCAGAATAGATGATAGTAATGAGGATGTAAGGTTTCACCAAGGGAAGTTGAGGAGATGATTTGCATTGGGGAAGCAATTGGGGAATTTATGAGCACAAAAGACAAAGTCAAAGTATCCTTTATTGTCATTCAGACCTTTTGGTCTGAATAAAATTTGTTGCATATAACAAAAATAACAAAAACACACAATAAACACAAATTGAACATCCACCACAGTGAGCCCACCAGGCACCTCCCCACTGCGATGGAAAGCAAAAGTCCCAAAGTCCTTGCTCCTCCCTCCCCGCTCTCCTCCTGCGCTGAGGCGACCCAGGCCTCTGAAGCCATGACCCCACCGGGTGATGGCAAGTCAGTCCCGCGGCTCAGCCATGCTCCGCGAATGGGCCGGTTCAAACTCCGCGGCCCGGGGTGGTCGAAGTTGCCGAAGCTGTCGCCCTCCAGTCTAGCGGACAAAGCCGTTGTTGCGGGAGCTCCAGAAAAACAAGTCACCAACCTGGGACCTGCGAGCTCCCGACGATGTCGTCCACTGGGCCCGTGGCCGAGCCTCCGAAGTTGGGCCGCCGCCGCCGGAACGCCACCACAGCTCCAAGTCAGGCCGCCGCCGGAACGCCACCACACCTCCGAGTCGGGCCCGAGGCCGCCAGCTCCGCCATTAGGCCTCAACGCAGACGGAGACGGAGACGGGGGACACGACAAGAAAAAGTCACCTCCCCCCGAAGGAAGAGACCAAAACCCTGCTTCTCGCACCCCCCCCCCCCCCCCACATATACACAACCTAATAAACTACATTTAACTAAGTATAATTAAAACAGACAAAAGAAAACAACAACAAAAAAGAAAAAAAGACGTACTGCAGGCGAGCCGCAGCTGCCTGGCAGCACCGCCACTTCCCACAAGAGTATTTATAGCAGGTTTTTATTGCAGAGAAGGAGGTAATCATAATATAGTGGGTGTATGAGAATTTCAATGTTAACTGATGGGCAGCACAATAGTAATATACATTATTATTGCTGATTTCCTTTTGTACTGCTTCATTTGAACAACCATCAAGATAGCTTTCAGATAAGAGATATTTCTCTGGAGGAAATAAATGAATTAACTCAATTTGTTCTAGTTCGCTGACATTAAACCTACTTTGCTCTCCCTTCACCTAAAGAAATGGAGGGCCATGAGGGTGTACCTACTTGATGGAACTAAGTAACAAATATTGTTTACAAAAAGTAATGTTATATAAAAATAAAAGTGAATGAAAGCTACTATTGAATGTCTAAATGTGCAGCCATATAAGGATTGTTTGATATAACTATGGGTTTCAACCTGTGTACATTATCTCAACAGCCATAATTACTGCAATAACTTTAAACATGAGAGCCATGCTGGAAATTATATTTTTAAGTGTTTCAGGTCTTTCAAAACGATGAATTTTATAGAAAACTTCCATGCTTATAAATAATCTCAGTGAGATAATAAAAGTTGCGGTTGAGGGCGGTGTGAGCTGAATGATTTACAATGTGTAATTTAAAGTGAGGAAACAATCTGTACACACAGTTTAGAATAGTTTGCTTTGATTCTTGGAACTATTTTTCACTGCAGGATGTTGCCATTTGATGACATAAATTGAGCATGTTGAATACCACTCCAAGGGATATGGGGAGAAAGCAGGCATGGGTTATTGATTTGGGACGATCAGCCATGATCACAATGAATGGCGGTGCTGGCTCGAAGGGCCAAATGATCTCCCCCAGCACCTATTTTCTATGTTTCTATGTTTCTATGCTTGCTGCACCCCGGTTGATTCTTCATGCTTTTGCTGTCGACAACAAAACAACAAAGCGCACAGCAGCACAGCTGCTTTACTGTGGTAGAGTTGCTGCCACACTGCGCCAGAGACCCGGGTTAGATCCTGGTGCTGGCTGTACGGAGTTTGTATGTTCTCCCCGTGACCTGCATGGGTTTTCTCCAGGATCTGTGGTTTCCTCGCACACTCCAAAGACGTACAGGTTTGTAGGATAATTGGCTCGGTAGAATTGTAAATTGTCCCAAGTATGTGTAGGATAGTGTTAGTGTGTCTGGGGGGCCAAGGAAAGAGCATTCACGTCGCGGCCCTGTTTCAACCAATCTTTCCACCACCACGCACAAGAAGCACAAGAAGCGCAAGACAGACACCATTGTGCAGATGCCGAGAAGTGTGTTCAGCTCTGGCTGAACAACTTCTAATCTTGTGTGTGGACTCGATAAGGAGAAGGAGTGTGTCTGGATTGTTGGTCAGTGCTGACTCGGTGGGCCGAAGGGCCTGTTTCCATGCTGTATCTTACAACTAAACTAAATTAAACAGTTGGAGCGATGGAAACAAGAGTGAAAGCGTTAAAGTAGGGATGTGCAAAGGGAAGTAAACCACTGTGCCATGAATATTTCCTTTCCCAACAGTGTCAGCTATCTCAGCTGGCAAACCCCAGCTGGGTTTCATTGCAATGGCAGAGCAGCCTATTACATTGAGGTGTAATGGATGTATGAGAATTTCAGTGGTAAACTGATAAGCAGTACAACAGTGATATTATCACAGAACGCCTTTTGTGCCGCTTCATTTGAACAACTACCAAGATAAGTTTCAGGTAAGAGATATTTCTTTGGAGGAAATTAATGAAAGAACAGAAACTGTTTCAGAAAGCACAAAAAGGTGGGGGGTTTTCTGTTTCTAATCTGAACACTTTATAGAGAGTGAGTAAAAGACCGTAAGGTTAGGATAAACATCTAATATTTTAAATATTATTTTAATATTTTTAAACCAGTTTTCAAATATTTACATGAAAGAATATGTCTTTTAGAACTTACTTTTTGCCTTAATCATGTAAAAATCTACCAGCAGAACTTAACAAAATATAAACCTTTCAGGGTTTTAATAGCAACTTTGTGATTTATGTGTATTTCCACAGTGTATTGGTGATCCTGGTGTTACTGTCAGTTTGTAAATAAATGCAAATACTGATGGGTTTTTTGTCATTCTAAACACAAAACCTGGAGCAAAATCTAAAACCAGAGTTAACTCCACTCCTTTCTGGTGCTTGGGAGATTAAATGCAAGATGTATCTCATTCATCATGTTTGCTGTTAAATGCTTATTCATGGTTGTTGTTGATACCTTTTGAAGTAACCCCACAGGAAGGTGAAGCATGAAACCCAGAACACCGCACATGCTCAATAACCTATCAGCTTCTGAAAAGAACAAATAATGTAAATAACACAACCTTTTATAGACAAAATAATAGAGATGGAGGTGGAATTTCAAAAAGTAAAATCAGGAGAAAAAATAAGGGGAAAGATACCAATGTAGGTCAAGAAAATATCTGCAACTATCCTTCCAATTTATTTTATTTACACAAGGGACGTGGGCCGAGCAGGGCGCCACCATTTTCCGATTTTTCGATCATGCAGACCTAGAAAAAGAACACGAAAGGGGTGTCAGGAGTGGGATACTTCGGATTGCATCCAAAGACCCAGATAAGAGCCTAATTTTCGATTAAAATTTTTTTTTTTTAAATGGAGTTCTGTAGTGTACTAAAAGTAACATGTCTCAGCAATTCGATCGTTTCGATCCCGAGCGAGTAAGGTGGATGTCGTATTTAATGCGCGCTGAGTTTTATTTTGAAAGTATGGAAATTATGACTGACCTGAGGAAGAAGGCTCTCTTGTGTTCATCAATGTCGGCCAGAAACTTTTGCACTGCTTAAAAATTTACTTGCAGAAGAAGTAACTGAAGTTTCATATGCTGAAATCACAACGACTTTGCAGTTGCATTTCGAAGAAAGTCAAAATTTGATTGCTGGATTTTCGCATGTTGGATATTGTCAATGCTTGGCACATGTTACTGGCCACCTATTAACCCAGGCCTGAATGTTGTTCAAGCTTTGCTGCATTTGGTCATAGACTGCTTCATTATCAGAGGAGTTTGAACTGATGCTGAACATTGTACAATCATCAGCGAACATCCTTACTTCAGGTCTTGCAATTTAAAGGAGGTTATCAACGGTGCAGCTGATGATATAGCTGGGCCGAGAACACTACGCTGAGGAAATCCGGCAGAGATGTTGTGTGGCTGAGATATTTGACTCCTGTCTACTACAACCATTTTCCTTTGTGCTAGATATGATTCCAACCATGTTATTGCTCCTTTACACTATAATTATATTTTGACCTGTACTGTAAGCCAACATATTAAGTTACACACACAAGAGCTGCCAAGATCCTCATTCAATACCTGTGCAACATAGAAGATCAAGCTTTTCTGTCTCGTCTGGTGCCTGTTCTTATCGCTTTTATAATATCTGTGACCTATAATCAATCAGTATTCCAATTTCGTAGAATATCACTTTAAAAAACACTATAATTTAACAAAAGAGTATTCAGTACGGTAAAGGAATGTCAATGCTAAAGCAGGTTACCCAAAGTTCAAATAGTTGAGCTCAACCCAGCATTTGGAAGGGAGAGTGCCCAAATGAGCCGCCTTTTGTCATAAATGTCTGAAGTGTTTCCATTTTAGAATCTTTAAGAAAGAACTGCAGATGCTGGAAAAGGTAGACAAAGGTAGACAAAAATGCTGGAATCCATTTAGAATCTTGTAAGTTATAATAAGTTTTGTATTCATTTGTGAGTTAGACACAAAAACAAATTCAAGTGGAATTTACCAACATTCAAGTCTCTTAATGAAATGATAAAGAGTAAATTATGGAAAGAAATGTATGTGAAATTCCTGATTTTATTTACGTCTATGTTCATTTTGAACATGTCCACCTGGAAATTTTTCACACAACGTAAAAAAAAGGTGCTCTGTAGTTGGAAACAAAATCTTAACCCAAAGATAGCCAATGGTGCAATGATTCCTATGCCTTTTAGAACCGAGAAGAAATCTTTCCATGAGGAGTTTGTTCGTTCTCCAAACCTTTTTTAAATTATATACAGCAATGCAATGCCTAAAATTCATCCGCAGTGTATTTTAATCTTACCGCTCTGAAAGATGATAGTTTGTATTCTTTTGCAGAACATCTGAGTTTTTCTCAGCCCATTTCCCCTACTTAAAGGGGCGGCACAGCAGTAGAGTTGCTGCCTTATAGTGTCAGAGCCCTTGGTTCAATCCAGACTTTGGGTGCTGTCTGAATGGAGTTTGTATGTTCTCCATGTGACTGCATGGGTTTTCTCCTTGTGTTCCAGTTTCCTCAAACACTTCAAAGGCATATAGGTTTGTAGATTAATTGGCTTGTAGAATTGTAAATTGTCCCTAGTACGCAGGATAGTGCTAGTATAGGGAGTGATTGCTGGTTGGCGCGAACTCAGTGGGCGGAAGGGCCTGTTCCCGCTCCGTATTTCCCGCATGTTCTCGCTCCAAGAGGAATCGAATATAGGAGCAAAGAGGTCCTTCTGCAGTTGTACAGAGCCCTAGTGAGATTACACCTGGAGTATTGTGTGCAGTTTTTGTCCCCTAATTTGAGGAAGGACATCCTTGCTATTGAGGGAGTGCAGCATAGGTTAATTCCCGGGGTGGCGGGACTGTCATATGCTGAGAGAATGGAGCAGCTGGGCTTGTACACTCTGGAGTTTAGAAGGATGAGAATGGATCTCATTGAAACATATAAGATTGTTAAGGGCTTGGACACGCTAGAGGCAGGAAACATGTTCCCGGTGTTGGGGGAGTCCAGAACCAGGGGCCACAGTTTAAGAATAAGGAATAAGCCATTTAGAACGGAGACGAGAAAACACTTTTTCTCACAGAGAGTGGTGAGTCTGCGGAATTCTCTGCCTCAGAGGGCAGTGGAGGCAGGTTCTCTGGATGCTTTCAAGAGAGAGCTAGATAGGGCTCTTAAAAATAGCGGAGTCAGTGGATATGGGGAGAAGGCAGGAACGTGGTACTGATTGGGGATGATCAGCCATGATCACATGGAATGGTGGTGCTGGCTCGAAGGGCCAAATGGCCTACTCCTGCACCTATTGTCTATTGTCTATTGTATTTCTAAAATCTAGAGACTAAAAGGCCAACACTACATTCTTTGCCCCCAATGAGTTGGCTGCTTTCCATGTCCTGAAAATAGCTCTTAAGGGTAAATACATCCCATACTTTGGGAAAGGCTAATACATTCCGGCAAAGTTACATTTTCTGTTTTAAAAAGGTAGCAAGGAATTCTTTCCCAGATCAGGAAGGAATAATGGAATTGGGTTTTCTTAATCCTGGCTACCATATAACCACCTCAACGAGGTCAAGGGGAGGGAATAATCTAGTTCATTTAAACATAAACTCACTGTTCCATCCAATCCCATTACATTTCATTCTGAACAACTGTTCTGACAACGCTCTCCCTTAGCAAGAAATATGATTAAAAAATGCTTATTACAATTCGGAATGACCTGTGATCATCCACTCACATTCACATGCGTCAGGTCACAGCATGTTTTAGTTTATCAATCACTCAAAAGGAATTGTTTGATTACACAGCTGCAGCTGCCTTTTCTTTTTATTACAGCTTCCTGTCTGACTATCCCGAAGGGAGTAACTCACATTAGTGAGCAATATAATTAACCTGAGCTAAAGGGGGTTCTTCAGGTATGAGCAGAAACAATGCTTAGTTTAATTTAGAGATACAGTGCGGAAACAGGCCCTTCGGCCCACTGAGTCGAGACCGACCAGCAATCCCCGCACATTAACATTATCCTACACACACTAAGGACAATTTAAAGTGTAGGAGGGAACTGCAGATGCTAGTTTAAACCGAAGATAGACACAAAAATCTGGAGTAACTCAGCGGGACAGGCAGCATCCCTGGAGAAAAGGAATGGGTGACGCTTCGGGTCGAGACCATTCAAAGGGCCTTGACCCGAAACGTCACCCATTCTTTCTATCCAGAGATGCTGCCTGTGCCTCCGAGTTACTCCAGCTTTTTGTGTCTATCGAGGACAATTTGCACTTATACCAAGCCTATCAACCTACAAGCCTGTACGTCTTTGGAGTACCGAAGATCTTGGAAAAAACCCACGCAGGTCACAGGTAGAAAATACAAACTCCGTACAGACAGCACCCGTAGTTGGGATCAAACCTGGGTCTCCGGCGCTGCAAATGCTGTAAGGCTGTAACCCTACTGCTGAGCCACCGTGCCACCCAATGTTATTAATAGTCTACAGTAGCACTGTCCATCACAACTGAGTCCAATCCTCTTCACACTCAAAATCTACCTATCTGGAGTTCAGGTAGAGGATGTTGGATAGTGATGAGGAATGAGAGATCTGAATTCCATTACTCTACCCTGAAGGTGGCTCAGTGCTGCCACTGCGCCAAAGACCCGGATTCAATCCTGACCTCATGTGCTGTCTGTGCAGAGTTTGCACATTCTCTCTGTGACCGTGTGGGTTTCATGTGGGTTTTCTCCGGGTGCTCTGGTTTCCTCCCACATCCCAAAGACATGTAGGCCTGTAGGTTATTTGGCCTCTGTAATTTGCCCCTAGTGTGTTGGGAGTGTATGCAAAAATGAGATAATGTCGAACCGGTGTGAATACGGTATGTTTCCATGCTGTACCGTTCAATCAATCCTGGAAACATCCTCTATGCCATACTGGTTCAGATGGTCAATTCAGCAAAGGTGAATGAGCAAATCTAGAATCTTGCTGGCTTTGTCAGTCAGTTTCTAATCATCAAATTGGCCATGGAAGCACACAGAGAGGTGCCTCCGAAACTAGCCTTTTGGCACACCAGGTCCACGTTGGCCATTGAACTACTTTGGGATTGATCCTACACTCATCCATTTTATTCTCCCTACAGTCACTTCAACTGCCCCAGATTCTACCACTCCAGCGACAATTTACAGCAGCCAATCAGTGTACCAATCCGTACAATTTGGAGATTTAGACTTTACTTTAGACTTTAGAGATACAACACAGAAACAGGTCATTTGGCACATCAGGACTGTGCTGACCAACATCCACCCCATACATTAGCAATACCCTACACACTAGGGACAATTCACAATTTTTCCGAGGCCAATAAACCTACAAACCTGGACACCTTTGTTGTGTGTGTGGAAACCGGAGCACCTGGAGAAAACCCATGCAGTCACAAGGGACTGCACAAACTCTGTACAGGCAGCACCTGTAGTCAGGATCGAACCTGGGTCTCTGGCGCTGTAAGGCAGCAACTCTACTGCTGCCTCACGGTGCCGTCCCTACAGAAAATCTACGAGGAAATCCATGCAGTTACATGGAGACTGCTCAAACAGGCAGTGTCGGAGTTCAGAATGGAACCCAGTTCACTGAACTAGTGAAACAGCAACTCTGTTAGCTACTTCACTGTGCTGCCCACATTGGATTAATCAGATGCTGGCAGATAGGAAAAGTCCATGTACCAGATGCAATGAGTGTGGGCCCAAGACTTTTTTGTGGGTAGGGGCGAATGATTTCCTGAGCTGCCAGAGTGAAATGACGAGATGGTTATCACATCACAACACCAGTGTGGCAGATTTCCTTGCTGCCTACTCACACAACAAGTTAGCACTGGAAATTCTTGCCGAACAACACCCTCAGGGTGGTTTAGTAACCCAGGAGATTTTAATTGACTTTCTGAAAGGGCTACTCACCAAATCATTTAACCTCTGCTATCCCCATTCATGAATGGTTAAATATTAAAATCCTTAACTAGTAGAGGTTTTATTTCCTATGAAGCATCCTGCCTTGATATTAAGTAGTGATAAGCCATGTTTCTGGGTGCCATACAATGCAATTTGTATGATAAATAAGATATGACAATAGACACAAAGTTCTGGAATAACTCAGCGGGTCAGGCAGCATCTCTGGAGAAAAAGATGGGTGACAGTTTGGATTGGAACCCTTCTTCAGACCCAAAACGTTTCCCAATAATACCGGTGCCCAAGAAGAGCAAGGTGACGTGCCTCAATGACTATTGACCAGTGGCACTAACATCTGTGGTGATGAAGTGCTTTGAGAGGCTGAACATGGCGCAAATCAACTCATACCTCGACAAAAAAACCTGGACCCACTGCAGTTCGCTTACCGCCACAACAGATCAACGGTGGGTGTGATCTCACTGGCCCTCCACTCCGCTCTGGACCACTTGGACAACAAAAACTCATATTTCAGGCTGTTATTCATTGACTACAGCTCAGCATTTAATACCATCATCCCCTCCAAACTGGTTAGCAAGCTCTCAGATCTGGGTCTCTGCGCATCCCTCTGCAATTGGATCCTCGACTTCATCATTCACAGACCACAGTCTCTCCGTATTGGTGGAAATGTGTCAGCCTCGATAACAATCAGCACGGGAGCACCTCAAGGCTGTGTGCTCATCTCCCTGCAGTACTCACTCTATACTCATGACTGCGTAGCCGGACATACTGCGAACTCCATCATCAAGTTTGCCGAAGACACCACTGTTGTGGGACGTATCACTGATAGGGACGAGTCAGAGTATAGAAGTGAGATCGACCGATTGACCAAATGGTGCCAGCACAAAATTCTGGCTCTCAACACCAGCAAAACCAAGGAATTGATTGTGGACTTCGGAAGGGGTAGGATGGGGACCCACAGTCCCGTTTATATCAATGGGTCGATGGTGGAAAGGGTCAAGAACTTCAAATTCCTGGGCGTGCATATTTCCGAAGATCTCTCCTGATCCCAGTACACTGATCATAAAGAAAGCACATCAGCGCCTCTACTTCTTGAGCATATTACGGAGAGTCAGTATGTCAAGGAGGAATCTCTCGGACTTCTACAGTTGCATAGTAGAGAGCATGCTGACCGGTTGCATCGTGGCTTGGTATGGCAACCTGAGCGTCCAGGAGCAGAAAAGGCTGCAAAAAGTTGTAAACACTGCCCAGTCCATCATCGGCTCTGACCTCCCCACCATCGAGGGGATCTATCGCAGTCGCTGCCTCAAAAAGCTGCCAGCATCATCAAGGACCCACACCATCCTGGCCACACACTCATCTCTCCGCTACCATCAGGTAGAAGGTACAGGAGCCTGAAATCTACAACATCCAGGTTCAGGAACAGATTCTTCCCCACAGCCATCAGACTATTAAACACAATTTCAAACAAACTCTGAACTATAACAGCCTATTGCACTTTATCTGTTTATTTATGTGTGTGTGTGTATATATATTCTATGGTATATGGACACATTGATCTGATCTGTATTTATGCTTACAATATTCTGTTGTGCTGCAGCAAGCAAGAATTTCATTGACAATAAACTCACTTGACTTGTTTTGACTCCAGAGATGCTGCCTGATCCATTGAGTTACTCCAGCGCTTGGTGTCTATCTTCGGTGTAAACCAGCATCTGCAGTTCCTTCCTCTTACTTCGACGGATATGCGATATTTTTCCGTATCGTATCTCCATCCCCACTGCGGCCTAACATCGTGGAGTTGGCTGCCTTTCCTGGAGACCGACGGGGGCTCCAAGCCGCGGGAGTCTGCGGGACTTTAACATCGCGGAGCTTGCGATCCCTTTGCCGGGGATCGAAGCTCCAACCGCGGGGCCTGTGGACTTTAACATCGTGAAGCCCACGGTCTCTAGTAAGAAGAGGCCGACACGGGAGCTCTATGCTGCGGAGAGAGTTTCAACCGCCCCGACATGAGAGTTTCGATCACCCTGATGGGGGCTTCGATCATCGGCTGCGGGGGCTTTGATGGCCCCGACTGCAGATGGTTTGACTGCCCCAACCGTGGGAGAACAAAGAGGAAGAAAATTGAACTTTATTGCCTTCCATCACAGTGAGGAATGTGGAATCCACTGTGGTGGATGTTCATGTTAACTTTTATGTGGTTGTGTGCCTTGTTGCTTTTCACTTAGTATGGCTGTCTGGTAACTTAAATTTCATTGTACCTTAACTGGTATATGTGACAATAAACTGACCTTGAAACCTTGAATGATAATCGTGGATTTGCAGCCTAGTTTGCGAAGTGGACAATTTTTATTGCAGGATCCATCATGAACGCATGTTGCATAGAACAGGAAGAGCCCAGATGTGCACATTGGGGCCGAGGGCAAATAAATCACATCCAGTCAGCACTTGCAACAGTTTCTTTCACATTGGAGCGGCCTGCACTGTGCCTATTTCTCGGAAGCCTGCTTCTGTGTAAGTTACGGAAGATCTCATTGAGCAAGTTCCAGCTTAGTATAGGGAATCTGACCCAGGTAGATGAATTTTCAATTATTCAATGTTCTCCTCCAGCCATGCACACTGCTCCACAGTACAGATTGCCACCCCCAACCATCAATCACCAAACCTGCCCACCTTCCCCACCTTCCCCACCCCTCCCATTGGATCCTTTTACTGGAAGCCTTTCCTTCAGGTTCTGCATCAGTGCAGAGCAGGCAAAATAAATCATGTAGCAGCCCTTTGTATAAAAGAGTTTTTCGAAACTCCTCCTCAAAGCTTTTAATGACAATCTTAAATATATGCTTCAGTACCAAGATCATCTATGTTTACCTGCATTACATCACCTGTCTCCACCCCTTCCTTAACTCATCTTCTGCTAAATTAATCATCCAGGCCTTCGTTTGCTTTGGACTTGACTATCTGGTCTTGCGCATACTTCTCTGTGGTCATGCAGTCCAGTGCTGGTGGGGGTCTCATCCAGTGCCAATTTCATCCACTGGCACTCTGCTGGTTTGCCTCCAGTAGCAACTCTACTTCAAAACACTCACCCTTGTATCAAACATTTCCCCGGTTTCACCCATTCCACCATTGAAGCCCCTGTTGCAACTGCCTGTACTCAAAGTGCTGTGATGCCCCTGGGAATCCTTCCTCCTTAAAGAAGCTGCTTAAAATGTATCTCTTTGCCAAAGACATTTGAGTAGGTACATGGATAGGATAAGTTTAGAACGATGTGGGCCAAATATGGGCAGGTGCGACTAGTGTAGGTATGGTACCTTGGTCGGCATGGACAAGTTGGGTCGAAGGGCCTGTTTCCATGCTGTACGATTCTATGATAATGCTTTTGTCATCTACCTTAATAAGCTTTCAATGTGGCCATGTTTAATTTTATTGTTGTATGGCATGTCATGAGACATTTTGCTACAATGGATTAAAAAAAAATAAGAACAAATTAATGATATTGTTAAAACACTTTATTTGTCTGGCTCAACTAGTTTAAAAATAAGCGTGCTGTAAACAACGCATCATAAAGTTACAAGGTTCCAGATGCATTTCAAGAAACTGCCCTACTTTCCAAGGACACAATAAAGCTTTCATTCCCTAAATTACACTGCACAGTACCTTCCTTGAGTTAGCCACGGTTGTTAAGTACTATAAATATGCTGAAGTTCATTCATCAATACTTCAAACTCGGCCAAAGATTATTTAGAAATCACTAATTGACACACATTGGTTTAAATATTATCCAATAACCCTATTTCCCATTTGCAGTGCTTCACCTCCTACATGGACATAAAATATTATTGGCATGCACTCTTGGGAACTCTTGTGTTTAATAAAATAAAAGAGCGCTCAACAAAGAATTACTTGATTTGGCTTCATTGAAGGTTCTTAATCCTGGCAAATAGCTTTCACTTCAAGTCCCTTAGGACTTTCTACCTTGGCCAGATAATCAAACATTGAGGTAATTCAGTAAAGAAAAGATAAAGAGATCCTGTGGATCAAGTGATTGTAAGAGGCAGGTTACAGATACTGCATTCAACACCATGTTCATTCTGCCAACTTAGAATATTTAGATCCCTTTCCAGCAGGTTTGAAGAAACTATTCACCCAACTATAACTTGGTGAGGGGAAACTTTCAGAAAAGGCCATATATAGCTGTTACTTGGGCAAATATGAATTGATAAGGAAAATGTGGCATAGATTTTCAGCAAATTGTTTTCTGCTAACATGATAGAGTTTCTGCAGTATTGATGAGGAAAATGTGATTGATATGGGCTACCTGAACTTTTAATAGATGTTTGATAAAATATTGCAATAGTGGCTTGCCTATGAGATTGAATCCCTGTGAAGAACAGATCCAGCAGCTGCATGGGTTAAAACAAAATGGCTATGTGACAGGAAATAGAAGCGGTTTTTAACTTTTTTTTTTCAGGCTGGAGGGAAGTGTACAGTGGAATTTCCCAAACATTGGTACTGGAACCACTTCATTTCTTTATATCAATGACTTGAATGTGGACATAGAAACAATAATTTCTAGATCAGCAGAGCAAAACATAAAACATGAAAATGTAGTGAACAATGAAGATGATACACACAGGCTAATGAAATAGGTGGATATGTGACAGATGAATTTCACATTTCACTGGGAAGACTAAGGAGGCACAATTCTAAAAACAGGAAACAAGGGAAATCTGGTGTGTAAATGTATGAATTGTTGAGAAACCAGTTAAAGGAATGCATGGGATTCTGGGTGAATCTGCATTGGGAAGAATTATGCCCCGTCCCACTTAAGAAACCTGAACAGAAACCTCTGCAGACTTTGCGCCCCACCCAAGGTTTCCATGCGGTTCCCGGAAGTTGCAGGTGGTTGCCAGAGGTTGCAGGTAGTGGAAGCAGGTAGGGAGACTGACAAACACCTCCGGGAACCTCCTGCAACCTCCGGGAACCGCACGGAAACCTTGGGTGGGGCGCAACGTCTCCAGAGGTTTCCGTTCAGGTTTCCTAAGTGGGACAGGGGCATAAGCATTCCTATTCCTATTCTATCCTAGTGGTTTGTGACTATCATCCTTTGTTGCTATTTTTCTTCATCCATTAGACATGGCAGAAGGATACCAATTTAAAGTGAAGGGCATTGCTAGAATCCCCTTAACATCAGATAGACCTGTGCAGATAGACCTATATTATAAAATAAAATCATTTTATAAATTGTCTACCAAGTCCTACTTAATAGTGGCAAATTGTCATGCAGAAACAATTTGTAGCATTTTAACCATGGACAGGTTGAGTAACGTTTAAATATTCCTGTAATTAATGAGCAGATGTAAGTATTGGCATTATATTCCTGGTCCTGCATCGTCATTTGACTCAATTTCTATTCCACGATGAGGCTCTGAAACATAAGAGGACATCCTTTTCACCTGAAATGTTGATCCTCTCTATCCCCACTGAGCCGCCTGGCCTGCCCAGTGCTGCCAATATTCTCCCACTTTGTTTTGGATTTGCAGCATCTGTGGCGTTTTGCTCCGATTGACGATATTCATTTGAAGAGATTCAGCATGCTGTCGAATACTCTAATAAACTTTGGCAGAGGCACTGTGGAAAGTATCCTGACAGCTTGCATCATGGCTTAGCATGAGCATTTCCAACACTCAATCCAGTCTATCATAGGCATGGCCTTCCCTACCCTTGAAAGCATCCACATGAGATATTGTCTCACGAATGTAACATCAATCTTCATCATCCAGTTAAAACCCTATTTTTGCTGCTACCATTGGATAGGAGATGCAGAAGCCTTAAGTACAAAACCAACAGGTGCAAGAAAATATGTAGGAAGGAACTGCAGATGCTGGTTTACACCGAAAATAGACACAAAATGTTGGAGTAACTCAGTGGGTCAAGCAGCATCTCTGGAAAGCAGTAAAAGGTGATGTTTCGGGTCGAGACTCTTCTTAAGACCGAGACTCAGGGGAGAGAGGTCTGGAGGTATGAAAAGGTTTGGAACAAATCATAGCCGGCACCGATGACCAAGGAAAGGGGGAGCCCACAATGATCCATTGTTGGCTGTCGAAGAGGTTATAATGAAAAGATACATGGATGCAAACTAAACTAGAACAGTTAATTTCCTACAACCATCAGAGTCTTGAACTAACCTGCACAACCCTAAACCTACCCCAGCAACGGAACACTATAATCCACTTCTAAAACTACAATGGACTTGTTTTCTAATTCCATTTTTGAACTAATGTTTTATTTTGCG
Organism: Amblyraja radiata; assembly: GCF_010909765.2. NCBI lineage: Eukaryota > Metazoa > Chordata > Chondrichthyes > Rajiformes > Rajidae > Amblyraja > Amblyraja radiata. The sequence continues at coordinate 70,663,063 of NC_045960.1, forward strand.
CCATCATTTTCTATTCACTATTTTATAACCTGTATTTTTTTTGTTGACTGAGTCTATGTGCCTATGGTGCTACTGTAAGTCAGATTTTCGTTGTACCTGTACCTAACAGTGGGTGTGATGATAAACATGATTTGAACTCGACTTGGAAGCAAAAACAGTATAAACCAAAATCTGATTGTGTGCAAACCTGCGGAGTAAGTCAATGGAATGTTTAATTAACAATGTAGTCACTCCACATCCTTGTTTAAATAGTGGTTAGATAAAACCCTGCGTATATATCCTGAAACATCATCAGTCGAACTATGATAATATAGGCACTGCTGCAGCAAACAAGCTTCTAAAACAGAGGCTGGTTTTAGGGTCTATGAAATATAAAGGGCTAGGAATATAAAGAAGGGCAGTAAAAGCTTCTTTAGATATCTTAAGGGAAAAAGAGTAGCAAAATTAAATGTCCCGCACGGGAGACTGGTGACTAAAATTAGAGCACGTGGTATTGGGGGTAGGGTGTTGACGTGGATAGAAAATTGGTTGGCAGACAGGAAGCAAAGAGTAGGAGTGAACGGGACCTTTTCTGAATGGCAGGCAGTGGCGAGTGGAGTGCCGCAAGGCTCAGTGTTGGGGCCGCAACTGTTTACCATATATATTAATGATTTGGAAGAGGAAATTAGGAGTAACACTAGCAAGTTTGTGGATGACACAAAGCTGGGTGGCAGTGCGAACTGTGAAGAGGATGTTAGGAGGTTGCAGGGTGACCTGGACAGGTTGAGTGAGTGGGCAGATGCGTGGCAGATGCAGTGTAATATAGATAAATGTGAGGTTATCCACTTTGGCGGCAAAAACAAGGAGGCAGATTACTATCTCAATGGGGTTAGGTTAGGTAAGGGGGAGGTACAGCGAGACCTGGGTGTCCTTGTACACCGGTCACAGGAAGTTGGCGTGCAGGTACAGCAGGCAGTGAAGAAAGCTAATGAAATGTTAGACAATAGACAATAGGTGCAGGGGTAGGCCATTCGGCCCTTCGAGCCAGCACCACCATTCAATGTGATCATGGCTGATCATCCCCAATCAGTACCCCGTTCCTGCCTTCTCCCCATATCCCTTGACTCCGCTATTTTTAAGAGCCCTATCTAGCTCTCTCTTCTAAAATCTAGCGAGTACAAGGCGTCTATCCAGTCTTTCTTCATATGAAAATCCTGACATCCCAGGAATCAGTCTGGTGAACCTTCTCTGTACTCCCTCTCTATGGCAACAATGTCTTTGAGCATTGGGCATTGTGACATCACACGATGGAACGTTCACCATTGGCTGGGGCTCCTGCATAGGCATATGTAAATGAATCCATTCCGATTGGACATATGTGAACATTGGGCATTGTGACATCACACGATGGAACGTTCAGCAGGGGCTGGGGCTGGGGCTCGTGCTGATTCTATGGGTGAGAAGCCAGTTTAGTTTTGAAATATTTTGGGGGGGGGAAGGATTTGATTAAAAACGTGTACTTAAACACGACGAAAAGAAAAGTGAAATCTCTACCGAAATGGAAAAGATGTCGGCGATTCTGCGTCTGGTTTCGGAGTTGCAGGGAATCAAAGGAAGAAATGCGGCCGGAAGCCGTCCATGTAAATGGATCCATTCCGATTGGACGTCTGCGAGCGTCGGGCATTGCGATTGGACATCTGCGAGCATCGGGCATTGTGACATCGCACGGCGGGAACGAATCGAAAGGCAGAAAGGGATCCGGACGCCAGCTGGACGGATGGGGCGAGAGTTTTATATATTAACTAGACCAAGTGCAGACCTGTTGGGTCTGTTTCCCCAATGGCGTTTTGCGGGGGGGTGGGGGCTGCGGCATCAAACTCACATTAACCACCCCCCAAACACACAGGTGGGGGGAGGGGGGATGTGAAGAGGGGAGGGAGGGGAGAGGAGGTGGAGGAAACGGGACAGATTTGGGAGGGAAAGGAGAGCGGGGTAGGGGGTGAGAGAGGGGGATGGGGAGAGAGATGTGGGGGAGAGGGAGGATGGGGAGGTAGGGGAGGAGGGAGGGAGGGGGAGAGGGGTGGGGGAGAGAGGGGAAAGAGTGGGGAGGGAGAGTGGAGGGGGAAGGGGGAGAGGTGGAAGAGTGGGGAGGGAGGGGTAGGGGGAGTGATGGAAGAGGGACAGAGGGGTAGGAGGAAGGGGGCGGGTGGAGAGAGGGAAGGGGGTGGCGTAGAGAGGGAAGGGGGTGGGGGAGAGAGGGATGGGTGGGAGAGGGAGAGGGGTGTTGAGAGGGAAACATAGAACCATTGAAATTAAGTGCAGGAGTAGGCCATTCGGCCCTTCGAGCCTGCACCACCATTCAATATGATCGTGGCTGATCATCCAACTCAGTATCCTGTACCTGCCTTCTCTCCATACCCCCTGATCCCTTTAGCCACAAGGGCCACATCTAACTCCCTCTTAAATACAGCCAATGAACAGGCCTCAACTACCTTCTGTGCCAGTGAATTCCAGAGATTCACCACTCTCTGTGTGAAAAATGTTTTTCTCATCTCGGTCCTAAAAGATTTACCCCTTATCCTTAAACTGTGACCCTTGTTCTGGACTTCCCCAACATCTGGAACAATCTTCCTGCATCTAGCCTGTCCAACCCCTTAAGAATTTTGTACGTTTCTATAAGATACCCCCTCAATCTTCTAAATTCTAGCATGTACAAGCCGAGTCTATCCAGTCTTTCGTCATATGAAAGTCCTGACATCCCAGGAATCAGTCTGGTGAACCTTCTCTGTACTCCCTCTATGGCAACAATGTATTTGAGCATTGGGCATTGTGACATCACACGATGGAACGTTCACCAGGGGCTGGGGCTCCTGCAAAGGCATATGTAAATGAATCCATTCCGATTGGACATCTGTGAGCATCGGGCATTGTGACATCACACGATGCAACGTTCACCAGGGGCTGGGGCTGGTGCTGCTTCTATGGGTGAGAAGCCAGTTTAGTTTTGAAATATTGGGGGGGGGAGAAGGATTTGATTAAAAACGTGCACTTAAACACGACGAAATGTAATGAGGAGCGGATACTTAGAAAGAAAAGTGAAATCTCTACCGAAATGGAAAAGATGTCGGCGATTCAGCTTTCCCCCTTATCCTTAAACTTTGACCCCTTGTTCTGGTCTTACCCAACATCCGGAACAATCTTTCTGCATCTAGCCCGTCCAACCCCTTAAGAATTTTATACGTTTCTATAAGATACAGAGGCTATGCCACAAAGTCAGAAGACCTGAGTGTGCCGCTGGCAGAAAAGCTAAATTGCTTCTTCTCCCGCTTTGAAACATCACAACAGCAGCACTCACCTGCTACAGCCCTGCTCCCACCCTCACCTGGCTCCTGTACTACTCCACTCACTGTCAGGGAGCACGATGTCAGACGGGTGCTCCTGGCAGTGAACCCCAAGAAGGCTACCGGCCCAGATGGAGTACCTGGTAAGGTGCTCAAAGCGTGTGCCCACCAGCTCACTGTCATCTTCACCAGAATTTTCAACCTCTCCCTGGACCAGGCAGTTATCCCGTCCTGCCTAAAATCAGCCACAATCGTCCCAGTGCCGAAGAAGTCTCCCATCACTAGCCTAAATGATTACCGTCCCGTGGCCCTCACTCCGGTAATCACGAAGTGCTTCGCGAGATTGGTCCTCCAGCACATCAAGGACTATCTCCCTCCAGACTTCGACCCCCACCAATTCGCCTATCGCACAAACAGATCCACAGAAGACGCCATCACCGTAGCTCTCCACTCTGTGCTGAGCCACCTGGAGCAGGGGCAGAGCTACGTCCGGATGCTCTTTGTGGATTATAGCTCAGCTTTCAACACAATCATTCCGGACATTCTCATTGATAAATTGGTCACTCTCGGCCTCCCCACTCTCACATGTGCCTGGATAAAAGATTTCCTCACCAACCGGCCCCAGACTGTGAGACTCGGCCCCCACCTCTCCTCCACTCGCAGGTTGAGTACCGGCTCCCCACAGGGCTGTGTGCTAAGCCCCCTCCTATACTGTCTCTACACCTACGACTGTAGTCCGGCCCACAACAACAACCGCATCGTCAAATTTGCTGACGACACTACTGTAGTCGGACTTATTTCAAAGGGAGACGAGGCAGCCTACAGAGAGGAAGTCCTGAAGTTGACAACCTGGTGCTCAGAAAACAATCTGGCTCTGAACACCAGGAAAACAAAAGAGCTCATTGTCGATTTCAGGAGGCACAGCACCGACTTAGTCCCCCTACATATCAACGGCGAGTGTGTGGAGAGGGTCAACACCTTCCGGTTTCTCGGCGTCCTTATCTCTGCTGACATCTCCTGGACAGACAACACGACAGCGGTCATCAAGAAGGCTCAGCAGCGGCTGCACTTCCTGAGGGTTCTCAGGAAGCACAACCTGGACTCTAACCTGCTGCTGACCTTCTACCGCTCGTCCATCGAGAGCCTGCTGACATACTGCATTACAGCATGGTACGGCAGCTGCACCATGGCAGACAGGGAGAGGCTTCAGAGGGTAACTAGGGCAGCACAGAAGATCATTGGTTGCCCTCTCCCCTCCCTGATGGATATTTACACCTCCCGCTGCCTTAGCAGGGCAAAGAATATCATCAAGGACAGCTCCCATCCTGCGTTTGGGCTGCTCGACCTGCTGCCCTCTGGAAAGCGCTATAGGTGCATCAAAACTAGGACAAATAGACTCAGGAACAGTTGTTTTCCGAAAGTCATAACTACTCTTAACTCACACATGCACTGACTTCACAGCCCAACACCCGGACTTCCATCTATTCTATCCACGTACTGAAATTTGGAACTGTAATGTGTATTGTAACTGTAATTTTTAATATTTTTAAAATAATTTTTAATATTTTAATATAACTTTTAAACATCTGCCTAAGAATACTACCTATTCATCCTTCACCATTTTGCCTTTATAGATATGTATATAGCGCCGCAGAATTGTGCACCTATCCCCCCCCCTTGTTTTGTTTTCTGTTTCTTGTTTTTTGTACTAAATTATATGTATGCACTGAGTACGAGCTGCTTTTAATCTCATTGTACATGTATAGTGACAATAAATGGCATATCTATACCCCCTTAATCTTCTAAAATCTAGCGAGTACAAGGCGAGTCTATCCAGTCTTTCTTCATATGAAAATCCTGATATCCCAGGAATCAGTCTGGTGAACCTTCTCTGTACTCCCTCTCTATGGCAACGATGTCTTTGAGCATTGGGCATTGTGACATCACATGATGGAACGTTCACCATTGGCTGGGGCTCCTGCATAGGCATATGTAAATGAATCCATTCCGATTAGACATATGTGAACATTGGGCATTGTGACATCACACGATGGAACGTTCAGCAGGGGCTGGGGCTGGTGAAGCTTCTGTGGGTGAGAAGCCAGTTTAGTTTTGAAATATTTTGGGGGGGGGAGCGAAGGATTTGATTAAAAACGTGTACTTAAACACGACGAAATGTAATGAGGTGCGGATACTTAGAAAGAAAAGTGAAATCTCTACCGAAATGGAAAAGATGTCGGCGATTCTGCATCTGGTTTCGGAGTTGCAGGGAATCAAAGGAAGAAATGCGGCCGGAAGCCGTCCATGTAAATGGATCCATTCCAATTGGACGTCTGCGAGCGTCGGGCATTGCGATTGGACATCTGCGAGCATCGGGCATTGTGACATCGCTCGGCGGGAACGAATCGAAAGGCAGAAAGGGATCCGGACGCCAGCCGGACGGATGGGGCGAGAGTTTTATATATTAACTAGACCAAGTGCAGACCCGTTGGGTCTGTTTCCCCAACGGCGTTTTGCGGGGGGTGGGGGAGGGGGGGCTGCAGCATCAAACTCACATTGACCACCCCCCAAACACACAGGTGGGGGGAGGGGGAATGTGAAGAGGGGAGGGAGGGGAGAGGAGGTGGAGGAAACGGGACAGATTTGGGAGGGAAAGGAGAGCGGGGTAGGGGGTGAGAGAGGGGGATGGGGAGAGAGATGTGGGGGAGGGGGAGGATGGGGAGGTAGGGGAGGAGGAAGGGAGGGGGAGAGGGGTGGGGGAGAGAGGGGAAAGAGTGGGGAGGGAGAGTGGAGGGGGAAGGGGGAGAGGTGGAAGAGTGGGGAGGGAGGTGGAGAGGGGTAGGGGGAGTGATGGAAGAGGGACAGAGGGGTAGGAGGAAGGGGGCGGGTGGAGAGAGGGAAGGGGGTGGCCTAGAGAGGGAAGGGGGGTGGGGGAGAGAGGGATGGGTGGGAGAGGGAGAGGGGTGTTGAGAGGGAAACATAGAACCATTGAAATTAAGTGCAGGAGTAGGCCATTCGGCCCTTCGAGCCTGCACCACCATTCAATATGATCGTGGCTGATCATCCAACTCAGTATCCTGTACCTGCCTTCTCTCCATACCCCCTGATCCCTTTAGCCACAAGGGCCACATCTAACTCCCTCTTAAATACAGCCAATGACCAGGCCTCAACTACCTTCTGTGCCAGTGAATTCCAGAGATTCACCACTCTCTGTGTGAAAAATGTTTTTCTCATCTCGGTCCTAAAAGATTTACCCCTTATCCTTAAACTGTGACCCCTTGTTCTGGACTTCCCCAACATCTGGAACAATCTTCCTGCATCTAGCCTGTCCAACCCCCTTAAGAATTTTGTACGTTTCTATAAGATACCCCCTCAATCTTCTAAATTCTAGCATGTACAAGCCGAGTCTATCCAGTCTTTCGTCATATGAAAGTCCTGACATCCCAGGAATCAGTCTGGTGAACCTTCTCTGTACTCCCTCTATGGCAACAATGTATTTGAGCATTGGGCATTGTGACATCACACGATGGAATGTTCACCAGGGGCTGGGGCTCCTGCAAAGGCATATGTAAATGAATCCATTCCGATTGGACATCTGTGAGCATCGGGCATTGTGACATCACACGATGGAACGTTCACCAGGGGCTGGGGCTGGTGCTGCTTCTATGGGTGAGAAGCCAGCTTAGTTTTGAAATATTGGGGGGGGGGGAGAAGGATTTGATTAAAAACGTGCACTTAAACACGACGAAATGTAATGAGGAGCGGATACTTAGAAAGAAAAGTGAAATCTCTACCGAAATGGAAAAGATGTTGGCGATTCAGCTTTCCCCCTTATCCTTAAACTTTGACCCCTTGTTTGGGTCTTCCCCAACATCCGGAACAATCTTTCTGCATCTAGCCCATCCAACCCCTTAAGAATTTTATACGTTTCTATAAGATACCCCCTTAATCTTCTAAAATCTAGCGAGTACAAGGCGAGTCTATCCAGTCTTTCTTCTTATGAAAATCCTGACATCCCAGAAATCAGTCTGGTGAACCTTCTCTGTACTCCCTCTCTATGGCAACGATGTCTTTGAGCATTGGGCATTGTGACATCACACGATGGAACGTTCACCATTGGCTGGGGCTCCTGCATAGGCATATGTAAATGAGATCAATGAGACCACCTCTGGTATACTGTGTAATGCTGGTCTCCTTATTTGAGGAAAGATGTTAATGCATAAGAAGCAGTTCAGAGGCTTACTTCGCTCATGAGTGGACTTCATGAGAAAAAGTTGGACAAAGTTTTTTAATTTTGAAGAGCGAGAGACTGGATTGAAACATCCAATATCCCATGCGATCATGACAAATGGAGAGGATGTTTATTCCAATGGGAGTCATTGTAGCAAAAAGTGATTGTTTAAAAATAACGAATCATCCATTGAAGACAGATGAGGCAATTATTTTCTTCGTGTCAAATTCCTTTGGAATTATGGTCGCAATGTCATAAGTTATAGAATTTGTGCATTCAGCCCATCAAGTCTACTCTGGCATTCAATCATGATTGATTTTTCTATCCCTCCTAACCCCATTCTCCTGCCTTCTCCCCATAACCCCAACACCCATACTAATCAAGAATCTATCTATGTCTGCCTTAAAATGTACAAGAACATTTTAAAAGAATTACACCAGGCCATTCTGGCCCTTCAAACCTGTTCTGTCATTTGTCAAGATCATGGCAGGTCATCTGCCTCAACACTATTTTCTTACTCAATCTCTAAACCTTTAATTCCTTTAACATCCAGAAATACAGTGATCTTTGTTTAAAATTAAATTTTCAACTGTCTGTGGAAGAGTTCCAAAGATTCCCCATCTTGTTTGAAGAAATGTTTCCTCATTACAATTCTACACAATCTCTCCTTATTCTGCAACTGTGACCCGTTTCTACACACTTAAGGAAGGAAAACATCTTCCCTTCAACCAGCCTGTTAAATTCTTCAAGAATTTTGTAGTTTCAATTAAATTGTTCACTCTTCTAAAATCTAAAGATAAAGTGTAACGTACTCAGAATCTTCTCAAATAGCAAATTCACTTTCCTTGGAACTTGTGCGTTTTCATTGCAATTCTTTTATTTTGCAAGGCCTAAACTGTACCCAATATTCTAGGTTCTGTCTCATCAGGGTCCAAATAATTGAAGAGGGGAAATTTTACTCCAGCCCTCAGATCTTCTCCTAATAAAGGTCATAATTCATAATCACATTGTATCTTTGAGCTCATTTTAAGTAATAGAATAGCGAGGTGCATTGGAACATTAAGTCTGCAATTCTTCACGATTCAAAAAACACTTCTCTATTTGGTGAAAATGTCACATTTCCTCATTATATTGTGGTGATTGTCAAGAGCCAACAAACTCCATGATCATAAAAGCCTGGGAAATAAAGAAATTAGGAACTATGAGAAATTCATGCTAACTCTGCTGAAAAGCTGATGAAAGCTTGCTTTTAATTTTTTAAGGCAGTTGCCTAAAGGTACTTGCCAACAATGGGTGAAAGGCTACTGGAGGCTAATGGGAATCCCAGGATGAGATCGCAATCGGATCAGCCGTAATCAGATTAAATGGAGCAGGCTTGAGGGGCCGAGTGTCCTGGTCCTGCTAACTGGGTGAAGTTCTGGTCGCCAAACTACAGGAAAGATGTGATTAAGCTAGAGGGTGGAGAACAGATTCACAAGAATGTTGCCAATAACTGAAGTGTTATAACGTGAGATTAGATAGGCTGGGACTCTTTTGGCTGGAGTAAAAATGATTGAGCATTGACCTTTTTATAAATTATGTTTATAACACATAAGAGGCATTAGATGAGGTGACTAGCCAGTCTTTTCCCCAGGTTATGGCAGCTTACAACCAGAGGGCATAGATACAAGTGAGAGGGGGGGGAAGATTAACAAGGGAACATAAGGAGCAACTTTTTCCCCACACAGGGTATATGGTGCCAAGCTGCTACAAGGGGGTACAATAACAATGTTCAAAATACATTTGGAACAGGTACATGGATAGAAAAGTTTAAAGGGAGGAAGGAATTAGGAATACTTTGTCACATGTGACTAAGCAGTGAGCTTCTTTGCTTGCATGCACATTGTATACAGATAGCAGCCACCTACAGCCCCTGTCCCACTTTCATGACCTAATTCGCGACTTCTGACGACCTTAAATGACCTAAAAAAATCAAGGTCTCGGTAACCTACAACCTCCTACGACTATGTGTAGAACCTCCTACGACCTTCCACGACTATGTCTATGGCCTCCTACGACTATGTTGAAGACCTCCCACGACTATGAAGAAGACCTCCTTCGACCATGTTGAAGATTGGCTTCGACCGTGTACGTTTTACTGCTGTTTGCAGTAGCCCTTTTGCTTCAGCAGCCTTTTAAGAACGGCAGAAGGGGAACAGCAACGGTGAAGAGGAAGCACAAGAGGTCTAAATTGGTGAATGCAGATGACGTGATGGACTGTCCCAGTACATCAGATGACTGGAAGAGAGTGGCGCTGCGCTTTGACAAAAGATGGAACAACCGTTCCTTAAGGTCCCCCTCCTGCTGCCTGGTGAAGGTGTAGGGCATTGGATTGGATTGGATTGGATTCAATTTATTGTCATTGCACCTTTCAGTGCATAACCTTCCTCCAGCCCTCTCTCACCACCAATGGGGCATCTGCCTATGATGCTGCGTCAGGCACAGGAGAAAGAGCAGCTTTGCTGCCTTCAATGAGGCAGTGAAGAATGGGGTGGTGGTGGGGACATATACTACCACCCTAGTCTCCTCCAGGGATCTCTCATGCAGGGCTACCTCCTCCTGCACTATCATGTGGCATCACCTCCTGCCACTCCTCCTCCTGGGTGGGCAACACCTGCATGGCAGGTTTTTTTTAGGGTTGTGCCCTCCCCCTGCTTTGCTGCCTTTTTGGTGCTATCTCTAAAACACAAGTCTCCTCTCCAAAAAACTCTCCAACTATGAATGAACATGCCTTGGAGTGACAGAGGTGACGTTCTGCTGATTAAATTATCTTTTTTTTTCTACTGACCTTTTTTTCACCCCGGAGCTATTACCTTCGACTGCCTCCAACCACGTACGACTAGCATCATGACCTACTACGACCTACCTATGAGTAAAAAGTATCAATTTTTTCCATGCCAACTTTTTTTTTTACTCGTGGACATTTTTTATCAGGCTAGAAAAAAACACTGTAACCTACTTGATACCACGGAGTACGCGGAGATCACTCACGAGCATGAAGTAGTCACTCCACATCCTTGTTTAAATAGTGGTTAGATAAAACCCTGCACATATATCCTGAAACATCATCAGTCGAACTATGATAATATAGGCACTGCTGCAGCAAACAAGCTTCTAAAACAGAGGCTGGTTTTAGGGTCTATGAAATATAAAGGGCTAGGAATATAAAGAAGGGCAGTAAAAGCTTCTTTAGATATCTTAAGGGAAAAAGAGTAGCAAAGTTAAATGTCCCGCACGGGAGACTGGTGACTAAAATTAGAGCACGTGGTATTGGGGGTAGGGTGTTGACGTGGATAGAAAATTGGTTGGCAGACAGGAAGCAAAGAGTAGGAGTGAACGGGACCTTTTCTGAATGGCAGGCAGTGGTGAGTGGAGTGCCGCAAGGCTCAGTGTTGGGGCCGCAACTGTTTACCATATATATTAATGATTTGGAAGAGGAAATTAGGAGCAACACTAGCTAGTCTGTGGATGACACAAAGCTGGGTGGCAGTGCGAACTGTGAAGAGGATGTTAGGAGGTTGCAGGGTGACCTGGACAGGTTGAGTGAGTGGGCAGATGCGTGGCAGATGCAGTGTAATATAGATAAATGTGAGGTTATCCACTTTGGTGGCAAAAACAAGGGGGCAGATTACTATCTCAATGGGGTTAGGTTAGGTAAGGGGGAGGTACAGCGAGACCTGGGTGTCCTGGTACACCGGTCACTGGAAGTTGGCATGCAGGTACAGCAGGCAGTGAAGAAAGCTAATGGAATGTTAGACAATAGACAATAGGTGCAGGAGTAGGCCATTCGGCCCTTCGAGCCAGCACCGCCATTCAATGTGATCATGGCTGATCATCCCTAATCAGTACCCCGTTCCTGCCTTCTCCCCATATCCCTTGACTCCGCTATTTTTAAGAGCCCTATCTAGCTCTCTCTTGAAAGCATCCAGACAACCCGCCTCCACGGCCCTCTGAGGCAGATGTAGGCCTTCATAACAAGAGGATTTCAGTAAAGGAGTAGAGAGGTTCTTCTGCAGTTGTATAGGGCTCTGGTAAGACCACATCTGGAGTATTGCGTACAGTTTTGGTCTCCTAATTTGAGGAAACACATCCTTGTGATTGAGGCAGTGCAGCGTAGGTTCACGAGATTGATCCCTGGGATGGCTGGACTGTCATATGAGGAAAGATTGAAAAGATTAGGCTTGTATTCACTGGAGTTTAGAAGGATGAGGGGATATCTTATAGAAACATATACAATTATAAAAGGACTGGACAAGCTAGATGCAGGAAAAATGTTCCCAATGTTGGGCGAGTCCAGAACCAGGAGCCAGTCTTAGAATAAAGGGGAGGCCATTTAAGACTGATGAGAAAAAACTTTTTCACCCAGAGAGTTGTGAATTTGTGGAAATCCCAGCCACAGAGGGCAGTGGGGGCCAAATCACTGGGTGCCTTTAGCCTCCACAGATGCCCAATGATTCATTTATAACTCCTACTATTTATATTCCCTCTAATTGTTCTCAATCATACCTTTTGGGCTTCTTAGGCACGATGCCTTAATTCTAGCTCATTATTACTATTCTAAACCATTCCGGTAGGTCTGACATCCAAAATTTGCCAGACAAATCTTCCAAGTTATTATGGGGAAGAGTTGGTCCAGATTCTCCTGTCTGCTACTTTAAGTGCCAAGATGGAACCTATCTGATGTAGATCCATTGTGAACAAGTTCCATTCACAAGACAACTTGATTTGCAGTGGAGACTTTCTGCACAGCAGAAAGGCTTTCAACAATGCTGGAGAAATTGATGAAACTAAACTGTGGGTTTTGTTTTTTTAATGACATTCTCTACTTTACTATCCCATTGAAAATCTTACAAGTTTTGGATCACCTTTGACAAAAACATTTGCGTAATTTTGATGAAAGGTGCCCACCATCTGCACTCTATTCAGATTCCCCATTGTCCCATACTTATTTGGTTTGGCATCCAGAGGCCTCAACCTGATCAGCAAGACCTCAAGCAGTACCAGAGACCTCCAGTGATATTTAAAAAATGGGGGCAACCCTGACAGCCCTGCAAGAAACAATTGGCAGGCAACAAAAACACATCACCAACTTTGCCATTGTTAAATATGTCAATGTTTTGTGATACTTTCAAATATCTATCTATATGTTAAAACTCTGTGGCTGTGTGTGTGTGTGTGTGTGTGTGTGTGTGTGTGTGTGTGTGTGTGTGTGTGTGTGTGTGTGTGTGTGTGTGTGTGTGTGTGTGTGTGTGTGTGTGTGTGTGTGTGTGTGTGTGTGTGTTTCTGCCTGGCTGTGTTTGTGGGTGCCAGCCTTTGATTCGTTGCTACGCCAACAACACACAGAAACGCCGATATTTTTTCCATTTCGGTAGAGATTTCACTTTTACATCCACATATCCACTCCTGATTAAATTTTGTCGTGTTTATGTACACATTTAAAAAAAAAAACAGTTCTCACCCAAAGAATGTTGGTGAACGTTCCATCGTGTGATGTCACAATGCCCAATGCTCACAGATGTCCAATCGGAATAGATCCATTTACATATGCCTTTGCACCTGCACCAGCCCCAGCCCCCCCCTCGCAGCCTGTGTCGAAGCGCGTCATCACGTGTGTGGGAATAGAGAAAAGGATTTGGTTTTGATAGTGAGGGGGACAGGTGGACTGCCCCTACCATCCCCTTCCAAGTCCACTGCCATCCCACTAGGCAACACGCTCGCCCGCACACGCCAACGACAAAACAAACTGACACAGCAAGACAAAAAAGCGCAAGAAACGAGACCCAAAACAACGCGCCAAGAACGCCGCAAAACCCGCACCCAACAAGACACGCGGCCCAACAACCTTCATAGCACCAACCTTCCCACTAAACAATCCCGCCACACCTCCACCTCTCCCCATACCCCACATCTCTCACCCTCCCTCTCCTCCCCCTCCTACCCCCATCCCACTCTCCCCCACCCCCCTTCCCTCTCTACCCCACACCCTTCCCTCTCCCCCGCCCCCTTCCCCCTAACCCTCTGTCCCTCTTCCACAACTCCCCCTACCCCTCTCTCCCCCCATCCCCTTCCTCTCTCTCCCTCTTCCACCACTCCCCCCTACCCCCCGCCCTCTCTCCCACTACACCTCTCCCCCTCCCATTGGGCATTGTGACATCACACGATGGAACGTTCAGCAGGGGCTGGGGCTGGAGCTGATTATATGGGTGAGAAGCCAGTTTAGTTTTGAAATATTGGGGGGGGGGGGGAAGGATTTGATTAAAAACGTGTACTTAACCACGACAAAATGTAATGAGGTGCGGATACTTAGAAAGAAAAGTGAAATCTCTACCGAAATGGAAAAGATGTCGGCGATTCTGCATCTGGTTTCGGAGTTGCAGGGAATCAAAGGAAGAAATGTGGCCGGAAGCAGTCCATGTAAATGGATCCATTCCGATTGGACGTCTGCGAGCGTCGGGCATTGCGATTGGACATCTGCGAGCATCGGGCATTGTGACATCGCACGGCGGGAACCAAGGAAAGAGCGTTCACGTCGCGGCCCTGTTTCAACCAATCTTTCCACCACCACGCACAAGAAGCACAAGAAGCGCAAGACAGACACCATTGTGCAGATGCCGAGAAGTGTGTTCAGCTCTGGCTGAACAACTTCTAATCTTGTGTGTGGACTCGATAAGAAGAAGCAGATGGCGGGAACGAATCGAAAGGCAGAAAGGGATCCGGACGCCAGCCGGACGGATGGGGCGAGAGTTTTATATATTAACTAGACCAAGTGCAGACCCGTTGGGTCTGTTTCCCCAACGGCGTTTTGCGGTGGGGGGGGGGGGGGAGGGGGGGCTGCGGCATCAAACTCACATTAACCACCCCCCAAACACACAGGTGGGGGAGGGGGGATGTGAAGAGGGGAGGGAGGGGAGAGGGGGTGGAGGAAATGAGACAGATTTGGGAGGGAAAGGAGAGCGGGGTAGGGGGTGAGAGAGGGGGATGGGGAGAGAGATGTGGGGGAGGGGGAGGATGGGGAGGTAGGGGAGGAGGGAGGGAGGGGGAGAGGGGTGGGGGAGAGAGGGGAAAGAGTGGGGAGGGAGAGTGGAGGGGGAAGGGGGAGAGGTGGAAGAGTGAGGAGGGAGGTGGAGAGGGGTAGGGGGAGTGATGGAAGAGGGACAGAGGGGTAGGAGGAAGGGGGCGGGTGGAGAGAGGGAAGGGGGTGGCGTAGAGAGGGAAGGGGGGTGGGGGAGAGAGGGATGGGTGGGAGAGGGAGAGGGGTGTTGAGAGGGAAACATAGAACCATTGAAATTAAGTGCAGGCGTAGGCCATTCGGCCCTTCGAGCCTGCACCACCATTCAATATGATCGTGGCTGATCATCCAACTCAGTATCCTGTACTACCTTCTGTGCCAGTGAATTCCAGAGATTCACCACTCTCTGTGTGAAAAATGTTTTTCTCATCTCGGTCCTAAAGGATTTACACCTTATCCTTAAACTGTGACCCCTTGTTCTGGACTTCCCCTACATCTGGAACAATCTTCCTGCATCTAGGCTGTCCAACCCCTTAAGAATTTTGTACGTTTCTATAAGATACCCCCTCAATCTTCTAAATTCTAGCATGTACAAGCCGAGTCTATCCAGTCTTTCGTCATATGAAAGTCTTGACATCCCAGGAATCAGTCTGGTGAACCTTCTCTGTACTCCCTCTATGGCAACAATGTATTTGAACATTGGGCATTGTGACATCACACGATGGATCGTTCACCAGGGGCTGGGGCTCCTGCAAAGGCATATGTAAATGAATCCATTCCGATTGGACATCTGTGAGCATCGGGCATTGTGACATCACACGATGGAACGTTCACCAGGGGCTGGGGCTGGTGCTGCTTCTATGGGTGAGAAGCCAGTTTAGTTTTGAAATATTGGGGGGGGAGAGAAGGATTTGATTAAAAACGTGCACTTAAACACGACGAAATGTAATGAGGTGCGGATACTTAGAAAGAAAAGTGAAATCTCTACCGAAATGGAAAAGATGTCGGCGATTCAGCTTTCCCCCTTATCCTTAAACTTTGACCCCTTGTTCTGGTCTTCCCCAACATCCGGAACAATCTTTCTGCATCTAGCCCGTCCAACCCCTTAAGAATTTTATACGTTTCTATAAGATACCCCCTTAATCTTCTAAAATCTAGCGAGTACAAGGCGAGTCTATCCAGTCTTTCTTCATATGAAAATCCTGACATCCCAGAAATCAGTCTGGTGACCCTTCTCTGTACTCCCTCTCTATGGCAACGATGTCTTTGAGCATTGGGCATTGTGACATCACACGATGGAACTTTCACCATTGGCTGGGGCTCCTGCATAGGCATATGTAAATGAGATCAATGAGACCACCTCTGGTATACTGTGTTGTGCTGGTCTCCTTATTTGAGGAAAGATGTTAATGCATAAGAAGCAGTTCAGAGGCTTACTTCGCTCATGAGTGGACTTCATGAGAAAAAGTTGGACAAAGTTTTTTAATTTTGAAGAGCGAGAGACTGGATTGAAACATCCAATATCCCATGCGATCATGACAAATGGAGAGGATGTTTATTCCAATGGGAGTCATTGTAGCAAAAAGTGATTGTTTAAAAATAACGAATCATCCATTGAAGACAGATGAGGCAATTTTTTTCTTCGTGTCAAATTCCTTTGGAATTATGGTCGCAATGTCATAAGTTATGGAATTTGTGCATTCAGCCCGTCAAGTCTACTCTGGCATTCAATCATGATTGATTTTTCTATCCCTCCTAATCCCATTCTCCTGCCTTCTCCCCATAACCCCAACACCCATACTAATCAAGAATCTATCTATGTCTGCCTTAAAATGTACAAGAACATTTAAAAAGAATTACACCAGGCCATTCTGGCCCTTCAAACCTGTTCCATCATTTGTCAAGATCATGGCAGGTCATCTGCCTCAACACTATTTTCTTACTCAATCTCTAAACCTTTAATTCCTTTAACATCCAGAAATACAGTGATCTTTGTTTAAAATTAAATTTTCAACTGTCTGTGGAAGAGTTCCAAAGATTCCCCATCTTGTTTGAAGAAATGTTTCCTCATTACAATTCTACACAATCTCTCCTTATTCTGCAACTATGACCCGTTTCTACACACTTAAGGACGGAAAACATCTTCCCTTCAACCAGCCTGTTAAATTCTTCAAGAATTTTGTAGTTTCAATTAAATTGTTCACTCTTCTAAAATCTAAAGATAAAGTGTAACGTACTCAGAATCTTCTCAAATAGCAAATTCACTTTCCTTGGAACTTGTGCGTTTTCATTGCAATTCTTTTATTTTGCAAGGCCTAAACTGTACCCAATATTCTAGGTTCAGTCTCATCAGGGTCCAAGTAATTGAAGAGGGGAAATTTTACTCCAGCCCTCAGATCTTCTCCTAATAAAGGTCATAATTCATAATCACATTGTATCTTTGTGCTCATTTTAAGTAATAGGATAGCGAGGTGCATTGGAACATTAAGTCTGCAATTCTTCACTAATCAAAAAACACTTCTCTATTTGGTGAAAATGTCACATTTCCTCATTATATTGTGGTGATTGTCAAGAGCCAACAAACTCCATGATCATAAAAGCCTGGGAAATAAAGAAATTAGGAACTATGAGAAATTCATGCTAACTCTGCTGAAAAGCTGATGAAAGCTTGCTTTTAATTTTTTAAGGCAGTTGTCTAAAGATACTTGCCAGCAAGGGGTGAAAGGCTACTGGAGGCTAATGGGAGGCTATATGGTGCCAAGCTTCTACAAGGGGGTACAATAACAATGTTCAAAATACATTTGGAACAGGTACATGGATAGAAAAGTTTAAAGGGAGGAAGGAATTAGGAATACTTTGTCACATGTGACTAAGCAGTGAGCTTCTTTGCTTGCATGCACATTGTATACAGATAGCAGCCACCTACAGCCCCTGTCCCACTTTCATGACCTAAATCGCGACCTCTGACGACCTTAAACGACCTAAAACAATCAAGGTCGCGGTAACCTACAACCTCCTACGACTATGTGTAGAACCTCCTACGACCTTCCACGACTGTCTATGGCCTCCTACGACTGTGTTGAAGACCTCCCACGACTATGAAGAAGACCTCCTTCGACCATGTTGAAGATTGGCTTCGACCGTGTACGTTTTACTGCTGTTTGCAGTCGCCCTTTTGCTTCAGCAGCCTTTTAAGAACGGCAGAAGGGGAAGAGCAAGGGTGAAGAGGAAGCACAAGAGGTCTAAATTGGTGAATGGAGATGACGTGATGGACTGTCCCAGTACATCAGATGACTGGAAGAGAGTGGCGCTGCGCTTTGACAAAAGATGGAACAACCATTCCTTAAGGTCCCCCTCCTGCTGCCTGGTGAAGGTGTAGGGCATTGGATTGGATTGGATTGGATTCAATTTATTGTCATTGCACCTTTCAGTGCATAACCTTCCTCCAGCCCTCTCTCACCACCAATGGGGCATCTGCCTATGATGCTGCGTCAGGCACAGTAGAAAGAGCAGCTTTGCTGCCTTCAATGAGGCAGTGAAGAATGGGGTGGTGGTGGGGACATATACTACCACCCTGGTCTCCTCCAGGGATCTCTCATGCAGGGCTACCTCCTCCTGCACTATCATGTGGCATCACCTCCTGCCACTCCTCCTCCTGGGTGGGCAACACCTGCATGGCACGTTTTTTTTAGGGTTGTGCCCTCCCCCTGCTTTGCTGCCTTTTTGGTGCTATCTCTAAAACACAAGTCTCCTCTCCAAAAAACTCTCCAACTATGAATGAACATGCCTTGGAGTGACAGAGGTGACGTTCTGCTGATTAAATTATCTTTTTTTTTCTACTGACCTTTTTTTCACCCCGGAGCTTCAACTGCCTCCAACCACGTACGACTAGCATCATGACCTACTACGACCTACCTAGGAGTAAAAAGTATCAATTTTTTCCATGCCAACTTTTTTTTTACTCGTGGACATTTTTTATCAGGCTAGAAAAAAACACTGTAACCTACTTGATACCACGGAGTACGCGGAGACCACTCACGAGCATGAAGACCTCCTACGACCTCGTGGCGACCATGCTGCGAGTATGAGTCAAGGGCAAACTCGCAGAGGTCGTGAATTATTATTGACTTCAGGAGGTCCCATTCTGGAGAATACGCCCCAATCTCCATTTACGGGGAAAGTGTGGAGAGAGTGTCCAGCTTTAAGTTTCTGGGCACTCACATTTCAGAAGACCTCACATGGTCCACAAACACCGCCGCGCTGGTCAAGAAGGCACAGCAACGACTGTTTTCCTGAGGGCATTAAAAAAGACTGGTCTGCCCCAACAGCTGCTGACAACGTTCTACCGCTGCACCACAGAGAGCATACTAACGTATGGCATCTCTGTGTGGTATCTCAGCTGCACGGAGGCGGAGAGGAGAGCTCTTCAGCGCGTCGTCAACAGAGCACAGCGGATCATCGGGACAGAGCTACCAGCTTTGGAGGGCATCTACCACACGCGGTGCCTCAGGAAGGCCCTCAGCATCCATAAGGACTCATCACACCCCTGCCACGGTCTGTTTCAACTACTTCCCTCCGGCAGACGTTACAAGGCCTTCTACGCCCGAACCTCTAGACTCAGGAACAGTTTTATCCCAAGAGCTATAGCGGCTCTGAACCGGCCCTAATGAGTGCCCCCCCACCCACTCCCTTTGGACAGTCTCCCTCAGATGGTCACGTCAATCAATTCAGCTTGCTTATTTATGTATTGTATTTATTTACCTTTCTTGTACATCAGTGGAGCTGCACACTAAATCTCGTTGCACTGACGTGCAATGACAATAAAAGATATATTATTATTATTATTATTATTATTAATAAGGTCGTGAAAGTGGGACAGGGGCTAAAGTTACAAAGCACGCCGGCTTCCCCCTTTTGTCCCCCCTCCCCACAACAGCAAATGGGGTTAAGTCAGGTATCTTGGTTGGTGTGGATCAAGTTGGGCCAAAAATGCCCATTTCTGTACTGCATGACTCATTTGTAATGAACACTCCTAAAATGTGACTCACTTTCTTGCAACTGTGCAATATCTATTTGAATGCACAAGTCCATAGTTACAGAAGTCCGAAGAAGGGGTTCGGCCCGAAACGTTGCCTATTTCCTTCGCTCCATAGATGCTGCTGCACCCGCTGAGTTTCTCCAGCATTTCTGTCTACCTTCCATAGTTACAGATCCAGGTCTTCCCAGACACAGGATCTGCCGTGTCTGCGCTTCACAGTTGGAACAAATCCCACAGCAGAGGAAACTGAGTTGAACGGACTGAAAACTGTCAGTGGGTTTGGGACTTCAATGCTTATATGCCATAGGTCTGAGCTTTCCAGCATCCACAGGGGCAAAATACCAACACTTTATCTTAGATCAGTTAACACTTACTGGCAAGAATTGTCCACTTTGAATAAAAATTCAAAGACTCAAAAGTAACGTTAAAACTGAATATTTAACCAGACTCAATTAATCTATATTACAAAATCTCTGATCTTGACCGCTTTTGGCCTACTGTGCTGCGATTTCCGACAGAACGCCGCCACCTACGGCTGTCATTTTTGGCCACCTCACCCAGAGCCCCCCTCCGCCTTACGCGTGCAGAGGATTTTTCCCATTGATGAAAAATCAGAGAGATATGAATGTTTTTTAAAAATTCACCATTCTCTCTGCTGCCCCTGCTGGAGGGAGGGGAAGGGACTATAAAACCAGGAAGTGGTGTGCCTCACTCTCTCTCTGCAAGATGGATGAAGCCAAGGGTCACGTCTCTCTGAGCTCTGAATAACACTGAACAAATGTCTACACAACTGTGAGTACCCTTAATGTGGTTTGAAAATGAAAATATGGGTTGTTTGAAGTAAAAAGACACTGCCTGCAAATGGTTGTTTGAATGCTTTGGCTTGAAGTTGAACGGCACTACTTACTGCAAATGGTGGCATGAAGTTGAAAGGCACTATTTACTGCAAATGGTGACTTGGGTGCTTTGGCTTGAAGTTGAAATGCACTATTTACTGCAAATGGTGGCTTGGGAGCTTTGGTTTAAATTTCAAAATGCACTACTTACTGCAAATGGTGGCTTGGGAGCTTTGGCTTGAAGTTTTAAAAAAATCACCATTCTCCCTGTTGCACCTGCTGGAGGGAGGGGGAGGGACTATAAAACCAGGAAGTGGTGTGCCTCACTCACTATCTGCAAGATGGATGAAGCCAAGGGTCATTTATTATCTAAATGGTGGCCGACTAGGAAAAGGGGAGATGCAGCGAGACCTGTGTGTCATGGTACACCAGTCATTGAAAGTGGGCATGCAGGTGCAGCAGGCAGTGAAGAAAGCGAATGGTATGTTAGCTTTCATAGCAAAAGGATTTGAGTATAGGAGCAGGGAGGTTCTACTGCAGTTGTACAGGGTCTTGGTGAGACCACACCTGGAGTATTGCGTACAGTTTTGGCCTCCAAATCTGAGGAAGGACATTATTGCCATAGAGGGAGTGCAGAGAAGGTTCACCAGACTGATTCCTGGGATGTCAGGACTGTCTTATGAAGAAAGACTGGATAGACTTGGTTTATACTCTCTAGAATTTAGGAGATTGAGAGGGGATCTTATAGAAACTTACAAAATTCTTAAGGGGTTGGACAGGCTAGATGCAGGAAGATTGCTCCCGATGTTGGGGAAGTCCAGGACAAGGGGTCACAGCTTAAGGATAAGGGGGAAATCCTTTAAAACCGAGATGAGAAGAACTTTTTTCACACAGAGAGTGGTGAATCTCTGGAACTCCCTGCCACAGAGGGTAGTCGAGGCCAGTTCATTGGCTATATTTAAGAGGGAGTTAGATGTGGCCCTTGTGGCTAAGGGGATCAGAGGGTATGGAGAGAAGGCAGGTACGGGATACTGAGTTGGATGATCAGCCATGATCATATTGAATGGCGGTGCAGGCTCGAAGGGCCGAATGGCCTACTCCTGCACCTAATTTCTATGTTTCTGTTTCTATGTCTCTCTGAATGACACTGAACAAATGTCTACACAACTGTGAGTACCCTTAATGTGGTTTGAAAATGAAAATATGGTTTGTTTGAAGTAAAAAGGCACTGTCTGCAAATTCTTGTTTGGATGCTTTGGCTTGAAGTTGAAAGGCACTACTTACTGCAAATGGTGGCATGAAGTTGAAAGGCACTACTTACTGCAAATGGTGACTTGGGAGCTTTGGCTTGAAGTTGAAAGGCACTACTTACTGCAAATGGTGGCTTGGGTGTTTTGGCTTGAAGTTGAAAGGCACTACTTACTGCAAATGGTGGCTTGGGTGCTTTGGCTTGAAGTTGAAAGGCACTACTTACTGCAAATGGTGGCTTGGGTACTTTGGCTTGAGGTTGAAAGGCATTACTTACTGCAAATGGTGGCTTGGGTGCTATGGCTTGAAGTTGAAAGTCACTACTTACTGCAAATGGTGGCTTGGGTGCTTTGCTTGAAGTTGAAAGGCACTGCAAATGGTAGCTTGGGTGCTTTGGCTCGAGGTTGAAAGGCATTACTTACTGCAAATTGTGGCTTGGGTGCTTTGGCTTGAAGTTGAAAGTCACTACTTACTGCAAATGGTGGCTTGGGTGCTTTGCTTGAAGTTGAAAGGCACTACTTACTGCAAATGGTGGCTTGGGTGCTTTGGCTTGAGGTTGAAAGGCACTACTTACTGCAAATGGTGTCTTGGGTGCTTTGCTTGAAGTTGAAAGGCACTACTTATTGCAAATGGTGTGTTGGGTGCTTTGGCTTGAAGTTGAAAGGCACTACTTACTGCAAATGATGGCTTGGGTGATCTGGCTTGAAGTTGAAAGGCACTACTTACTGCAAATTGTTGCATGAAGTTGAAATGTACTATTTACAGCAAATGGTGGCTTGGGAGCTTTGGTTTAAAGTTCAAAAGGCAATACTTACTGCAAATGGTGGCTTGGGAGCTTTGGCTTGAAGTTTAAAAAAAATCACCATTCTCTCTGCTGCACCTGCTGGAGGGAGGAGGAGGGACTATACAACCAGGAAGTGGCGTGCCTCACTCACTCTCTGCAAGGTGGATGAAGCCACGGGTCACGTCTCTCTGAGCTCTGAATGATACTGAACAGATGTCTACACAACTGTGAGTACCCTTAATGTGGTTTGAAAATGTAAATATGGTTTGTTGTTTTTGATGTAAAAAGGCATTGCCTGCAAATGGTTGTTTTGGGTGCTTTGGCTTGAAGTTGAAAGGCACTACTTACTTGGTGGCTTGGGTGCTTTGGCTTGAGGTTGAAAGGCACTACTTACTGCAAATGGTGGCATGAAGTTGAAAGGCACTACTTACTGCAAATGGTGGCTTGGGTGCTTTGCTTGAAGTTGACAGGCACTACTTACTGCAAACGGTGGCTTGGGTGCTTTGGCTTGAGGTTGAAAGGCACTACTTACTGTAAATGGTGGCTTGGGTGCTTTGCTTGAAGTTGAAAGGCATTACTTACTGCAAATGGCGGCTTGGGTGCTTTGGCTTGAAGTTAAAAGGCACTACTGCAAATGCACTTCCTGTTTGCACTGTATATTGATTTTAGATAAAACGCTACACTTACGGCTGTGATTTTTGGCCATCTTACTCAGTCCCCCCCTCCGCTGAGCTGGTGCAGAGAATTCTTCCCATCAATGAAAAATAAGTGTTATTAGTGTTTAAAAAATGTTAAGAATCTCTCTCCTGTCAATCACGCCCTGAAAGCCACACCTTTTCTGGTGGGAGGGGGAGGGGTTATAAAACGGAGTAAAAAGAAGTGTGGGTGTGGCTCAGTCTCTGCATGGTGGGGGAGGGAGAGGTCATGACACTGTCTGAGCTGTGAATCAACTGAACACACTGAATGTCTGCTGAACTGTGAGTTTGGTGTTTTGTGTGGTTTTATGGTGGTTTCACCCCTGCATGAAACGGTATGGAGCTGCATTTGAATTTGGTGGCCTTGGACCCTGTTTGAAGTGGAATAAAACTGCACTGAATTTGGTGGCCTTGCACCCTGCTCAAAGTGGTATGAAACTGCACTTGAATTTGGTGGCCTTGAACCCTGCTTGAAATGGTAGGAACATGGATTTGTATTTGGTGAACTTGCACCCTGCTTGAAATTGAATTTCAAGGAATAGTCATGAGTCAACTGCCAGCCCACCAGCTGTGAGTGAGCTGCCAGCAGATCAGGCTTGAGGGACTGAGCTGCCACCCCAAGAACCCATACCAGCACTCCAGAAAGCCCCCCCACTGGCCACCAATATTGGAATTGGTGGAGAGGTGGAATATTGCGTCGGGGAACCAGCCCTCCCTTGTGAACATGGGACCCAACGGGTCCCACTTAGTCTAGTAGAATATAAATCTTCTGTTTCCGTCCCCACCCTGAGGCAGTTCCTCTTCGTTGAAATTTAACAAGTTTACCAAGGTAAAGATCTCACCAACAAATTCCTCAGAAATGTTGCTGCAACTCTATGCTCCATTCCTGGGTTCCACAAGCAGTCTAACACTGGATAACATTTGGGAAATACCAGCAAAGCAGTCAATAAGTTTGGGATTTTCACATTTCTGTAGGAATTCTCAACAGTGCAACATATGCAAAGAATTGTCTGCATTTCCCCATAAGATCTTTGGTCCTTACCACAGACACCATTTCCCTCTAAGGAAACTGTCTGAAACTGAGCTGGAGATATAATCTAAGGTAGACAAAAATGCTGGAGAAACTCAGCGGGTGAGGCAGCATCTATGGAGCGAAGGAATAGGTGACGTTTCGGGTCAAGACCCTTCTTCAGACTGATGGGGGGGGGGGGGGGGGGAAGAAGAAAGGAAGAGGCGGAGATAGTAGGCTGTGGGAGAGCTGGGAATGAGGGAGAAAGCAAGGACTACTTAAAATTGGAGAAGTCAATGTTCATACCACTGGGGTGTAAACTGCCCAAGCAAAATATGAGGTGCTGCTCCTCCGATTTGCGGTGGGACTCACGCTGGCCATGGAGGAGGCCCATGACAGAAAGGTCAGATTCAAAATGGGAGGGGGAGTCGAAGTGCTGGGCCACCGGGAGATCAGGTTAGTTATTGCGAACTGAGCAGAAGCGTTGCGCGAAGCTATCGCCAAGCCTACGCTTGGTCTCACCAATATAGAGCAGCTGACACCTAGAGCAGCGGATGCAATAGATGAGGTTGGAGGAGGTGCAGGTGAATCTCTGCCTCACCTGGAAAGACAGCTTGGGTCCTTGGATGGAGTTGAGGGGGGAGGTAAAGCGACAAGTGTAGCATTTCCTGCGGTTGCAAGGGAAAGTACCAGTGGAGGGGGTGGTTTGGGTGGGAAGGGGCGAATTGACCAGGGAGTTATGGAGGGAGCGGTCTCTACGGAAAGCCAAAATGGGAGGAGATGGGAAGATGTGGCCAGTGGTGGGACCCCGTTTAGAGGTGGCGAAAATGTCGGAGGATTATCTGTTGTATGTGACGTCTAGTGGGGTACAAGGTGAGGACAAGGGGGATTCTGTCCTTGTTATGGGGGTGGGGGGTGGGTGGATGGGGAGTGAGAGCGGAGCTACGGGATATAGAGGAGACCCTGGGTGAGAGCCTCATCTATAGTCGAAGAGGGGAAACCCTGTTCCCTAAAGAATGAGGACATCTCTGATGCCCTGGTTTGGAACACCTCATCCTGGGTGCAGATGCGGCATAGACAGAGGAATTGGGAGTAGGGGATAGAGGAAGCTGGGTGGGAGGAAGTGTAGTCCAGATAGTCATGGGAGTCAGTGGGTTTGTAGTAGATGTCAGTCAGTAGTCTGTTACCTGAGGTGGAAATAGTGAGATCTAGAAATAGTCCAGGAGATATAATCTATTTTAGTTATGTTGTTTGAGGGCTAAATAATACTTAGGAATTATGCCTTTGCTTTTCCCTCAGAGTTCCATGGGTCTTTTTGTGTCCATGTGAAAAGATGAGCATCAGTTTAAAATCTCATACAAAATGCAGCCTATCTGACAGTACAAGACTCCACAGTGGAGGGTCAGCTGAGAGCACAGTGCTCAAATCCCCTCATATGGCATTTCAACCCACAGCTCCCCAGGCAAGAATGCCAACAACTGAACTAATTCGAAATGTATGAAAAAGATTTGTCTTTGAACAGAACAAAAGCAAATTCAAAAAAATAATAATTATATTATTATTATCCCACAGGAAAATACGTTTCACATAATTGTCAAGATAGAGCCCACTGATAAATTTCTGCATGGCATTGGGGTTATGGAGACATCTTTTGGACAATTAAGGTATTGCAATCACATTGAACTGCACAGATTTTAGTTAAATGAAACTTAGAACTATGGTGAAACTGCAGCAAAGAAAAATACAGGTTCAAATAATTGTCTCTAATATATATTTAGGGACAGTTCTGATAATGTATTTAATTTACAGTGAGACAAATTGTGGAATGCACGATTCTGTGCTCAAATTGTTAGACAAATGTGCTGTGTATATCCTGAAACAAAATGCTGTTCTTTTTAATATGACATGAATTGAAATTTAGAAGTTCTCTTCTTCAAATGAAACTGAATTAGATCAACATTAATATGCTTCAGAACATGACAGAAGTAGGAGTCGACCTGACAATCACAAATACCTGTCTGAGCAATTTCAGTAATGTGAGCAATCAAAAATAGATTAGCAAGCAAAAACTTCAAGCCAGTCTACAATTTTGCTCCTTGAATTCCACCTGCAATACCATAGATATATTATCTGTGCTCGTGCTTGCCTCTCATTCAAGATCCTACTATATGATCTGTGATATCTAAAGCCGAATATTAAGAAAACAGCAGTGCTTGGAATTTGTCAATTACGGAATCTCCAGACACTAATAGCATTGTTCTTTCTTGAACAGTTTTCTGCACAGTGAACCATTTGCTCCTTGTGATCATGCTCCCTCATTGTTGCCCATTATGTCTACATTACTGGAACTCACATAGGTAATTGCACTTGAAAATCATCTTATAGAATTACAAAGTGTGCAACTCAATATGTTGGCAGTTAGCTTCTGTTAATACTCAATAAACACTGAGGCTGAAATGGATAACGTAAAGACATTTTCATACAGAAAGCACAACAGGTTTAATTCATACGTTATTCACATTTTTTATATACAGCATATACAAAAATGAAGATTAGTCTATCTTAACTACCAAGGAGCCAGGTGGCAGACCTTATAACACAAAAAATGGTCCATCAACTACCCATGGAAATGTCAGAGCTTTCTCTAGTGGTTTTGCGGTTAATTTCATAACAATTCTAATTAAAACTCAAATTTTGTTTCACCAAGACTCCTGCTATTCGAGCTAATACTAGAGCACAATCTCATAAAAGTGACCTCCTTAACACGGCAAATAAATAGCTGCCATGGAAACCAGGGCTGTGCTGAAAGATGTTAATAAACTCACCACTGGCTGTGTACAGTGCCCTCCATAATGTTTGGGACAAAGACCCGTCATTTATTTATTTGCCTCTCTACTCCACAATTTGCGATTTGTAATAGAAAAAAATCACATGTGGTTAAAGTGCAAATTTTCAGATTTTATTAAAAGCCATTTTTATACAATTTGGTTTCACCATGTAGAAATGCATACATTTCAGGGCACCATAATGTTTGGGACAAATGGCTTCACAGGCATTTGTAGTTGCTCAGGTGTGTTTAATTGCCTCCTTAATGCAGGTACAAGACCTAGTCTTTCCATCACCTTTGGAAACTTTAATTGCTATTTAAAGTTGTGCCAATGAAAGTCAAATAAGCCATTATGAGACTGAGAAACAAGAATAAAACTGTTAGAGACATCAGCCCAACCTTAGGCTTATCAAAATCAACTGTTTGGAACATCATTGAGAAGAAAGAGAGCACTGGTGAGTTTACTAATCGCAAAGGGACTGGCAGGCCAAGGAAGACCTCCACAGCTGATGACAGAAGAATTCTCTCTCTAATAAAGAAAAATCCCCAAACACCTATCCAACAGATCAGAAACACTCTTCAGGAGTCAGGTGCGGATTTATCAATGATCACTGTCCACAGACGACTACATGAACAGAAATACAGAGGCACGATGCAAGCCACTGGTTAGCCGCAAAACTAGAATGGCCAGGTTACAGTTTGCAAAAAGTACTTAAAAGAGCAACCACAGTACTGGAAAAAGGTCTTGTGGACAGATGAGACGAAGTTTAACATATCAGAGTGATGGCAAGAGCAACATATAGACGAGAGAAGTAACTGCCCAAGATCCAAGGCATACCACCTCATCTGTGAAACACAGTGGTGGGGGTGTTATGGCCTGGGCATGTATGGCTGCTGAAGATACTGGCTCTCTTATCTTCATTGATGATACAACTGCTGATGGTAGTAGCATAATTAATTCTGAAGTGTATAAACACATCCTATCTGCTCAAGTTCAAACAAATGCCTCAAAACTCATTGGCCAGCGGTTCATTCTACAGCAAGACAATGATCCCAAACGTACAGCTAAAGCACCAAAGGAGTTTTTCAAAGCTAAAAAATGGTCAGTTCGAGTGGCCAAGTCAATCACCAGATCTGAACCCAATTGAGCATGCCTTTTATATGCTGAAGAGAAAACTTAATGGTACTAGCCCCCAAACAAAGCATAAGCTAAAGATGGTTGTAATACATCCCTGGCAGAGCATCACCAGAGAAGACCCCCAGAAACTGGTGATGTCCATGAATCACAGACTTCAAGCAGTCATTGCATGCAAAGGACATGCAGCAAAATACTAAACATGACTATTTCATTATGGTGTCCAGAAATGTGGGGAACTATGTACAAACACTGCTGTAATTTCCATATGGTGAAACCAAAATGTATACACATACCCTTTACTAAAATCTGACAATGTGCACTTTAACCACATGTGATGTTTTTCTAGTACAAATCTCAAATTGTGGAGTACAGAGGCAAATAAATAAATGATGGGTCTTTGTCCCAAACATTATGCAGGGCACTGTAGATGGTATAGTAAGCAGACCCCAAATTATCTAAATATGGCCAACATGATCTTTCCTGATGATGAATCTTTTTGCAGCTTTCAAAAGGTGTTACATTCCACAAAGCAATTAAAAAACTAGAAAGCAAAGAACGGTACGAAGTACACCGTGTCAATGTCAGGTTGAAAATACAGATGTATTGGCAGGTATAAAAGGACTGCCCAAACTAATCGTATAAAATAATCAAAATATTAAAGATTAAACATTGAAATATGAACTAGAATAATTTAAGTTCAATGATCTTTTAGTATACATTTAAAAAATGATGACTGCACAGCCCTAATGAAAACACCTTTTTATCTCTTCAATGCTAAGGACATCACATCCAAAGGCATCAAGATAAATATATCCCAATTGTTCCAAATCCAAAAGCCATTCTGTTTATACAAAATACTGACTTATAGGATCACTAAAATACAATCACAATCTTATCTTTCAGAAACTGAATATACAAAGCACGTTTCAAAATATTTCCAGAGGCAAAGAATACAAATAACTATTAATTATACATATGGTTGCAATTCTGCCTGCAAAACGTCATCAGGAAATGTACATAAGGCCTCCAGTAAAATGTACATCTGTATGTAGTGTTACAACCGAATGTTCAAATAAAAAATTGAAATATCATACATATTTCCACTTATTAAGGTAGACAATTCCAAAATACAGTACTCTTCTGTACAAAAAGGATTTCACTTTTGAGATGGAAAGCAAGTTTCATTTCCATGGTAACCAGATGTCTCAGTCTAATCCTTTCAATTCTGACTATGCACAACTTTCACTTAGACAATGAAACATTACGACTGTAAATTTTTCAAAAATTACCATATGAACAGAATCTCAATAGCTACAATTATAAACAAAACGTACTGTCCTAAGAGATAAAAAGCTAGTTCATTTTTTAAGCCATATAAAGAGACAATTTTTAAAAAATCACTTGATTTAAAGAAATTTACATTATACAACACTGCGAGGGAAGGGGAGCGTTAGTGAATGTACATTAAGATGCAAACTTTGTTTTCTAAAGGGTAAAAGACATCTTAACATTTACAGCATCAGGTTTACAAATGTACAATTTTACAACCAAACTATGCATTACTATCAAGTTAGCCAAGCTTCAGATTAAACATTGAAACTGCAGATTATCGTTTGTTTTGAAATAGTAAACTTACACCTATAAATTGCAAGTCTACACATATACATTATGCATTTGGAAGCAAAATCAGTTTCATTATTTTTACATGTGTTAAGTTGGGTTACCAAGACCAACCTTTAAGACCCCCTAATTTGCATATCTGCCCAAAATTTCTAATTGTTTACGTTGAAAAAGTAAAAATAAAACTGCCACACATTCGTAAACCTCATATTAGTTATTCAAAAATACAAATTCCCTCAAATCTTTGCAAAATAGACTGAAAAGCCAAATTTTGTTTAGAAAAAAATCAACTTTTCAGACAATTGTATATTTAGGTAATGTGTTTCATAATGATTCGTTACTGCCACCTTGCCCAATGGTTAAATACATATGTATATACATCACTTCTATACATTGTTGAAATAGAAAAGCAGGGCAGTGTTTATCTCAAAAAATAAAACCTATTGAGTATTGACATCTCTATAGTAAACATCAGGAGTAACATTACATATCAGCCAGTCACTTAAGCACTTCCCTGAATTACATCAAATTTCAACATACCATTTGAGGTGCTATTTAAATATTGGTGTCAACAAGGATCTTGCTGAAGAACAATTCAACTTTAAACTATTTTCATAATTTGATGAATGTAGTATTTTAATCAGCATTTCCTATAAGATTAAACTAATCTACTGGGCCTGAGAATGTACTAAAGAAAGTATCCAAAACTACCAGAATTTAAAGTGGTTAATCTAAAAGTCGAATTCTTATAAAGGGAAATTATTTTATGAGATATAAATTACAACATTCACAATTTAGTTTAATACAATTATTTTAAATTTATATATTCTGCATTTTACCCAGGTCTTCCCATAATGTGCCAGCAAGAAGAAACAAAATGCACACAGACTTGGAACTGGGCTGTGAGTTGCAATTAATTGGTAAAATATACAATTTACAATTAATAGAAATAATTTATAAAATGCAACAATAAAATGTTAATTTGTCTTTCTATCATTTAGTTTGGTACACACAATATTTAAGTAGCACAGGTTCCAATATTTCTTGTGTAAATCAACTTTACATTATTCCATTTTGTGGTCCACCAATTGGCCCCAGATCAGTGTTATTCTTCATATAATACTTTTCCAGTTTGGCTAAAATGTGTTTTCCATAAGTGTATTTCCGTAAGGTTGTAATATGAGGACGAATCTGTATGCAAAAAAAACATTTTCAGAAACATCTTTTAAAGTGATTCATTCAATTGATAGCAACAATTTACTTCAAAGGTTATGTCCACTATAGGTTGGTGTCCATATTTGCTCCTTTCATTCATTTTGTCCAAATATTTGAGTTGCAATTTTAAAGTTGTATAATACCCATTTTAATTTACCAAAAATTTAAGAATAGATTCATAGACAACACAGAAACAGGCACAAGTCGCCTAAGCTAACTAAGGGGCCTGAGCAAGTCCCATTTGCCTATACTGGGCTCATATGTCCCATAGTGCAAACAAATAATGGCTTGGTTTCTGAAGATCTTCTGGGATAAAGTAGCCTTTCAATTTTATTGGAAAGGTATCATCTTAAGTTGTAATTATACTTTAAAATGTATCCCGACACACAGTAATAATTCTTTCGCTAATTGACATTGATAAAGACAGTCATGGAGCATGACAATGTATTTATTCTCCCCAGTCACATGGGGAGAACACGCAAACTCCTCTGAACATGGGGAAATGTGCAAACCCCATCAGTGCATGGGGAGAATGCGCAAACTTCACACGCACACAGGAAGAATATTGGAACACACGCACACAGGGAGAACATTGGAAGAAAACAGAAATTCCACCTGTCCACAGCTGGAATATGTACGTTTCACCCATGCATGGGGAGAACTTGCTACCTCCACCGGCCCACTGGAAGAACATGCAAACTCAACAAACACAGCAGGATCAGGATTAAATCAGGGTTGCTGGGGTTACGTATGTAGGAAGGAACTGCAGATGCTGGTTTAAACCAAATATAGACAAAAAAAAGCTGGAATAACTCAATGGGATAGGCAGCATCGCTGGAGACAAGGAATACAAAGGATACAAAGGACATTTATTATCACATACACCAAATGGTGTAGTGAAATTTGACTTGCCAATGCAGCTCACGAATAAAGATAAGACACATTAAAGAATTTAACAACATAAAAACATCCCCCCACAATGGTTCCCACTGTGGGGGAAGGCAGCAAAGTCCAGTCCCATCCCCTGTTCACCTATAGTCGGGCATATTGTGGCCTCCGCAGCAAGTCCGATGTTTTCAGGCCGTCTTGCCAGAAAGCTGGAACTTCGGCGTCGGGTGAACACTCCTCAGTGGCTTGGAAATGTCTGGAACGGCCGCTTCCTCCCCGGAGACTGCAGCAACCGTAATCCTCAGGCCGCGCTGGCTGGAACTCCGACTCTGGCGATCTCGGATCCCAGGCTCTGCGGTGTTTTAAATCCAGCGCCGCCCGTGGCCGGATGTCGGCTGCCACAGCTCCTCGATGTTGAAGTCGGCTGCCACAGCACTCCGGAGCCCACCCCACGGCGACCCGGTAAGCCCGCTACGTAATGGCGTCCCTGCGCTGCGCCGCCGCCGAAGCTGCAGTCCCGGCCGGTCCCGACAGGAAAGGCCGCTCCAGTCCGATGGTAGGCCGCGAGGAGGGGGGGGGCGAAGAAGCAGCTCGGAGGGAAGCTGCCTAGGAATAAAGTTTCCCCCTTGGTGATGTTTTGGGTAGTGACCCTTCTTCAGCTGCTCCACTAGCTTACTGCATTTATATTTTACTAGCCCAAAGTGGACCCGTCCCCTCAATGCGTGGGGGGGGGGGGGGGGGGGAAGAGGCGAATGGGGGGGAAGAGAGGATTGGGGGGGGGGGGAGAGAGAGAGGAGGGGGGGGGGGGGAAGATAGAGGGGGGAGGGTGGGAGGAGAGGTGGGGGAGGAAGAGAGGCCCTGGAGGTGTGTGGTGAAAGAGAGGCTGGGGAGAGAGAGAGTCTGGGGGAGGGGTGGTGATGAAAGAGAGGCCGGGGGGGGGGGGGGGGGGGGGGGGGAGTGGAGTGGAGGAGTGTCGGGAGGCAGTAGCCGTTATGGTCGCGCGGGAGACACGATGAGAAGGTGGCCAGCAGGAGGCGACAAAATTAGTAAGTGGGGGGGGGGGGAGATTTTATTAAAAAGGTGTACAGAAAAATGACTAAATTTAATGAGGAGTGGATCAGTGAATGTAAAAGTAAAATCGCTAGCGAAATGGTAAAAATCTTGGCGTTTTTGCATCTGGTTTTGGCGGAGTAACGAATCAAAGGCAAAAATAATGACACGCGCCCACACACACAGTTTTAATAGTATATAGATAAGATGTTTCTTAGATCACTGAATTGTACGTCAAATATTAATCAATACTTGAATTATCAAAGGAATCAATAAAATTTACCTTGTGCATGATAATTTTACGCTGTGCTGGTTCTGCTACGTCAATCATCTTCTGAACCACATAGTTAGCATATTGATCTTTCATCATTGTGTATAAGGCACTGTGAGGGCCATCATTCTGACAGCAGATCTCATCAATCAATAAAGCACGCTCAGCACGGGAAGCATGTGTGACACACTTTTCAACAACATTGCTGGAAAAAAGTCATTAAATCTAATTTATTGGTCAAACAAAAGATCCTTGTTCAAATTTTGTTGTGCACAATAACAGTGAGAGGGACTATTAATTAAAGACAATAGATTGTAGAATTTCAGATGTTCTAACAAAATTTGGGAATATTCCTCTAGTGCTACTATTAATTAGTATGGATGTATACATTCACATGAAATTTCTATTCTTATACCTGGCAAACTTGTGCTGACTTAGAGCAAGAACCTTTCCCCTTATTTCAGCAACAATCTTACTCTTATCTTCAGGGCGCCCATGTTCCAGAACATGCTGAATGACATAATTTCCATACTGATCCTAATTAAACAAACAATAAAGAATGTTACAAATCAATTCAGTGAATCCTCGTAGTCATAAAAGGCATTTAAAAAAAATGTTTTCTGCACCACTACTCACGTACACATCATTCAGTCACCAAATCTCAATTATTAAATAATGGACAATCAATCAATAATTAAACACAAGTATTTTGTTAGATGGGGTTGTTGAATTTTGGTTCGCTCTAATACTGAGTGTATAGGATACTGGAAATCACCACAAACAAAAGTAAAGATTACTAGCTTAAAGAATTAGGTCTACTTCCTTTACAACTGCATAGACAAGTGGTAAACAACATTAGAAAATGGTCAAAGAAAGACACAAAATGCTGGAGTAACTCATTGGGTCAGGCAGCACCAGTCAGGCTCCTGGAGAAAAGGAATCGGTGATGTTTTGGGTCGAGACCCTTGTTCAGACTTATAGAGGTGTATAAAATCATTAGAGGATTAGACAGGATGGTATAATAACAACATTTAAAAGACATTTGGATAGGAAAAGTTTAGAGTGATATGGGCCAAACAATGGGATAAGCTTAAATGGGACAACTTAGTCAGCATGGATGAGTTGGGCCGAAATTAACTGCAATTTTATAATGGATTGAATACATTTATGCTCAACATACTGAATAATAAAGTAACTTCTGAACAAAGACACTCAATGGAATGAGCGGCAAATCTGAAATCAAAACCATGGTAATGATCAAAGAATGTTTTGTTGGGCAAATCCACAGCCATGTCAATATGAGGGGGCGTAGAATAAATTAATTTATTCTTTGTTTTGGAGTGTTATCGTTTCTCCTTACCTGCACTAACTGTTCAGTGTGCTGATGTAGTTCTTCTAAGATTGGAAGAGTCTGCTCAGATGTGCAGTGCTCTAAAATACGCTGAATAACTCGACAACCATAAGGATGGGTTGACAACACAAACACCTGGAATAAATGACAAAACCATTGCAGAATTATTCAGACTTTTCTTCACCATGAATCTTGCTTCCTTTGAAGCTAACAAAAATAGATATTTTCTTTAGTGAAAATATTTTTAAGATTACAGGGGCTAAAAAATACCATTCAGGAAACCTATTTCAAAAAGACATGGTTGATGAGATGCACCTATTTCAGAAAACTCTTAAACCCATTTTCAATATGTCCAAGTACTGTTATCCAAATTGCTGAATAATTCTGTATCTGATAATAAATTATGTCTTCACTACAAACAATAAGCAAGAATTTGTCAATTCTTATTACTTTCCAATTATCTGTGTTTGTAACAGAGATAGAGATTTGTAATATCAAATCCCAAACTTGGCATTTATTTATCAATATATCTCCAATATGAATGAGACGTTCGTCTTTATCAGATGGAAAAATGTGAGATAAGTATGATAACAAATGCCCATGAGTGAAGCTACTGCCATAATAAAGTTACAGCAGGTGCCCCCCATTTATCTCAGGTAAGTGATTTTGGATAAGTTTTCAACTCATCTGGATGCGTTTAGTTGCAAAGTTTTGACGCAGCAAACCAGAAAAATAAAACATCAGACATTGGCAATATGAAATTTAAAAAATGGGATTCGGGCATCTTCGGAGGGAGAAACACAGGATTAATTCTTAGAGGTGATTGGCCTTTCATCTGTGTTATTTAATCTGGTTTCAGAGGGATGGATGACTCACCTGAAATCAAATTACCTGACCGATCACTTGAGAATAATGGAATTCTCACCTTACATTGTTGGGGTACGAGTGACTAAATACTGAACTTACTTAAGAAGGGTTTCGGCCCGAAACGTCGCCTATTTCCTTCGCTCCATAGATGCTGCTGCACCCGCTGAGTTTCCCCAGCAATTTTGTGTACCACTGAACTTACTTTCATTGGTGGTAAAGTGTTTTGACTACTTATTTCAACAAACATAATCTTTGTTTATAATTCTGGTGACCTCAAATTTATTGGACCTTGCCATAAGGTATGTAAATTGTTCTTCTACTGAAGCTGTCGTAATATTACTGTAATAATTGACATTACATATCATTGATATAGCAATGTTGGTATACTGTCTCTTCTAATTTATTTTTAGCCGACACTTCATTCACACTCAATGATGTTTGATCTTTACACAAAAGGCAAATTTGATTTTTTATTTATCGGGCCATAGATAAAGACAAAGTACATACAAGATCCTCAAAAGTGCAAAGGCTATAGTCACAATCTTCCAATCCACCATGGATATGAGGATTGGTGTCAGAGGAGTGGAGGACTGAAATTGTTGCAACACTACTTTAAAAAAAAAAGGGAGGCTAAACATGACAACTATATGGCAGCACATTTCATGCCAGAAAATCCTCAGTTACAAGAAAGCAGAGGAAAATTAAATGATATTTGGAAAAGTATAGGTTAACAAATACATTTGTAATATGGACTGGAAATTTGATATATTTCACATAATACATATTTGCAAACTTAGAAGTATGCAATTAAGAAAATGATGGCAGCATGCACACAATATTAGTTAATGGACAGAATCAGAAAATAGTTTCCCAGACCTCAAGGAAGGTAGACAATAGACAATAGGTGCAGGAGTAGGCCATTCGGCCCTTCGAGCCAGCACCGCCATTCAATGTGATCATGGCTGATCATCCCCAATCAGTACCCTGTTGCTGCCTTCTCCCCATATCCCCTGACCGCTATTTTTAAGAGCCCTATCTAGCTCTCTCTTGAAAGCATCCAGAGAACCTGCCTCCACCGCCCTCTGAGGCAGAGAATTCCTGGCTCACCACTCTCTGTGAGAAAATGTGTTTCTTCGTCTTCGTTCTAAATGGCTTACTCCTTATTCTTGAACTGTCGCCCCTGGTTCTGGACTCCCCCAACATCGGGAACACGTTTCCTGCCTCTAGCATTTTCAAACCCGTAACAATCTTATATGTTTCAATGTGATGTCCTCTCATCCTTCTAAACTCCAGAGTGTACAAGCCCAGCTTCTCCATTCTCTCAGCATACGACAGTCCCGCCATCCCGGGAATTAACCTTGTAAACCTACGCTGCACTCCCTCAATAGCAAGAATGTCCTACCTCAAATTAGGGGACCAAAACTGCACACAATACTGCAGGTGTGGTCTCACTAGGGCTCTGTACAACTGCAGAAGGACCTCTTTGCTCCTATATTCGATTCCTCGTGTTATAAAGGCTAACATGCCATTCGCATTCTTCACTGCCTGCTGTACCTGCATGCTTACTTTCATAGACTGATGTACAAGGACCCCCAGATCCCGTTGTACTTCCCCGTTTCCCAACTTGACGCCATTTAGATAGTAATCTGTCTTCCTGTTTTTGCTACCAAAGTGGATAACCTCACATTTATCCGTATTAAACTTCATCTGCCATGCATCTGCCCACTCCCCCAACCTGTCCAAGTCACCTTGCATTCTCATAGCATCCTCCTCACAGTTCACACTGCCACCCAGCTTTGTGTCATTTGCAAATTTGCTAATGTTACTTTGAATTCCTTCACCCAAATCATTGATGTATATTGTAAATAGCTGCGGTGCCAGCACCGAGCCTTGCGGTACCCCACTAGTCACTGCCTGCCATTCTGAAAGGGACCCGTTAATGCCTACTCTGTTTCCTGTCTGCCAAGCACTTCTCTATCCATGTCAGCACTCTACCCCCAATACCATGTGCCCTAATTTTGCCCACTAATCTCCTATGTGGGACCTTATCAAATGATTATCCATGAGTCAACATTAGGATCAATGTTGATTTTGGTGTATAATTAACAAGCTTGCCTAGTACACAACCGTAATTTCAGTCTCTAAACTAAACTAAACTAAACCTAAACGTTGAAGACAATGGTTTTCTGCTTAAATTGATGTTAATCTCCTTAGAACAGAGATTAAGTAAGGTTGGAAAGGGTTGCTCTAAACTTTGTGTTTATGGTGTTGATGAAGGAATTAAACATCATTATCTCGTAAAAGCAGATTCAATGACTGGTGAACATACTTAACATTATCGTAAATGAATCAACTGTTCGCATGTAACTTTTCTGCAATGAGGGAATGCGATCTGACATGTATTTACAAAAGTGGTGGTAGATTTAAGTGACTATCAAAAGAAAATGGTAGGGGACAACGGTCGGGAATTGGAGTAACTGCATAGCTCTGTCAAAGAGGGATTAATTGAACCAAGTGCAGGAGTTGCATAATCTCCTGAGCCCACAGCAACTATGCATGAGGAAAATAGGTTTACCTTCAATAATTATTGTTTGGAAAATATATTTTTCTAAAGAACTTGTATGGTTAGTTGGTAGATAAAAATGCTGGAGAAACTCAGCGGGTGAGGCAGCATCTAAGGAGGGAAGGAAATAGGCGACGTTTCGGGTCGAGACCCTTCTTCAGAAGTATGGTTAGTTTGTCTGATTAACCCTTTGTGAATTTAAACAATTGCCTGGCCATTGTTTTATAACTTTCTAACTCACACATATCAAATCAACAGAATAAGCTGTCAACAGTTTATTCAGTTAAAAGCTCATGTGTGGTAATAGGTTAAGAAACAAATTATGGAATTATTTCAGAGTTAGATTCAGGTTCATTCAGAGAAAATACTCAAAATAAAACAACAAAAAATTGGCTAATTATTCATAATCAATCACAATTGTAACCAAAATGTAGTCTGATAATCTAAAGTACATTTGGGTATATAAAAGTTCCATATAAGTGAATACCTGATAAAAGAATAGCTAATTATAAAATAATTGGTACAGGATACATTTTTTCTCAGGTTGAAATACTGCAGATTTGTAAACTGTCAAATAACTTCTTTATTCAGCTGAGAAAATAACTTAACTCAATGTCAATTATCTGTACATAATTTGCCAGTTAAATAAATTAACCAAGATCATCCAAGAATATCACATGTAGTAAGCACTGTACGATCAGAATATTGTAGCAATTTTACAAAAACATATTCCTGATGTGACTTTTCACATGTTGAAAACTTGTGAACTTTCTCTCCTTGATTTACTGTACTCTTAAAATAAAACAGAAAATTGCCATGTACTCATGGCATTTCGACAATCTTCTCAATTGGGTGAGGTTCCAAATTAGAACCATCATTTTATAAATTTGACTCGTTTGAGTGTTAGCTTAATAAGCTCTTCGATTGCATCAATTTTGGCACATAGGAATAAAGTGGTCACCACGTGTTAGGTTGTAATAAAAGTAAGTGCTTACCTGCCCTTTAAAAGCATCAATAATGAACTGGAGAGACTGTGGTTGCACACATTCAATGCACTTTTGAACCACATGGTTTCCATTTTGGTCCTTAACACATTTTAAAACGTGTCCATCCAATTCCTTTACCATATCATTCTGCATTGAGAAGAACATCATTAAAATAAAACTTAATTTAAGAAAATTATACTAGAATATTAATATCTGTGCACCAATGATTATCCAAGTTT
Source organism: Amblyraja radiata (assembly GCF_010909765.2). NCBI lineage: Eukaryota > Metazoa > Chordata > Chondrichthyes > Rajiformes > Rajidae > Amblyraja > Amblyraja radiata. The sequence continues at coordinate 70,702,287 of NC_045960.1, forward strand.
TAATTATAAAAAAGCTGTTCAAACTTACAATTACCTGCTGGTCTGCTGAAATGGATTCTAAAGCCTTCTGAATAACACGACAACCATACATCTGTAGAGCCAAGGGTAAAACATGCCCTCGGATGCGCTGGGCTAAAGCTAGTTTCTGATCCAAACTTCCAAACTAAAAAATTCAAACAAATTCATAAATTTCATGTCAAGCGAGATGCAGATCGACCATCTGAAAGGCTGCAAAATGTGTGAGGGAGGGGGGGAGGAAAGGAAGGGTGACGGCAATGGAAACCGGTAATTAAGTAATGGTATTCAATTATATAATTTAAACAAATATGTAAAGCAGTTTGGACCAAGTATTAACTGACCATTGGAGAGACACAAAAACTACAGATGCTGGAATCTGTGGCAAAAAGCTAAGTACTGGAGGAACTTCACGGGTCAAGTAGCATCTGTGAAGGGAATGGACAGGTGACGTTTCAGGTTGGGACCCTTCTTCAAATTGTGGATGAGGGAGGAGGAAGCTGGAGAAAAAAATGTGGGGCAGGGCAAAGCCTGGCAGGTGATAGATAGATACAAGTGAGGGGGTGGCTGATTGGAAGATCTATATTCCCATAATTTTGAAAGAGCTGGTATTAGAGATGATGGATGCTCTGGTTATCATTTTCCAAAGTTCTGTAGATTCAGGAGTTGCTCCTGTCAATTAGAGGGGGAGAAATTGTGACCCCACTATTTAAGAAAGGGGAAGAGAATAGAGAACTACTAGCAGCAAAAGTGCCAGAATCTGCAATGTAGGATGGAATAAAAAAACGTGAAAAAATTAATAGGATCATGCAATCAATATGGATTTATAAAGTAACAATTGTTTTGGCTAATCTGTTAAGAGTTTCTTTGAGGATGTCTCTAATGGAATAAGTAATGGGGAAACTCAGCAGGACAGGTAACATCTCTGGATAGAAGGAATGGGTGATGTTTCGGGTCGAGACCCTTCTTTAGACGTGGAAACCCATGGATGTCGGGTATTTGGATTTTCTGTAGGTTTTCTGTAGTATACTGACATGGAAAGAGAAGTAGTCATCAGGCATGAAAGAGAGCAAACATACAAATCTTTCTCAGATTGGCCTGCAACGACTAGTGGGTTATCACGACTGATGCTTGGGCCCAGGTTCCTGTGATATATTATCAACACCTTGGATGAGGGAAAGAAATGTTGTATTTCCAAATTTGCTGATGATAGTAACCAAGGTAGGAAAGTAGTATGTGTCAAATGATGAGAGAATGGATAGTGCCGATGTTTACATGGACCTCTGTGTGCTTGTACATCACTATGCTGAGGCAGCAGGCAATTAGGAGGGTGAATAGCAATCAGAAACTTTATAGGAAAAGGGGTCAAGGAACTACAAATGCATGGAATCCTGAGCAGCAAATAAACTGCGGAAATCTGTGGGTTAGGCATCATCTGTGGAGGAAATGAGCAGGCGATGTTTTTGGATGGGACCATTCTTCAGACAGAAAGATTTGATTACACACATAAAGATGTTGTATTCCAATTGCATTGAGTCTTGGTGATTCTAAACCAGGAATATTGTGTACAGTTCTTACCTTCTAGTCAAGAAATGGTGCATTTTACAGAGGAAGTGCAGGAAAGTTTCATTATACTGCTTCCAGGAATTATGCATTTTCCCCCAAGAGAGATTGTGTAATTGGGTCTGTACTCCAGAATTATGAAGAATGACAGGAGATCTCATCGATATTTACAAATTTCTTATAGAGCTCCATTGGTTAGACAAAACTGCTGGAGAACTTGAAAGTGATAGACAACATTCTGGACGGAAAACTTCTAAGCTTGGACCAGGATAGAGAATTCCAAAGGTGCACCACTATTGCACCAAACCTGGAGTCTCAGTCATTGTGTAAAAAGGGATTATTAGATTTGTCAAGGGATATTGGAATGTCAAGGGATATTGGAATGGGCTGGAAAATATCAGGTAAAAAGATCAGCCAAGATTCTGATCATGGCAGAGAAGGCTCAAACGGCTGGATAGCCAACTCTTGTTTCTAGTTATGATCCTAACACACCCAAATCCTCAGGATACATAAGTTAAAGTAGCTATTATATTCTCAAAACATTGTTTTAAACTTTAGAAAATATGCCTACCTCAAAGAATTTCTGTATTACATAATTTCCAAACACATCAGTCATCAGTTGATAAGCAGCTTGCAGGATCTCACTAAAAACCATCTGACGTTCTGCAGGCGTAGCTCGTTCTAATTTTTGCTGGATGAATCTGTCAGACACCCCCAAATAAAACAATGTAATTGGCTAAATGCTAGAACCATTTAAAAATCAATTTTTCCTCAAAACATTTCATCAAGTAAAATTATTTACAAAACTGATACATTCAGGTTAACGAACTGCAGATGCTGATTTAAATCGAGGGTAGACACAAAATGCTGGAGTAACTAGCGGGACAGGCAGCATCTCTGGAAAGTAGGAATGGGTCTGAAGAAGGGTCTCGATCCAAAACGTCACCCATGCCTTCTCTCCAGAGATGCTGCTGTCCCACTGAGTTACTCCAGCATTTTGTGTCTACACTCAGGTTAATTGCCTACTGAAGCCCACATCTTTTTGCTGTCAAAGCTGAGATGCCATTTTAAAAAGACATGGTCTTATCATGAAATGTCAGAAATCTTCCTCCATCATGGTGGTAAGGGGATGTCTCAGAAATACAAAATATGTATAGCTCCAGCACCATCTAAACAGGACACAGATGCCCAGACACACAAATTACAGCAGTTGCACAAATTTAAAAAAAAAGACAAATCTGAAAATGGTGCATAAAAAGGGGAGACTAGTCTATTTGGGCCAGTAAATAGTTACCCAACAAGTTTTCTTTTTACATAGCAAGTAGTTAGGATCTGGAATACACTGGCAGCACCAGTAATGGATTGTGATTCAAGTTAGCATTCAAAGTGAATTGACTAAATATCCATAGTAATGGGCCTTTTCCACTTGGCCATTTTTTCGGCGACCTACCGACATCATTGACTGACGCATCAGGTCATCGTAAAATTTGCTGCATGACGACATACAAAGCATGGTGTTTTTTCAAGTGTCGCAACATTTGTCACCGCTGGATTTTGAAATGTGCAAAATCTTTTGGCGACACTGATATGACGCCGGCAGTCGCCAAAAAAAATCGCCACGTGGGACAGCCCCTTAAGTTTTAAGGCTAAGGGAAGATGGCAAGAGAGTGGGATCAGCATGGTTACTCTTACACACAAACGGGTGATCACAACAGGTTGAAAGGCCTCCTCCCTCTGTGCCTTAACTGCTGTGATTCCTTTGACAACACTAAACATAGAAAATACGTGCAGAAGTAGGCCATTCGGTCCTTCGAGGCTGCATCGCCATTCAATGTGATCATGGCTGATCGTCCAAAATCAGTACCTCGTTCTGGCTTTTTCCCCATATCCCTTGATTCCCTTAGCCCTAAGAGCTAAATCTAACTCTCTTGAAAACATCCAATGAATTTTCCTCCAACGCCTTCTGTGGCAGAGAATTCCACAGATTCACAACCCTCGGGGTGAAAAAGTTTTTCCTCATCTCATTCCTAAATGGCCTACCCTTCTTCTTAAACTGTGACCCCTTGGTTCTGGACTCCCCCAACATCGGGACCATTTGTCCCGCCTCTATCTTGTCCAATCCTCTAAGAATTTTATATGTTTCTATAAGATCCCCTCTCATCCTACTAAATTCCTGCGAATACAGGCCCAGTAGACCCATTCTTTCATCGTACGTCAGTCCCGCCAACCCGGGAATTAACCTGGTGAACCTACGCGGCACTCCCTCAATAGCAATAATGTCCTTCCTCAAATTAGGAGACCAAAATTGAACACAATACTCCAGGTGCGGTCTCGCCAGGGCCTGTACAACTGCAGTCCTTGCTCCTAAACTCAAATCCTCTCGCAATGAAGGCCAACGTGCCATGCCATTGGCTTTCTTCAATGTCTGCTGTACCTGCATGTTTACATTCAGTGACTACTAAATTTGTACAAATAAATATTGTTCCACATTGTTAATGAATACCATGAAATCAATATTATTAAACTTGAAAACATATGTCCACTTAAAAAAATCAAAATAGTCTGCAGATTTTACCTAGACCCATGTTGGTCCTGGGAGAATTCAACTATGTGACCGACCAGATCACGTAGTTGAAGATTAGGGAAACGGTTATTTCGGAAGTCCTCCAACAGCCTACTACGACCCGAAGGCATGATATCAGATCTGCTGTATCGAAGACGTGAGGGAGGGAACAGCTGACTGCTAGAGCTGAACAGACTTGTTGAACCAGTTCCACTACGACTTTTAGCTTCGGCACCAGGTGCTGCAGAAATGAACCGACCACTGCCATTTGTCAGTCCGCCTGCAGTGAAAATATATGAAGCAACTTACAAGACTGGCCATTTTCAATATGACTGATTGGCATGAAAATCCAAGTTTTACAGTAATGGAATCTAAACTGTATCTTAAATTACCACTTTCTTCTATTTCAAAAATGTTGTATAGTACCAAAGAACTGATATAAACTCTTTCCCTCCCCTTCCACACACAAAAACAACATTCATGAATTTACTCGATTTAAGATTTATTCTTTATAATTCGTTTAACTATTTAAGATATTCTTGAAGTTAGTGAAATCTAACAGGAACAATCAAAATGGAGCACTAGCGATGCAATAAAATGAACTTTAACTAAACAATATCCCAGAAATCAGCTGTATTTTTCAATGAATGAAACCCTATCAGAAGTACAAAAGCATTCAATGATAAACACATCAGTCCCGACAGCTGCAGTGCAGATGTGCATATCAGGCAAGATTTTGTATCAGTGATTATCTTACCATAACAAAGGAAATAGAGCTTTCTTTTTAAGAAGATATAGTCTCCACACTTCTGCACATTGCATTAGTGTAGTTAAGGGGCCAGAGATAAACAGCAAAAAAAAATGTCACTTTTGATAATCACTGATAGTCATTCTTTTTATTAAAGCAAAAGCCAATAACACCTTTGGCATATCAGGTGTCTGAAGGATTACTGCATTAAATGATAAGGCACAAAACTAATTTGCAAAAACAGAATTATAAAGACCAATGGGACTGTCCCACTTGGGTGATTTTTTGGGCAACTACAGGCGACTGCTGCAAAATTTTCAACATGTTGAAACATTTTCTGCGACAGTGGCGACAATTTTTGCTGTCGTAGGTTGACGTATGTTGTCGCCAGGTGAATTCCATTAAAATTAGTCCCTGGCAGTCGCCTAAGTGGGACAGGCCCATAAGCTTACCTAGTTTGTACAGTAAGCACCGGTCTGTGTAAGACTGAAGAGTTAACGGAAATACAGAAAATTGCACACTAAACCAAATCATTATACATTATGGAATTTAAAAAAACATACCAAGGTGCAGAGTAGATGACGATCCTTGTGAGGAAAGGGATGGAGGTGGTGTTAAAGAATGACCTGGATTCTGGTTGGGAAGGGGCATGCCAATTGGACCAGGCGAGGAGGAGAATCCCAAGCTGCTGTAGTATTGCTGTCCTATGGGAGGCAGATTGCTGTTGGGTCGTTTGTATAGATCAGAGCCAGTAGACAATGAATCTCTTCTGGATACACTGTTGCTTCCAGAACCGCCAACTGTAAATTCAGTGTTTTGGATGCAAGATCAATAAAAGCATTTGTCAATATTTTAGTTATCATTGACTATTGAGCTGTAAAAATTATAAACCAACAAAGGATAACTGAGATGATTAACAACTGAATTACTAACTTTGTCTTGGCAATTTTCATGCCATTTCAATTATATTTACCGATGACCACAGAAAATAACAGAACTATTTTCAAGAACAAGACAGAGTATACTTTGTGTTCATTTTTTTTAAAAAAGGTTATACTTTAAAGGAAGAAACATGAGTTTAAGGACAACTACACGAGGGAAAATCTACAGAAAAATATTGACTTTTCTGATCACGCTTCTGAAAGTAGAAAATTGCATTGATACAAAGGGAAATCACGTAAAAATAATCTGATAGATTTAAAATATAGATAAATAAAATGCAACTAATAGCTGCATTTTCAATATGCTTTTAACAAGTACCACATTGTTACTTTATTACTTGGGCAAAAAAACACAAAATACATTGTAACCGGCCAAGTTTCAGTAATGAAAATATAATTTAGAAGCATATGAATCTTTAGGACAACTAAACATTTGTTAGGTCAGATCTTGCTGGCTAAAACTACACGTTCCAAAATAAGTCACCTCTTTTTAGTCATCTAAATAGAGGCCTGGAATTTACAGACATACACTGTCAATTTCTCAAAAGAATGGAGCATGGGGGTTGGCTTACTGCTTGGATTTCACATCAGGTCAGATGGCACAGAATTTCAAGGAACTACAGATGTAGGCTTACAATAAAAAATACAGTACTGAGTGACTCAGCGGGTCAGGCAGCAACCATGGAGAATATGGATAGATGATGCTTCGGGTCGGGACCCTTCTTCAGAACTGATAAGTGAATTGATAGTCAATTAAATAGATCAACTTCTGAAAAGCAAAGTGGTCAAAAAATATGTTGAGAAACAAGTGTGGATGGTCTGGAAGGAAAGGAGGAAAGAAAGTATTTTTGGCTTGCACGAATGCCACAAGTCACGGTGGCTCAGCGGTAGAGTTGCTGCCTTACAGCGAATGCAGCGCCGGGGACCCGGATTCGATCCCGATTACGGGTGCTGTCTGTACGGAGTTTGTACGTTCACCCCATGACCTGCGTGGGTTTTCTCCGAGATCTTCGGTTTCCTCCCACATTTCAAAGACGTACAGGTTTGTAGGTTAATTGGCTTGGTAAAATTAAAAACTGTCCCTAGTGGATGTAGGATAGTGTTAATGTGCGGGGATCGCTGGTCGGCGCGGACCCAGTGGGCCGAAGGGCCTGTTTCCGCACTGTATCTCTAAAACTAAAACTAAAATAACTAAAACTAAAACAAAAACATCTGAATCTGGTATAATTTAAGGGTGCAGAATATATAAGATGCCTGTAAACCTGGTTAAGTCTCTTGAATTAAGACAACCTTCAACAAGGCACATTGTGTTTCTCCATCGTTTTCGTACAAGGTGGTATTGAAAAACACATGATGTTTAATTCTTAACTTTAAATTAGCAAGCCTCAAAGACCTGAATTCTTATTAAAAAAGGCACAGCTAAAATAGTTTATTTAATCAAAGAAAAGCCATGTCAAAATTTACGCACAGCTTAGCATTTTTTCCCAGATACCGTAAACTCTCATATGGCCCGTATTTATGCACCCAAATTCTCATGCAACCAGCAAAAATGTCTACAGATTTAAAGCAAATGTGAAATGATATTTTTAGTTGATTATGTTTATGTTTATACATAATGGCACTGCAAGTGTGGGCAGAGTAGAAATCGCCATACTGGGAAGATTTGGCATTTCGTGTGATAGGGAGCCTTCATTCATTTTGATTTATTTTTGTTGCATTTTACACCGAATGCTTAGCCTTAAAATATAGAATTGTAGCGTGCATCATTCATATTTAAAAGGGGAAGGAGATGCAATTTATTTAAAGGTCCATGCAAAGAATATTAATGTGAGGTGCGCAGAAATGTTTTTGTTTTCGCAATTTTATGCAACTGGCATCCTTCATTACTCATGGATGCAGGATGGCCGAGAGTTTACTATATGTAGACTTTCCCTCTGCAGGTGCACACGGAAATAAGATTAAATTAAATTGAAATTTGCATGGTTTCTATTACAAATACATTTTCACTTTAAATTAAACTGAAAATTGTTCAATTATTACAACGCTCAATTTTTTTAAGCACCATTTTCCAGCAGACTGAATAGATGCCAATTTAAAAAAAAGGTTTTGTTTAGCTGTGTCTGGCTGATGTAACTACTGGAACATAGTATTCTTCACTCTAAGTATGTAAATGCAAACATACTGATTACTTAGGTACCTGCTGATCCAAATCCTCCAAGTGCTGAGCCAATTGCAGCACCCAGCGAGTTGCTGCTCCCAAAACCAAGTGAAGTGTTGTTTGGTTGGCCTGGCCCATGAGAGAACAATGAACTGCTCTGAGAACTATTTGAAAGGGAGCTACTGCCATAAAATGAGTTTGACTGCAAGTTGTTACTTTGCTGTTGCTGTTGTTGCTGTGGTTGGTTTCCAATTGGACGGAAGAGGCCATTTGCTGCTAGGCTGTTTGCTGTTCCATTAGCTGAAGCTGCCACAGCTGTTTTAAGAACATTGCATAAAAAAAATTAATGCCTAGACAAATAATTTGTTAAACTTGTGAAAACAATGAAATATCACACAGATTAAAACGGTTCCATTGTAATAGCAGATATCAGGCAATTATTTAAAATACCAAATTACATCAACAGAAACATAGAAAATAGGTGCAGGAGTAGGCCATTCGGCCCTTCGAGCCTGCACCGCCCTTCAATATGATCATGGCGGATCATCCAACTCAGTATCCTGTACCTGCCTTCTCTCCATACCCCCTGATCCCTTTAACCATAAGGGCCACATCTAACTCCCTCTTAAATATAGCCAATGAACTGGCCTCAACTACCTTCTGTGGCAGAGAATTCCAGAGATTCACCACTCTGTGTGAAAAATGTTTTCCTCATCTCGGTCCTAAAAGATTTCCCCCTTATCCTTAAACTGTGACCCCTTATTCTGGACTTCCCCAACATCGGGAACAATCTTCCTGCATCTAGCCTGTCCAACCCCTTAAGAATTTTGTAAGTTTCTATAAGATCCCCCCTCAATCTTCTAAATTCTAGCGAGTACAAACCGAGTCTATCCAGTCTTTCTTCATGTGAAAGTCCTGACATCCCAGGAATCAGTCTGGTCAAAAAACATAGTACTGCCATGTGAGGAATTATACACTTCCACAGTAAACTAGCTTTCACCGAATTTAGTTAAATTAAAAATCAAAAATGAGGAAATTTATTTGGCATTTTCTCCCAAAAGTAGTTAAAGGTTGGAAGGTGATTAAAATTCTGCAAAACACTCTTCCAACGTGGGCATTTCTGCGAGGATAGTTTCTGTGGAAAATGAGGGGATAGATCAGCATTTTTCCTTCATTTGGAAGCAATGCGAATTGATATTGTGGTCATACTTGGTTAGCAACAAGGCTAACCAAGTATGACCACAAAATTATCTAGAGGCAACAGCAAAGTATCCTAAAGTTTTCCGCACTATGAAAAGTCTTTGATAATTTGGACAGGGTTTGAAAAGCAAAACAAATATATTGGGAAATAGGTTTTGAACTATAAGAAATTGAAACGACATATTTTTTTAAATAGTATGGTTGTGCCACTTAATTTAGTTCAGTGAGGTACATTAATCAGCCTTGATAAAATCCAGACAAAAGAAGAACTTGCACCACACCCAAAAGTGAATTGTGCAGAGCAAACTAAACACCACCAATCCTTTGTCCATATCTTGGTCAAACAATGTTGATAATTTCCCACCCCCCCCCCCCACACCTCTTTCAACACAGAGATAGCTAGGCAGAAAAGTTAATGTTAACACTAGTCTTTTAAAAATAGCGGTTTTAATTTTTCTTTTACAAATTACATCTGACTAAAGATATGTTAAAATTAAGTTGTTTGCCTGTGTATTAAACATCTTTCAAACTATGATGAAAGTTTGATCAATGTCAACAGACAAGGTGGAACAATGCGAACAATGGATATAGGCAAACAAATGTGGCTAAAGTGATCAGCCTGCCTTCCCTCAGCTATAGCTCAAGAATACAGAACAATTAGATTGTTGCACAAAGGGACACAGTGGAAGGGATAGCATGAGTCATTATCTTTCATGTTCTAATCCAAGGAAGATTTTTTGAAAATTCTCTGTATTGTGAAATAAAACAATTTGACAAAATGCCCTAAGCCACATTTCATCTCATCTTAATTTCTTCTGGGAAATACAAGAAATGTGCAAAACACAATTGTTTATGGTTCAGGTCATGAAGCAAACTCCCTCAGACATTCAAGTAGAATAGATCACTTTATCAAATTTCAATAAAAGTAAAAGTCCCAGATTGATTTTTGGATATGCCGATCCCTTGCACAAAAACAAAATCTATGACAAACCTGAATCTCGTTACCTGGATATATACAATGACATGCAACCAAATATTCCATGGAAACATGCCCTTCCTAAACTTGTTTATGGAAACTAAGCAGGCTTAAATACAAGTGAAGATGGAAAACAATGGAGTTTAGTTCATCCATTTTAGGCTACAGAAGCATCAAAGAAATTTATGGCCTACCTCCAAAAGTGGGCTTCAGTTCTCATTTTATACCTGAATGACTCCAAGCTGCGGCGGCTCGGCTGGACGGGCAGCATCCCCGGAGAAAAGGAATGGGTGACTTTTTGGGTCGAGATCCTTCTCCGGAGATGTTGCCTGGCCCGTCGCGGTGCCCCGTGTGCGTCCGCGCCAGTGGCCAGCGCTCGGCCCCCGCCGCTACCAAACCTCTCCTGCCGAGTCACAACATCCTCCATCAAGGAGCCATTGGACAGGGAGAGAGGCGCGGCCTGCGGTCCCCGGCCCACCGGGGGACGCCCCCCTCCCCCGGTGTCAAAGTTTGTTTCTTAAAAAGCAGATAGCAACAAAATTGTTAAAGGTAATCCATGGCAATCTTTAATTGATTCGTCAGACGGGAGTGGCAAAGATCTACAATGAGCACAAACGTTGCTCAGCGCTTCTCGGGCTCCACTCACAGAACAAAGGAATGATAGCACAATTATACATTTTTCTTATCAGTAAAACACTCCTACCAAGTCTAAATATGGCATGACTGAAAGTTTTTATAGCCTTTCACAATATAGGAAAGCTGGGTTCAAATCAAGCTCATCCAATAACAATTTATTACTTATCTCTGGAACGTCAGCTATTTTTTCAATGTTGGCTTCTTTATGGCCTTGAAAGAAGCACATGTATTACTGCAGAATTCCATCTTAATTTCTTTATTGAAAAGACAACCTGTCCTCCATATTGTGTTCCATATAATTTACAGTCATTCAGACATGGCACCGAGCCATTCTTTTATTCTGCTAGACCATGCTTTTGTAGAAAAATGACCCCATTTTAGATCTGACAATTAGATTTGACTATTAGCTCTTTCATTCCCTCCTTTTTATCAAACATGATAACATTCACAGTCCTCGGTAGGTACACACAATGGTCGCAAGTATTAGAACAATGATTAGCAGAATGATATAGCCATAATGTATCACAGTACCCCAACGTCCACCAAACCAAAGTTATGGCTACCAGTTCAATAGTACCCCAAAGTCCATCAAACCAATGGTATGGCAACCATTTCTCACTCTCTTCATTGACAACCATCCTGATGAAGTAGGGTCAATGGATCAGGTGCGACCTGTAGGCAGTGTAATCCTTTCAGCCGATATTCTGGTTGTGCCATAAAGTTCTCACCTGTCCGAGGGTGTTGCCAGTCTCTTCGTAGATCGTTGCACCGGTGAGGTGCTCCCACCCTCTCATCCTGTGGTGGGGTTTATCACCTTGATCTAGACGCTAGCGTATCCGTGGGTTCTCTTCCCAGTAGGTTTGGTTGGCCTACTTTCACATCACCACGTAGAAGCAGCTGCTGGACTGGATGCCACAGACAAAGCCAACATAATTGAAGAAGGGTTTCGGCCCGAAACGTCGCCTATTTCCTTCGCTCCATAGATGCTGCTGCACCCACTGAGTTTCCCCAGCAATTTTGTGTACCTTCGATATTCCAGCATCTGCAGTTCCCTTTTGAACACAACAACATAATTATGATCTGTGTTGACGTAGAAGGTGCCACTGAAGTTTATGACGTTGAACTCCTCAAATCCGACAGTAAGGCCAGGGTCAGAGTTGGCGGTCTGAAGTAACTCCCTGCCCTTGTTGCGCACTACCCAGTTAGGAACGATCTGCATCGTACCCTTTGGAACTTCCTCAGGTCAGTCTCACTGATGGCGCTGTTCTCTGGGCACACGTCATGGATATCTGGGATGTTGTTGTCAAAGTCGTCCTTGCTGGCACCTCCTTTGCTGTCACCATTGACATCGATCTGGTCAGGGTTGGGAACAAAACGGCAATTGACTTCTCATCAGAAACGCCATCACTGCCATCCTCATCACACTGATTACCCACCAGGTCTGAGTCATTGTCTTCCTGGATAGGGTTATGCATAATCTCTTTCAAGATGATTTGTTTCAAAATGTTCAGCTTCTCCCCGTCTAGACCCTTGGTCATACGGTAGAGCTCAAAATGCTTCAAAATTGTTGATCAAATGTGGTTTGTCTTTCCGAAGTTGTGACCAAAGGCTTTGCACTTCCTCCTGATCTGTAAAGATGTTCTTTCTTCTGTATGGATCAGCTTTACATGGCATTGGAGGTAGCGATCAATCAGAAACACCTTGTTACCTCCTGGGTGGGGGCAAAGTCTTTCACGCACCTCTTCATGCTGCTCTTTTATATGTTTAAGTCAGTCAACTCCTTTGTAAACAGCACAGCAACCCTTATACTGACATCGATACATGGTGAGGAAATCTTCCCTTTCCCAGTTTGGTTTACGGCCATGTTTTTGTTCAGATTGTTTCTTCACATCCTTAATACTGCACTTCTTAACTGGTAACTTACTCTTCTTCTTCCAATATGGTTCAAAAGACTCATCTGAATAACCATTCTAAACTTTTGTTTCTCTGTCAACTTCACTTGATAAATACCTTTCAGAAAGATAACTGGACTCCAATCCATCCACAACATCATTTCTTATAGAACAAGATGCTTCATTGCAGTTAACTGTTTTTCTTTTCACATCAAATGGTTGAGTTTCATCTTGTACCTGAACTTTTTCCCAAGAACCCTCTATATATTCAGGATCTGAGCACAAGAACATATCCTTCTTCAATGAGGATTCCGAGTTGTCCACATCCACTGACCGCGAAGTGGTTCCACTATATGTACAAGTGTGAAAGTCTGCTAACACTGGGACAAGTTGATGCTTCGCAACATTATCACCCTCAACATTTTCAGCCACTGTTCCATTCCGAGGCAAAAGGGTTATTGAACCACCCAGAACTTTCTCCATTGAGTCCTTATTTCTACTGGATGGGCACTGTCACCTCATTCAAAACAACGCTGCGACTTGAATGCATGTCCAGGATGTAACTGTGGCAAAGTGGAATCCTGCCTCACCACAACACCAACTAGCTTCTTGCCCTCTGTTATCAGTTCTGAACAGTCCTTCCAATTGCTAGGATTCTGCCTGATTCACCTCTACCCCATTGCAGACATTGGACTTTGTCTCTGGAACTGGTGTGCTATAATGCTCAGAACTATATTCTCCACACTAACCTTTCCCTTGCTCTACCTATTTTAGGTGAACCTGACTGGATTGCATTTATTCATGTTAATCCTTTGTGTCTTGCTGACATTGAAAATGGGTGCAAGATTCTTTAGACTCATCATTTAGCTGTTTAACAACTGTTAACTAGGTTCCTGCTTAATTAATGCTTCTATACTTAGCTGATTTGATTCAATTTCAATAGGTTTGTTTTGATCTGTATTCTGGGTCAAGGGACATATGAACATTCAAATTGTGAGCCTTCTCAAACTGCTTCTCACATTGGTCACAAGCAAATTAAAGTTCGGCTTCTGCCTTGCGCTTGGTCATATGGTATTTCAAGGATGCTGTTTGCCTGCACTGGAAACCACAAACTTCACGATGTAAATGTTTTGCTCCAGTATGGCTCATTTGTTGAACTGACAGTTGTTTCCGTTGTTTGAAAGTCTGTCCACATTCATCACAAATGTAGTTTCTTTTCACAAACGAGTCGTTTCTTTCTCCCACGTTGTCCATCAGCATATGAAACCAGCATTCTTTTTCCTTCTCCATCAATGCCAAATGGCTGTCTGATCCGTCCCAACTCAGCTGCTCACTTTGATCCCGGCTGGGATTTAACTCAATCCAGTTCTGTGAGTTGCACTCCAAAATCAAGGCTTTTCAACTCCACAACCTGATTGCTCTCCTTCAGCTGCTGTGTGATGGAAGCGAGATGGTCATTTAAAGAACGGGCATTGGTGAGCACATTTCTCATCTGTTTCAGCTCGGAATGTAGCTCTGGGATAAGCTGCCACTTTTTTTTGTTATTTCAAGAACCTGTGGTATTGGATCCATCTTGGTCAGTGTTATAAACGCAAGGACAGTTGTCAGCCTTATTCAGGACGTCTTGGTGCTGGGTTGTTTCCCCAAGTCCAGCCCATCTGGGCCAACCTCAGGATAAAAAGTAGGGTCAATAGCCCCGTTGTCCTTACTTGGTTCTCCTCTATTTACAGTCAATCGTATCAGATGTCTCCAACGGGGGTAATCTTCAATCTTCACGGCGGTTGATGTCGTAGTAGCATCTGGTACAGTCCCCTCCAACAGAGTCCCAATGTTGTCCGATCCCAGTAGTATGGTCTGTGTCTGTGTTCAACTGGCAGTGGCTTCTGCATTTTCACCCCCTGTGAATGCAAGACTGACAAGGTTGTGCTTAATTGCTGTGCGTATGTAATTAATTCATTGCTGTGGTCATAACTAACTTCCACACTCTTTAGTGTCCTATTCATTCCCTCCACTAATCCAGAATTCTACGGGTGGTGGGGGATGTGAGATCACTCTTTAACTACCTATAAGGCAGACCCTTTGAAAATAGATCATTATTTTTTTTTAAATCCCAATTGTTCCAATCTATCTCCCCAAATTTACAATGTCAAATTAACAGATTTTGTTCTAAGATAAAGACATCTCCAATCTCATCTGACACATCTACCTGAATGCTACGTGGCCATCGTGGAATTCAGGTCTCTATTTGAACTCAATTCAAAAGGTAAGAAATAGGAAGAAGGTAAACTTAAAGTTAAGAGAAAACAAAGAATAAACTATTAATTTTCATAGATTGCAAGCTCATGCAATGATATCCTATTTCATCTGACACGGACCATTTCATCAAAATAAGAATATATAAATATAGCCTGGGACTGAATGACAAGTATCCCGATAGGCTTTGAGAGAAATGAAACAGACACAACAAAATCCTGAACACAGTAGTAGCTGCCAGTTTCTTAGCAGCATAGTCATGAAAAAAACAGTGAACTCTCTAGTTAGATACGAAACAGAACTTGGATTAGTGACAACTCAAAAGAACATGGAGATCTGTCTAATCAGATAAGAGCCAGAACTTGGATGAGTGACAACTTGAAAGAACATTTTAGAATATTTTTTAGAGAGCTTTTGGATTTGTAACAAATACCACCCTTCGAACATTGAAAGAAAACTAGTACAAAACTAGTACAAAAACAGGCAAAATATACATCGGGTATCCAAGAGGAGTTAGCCAAAGTTTCGCAGCCCCTCACGCTTCCAAAATAAAATCACGCAAAACATTAGAGACGTCTCTCTGTATTAACTTTACATTCCCCTCCCTTGTCTGACAAAAGCCGTTCTGTTTAAAACAGTCTTTGTTTCTGTGGGGACCAATTTGCAGAAATGATGCATAATTAGCAAGCTAGGAAATTCCACTGGGACTTTGTGAACGGGGACTGGTACGCTTTGCAAAAGTCGTCTTCTGTTGGAGTTGCTAATTAAAAATGAAAAAAGGAAGTAGTTTAATGTAATGGTGGGCGGGCTAATGTTCAAAATGGGAGTGGACTGAGCTGTGATTGGACAGTGATCCAGATTGTGATTGCAATATTTAATTGCATTATTCTATACACAGGGTCACCATTGCCAGACATAGGGTCTCGAGAGGACTTACCGGTACCGGCTTTGTTCTCCGAACTCTTATCAGCGCTTTCTTTCTTTGCCTTAGCCATTATCTCCTATTCCTCTGCCCAATGGCATTCCATCTGAAGTACTTTCCATTCTTTTAAAAGTTCCGTCTTTATTCCACAATTCAATCCCTTTTTTACAAGCATAATCCATCCAACGCCTATCTCTGCCGACTACAACCAAATTTCAGTTTGTTTTTTAAAAAGAAGATAACAACAAAATTGTTAAAGGTAAACCATGGCAATCTTTAATTGATTAGTCAGACGGGAGTGGCAAAGATCTACAATGAGCACAAACGTTGCTCAGTGCTTCTCAGGCTCCACTCAAATCAAGCTCATCCAATAACAAGTTATTACTTATCTCTGGAGCGTCAGCTATTTTTTTCAATCTTGGCTTCTTTATGGCTTTGAAAGAAGCACGTTATTACTGCAGGATTCCATCTTAATTTCTTTATTGAAAAGACAACCTGTCCTCCATATTGTGTTCCATATAATTTACAAAAAGGTCACACAGGCTTGGCATCGAGCCATTCTTTTGTTCTGCTAGACCATGCTTTTGTAGAAGAATGACTCAATTTTTGATTTGACTATTAACTCCTTCACCGGAAGTCTGGCTGTAGCCGGTGCCGCGCCCCCCCTGCGCATGCGGCCAAGCCCGGCCCGACACTTCCCGGCCATGGACGGGACACCCGGGGGAGAACAGGGAAGTCCCAGCGGCGGCTTGGCGGCGCCCGCGACCCGACCCCACGGAGCAGCACGAAGCATAAAGCACTCACTGAAACTAAGGTGATGACCAAAGATAACACACAGCAGATCCCCCCCCCCCCCCCCCCCCCCCCCATGTTTATCTGTAATGCCCTATGACCTGGGCATGTGCCAGCAGAATACTGAACTCGCTTATAGGCCACGATCAAATAATCCATGATCTTCCTGAAGGCTCGAGGGCCATATGGCCTTCTCCCAATTCCCTTTATATGTTTTTAGAGTAACTTTGTGTTTCACATTATACACAATTCATACTAAAAGAGTGAGTGAATTGTTGTTAGAATTATATTTAAGTTTGAAAGCTATCAGGGATAGGGTACATTGCATCTATGGGTTTCAAAGAAAAAGACTAAGAACTGTTGATTGGGAATATCAAAGGGCAGTTAGGAAGTTACATTTCAAAGGCAACCCAATATAATAAAGACATGTTTATTATTTTGAGCCACATTCAAAACTGAAAGTCTATGGAAAATTAAAAACTTGGAAAGATATATTAGCCATAATTCTAACACACAAATGGTTTCAATACAATTTCAAGAAATGGTTAACTACAAGAAAAAAACATGAAATCCATGTATTGAAGCATAATCTGTGGTTGAAGCATAAGAAACCGTTCCTAACATCTTGTATTCAAAGCATTTATCCTGCTTATCTGTGGCATAATTCCATCAGAATCTCATTGCTGCTTTGAAGGAGAAATAATGACAATTCCTCCTGAAAAAATTTACAACACAGGAATTGCTTGCATGAGCTGGATAAAGCTATCCACCTAAATCCAGCATAAGGTCTATAGTCTTGGTCAGGGTTCTTCATGGAAACATCCAAATACTGTTTAAATGTGACAAGGGTTTCTGCCTCCACCATCCTGTCAAACATAGAGTACGACCTCTTATCTCCCACAAATCAATCACTTTAAACCTCTGCCCCTTTTGTATCCAACCTCTTTGTTAAAGATGACAAGTTGCTCCTATCTACTGTCTTTTGGACCCTCAAAAGTCAGCCTCTTCTTTTTCAAATAAAACAACCCATACATCCCATTTTTCCCACAAAGTTAAGATTTTCAGGGCCTGGAAACATGTTTGTAAATTGCCCCTGGTGACCAGACATATTTACAAGTGCTCAAGCCATGAGCACTTTCAAGAAAGTTAACCACAACATTTTCACTGACTTAAATATAGGGAAAGCTGTCTGTTACCCAGAAATAGATAGGTTTTTTAATTAACTGAATTTCATAAAATAATTAACTTCTCTTGCTTTCACAAACAAGAGAGACTGACAATAATCAGTGTTCAAAACTAAGACTACGTGCCAAAGCATTCAACAAGTAATAACAAAATAACATGAATGTTTGATCTGGCTTATTTCTATTACAGGCAACCATAAATACTGCAAATTGCAAGTGAACACAGTGTATTTAAAATATTAAAAAATACATGGCAGTAATTCCATGGACAAACCATTGAGCTAGAAGAAATTACAATGGCCAGTGCCAAAATCTAGGTAAATTAACTTATAACATGCTTATAAACACAGGGTATGAATAGACACACAAAACTGGAGTAACTCAGCGGGTCAAACAGCACCTCTGGAGAAAATAGGTGACGTTTCGGGTTAAGACCCTTTGCAGAATGAGTTAGGGGAATGGGAAATGAGAGATATAGACAGTGATTATAGAGAGATATAGAACACATGAATGAAAGATATGCAAAAAAGAAATGATAAAGGAAACAGGCCATTGTTAGCTGTGGGATAGGTGAGAATTAGTTACAGACCATGAGATCAAACATGATGACTTTGAAGCCAGTACAACGATTTGGGTGGAGGATGAGTAAGAGGGGATGCAAAGGGTTATTTGAAGTTAGAGAAATCAATATTCATACCGCTGGGTTATAAGTTGCCGAAGCAAAATACGAAGTACTGTTCCTCCAATCTGCGGTTGGCCTCACTCTGACAATGGAGGAGGCCCAGGACAGAAAGGACAGTGTGGGAATGGGAAGGGGAATTAAAGTGTTTGGCAACCGGAAGATCAGGTAGGCCCAGGCAGATTGAACGAAGGTGTTCAGCGATATGATCGCCCAGTCTACATTTGGTCTCACCAATGTACAAGAGTCCACACCTTGAACAACAGATACAGTAGATGAGATTGGAGGAGGTTCAAGTGAACCTCTGCCTAACTTGAAAGGACTGTCAGGATCCCTGGAGAGTTGAGGGGGGTGGTATCAGGACAGATGTTGAATCGCCTGCGGAACATCTAAGAACATCTAACAGCTAAGGAACCGCTAGTCATATCTTCTCATCTCCACCCCTTGCGCAAGGCGGAAAGGGGTGGAGATGAGATGTAACTAGCGGTGACTAGAAGCAGACAAGCATCAGGTTAGACATTCCATCCATATCCACTTGAAAGCAGGGAATTCTTAGCACTTTATGTTAACATCAGAACCTACCAGCTTGTGCTGCAGCAGAGCTGATAATAACTGGCGTCGATGCTACCAGCCTAACTGGTGTCCCTAATCCAGTCCTTGCGCCAGGACCCACCACCAAGGTGCCAGTTTGATCATAGTATGCAGCTGGGGCTAGAACTTGATAACCTAAAGAGAGGCAATTTGGTAAATAGAAAATATCAACTGCCTACACTTCCTGTCCACAGTTCAGAAAGCAACAGTTCTCAACTAATATCCTCACTGCTCTAAATTAGGTGCAACATTTAATTGCATTATTCAGATCTAGTACAAATGGTAATTCTAAGTGTTTAAGGAATTCTTAAATAATTAATTTCCTCTTGTCTATAAAATTACTCTTGGGCACTTAAATTGCATGTTATGTTGTTCGGATGCAAGATAATTTGCAAAATAAATGTGAAGAGTATTAAGAAGCAGTGGTATGACTACTTTAGCTAGATTAATTTTCAACTATGCATTGCAGTCGCTCTTGTAACACATTTATACTGACCAGACATGCAACAGTTCCTCTCATTAAAAAAAAAAAAAGAAACAATTTCTAACTGGAAACTAAATAATATAATGCACAGTCTCTTCCCCCAGAGTAGGGGATTCACGGACTAGAGGGCTAGGTTTAAGGTGAGTGGAGAAAGATTTAATAGGAAGCTGAAGGGCAACTTTTTCCACAGCGAGTGGTAGGTATGTTCAATGAGCTGCCAGAGGAAGAGATAGGGAAAGATACAATGTGGACATTTAAAAAGCATTTGGATCGGCCAAATGCAAGCAAATTGGACGAGTTCAGGAAGCCACCTTGATCGGCAGGGATAAATTGGACTGAAATTTACATAAATTGACAAGCCCATCTACATAGTTCTCTTTCATATCTATGTTTACATTTCATGCTCATAGGTTTTTTTTTTGCTAATACCTTCTAGCAATCGGACAGAAAAAAAGGCCTTGTCGATTCATAGCGACATACTGTAAAGAAATTGGTCCTACATCCCATCTCATCCATTGATTTTTTTTGCCTATTTATACTAATTCAATTAGGGTAGTATCCTTCTATGTCGTCCTATTTAAGTGTTTATCTATATGCCTCTTAAATGTACTATCTTATTGCATCACCTTGACTGGCAGTGTGTTCTAAATATGAACAATATGCTGTAAATACATTACTCCTTGGATCCCCTTTCCTTACTCCTTAAAACACTGTTTTTGACACTCCGTTGCATGGGAAACAGATGTTGGCTATCCATAGCTCTCATTATCTTACATACAGTGTGCTCCATAATGTTTGGGGCAAAGACCCACCATTTATTTATTTGCCTCTGTACTCCACAATTTGAGATTTATAATAGAAAAAAAATCACAAGCGGTTAAAGTGCACTTTGTCAGATTTTAATCAAGTCCATTTTTATACATGTAGAAATTACAGCTGTGTTTATACATAGGCCCCCTCGTTTCAGGGCACCATAATGTTTGGGACACAGCAATGTCATGTAAATGAAAGTAGTCATGTATATTATTTTGTTGCATATCCTTTGCATGCAAGACTGCTTGAAATCTGTGATTCATGGACATCACCAGTTGCTGGGTGTCTTCTCTGATGATGCTCTGGAAGGCCTGTATTGCAGCCATCTTTAGATTATGCTTGTTTTGGGGGGCTAGTCCCCATCAGTTTTCTCTTCAGTATATAAAAGGCAGACTCAATTGGGTTCAGATCGGGTGATTGACTTGGCCACTCAAGAATTGACCATGTTTTAGCTTTGAAAAACCCCTTTGTTGCTTTAGCAGTATGTTTGGTATCATTGCTACCTCTCACACTGCTTCCTCTCCAAGTTTGACCTGGTCACCCCTACTGAAATCTCCAAACTCATCAGCTCTTCCAAACCCACTACCTGCTCCCTCGACCCTATCCCCACTCCCCTGCTGAAGTCCTGCCTCCCCGTTCTCTGCCCCTACCTCATTAATCTCTTCAACTCCTCATTGTCCCAAGGAATTGTCCCCTCTGCTTTCAAAACTGCTGCGGTCACACCAATCTTAAAAAAACCTGGTCTTGATGCCTCCTCTCTCATTAACTATCGCCCAATCTCAAACCTCCCCTTTCTTTCAAAAACCCTGGAGCGTATCGTCGCGTCACAACTTCATTCCCACCTCCACGCGTATAACCTATTCGAACCCCTCCAATCTGGATTTCGCCCCCTCCATAGCACAGAAGCTCTCCTTAAAGTCCTCAACGACCTCCTCACCTCTGCTGACACTGGTTCCCTCAACATCCTCATCCTCCTCGACCTGAGTGCGGCCTTCGATACCATGAACCATAACATCCTGCTTACCAGACTTAAAGACCTTGGCATTGAAGGTTCTGCACTCAGCTGGCTCCGTTCCTACCTTTGCAACCGATCCCACTTCATCTCTCTCCATAACCACACCTCTGCTACAGCCACTGCCATTCAAGGCGTTCCCCAAGGCTCCGTTCTCGGTCCCCTCCTCTTCATCATCTACATCCTCCCCCTTGGTCATATACTCCGTCACTTCAAACTGGACTTCCATTGCTATGCTGATGACACCCAGATCTATCTCAGCACCAAGTCCCCCCACCACCCCCCTCTCTCCTGCCTGTCAGCCATCAAATATTGGATGCAACTCAACTTCCTTAAATTAAACAGTAACAAAACAGAATTTCTCCTCATTAGCTCCAAATCAACACTTACCAAAATTAACAACCCCACTCTCACTATTGACGGCACCACTGTCTCCCCATCTCCTCAGGCCTGCAACCTTGGCGTGATCTTTGACTCAACCCTCTCCCTTGAGCCTCACACCCACCATGTTGTCAAAACATCATTTTTTCACCTCTGCAACATTGCCAAAATCAGACCCTCTCTCACACCCCCCCGATGCTGAAAGACTCATCCATGCCTTCATCTCCTCCCGACTGGACTACTGTAACTCTCTTCTCTTTGGCATTAATTCCAGCAACATCAACCGACTCCAACTAGTCCAAAGTGCCAAAGGTACACAAAATTGCTGGGGAAACTCAGCGGGTGCAGCAGCATCTATGGAGCGAAGGAAATAGGCTTGTGAAACTGTCTCCGGAGAGAGGAGGAGAACTTCTTCAAAGTAGGCATACCTTGAAGTCCAAAATGCCGCCGCCCGACTCATCACCCACACCAAATCCTGGCACCACATCACCCCAGTCCTCAAAGAACTTCACTGGCTTCCCATTTCCCACCGGATCATCTACAAAATCCTGGTCCTCACCTACAAAGCCCTCAACCACTTGGCCCCCCCCTTATCTCACTGACCTCCTCTCCCCCTACCAACCCTCACGGTCCCTCAGATCCATTTCAGCCGGTCTCCTCTCCATTCTGAAATCCAACCACTGCTCTTTTGGAGACAGAGCCTTCTCCAGGGCAGCTCCCAGGCTCTGGAACTCCCTCCCACAATTGATCCGAAATTCTGAGTCCCTCACCATCTTCCAGTCCCGCCTCAAGACCCATCTCTTCACCTCTGCATACCCATAGTCCCATGTCCCCCTCCCCTTTGCATCTCTGTCTTACTGCTCTATTTTGTTTTGTTCTTGACTCACCATGTTAAGCGACTTTGAGTCCTTGAAAAGCGCTATACAAATAAAATGTATTATTATTATTATTATTATTGTCTTGCTGTAGAATGAACTGCTGGCCAATGAGTTTTGAGGCATTTGTTTGAATTTGAGCAGATAGGATGTGTCTATACACTTCAGAATTCATTATGCTACTACCATCAGCAGTTGTATCATCAATGAAGATAAGTGAGCCAATTTCTTCAGCAGCCATACATGCTCAGGCCATAACACCCCCACCACCATGTTTCACAGATGAGGTGGTATGCTTTGGATCTTGAGCAATTCCTTCTCTCCTCCATACTTTGCTCTTGCCATCACTCTTATATAAGTTAATATTCGTCTCATCGGTCCACAAGATCTTTTTCCAGAACTGCGGTTGATCTTTTAAATACTTCTTGGTAAACTGTAACCTGGCCATCCTATTTTTGCAGCTAACCAGTGGTTTGCATCTTGCAGAATAGCCTCTGTATTTCTGTTCATGAAGTCTTCAATGGACAGTGATCATTGATAAATCCACACCTAACTCCTGAAGAGTGTTTCTAATCTGTTGGACAGGTGTTTGGGGATATTTCTTTAATATAGAGATAATTCTTCTGTCATCAGTTGTGGGGGTCTTCCTTGGCCTGTCAGCAGTCCCTTTGCGATTTGTAAGCTCACCAGTGCTCTCTTTCTTCTTAATGATGTTACAAACAGTTGATTTTGGTAAGCCTAACATTTTTATTCTTGTTTCTCAGTCTCAGGAAGCTAAGCCGAGCTAGCTGTCTTTGTTAACAACAGGTGCTTGGACTTCCAACAAACACCCACTTACGGCATAAAGCTGGACAGGTCGCTTACATTTCGTCAACACCTGGCTGATCTCCGTGACAAGGTCATGGCACGTAGCGGCCTCATCGGACGCCTGGCAGGTAAAAGTTGGGGAGCCAGACCATCAACTCTTCGCACCTCTGCCTTAGCTCTTGTGTATGCCCCAGTTGAGTACTGCACACCCGTATGTAGGAGAAGTAGACATACTAGCCTGGTAGACATGAGCCTGAACAGCACCTTGCGCACCATCACTGGGTGCCTTCAACCTACTCCAGTCGAGCAGCTCCGTATACTTGCAGGCATTCCGCCTGCAGGGATCCGAAGGCAAACAGCAACTCTGGCACTATCTTGTCGTGTCATGGACCCAGATCACCTCCTCCATCAGGCTATCAGCAGAGAGCAGAGGCCACCCCGACTGAAATCCCGTCACCCCTTTGCTCCACATGGAAAACAACTCCTAACATCCACCCAGCCAACTGAGACAAAAGCACCCTGGATAGCCACCAAGTGGTCACAGGAGTGGAAGGCAACCTCATCTCCATTACACAGCTACATCTCTTCACCAGATAAAGGCTGTCCAGGGTCTGACCTCACCAGAGGAGCATGGGTGGAGCTCAACAGACTTGGTACTGGAGTTGGGCGTTTCAATGCCAGTGTGTGGAGATGGGGACTCCGCCAGAGCCCAGCCTGTGAATGCGGAGCAGAACAACAGACAGCCAACCATGTCATCCCTGGGTGCCCGCTCTACCACCCACCAAATGGAGCTCAGTGACACAGAGACAACAACCTGGCTGCTCAACACCCGGCTTGAGATCAAACTATTCCTTTGGTTTATGTTTCATTCGCAGGAAGAAGAAGTCTCATAATGGCTGCTTTGACTTTCATTGGCACAACTTTGGTCCTCGTGTTGCTAAATAGCAAAAAAAGTGTCCAAAGGGGATGGAAAGACTGGAGGAAAGACTAGGTGCTGAGAGCTCTCTTATACCTGCATTAAGGAGGCAATTAACCTGAACAATTACAAACACCTGTGAAGCAATGTGTCCCAAACATTACAATGCACTGAAATGGGGGGGGGACTATGAATAAACACAGCTGCAATTTCTACATGGTGAAAGCAAAATGTATAAAAATGGCCTTTATTACAAATCTCAAATTGTGGAGTACAGAGGCAAATAAATAAATGATGGGTATTTGTCCCAAACATTATGGAGGGCACTGTAAATCTATCAGATCACCCCTTAGTCTCCTTCACTGAGGGAAACTGCACTCTTCCAGGAATTACTCCAGTCAGTCATGATAGAGAGAAATGCAAATGTTTCAACTAGCTTGCCTCTCCAAAAACAATGCAACAAATGCATATACCTGGCAATCCTGTAGCAAGGCCTTGACTGAAGGCAAGAGCTGAATTGGTTGCAGCAGCTGCTGCCATTGAGTCAGCTTGTTGACCCTGCTGACCCTGATTTGGAGTGAGTGGGCGCTGATTACCACCTCGTAGAACCTACAAATAATGTAGAAAAATTAATTAATATTTTACTATTTTCATGATACATATCAGCCAGCTAAGCTCATGAATAAATAGATTCTCAGCACCAAAAGTCAATCACTTGGGTATGCTCTGTCACTAGTCTTAAAATGTTGAGGTTAAAAAAAACAATACAATTTGTGCCACACATCTCCAGAGATCCAGATTTGATCCTAGCTTTTCAGTGTTGTCCTTACAGAGCCCGCATATTCCTCTTGTGACTGGGTGGGTTTCCAGGGCCTTGGCAAAGATGGGATGATTGATTTGTGAATTGGCATCCATAAATTGTGACTAGTGAGAGTGGGTGGGAGGAAAATGAAATGATTGGGTGGGGGACGACGACTCTATGCTAATGTAAAAGTAAAATGAAGTATTTGTGTGGAGTGGTGCTTGAAGATCAATTGGTTAGGCTGAAAGGCCTGTTCTTTTGCGGGTTCATCATGACAAAATCAACAAAAACGTGTCATCCAATATCTAATTAAATTTGTCTGGAAAAATCTAAAGAATTCAGTACAACACTACAGCATTTAAAGTAATTAATTTATTAGAAGGGAGTACTAGACCTTGAAATTAATTGGAAACACATACTTGTTGTCCTTGCTGTGCCTGTGATGCAGCCTGTTGGTTAGCAGAATTATTTGCAGCTGCTGCAGCTGCTTGCTGTTGGAACAGATTTGCTGGATACACACCCCATGGAACTCCATAATACTGAGGTGGGACAACTGTAGGACCTAGCACAAAGACACGCAGTGGTGAGTCAGCCATGTTCACTGGTCTTTTTTCAGCTTCCACTGGAATAAATTGTTCACAAATGCTATTGGAATTACTCTAACATTTTCTTTACCGTTGTTGCCTCTTTAAACATCTATCTTCTAAACTCATGTTTCAATATGCCCTGGTCATCTGAAACTTTATTCAACCGTCCTCTCCTGTGTGTATGCTGCTATCACTTAATTACCAACCCTGCACTGCCTATTTTGGTGCAACGTTTCCATTTATATTAGGTTATTAGTTACTGAAATGATGAGCACTCCAAATCTGCCAGTAATGTGATCTTTTGAATTACTAGCATTTTCCACCCTGCAATTACATAACATTTCAAACTTTTTTAATAATTGGAACTAAATTGAGAAAAAATATTGCAGGTGAATGGAAATGGATTGGGAAAGAGGAAAGGATTTAGAAAAATTATTTTAGCATGAATGAATGTGGTTGAATATCTAGATCGAAAATTAGAAAACCCGTGCCAAGGATTGAGCCAAAGTGGCAAATATTAAGTATATCAGGAATACGTCTGCTGCTGGAGGTGTTGAATTTCACATACTATGGTAAACATCAACTCTGGCTGCTCTCTGAGGACTCAAAAGATCACATTCATTATTCACAGCATTTGTTATAAAATCAATAAATCAATGGCACAAATTGTGAAAAATTGGTTTGCTATAAAAACCATTACTGAGATAAGGTTATTTGATAGCCAAGATTTTGGAAATAATTATTCTAGGCTACTTGATATTTAGAAAAGAGAGAGAATGGAAACTGGTTTGGTGTGAGACATCTGATCCTCATAATGAAGAAAGACAAAGTAGCAACGATAGCTCTTACCTTAGGAAGGAGACAAGTAAAATGAGCACGAATCACGACAGAGTTGAAGAGAGTTCAAAACCATTGGCTATTTAATAGCAGCTATATCAGAGGGCTGTTATTCCATTAATACAAAGATTTAGGGGGGTCAAGGAAAGAGCGTTCACGTCGCGGCCCTGTTTCCTCGAATCTTTCCCCCACCACACACAAGAAGCGCAACACAGACACCGAGAAGTGTGTTCAGCTCTGGTGTGGACTCGATAAGATTTAGTAGTAAAAACAAAACAATATCACAGAGCCTTGAATTTTTACATTAACTACAAATGAAAACAAGTTCAGTCCAAGCATTCAGAGAAGCTTACTGGAAGCCCACCTCATGGGATCAACAAGAGAAATAGCTATTTGAGAGAGATGATTGATCAGCAACCTCAGAATGTGATTCACTAGAGAAAACAGGTTGAAAGCACTATCAAAGGTAACGTAGAAGGCCACATTTGGCAGTTTTAATTATCAAAGAATGCCCCCAAAAAATAATATATAGAAAATAAAAAGTGCAATAGTATATGTTATGGAAAATTATGGTGTGAGGCATGGCAAGCTATAATGGGGAAAAATAAAAGTGTTTTCAAATCCTGAACCGATTGACAGATTTGAAATGCCTTTAGTTAGTTCCACCTCCGGACTCCACAAGGAACCCTCTAGAGCATGATGATTGCTGGGACTCCTTTGCATTAGTCTCAGTTAGATCTGGCACAAATTTTTTAAATTGCCAATTTTAACATGGATTCTACAGCAGAAAAAACAAAGTAAAGAAGGAACGATCCATTAAAACTATTTTGCTTCAATCCAACACTCTTAATTATCTTGTATCAAATAAAGGCTAATTAAACATTTTTTTTTTTAATGTTTTAGCTCATTTTGTGACATTTAAAAATCCTTATAATATTATCATTGGAGACGTATCATTTATGACAGTCCTTTGCACTCAGATCTGGAAATAATGAGTGTGGGGGAACAAAATAACAATTCCAAATAAAATGGGATAGACCAGGATTCACCCCAAGATAGACCAGGATTCACCCCAAATCTTAATAGTTGCAACTTAAATGTACAAGACTGAATTACAGAGCAGATGTGAGGTATATAATGGCCTACATCCATTCTTATTCATCTCATCAATAATCCATTTTGTATTCAAAACAGAATGCATAGCATATCACCGTTGCCTCATATTAAGCCATGCTGTTTACCACGCATGTCCCAACCTCTCCATGCAGTCTCACCTCAATGGTAAGTGATTGGAACTGGAAATATTTAGCACATTTTCCTCACCATAGCCCAGGCTATGCATCCACACTGTCAATGTGGCTCAAAGCAGTTAGTTCAAACGCAAATAATGAGCTATATGGAAGTGCACTGAATCAAATGGCTGCCTTTTACTTCTTCAAAAGCCATCAAGAGAGACCTATATAATCTTATTTAGTCCTCTAGTATTTAATGTCATCTGGTTGATCACCTGCTAACGTAGCTGCTGCAGCCAGTCCTGCTGCAGTATATGGATCAGTGCCTGGCGGAGCTGCGCTGATTATGTATGGGTTTGGCATAAAGGCAGCTGGAGCAAGACCTGCTGAAAATACACCTGCTGTTTAAGACAAAAATATTAATTACTCACTCTATTCAAAACAATTCACAAAACACATTTTTGAACACGTTCACCCTGCTGACAAACACTCCCCCCCCCCCCCCCCCCCCCAACAAAAATCTAAATAACTCTTCTCAGTCTGATTTACCTTTAGCACGCACAACAATGACATGAGTTGCAACACCAGTGCTGATAAGGTTGTGTAGATATTGAACAGTATGTGAGGGAGGTTAACGCAGTGGGACTGCCAATTGCAGAATTTCTGGGAAGGGCTTCATAGTCCATTGAACGGCATTTAAGAATGCGCTGCGTCCTGCTGCCATTCCACCCAATTATTTCAAACATTAGTTCCAGCACTTGAGGTTACATATACAAGATGTTCAAATGATCCTTTGTAGCCACATAGGTGTGAGAATGAGAATGTTATTGGACATGCCTACTAAGATGTGCCTAATTCATTTTATTCTCAGATAAGAAATCAAGCGGCAACTGAGATTCCATACCAAAGTAGTTAAGCATTCTTGCTTCCACAATTTCTACTGCTGATATCACGCTGCATATTCTACACCCCACCCCCCCATCCCAAAGGAGTGTAGAGATGGTCAAAGTATGTCCATAATAGTTTATGGTAGTGTCTGTGCTTCACATAAACCTTCCTTCATTCGTCTTCGTCTAAGTCATAACATTCCAGTTTTCTCTCGCTCTATGGGTTCAGTCTTCTAATAAACATTATTTGACATTCTAAAGGATCAATATGAACAAGGTAGACAAAAATGCTGGAGAAACTCCACGGGTGAGGCAGCATCTATGGAGCGATAGAAATGGGCAACGTTTCGGGTCGAGACCCTTCTTCAGACTGATGTGAGGGTGGGGGAAGAAGAAAGGAAGAGGCGGAGACAGTGGGCTGAGGGAGAGCAGAAAAGGGGAGGAGAAAGCAGGGACCACCTGAAATTAGAGAAGTCAATGTTCATACTGGTGGGGTGTAAACTGCCCAAGCGAAATATGAGGTGCCACTCAATCAATTTACGGTGGTCCTCACTCTGGCCATGGAGGAGGCCCAGGACAGAAAGGTCGGTTTCGGAATGGGAGAGGGAGCCAGGAAGATAATCAAAAGGGATTTATTTTTCACCCAGACTTGCTTTCACCAAGGTTAAAGTATTTAACCTTTCATTTTACTTTACCCAATCATATATTGACTAGATATCTTATACTTGCTCCTTACCTATATGTTGCTGCTGGCTTGCTGCCAGGGCATACTGCTGCTGTTGGGCTGCAGTCAGCTGCTGTACTGTCAATGCATTTTGCCGTTGGAAGAGCTGCAATGCACAATTACAAAATGAATGTGGAGCACCACAGCAAAGCACTCATATATTTTACCTTACAGTTTCTTCAAGAATTACACGTAACAGCAGAGAAGGAAGAATGACAAAAGAAAATAAATATTTTGATCACCATTCTAATACACTCCTACATGTATCTTGTAAAACAGCATTCAAGATAATTAACTATAACAGAATAATTTAGTCACAAATTGTGGGCAAAAGCTCAATTTGAATGCAACCTGACTTGTTGAGGGTTGGAGATATTTATTCGCCTGCTTCCAGTATGTCTGCTGTTAGTAAGTGACTATAGATGATTCTCAGAAACCGCTCATTGTGTGAGAGTATTTTGCAATTTTAAGTAATAATGTTAACAAACTTTCATTATTTTAGTTTCACAACATAACTGGAATGAACACATCTTAAAAATATTACTGGGTTCAAATGCTTTCTCAATCATACTCCAAAAACGGGTTCTCCAACTATTACCCGAGTGAAAACGTCCTCTCTCAAATCCCCTGTAAATCTTCTACTCCTGATCTTAAACCTGTCTCTGGTTTTACACACCTCTGTTTTGCACAGCAAATTCATGGCAGTTATCTAATCTGTGTCCCTCAATTTTGTATACCGCAATCAGTCTCCCTCAATATCATCTGTTCCGCCCCCGCCCATTTAGTCTCTCCGCATACTTGAAATGCTCGATACCAGGCATCATCCTGATATTCCGTAGACTCATTATCGCAAGTCCTACCGAACTCAATTAAAAGTGTCATGAGTAGAGCCAGGATGTTTAGGCACTAAAAAACACTGAAATAGGCAGGCAAAACGGCATAATAAAATTACAAAAAAGGCATGAAAAGGCATTTATTGACCAGAAAAGTCATAAAAAACAAAAATATGGTTTAAAATGATAATATAAAGGAATACTACATTAAATGACCACAGTTGCCTGGTTGCACATAATTACTAGCATTTTATTCATATTATCTGGTGTTAAACCATGCCGTTTGCCAGACAGAATATGCTTCAGTTGTGAAAAACATCTTTCTACCTCAGCTAAGGTCACTGGTGCATACCCAAAAGAAGCTACAGACTCTATATTCATGTTGATATCTTGTGCATTACAACTACCTTCGAGAACTTTAGCTAGGTTTTGTATTTCTTCAAGATCTGCGTTACCTAAAATCACTCTCTCACACATTTTCCTTGTATTTCTTTACCTACATCGCCAGCTTTACGAATATCGTCAGTTACTTTGTAGAAAACCTGCAAGTTATTCACTAATTTTTGCCACGTTTCTCAAGGGAAGTTTGCAAAATTGGAAGTACTAAACACAAGATCACGGTGGAGGGACTTTTCCTGCATGATTTCACTGACGATCCTGACTGCAGCAGATTCTTCTTCTTCAAAACAGTTGACAATGTATTTTATCTTTTCAAAACTTGCAGCACAGTAGAGTACAGCAGAGAGCCATGTACCCCAACTAGTCAAAACGGGCTGAGGACGTAGCGGAATCTCGTGTGCCATTTCCTTGAACAACTGCACACATGACGGTGCTTTGAGGAAGATTTTCTTGACATTGGAAACTAGGCGATCGACATTTGGATACAAGCTACGTATGTGCTTGGCAATTCTATGAAGTCCTTGAGCTAAGCATGTCAAATGCAACATTTTTGGGAATAAAACTTTAAGTCACAAACAGAAGAACATTCTCGTGTTTTATACCTTACAGCAAGTGAAGATGTAAACAACTGAGCAACAGTTTGACTTCTCCAATACTTCCGATGTCAACAAATACTCCTTTGATGGTTGACCTGCCTCCAATGTACCGATGACCACATTGGCAACATATCTCCCCACAGCATCGGTTGGCTCGTCTATTGAGATCCATATTTTGTCGCATGCAATTTCATCTCTAATTTTCAGTACAACAATGTTGAAGTTGCTGTCAACATAATTTTTTCGTATTGATGACTCGCTTGGTATATGTTCCTCTGTGTATTTCCACAGTGGAATTCCAGCATCAATGAATGCCTTGCACAGATCACTCAAAAACTCAGATTTGTGACAGGAGCCAGCAGTAAATAAGTGAGGAGACAAGCTTGGGTAGTCTACACCCCAGCGGTATCAACATTGACTTCTCTAATTTTAGATAGCCCTCGTCTTCTCCCCCTCTCCCCCTTCCCAACTCTCCTTCTAGTCCTACTGTCTCCACCTCTTCCTTTCTCTCCTCCCCCCCCCCCCACATCAGTCTGAAGAAGGGTCTTGAACTGAAACATCGCCTATTCCTACTCTCCATAGATGCTGCCTCACTCGCTGAGTTTCTCCAGCATTTTTTGTCTACCTTCAATTTTTCCAGCATCTGCAGTTCTTTCATAAATAGATCTTGGAGAAGATTGAACCAGTGTGCAGCAGCACGAACGAATGAATGACTGACGGTGGCGCCCCCGGTTTCGCCCCGGTGGTGAAAGTTTTCTTGTAAGTTATACTATGTTAACACGTTAATAATAACATTAATATTAACGTGTTAACATAGAAAACATCATTGTAATCACAGTACAACTAGTGAAAATAGCACGACCTTTTAGCAAAACTGCAAAAAAAGGCTGATTTAGGCACTCGATTGTGAAAAAGGCATTATCCTGGTGAAATCATCAAAAAAGGCATGAAAGGGCAATTATGGCATTTAAGGGAAAATCCTGGCTCTAGTCATGAGTTTTTGGGTAATTATCACAATGGTTCACAATGTTAAAATTAACAAAATCAATTCGTAAAGTTATCCAAAAATACTGTACGTGTAATTTCACAATTTAGTGATACTCTCTGTGAAGAGTTATAACAATGATCTGACATACATTATCTGAAACAAATAAATGCTTTGAAATAATATTTGTTTCTGTTTTAAATTGTCTGAACATGAAATAAATATATTACATACACATACATTTTGGAATGAGAAAAAGACAAAATTGAAGTCAGAAGCTACTTCAGATGTAATGTAGTTGAAGACAGAATCAATATGTAAATTATATATACATATTTCATCTCAGCTATCAACTGATTTCAAATAATGAATGCTATCCAATAACAAATTCAAACATGGAAGTTCCAAAGTGCATCATGTTTAGTTGTATAAAATCTCCTCGATCTACCTTTTTCTCAGTAAGCCATTCTTGTTATCTTTCTTCTTTGCAATTACTATTGGTATCCATTTGCAAATTCTGACCGCTAACCCATCATTGCCGTGACAGATCTCGTAATGAAAATCACTGAATCACTCTGAGAAATTGGTTTTCTTTTTTAAATTTGCATAGATTCAATCTTCTTGATAAAACTTTATCAAATTAGTGTTATTTTTGTCAGCTTCCCAATCTGACATTTCTGTAATGATTGCTCCAAACAGTGACTGCCAAACCAATTCTGATAGTCCTCACCACTTTGACACAAAATTAACCCAGAACGAACATCTTTATTGTAAAACTTCATAACTGTAGTTTCTGCATTAACTGTTTCAGATAATTAGACACTGGATATACATCAGACAATGCGGAAGGAAAATAAACCGAAAAAGTGCGAAAGGTTACTAGGAAAAACAAAAATGCCCAGTGCATAAATGCCCCGCCGGGCTGCGGCTGCGGACTGGGAATGCGGCCAGAGGCCTTTATTGAGGCACCGCGGTCTCAATGCCTGGATGGCCGCAGAGATGCCCGGGCCTCGTGGGTCGGAGCCCGGGTCGGCAGAGTGGCCGACGGATCCCGCGACTTGGGCCACGGTCGGCACCACAGAGGCCTCAGGAGAGGACCTGGCAGCGTTGTGGAGAGGTCGGTGCTGCGGCCGACGATGGCACCCTCGGCGGTGAAGCCTCGCGGCAGTGGGGCCTCGGCAAAGCAAAGAATTTCACTGTGCCTTGTCACATGTGATAATAAAGTATTTCATCCATCCAAGAAAGAAAGGTTATTATTTTATGCTATTTCCATCATATTCTGAAGGGAATGAGCACAAAACTGTTCACCGATACTGACGTTACCCATGCCAAATGGGTAATTTCCAAATTTCCTACATACTCAGTTTATGTAGAAACGGAATTAGTCGCTGATTAATATTTGTGATCCCAATTCTTCCAATGCGACAGTTACTGAGACAATCTGAAATCAATGAACACTCTTGGAGCTTTGCAAAGTGTGAGCTCATAATAACAAATACAAAGACGAGGCAACGTAATAATGCGAAGACCATGTGTGAAGTTGGACACTTGAAAGGAATGCACTAAATGAATATCATAAATAAATGAAAGTTGCAAAGCAAATAAATAGCTCGTGAATTCAGTAAATTAAGCAACTGAAATGCTGACAGGAGAATTTGTTTAAGTTTTCCTGCCTTGTAATTCACAGAATCAATTGCACAAAAGGCTGTATGATCCATTGTAACAGTGATGATTCTTTGAAAGAGTTCTCCAATTAGTCCAATGCATATTGACCCAGTAACTATTTCCCCTTTTCAAGCATGTATCCACTGTTTTGCGTTACAATGACTTGATTTATGAAAGCACCATGCTGTCTGGTTCTTTTGACAAATACAATAACTTTTTTCCCCTCCGATTACCTATCTTTCTGCATGAAACAATTCCATTTGTTCACTTTGATGAAAACCACAAATTGCAATTTTTAATAACCTGAATTGAATGAATGCCCTGGCATAGCAAAAAATGTGAAAGAAAGTTAAAATGAGCAAAAACACCAAACATGACGATGCCACATTATGATTTATGAATATCAAAACTGTAGAGAATGGAAAAAAAATGTGGCTTCAAGTAAACTTTAAACAATGCAAGCCATTTCTGTCCAAATTAAAATCAAGGCATGATGCACGTTGAGCAAAAATCCTGAAACCTTCTATCTTCCACAATTATCACAACTAGCATAAAATTGTGATTATAGTGTTCTGAAAATTGGTATTAGCTGACAACTGTATATAATAAGGATTGTTATGGGAGCTGTTAGTACACTAAACAATTATTATACGAGTTTTCTATTTATTTTGCTAGTTATAGATTATGCCCAGATATAGGCTAAAATTCTGCAATTCCAGTCGATAAAACAACAGCTTCAGATGGAACTTTAAGGGGATCAATGAGAGTTTATATTTTGCCCTGTTGCTTACAATCTTAACTTTCATTGCTTTTAAGAGAAAAACGCTAGCCTCTTTCATTTCTGCATTACAGGATGCTATTCCAGTAAATCTCTTCTCAACTGTAGAAAGAGTATAGTACTTACTTAACATTGTACCTAAATTCCACTACCTTTAATATATTGAATATTGCAGGTACATGCTGGATTTGTTTAGCTCAACTAATAATGCTTGTTTAAAGCTCCAAGCGATATTCAAAATAGTTGCTTTCACTTTCTATGATAACAGCCTTAACTTATATGTATTATGCAAAATTCGAAATCAGCAATGCAAGATGACTGTGAAGAAAACATAAAACGGTGGCTTAATCGCAAACATTTTGAACAAGTCCTTTATCCATAACTGGTTTGAACAGTGGTTTCAGCCACACGCCATACCCTTCCGGTCAGAACAGATTAATCTGATGGAATATTTTTCCTGAAATTTTCCTCTAATGTTCTACTTCAAGCTATTAGCTTGTAAAAGATAATTTTAACACTATTAAATAGAAACTGACTATGTGCTACATCCAGGACATTTTGCAAACATTCTTACGACTGTCTTGAACCTTAACTTCAGGCACTATGTAAAGATCTTGAGAACCATTGCTATAAAATTCAACATTTCAAGGCAGTTTTAATCAGAAGGAACAAATCAAAACTTCTTTGCTGAATCTCAATGCACTTAGCTTTGCATTAGAAGTCCTTGTTTGTTGTTACTTCTTATGCCAATTTCCATATATTTCACAGATCAACCAAGATTTAAATATTGCATAAATAGAGCATGGAAAAATTAAAGCACCAAATTCTGAAAGATAAATTCTAAAAAAAAAAAACTTAAAAGTAATAAAATTTGAAAATACAGCTGAACAACAAACCATGCTAACGAACATAAATGATAATTTTCTTCAAAGCTTTTGAACGTCATCAAATCACATCTCCATGGCATGAAAAGTTTTGAAAATTGACACTGGCAAAATCATGCAGTGGTATTGGTCAAGTTTTCTTGGATTGTAGATTGTGGATTGCAAAAATGGTTAAACCCTCTGCTAGCATTTATTTCAAGAGGGCTTGAATACAAAAACAGTGATGTAATGCTGAGGCTCTATAAGGCACTGGTCAGGCCGCATTTGGCGTATTGTGAACGATTTTGGGCACCATATCTGAGGAAGGATGTGGTGGTCCTGGAGAGAGTCCAGAGGAGTTTCATAAGAATGATCCCAGAAATTAGTGGGTTAACTTATGATGAGTGTTTGATGGCACTGGGTCTGTACTCGCTGGAATTTAGAAGAATGAGGGAGGGACCTCATTGAAATGCAACAAATAGTGAAAGGTTTGGATAGAGTGGATGTGGAAAGAATGTTTCCACTAGTGGGAGAGTCTAGGACTAGAGGCCATAGCCTAAGAGTGAGAAGGCGTTCCTTTAGGAAGGAGGCGATGAGGAACTTCTTTAGTCAGAGGGTGGTGAATCTGTGAAATTTTTGATCAGTATGGGTGTCAGGGATTATGGGGAGAAGGCAGGAGAATGGGGTTAGAATGGAGCGATAAATCAGCCATGATTTAATGGCAGAGTAGACTTGATGGGTTGAATGGCCTAATTCTGCTCCTATTACATGTGACCATATGATTAACTAAACACCTTCAAGCACAACTAAGAATTAAGGGTATTTGCCTGTGGAGTGAACAAATTTAAATGATGAAAACTTTTATAATTCCAATCGGCTCTTGAAAAATTGGCATTGGTTATGGTTGATTTTACATTCAAACTAAATGAATGTTTTATTCTCATTTTTTGAGCATTGGCAAAGAGATGCCCCAATTCCAATAAGGTGAAAATCTGTAAAATCATGTTCTGGTCTAGGCTTTACTGTAGTTAATCTGGCACTGAATCTGAGCAAGTTTTTGCAAATGATTTGGGCCTTAGAGCATTCTGATATACTTTTCTATTTCAAATGTACTCAACTCTGTATATGATGCTTTATCTCAAGGGAGAAACAAACACCAAATCACTCAGCAGGACTAACCTGATGCTGGGAGCTGTAGTCAAAAAGACCCACAGCTGCTGCTGCTGCTGAAGAGTCCATGGATACTTGATTGCTTGAATAGTCAAACTGCAAATGATCTAAGCCAACTGTGGCCTCAATGCTGTCTAAATTTTGAGTGTCAGAATTATGAAACTCTTCTCCAGGTGGTTTATTTGCTGTAGCATTGGACAATTGGCCTAAACCTTCTGAAGTGTTCTGGTTTGGACCCAGGCGTTCAGCCATTTCCATGGGAGGCGCTTGATGGCTTCCAAGAGTACGGCTGTGCAGCATAAAGATACAAATATGGGTTTATAGTTTTCTGTTAAATGCAACATACATACTCTTTAAAAAAGGCAATTGATTTTGAATTATTAAGCTAGCTTAAAAAAGAGGGGCTTCTCATCGTGTAATTATTAAAACAATCCTTAATTAACATTACAAATACAAATGGATATTGGACATATATTAAAGAGATTTCTGTACATTTCAAATTAATTGGATAAATCCAAATTGGTAACATAATGATGTGCTTAGCGAAAATAACTTATTTTCAATACCAAATTAATTGACACACCAAACAGGTTAATAAACACTGTGGTTCTTAATACTCGAATGATAACCTCTGTTTATCGTAGGATTCATTAACTAAATATAAAATACACAATTATTGCCAAAAAGGTATCGTACAGTGCCCTCCATGTTTGGGACAAAGATCCATCATTTATTTATTTGCCTCTGTACTCCACAATTTGAGATTTGTAATAGAAAAAAAAAAAATCACATGTAGTTAAAGTGCATATTGTCTGATTTTATTAAAGGCCATTTTTACACATTTTGTTCACCATGTAGAAATAACAGCTTTGTTTATACATAATCCCCCCATTTCAGGGCACCATAATATTTGACACAATAATGTCATGTCAATGAAAGTAGTCATGTTTAGTATTTTGGTGCATATCCTTTGCATGCAATGACTGCTTGAAGTCTGCGATTTATGGACATCACCAGTGCTGGGTGCCTTCTCTGGTGATGCTCTGCCAGGTCCGTATTGCAGCCATCTTTAGCTTATGCTAGTTGTGGGGGCTAGTCCTCTTCAGTTTTCTCTGCGGCATATAAAAGGCATGCTCAATTGGATTCAGATCAGGTGATTGGCTTGGCCACTCATCAATTTACCATTTTGTAACTTTGATAAACTCCTTTGCTGCTTTAGCAGTATGTTTGGGATTGTCTTGCTGTAGAATGAACTGCCAGCCAATGCGTTTTGAGGCATTTGGTTGAAATTGAGCAGATAGGATGTGTCTAAACTCTGTGTCCCCAGAGTCAGAAGTAAACATGGAGAGGCAGCATTTAGTTTTTATGCACCACATATCTGGAACAAACTCCCAGAAAACTGCAGGTCTGCTGCAACTCTCAGCTCTTTTAAATCTAGACTGAAGACTTTTCTGTTTGCCGCTGCCTTTCAGTAAACAATACAATTTATTAATTACCTATACTGCACTGTAACTTCTATTCCTGGTTTTATTCTATTTTAAATATTTTATTTGATTGCTTTTAATTTTGTAATTATTTTATCTGAATAATCTAATAATAGTTTTACATCTAAATGTCATTTTATATGTGTTTCTTTCCAATGCTTTTAATGTTTTATGTAAAGCACTTTGAATTACCTTGTTGTTGAAAGGTGCTATACAAATAAACTTGCCTTGCCTTGCCTAAACACTTCAGAATTCATTATGCTGCTACCGTCCGCAGTTGTATTATCAATGAAGATAAGTGATAAGTGAGCCAGTACCTTCAGCAGCCATACATGCCCAGGCCACAACACCCCCACCACCGTGTTCTGGGGGTGTTGATCTGGGGGTCCTTGTTCACCAGTCAATGAAAGTAAGCATACAGGTACAGCAGGCAGTGAAGAAAGCAAATGGCATGTTGGCCTTCATAACAAGAAGAGTTGAGTATAGGAGCAAAGAGGTCCTTCTGCAGTTGTACAGGGCCCTAGTGAGACCACACCTGTAGTATTGTGTGCATTTTAGGTGCCCTAATTTGAGGAAGGACATTCTTGCTATTACGGGAGTGCAGCATAGGTTTACAAGGTTAATTCCCAGGATGGCAGGACAGTCATATGCTGAGAGAATGGACTGGGCTGGGCGTGTATACTCTGGAATTTAGAAGGATGAGAGGGTATCTTATTGAAACATATAAAATTATTAAGGGTTTGGACACGCTAGAGGCAGGAAACATGTTCCCGATGTTGGGGGAGTCCAGAAGCAGGAGCCACAATTTAAGCCATTTAGAACGGAGATGAGGAAACACTTTTTCACACAGAGAGTTGTGAGTCTGTGGAATTCACTGCCTCAGAGGGCAGTGGAGGCCGGTTCTCTGGATACTTTCAAGAGAGAGCTAGATAGGGCTCATAAAGATAGCAGAGTCAGGGGATATGGGGAGAAGGCAGGAACGGGGTACTGATTGGGGATGATCAGCCATGATCACATTGAATGGTGGTGCTGGCTCAAAGGGCCGAATGGCCTACTCCTGCACCTATTGTCTATTGTATTTCACAGATGCGGTGGTATGCTTTGGATTTTGGGCAGTTCCTTCACTCCTCCATACTTTGCTCTTGCCATCACTCAGATATAAGTTAATTTTCGTCTCATCTGTCCACGATCTTTTTCCAGGACTGCGGTTGCTCTTTTAAGTACTTCTTGGCAAACTGTAACCTGGCCATCCCATTTTTGCGGCTAACCAGTGATTTGCAACTTGCAATGTAGCCTCTGTATTTCTGTTCATGTGGTCATTGACAAATCCACACCTGACTCCTGAAGAGTGTTTCTGATCTGTCGGACAAGTGTTTGGGGATTTTTCTTTATTATGGAGAGAATTCTTCTGTCATCAGCTGTGGAGGTCTTCCTTGGCCTGCCAGACTCTTTGCGATTAGCAAGCTCACCAGTGCTCTCTTTCTTCTTAATGGTGTTCCAAACAGCTGATTTTGGTAAGCCTATGGTTTGGCTGAGGTCACTAACAGTTTTGTTATTGTTTCTCAGTCTCATAATGACTTTTTTGACTTTCATTGGCACACCTTTGGTCCTCATGTTGATAGACAGCAAAAAGTTTCCAAAGATGATGGAAAGACTGGAGAAAAGACTAGGTGCTGAGAGCTCTCTTACACCTGCATTAAGGAGGCAACTAAACGCACCTGAGCAATTACAAACACCTGTGAAGCCATGTCCCAAACATTATGGTGCCCTGAAATGGGGGGGGGGGGGGGGACTATGTATAGACAGCTGTAATTTCTACATGGTGAAACCAAAATGTATAAAAATGGCCTTTAATAAAATCTGACAATGTACACTTTAACCACATGTGATTGCTTTTATTACAAATCTTAAATTGTGGAGTTCAGA
Organism: Amblyraja radiata; assembly: GCF_010909765.2. Taxonomy (NCBI): domain Eukaryota; kingdom Metazoa; phylum Chordata; class Chondrichthyes; order Rajiformes; family Rajidae; genus Amblyraja; species Amblyraja radiata. The sequence goes on from NC_045960.1 coordinate 70,742,456, forward strand.
GACAAATAAGCAAATGATGGGTCTTTGTCCCAAGGACTGTGTGTTCTCCTTTTAAAAACATGCTGGGTCATGTTCTACATACATGCCCTCCAAAACTGCACATCATTATCAAAGCAAAATTACTTCCAAATTATAGATTTTTTTTTTCCAATGGAACATAGGCCATATCCTATTCTGCAGAATATTTTCTCAGAATCGAAAATCGTCCTTTATAAGCGTGGTTGAACTGTTATTCATTGAGAGATACAACTCTTCATTAGCTTCTTTCATTTGTGTCCAAAAATGGGTTTCACTCATATTAAAACGAACCATCAGTTCAAAAATAGTACGTTTTTAACTTAGAAGTGACATCAAGACATTAGGAATGCCTATGAGCTGCCGAAGAGTGAAAGTTGCCTATGAGTGATAGAGCTGCCTAAAAGTATTAAAGTCCTTCATGGTTCACAAGACTTTCCCACCTGTTAGAAAACTGCGCTAGTTGCAACTGTCAGCTAACCACTGCTGATATTACTTCTATTTACCATAGGAGACTGCAGACCTAATAGTTTATTTGCCTTCTACAATGAACTGTGAACTTACATTAATGTCACTGAAGCACAAATTCTAGTTTTCAATTATTTGGGGCAGAGAAGAATAACTGGACATTAGCACATGCTCATTGTGAGCAAATTCAAGGCACTTCTGCATAAGGTCACTTGCACTGCTTAAACTTTTCTTCCAGTTAAAGTGGCAACAACAGAAGCAATTTCATATTCATATCATGAGAAGTCTTATTTTATAAAAATATAATTACATTAAATTAACTACTTTCATAAGTATCAAATACATTTTAATCAGCTAACAACTGTTTATTTTAAAATTAAAAGCCAGGCAGCAACATTTAGAATGATCTCAAAACAGATTGCTGCCAATACACTGGATGAATAAATATTTCCCCTAATTCTTGGTATCAAGGACTTACCATTGAACAAGTATTATCTCACTTAAGTCATAGTACTGACCTCATACATGGTCCTCTTAACTCAAAAGTAAATGGATTAAGCCTATTGGCAAAATCTTTCTTCCAACATCAAATACAGCTCCAAACAATCTGAAAAGTCTATATAATGGCTTCTTCCATATTTTTGATCTTAACATATTAATGATCAGGAAGTTCTCTTTTCCAGGTGAACTATAACAACAATTGAGCCCAGCTACTTCTATCCTTAGATTGTTCAATTCAAACTTTCAAAAAAATTGCTTGCTGCATTTTTGACCGCCCCACCCACCCCTCTAAGTCTATTGGAAATTTGGATATTTCTAATCACAGGAAAGGCAGCAAAACACATGGAACTTTTCTCCCAACAAAACTTTCAAAATCCTGATGGCTGAACAATTGCAGGAAGTACTTATCTACGGGTACGTGTAGTGAATGGAACAGAATGCCCCGGGGTAATAAAAATTATGAAAGAAAACTTAAATGAGCAAATACACCAAATATGACTGCCACATTATGATTTAAGAATGTAAAAATTGCACTGTAAAGAATGAAAAAAATGTGGCTTCAAGTAAACCTTAAACAATGCAAGCCATTTCTCTGTCCAAATTAAAATCAAGGCATGATACAAGTTTGCAAAAAAAGATGTAACCATTCATCTTCCAAAATTATCTAGCATAAAATTGCGATTATAAAGTGTTTCTAAAAATTGGTATTAGCTGACAACAGTATATATTGTTAAGGCAACTGTTAGTACACTGAATGATTATTGTGACACAAGTTTTCTATTTATTTTGCCAGTTCTTGAATATGCCTATATAGGATAGCGCATAGCAATGCCAAAAGTAGATAAAACTTAAGGGAGCAACAAGAATTTATATTTTGCCCTGTTGCTTACATTTGGAAACAAGGAATTTCAATTCATCCTTATACAATACATATGCCTGGTCTGCTCAAACCTGCATTGCTAAAAGACTTGGAACCAGACTATCTGATCACTTTACTATATGCAACACTTTAAGAAAATAAATTTGACAGCTTAAAAACCTTTACAGAATTTTTGAATACCAAAATTAGACACTTACTTGAAGTCTTTGCAGTCTGTATCTATTCCATTCTGCAAAACTAGCCCATTAGCTTTGGAAATATCATCTCCTTGTTTCAGATCTCTATTTTTATCTTCCTCGAATGGTGATGATTTCCCTTTCTGATCAGCCTTGTCATTCTCATCAGGCTCTGTGTCTCCAGCACCCTAATGAAACAAATCCACTAAGGCAGGTATACTACAGAGGCAAACTGTTCAGTGTCCTCATCAATAGTTTACATCAGGATATTTTCATGCAGAACCTTGCCAAATATTTAAAATGCCCTGGAGGACATTTATAAACCTTTCAAGGTAAAAGTTGTATTTCCTCCAAAATATTAAATGTCATAAAGACAAGGTAAGCCCCTGGTTCAATCTCCAGTCTATGTTAATCCAACAGATCTCAGCTGAATAGTGGCAAGGCTGCTAAGATTGACTTCAATGATCTTTGTTTAAAATTTGCTCTGGCACCAAATCATAATCCAGCAATCTTTCCAGGAAATCTGTATAGGATATGAAAGAAGTTAAGGCTAGCTCTATTTTCTCTCCATAAAATATACTCCAATTAGAGCTTCATTATCTTTCATCAATCATCTTCAAAAATGTTTCACCTTATAAATGTTTTACCTTATAGGTAAGATTCATTTGTTTAATGTTTCGTCTTGTCCCTAAACTCATGATTTTGAACTTATCCTTACATTGTTTTAATAATAATAATAATAAATACTTTATTGATCCCCTCAGGGAAATTCAGATGTCCAGAAGCCCCCAACTAACAAACCCACAGATTCAAAACGAACGCAGCCAGAAAATACATAGAATACAATGTGGACACTACCTGAGAGCAATAAATACTTAAAAAGACCAATTAAATACTTAAAAAGACCAATTAAATACTTAAAAAGACAGTTAAAAATTAAAAATTGCAAAATGCATCCCCCTACAACCGAATTATAAAATCTAATGGCTGCAGGGGTGAAGGATCTCCTGAACCGCTCTGTTCTACAGGGCAGGGAGAGGAGCCGGTTGTTGTTCCGAGTGCTCTTTTGACTCTCCAGAATTGCATGGAGGGGATGCCCGGGGTTTTTCAGGATGACCTGCACCTTGTGCCTCATACGCCTCTCAAGCACATCCATCCCAGAGTCTACTCTCCCCTCCAGCACTGAGCTAGCTCGTTTAACCAGTCTGTCCAGCTTCTTGTTGTTTTTTGCACTAATGCTGTTGCCCCAGCAGACAACAGCGTAGAAAATAACACTTGCAACCACAGTGTTGTAAAACATGTGCAGCATATCATTACACACATTGTTTTGTAGCTCAGTTTGGTACTTTGTATATTTAGTTTATGCTCAACATTTCTTTCACAAGTTCATAAGTTATAGGAACAGAATTGGGACATTCGGCCCCATCAAGTCTACTCTGCCATTCAATCATGGCATATTTCTTTATATAACAATCTACAAAGAAATCGAGAGAAATTGCAGTGATTTTACAGTTAGCTGAAACAAAATCGTGCACACTTAGAAAGAAGTAGAAAGAGCCAGTGTGGTAGGATACGTTAACTGTTTTTTCTTTAATTTCTAATATCAATCATTATTATGCTTTACTCAAAGTATATTAACTTTATATTTAGAGCGTTTGGCTTTGGCAAAAATCATGCCCCAAAGGTTCATGCATTTCACTTTAGATAGATGCTAATTTTCCATGAGTGATCTGAACTGTGGATGTCACCATTCAATGGCAATGGGCTGATTTTGAATTATTTTGCACCCACAAATCTTACAGGCATTTCCAGCAAGTCACTACACAGCAACACAGGAACATAGGCAAAGATCTGCTCCCTGATCAACAGCCAACTGCAATAACCATTATTCCCAAGCTGCAATAAGTAGGAGCAGTCATCAGCCAGATACAAACAGTTTAAAGTACGAGGAAAATGATGACAAGGAGACCATTACATCAAATCACTGGTATACTTTGATATTTGGAAGCACATACCTACATTTCCAGTAATTGTTTAAAAGCAGGAAACCCAAAGGTAATAAAATTGTATGTCAAATATCACCTCAATTTAAATTATAGGAACTTACAAAGCAGATAGAGGTCAAACTAATGTGCAACGTACATTTCAGGCTAATATCAGATAATCAACATTAAAGTGGATTTCCAAGTGGAGGAATGGAAAATGTCTGGATACACTAAAAAAAACGATGAAATATGCCAGAATGGTGCACCTGAATGGCTGAAATTACTTGAATAATCTTAATTTATGAATTACTCTTTCAGGAATACTGCCCTCTAGAGTAAATTAATAAATTACTTTCATTGAATTGAATAGCAAATGACTAATGAAAGGTTTTTGCACTAAAATGAAAAGACCAAGGGAAAATGGAGATGATTAGATCAAAGCATACAATGTTTCGTAATACCAAGTGGATTTTCACCAGATTCTTGCCACAAAATTAAACAGCATTTGGTTTAACCATTGCTGCAAATAATTGATCATTCTATGTTGTTTGTTTGTTTTTTGTTCATTTGTGCACCACAAGTACCCACTGTAAGTTAGCCAATTCTTTCTTAAAATAAATATTCACCTTATATTTGATAGCCACACTCTACCTCCACACTGAGAATTAGTTAATTATACTGCAATACTACCAGGTTTACATTTATACCAGCCCCCTAAAGGAACTCAACAAAGAACAATTAACTATCTTTACTGTTACATTTTTCCACTGAGTTCCATCTTATATTTTAAGACTTGTTTGAAAAGTTCCAAAACAAACGTGTAAAGTTTAGTATTTTCTTCTGTACATTGAAAATAGAGGAAAGTTTTCTCAAAATTTCTCAATAAGTGCACTTTTTTAATGATATATACAAAAAACCCATAAAAATATGAAAGAATGTTACAGTGAAGCTAATGTGAGATCTCATAGGCTCACTGGGTCAAAGGGCCTCCTTCCATGGTGTAAGGAAATATAAAATAGGTTAAATTAATTTATGCCACTACATATAAAATACATTGCTGAGCAACAGTCATTCACTGTATAGTTTAGTTTAGTTTACAGCACGGAAACAGGCCCTTCAGCCCACCGAGTCCGCATCGACCAACGATCCCTGCAAATTAACACTATCCGATACACTCTAGGGACAATTTTATATTTATACCAAGCCAATTAATCTACAAACCTGTATGTCTTTGGAGTGTGAGAGGAAACCGAAGATCTTGGAGGAAGCCCATGCAGTCACAGGGAGAACGTACAGACAGAACCTGTAGTCAGGATTGAACCCAGATCTCTGGCGCTGCAAGCGCTGTAAGGCAGTAACTCTACAGCGGTGCTACTATGTCGTATCTCACATTCCAAATGTTTTAGTCTTGAATTATAAATTTCCTTCCTATCTCTCAGAATATCTTATTTTCCAATATAAAAAATATCTAACTACCTTATCTTTCTGTTATAAACTGTTTGCCACATGTGTAAATTATGTCTGGGAAGACCTGTTCATCTCTTAAAGTACCATGAATCTTATCCAAGATGCATAACACAGCCCTAAATTTCTATCATGCCATAAACCATAATATATCTAAAGTCCCACCCAGAAATTGTGTCAATGTTCAATACCGGTGAACAATGAGATATTAGGGCAAATGAGAAGTACTTGGACAAAGCAGCTTAAGGGCTGCTGCATATAAGGAAGGGAGGCAGTTAAGCCAAGAGAGGAGTTGGAATTATAGGAACAAAATGCAACCAGTTGAAAACTTGACTTCCAATGAGAAGACGAATTAAAGAGAATGGTGTCTTTTCCTCCTGTTTTGTTTCAGCTTTCATAATAATCGCAGCTAACAAAACCAATACAAGCATAGATGACCAAAACACAACCACATGTGGCTGAAGTCTTGATACAGGCAAGATAAACTATTAATTAACTAGGCCACTGAAGACTATCAATTTGCAACTAACAAAGAATAGGAAGAGGCAAGGTAATACTGTAAATGACTTGGATAGACCTGGGCAGTTGATTGGTGAGTAGAAAAGACATTGAAGAGGACAATACTTAAATGGAGATGTTGCAAGAAGATGGAAGAGACAATGTGACCACAGCATCAGAGGCAGTTTGTATGGTTGGTGCTTGATATTACAGCCAAATAGGAAATGAACAGATACATGGACAAGCAAATTGTTTAATCAGTAATTAAGTCAGTGGCAGTACATTACGAGAATTGGAAAAAGCTTGGAGTGGCACCTTTATGTGTTACCAGATTGGCTAGATCAGACGTCAGTGCTCTTAGGATCTACTGCCGGTAAAGAGACATCAATGCCAGGAGACCAACATGGGAGATGCTGATGGGGCAGGAGAAAACTATTCAAAAAACCAAAAAAGCGAAAGATAATATGCCCACGAGGAGGAATGTGGAGCTCAACATTTCTCGTGCACAAGGAGTTAATTTCTAACCAATGAATCAAATTAAATTACTGAGATTTCATTAGTAATCCCCACAGACTTGGACATGGTTCTGTTGCTTATGACAAAGAAAACAATCTACACTGCATACTTCAATAATTTAGAAACATAGAAAATAGGTGCAGGATTAGGCCATTCGGCTGAGCAAGCACTGCCATTCAATATGACCATGGCTGATTACCCAGAATCAGTAACTGGTTCCTGCTTTTTCCCCCATATCCCCCCCTTGATTCTGTTAGCCCGAAGAGCTATATTTAACTCTCTCTTGAATACATCCAGTGAATTGGCCTCCACTGCCTTCTCTGGGAGAGAATTCCACAGATTCACAACTCTCTGGCTGAAAATGTTTTTCCTTATCTCAGTCCTAAATGGCCTACCCCTTATTCTTAAACTGTGAGCCCTGGTTCTGGACTCCCCCAACATGGGGAACATCTTTCCTGCATCTAGCCTGTCCAACTCCTTTTAAGAATTGTATATGTTTCTATAAGATCCCCTCTCACCCGTCTAAATTCCAGTGAATATAAGCCCTGTTGATCCATTCTTTCATCATAGTCCCACCATCCCGGGATTTAACTTGGTGAACCTATGCTGCACTCCCTCAATAGCAAGAATGTCGTTCCTCAAATTAGGAGACCAAAATTGCACACAATACTCCAGGTGCAGTCTCACTAGGGCCCTGTACAACTGCAGTAGGACCTCCTTGCTCCTATACTCAAATCCTCTCGCATTGAAGGCCAACATGCCATTAGCTTTCTTCGCTGCCTGCTGTACCTACATGCTTACTTTCAGTGACCGATGTACAAGGACACCCAGGTCTCGTAGCACCCCCGCTTTTCCTAGACTGACACCATTCATATAATCACAAAAAGCTGGAATAGCTCAGCGGGACAGGCAGCATTTCTGGAGAGAAGGAATGGGTGATGTTTCAGGGCGAGACCCTTCTTCTGACTGCAGTCTGAAGAAGGATCTCGACCAGAAACATCACCCATTCCTGCTCTCCAGACATGCTGCCTGTCCCGCTGAGTAACTCCAGCTTTTTGTGTCTATCTTCGGTTTAAACCTGCATCTGTAATTCCTTCTTACACCATTCAGATAATCTGCCTTCTTGTTCTTGCCACAAGTGGATAACCACACGTTTATACTGCACATGCCATGCATCTGCCCACCTACCCAACCTATCCAAGTCACCCTGCAGCCTCATGGCATCCTCCTCACAGCTCACACTGCCACCCAGCTTTGTGTCATTTTCTCTTTTTAAAAAGCAACCACACACACACACACACATGTAGTTGAATTCTAAATTTCTACTTATGCTGATTTTAATTTAACAAATTATATAGTCCAGTAGCAATAAATGTGAAATAATTAATCAAGTGCAAAGTTTCATTGTGATTGAAATGGAACAAAGTTGAAAATTATGAACCAATGAAAAACCTGAGCGAGTTGGAATACTCATCTCACTTTTGGAGGATCCATGAATGTTTTTGTTTCTTTTAGATCTAACAAGATAAAGGGATGGTTCAACAGAGGTGTGAGAAATTATAAGATGAAATTGACAGCTGATTTGTTTTTATATACATAGGCCCTCATTGACTGATAACGGATTTCAGTTATAGCGGACTGAACTACCGATAGCTGTCCACGCCACACCTGGCTCACGCAACCTCACACGATAGAGCCTGCGCCGCCTCCCCAGCATCTTCCAGCACCTGCTGCCCCCGCGCCGTCTCCGGCTTGCAGGCTTGACCTTCTGCAACCACCAACGGCCTACACAGCTTCCTTAGCTGCTGCAAGGCTGTGCCTGCCGCTGCTGACTCTCACCTGCACTCCGGCTGCCCGCAGGCCACCACCATTGACTTCATCAATCCTTGCCTCTCCCCCAGCTGGGGTCATCAACTCTCCTCAATTCCAGGCCCAGTTCCAGACCAAGAGTCTGAAGAAGGGTCATCCCAAAACGTCACCTATCCATGTTCTCCAGAGATGCTGCCCGACCCGCTGAGTTACTCCAGCACTTTGTGTCCTTTTGTGTATTAACCAGCTACTACAGTAGTTTGTTTCTTCTACATGTACAATACCTTCTCATTTAGAGCGGACAATCGGCAATAACTGACAGCATTTCCCCTATCATGGTCTGCTATAACGAGGGTTTACTGTATACGACTCTTGGCTGTTGTTGCTATCTAAGAGGACAATGCATACTTGTTAATGACCCCTTGTCTGCCTGTGAGCGCAAATAGAGGGAGATGATTGAGGATAGTCGAGTTGGGGAAAAGTGTTGGAATTGAGAGATGCAACTGGATATGGAACTGCTGTAAAACTGAGAGCTTCTGTGAAGTTAAAACAACAGTTTAGCCTGTTACTTTAATTGTAGATCCCACTTCAACTACTCTGCCTTTTGCCTCCTGCGTTGTTCCTATATAAATTTAAGAAACACCATTTTATATACCCAACTTTCCTCTGTGTCATAACCAGCCAATTCTGATGCAAGGTCACCCACAGTGCCCTCCATAATGTTTGGGACAAAGACCCGTCATTTATTTATTTGTGTCTGTACTCCACAATTTAAGATTTGTAATAGAAAAAAAAAATCACATGTAGTTAAAGTGCACATTGTCAAATAAAGGCCATTTTTATACATTTTGGTTTCACCATGTATAAATTACAGCAGTGTTTATACGTAGTCCCCCCATTTCAGGGCACCACAATGTTTGGGACACAGCAATGTCATGTAAATGAAAGTAGTCATGTTTAGTATTTTGTTGCATATCCTTTGCATGCAATGACTGCTTGAAGTCTGCGATTCATGGACATCACCAGTTGCTGGGTGTCTTCTCTGATGATGCTCTGCCAGGCCTGTATTACAGCCATCTATAGCTTATGCTTGTTATGGGGGCTAGTACCCTTCAGTTTTCTCTTCAGCATATAAAATACATGCTTAATTGGGTTTAGATCGGATGATTGATGTGACCGCTCAAGAATTGACCATATTTTAGCTTTGAAAAACTCCTTTGTTGCTTTAGCAGTATGTTTGAGATCATTGTCTTGCTGTAGAATGAACCGCTGGCCAATGAGTTTTGAGACATTTGTTTGAACTTCTATACACTTCAGAATTCATTATGCTACTAACATCAGCAATTGTATCATCAATGAAGATAAGTGAGCCAGTACCTTCAGCAGCCATACATGCCCAGGCCATAACCCACCCACCATCGTACAATACAATACAATACAATTTATTTGTTGTAATTTGAACCCAGAGGTTCAAACGAAATTTGGTTTCTGCAGTCATACAAACAAGAAGAACCAAGACACAACACAATTTACACGAACATCCATCACAGTGAATCTCCTCCTCACTGTGATGGAAGGCAAAGTCTTATCTCTCCCCTGCACTCCTCGTTCTCCTCCCGATGTCAGAGTCAAAGCCCCCGGTGGGCGATGGTAAATAAGTCCCGCGGCAATTATAAAGCCGCGCCGGGCGATGCAAGGCCGCGCTCCGGGTCTTGGTGTTGGAGCCCCCGGCGTGCGCTAACAAGTCCTGCGGCCATTTAAAGCCGCGACGGGCGATGTAAGGCCCCGCTCCAGGTCATCCTCAACCCCGCAACTCGGGTGGGAGAAGTCGCCGTTGCGGAAGCCCCGAAAAGCGGTCTCCCAGCAGGGACCCGCGGGCTCCCGAATCTCCTGGGTCGGGCAGCAGCAGCGCGCCACTACCGCTCCGAACTCGGCCAGCTCCGCGATGGTGGGTAAGTCCGCAGCTCCGCGACTGGAGCCCCAGGTCGTTCTGGTTGGAGGCTGCTCCACGGTGCTCGGCCCCAACGACAACGGAGACCCGACAGAGAAAAGGTCGGGTTCTCCGTGCAGGAGAAAGATTTTAAAAAGTTTCCCCACCCCCCTGCCCCACCCAGTTAAAAAAAAAAAAAAAAACTACATACAAACGAGACCAAAAAAAAAAAAAAAACGACAGACGAACTGCAGAGGCCGCTGCGACGTGAGCCGCGCCGCCCACCCAGATTGGTGTTTCACAGATGAGGTCGTATGCTTTGCATCTTGGGTAGTTCCTTCTCTCCTCCATACTTTGCTCTTGCCATCACTCTGATACAAGATAATCTTCATCTCATCTGTCCACAAGAACTTTTTCCAGAACAGTGGTTGTTCTTTTAAGTACTTCTTGGCAAACTGTAACCTGGCCATCCTATTTTTGCAGCTAACCAGTGGTTTGCATCTTGCAGTGTAGCCTCTGTATTTCTGTTCATGAAGTCTTCTGCGGACAGTGGTCATTGATAAATCCATACCTGACTCCTGAAGAGTGTTTCTGATCTGTCGGACAGGTGTTTGAGGATTTTTCATTATTATGGAGAGAATCCTTCTGTCATCGGCTGTGGAGATCTTCCTTGGCCTGCCAGTCCCTTTGCGATTAGTAAGCTCACCAGTACTCTTTCTTCTTAATGATTTTCCAAACAGTTAATTTTGGAAGGCCTAAGGTTTGGCTGATGTATCTAACAGTTTTATTCTTGTTTTTCATTCTCATAATAGCTTCTTTGACTTTCATTGGCACAACTTTGGTCCTCATGTTGATAAACAGCAACAAAGGTTTCCAAATGTGATGGAAAGACTGGAGGACCACTAGGTGCTGAGAGCTCTCTTGCACCTGCATTAAGGAGGCAATTAAACACACCTGAGCAATTACAAACGCCTGTGAAGCCATGCGTCCCAAACATTATGGTGCCCTGAAATGGTGGGACTATGTATAAACACAGCTGTAATTTCTACATGGTGAAACCAAAATGTATAATAATGGCCTTTATTAAAATCTAACAATGTGCACCAATGTGCATGGGATTGTTTTCTATTACAAATCTTAAATTGTGGAGTTCAGAGGCAAATAAATAAATGATGGGTCTTTGTCCCAAACATTATGGAGTTCACTGTATCTTCATTGATGATACAACTGCTGATGGTAGTAGCATAATGAATTCTGAAGTGTATAAACACATCCTATCTGCTCAAGTTCAAAGAAATGCCTCAAAACTCATTGGCCAGCAGTTCATTCTAAAGCAAGACAACAATCCCAAACATACTGCTAAAGCAACAATGGAGTTTTTCAAAGTTAGAAAATAGTAAATTCTTGAGTGGCCATGTCAATCACCCGATCCGAACCCAATTGAGCATGGCTTTTATATGCTGAAGAGAAAACTAAAGGGGACTAGCCCCCAAAACAAGCATAATCTAAAGATAGCTGCAATACCGGCCTGGCAGAGCATCACCAGAGAAGATACCCAGCAACTGGTGATGTCCATGAATCGCAGACTTCAAGCAGTCATTGCATGCAAAGGATAGGCAACAAAATACTAAATATGACTACCTTCATTTACATGACATTGCTGTGTCCCAAACATTATGGTGCCCTGAAATGAGGGGAATATGTATAAACACTGCTGTAATTTGAACATGGTTAAACCAAAATGTATAAAAATGACCTTTATTAAAATCTGACAATGTGCACTTTAATCACATATGATTTACTTTATTACAAATCTCAAATTGTGCAGTACAGGGGCAAATAAATAAATGATGGGTCTTTGTCCCAAACATTATGGAGGACACTCTACCTGTAACATTAAATCAGATTCTATCTCGCTGTACAGATAATTTATCTGCTGTGGATTTGTGGCATTCTTCATGTTTAGATTTTCAGCAACTATTGCTTCAGCATTTCATAGTGCTAACATTACATTTTATTCCTTCTCTACAGTTTCCATTCACCTCCCGCTATTTACAGCTTTCTAGACTGATCTGTTTTGATGAACACGCTTTCATCACTTTCTCTGAAATGGCATTAACACCATGTGTTTCTTGGGTAATCTTGGTCTCTAACCTATTGCAGACATTTTATTTGGATCTCGCCCTTTATTTGGATCTCGTCTGCAGGAACTGTTGGAATTAGTGACTAGAGAAGGATGTTTATGATGGGGACTGCAGAACTTCAATCTTGCCAAAGATAACAATAAATAGACAATAGGTGCAGGAGTAGGCCATTCGGCCCTTCGAGCCAGCACCGCCATTCAATGTTATCATGGCTGATCATCCACAATCAGTACCCTGTTCCTGCCTTCTCCCCATATCCCCCGACTCCTCTATCTTTAAGAGCCCTATCTAGCTCTCTCTTGAAAGTATCCAGAGAACCGGCCTCCACCTGAGGCAGAGAATTCCACAGACTCACAATTCTCTGTGAGAAAAAGTGTTTCCTCGTCTCCGTTCTAAATGGCTTACCCCTTATTCTTAAACTGTGGCCCCTGGTTCTGGACTCCCCCAACATGTTTCCTGCCTCTAGCGTGTCCAAACCCTTAATAATCTTATATGTTTCAATAAGATTTCCTCTCATCCTTCTAAACTCCAGAATATACAAGCCCAGCCGCTCCATTCTCTCAGCATATGACAGTCCCGCCATCCTGGGAATTAACCTAGTAAACCTACGCTGCACTCCCTCAATAGCAAGAATGTCCTTCCTCAAATTAGGGGACCAAAACTGCACACAATACTCCAGGTGTGGTCTCACTAGGCCCCTATACAACTGCAGAAGGACCTCTTTGCTCCTATAATCAACTCCTCTTGTTATAAAGGCCAACATGCCATTCGCTTTCTTCACTACCTGCTGTACCTGCATGATTACTTTCATTGACTGATGAACAAGGACCCCCAGATCCCGTTGTACTTCCCCTTTTCCCAACTTGACACCTTTTAGATAGTAATCTGCCTTCCTGTTTTTGCTACCAAAGTGGATAGCCTCACATTTATCCACATTAAACTGCATTTGCCATGCATCTGCCCACTCACCCAACCTGTCCAAGTCACACTGCATTCTCATAGCATCCTCCTCGCTGTACACACTACCACCCAGCTTTATGTCATCTGCAAATTTGATAATGTTACTTTGCATCCCTTCATCTAAATCATTGATGTATATTGTAAATAGCTGCCGTCCCAGGACCGAGCCTTGCGGTACCCCCACTTAACAACATTTGAGATTGAGTGTTAGACATGCAGTCTAATAGCAAAATGAAAAGCAATCCAGGAGGGGTGATAGAAATGTTGTGCTGAGTACCTGTGCATTTGAAAGCTGATCAGCCAGAACATGCACGAAAATAAAACGTCCAGTGACTTCAATGGAGACGATGCAAGTGAGTGGAGAGAAAGCTTGACTGAATTTGCATGGAATCACTGCATGCAAAACCACTCTGCGTAATAACAGAATAAAGAGGATGCGGTAGGAAAATGAAACTGTCAATCACACTGATTACTATGAGGAGGTCAGAAGATGAGCAGGGCCAAAGCACTACAGTAACTTCAAGCTCTTGCATCATTTGAATATTTCTTATCAAATTCAAATATCTTATCAATCATAGTCGAAAGCACTGATTTTGGTCTTGCTAATAAGACCACAGATATCAAGAATAACGTTAAATTACTGCTCACAATTTAATTCTGGATAATAGTATACCGAAGGCTGGAGATTAGATCATTTAAATTTAAGTAAAGTGAAATACTTAACTTTATTAAGTCAATATTATTTGTGGGCTGTTTACTTACAAATGGTCCTTTTCTAAAACGAGTATCCAGTTTATCCCCAGGTGAAGATCTCAAGACGTACTCCACCATGCTTACTCCTAAGCCGCCACTTTCAGAACGGGGAGATAGAACAGAGCCAACTTCACTGTTTACATGAAATCCTTGACCAGGCCTTCTTTGAACCATGATTGGCTGAGACACAGTATGGTCTGGATAAAATAAATGTAAACGTAAAATACATTTTTGTTTGCTAGGAACAGAATTTTACAATTTCTGCAAGAAGCTAACATAAGCTGGAAAAAAAAAATCATACATTGTGATCCTATGAAGGAAAATAACAGACCAATAAAGTTTGTCAGAAAATCTACTTAAATGCACTAAATTATTTTATTCTCCTTGACAGTGACAAAAATGCTGAACAGAGGGTCAGAATATATAGTGAATGGAAATAAAATTCAAGACAACTAATGAGTAGAAAACGATGATTAAGAAATACTTTCTGTTCCTATATCTCCTCCCTCATCCTAACACCCCAGCAGTCCTTTTGGGTGAGACAGAGGTTCACATGCATCTCCTTTAACCGTATCAACTGTAGATGATGTTCCAATGTGGCTCCCTTTACATTGGCAGGACCAAGCTTCGGCATAAACTCTCCAACAGTTTCACTGAACAGTTGCACTCGGTCCACCAAGGACCGTTGGATCTCCCAGTTGCTAACCATGTTAACTCTTCCCGTTACCATACTGACCTTTCTGTCCTGGGCCTCCTCCATTGTGAGAGGGAGGCCACACGCAACCTGGAAGAACAGCACCTCATATTCTGCTTTGGTAATGAACAACCCAATGATATGAACACTGAATTCTCCAATATCAAATAATATCATAAGCTTTTCCCCACCCCTCTACGTACACATTTCTCTCACTGTATCCCACAACCCCGTCACCCAGAACCTTGTCTCTCCTTTGTACTCTCATCACCCAATCCCAAGTTGAGTTGTAAGCTACCCAAGTGGAATATAAAGTGCTGGTCCTTCAGCTTATTGGATATCCCATTTGCTAACCATTTTAACACCCCTTCACATACTGACCTTTCTGTCCTGGGTCTCTTACATTGCCAGAGTGAAGCCATGCACAAACTGATGCAACAGAATCTCATATTTCGCTGAGGTAGCTTACAATCCAATGACCATTTATGAACATTGAATTCTCCAAATTAGATAGCTAACTAACCCCCGCCCCCTCCCCATCATGCCGCACCTGGACTCGCATCAATTTCTCCCTCCCGACGAAATTCCTTCCCGACTTCACAAATCTTCTATTCTTATCTCACACCTTTTTTTCCTCATCTCTGGCCATTGTCCAACCATCTGCCTGTCAAAACACTCTTCACCTATAATCTACCTTTCACTTGCCAAGTTTTGTCCTGCCCCATCTCTCTTCCAGCTTTCTTCCTTCCCCACCACAATCATTCTGGAGAAGAGTCCCGACTCAAAACACCACTTGTCCATGTTCTCCAGAGATGTTGCCTGACCCACTGAGTTACTCCAGCATTGTCTTTTTATGTAAACTAGCATCTGCAGTTCTAGGTTTCTACACTTTGCGCTATTCAGTGTAATGTTGGAAATGGATGAATCTAAGAATCTGAAATACAAAATCTGCTGGAAATTGGGCTTTGAGTAAAAAAGAATCAGCATTTTCTATGCAACGATTAATTGTCACAGCATTTTTTTCTGCCAAAGAAAGATGTGAGAAAATAACAAGATTGTCAAATTCAGGCCGAGTTGTTTTTGGGATCAAAGAAAAATCCCTCATGGTAGTAATCAAAAGGTGTTAACAGACACAAAAGGTGCAAGAGTTAAGAGTAAACAGCATTAACAGAGTAAACAGTATGTATTATGGAAAGAACAATCCTGAGTCTCTAATTTGTTATTTTACATTCCATGATTATGTTATGGAGAAACAAAGATTCATTGAAATGCAGACTAAATGCTGGAGTAACTCAGCAGATCAGGCAGCATTTCTGGAGAACATGGAGAGGCAATGTTTTGGGTCAGGGCCCTTCTGCAGTCTGCTTGCAGTAGGGGGACGGGGACGGGGACAGGGGGGGAAGAAAGTCCCCAGACTATCCATATTCTCCAGAGATGCTGCCTGGCCCTTTGAGTCACTCCAATACTTTGTGTCTTTGTGTAAATCAGCATTGGCAGTTTGTTGTGTCTTCATTGAAAAGCAAAGTCTTTAAAAGGTTTATTACTTGAATTCATTGGTATTTCAAACAAACACATAAGAAGATTCTTAAGTATATGTGGGAGGCATTAAAGTAAACAATACCAAACACAAAAAAAAGGTAAAGGAAAGATAGAGAAGAATTATTGCAGGAAGTTTAAGAATAGCACAATTAGATTGTACCAATAGCACAATTATGCTGATTATGCAAGGTTATTAGTTCATTATAATAGAACTGTGGTTGAATTCATTTTCTGAAATGTCATCACAAGGAATTGGAGAATATTCCTTGAAACAAAAATGTTTAATGCCATTAAGCAAATGCTACTTAACACAACATTATATTCCATCCACCATTGTAGTTTCAAGGACATTTCAACATAACATTTCATAACATTTTCATATAGTCACATACAATCCTGAACACAATTAACTCTATCAGTTCTACAATGGGGTGGGAGACTGCAACCTGGCAATCAACCTGGTATGCAGTCAAATAAGATCAAATAGAACAAGTTGTCCTACAACTTTAGGCTGTGCACGCCATACGCAAGAAGAATAAGTTCTACAATGCAGATGAGATGTTGCAAACTTGCATCCATTATTCATCGCAGTAAGCTCTTGATTTCAACCAAGCTTCTGCAGAATACCAAGTTGAAACGAGATGAGACACTTTACCCGAGAAGATGTTGATGACATTATCATGAGAAATTATTGGCGATTTAAATAAAGGTGTCTGAAGAAGATAAAAAAAGAGTCTGAAGAAGGGTCCTGACCAAAAACAAATATGAATAGGCTGGGGACTTCTCCTCCAGCTTTCTCTCCCCCCTCCCCCTCTCTGTCCCCCCCTCCTGCAAACAGTCTGAAGAAAGGCCCTGACCTAAAACATCACCTCTCCATGTTCCCCAGAGATGCTGCCTGGCCTGCTGAGTTACCCCAGCACTTTGTCTCTTTTTGTAAACATACATCTGGAGTTCCTCGTTTCTAAATAAAGGCAATGATGTACTGCACAAGCAAGTATGAGACGTTGCATTTTGGGAGGTTTTCTTGTTTGACCTCACCCTGACAGTGGAGAAGGCCAAGCACAAACATGTCAATGTCAGTGTGGGAAATGGATAGGGAGTTAAAACAGCTTGCAACCAGGATGTCCATTGTGGACAGAGCAAATGGGCTCTGCAAAAGTTTCTCTCCTCAAAAGAAACCCCAAGAGATTATAGCTAATTATTTTTGTCAAGATTTCTAAGCAATCTACGCTTGCAAATGCTAATTTGGCATGTCTGTCAAAAACATTGTCCTGTGTTTGCCACTTCAATAGCAATGTGAAATATCAAGGTAAAATATTCAAATCTAAGTTTACAGCACATTCCATATAAAGTTGCACACCTGTTTTTCTCCATGTAAGGTGCAATTTCGTTTTAGGTGAGCATATTTATGTTCACCTGAAATTGTATTCACAAAATCACAGCAATTAAACAATAATTTTGTTTTCTATGCTCAATTTCAACGACATTTTACTAAAAGTGGAAACCATATTTTACACAAAACAGGAAAAATATTGTCAGTGAGACTTACGAGATGCTCCCCATGCAGTGTCCCTCCACTCATCTCCTAGGAAAATCCCCTTTTGGCCATCTTTTGCTGAATCATCTGATTCCCAGAATTTCTTAGCAGGTAAAAGCTAAAAATAAGCAAACAGTAAATATGTGACAACTATTTTAAATAGTTAAATTTAGAGAAACATCTATATTTTAATGTAGAAGCAAACTGGTAATCTCATGGAAAGAGAAAAGCACAACATTTTCATTTATTTTCTATTTCAATAATAATAACTGGGGACTTTTGCAAACGTCAGCAAACCATATTTACACAAAGCGAACTGGTTTTGACACAGGATATCAGCTACTTTTAGAGATACATATGCTGTTCACTTCATTTATTTTCAAACTGATGAGTTTGAATTCGACCATCAATTGCACATTGAACAGTTGCAAACTGCAACGGTTTAAATCAAAATGCCATTCCATATTTGCTTCAAGCTTCTACAACAGGCTAACAAGAGACAGGAACATACAAAATACAAGCAGAAGAAAGTTATCTAGTCTTCCCTGCCTGCTTTGTCAATCAAAAAACCACATGAGCCAAACCACGAACTGATCCACAAGGTTGTAGGTTCAAGTCCCACATCAAGAAGCTAGTGCACGTAAGGCTGACATTAATGAAATGTTACCATGGTAATGCTGACTTTCTGATGAGTCATTAAACCCAAGATCATTTCATATGTGAATATATGTATGCACCTGAAAGCATTTTAATGTTATTGGCATTATGAGGACTATGCTGTGCAAAAATACTCTGGTCCAAAATCTGAAGCCACGCCTGGCTGCATGAAGTCAGGTGGACAATGGCATGAGCTCTTTTAAGCAAAATCATTTGTCCAAGTTGAGCACCTGCATTATTTCTCAGACTATCTGGAAAGCCATTTAAAAGGGGCCAATAAATACAGCCACCATTATTATTTGTTCTCCAGAAGGACAGCAAACATTTAAGGCAATGGCCATCTTGTCAACAAAAATGAAAATGGGCAATACATGAATACAGTCTTATGGTAAATGTCAATTGTAAATACTCTAATGATAAAAGTCCTTTTGGGTGACAAGAAAATGGCAACCACCACTGATAAGAAGGCAGCATGAAATCCCTTTTCCTTCATTTATTCAGCCGACATCCAGGCAGCATTAAGCACTTCAAGCATCGGCATCTCTTTTTCCCCCTTTCTAATGGTATAAAGCAAAGATACTAGAGGAGCGTTACTAGGATACTAGTATCTTTGGTATAAAGGATGATATGCAATTAAAAAAAATGCGATGGAGTGTAACTCTCAAGAATAGGATTTCCAGAACCTTGGACACACTACACAAAGTCAAAAAGTATCCATGACAAAATTGGAAAAATTACAATTTGTTAAGGAGCTGGGGGAAGAAATAAAAGTAGCCAACTATTTATCTGACAAATCAAACAAATATTTTAATACTTCAAGAAAAAAAAGCAAATCTGATGGGAAGAATACCTAAATCATTGTTATCTTTACGTTGTTCATGTCATTGCGAGTTGGATGGTTTCATACATCCGAGCCGCATACTTAAGTGGCATGTTGTTTCCACTTTGGGATTACAGAACATTTTTGTGACTTGAAAGTGCATCCACCAGTGCAAGAGCAGCATTAAAACAGCCATTTCTTAAAACAAAGCCCACAACACACAAATCACTCAAGTTTTAAAATTCAACTTGCAAGAATTAGCGATTGCACAGCATTCGAATGAGCTCCTACATATCAACAAATGAAATGCAAAAATGTAACCTTACCTTATTTGACTAGGGCCTTTAAAATCTTTGGTCTCTATCATGCCAAGTACTTCCCCTATGAATTGCCCCATAACTTCTGTATTGAGCAACAACTAATCTGCCATCTCAGCTTTAACAATTCTTAATGAATACATTGCCTTCAGGTCCTTGTTGAAACTTTTCATTTTCTTGAAATTCCACCACCAATATTTAGGAACATAATCTTGGAATGAAGGCTCTTGTCATTTCACTAAATATGTGCTCACAATAGATCTGTAGTGTCAAAAATGTACGTGAAATTCTGTTTCTCTAAAAACATTTCTTCATTCCCTATCACTATTTTCTTCTGTATTGCCTCCTACAAAAAGCAAAAACTTAAAGGAGCTGTCCCACTTGGGCGACCTAATCTGCGAGTTTAGCAGAGTGTCTTCGAGCTTCAAACTCGCAGCATGGTCGACACATGGTCCTAGGAGGACCTATGAGGTCACTGGAACCCTCCTTCATGCTCGAGGGAGGTTACCGAATACTCGTGGCCTCAGCTAGGTCATTGGAGTTTTCAGGACCAAGGAAGACCTACCAGTAGGTAAAATGCCCGCAAAAACTTTATTATACTTCTTAAAAGTCATTAGGTCGCCCAAGTGGGACAGCCCCTTAAGTTTTGTTTAGAAGTTGCAAACTCCAAATCGTTCTGCTCACTAGACATCTCATTTTCTATTTTGCTCAACCACTCTCTCAATTTTTCCTTTACTATTCTTCACCAGCATAACCTACATTCTCCCATCTCATTTATTTCTCACATCTCACTCAAGGATAGAAATATGAACGTCTCGCCAATAACTATCACCACCGCCTAAAACGTAATAGTACAAGAGCATGGTTTGGCTCAATATCATTTGACAAAATCATCTCTTACTTCAGATTTATACTGAAAAGCAAACAATCTCTGCATCATATCATATATCATATAATGTGTGTGTGTTTGTTCCTGTGTGTTTGTTTATTTGTGTATAATCACATCTTCTCGAAAAAACGACGCGCTAACGGTAACATTTCTCACCTCTCACAACCCAATGTCAAACTTCCCCCTTATCTCACTTTGCCCTATTCCTGAAACTTTCTTGATGCTAGTCCTACCTTCGGTGGGCGGCGCGACTTTCGTCAGCAGCGGCCTCTGCAGTCCGTCTGCGTTTTTATTATTTTATGTCTATGTTTTTATGTAGTTTTTGTTATTTTTTGTTGGGGTATGTGTGTGGGAGGGTGGGGGTGGTGTGGGGGGGTGGGGGTAACTTTTAAATCTCTCCCTGCACGGGAGACCCGACCTTTTCTTTGTCGGGTCTCCGTTGTCGTTGGGGCTGCAACGAGGAGCGGCCTCCAACAGGAAGACCGGGGGCTGTGGTGCCGACTACTCACCTCACCGTCGCGGAGCTGGCCGAATCCAGAGCGGGTGGAGCGGTGGTGGACGCTGCTGCGACGCGACCCCCGGAGATTCGGTGGCTACAGCTGCGGGTCTGGCGGACGGCGGCACTGGGAGCCCGCGGGTCCCTGGAGGGAGTCCGCTTTTCAGGGCTCCCGCAACGGCGACTTCTCCCGCCCGAGTTGCGGGGTTGAAGAGCTCCTGGAGCGGGGCCTACATCACCGCCCCGCGCGGCTTGGAATGGCCGCGGGACTGCGAGCGCACGCCGGGGGCTCTAACATCAAGAACCCGGTGTGCGACCTTGCATCACCCGGCGTGGCTTTAATGGCCGCGGGACAATCGCCATCGCCCGCCGGGGGCTTTGACTTTGACTCTGACATCGGGGGGGAGAGTGCAGTGGAGAGATAAGTTTTTTTGGCCTTCCATCACAGCAATGTGATGGATGTTTATGTAAATTATGTTGTGTCTTGGGTCTATTTGTTTGTAATGTATGGCTGCAGAAACGACATTTCGTTTGGACCTCAAGGGGTCCAAATGACAATAAATTGAATTGTATTGTATTGTATTGTATTGTATTGTATTGTATTCACACAATCTAACAGAGCCATACTTCCTATTTCTTCAGTTCCAATTCCCTTAAATTTCTGAAAATCTGGCTTCACTTCCTATTTACTAGATGGGCTGCACCTCCTCTTCTGCAGGTACTGCCACTCTTTCAAAGATAACTTTCATCTGTAAATCTATTTAATTCATCTTTTAATGGAAACTATTACTTTCATTTCAACATTTCTTTGCCATCTTCGAAAGCATTACCACTTCTCAATTTTTGCCATCATTCCACCAGCTGCCTATTTATATGCATATTCAAATTCAATCACTCAGTATCATATAAGCCGTATTTTAAGTAATGGTATGCTGAGCATACATAAAATGTTCCAGAGCAATCTTACTCCTTAAATTGTTCCAGAGCAAAATATATTCTTTCTTCAATATACGGGGTTTCACCCCCGCAGATGGAACAAGGATAGTGTTCCCTGGTCCTCAACTCTCATCCCACCAGCCTCCATATTCACCATATCCTTTTCTGGCATTTTAGCCACCTTTAATGTGATTCTGCCACCAGTCGCATCTTTTCACAGTCCATAGAGATCACTTCCTCTGCAACTCCTTGGTTTGCTCATCCTTTCCCACCCATCCAGCCCCCAAGGCACTTTCCCCTGCAATCACAGGAGATGTAACACCTGCCTGTACATCTCGCTCCAGGGACCACAGCAGCCCTTCCAGGTGACACTCACATATCGTCTACTGCATTTGGTGCTGCTGATACAGCCTCCTTTACATCGGTGAGACCAAGCGTACTTAGGTGACTGTTTTGCTAACCATTTGCACTCTGTCCGCTAACCATTTCCATCGCGACCTTTCGGTCCTTGGCCTCCCACATTATCGGATTGAGGCCAAATGCAAACTAGATGAACACCTTTTCAAATTCCGCTTGGGAGATTACAATTCAACGGCATTAATATCAAAGGTAGACACAAAATGCTGGAGTAACTCATCGGGACAGGTAGAATCTCTGGAGAGAAGGAATGGGTGACGTTTCGGGTCGAACCCCTTCATCAGACTGATGTCAGGGGAGTGGGCGGGACAGAGATAGAATGTAGTCGGAGACAGTAAGACTGGTCGGAGAACTGGGAAGGGGGAGGGGATGGAGAAAATAAGGGCTATTTGAAGTTAGAGAAGTTCATGTTCATACCGCTGGGGTGTAAGCTACCCAAGCAAAATATGAGGTCCTGTTCTTCCAATTTCCACTGGGCCTCACTCTGACAAAGGAGGCCCAGGACAGAAAGATCAGATTGGGAATGGGAGGCGGAGTTAAAGTGCTGAGCAACTGGGAGATCAGGTTAGTTAAGGCGGACTGAGCAGAGGTGTTCAGTGAAATGATCGCCGACCCTGCGCTTGGTCTCGCCGAAGTACAGGAGTTGACACCTGACAGCGGATACAGTAGATGAGATTGGAGGAGTTGCAAGTGAACCTCTGCCTCACCTGGAAAGACTGCCAGGATCCTTGGATGGAGTCGAGGGGGGAGGTAAAGGGGCAGGTGTTGCATCTCCTGCGGTTGCAGGGGAAAGTACCGGGGAGGGGGTGGTTTGGGCGGGAAGGGACGAGTTGACCAGGGAACAGTCTCTGTGGAAAGCAGAAAGGTGTGGAGATGGGAAGGTGTGGCCAGTAGTGGGACCCCGTTGGAGGTGGCAAAAATGTTGGAGGATTTTGTGCTGCATGCGAAGGCTGATGGTGTGGAAAAGGTGAGGACAAGGACACTCTGTCCTTGTTACGAATGGGGGGCGAGTGGGAGCAAGAGCAGAGCTGCGGGATTTCGAGGATACCCTAGTGAGCCTCATCTATAATGCAAGAGGGGAACCCCGTTTCCTAAAGAATGGGGACATCTCCGATGACCTGGTATGGAATACCTCATCTTGGGCACAGATGCGGCGTAGATGTAGGAATTGGAAGTAGGGGATAGAGTCTTTACAGGAAGCAGGGTGGGATGAAGTGTTGTCTAGATAGCTATGGGAGTCAGTGGGTTTGTAATAGATGTCGGAGCAGTTCTTTCCTAGGCATTAACATTGAATTCTCCAATGTCCCCCATTCCCTCTTTATCCCCTGACCCCTACTATCCCAATGCCTGCATACATTTCTCCCAACATCCCAGACAGCCTGTTCCTTTCCCCTCCTCCGTACATTCATCTGCCACTCCACAGTCCCACAATTATTATTTAACTGATTGCTTGGCCCTCCATCCATATAATTCCCTCGGTTTTACATTTCACACCTCATATTCTCTCCTTATCAGAGACACTCTTTTGGTAACCTGCCAGGCCTTGTCCCATTTTCAAATATTCATTACCAAAACAATGTCATTATGTGGAACTGTCATTAATCAGTGGTCAACACAGTAAATACTAATAAGTCACACGACACAGGGTGGCGCCATCCCTTCTCTGTTTTTATTATCACCCAGATGATCACGTTTGTGAAGGCCGTAGTGCAGCTACCAAGAACCAAAGCAGCCAGGAATCAATAGACAATAGGTGCAGGAGTAGGCCATTTGGACCTTCGAGCCAGCACAGCCATTCAATGTGATCATGGCTGATCATCCCCAATCAGTACCCCATTCCTGCCTTCTCCCCATATCCCCTGACTCCGCTATTTTTAAGAGCCCTATCTTGCTCTCTCTTGAAAGCATCCAGAGAACCTGCCTCCACCGCCCTCTGAGGCAGAGAATTCCACACTCACCACACTCTGTGAGAAAAAAGTGTTTCCTCGTCTCTGTTCTAAATGTTTTCATCCTTATTCTTAAACTGTGGCCCCTGGTTCTGGACTCCCCCAACATCGGGAACATGTTTTCTGCCTCCAGCGTGTCCAAACCCTTAACAATCTTATATGTTTCAATGAGATCGTCTCTCATCCTTCTAACCTCCAGAGTGTACAAGCCCAGCTGCTCCAATCTCTCAGCATATGACAGTCCCGCCATCCCGGAAATTAACCTTGTAAACCTATGCTGCACTCCCTCAATAGCAAGAATGTCCTTCCTCAAATTAGGGGACCAAAACTGCACACAATACTCCAGGTGTGGTCTCACTGGGGCTCTGTACAACTGCAGAAGGACCTCTTTGCTCCTATATTCGATTCCTCTTGTTATAAAGGCCAACATGCCATTCGTTTTCTTCACTGCCTGCTGTACCTGCATGCTTACTTTCATAGACTGATGTACAAGGATCCCCAGATCCAGTTGTACTTCCCCTTTTCCCAACGACGCCATTTAGATAGTAATCTGCCTTCCTGTTTTTGCTACCAAAGTGGATAACCTCACATTTATCCGCATTAAACTTCATCTGCCATGCATGTTAAGGAATGCAGTCAGGAATCCTGGCGACTGCGCAGGACTGGCAGCTTTCTGTAGACCTGGTGAAACAGCTGAAGTTCCCACAGCACATTGCCACGACCACCCTGAGGCCAGACATCTTCCTGGTCTCAGAGGCGACCAAAAATATAATCTTGTTGGAACTGACAGTGCCGTGGGAGGACCGTCTGGAGGAGGCCCACGAGAGGAAGATGACCAAGTACGAAGCGCTGGTCATAGACTGCCGTAAGCAGGGCTGGAAAGCAAGGTGTATGCCCATTGAGGTTCTGCAGGGCAATCGCTCTACAAAGCTTTGAGTGCGCTGGGCATCAACGGAATGGAGAGGAGAAGAGCCATCAAGGACACCACAGAGGCAGCGGAGAAGGCCTCGAGATGGCTCTGGATCAGGAGTGGAGGTCCATGGGGAGGAGCGAATGCCACCTGAACACAAGTCGTGGTCTGATCAAGAAGCAGCCGACTCGGGAACTCCGAGTGTTCAGAGTCGTCCCGACGTCAGAGTTTCAATCATCCCGACGGGAGGGCCTAAACATCAGAACGTCTGTAGTGGTGAACTGCGGAGGGTTCAAATGCTCCGACCGCGGGTGAACAAGGGAGGAAGATGACTGAACTTTATTGCCTTCCATCACAGTGAGGAATGTTGATTCCACTGCAGTGGATGTTTATGTTACATTTTATTTTATGTGTGTATTGTGTTCTTTTCACTTAGTATGGCTGTACGATAACTCAAATATTAGATTAGATTAGATTAGATTCGGTTTATTGTCATTCAGACCTTTCGGTCTGAACGAAATTTTGTTTCCCTGCAGTCATACATATAATTTAAAAAAATGGCAAAAACACACAATCAACACAAATCTAACATCCACCACAGTGAGTTCACCAAACACCTCCTCACTGTGGTGGAAGGCAATTTAGATAATATCACTGAATATATGCGAACTTGAACTTGAACTAATACATTTATGGGGATATTAACCTAGAATGAACCCTAGCTTTGCTCATAGTATGCAGGCCTGACAATTGTTGCAACCTGAGAGCAGAACTAAAAGAGCATTAACTTAAAACAAGTAAATGAGCTGTAACAGCTAACTTCCACACAAGATGTACAGGAAATTAAATATTTATCTCATTGGCACCATTTTCTGGTGGTGCTGGTTAAAGATTAATTGAGGTCAGATCATAATAACCACATATACCTCTTGAAACATCTCAATGAATTAATAATGCACATGTGGACAAGCTGGTAAACAGAACACCAAGAACAATCAGTACGTTATTCCCATAATAGAACAGTGAAGTGTATAGTCAACATTTCTTCATGAGCAATCCCCAGTTTGAGAACGATAAAATTTCACTCCAGATTTGTGAGTCCTGAAGTGTGTAATAAAACTAATGTGGGAACTCTTTCACAGATGAGGCAGGTGGCAGCAGACGGGGCAAGTAGGCAGGTAGTTTGTGTTCACTCCATTGCTTCCAAAGTACCACTGTGTGCTCTCAATGCATGACCATGATACCATCCTGAATGTTCTTTTTCCATGTGGAGTAATCATGGCCCAGGGATTTCCAGGAATTGGAGAGATTGCTGCATTACAACAAAATAAATACTGAGCATATCTTCGAATCTTTACCTCTGTGCATCCGAGAATCCTTCCCTGATAGAGCTCATAATACTGTGCGTTTCAAGCCTGTCTGACAAAGACAATCTTAGCCCTCTCTACAGAGGATACCGATTTTGGAGACGGTACTGATGTTCGTTAGTTTGTCAGTATATTTGGGGGATCTTACGGAGAAGGTATGTGTGATATTTTTCCAGCGCTTCAAAGTGCCTGCTGCAGGCAGTTCAAGTCTCATGAACATATGAAAGGGTACGTATCACTGCTGTCTAATAGATGACAACTTTTGTGAAATTTTGGATTTCAAATATCCTTTTCTTCAATAGGCCAAAGAATGTGCAGACGCATTTAAATTGGCAGTAATCTTCATCCCCAGTATGTTTTTGCACAAGGAGCTCCCGAGATTTACAAAGTGGTTTACAAAGTGACCCCAGCAACTAAGACTCAACCCTCCATCTGCAACTGGATCCTTGTCTTCCCTTCAATATTCTATTGGGAAAAATCAGTCAGGATAGCTGATAAAACATCCCCCACAATAATTCTCAACATGGATCTGTTCTCAGCCATTCACTATACCACCTATACACTCACGACCAAGCAGTCAAATTCTGCTCTAACTCCATTTACAAGCTTGCAGATGGTGCCATGGTAGTGTACCACACCATAAACAAAGACGAGATGGAGCACAGGAAGGAGAGAGCTTAGCAACATGATGTTAACACAACAATCTCTTCAACAATGTCAGCAAAATGAAGAAGTTGGTCGTCGACTTCAGGAATTGGGATGGTGATACCCCAATTAGCATCAATGAAGCTGAAATGGAGATGATAATATCAACAATTGGTCCTGGTCTATCCACAAAGACACTATGGCCTAGAAAGTACACCGACTATGCCACTTCCAAGGAAATTTGGCACGTCTCCAATGACTACTGCCAATTTCTACAGATGCACATTGGAAAGCATCCTATCAGGAAGCATCACAACTTGATTTTTCAACTGGTCTGTCCAAGACCTCAAGAATTGCGGATACAGCCCATGCATCATGCAAACCAGCCAACCCCACTTCTCTGTTTTACGGAGCTTGGGATGGGAGGTGCAGATGGCTCATTTTATATTTACAATAAACAATCCAGCTCAGTGCATCAATATAGTATATGGATAGAAAATGAGAATTACTTTAGCTGTGAATTCTACAACAAGTCCCACAACATTCACTCCAGGACAATGAGCATTAGGGTGATGTACCAAATGTTCCTCATATCTTGAGGGAGAAGAGCTTTTGATATTTATATCAATTTTATGATTATATTTCAAAATGTAGTATTATAATGCAGAATTGACTATGTGCAACATGTGAAAATGTAAATGTGTATAAGAGACAATGGAAACATTCTCTCAATCATGAAAAAAACCTTCAGGATAATTCTATCATGTAGGAGGACAAAACCCAAGAAAAAGTATGAAGTTGCAACAGAATTTCCAAGTGAAGATTCAAGAAACTATTCCTTCAAGATGGCACAGCATGGTCCAAACCTTCCACAGTCTTTCAACATTTTACCTTAGATAAGGATTTGTTCTGGAAACATCACTGTTCTCGAATTGAAGGAGGCAGCAATCAGATTCCAACAATACAGCATCAAAACCTACAGAAAGACAAATGCAGGATAGGTAGCCTGCGACCTGTGCGTAGAGGTTGAACTGCTTTGAAGAACGGAGAAACCCAAACTTTAGCAATCTAATTATTCCACCAACCTGCAATTACAAACAAATGTATTCCAAAGTGGAGTAAATTGAAGGTAATGGCAGTAGGCCAGTTTAATTCTGAAATAGTCACACTGCAGCATTAGACTAAAGCCAATATTTGAGAAAACTTGCAAGACTATGCGGGAATTCTGCCCCAATGCTAAGATTGCAGGTGCACAAGCAAAGATAGCACACATTTTCCAGGTGGATTAAAAAATTCAAAAACCTACAAAGAAATGCCCTAACTTTAATTTAATGTGCTAACCTTAGTTCAAAAAATAAAATTAAGCAATTCAACACAAAACAATTTGCAAGGGTTGGTAAAGACCTCGCGCTCTATCTGCATGCAAAATGAACCCTGAAAAAAATGATCAATTGATGCCTTCATTAAATGGGAGTAACAAGCAATGTCAGGCAAAATCTTGGGAATTGTTGCACTTCTATAAAGGACCATAAAGTGGTGGTAAACATTTGATGGAAGAGAAATCTAACCTATGTCTATATTTACTGACAACAATTTTGTAGACAAGTGGGCTCCTTCCAAAGAGGCAAATTGAAGAAGATATTAATTATAGAGCAAAGAATCACAGTGGCTCGTATATCATGACATAAGAGAGAGATCCTCTTAAGCAAATAATCACTATATTTTTGAAAAAACTGAAATGGGAATCAGAAAACAGAAAAGTAGTCATTGGTTTCAGATGGAAAAAAAATGGCAAGAGGTACCATATGAATCTGAAGCTGTTATGTCCGGTCAAAAACAGCAGAATTACATACAACACCAAATCCATGTCATAATAAGAGACAGGCGGTGACAATCAGATGACAGTGTCATGCTGAAACAACTCCAAAGAATGAAGGACCAAGTTATTTTTGACAAAATAAATACAATGTGTTGTTAGAAAAGTAGTATATACATTTTCTTCTGTTCTGCAATGATTTCACTCAGCACTAACTGTGTTAAGATTGACTGGAAGGGCAACAGTGAGAAAATAAATAAAATAGTGTAAGACACATCGATCACTAACACGTGCTCAAAGTACTGAGCTCTACGACTGGCCAAAACTACAACAAAAGTTGAATTAGGCCTTGAAGCCTTACATGATTCACCACTTATCCCATGCTGCATACACCATACTAAATTTGAACTCCAAATTCAACTAACCACTATGTTCAGGACAACAAATTATAATTTTTGCTCTGTTGTATAGAATTAGTGTAAAAAAATAGATCAGTAACAAGTATTAATGAAAGGGAATTGCTCATCTAGTCTACATAATCACATGTTAAAGGTTTGAAGGAACTGAGTTCTTGGGCCATCATACTCATGTCATTATGATTGAAAGGAGAAACAATATAGCAAGCAACTGAGTGGTATGTCAATTTCCATGATCGCATTGGTTCTTCTGACAATGTGAAGGGAAAGTTGATACACTATTCATAACCACAAATTTCCAAAGTGCTGGTAATAAATTAGGTAGAACAAGGCTATTTAACACCTAGTATAAGTTATCATACATTCATACCTCAAGAATTATCAACTTTCACCTTAAATAAGTTCCATTGCCTAACAGAACATAAAATAGCACAGCACAGGAATGGACGATTCTGCCCACAATGAACATAAGGGCGGCACGGTGGCGTAGCAGTAGAGTTACTGCCTAACAGCGCCAGTGACCGGGGTTCGATCCTGACTATGGGAACTCGTCTGTGCGAAGTTTGTACTTTCTCCACGTGACCTGCGTGGGTTTTCTCAGAGATCTTAGGTTTCTCCCACACTCCAAAGACGTATAGGTTTGTCGGTTAATTGGCTTGGTATAAATGTAAAATTGTCCCTAGTGTGTAAGGTAGTGTTAATGTGCGGGGATTGATAGTCGGTGCGGACTCAGTGGGCTGAAGAGCCTGTTTCCACGCTGTATCTCTAAACGAAACATGATACCAAGTTAAACTGATATCATCTGCTTGTACATGATCCATATCCTTATATTCTCTGCACTTCCATGTGCCGATCTAAAAGCTTCCTAAATGCCACTATCGTATGTGCGTCCACCAGACCCCATCAGCCACACATCTCCATTAAACTCACCTTATAACTATGCCCTCTAGTCATGGACATTTCCACCATGGGCAAAGGGATCTGACTGTCTACCCTATCTATGCCCCTCAAATTTTATTTACTTCTATCAAGTCTCCTCTCAACCTCCGAAGTTCCAGAGAAAACAATCCAAGTTTATCTAACCTCTCCCGGTTGGTAAAACTCTCTACTCTAGGCAGCATTCTGGTAAACCTGCTCTGCACCCTCTCCAAAGCCTCCACATATTTCCTGAAATGGGGCAACCAGAACTGCATGCACAGCTCCAAATGTAGCCTAACCAAAGTCCTATAGCATCTTAACTTTCTGGCTCCTATTTTCAATGGGTACCATATGCCTTCTTTACTATCCTATGATGAACAGCCATCTTCAATGAGTTTTGGACTCCCCTCTGTACATTAATGCTGTTAAACATCTTGTTATTTACTGTATACATGTCCCTTACATTCAGCCTCCCAAAGCACTACATCTCACACTTGCTCGGGTTAGTTCCATCTACCATTTCTTCACCCATTCTCACTGTCTGTAATCCCTCCAATTTTGGTGTTCTCAGCAAACTTACTGTCCAAGCGATCTACATTTCGGTCCAGGATGTTCATTTATATCACAAACTACAAATAATAATTTATTTTGGATGATTACAAAAGAATGAAGTCCACAGGAAAAGGAGGTTCGAGAGCGAGGAAAAAGCTACAAGGAAAGGTTGGCTGACAAGTCTTGGTTAACAGCTTCTCACACTCCACAGGCTATGGGTGCTGGTGAAGGATGCAGAATCATTATAACCACGTGCTTAAATATGGAACATGTTTCAGATCAAGGACTACCCACTGAGAGGGAACCAGTTCCAGGCTAATTGATCAAAATTTACTATTGCCCCAGGTTATAACGCAAGAAAATAGGAGTAGGCTATTAAGACCCCTCAAACCTGCTCTGTCATTCATGACAATCATGCTGATCTGCCGTAGGCCTCAACACTCCGTGCCAGCCCTCAATTTTCCAAACCTTTAAGAATTGATTGAGTAATTAGGTCAGTTATGAGTGGGATTGTTGAAGCTGGTAAATGCTGGAGAAGGGTGCAGGAAATATTCAGCAAATCAAGCAATGTTAGTGGAAAGAGAAAACCTTTGACCTATTCATCCTTCTCACACACTCTCAAACCTGAAACCATTTCCCTTTTCCTAGTTGTAACAAAGCATCTTTGACCTGAAATGTTA
Organism: Amblyraja radiata; assembly: GCF_010909765.2. Classification (NCBI taxonomy): domain Eukaryota; kingdom Metazoa; phylum Chordata; class Chondrichthyes; order Rajiformes; family Rajidae; genus Amblyraja; species Amblyraja radiata. The sequence continues at coordinate 70,774,107 of NC_045960.1, forward strand.
ACATCAGCTGTTTCCAGAGATGTTGCCTGACCTGAGTTGTTCCTAACCTTATTTCAAATTTCAGTACTTGCAGTTTGTTTTTCTAAATGGGGAGATAATCGAGAAATAGGAGGAGCAAAGAGACTGGTGCAGGACTCCCAAAAAGTTAATTTGTAAGTCAAATCAGTAGAAAGGAAGGCAAATTCAATGCTAGCATTTGTATCAAGAGGACTGGAATACAAAAATAGCGATGTAACGCTGAGGCTCTACAAGGTGCTGGTCAGGACACATTTGGAGTGCGGTGAGCAAATTTGGGCCCCATATCTGAGGAAGGATGTGCTGGCTCTGGAGAGGGTTAGTAACCCTCCAGATGAGGGTTACAAGAATGATTCCAGGAATTAGTGGATTAGCATATGATGAGCGCTTGACAGCACTGGGCCTCTACTAGTTGGAGTTTTAGAAGATTGAGGGGGGACCAAATTGAAACTTACAGAATAATGAAAGGCATAGAGTGGATGTGGAAAGGATGTTTCCACTGATGGGAAAGTCTAGGACTAGAGGTCATATCCTCAGAATTAAAGGCTGCTCTTTTGAATAGGTGGTGAAGAGAAACTTTGTTAGTCACAGGGTAGTTAATCAGTGGAACTCATTGCCACAGAGGGCTGTGGGGGCCAAGTCAGTGGATATTTTTAAGGCAAAGATAGACAAGTTCTTGATCAGAACGGGTGTCAAGGGTTATGGGGAGAAGGCAGGAAAGTGGGGTTAGGTGGCAGAGATCATCCATGATTGAATGGCAGAATAGACTTGATGGGCCGAATGGCCTAATTCTACTCCAAGAACATGAACTTATTTTTACTGTTGTCAGAAATCACAGCGCTAATCAAGCCAACCTCCAGACTGAAAGAACAGAACCCTCCATCCCGGTGCCCATCTCACTTTCCTTCAATCCACCCGCATATTCTTTGCTCCCTTCACAATCTCTCCCTTTGAGAGACAAAGTTATTTACCCATTTACCCAATGTTACTAATACTTCATGAGCACACTCCAGTAGCTGGCCTACCAACAAGTCATAATGTGAGACTTAAAATTCATAAAATTTCAACAGACCATAGTCTGTTTCAATTATGAACAGTGAAAATATGTTGCTTACATGCTAACATCTTTCTAGGGATGATTTTATTAAATAAAATAGATTTGCTCATCCCAGAGTAGACTGCTGAGACACAACTGCCCCATGGAAGGACTGGGAGAAGAGTAGCAAAACTGAGAAGCAATTTGATTAATGACGGATGCGATTGACACCATTCCTTGCACGACGTTTCTTCCCAGATCGCCAGCATGCAGAAATTAATTTTTGAACTACATAAAACATTGAATTTACAGACTAAAGACTCACCTGTCAGTGGCATCGCACATGCAGCATGTTGACTTCCATGAACCTGAAGCTGTATTCTGAAACCCGATCTTCTCAAAATTTGAATCAGAATGAAGTTCACCACTACACTCCCATGAGTTCATGGCAAATAACTGACACTAACCAAAAATGATGCAAGGCGAAGAGCCAAATGAATGCAACATTAAAACAAATGGCGGGGTAGAATTTTCTAGTTCTAAATGTCTTGAGATTAACAAATGGCAATTCTCTATGCTAGACTATGTTTAGTGGCTAGATTGATGGATGAACTTTTAAAAAGCTACTTAAAGATTTTGCTGCCTGCCTACACAAGACAATTTTTGTGGTCCAATTTTGCTGATGTGCTGCACCAAGAAGCCAGGTAGCAAAACCTGAGCAACAAACAGACGTGTTCTTTTAAATACCAAGACATTACCCCAAAATGTCCGAATAACATTTTGACATCAAACAATGTTTTAGACAGAACTTTGGCTTCATCAAAACAAACAAGGTCTTTTTTGGTCTCTGCCACACATTGGAAAATGACTATGATGTAAATAATTTTAAGAATTAAATTAAAATCCAACAAAATACATAATTAATAACAGTGAACTACATTGAATTTTTTTTTTAAACAATTGGCTTGCCCGTATTCCAGGATAAGAATGGGTGCTCCACTGCAGTATCAAGGTTGTTTGGCTTCGGATCACAGCCAGTGTGCCTAATAATCCCATGAAGGCTAAATTTCACAGCTGAACTCCATGTGGAATCCAGTGATGCAGCCGTGATCAATTCAGTAGCAATATCATTCATTAAGTCATGTCAACGGGTTCACCCAAGTCCCGAAGTTACTTTCATGGTAACAGCCAGCCACCCACCAGCTGTTCACTTCAAGATCACTGATAGCAGCCTACCATTAGAAGGTCCGCTGTCTCAATTACTGACAAGGGTTCAAAGTCAGAACTCCAAATGTTTTTGACTATTTGACTTTTACATATCAACTTCCCCTCCCTATCATCTTGGATAGTCATCTTCACCAAGAACCCCTGCTTCAATCTCTTCAGCCAAAAGGTGGAAAATAATCTGTAACATCCTCCCAAAATGTCTTGCATCTCACTGCATTGTGTGCCCCTCTATAAAATCTATTTGTTTCCATCAAGTTTCCAGTCACCTGATATAAAAAAACTTTTCCAGTTTATTGTTTCTGTTATTTATATTATTTTCTGCCAAAAGCCACCATATAAATACAAGTCTCTGGTAAGCAGGATGTTAAGAGAGTATTTTTAAAAAGTGAGAGTTCAGCAGGCACACGATGTATGTTCTACTAAGAATATGGTGAAAACTAACACGTCTTTTTCCAGGTCGAGCAGCCAGAGCGAAAGAATTCCAAATTTTGGCCAACTTACTTCGCCCATTCCCCGTCCCTCCAGTGCAAGAGCTTGAAAGTCATGATTCATCTCGTCCACAGATCGAACCTGCACGAAACACAGTTCCATTATTTAAATGTGATGTGTTAATAATGCATATTTTTGTGAAGCTTTCTCTTAAATAATAAAATAAAATACTTAAATTGAGATTTGTTCACAAGTCATATAGAAGTCTTTCACAAATAGATGAACAGTAAAATTCCACTCCGAAGAATGGTCAAATGGAAGGTGCAACTAATCATGGATCAGAAAGTAAAATACTTTCACCAGTCTTTACGTAAGAAGGGAATTCGACCAATATCATGATGAAATTGGAAAAGAGAAGAACAAGCATTTAAAATGTTAGCAGCACTGAACACAAGTATCATTGTGCAAGGGAATAAGTTAAAAATTATCACGGCTCTCATCATAATATTTAAGATCTCCTTGTATGCGAGATCGTCACTGAAGTGGATGGATGCAAGAAATTAAACTGCAGTTTAATGCATTCAATGTTGTCTTTGGCAACGAGCATTGGGAGAAACTAGTGACACTCGTTGGGAAATCTGTAACAGGAAAGCAGAACAACATTTGAACAAAAACTTTCCAAAGCTCAGCAGGTGGGGAAAAAACAATGAGCATAATGCAGTATCCAAAATAATGCATTGGGATGGTGAAACCAAAATCTATGGGCTTTAATACAATTAATACCACTACATACACAAACAATAAATATTGAGTGTTCCATTGGATTATTAGGTCAACAAAAACCATAGGTCAACTAAAAGAATTTAACACTGCCAAAAGCAAATCTTAATTCAATAACCACAGAATGGAATTTCAGAGACTGCATGAGATGTAATTAATACAACATAATGTTACTTCTTCGCTACTAAAAGACTGATTGAAACTCTAAATGAGTTGCATACAATGAGACTCAACATTTTCACCGAGGCTACAGCCCGTCTCCTTTATCATCATTACTTTTTTTGCATATCTTTCATTCATTTGTTCTATATCTCACTATATCACCATGTAGATCTGTTTCCCTTTCCCCCGTCTGAAGAAGGGTCTCAACCCGAAAAGTCACCTTTTCTCCAAAGATGCTGTCTGACCCGCTGAGTTACTCCAGCCTTTTGTGTCTACCTTTATGTGTAGTTTGTTATAATAAAGCATTCTTTCAAGAGACAATTTATAATAACCAAAACTAACAGCATCATGGCATCCACCACAACCATCCCGTGGTGCAAATTCCACATTATTCTGACAAATAATTGTACTGAAAGCTAAACATACAAGTTTGTTTTAGCCACCAGAAAACACCAAGATGGTACAATGATTCACACCATCTCCTTGGTGAATGGCGAAACAAGTTATGAGTTAACGTATTTCCCGGCAATGAAGACGCAGCTGTGTCGGAGAGAAAGAGAGAAGCTAACTCCACTGCTTCGGGCCTATGTCCCGTCAGTCCAGGGCTGTCGGTTAATCCGGCGGGAAAGGCAGAGTTGAGCTAGAATTTGCGCTTCTCAAGTTCAAGTTCAAGTTCAAGTTAGTTTATTGTCATGTGTCCCTGTATAGGACAATGAAATTCTTGCTTTGCTTAAGCACACAGAAAATAGTAGGCATTTACTACAAAACAGATAAATGTGTCCATATACCATGATATAAATATATACACACATGAATAAATAAACTGATAGTGCAAATAACAGAAAGTGGTTGGTAATAATCAGAGTTTTGTCCGAGCCAGGTTTAATAGCCTGATGGCTGAGGGGAAGTAACTATTCCTGAACCTGGTTGTTGCAGTCTTCAGGCTCCTGTACCTTCTACCTGAAGGTAGCAGGGAGATGAGTGTGTGGCCCGGATGGTGTGGGTCTTTCATGATACTGCCAGCCTTTTTGAGGCAGCGACTGCGATAGATCCCCTCGATGGAAGGAAGGTCAGAGCCGATGATGGACTGGGCAGTGTTTACTACTTTTTGTAGTCTTTTCCTTTCCAGGGCGCTCAAATTGCCGAACCAAGCCACGATGCAACCGGTCAGCATGCTCTCGACTGTGCACCTGTAGAAATTAGAGAGAGTCTTCCTTGACAATCCGACTCTCCGTAATCTTCTCAGGAAGTAGAGGCGCTGATGTGCTTTTTTGATGATTGCATTAGTGTTCTCGGACCAGGAAAGATCTTCAGAGATGTGCACGCCCAGGAATTTGAAGCTCTTGACCCTTTCAACCATCGACCCGTTGATATAAATGGGGCTGTGGGTCCCCCTCCTACTCCTTCCAAAGTCCACAATCAGTTCCTTGGTTTTGCTGGTGTTGAGGGCCAGGTTATTGCGCTGGCACCATATGGACAGTTGCTCGATCTCTCTTCTGTACTCTGACTCATCCCCATCAGTGATACGCCCCACAATAGTGGTGTCGTCAGCGAACTTGATGATGGAGTTCGCACTGTGGTTCGCTACGCAGTCATGGGTATAGAGTGAGTACAGCAGGGGGCTGAGCACGCAGCCTTGAGGTGCTCCCGTGCTGATTGTTATTGAGGCTGACACATTTCCACCAATACGAACAGACTGTGGTCTGTGGACGAGGAAGTCGAGGATCCAGTTGCAGAGGGATGCGCAGAGACCCAGTTCTGCGAGTTTGGTAACCAGTTTGGAGGGGATGATTGTGTTAAATGCCGAGCTGTAATCAATGAATAACAGCCTGACATATGAGTTTTTGTTGTCCAAGTGGTCCAGTGCGGAGTGGAGGGCCAGCGAGATCGCATCCACCGTTGATCTGTTGTGGCGGTACGCGAACTGCAGTGGGTCCAGGTTTTTGTCGATGTAGGAGTTGATTTGCTCCATGATCAACCTCTCAAACTCTTCTCCGTGCTGGCTGTAAGCCTGGGCCACCATTGCAACAGGCCGGTGTCCCGACAGTCCAGGGTCACCCCGGACATCGCCGGCTGCCCCCAGACAGGGATGGGACACTCGGGAGGGGACGGGGACAGTCTAGTAGCAATTCAACAGTGCTTGCAACGCCGGAGACTTGGGTTCAATCCTGACTACGGATGAAACGCAGGACTATTCAATAAACGATTAGGATGTGGAAACGATACCAATCAAGCAGGCTACTGTGAGGAAAATCAGAATTGGAAACCTATTATGATTCTATTATCAAACAGTGGGGTTTGATGTATATGAATTAGTTGCCATGACATCTCAGAGATAGATGCAGAATAAATCAAGGTCTCATGACTCTGTGTCTCACTTTAACACAGATGCTGATAACCAGTCATCAGTCTATATGCTCCAACTATGGAACCCTGGAAGCATTAAAAGAAGCCATGCATGACTGCTATGTTTTGAAAAACCCCGTATCACAGAGGAAGATATATTGATTTTCAACAGCGGTCAGATAGGTCCTAGGACACAACGCTCTAGCAGGTTAAGAACAGGTAAAGCTGATCCCAACAAAGGTCTCTTCCCTGCAAAAACTTTAGAACACAGTTTTAACACGAAAAATACTTTGTTTTATCAGAGAGATAAGCAAAAGATTATGTCAACATCCTCACACACAGGAGTGACACATGTAAAATTATGTTTTCACCTGAGCAAGAGAAAAATGTCACCTGTGCACCGTATATCCAGGTGATCCAGCGGTTAATTCACTACAATGGCATGGTGCACTTGGATTGAAATTGCACTATATTTCAAAAGGCTAACAAAACAAAAGCTCTATGAATAATCAACGGTCAAAGTCCAACAGAATATCTGTGATTTACAGATTAAATGTTAAATGGAAAGACAGCAAGAAGTACTGCAATTAATTGGTAACCATGGCACACACAGATTTATCAACATTGTGAAGACAATCCACAGTTCACACAACCCAAGGACTCACCCGGAGCCAAGGTGGGTTATCTCTATTGTCAACACCCAATGGAGATAACACTTTGAAGAACTCAACTCTGTTCAACAGCAAACCTGCTGTTTGTTCAGAACAACAAAAGATTGAAAAGCTTATAAGCAAAAAAATAAATAATAAATAAATAAATGAATCATAGCCTCAGGTGCAGAACGTCTCCCAGCTAAAAAATGTCAATTGACCAGAAAGGAATTTCAGTCTCAAATTCACATGGTCGTCTTTTGTATCAGGGAAGAGTTGGACATATCCATAACCATCAGGAGGCAAGGCCAATTGCAGTGAATATAGAAGAGTTTCCCTGTTGTCAAATCATTGAACCATTATACCAGGGGTGGGGTACTGCATGCGGCCTTCTAGGCCATTAAGTGTGGCCTTTTGAATGAATCCAAATTTTGTAGAACAAATTTTTATTAATATGTTTCTGTTCGTCTTTTATTGTATTTATTTTAATCTTAAAATGAACGTATTTAAAACACCAAATAGTAAAAGAAGATTCAACTAAATAATCCTTCCCGACTGACGGCTGCAATTAAAACATTAGTAAGCCATGAGGGCTATTTTAACACCAGTTATGCTCATGATTTAGTTCTAATGCGCCTTTAGAATGTACGTTAACTTTGACATACACGAAAAATGCTTTCTTGCTTTTCAACTAATTATTGCTGCGAATCTACATTCTCCTACCTAACCCAAATCAAGATGCCCTTAAGGTCACAAATGACGGATACCCATCTAGAAGATCAGCTGAAAATGCGTACTTCCATGTTGCAACCAAATATTCAAATGCTTTCCCACAAAAAGCAGTCACAACTAATTAATTAAAACCTTAATTAACTTTAGAATTAACAATTTTTTTTCGTTTTCTTGAAGTTAGTACATAGTAGTTAGATTTTTACAAAATAATGTACATTTTGAAGTATATCTAATTGAAGTTTCTTGGAGTTTAAGAAGGAACTGCTGATGCTGGAAAATCGAAGGTACATTCTTGGATGTGGCCTTGTTAGATTACAGCTAATTTACTGTGGAATTCCAACATGAAAAGGTTCCCCACCCCTGCACTAGACATTGCTATTTTGGTCACAAATGCCTGCAACTCTATCAACTGAAAATTGTGAAGTATTCTCTACACATTTGGCTGCTTGCTAAAATTTGTCCCCATCTTATTTCTGCCACCAAAGTCATAACCCTAACGAAGCTGTCCAAAGCAGACCAAATCTCAGCGCCGGGTTGCATTGTTGTACCTATTTTCAACCTTTTTTGATCAGTAATGCACCTCATCTCCAACAAGTTTCCTGCTAAAGTGGAGTGACAATAGGTGCAGCAGTAGGCCATTCGGCCCTTCGAGCCAGCACCGCCATTCAATGTGATCATGGTTGATCATCCACAATCAGTACCCCATTCCTGCCTTCTCCCCATATTCTCCCCAAGAGTCCTATCTAGCTCTCTCTTGAAAGTATCCAGAGAAAGAATTCCAGACTCACAACTCTGTGTGAAAAAGTGCTTCCTCATCTCCGCTTACCCCTTATTCTTAAACTGTGGCCCCTGGTTCTGGACTCCCCCAACATCGGGAACATGATTCTCGTCTCTAGCATGTCCAAACCCTTAACAATCGTAATAGTCTTATACGTTTCAATAAGATCTCCTCTCATCCTTCTAATTTCCAGAGTATACAAGCCCAGTCGCTCCATTCTCTCAGCATATGACAGTCCCGCCATCCCGGGAATTAACCTTGTGAATCTACGCTGCACAATAGCAAGAATGTCCTTCCTCAAATTTGGAGACCAATACTACACACAATACTCCAGGTGTGGTCTCACTAGGGCCCTGTACAACTGCACGAGAACCTCTTTGCTCCTATACTCAACTCCTCTTGTTATGAAGACCAACATGCCATTCGTTTTCTTCACTGCCTGCCGTACCTGCATGCTTATTTTCATTGACTGATAAACAAGGACTCCCAGATCCCGTTGTACTTCCCCTTTTCCCCAACAATTACAGAACATATGGTAACCTCTTCAATCCACATCCCATGTTATCTCCACTCAAGGCCATTCTATGTCAGAACTGCTATTTATTTGTCAATTCAGAAGCCAGGATGTGTATCTGTTATCGCGTCTAGTCTTTCCACTGACAGGGTTGGACACAACAAAAAAAGCTTTTCACCTGACCTCGGTGCACGTGACAATAAACTAAACTAAGGACTCAAATCACTATTGTCAACTTGTTAGTTGAACCATGAGAAAATAGGCCCAGCACATCCAGACAAACAGTATCAACCTGCAACAGCAAGAATAAAGGTTTGCAATCAGATACAAGAAAGCACAGACCAGTTCCCATATCTTAGCACTGTTCAGCAACAATGATAATGTTCACCAATGCCTTCAATGCACTTGGTCAATTTGGCCATCTGAAGGAAAGTGTATCTGTAGATAGACATAAAATCTCGCAAAACAGTCCAATGAACAGCGATCATCTCTGCCATGCTGTAGATTTCTTAGTCATGGACTACCTTTAGGATATACCTTGAAGCACCAGAGATTACTGTCATTGTGTGTGGAAAATCCAAATCAATGGCAGAAGAAAGATATCACCCCACTCGTCCCAAGTTTTGACTCCAACTAAGGACCAAGAACTTTGGTAAAGTTCAATATTCTAGCACAATTCAGGACAAACGCATATACAGAAATTCTACCACAACTGATCACCAAGGATTTATCTACGCTATGACACCATGCTCTTTCATGGATCCCAGTGAACGAGCACAAATTTCCAGTTTCCAACCAATCACGTTGGGAGCCTGCACGAGATAAACAGAGCTGCCAAGTTTTGTCAGAGCATTTCAGTATTCTAGTACCTGAAAATCAGCATTTTGCTGAATAAAATGTTGTTTTTTATGTGCAGTCATACACATGTAAGAGTACAAGAATGCATAACTTTGCTACCAATTGACATGTCTTCTACACACCTTACTTGACAGTGCATTCATTGCCATCTCTTTGTCCAGGAAGGTTGCATACAATCGAGGTCACGACCCGTGACCGGTACTGTTGCCACGCAACGCCAACTGGACTGCACGCGTGAACTGCAAGTAAGCATTTACTATGGCTGCCAGCACAGCAGGCCCTTCTTCTGGCCCAGCATCCGGACTGGTTGCACACTCGCGGACCCTAGGCCATCTATCCTCGCAGCCGGGGGGGGGGGGGGGGGGGGGGGGGAGATAGAGGTCGGGGTGTCGGTGCAGCGCGGTCAGTGACTCTGGGTAGGCAGAGGGAGCAGACCATCCCCAGCTTTGCTGCAGCTGATGTCGCCCAGAGCCGTGGCCCCACCTCACCCGGCCCCGTGTGGCTGGACAGCTCTGCAAAAATCCTCATCAACCAGATACCAGCTTCTTGGAGGATGCTTACACAAGAGAACCAGGCCCCAGTATCGAGCAGATTCAGCAAGTGGTAACCTTGGGCAGCTTGCCATTCAGCAGAAGGTTTGAGCCTATCTCCTTAAACCAGTTAAATGCAACTTTTAAGACACATTCACCTATCATTTTAACTTTGATTCTGGCAGGCACAAAACTAAATTAGCTCTCTTGTCAACTCTATAAGATGGAGGTTTCTTAACCCAACAACATATCTGGTGAATGCAAATGCTATCATAAAGAGATTTAATAATGCTACTAGAGCATGATCACAGATGATAGTTTGAGAATTCCAGTCGGAGTACTTTATGGCCAGCAGAGCTTATCAACTGAAGCACCGCCACTGCACAATAAAATGCACAGCAGATACACAGCATGCATTTTCCTTCGCAAATGTTAGAACAAAAATGGGGAACCAAAAGTTTTAAAACTGCAATGGTTAATAAATGCAATAGAATAACAAAAAAATGAACAAGCTGATTCTGTCCTTGTTTCTGCAGCAGTGAAAGAGCCATTCAACTTGATTTGCAGCTCCTTACACATCATAAGTCTTCAAGTAGCAGTGGCTTCTGCCTCTACCACCCTATCCAGTAACGAACCCCAGTAAACAGGTTTGGACTGAAAAAGATTTTCATCATCTACCTTCTCTGCTTTCACCCATTTAGTTCAGATTTATTTCCCAAATGTTTGATATGTCAGGGAAAAAGAGCCTGCTCACTTCATCACAATCAAATCTCCTTTCACCCTTTCTTATTCCAAAAAAGTAACTCGTAGCTGCAAAATCTTTCCTTATCACTGAAGTTTTCCAACCTTGGCAACAGTCCCATAATCTTCTTTACATCCTCTCCAGTGCAATCTCGTTTTTCCTGTAATCTGGTAACCAGAAGCATTCACAATATCCAAACTAAGGTGTAATAAACAAATTATACAATCTAGTACAACCTCCATACCCTAACATTGCAAGCCTTGGCTCAAGGAAAACATCCCAAATATTTTTTTAACAGCCATCTTCCCTATGACTTGCAACCCCTGGTAGAAAACCTCAAATTGTGCAAAAACGGACACCAGCAGAATCAAGGACGTGTCTAACCCAGTACGCACCTTTTATCTCCCTTTCTCACCAGGCAAGAGACATTAAACATGTTTAATGTTTTATGTGTCATCCTTAACTGTCACTGTACATCATGTTGTCACTTGCGGGCAGAGCACCAAGGCAAACTCCTGGTATGTGAATACTTGGCCAATAAACATATGCATTCATTCATTATGTAAAAATGCCTACCTCCCGATTCAGGGATGGATGCTTCCCAGCTGTTATCAGGCAACTGAACCATCCTATCGCCAACTAGAGAGCAGTCCTGAGCTACCATCTACCTCACTGGACACTCTTGGACAATTTTTAAACCGGATTTTACTGTACTTTATCTTGTACTAAATGTTAATCCCTTTATTTATCCTGTCCACATTAGACAGCTTGACCGTAATCATGTAATCAATAACTAACATGCGACAAAAAAAGCTTTTCACTGTCCCTCGGTACACGTGACAAGAAACTATAAACTTGAAAAAGCTAAATGCAACGCATTACAGAATTACAGTGCTCTTGGTAGTCAAGCATGGTGCCATGGTCAGAAGGAAGCTCACATGCAACCATTCAATTCTATCCTCAAGAGCAAAACAGTGGAGAATAAAAAAAGAATCACTAATTAATGGATGCAACAGTCTGAAAGGGAGGATAATAAATTTGTGCTTTCAGGTCTAGTTTAGCTTCTGCCAAGAATTATGTGGTGTCATATGTTTCCCCACATTAAGAAGTTGCATACAGGCGTCTTCCATACCTTTCTGACTTGCTACCCTTAAGAACCTGTGGGCATGCACTCTGTGGTTCCCGTTTCTCCACATTTCTCTATTATTTCCATGTATTGTACACTTGATTACCCAATTACTCTCTACATATCCTTTACCTTGCATTCCTTCAGATTAAATTCCAAGTATCCAACTGACTTTTGGTCTCCTAATCTGAGGAAAGACATTCTTGCCATAGAGGGAGTACAGAGAAGGTTCACCAGACTGATTCCTGGGATGTCAGGACTTTCATATGAAGAAAGACTGGATAGACTCGGCTTGTACTCGCTAGAATTTAGAAGATTGAGGGGGGATTTTATAGAAACTTACAAAATTCTTAAGGGGTTGGACAGGCTAGATGCAGGAAGATTGTTCCCGATGTTGGGGAAGTCCAGAACAAGGGGTCACAGTTTAAGGATAAGGGGGAAATCTTTTAGGACCGAGATGAGAAAAACATTTTACACACAGAGAGTGGTGAGTATCTGGAATTCTGCCACAGAAGGTAGTTGAGGCCAGTTCATTGGCTATATTTAAGAGTTAGATGTGGCCCTTGTGGCTAAAGGTATCAGGGAGTATAGAGAGAAGGCAGGTACAGGATACTGAGTTGGATGATCAGCCATGATCATATTGAATGGCGGTGCAGGCTCGAAGGGCCGAATGGCCTACTCCTGCACTATTGTCTATGTTTCTATGACTAGATCGTCCATTTCATCCAGAAGTCAAAAGCTTTCATCCTCCAAATCAAACTCAAACCCTTTTTATCTCTAAATATCTTTGCTGCATTCTATAGATTTAACTCCATATTATTTGCCCTACCACTTGGCCTCACCTTGTTATACTGGCTTACTCCCCTCTACACTTTCAGTCCAAATGAAGGATTGCGACTCAGAACATCAACTGTCCATTTTCCTCCATATATGTTGCCTGACCCACTGACTTTCTCTCACAGATCGACACACAATGCTGGAGTAACTCAGCTGGACAGATGGCATCTCTCGAAAGAAACAATGGGTGATGTTTCGGGTCAAGACCCTTCTTCAGATTAGTCTGAAGAAGGGTCTCGACCCAAAATGTCACCCGTTCCATCTCTCCAGAGATGCTGCCTGTCCCGCTGAGGTACTCCAGCATTTTGTGTCTATCTTCAGTTTAAACCAGCATCTGCAGTTCCTTCCTATATATTTCTCTAGCAGATTGTTTTGTTCCAGATTCCAGCTTTAGCAGTCTCTTGGAATTCCAAATAATATGGAAACCCTCTTTGGGAAAAGGCATTGAATAAATAAAATGTGTATCAAAGCAGGAAGGTACACGAGGCACTGTATACAATAAAGGAGCAACAGGTTTTGTGGCACAAAATGTGGAAGTAAAATTTTTAAAGTGATTATAAATTGGTGGAAAAACCGACATTTAATGGTTTAAAAGCTGATGTTGCCCAACACTACTGTGAACTGAATCTAAGTAAAAACAATTTTTATTCCAAATCAGGAACATACAAACTGAACAAAATTGAAGAGGCTGCAATGAAACTTCCAGCAAGGGGACACTTCAGTATATTTCATATTGCCCTATTATCCAACCCGAAATTACTGCGATCTCATTGTTTGTTAACCGAATACCCACCTGATGCTCAATGTGAACTCCATCGCCCGTGGGCCACCGGTGTTTGTTGGAGTAGCCGCCCAGCTGCTCGCCCGGCTGCCGCTGGAAGAAGTAGCCCACCGTGGCGTCGTCTTGAGAGCGTCCGCTGAGGAGGTGCTGCGCCCCGGGGTGGCCGGGCGCTATGGCCGGGACGGCGCCGGGGCCCAACGCTCCGGGTGCCGCCGCCGCCGCACTCAACACAAGGCCGTCGTTGACGCCGCTACCGCCGCCGCCATCCGAGGGAGCGCCGCCACCGCCGATGCCCCCATGCATTATCCGTGCCGACTCCTGCTGCCAGGCCGCTTCATTCATGCCCAGCAGGACACATGGAGTATTCATCCCACCGCGGCAACCTGTAGGGGCGGGAACAGCGGGTCAACAAGCGGGATTGCGGCCCAGGGGACGGGGACTCCCACCCCCACCCCACAGAGACCCCAGAAACATGAGGCCGAGCCGGAGCGGCCTGGACAGCCGAGCCCTCCCTCCCTCTGGCCGGGCAGAGAGACGCCTTCCTCTCCTCTCCTCTCCTCGCCTCCCCGCCTCCCTCTTTGTTCCGGCTGCCGTCTGTGCAGGGTGTGTTTACCCGGGTGTTTCTCAACACGGCCGCTGCCGCTGCCACCACTCGATCACCCAGCCGTCGAGGGACTTCCACGTTGTGGTCTTCGGTGGCGGCGGCCCCGGTCGTACTCACCGGCGCGGGGTATGTGTGTGCGAAGGGCCGGGCCTGGCGGGCGGGCGTGCGGGCAAGCTTGCTTCCTTCTCTCTCCTTCACTCTACAGCCACTCGCCGAGCTCACAGTAACATGGCGCCCGGCATCTTGTCCGCGCAAAGCACGCCGGCACCGCTCGCTCCTCCCTCCCTCCCTCCTTCCCCCGGCTGGCGACCTGGGGAGAGACGGCGCAAGCCAACGATCCTATAGCAAGCTATAGCTCCGCCCGCTATAGGACCTTTGGTGCAAGCCAGCGGGACCGGAGACGGAGCAAGTTATACCGCCAGAGGTGGTATCAGACAAAGATACCAAAGATCTTATAGCTATAAGATCTTTGAAATATACTAGAGCATGATCTTTTGTATCAGAGAGCGAAGGATAGGGTGCAACTTAAGCCGCGCTGCCTGAAGTGGTATTCAGAAGCAAAGATCTTTGTTCAGAAGTGCCTTTTGTGTCAGAGACGGTGCACACCAAAGGTACCAGAGGAGGTGCAAACCGCCCTACCGGAGACGGAGTAGGTTGCACCGCCTGAAATGGTATTAGAGACAAAGTGTTAAAGAAGGAACTGCAGATGCTGGAAAATCGAAGGTACACAAAGAAGAAGGGTTTCGGCCCGAAACGTTGCCTATCTCCTTCGCTCCATAGATGCTGCTGCACCCGCTGAGTTTCTCCAGCATTTTTGTGTACCTTCTGGTATTAGAGACAAATGTTTAAGAAAGAACTGCAGATGCTGGAACAATCGAAGGTAGACCAAAAATGCTGGAGAAACTCAGCGGGTGAGGCAGCCTCAATGGAAAGAAGGAATAGGCGACGTTTCGGGTTGAGACCCTTCTTCAGACTGATGTCGGGTGCGGGAAAAAGAAAGGAAGGGAGAATTTGCAAGTTACAAGGCGGTGGTATCAGAGACCGAGGGATTGGGTGCAAATCGGGCTGTCGGAGACGGAGCATGTTGCGCCACCGCCAGACGTGGTATCGGAAACCAAACCAAGGGAGATGGTGCAATCAAGTTGCACCGCCAGACGTGGTATCAGAGACCAAAGGAGACGTTACAAGCCGCGCTGCCGTATTCGGGTCAAGAGAACGGAGGAAGTTACACTGCTAGAAGTGGTACCGAGGTCGACGGTGCAAGCCGCGCGGCTACACTACCAGAGACGGTCGGAGCCTCAGAAGCCGCCTAGTCCACTACAGAGGGTAGATGGACAGGGCAAGTTGAGAGGTAAATTGAAAAAGTTGCACCGCCGGAGTAAGGAATACTGGACAAACTTTGCAACATGCGTCCAAAGTAAGAGTATGGGCTCGACCTATGCCGCAACACAGACGGAAAATCTGGGGCACTCAAATTAATTTGAGTCCCCCAGATTTTCCGTCTGTGTTGCGGCAAATTAATTTGAGTCTACGAAATCCAGTAACTGTATGAAATGACCCATGTTTGTTCATCTCCCAAACTCATGACCGCTGACACCTAGGCTAGGGACTGTATGGGAATACTATAAATTCTCCTCGAAGTTTGGAAATACGTTTTCCTTCACTAGGGTCAAAATCCTAGACCGTCTTTATTTCTCAACACTGGAGTACCTTTGCCACAAACGTGTGAGCATCTGGAAAAGGTGGCTCGCTCATCACCACTACCTCAACAGCAATAAATAGTTTTTTTTTGTAAAAATAAAACATCACAGCGTCAGAGGGAAAGACTGATGAAAACTGCTGCCCCCTGCCCTCCCTCATTCGCTCAGGAAATATAAACGTTTGTTCTGTATTTCATGATGAAAGTGAACATTTATGGGAACTATTTTGTAATTTTGCTATTAATACTTGATTTTGACAGCTGCACCGTCTTCGGCACAAATATTTTGAAGTTATCAGCATCGGTATAATATAATTTGCATTACTTAAATGTGTTTTCTCTGGGAACGTGATGGGAAGTTTATTTGGTTGATTCTCAAGATGAATCAATCTAATGAATGAAGATAGACTGAGCTAGTTGGACACATGTTCACTGAAAGAAGATGAATGAAAGGTGATAGAAAATAGAAACATACTAGACTAAGCATCACCCGGGAGGCCTGGTCCCCCAACGCAATATTCCACATCTCCACCAATTCCAATATCGGTGGTCAGGGGGGCTTTCTGGAGCGCTAGTATGTGTGTTGTGCGCTGAAGGGACTGGTTTCCAGAGGGCTAGTATGGACATTGTGGGCCGAATGGATTCTCGGGCTGGTGGCTCAGTCACTCAAGCCTGGTGTGCTGGCAGCTCACTCACTCACAGCTGGTGGGCTCGCAGTTGACTCGCGGCTATTCCTTGAAATTCCATTTCATGCAGGGTGCAAGGGCACCAAATTCATGTGCAGTTTCATACCATTTCAAGCAGGGTGCAAGGACACTAAAGACAGCGAGTCGTGACCTCTCCCCCATCTTGCAGAGACTGAGCCATGCCCACACTTCCGGGTTTTATAGTCCCTCCTCAGAAGGGGCGTGTCCTTCATGGCGTGATTGACAGGAGAGAGAATCTCAACATTTTTTAAACACCAATAACTCTTTTATTTTTCATCGATGGGAAAAATCCTCGGCACCTGATGAACGGAGTGGGACTCTGAGTAAGATGGCCAAAAATCATAGCCATATGTGGTAGCGTTTTTTTCTAAAATCAATATAAAGCGCAAAAGGCAAGTGGTCAAAATTAGACTTTTAATTATATAGAAGGCAAGGCAGCTCTAATTAGGCAAGGCAGCTCGCTTTAGCACTTTCAAAACCAAAGGTAAGGCAGCTCGCTTTAGCACTTTCAAAACCAAAGGCAACGCAGCTCGCTTTAGCACTTTCAAAACCAAAGGTAGCACAGCTCGCTTTAACACTTTCAAAACCAAAGGCAACACAGCTCGCTTTAGCACTTTCAAAACCAAAAGCAACACAGCTTGCTTTAGCACTTTCAAAACCAAAGGCAACACAGCTTGCTTTAGCACTTTCAAACCAAAACACACTTTTGCATTTTCAACTACATTTTCAAACCACATTAAGGGCAGTAAAACCACTCACAGTTTAGTGGACATGTGTTCAGTGTTATTCACAGCTCAGACTGAGAATTGCGACCTCACGCTCCCCCATCTTGCAAAGAACTGAGGCACCTCCACACTTCCGGGTCTTTTGTCCCTCCAGAAGGGGCGTGGCCTTCAGGAGAGAGAATCACAACATTTTTTAAACACTAATAACTCTTTTAATTTTAATCAATGGTAAAATCCTTTTGCCCTGCGCAGTGGATGGGGGACTCTGAGTAAGATGGCCAAAAATCACAGCCTTAAGTGGCAGCGTTTAAAAAAAAATCAATATACAGAACAACAGGAAGTGGTCAAGATCAGATGTTTAGTAATATAGATAATGCAGAAACTGGCCATTTGGCATGTCTGCCAAACATGCTGCCAATTTAATCTCTGCCTGCATTGTGGTAAACCCCTTCGGCACTCTCTCCAAAGCCTCCATATTCTTCATACAATGGGGCAACCAGAACTGCAAAACAATGCTGCAAATGCAACCGAACAGAAGTTTTATAAAGCTGCAAAATGACCTTGTACTCAGTGCCCCAATCAATAAAGGCAAGCAAACCATACTTGGTATCCACTATATCTACCTGTGTTCAGGGAGCTAGGGACTCGGACCCCCAGATACCTCATTGCATCAATGCTGACGGGTCTTAAATTTATATTTTCTCCATATATTTGACCACCAAAGTACACCACCTCATTCTTGCTTGCATTAGACTCCACCTGCCATTTCTCTCTCCCCCACGTTTGTAATTGATGTATCGCATTGCATCCTTTGACAACCTTCCCCACTGTCCTCAACCCCACCAATTTTTTCATCATCTACAAACTTACAACCTTGTGTATGTTTACATCCAAGTCATCTATATATATCACAAACAGCAGTGATCCTGCAGAACACCACTGGTCACAGATCTCCAACAGGTGCAACACACTACTATGGGTAAGCCGGTAGTGAATTGAAACTATCTTTTCACGATGGATCCCATGCACCTAATACACTTGATCAGCCTCGCATGAGGG
Organism: Amblyraja radiata; assembly: GCF_010909765.2. NCBI lineage: Eukaryota > Metazoa > Chordata > Chondrichthyes > Rajiformes > Rajidae > Amblyraja > Amblyraja radiata. Next base: position 70,792,444 of record NC_045960.1, read on the forward strand.
ACTTGATTAAGTACTTTACAAAAATCCATGTGGGCAACATTGCCTTACCCTCATCGATCAATCCCTCGTCAATTGTACATTGCCATCACTTGCTATCTCTTGCCCTACCCCTATGCCACCCCTTCCCCTCTTTTCTGTCAGTCCAGATAAAAGGTTTCCACCTGAAATGTTGATTGTCCAATTCCCCACACAGATGTGTAAGAAGGAACTGCAGATGCTGGTTTAAACCAAAGATAGATACAAAAAGCTGGAGTAACTCAGCAAAACAGGCAGCATCTCTGGAGAGAAGGAATGGGTGACGTTTCAGGTCGAGACCCTTCTTCAGATCCTTCTTCGTCTGAAGAAGGGTCTCGACTCGAAACGTCACCCATTCCTTCTCTCCAGAGATGCTGCCTGTCCCGCTCGCTGAGTTACTCCAGCTTTTTATGTCTCCATGCACAGATGTTGCATGAACTGCTGAGTTCCTCTGTCTGCTCTTCCTTTTTTGCTATTAATGGTTTCATTTTGCTTGCAATTGTTGGTGTTATATATTATACTGAATCAAATTTGGTGTAATTTTTATTAAGATAAATTGGTCCACAGCTTTATTGACAGTTCAATTCAAAACATAACCAGAATTTATAATTACTTTTAATTTTACAAAAGAATGGAAAATCTAAAGGTTTGAATTTATCAACTCATGAAAAATGACAAAATTAATCTATTTATTTTGGACTGCAATAAGCTGCAAAAATGAAATGCTGTATGATCAAAAGCATCTGCCTTCTTTGAAAGTATGGTCTGAGACATCTTATGGACACCGCAATTTTTATACAGCATTTTACACTGCGCAAATGTGTTGTAAAGAGGTTATCTCCTTGTCCATTTCATATGTTAAATTCGCTAAATAACTACATAGAACATTTCTCAATTGGCACGGTAAATGGTTCCATTATAAGGTCCTATTGGCAACTTTGTTTTGAATCCCAAAAAACCCTTCTTCCAAAAGACACTCTCATGAGTTACAATTTGATGTATGCATGTGCTGCTTACATGATTGCCCTTCCACACTATAGCCTTAAACTGCTTCCCACACTGGACCCCCATCAGTTTGCCTACCGGGCCAACAGGTCTACAGAGGACGCCATATCGGCGGCCCTACACTCTGCCCTGACCCACCTGGACAACAACTACTCCTGCATCAGGTTGCTGTTCATTGATTTCAACTCTGCCTTTAACACTGTCATCCCCGCCAGCTTGATCACCAAACTCAGCGGACTTGGCATCTCCACCTCCCTCTGCAACTGGACACTGGATTTCCTCACCAACAGACCACAGTCTGTCAGGGTCAACAACCTCACCTCCACTATAACACTGAACACCGGCGTGCCACAGGGCTGTGTGCTCAGCCCTCTCCTCTACTCCCTCTTCACCCACGACTGCATCCCTAAGTACGGATCCAACGCCATCATTAAGTTTGCTGACGACACCACGGTGGTAGGACTGATCAGTGACAACGATGAGTCAGCCTACAGAGAGGAGGTCCAGCACCTGACAACCTGGTGTGCCAACAATAACCTCGTCCTCAACTCCAAGAAGACGAAGGAAATTATTGTCGACTTCAGGAAGGTCAGAGGAGGCAGTCATACCCCCATCCATATAAACGGGACTGAGGTGGAGCGCGTCTCCAGCTACAAATTCTTCGGGGTACATATCTCGGAGGATTTGTCCTGGTCCCTCAACACCTCCAAGCTGATCAAAAAGGCACAGCAGCGCCTTTACTTCCTGAGGAGGCTCAAGAAAGCCCACCTGTCCCCCCAGATCCTGACCAACTTCTACCGCTGTACCATCGAGAGCATCCTGACCACCTGCTTCACGGTATGGTGCAGCAGCTGCACTGTTGCGGACAGGAAGGCACTACAACGGGTGGTGAAAACCGCGCAGCACATCATCGGTGCCCCGCTCCCTGCCATGGATGCCCTCCACCGAAAACGGTGTCTGAGACGGGCTGGGAAGATCATTAAAGACCCCTCCCACCCCAACCATGGACTGTTTGCCCTCCTCCCAATCAGGGAGGTGGTACAGGAGCCTCAGGTCTCGTACCAGTAGGATGAGGAACAGCTTCTACAATTATACCATCACATTGCTGAACTCGGAGTCCCGCCGATAGATTTCTCCGGTCCCTCCGTCCCCATTGTTTAATTATTCTGTATTTTTGATTATTCTGTATCTTCTTTTTTTTAAATTTCTATATGCACTACTACTACGGACTGACGCAAAACGGCATTTCGTTGTACCCATACTCAGTATTTGTGCAATGACATTAAAGTTGAATTGAATTGAATTGAATTGAATTCTTTTACATTTCAAGGGCTCTGGAAACTGAAAACTGCCGAACAAAGGGAAGACTAAAAATATTGTTTGGTTTAACGATAGGAGACATTAGCTCGGGTTTTGTCACTCGGTGCAACTTGAAGCATAGGGTAGAGGCAGGATCTGCCGGAGGCGAAGCATCAACCACAAGTGATCTAATGCCAGGGCAAGAGCAAATAATGCACAGGTTTCTGCTTTTTGACTGAATCGTTTCATTGAAATATAAAGCATGAAAACAGGTAATTCGGTCACCAAGACCACACTGATCATCGGACGCCTATTCACCGGTTTTGTCACTCGGTGCAACTTGAAGCATAGGGTGAGGCTCTATGTTATCCCACTTTTATGTTACTAGACCAAGTGGGACCCGTTGGGCCCCGTTCCCCAATGCGGGAAGGGGGCACGGTGTCACATGGGTGGGCTGGTCCCCGAACGCGGTGTCGGCGCTCACCCTGGAGGCAGGCGCTCTCGGAGCCAATCACCCGTCCCCCAACGCAACCCGTTTCCACCGCTCACCCATTCCCCCCAACGCAACCCGTTCCCACCACTCACTGTGCAGGTCATTTTAAACTTTTTAAAAAATGCAATTGCACTAAGATTTAATGTGATGTAGGTGCCACCGCCAACTTTTGTTATCCAAATCTAATCATTCAACTTTGCTGTGCTGGGTTAGGCTGGCAGATTCTTTCCCTGAAGGACTTTTGCCGTGAAGGACTCAGTGTTCTGGGTTAGAAACATTGTCGCCGGTAGGGCATTGTGACATCTTAACTGTCTAACTGCCAGTGTAGATTTGCAGAAATCCAACTTTTAAATGTCACTTTAAAACTTGTAAATGTCCCCCTCTACGTCCCTCTCCTTACAACAGAGATCAGCAGCATTGTGATGTCATTTTCGGTTTTCGGAATCTTCATGGCAGCTTGTGCGACAGATTGGACGACTGTGAGATGCCATAGTGACATCATCACTGGAAGCTGCCAGAAAAACCTCAAAGCAGAGTCACAGTTATTCTTCTCAAAGTTGTTGTTTTTTTTAACTTTAATCATCAATAACGTGAAATATAGCATCCAATCTGAAGGGAACTTGATTATGGCGTGGATGGGGGAGAATGTGACTAAGAATGTGGAAATTTTTTAGCGCTACCGCGTAGCGTTTTGACAAAAATACAAAAACACACACATACAAGATGAGACTTTTATATATACTAGACCAAGTGAGACCTGTTGGGCCCCTTTCCCCCAACGCAATAATCCACCACTCACCCGTTCCCCCCAACGCAACCCGTTTCCACCACTCACCCATTGCCCCAACGTGACCCATTCCCCCAAAGCTTTCCAGAAAACATGCACAATGTAAAGAAAGATGGTGAAGTCCAAAATCTTGCACCTCAGGAAGGGGGCAGGGGTGTAGTCAATAATGGGAAGACCCACAAATTAGTAAACTTGCAAGCGTTTGTATCTGGAAAATGAATTTTAACATAGATAAGTGTGAGGCATTAGATTTTTGTTAAAAAATAAGTGCAAAGCCACATATTATTATGAGGATAAGAATTGAATTGGATTACAGGAAATGTGATCTTGGAATACAAATACACAAATCTATTAAAGTTAAGCCACAAATTAAAAATTCCATTACAACTTGCGAATTCAGCACCAGATTTTATTTATGAAACAGAAAAGAGAAGTAGGACTAAATGTATTAAAAACCTAGAACATAGCTGATGTATAAAATAGGCATGAAAATTCAACATAGAACTATGAGAAGGGCGCCGAAGTTGCAAGGCTATAGTTATCAGGAAGGAAGAACAGGCTGAGTCATTTCTATTGCAGCAGTTATGTAACGGCAGCCTGCAGGGCAGTTAGTGTAGCTGTGTCGCAGAACCATTGACCTGGCTTCAATCTTGGCCTCCAGTGCAATCATACATGTCACAAGGAGAATGGAGTTTGCACATTCTCCCTCTTACATGGGAGTTTCCTTCAGGTATGCCAGTTTCCTCCCACATTCCAAAGATGGGCTCATGAGGTAAAATGGCTCCTGCAAAGTACTCCTCGTGGAGATGAGAGGTGAGGAAATCAGAGGGTGTTAATGAGCATGTGTGAGAGAATAGATTAAAAGGAAATAAATGGTGGAATGGGACTGAGAGCATAGACTAAGTAAATGGCCTATCATTATATAAGGAGGGATCCAACAGTGGATGTTAACACTGGAATAGATTTAACAGAATAGTCTTAAAGAGTTATATTTACTCACTCAGAGGTGAGATAGTACTAATCATAACTACAGAAGAATTAGTTTGATTAGAATGGTATAGGTATATTTTACAGAAGTTTAAGTAATTATTTATGAGAAAAGGAAATAGAGGAGTCTGTGAATAGAGTTACATGAAGAAAGTTGGATGGATGCTAGTTACCAACTCAGATTAATGAGCAGTATGACCTGTTGCTGTAAGCTTTATGTAACCAATTGCTGCACACTGTGGTATTATGGAATAATAGTGTAAGGACAGGCTGCAGTGACGGCATCCGGGCTGAAGAGCGCGCTGTGGGGCAGAACCGGAGGTTGGGCGGAGGAGAGGCCCGGGCCTGCACACGAGGCTGCTGCTGTACAGAGTTGCTAAATAAAGACAGACTCCGATTACGTCGTTGTACGAGCCTTATTATAAGAATAACATGACATGGTGTCAGAACTGGGAGACTTGTAAGTAGAAAAAAAAAAAAAGAAGAAGCGGAGGGTGTATCGTTTTGGCGGGAAAGGGGAGACGAGCCGGCAGATATGGCGCAACCTACACCAACTGCTACGTTCACAATACAACCTCCAGAGCCATTCGATTTTACCAAGCCTCAAGAATGGGAGCGTTGGATCAGGAGATTCGACCGCTTTCGGCTTGCAAGCAACTTAAACGCGACGTCGGCAGAAAACCAGGTGAACACGTTAGTGTATTGCATGGGCGATGAAGCCGAAGATGTGCTAAAGGGGCTAACGCTAACTGCAGAAGAGAGGAGGATGTACACGGATGTCAAGGCGGGCTTTGATGCATTTTTTGTACCTAAAAAGAATGTAATCTACGAAAGAGCCAAGTTCAATCAGCGTGTGCAACTGCCAGGAGAAACGGTGGATTCCTTCATCACTGCTCTATATAGGTATGTTGCAAAACGTACCTGAAGCGTCGCTGAAAATCTGTCCCAGCCCGTGTGCGCAATTTTGGCGCCGTTTAGAGGGGGGCGGGTTTAAAACGCGATTTTCTCTAGGCTGTTCAAATCGAGCTTGTTCAGCCTAGTTAATTATTAACGAAAAATCCCCGGAAGATTCCCTCGCTTGAGCTATTTTTAGTTTTATGAGCTTTATTTACTTGTTATAGTAGTTTAAAAATTAACCTCTAAACCCCCGACGGCCGGCAACCGGCCGGATCTCATACAGGGGAAAACGGAATGTAGGCTGTTTATTTTTACGTTAAAAAGGGCTTCTTAAGATCCCTTTATACAAAGTTTAATGTTGCGAGTAGCTAATTTTGGGTCCATTATATCCCGCAGTATTTTTCTGGGCATTTGGGGGCACAAATCTACCGCACTGTGAACGTTCTAAACCAGCGCGTTCACAGGATTCCACTAGAAAGCTGATTTAAATGGACTTTAATTTACAGCAATTGAACACTAAATTCCTTCCATTTGGCCTATAAATTAATGTAAATGAGATTTAAAAATCATGTTTTATTGTGAATTATTTGTGAATATTATTTGGACACTTAGGCTATATAAAAATGTTAATCATTTATTAAGAAATGGATAGATGTTTAGATCTAGTAATTGAAGTTTGAAATTAGCTACAATTAGGTAACTAACTAATTATATGCTTTAATTTCAGGTCATCCAAGTAAGATTATTTTATATTTGTTTCAGAATGCTTCAATCTATGATAACTGAAAATTTCATTCAGTTCTCTTAATTTTTAAGAAAGTTATGGGCTTTTGGCTGTCCATGATCACAGCTTTTTTGTTATGTCCATAGAAAATCAATAGGGAACAAGATGCTAATTTCCGAGTATGAAAATGGCCATAACTTTTTAAATACTTGAGATATGAAAGTGAATTAGGTGTCAAATTAAACTTATTTTTATGCTTTATCTGATGGGATAATTTGCAGACTTGATTTTTTAAATCTCAAAATTTTGTAACATTGCTACTCTATATGGATTAGCTGAACACTGCAACTATGGACAGTTACAGAACGAGCTGATCCGCGACAGGTTAGTGGTCGGGCTGAGGAACGTCTCATTGTCAGAAAAGCTACAGCTAGACAGAGACCTAACCCTTGGAACTGCTATAACAAAGACAAGGCAGTCTGAAGAAGTTAGACGACAGCGGTCTGACTTAAGAGGAGAAAATAGCGGTGCTAGCAAGTGCTCTAATGTTGATGCGGTGCATGCAAAAAGCTACAGAAAACCCAAATTTCCCTCAAAGCCTCAGCCACAAGCACAAACACCAGGCAAAAATAAACTTAATACACGGCCACAGCCAGGTTCAAAGGCCTGTTATAGATGTGGAAAAATGCCCTCGCATGGAATATTGGAATGCCCTGCTAAAGATGCTGTGTGTCACAACTGTGGCAAAAAGGGACATTATGGCAAAGTGTGCAGAAACAGTGCAAAATCTCTCAATGCTGTCACGACAGAGGAAGAAGAGAGCTTTTTCCTGGGAACCGTGGATGCTGGAAAAGACCCGTGGATGGTGCAGCTACAAGTGAGACAAAAAAAAGTGTGCTTTAAAATAGACACTGGTGCTGATGTCACCGCCATGCCAGCTGAGGTGTACCATGACATTACAGGGGGGCATGATGTGAAGCGCCTGGCAGTGTCGACACGCCCATTGTTTGGGCCAGGGAGCAATGCACTCTCTGTCCTGGGTGTAGCCAGAGAAACACTGCGCAGAGGCAAAAAGACAGCCATAGAGAACATTTATGTAGTAGAAGACCTGCACACTGCACTGTTGGGAAGGCCTGCCATAGAACGGCTTCAGCTTGTGTGCAGGGTTGACGGCATCACCTTGGAATCAGTGAAACAACAATATCCGAAGCTGTGTAGCGGCTTGGGTCTTGTTCGGAGGCCATACTCAATTAAATTGAAGCCAGAGGCTGTGCCCTTCTCTCTCCACACACCACGCAGAGTCCCGCTGCCGCTTATGGGAAAAGTGAAGGAGGAGATAGACCGTATGGAGAAGATGGGCGTAATCACCAAGATTGAGGAGCCGACTGATTGGTGTGCCGGGATGGTGGTGGTGCCGAAAAAAGCAGGTGATGTTCGCATTTGTGTGGACTTCACAATGATGAATGGATCAGTATGCAGAGAAAAGTTTATCCTGCCTTCTGTCGAGCACACTCTGGGCATGCTAGCTGGCGCAACAGTATTCAGCAAATTAGATGCCAACATGGGCTTTTGGCAAGTACCATTGACAAAAGAGTCTGCCAAATACACCACCTTCATCGCGCCTTTTGGGTGATACTATTTTAACCGTCTACCCTTTGGCATAGCATCAGCGCCCGAGCACTTTCAAAGGATGATGATGACAGAAGTGACCGGTGGCCTGGAGGGGGTACTGTGTCACATGGACGACATCCTGGTCTGGGGACAGACGCAGGAGGAGCATGATGTGCGGCTACATGCGGTGCTAGAGAAGGCACATAAGGCCGGCATTACGCTCAACATGGACAAATGTGAGCTCACACGCCACAGTCAGATTCCTGGGTCATGTGATTTCAGCAGATGGAGTGAAGCCAGATCCAGAGAAGACGAGAGCAGTACAAGAGATGGATGCACCCAAAAATGTCAGCGAACTCAGGAGTTTTCTGGGCATGGTCAATCAGCTGGGCCGCTTCTTGCCTAACCTGGCTGAAAAAGACAAAGTGCTACGAGACCTGCTGTCCAAGAAGAACCACTGGTACTGGGGGACAGAACAGCAGGCCGCCTTTGATCAGTTAAAAACAGAGCTGTCATCCACACCAGTGCTCACATTATACAACCCAAACAGTGCTCTAAAGATCTCTGCTGATGCCTCTTCCTTTGGCCTGGGGGCAGTCCTGCTGCAGAAGAGCGATGCCATGTGGTCACCTGTGGCATATGCGTCCAGGTCAATGACACCAACAGAGCAGCGCTATGCTCAAGTAGAGAAGGAGGCATTGGCTGCAACGTGGGCATGTGAAAGGTTCAGCTGTTTCATCCTGGGAAGACCATTCGAGCTGGAAACTGACCATAAGCCGTTGGTGAGTCTGCTGGGAAGGAAAGCTTTGGATGACCTCCCACCAAGAATCCAAAGATTTAGGATGAGACTCATGAGATACAACTATACAGTCGATCATGTCCCTGGCAAAAGCCTGTGGACAGCCGACACCTTATCTCGTGCTCATCTGAGAGCCGCAAGAACACACACAGACACAAGCCTATTAGAGGACACCAACATCTATGTAGACTCTGTCATCAGCAACCTTCCTGTCAGTGGAGATTATCTGAGCAGCCTACGTGAGCACCTGCAGGCAGACAGCACATGCTCTGCACTGATGGAGTACTGCACAGACGGCTGTCCCGACAAAAGCCAACTGCAGGGAGTGCAGAGACATTACTGGGCTGATAGAGCAGTGCTGACTGTGCACGATGGGCTGCTGCTGCGGGGCACGAGGCTCGTCATCCCATCAGCCTTACAAGGTGATGTGCTGCAGAGACTACATGAGGGACACCTGGGGGTTACAAAGTGCAGGGGCCGGGCCAAACAGACGGTATGGTGGCCAGGACTCAGCAGCCAGCTGAATGACATGGTGCTGAAATGTAAAACCTGCATCCAAGAGAGAAGGAATGTCAAAGAGCCGCTGATGCCAACGGAGATGCCAGACAGGCCTTGGCAAACCTTGGGAGCTGACCTATTCACGCTGAAAGACAAGACATATCTACTAGTAGTAGATTATTTCTCAAGGTATGTGGATGTTGCGCTGCTGTCACCCACAAGGTCCACAGATGTGGTGGTGCACCTGAAATCCATGTTTTCTCGTCATGGAATTTGTGAGTTTCTTAAAAGTGACAATGGGCCCCAGTTCTCAGGTAGCCACTTTAAAGCCTTTGCAGCAGAGTATGGCTTTGTGCACATCACGAGCAGCCCCAGGTTTCCTCAGAGCAATTGGGAGGCGGAACGCGCTGTACAAACCATGAAAAACCTGCTAACAAAGGCGTCAGACCCATATCTTGCATTGCTGGCCTACAGAGCAACCCCTCTACAGAACGGCTATAGCCTGGCCGAGCTGTTGATGGGGCGCCGCCTCCGCACTACAGTTCCTGCCCTTCCAACCCTGCTGAATCCAGTTTTGCCTGACTACAACGCGCTGGGGGCCAAAGAAAGGGAGAAGAGGAGGAACGACGCAAGATCCTTCAACAAGAGGCACGGAGCGAGAAATCTGGAGCCACTCGTACCTGGGGAGGATGTGTGGATCACCGATGCACGAGTCCAGGGCACAGTGCGATCTACACACAATACCCCTCGCTCTTATATCGTCCAGGTGCCTCAGGGCACACTGAGGAGGAACCGGCATCACTTGGTGCCGCTGCAGACCAACAGTGGGGTAGTCGACGCGGATGAGCCACCGGTAGGAGAAGATTCACCTACACCAGAGCCAGCTCCACCAGTGACAACATCACCCAGCAGAGAGGGCCCCACCACAGAGACTGTGCGGACCAGGTGTGGGAGAGAGGTTAGAAAGCCGAAGAGACTTGATTGGTGATTTATTGATTTGTTTTCTACGGTAAAGAAAAAGTGATTGTGAAATTGTTCTGCTAAACCTGTTACATTTACCTGAAACCTGAGAGTTTAAGTTTTGAAGAACACAGCCTGCTAAAGTAATAGTTCACAGTATGGTAACGCGTAAGTTATTTTATTTCTAGTTTGCATGCTTGAAACAGGGACAGATCAGGGACAGGTCTTCCAGCAAAAGGGCAGAATAAACCCCTTAAGACCTGCAGAGACAAAGGTAGTCCACCCTTTGTTCTCAAAGAAAGGGAGATGTGGTATTATGGAATAATAGTGTAAGGACAGGCTACAGTGACAGCATCCGGGCTGAAGAGGGCGCTGTGGGGCGGAACCGGAGGTTGGGCGGAGGAGAGGCCCAGGCCTGCACACGAAGCTGCTGCTGCTGTACAGAGTTGCTAAATAAAGACAGACTCCGATTACGTCGTTGTACGAGCCTTATTATAAGAATAACATGACACACACGATCAGATTTACAATTAACATCAGTTAATGTTTACAAGATATTCTTATTGCCAAGGAGACTTAGAACTTGAGATGCAATAAAAAACAGTTTCAATATTTAGACCTTTGATATACAGGAAGCTGCAACGAGATTTTTAAAAGAGAAAGGAAGAAGCTTTGCCTGTATTCAGCCAGCCTTGGATATGGCAGCAACTGCAGGAAAACTAAACTTAAAACGTGAAGTTGGATTAATTAGTTCTGTGTCTTTAATTGTAGGAACTATTATTGGCTCTGGCATCTTTATGTCTCCAGAATGGGTGTTACGATATATTGGGAGCCCTGGAGCCAGCCTTCTGGTATGGACATTCTGTGGATTACTGTGCATGGTAGCTGCTCTTTCATACGTAGAATTAGGGACTGTCATAAAGGAATCTGGTGGAGAATATATATACATCTTGAGAAACTTCGGTCCTGTCCCAGCTTTTGTTTTCTCTTGGACTTCTGTGTTTGTAGTCAGACCTGCTTCTATCGCAGCAATGTCTTTGAGCCTGGCGCAATACACTGCAGCTCCATTTTATGGGGCATGTCCACCACCTCCTGCTGTGGTAAAGTGTACAGCTGCTGCCAGCATTTTAATTGTCACTGTAGTGAACTGTCTTAATGTGAAACTGGCAACCGACATTCAAAATATCTTCACATTTGCCAAACTAGTCTCCTTGCTTGTAATAGTGGTAGGTGGGATACTATTGATCCTCAATGGACACACACAGAGTTTTCAGAATGCTTTTCAAGGAACAAGTGGAATGAGCGCAAGTGGAATAAGCTCAATTGGAATCGCTTTACAACATGGCCTCTGGTCCTACGATGGATGGAATAATTTAAATAATTTGACCGAAGAAATCAAGAGGCCAGAAGTAAGTACAAAACAAGCACTCTTAATCCATCACAAAATATTGTTTTTAAATGACGACTTTAATGGAATGTTACTTGGCATCAGCAACATAAATTACCAGGTCGCGCCTCTTGTGTAAGCTGAGCACCAAGGATGGAATGCACCAAGGGTTTTAGTTAAGATAGCTGAGTGGGGGTTAATTGTATGATGGAACCTTATTCATTAATTTCTCATAGGTTCAAATAGATCCCTTCCCCTCCCCAACCTGCTCCATATGCCGAATACCCTTCCCAGTCCACCTATCATTTCCCACATCGATCTCACCACACCACTTCTCCTCTCTAATCTAGCTATCTTCCCTCTCCACTCTTATTCCTGATGCAGTCGCTGTCCGTTGCTTTCCATCCACAGATGCTAGTCGACCTGATGATTGTTTGTTGCTCCAGATTCCAGCCTCTGCAGTCCCTTCTGCCTCTGACCCAATATTGAGATTACAGTGAATTTATTGTTTCAGGTGAATCTGCCCCGAGCTTTACTGATTTCCCTTCCACTGGTGACTTTGCTTTACATTCTGGTAAACATGAGCTACCTGGCAGCCATGAGTCCAGCTGAAATGATGTCCTCTGGAGCTGTGGCTGTAACATGGGGGTAAGTTAAGACTGTTATTTATCTTTATTGGCTGAACCATAGAAAACAAGACCACTTTGGTCAAACAAGGACTCAAAAAGGTCAGTTACAGTAATATGTGTATTGTTTGTCACCAGTCTATAGGAAGGCTGTGACAGCAGTATGGAAAATATTGAAGAGATGTTACCTGGGCTGCATCATTATATTTTTAGGGAGAGACAGTCTGGGGTTGTTTTCTTTGGAATAAAGGAAACTGAGGGGTACATAATAAAGAAGATAAAGTTATGAAAAAAAAGGATAAATAGGATAAATGTGCAGACAGAGGAGATTAGGTTAACTTGGCATCATGTTTAGCCTGGATGTTGTCAGCCCATTCCTGTATTGTACTGTTCTATGTTCTATAAACAGTTAGGATCTACTTCCCTTCGCACAAATAAATTATCCTGGCGAAAGATTACAGTCAATTGGTAGAAGGAATAGAAGTTATGAAAACAATAGCTCAATAAGCGGTGAGTTCCTTGAACTCAATATTTGCAAGGATAGTGGCGTCATAGATACATTCACAATAGGTGCAGGAGTAGGCCATTCAGCCCTTCGAGCCTGCATCGCCATTCCTTTTGATCATGGCTGATCATCCACAATCAGTACCCCGTTCCTGCCTTCTCCCCATATCCCTTGATTCCGCCAGGCCTAAGAGCTCTACCTAACTCTCTCTTGAATGCATCCAGTGAATCGGCGTCAATTGCCTTCTGAGGCAGAGAATTCCATGAATTCACAACTCTCTGGGTGAAAATGTTTTTCCTCATCTCAGTTCCAAATGACCTACCCCTTATTCTTCAAACTGCCCCCTGGTTCTGGACTCCCCCAACATCGGGGACATGTTTCCTGCATCTAACGTGTCCAATCCCTTAATAATTTTATATGTTTCTTTAAGATCTCTCATCCTTGTAAATTCCAGTGAATACAAGCCCAGTCGCTCCATTCTTTCATCATATGACAGTCCCGCCATCCCGGGAATTAACCTCGTGAACCTACGCTGCATTCCCTCAATAGCAAGAATGTCCTTCCTCAAATTAGGAGAAAAAAGCTGCACACCAAACCCAAGGCAGATGTGGTCTCATCAGGGCCCTGTACAACTGCAGAAGGACCTCTTTGCTCCTATACTCAACTCCTTTCGTTATTAAGGCCAACATGCCATTAGCTTTCTTCACTGCGTGCTGTACCTGCATGCTTACTTTCAGTGACTGATGTACAAGGACATCCAGGTCTCTTTGTACTTCACCTTTTCCTAACCTGACACCATTCAGATAATAATCTGCCTTCCTGTTCTTTCCACCAAAGTGGATAACCTCACATTTATCCACATTATACTGTATCTGCCATGCATCTGCCTACTCATGCAACCTTTCCAAGTCACAGAGCATCATGTTCACAGTTCACACTGCCACCCAGCTTTGTGTCAAGAATAGCTGTGAACTATTCATCTGTATTAACTCCTCTCCCTGACTCCCTCACACCCATCCCTGGACTTTCTTTGGAGTTTCTGACTTGAAGTAGCCAATCCTTGTTGATCCCACAATGTAATTGTAATTGTAATTAATTTATTAGCCAAGTATGTAAAAACATACAAATAATTTGATTTGCCAACACGTTATACCAAAAAAACAAGACACACAACTACATAACAATTAACATAAACATCCACCACAGCGCACAGTGATGGAAGGCATTAACATATTATCTTCTTCCCTCCTTTTCCACCGCGGTCGGGGCAGTTGAACCATCCGCAGTCAGGGCGATCGAAGCTTTGGATGCAGAGCAGATGTGTTGCCTATTTAGTCCTTCAGCAGGTCAGGCAGCATCTCTAGAGAAAAAGGATGAATGATGTTTTGGGTAACCCATCCTTTTTTAACAGAGTTGCTGCCTGACCCACTGAGTTGTTCCAGTACGTTGTGAATATCTTTGGTATGAACCAGCATCTGCTGTTTCTATAAATTGCCTACTGCACTTATTAAGTTTGAGAAACAAGACAAAGCCTTGGGTTTACCTTGTGTCGTTTCTCCTTTTCACATGTTTATCCGTCAGTCATATTTCTTTCTAGTACCGATCCTCAAGATCTGCCAAGAACCAAAATCCTCAAAGGTGTTATATGATCAACCTATAGATGCAGCAGGAAAACCATTGCACACTGCACCCAATTAATGGGTATAAATCCACTGAGTTCTGCCATTATGTTTGTACCTGAAATTCAGTGATAAATGAATCATCCCAAATATGTGGAGGTTGATAGACAATAGACAATAGTTGCAGGAGTAGACCATTCTGCCCTTCGAGCCAGCACCGCCATTCAATGTGATCATGGCTGATCATCCCCAATCAGTACCCCATTCCTGCCTTCTTCCCATATACCCCGACTCCGCTATTTTTAAGAGCCCTATCTAGCTCTCTCTTGATAGATTAATTGGTCCATGTAAATTGTCCCTAGTATAAGTAAATCATTGAATCTAGATGCAGTTGACAAAAGCATCCGAAGAATAAAATAGGATAAGATTAGTGTAAATGGGTGGTTGATAGCCGGCACAGGCTCAGCAAAATGAAGGGTCTGTTTCCGTGCTGCATTTTTTAATGAATCTATGATTATGAGCCTTGCAGCAGGACAAAGAGTTTGCAGAGTAAAGCATGTGATCAAAAACAATGACAGAGTGGGAATGGTGCAGTAAAGTCTGAAGAATACAAGTCAAGTCACTTTTATTTCTATAGCACATTTAAAAAACAACTCTCGTTGACCAAAGTGCTTTACATTGGTGAAGGTACTAACGTTATACAACATTGGTTCATAGATTAAGTACATACATAAATACATACATATAGCCCTCCATCAGAGGACGTCAAGAAAGGCTTGAGAGTAAAGATGAGTTTTTAGTCTCGACTTAAAAGAGTCGATGGAGGGGGCAGTTCTGATGGGAAGAGGGATGCTGTTCCACAGTCTAGGAGCTGCAACCGCAAAGGCGCGGTCGCCCCTGAGCTTATGCCTAGACCGCGGGATGTTCAGTAACCCCAAGTCGGCCGATCTGAGGGACCTGAAGGTGGTGTGGTACGTAAGCAGACTTTTGATGTAGGTAGGGGCAAGCCCGATAAGGGCTTTGTAAACATAAAGAAGGATCTTGAAATTTATTCGGAACCGCACAGGGAGCCAGTGGAGAGAGGCCAGAATTGGGATGATGTGGTCCCTTTTTCGGGTGCCCGTCAGGAGTCTCAGGCGGGACAGGGAAGATTGGCTGATGCCAGTGTAAAGGGAGTTGCAGTAGTCGAGGCGGGAAGAGATAAATGTGTGGATGATCTTTTCGAGGTCATCAAACTGGGGGGAATTGTTTTATTTTAGCTTTCGTCCGAAGCTGGAAGAAGCTAGCTTTTACCACGGCATTAACTTGTTTGTCAAATTTCAATGCTGAGTCAAATATATTATAGGCTCCAAAGCCACACTCAGCAAAATCAATAACCCCACTCTCACCATCGACGGCACCACTGTCTCCCCATCTCCCCAGGCCCGCAACCTTGGCGTGATCTTTGATTCCACCCTCTCCCTTGAGCCTCACATCCGCCATGTCATTAAAACCTCCTTCTTTCATCTCCGCAACATCGCCAAACTCAGACCCTCTCTCACACCGCCTGCTGCTGAAAGACTCATCCATGCCTTCATCTCCTCCCTACTGGACTATTGCAACTCACTTCTCCTTGGCATCAGCTCCACCTACATCAACCGACTCCAACTGGTCCAGAATGCAGCCGCCCGACTCATCACCCACACCAAATCCTGGCATCACATCACTCCAGTCCTCAAAAAACTTCACTGGCTTCCCATCTCCCACCGGATCACCTACAAAATCCTGGTCCTCACCTACAAAGCCCTCCACCATCTGGCCCCCCCATATCTCACTGACCTCCTCTCCCCCTACCAACCCTCACGGTCCCTCAGATCCACATCAGCCGGTCTCCTCTGCATCCACAAGTCCAACCTCCGCAGTTTTGGGGACAGAGCCTTCTCCAGGGCAGCTCCCAGGCTCTGGAACTCCCTCCCCCAACTGATCCGCAATTCCGTGTCCCTCACCATCTTCCAGTCCCGCCTCAAGACCCATCTCTTCACCTCTGCCTATCCTTAGCCCCACGTCCCCGTCCCTTTTCATCTGTGCATTAATTGCCTCATACTGTGTTTTGTATTGAATTCTGTCTTTACTTTGTGTACTAGTCATGTCTCTACTATTTATTTCATTCCCCTTACATGTTTTTCCTCTACATGCTCAATTTTTGTAAGGTGTCCTTGAGACTCTTGAAAGGCGCCCATAAATAAAATTTATTATTATTATTATTAAATATCACCCCAAGGTTTTTGACGTGAGGTTTGAGTAATGGGGTAAGGCTTCCAAGGCTTCCAAGTAGATTTGATCATTATTTTGGGCTTCAGGGGGAGATAGATTTGTGTATCGTCTGCATAGCAATGGAAGGAAATGCCGTGCCTTTGAATGACTTGGCCTAAGCATATACAGGGAGAAGAGAATGGGGCCAAGGATGGAACCTTGTGGAACCCCGCAGCAGAGGCTAGCTGGGGAGGAGAAAGAGTTGCCTGTGTTAGTAGAGAAACTCCTACCTTTGAGGTAGGAGATGAACCAGCTCAGGGCAGTGCCATCAATACCAACCCCGTACCGGAGACGTTCAATTAGGATGGTGTGGTCGACAGTATCAAATGCTGTGCTGAGGTCGAGAAGGAGCAGGATTGCACAGTCGCCGGAGTCAACGGTGACTTTCCACGTTTGGGTCCAAGAAGGGTCTCGAACCAAAACGTCACCCATTCCTTCTATCCAGAGATGCTGCCTGTCCCACTGAGTTACTCCAGCATTTTGTGTCTATCCAGTAAATTCACCATTTCCATTTGTGTATCAGTGCTGCCACATTTACTGCGGAGTGGAGGGAATAAAAAATATATACATAATAATTCATGCGAATAAAGTTTTAACAGAATAATATTTTAGGGAGAGTGTCCTCAGCACAATATAAATGGTTTATTTTGTAATGTCTGTCATGATCTCTAAATGCTTTCCAATTTTAGAAACAAAGTCTTGGGCAGTTGGACATGGATCATTCCACTGTCAGTTGTACTTTCCACGTTTGGGTCCATGAATGGCACTTTCTTCACTGGTGGTCGCACTTGCTACATAGCAGCCAGAGAAGGTTCACTGGTAAGGACAGACAAACTACCAACATGGAATACTAATCTGGCAATTCAGAGCCGCATCTTTCTCATGTCTTTAAACAGAAGTGATATGGGGGAAATGTGATGTTGGTTGGAGTCTGCAGAGAACAGGTAAAGTTCAGACACAGGGAATTGGAAAATGATCTAAGGGGATTTGACAGCCTACTTCTCAAACAGCTTTAAATTAAATGCAAATCTTGGAGCAAGTAAGTGAGACATTAGGCAGAAAGCCTGTATTTAAGAGGACACACGCATGAAAGAAAAACATCCAACATTTCTTAAAATGCTTCCAACCAATGAAGTCGCGGTTGTAAGGTAGAAAAAGTGGGACCAATTCTGCACACAGGGAAGCCCCCACAACTCATCACTTGATTTGAACTTACTTTGTTCACTTGACAGAAGGAGAAACTTTGGCCACTTATTATTCTCTCATGCCTGGAGAAGGGGGATGCTAAGGGCATTGCAAAGACCTCACTGAGCTTGTTTGGCTCTACCTTTAATTTAAAAAAATCTAATGTCTATTCAAGTATCACAATAAACATTTGGATTATGGCGAAGGAAACGGCCATTTTCAAGTTTCAAATAGGCTTAATTATCTTACATCCATCTGATTGAGCATATGGAATGGAATGGAATTGAATTGAATACTTTATTCTCAAATGTGACTAGGCACAGTGAAATTCTTTGCTTGCATACCCAATGTATACAAAAAGTGACCACCAATGGCGCCGACAAAGTTACAAAGTACGCCGGCTCCTCCTTTGTTCTCCACTCTCCCCATAGCAGTTCCCCCCACGCTTGGTCCTCCATTGTCCATTGTTCTTCCCCCTCCCTCATGGCGGTCCCCCCATGCCGGGTCCTCCATTATTCTTCCCCTCCGCCCCCTTACAGACTCATCACCGTGAGGCTCCACCACCGCCGCCGAGGCTTCACCGTCACTCCCGCCAAAGTATCACCACCACCGCTGAGGCCTCACTGCCGTCGCCGAGGCTTCATTGCTGCCGAGGCTTCACCACTGCCGAGGCTTCACTACTGCCGAGGCCCACCACTGGAGCCGCCAGCGCTTAGATGCCTTGATTTAACATTTCATCAGACAGTACTCCTTCAGAACTTGTTGAGAACCCTGGGGTGGGACTTGAATCTGTGCATTCAGGCTCAGGAATGAGAATACTACCACTTGTGTCACAGATGTCAAAAATTATTATTTTTGGCAGCAGGATTATTGGTTCCATAAATGGATTATTTTCAACCAGAAATAACATTTGACCTGTGGAATAATTTACAATAATGTCTGCAACATTTCTTTGTGCTATTCCTCAAAAAGGATAAAAGACACACATGTGTAGAACATTGAATCTTCTATTGTTATTCTCTCATGATAGGGCAAAGGGGGGATGCTAAGTGCCTTGCAAAGACTGCATTGAGCGTGTTTTTTAAAACATCAAATGTCTATTTGAGCATTACAATAAACATTTGTACTAGGGTGAAAGATACGTCCATTTTAAAGTTTAAAATAAGATGAATCATCCTAGTCCCTTGGCACTCCAAGTATCTCTGGTCCTATTTATTTCTATACGCAGTGCCTCTTCAGCCCGTTGCCAGACAACTCTTGTTTTTCAGTTCCAGCAGCCTAGGCTTGTAGCCTTACCATATTTGATACATTGAATCATGTAAAATGCATAACATTAACTTTTGCAGATAGAGAACTGAAAGGAAATTTGTGTTCCGTGTGAGGCAAGTTGGCAATCACCTCTTTTCCATTGGTGATCTGGATACAATTGAATTTCACTCTCAAAGAGTCACCAATAATGTATTGTAATGCACCACTGGGCATCCTGACAGATGATTGAAATGCAGACAGAACTGCTCAGCAGACAGATGGTAACTGTGGTAAGAGAAACAGTGTTAACATTTCATGTAAATGGCCCTTCAGCTGACTAGAAGAAAGTTATCAGTCATCTTTATTTAACACTGATTACAGTTGGGGAACTTAAGTAGGGGTTCTGGCATTCCTTCCTGTACAAGGTTTTCTTCTAGATCCCATGCTCATAGTCAGAAACAAAAACAAGATGCTGGAAGATCAGGTAGTATCTGTGGAGGGAATGGACAGACGACGTTTCGGGTCAGGACCCTCTTCTGACTGAGTGTAGTGGAGAGAAAGCTAGAGAGGTGTGAACGGGACGCCTGGCAAGGGATAGGTGGAGATAGACACAAAATGCTGGAATAACTCAGCGGGACAGGCAGCATCCCTGGATAGAAGGAATGGGTGACGTTTCGGGTCGAGACCCTTCTGCTGACGAATACTGGCGAAGGATGGTATGGTTGACAGATGGTGGAGTGTTAGTCAAAGGGGGACAAATGTGTCATATAAGGAGAGGAGGAGTGAAATTGGCTGCCAGAGGCAGGGATATAATCGGATGGGAACAGGGGGAGGAAGAAAAGGGGAATAAAAGGGAAATGAGGAAATTAGGGTTGGGAGATGAGTATACGAAGCAAGGGAAAGTAGTAATCGGTGTAAAATGCACTCCAATAGAGAACTGAAAGAGCATAGATTGAAAAAGTGGTAGAGTATTGCAGTCCTATGTTCTTTAAAAGTTGGGTCATAGAATAATTAATGGCATTGCCCAGGTTGATTCTGTCATGTATTAGTATTCAAAGCCAGGTTAGTGAGAACAACGATAAAATTCAGCATCGTTGTGAGCAAAGAGGATTCCTGCTCCTTACGGGCATCAAAGTTCATAGATGAAGAGTGACCAGCACAATAAAGTATTACTGAGTAAATGACAAGTAAAAATGTACTCCAGTATGCTAGAAATTCATTTTTTATTGCTAATGCTGACGTGTTTGTCAGCCATCAATGGAGCTGAATATGCTGAAATAAGTATAACCCACGGTCAATACTCACGTACAGGTACATCTTTAATTTTAGTGGCCAAAGATGAATTTCTACCCATTGGGTTTGGCAGAGAACTGTACATAATTTTTTTTTAAAGCCAAGGCTGTGTCCTAAGCCCCCTGCTGTTTAGTCTGCTTACACACGACTGTACTGCTAGACTCAATAACAACTTCATCAACAAGTTCGCTGATGACACAACAGTGGTGGGTCTCATCAGTGACAATGATGAGTCGGCGTACAGGATGGAGGTGGAGCTGCTCACAGGATGGTGCAAATCCCACAACCTCATTCTCAACGTGGGAAAAACTAAGGAGATGGTGGTTGACTTCAGGAGGGCGGGAAAACAACACCATACACCTCTGCACATCGATGGAGCTGATGTGGAAAGGGGCAGCAGCGTGAAGTTCCTAGGACTCCACCTGTCAGATGACCTGATGTCCACAACCAACACCACAGCACTGGTCAAGAGAGCCCAGCAGCGACTACACCCTCTCCGAAGACTACGTAAAGCAGGTCTCCCCACTACACATCTACGAACTTTTTATAGGGGGACAATCGAGAGCACATTAACCAACGGCATCACTTCCTGGTTCGGGAGCTGCAAGGCGTATGAACGGCACCAACTTGACAGGATTGTGAAGACTGCCAGCAGGATTATTGGTGCTCCACTCCCTTTCTTGCTGGACATATACAGGAAGAGATGTATCAACAGAGCCATCTCCATCATCAAAGACCCCTACCACCCATCGCATCACATATTCTCCATCCTGCCGTCTGGGAAGAGGTACAGGAGCATTAGCTGCAAAACCAGTAGGATGCACCTCAGCTTCTTCCCGCAGGCTATAAGACTGATAAACGGACTTAGCCCCCTGCCAAAGTATCGCGCACCAACCATCAACCTGGACACACTGCAGCAGCTGCCGATCGGAACGCCTGTTGATGTTTAGTAGAGAGTAGAGTGTTTAATTTAATTTGTTCATGATATATGTTTTTTATTTCTAGTTATTTGTTGTTATTTGTACTGCACACTGAATGGACACTGGTTGAGCAACGTTTTTTTGTTTCCTCTGGGTATGTGAGTACTCAGGAAATGACAATAAAGATATACTGATACTGATACTGATAATGATAATTGTATGAAATGTGGCTATAGCATATTTATGAATAAGTAGGTTTCAAGTGTTTCTTTCGCATTGTGGAACTTCTAATTTGTACTTCTAATACTCTTTTTATTCATTTTCTCCCAGCCAGACATTCTCTCCATGGTACATGTGAAGCGGTTGACACCATTGCCTGCACTTCTATTCACAGCATTCATTGCTTTGATATTATTAATCCCAGGCGATTTTGGATCCATTGTCAAATATTTCAGGTTTGCACAGAACAGGTTTTTCTCAACAATATTTTCACCTATAACAGTGATTCCATGGGGCTGTTCCTATCATCCACAAAACATTGGCAGAACAATCATGAAAATGGGAGACCGTGTAATATGAAGTGGAAACTTTTCTCTAGCAGCTTCCCTGTCAAAACCCCCCAATGATATTCACATGTTGCTAGATTGCCTCCCACACCTTTAACCTCCAATATGCATAGATCCATTCTGCACAATTATTCCACGTAACACAAAGCTTTCATTCCAAGAATTAACCTAGAAAATGTTTGCTGCATGACGCCGATGGAAGGACGGTATATCCTTCCTTAAATAAAGTGGTCAAACTTTTGTGGAGTAATACAACACTCTGTACAATTGTAGCAAAACTTCCCTGTAGTAATAAAGCCCTACATTCCATTTGCCTTCCTAATTACTTGCTGCATTTGCATGCTAACACCTTGTGTTTCACATGCAAGGACACTCAAATCCCTCTTTGGAGCAACATTCCATAGTCTTTCTCCATTTAATTGACATTTTACCTTTCCATTCTTTTCACCAAAGTGGACAATCTCACATTTCCTCACAGTACACACCTTCTAATTTGTAATCCACCGACCCACCTACAGACTATGCCTGGCAGACTCTTTATGTTTTGCAGACAAGTAGCTTTGATTTATCAACAATTTTGGCAACAGTATACTTGGTCCTTTCATCTATCATTAGTGTAGATTGGAAGTAGTCGTGCCCTCCCTCAACTCCCTCACTGATCCCTATGTTACCTTATGAGTTACAGATTAGTAACCTGAAAATGATCCATATAGTTAAACCATTTTCATTCAGCCAGCCAATCCGGTATCCATAATAAAATATTACCACATCTCCCTGCACACTGCCATGACGTCTTGTCCTTTTTACATGGCACTTCACTGCATGCCTTTTTTTAAATCCAAGTACATTCATCCTTTATCTGGCTGTTAGTTACATCCTTGACCCAGGTTCAATCTAAACCTCTGGCGCTGTCTTTGTGGAGTTTGCAAGTTCTCCCTGTCACCATGTGTGTTTTCCCCTAAGCACTCTAGTTTCCTCCCACATCCCAATACGAGTAGCTTGGTGGGTTATTTGGCCACTGTAAATTGACTCTATTGTGTGAGGGAATGGTAGAATTGGGGGATGATGATCAGCATGTGGAGAGAATAAAAACAAAGGATGAGTGCAAACGGGTGGTTGATGATTGGTGCAGACTGGGTGGGTTGAATGTCTTGTTTCTGAGTTGAATGACTATGACTCTATGGTGTATGAGGCTCTAAAAAAGCCAGCACACATTTTGAAGATTAGTATAGTACAGTAATGTACATGAATTTTTTTTGTGGTAAACCTACCATTTCCACATTAACTTTTTTTTTCTTATCTAAAAGTTTTACAGCTTGGTTCTTTTATAGTCAGGCCTTTGCTGCACTGGTGTACATGAAAATTAAGAAGCCACATCTTCATCGACCTTTCAATGTAAGATTTAGCTTTACACAATTACTCCCATGAAAGTGCTCTTTATTATGTTTAGCTTTTCTAACATCAGTTTCTATTTGTATAACCCTCCCCACTTTTTTTATGTTTTACCATTTCTTATTTCATAAACATTTTGAGAATGTTCAAAGTGTTTTAGGTTCTTTTCAAAAAGGGAAAATTATCATCTGGGTCTTTATTTAAAAAAAAAAATTTCTGCCACATTTGATGTCATCTAATGTTTAACAGGTTTGACAGTTCAGGCCAAGAGAGAATCATTACTTTCTCCTTTCTGTGGACTGGGCTAGCTTTGATGGCCTCTCATGAAACCCTTTCACATGGAAAGCCTCACCACCAAGTAACCCCCACATAAAAGATAGAACTGTGCAGCACAGGAAAAACCCCTTCAGCCCTTTGTGTCATCTGCTTGCACTTGATCCATTTCCCTCTTTTTCCTGCCTGCTCATGTGTCTGTCTAAATGCCTCTCAAACATTCCTATCTATACTGCTTCCATCAGTGCCTTACAGGCATCCTCCACCCTCAGTGGAAACACTAGCCTTATAAATCTCCTTAAATTTCCCCCCTCTCACCTAAAACCAATTCCCTCAAGTATTGGATCTCCCCATCCTGAAAAGAAAAGTGACCATCTACACTATGCCCCTCATAATTGTATATACTTCCATCAGGTCATCACCTCCATTCACCCCACCCCATCCTCATCCCTAAGCCTCCGGTGTCCTCGTGAAAACCTCTCCTCATGGAAAATATACTCCAATTCAGGCTACATCCCAGTGAACCTGCATCCTCTCTAAAACCTTCACACACTATCCACTTATGTTGGCAAGGTTTATTGAATATAATCAAAGGTAAATATGGAATATATTTCAGTCCACCACACTCACATTGCTTGCTGTGGTCGATAGATTTTGGGCAACGATGAGCTTAAAGAAACTCAATAATAATTTAAATATTCATAGATGTGAAGGGGCAGTTTTGAAATGGTGGGAATTATGTTTCATAATGCATGCTTCCTTTTATTTGATGAATTCCTTGAGTAAATCTTGAAGAGAAGCCTTTCTTGTCATTGTCTGTAAATAGGAAGAGTACGATGAGGAAGGATGTGTGTATCAAATTCAAAGCAGACATAATCTGTGACTCTCAGAAGGGTTAGTCTCACTTCTCTGAAAGGGTAAACATTCCATTAGAGATTTCGATTTCAGTTGCAAATTTGTGAAGAGTCAATGTATTGACTTTGAAGACTGAAGAGTAGAGAATGCGAGTTGAGTTCAAAAAGAAAGACAGCATTACAAAGACAAAAATATTATCTCTTCTGCTAAGGAGAGTGCAAAGATGCAAAGTTCTGTTAAGTTGGAGAGGAAACAACTGGATGAGGAGTGCAATGTATACGATCTGCAAATAGTTAACCAAACGCAAGATAGTTCTTTCTAGAAATAAACACACTGTATGAATCACACATCAAGGTCTTTCTTCTGATACTTTCTTATTTGAGTGGAATTATCCAGGGGATCTTGAAATAAAAACAAACTAACCTTAACCACACATGATTGAGTGAAAGATTATAGGATGGCAATTTACAATTTAAAAAGAATGCTGTGCTCTTAAGAGACTATTGTGAGCATGGGCAGAGGCACCCTAAATAAGTTGTTTAGAAAATTGACAAGTTGAAGAGGTCTAAGCAGGAGGTTTCAGAGAATAGGGGCATGAATGAACTGTGAGATTGTCCACAAAGAGGCACTTAAGTCATGTGTTTATTGCCTCACATGGTTTCACTATCTTGATATTTTAGTAACCCTATCTGCACAGTTTCAAAAAGAATGATTTTGTCTCCACGAAGAACTTCAAACTACACTGTGAGTTTTGGATCAAGATGTTGACCAGTTGGTTTACTTATGATTTTCTTGGTGAAGTTCCCTTTCTTGACCCAGATTGTGGTCATCTTTTTTGCATCCTTTGCATAGCCATTAATGAGAAAGGAAATGGACATCTACATAACATGGCATCCATAGGCATGGTGTTACAATTGGCACTTACAAAATAAACATTTAAGGGGCAGCATCAGCTTCTTGGGGAGTGAGGAATATGACAGTGAAATGAACAGAAAATCTGGTTTGCATTTTGGATATTCTATTCTATTTGTCAAAAGCTCTAGAATTGTCATAGTGTGTACAATTAACATTATATATGATAAACGTATGAACTTATATAAGATGCATTGCAATCATTTTTTTAGAACAGACAAAATCAAATGATAACATAAGACATATTAAAATTCCTTTCTCTATTTACAGGTGCCATTGCCCATTCCGGTGTTCATGTTCATTATTTCGATCTGCCTGGTGGTGGCGCCACTCATAGAAGCTCCTCAGATGGAATACTTGTTTGTTGGTTTGTTCATGCTGAGTGGTTTATTGATTTATTTTCCATTGATTCACTTCAAACTATGCACCTGCTCAATGGATCAGATCACTATATTTCTGCAGTTGCTGCTCGAAGTTGGGCCAACACAATCAAACTTGGATTGATAGGTCAAAGAGAAAAAAAAGCTTTTCATTGTGTCTCGGTACACGTGACAATAA
This sequence comes from Amblyraja radiata, assembly GCF_010909765.2. NCBI lineage: Eukaryota > Metazoa > Chordata > Chondrichthyes > Rajiformes > Rajidae > Amblyraja > Amblyraja radiata. The sequence goes on from NC_045960.1 coordinate 70,818,150, forward strand.
ACTCAACTCAACTCAACTCAACTCAACTATTGCTGAAGCTGGCATTATCCATTCTGAATAGAAAGCAATTACAAAACTCAGTGGGCCATGCTTCATCAGGGGAAAGAATTGCCAAGATATTCCAGCACCGTACATTGCTTAAATGTTATTATTTGGGACTCATTCACAGTTTGATTTACTCTGTGATATACAGTAAATAAAGTTATCACTTCTTCTTCTTCGTCTTCTTGCGTATGGCATGCACAGCCTAAAGTTGTAGGACAACTTGTTCTATTTGATCTTATTTGATTGTGCACACCAGGTTGATTGCATTCGTCGAAACAGGGCGGACCACGTGAAAGTTGCAATCTCCCACACCATGTTATCACTAATGCCTTAGAAACATTATGTTTATAGCTTTAATGACTACCAGCACACAACCAGGTTATTATAAGTTTATCATTCATTCTCAGGCTATTCTTGAACATTAGCCATGGAAAAAACACCTATTATTTCTTCTACTGGAGCAGACAAAAAGTGTAGGAAGGAACTGCAGATGCTGGTTTATACCAGATAGACACAAAAAGCTGGAGTAACTCAGTGGGTCAGGCAGCATCTCTGGAGAAAAGAATGAAGTGACATTTCGGTTTGAGACCCTTCTTCAGATTGAAGAATCATCGTGACCCAAAACGTCACCGATTCCTTTTCTCCAGAGATGTTGCCTGACCCGCTTAAGTTACCGCAGCTTTTTGTATCTATCTATTTTTTTTTAAATCTCTCCACTCTAACACCAGTATCTACAATTTGTGAGCAGCCTTCATTTCAAAACCACCAGAGCTGTATTTTCTTTAAAAGAAATAGAGGTGTAACATCCTAATTTAATTCTGTCTAATAAATAGTTGTTACATTAGAAAAAGGTTTATTACATTCATTAAATAACTTTACTCTATTGGTAAAAGTCAATGATAATGATATATGAGGACACACAAGAGAATCTTGAGCAAAAATAAATGATGGGGAGCTCAGTGGGGCAGGCAGCATTCGTGGAAGGAAATGGAGAGATGATGCTTCGGTTCAGGTTCCTTCTTCAGATCAATGCAGTAAGGAGAGAGACTGGAAAAATGTGGTTAGGGTAGGATAAAGACTGGCAAGTGATAGGTGGATACAGGTGAGGAGGTGGCTGTAATTGGCAGATGGGTGGAGTAAGTGCAAAGGCTGGAAATGAAATGACGATGTTTCAAAAGGGTGTCTGATAAGGAAAGAAGAGGGGGATAAAATGTACAGCTGGAGGTAGGGATATGGATGGAAAAGGACAGGGTTGGGGAAAGAGGAGGGATAAAATGGAATGGGGCTTGGTGTAGGGAGGGATAAAAGATGAGCGGAAAGAAGGAAAAGAATCAGGTTGATGGGGATTGTGAGGGAAATGTGTGTGCACCCTTGGTTGGGAAAGGGATACCATAGAGGGAAGTGGGGGTCGGGGGGGTTTACATGAAATCGAATCAATGTTCATATCGTTCAGTTGTAAGCTACCCAAGCAAAATCTAAGATCCCATTCTTCCAGTTTTGTGTATGACCTCACTCTCGCAGTGGAGGAGGCCAAGTGCAGAAAGGTCAATATGGGAATGAGAAGAGAGTTAAAATGACTAGCAAACAGAATCTCCAACAAACTTGGTGGACAGAGTGCAAGAGTTCAGCAAAATAATAGTAAGATTAAACGAGAACTTACCAGTTTGAAGTTTGATCTGTATTTTATGAGGAGTTACGATGAGGGATTACGTGAAGAACCCGTCCAGCACGCATGCGCGACATACTTCAAAGCAGCGGTGTGGAATCACAGAAAGACACAGTAATTGAAATAAATATAGTAAAGAAAAGGAGAGCTTAGATACCAGTTTGATCTCTATTATTGAGGGTGGGAGCGGAGGGCACGTAATCCCTCATCGTAACTCCTCATAAAATACAGATCAAACTTCAAACTGGTAAATTCTCGTTTAATCTTACTATTTTACTTCGGAGTCACGTGAGTGACTACGTGAAGATTTTAAAGCTCTGTGATATCAAACCGTGTAACAGGTCATACTTCACTCGCTGCCGAAGTCATTCGAGGGAGGAAGTATGTTATCGTAATCAACCATGAATCTGTTTGTAAAACAATAATGGTGTTATTAACAATAACAAGACCAAAATGCTCCCCCGGGCTTAAATTATATATTTTTTGCAGATTCTAATATTTTTTCTGCAAACGATACAGGTTCTGCCAGCGGCTTGTTATAAATGTTTGGAACGTATACTCCCTAGACCACCCCGCTGTAGCCAGGATGTGGTCCATAGGCACGTCCATCCTCTTAGTCACTGATGTGGATGCTGCCCTGGTGGAATAAGATTTATACACGTTAGTATGTACTCCAGCAACTCCCAGTACCTGCTTGAGCCACTTGAGATAGTTTGGCTCGTCACCTGACCATAAGGTTTCTTGTGGCTGACCCATAAGGCTTTTTCTCTCCCTCGAGGATTACTTATTGTGTCGATGTAGTTCAATAAGTGGGTCATGACACATAACCGTGGTTCAGGTGGGTATGCCCGGAATTCCATGACTAGACCTGATGTTCCTGGTCTGCTCTGTTTGACCAGCCCCTAATGGTAAATGTAACACGGTCTAGTAAACCATATTGTCCAATCGTAGTAGATGGAGGAACTGGACTCTTTGTGCTGAGACAAGGCCATCAGCATGACCGTCTTCAGGGTGGGCTGTTCCAGGGTGAGGGACCTGGCTGGCGACCATCCCCTAAGGTACGTCAGGTCCACACTGACATCCCAGATTTGGGTGTACCTAGGTCTGGGGGATTAGAGTTGAATATGCCTCTCCTGAATTTGATCACCAGCGGGTGGTACCCTATGGCCTGTTGTCCTGGTGTCCGAGTTAAGTAGGCTGACAGAGCACTTCTGGCTGTGTTGATGGTGCAGTAGCTGAGTCCTTCATTGTGGTGAAGACCTGCCAGGAACTCCAGTACAGGTTTTGTTGTAGTCGAATATGTATTTCCTGTATTTGAATAGTATCTTCCCACTTCTTGATGTTCGCCAAGTATGTTCCCTAGTGGATATGCGATGGGATGCTATCATCGCGTCGATAGTGCTATTTGACAATCCAGGCCCAGCAGTGATCTTCCCAATTCTGCAACCCAGGCCCAGTAATGGTCTTTTCAAATCTACAACTCAGTAGTTTAATTTATCGTGGCATGGGTGGTTTATGCCTGAACTGGGTGAGTTGATAAGTCTGGGCTATTGGGAAATCATTAGGGTTTTGATGACCATGTCGAGGACCACTGGGAACCATGACTGTGGGTTTGCGTAGTACCCGACTGATGAGGCCGTAGTACCTGACTGATGAGGTAGGAAAAAAGGGGGGAGAACATAGAGATTAGATTCCCCCCCCCCCCCCCTAGTTCAGCGGGAATGTATTCATTGCTGCTGCCTCAAAGTTTGGTTTCATGCGACATACATCGGTACGTGGTGATTCAATTGAAATACAGGGAAATCGATATCTGGTGTTCCATATTGCTTTGTAATTTCAGCAAATACTTTGGTTTAATATGTCTGTTTACAGTATTTAGCTCACCTGGTAGGTAAGTTTGCTGATGGTCGAATATGTTTGACGACATACGGTTACCAATTGTTAAATAAATTGTCACATGATATCGATTTTATTCTGCCCAAGTGGTTGGTATATGCCACCACTGTGATGTTGTTAATTTATAAACGAACATGCATATAAATGGTGCACTACTGAATAATATGCTTTTACCAATAGAACGTGCTCAATATTTCCAACTAGGTTTTACGTCCAGTGTCTATAGTGATGATGACTCCAGATTAGTCCATTTGCCACCATGTTCTGGGTATGGGTATTTAGTTTAAACATTAGAACCTTAGCTCTAATGGAAAGGTTCAAGTTAAGCAGCTGGTAATGTTGCTACTAACTCCCAATTACTCTAGCCACTTGTTGAATGGTTGGTTGATTGTTACCATTAATTGTTACAGGTTGTGTCATATGCTGACTCCTTATGGCAATGTTATAGATGAGTGGGTAGAGTTAATTGAATACCAGATCGTCAATAGTTGTGGATGGTGTCAACGTAGATCTATCTGGATTGTATGACAGGCTCAGGCTAAATAAGTTTTAGTAGCTAATGCTGCTGATTAGCTATTCCCATGGATTTGTCTGTCGTTAATATCATAGAGACATGCCATGATGATATGTTCCTTAATAGTGTCAGGGCTGGTTGAATATCTGGGAACAGTTTTGGTTCATATTAGCCATTGTAAATAATTTATACTGCCATAGTTACCCCATCCAGGTAAATTGGTATCTCCGAAATTTTATGAATGGGTACTGAATAGTATGCATCTTTTAAGTTGATGTCCACCATAAAGTATCCTAGGAAATCCATGGTGGCAGTTACAATTTTCCATAAGTGTGTAACCTGGTGAAAATACTCAAGTGGTAAAGTCAATGATGGTGCGACATTCACCATCTTTGGGTTTTTTGGTACCAAAGGTTCATATTAGGCTTCTTATGACCCCTTGTATATCAATGATGGTGCAACATTCACCATCTTGGGTTTGTTGGTACCAAAGGTTCATATTAGGCTTCTTTATGACCCCTAGTATATCTTCTCTAGTTAGCTAGTCCCTCATGTTCTTTTTTAGTGGGAGGGTAGACCCCTTGGGGTGCATGCTGAACTGGTAATATATGGTCCCCAGATAAGGGATGTATCAGATATTAAACTAAGAACAGATACCACACTTGATCTTAGCCAAAAGGCCGAGAAGTGATGGGTTTCTTAATTAAATTTTTATCCTTGAATACTTTTGGTATATAACTACCAAGTGTGATAGTTCTTCATGTTCCCAACCCAGGTGTGATTTCCCCCCCCTGTTAGTACAAACCCTTCACCTTTTATGTGACGGTAGGAACCATACTTATCTGTCTTCACTGTTGTTTAGTGGTGTGTTCATTTCTTCGGTTTCTGGTTCCTTGTCTGTAGGGATGGTGTTGTGGGGTGGCGCATTTTCCATGGGGCCCGCTCTGGACCCTGGCCTGAAAGGGCTTACGGGGGTTGGCATGCGGGCCCCGAGCTTTCACCAGTACTTTTAAGTAGACGCCTACTGGTGGACGCGTGGAGGTACTGCTGTCTGGTTTTGTGTGGTGCTCATTCCAGGCCCTGCCTTCTTGATGCCGAATACTTTGGATACTTCGTCCAGTTTCTTAGGCTTGGTTTGGTAACTTAGCCAGATAGCAGGATCTGTGGTTGTGAGGTCGGCGTTCTCACAGTCCTGTGAATTTTTTAGGTTGAGGGCAGGTTTTATAACTTCCTTCGAGAAGTTGCGGAGCATACTATGAACAGTAGGGTCAGGTGTTTTGCCATACTACCCTGCCCCTCTGGAATGAGCATGTGAAAATTATAGCCGACGTCAGGGGTATCAAATGCAATTTAAGATATTTGGGTTTTAAAAGCTATGCTCAATGTACCCCCCAATAATGGTGGGCACTTTGAGTAAATGCAATTTAGGGGAGGCGTGATGTAATCCAACGCCTCATGACTACCTGTCTTGGAGAGGTTTTTTGAAAAGAACAGGTAGTAAGCTGGCCGTCAGTTGAGACTGAAAAGCCATCTCGCTAGTGGTGGAGCCACATAGCGGCCACACCCAGCAGCTCTTCCTGATCCTGTACCTCAAGCATACTCCCGATGTTGTTAAGCCAGTGACCCCTCTTCTTGACCAGCCCAGCCCTGGTCGCCATCGATCCCTCGATAAGGGAGATGGCCAGTGCTGTAGTGCACTGGAGCGGGAATGTTATGCTCCCTTGGCGAGCTTGCCCCTGCTCCTGAGGCAAGTCTCGCTGGAGTTTTTGGCTCCATGACCTTACTCTAGGCTTGGAGAACAGACACTTACTTGCTCTCGGGCGGTAGTTTGAAGTGCCGATTCCATCTTCCATGTCTGTCTCCAGCCCGAGGTTTGGTTGCTGGCTTTGCTGCTAGAGGCTGCCTGCCGTTTTCGGGCGGCATTTCTGCGGTTCACGGGCGGCGAATCTCCTTGTCGGGAGTATGCAGGGGTTACCGGCCGGTTTTTAGTTTCCCTCCAGCCCGCTGCTGTTGGTCAGACAGCTGTTAGCGGACTGGGCATCGGCTCAGTACCCTGACTGTGGACCGCAGCGTGTGCGGTCCCGGTGCCGCCTCTCCCCCCTCCACTGACGGAACGCTCCTTCCCTGGAGTCGAACGGGGGCCGCTTCCCTCTGTTCTGCTTTGCTATCTCCAGTTCCCCTGGAGCAACAAAGAGGAGCAAAGTAGTGAATAGGGATAGTTGGATAGGGATGAGCAAACCAAGGACTTGTGGAGAGAGTCTCTGCATTCAATCATGGCTGATCTATCTCTCCCTCCTAACCCTATTCTCCTGCCTTCTCCCCATAACCTCGGACACCCATACTAATCAAGAATCTATCTATCTCTGCCTTAAATATAACTACTGACTTTGCTTCCACAGCCTTCTGTGGCAAAGAATTCCACAGATTCACCACCCTCTGATTAAAGAAATTCCTCCTCACCTCCTTCCTAAAAGAACGTCCTTGAATTCTGAAGCTATGACCTCTAGTCCTAGACTCTCCCATTAGTGGAAATATCCTCTCCACATCCACTATATCCAAGCTATTCACTATTCTGTATGTTTCAATGAGGTCACCCCCCCCTCATTCTTCTAATCTCTAAGAAGACTCCAAACTTCTAAGTTGAGAGAGTTGATGTTGTGGTGGCAGTTGGGGGTGAAAAGTTTCCGAGGGTAGAAAGTTGGCAACATTATGGTCAGGAGGAGGAGAAGTGTTGTAGATGGAAAAAATAATCATCAGTCAGGATGGTGTGGGGTGATTAGGGGGCGAGGATTCCTTGCCAAAGAACTAAACCCGGAGGAGGAAGCGGTGGTAGAAGAGCACAAAATCTTGGTGGACTTGGAACTCATTGAGGTGTCGACACAGTGATACCAAGGTAAGGTCTTTGCTGAGGACAGCATTGAGCATTGGATAGTAGTGATGTTGAAGATATGACAAAGTTTTGTGGTTGGGCTCTGATACAGGGTCAGGGGGTGGGGGGCTCAGGGGAGGTATCATGGAGGGAGCAGGATGGCGCAGAGGGAAGGCTGACAGGACACAGAGGTGTTAGTGTGAAGAGCCTGGAAGTGCCTCTGGCTTGGACGCTGACGTTAGTGTCACCAATACTTTTAATGTTTAGTGTTTGACAAAATAAATAAAAAATGCAAATGTAGTGATATAACATTTCATTCTGCCATCACGGAGGTTACATCTTCAAAACTACAAGTAACTTGTTTTCTAAAAACCTTTTTTTGCTATGTCATTAACCAGGTCTATTATTAAGTGCTGTTCACAGTTAGTTGCTGTTACCAGATCTGATGAATATGTTTTCAGTGCAAATTTTCACCACACTTACCGTATCATGCCAGGCCAAAATGAAAGGATTTCTAATGTAAATCATGAAGAAATCACAGTACACTTCCAGCAAAGATTGAGTTAAACTCTCCAGTCACTAGAAAAAGGCAGCAGAAAACAACATGCCTTTATAGTTCTTAAGGCAGAACCTAGTACTTAATAAGGTTCCTTCATGATCATTAGACAGACACCTCTGTTAATGTTCCAAATCAGCTGAAATTTTCTATTGAAGGTTACCTTGTATCATTCAGCAAAATTGTAACCAATGTTGATTGCTAAAAGGATGTGCGCATCATTTATTGTAAAAATTACTTTTTGTATATACCCATGCAATGACATGATCTCCCTTTAAACCAAACCCGCAAAATGCCTGATTCTGATCAAATGTTATAAATCAGTGATGTGATCACACCTCAAAATTTACAAATAAGAAAATCAGGTAATTGCAGATATGCCAATTTCACAATCATGGGCAGTGATTTTTATATAAATGTATGGTAATGTTGGAGAAACTCAGCGGGTGAGGCAGCATTTATGGAGTGAAGGAAATGGGCGACGTTTCGGGTCGGAACCCTTCAGTCTGAAGAAGGGTCTCGACCCGAAACATTGCCTATTTCCTTCGCTCCATAGATGCTGCCTCACCCGCTGAGTTTCTCCAGCATTTTTGTCTACCTTCGATTTTCCAGCATCTGCAGTTCCTTCTTAAACTTGATATAAATGTAACTACTTTTATCAGAGCAATTTTGAATGTTCTGAAGGTCTCACAGTGGATGATAATTCTGCTCTAACTGGTCTCTCAAAAATTTCAGCCCGTTTGTCCCTTTCACTCTGACACCACCATTGATCAATCACAGTTCACACTCCCTTCTCCAATGCCAACCCTTAATTCTAATTTTTTAAAAGAGACAAAGAGCTGGAGTAACTCAGTAGGTCAGGCAGCATCCCTGGAGAACATGGATAGGTGATGTTTCGGGTCGGGACCCTTCTTCAGACTGATTAATTCTAATACTAGTTTTCACCTATGGGTGGCGATCTTGTCCAGCATCACATTTTGTTGAAGTATCAGGAAGAATTCCACTGGATTCACTTGTCACCAGATTAATGTCCACTAAAACAGGCAAATCAATGGCCTGTTTTCATGATGCTTTCGTGATGCGCGCTTTCATGAAAAAATTCTTCACATCAAAGAATTAATGCTCATGATAAAAGGTAACTCTATGGCAATAGGGTTTTTATATGAGAAATCCAAATCACGGGACAGTTCAAGAAACAATTTAGTGAGTATGAGAATCTGTTTATTGACTGGATATAGGTCACCCCAGTCTAACATAAGGCAACACAATGGGTTTAATCTCACTCTGTATTGCCGTTGCTCAGAATGAACTGTGACGAGGCACCTTGCATCCTTATCCAGACCCTCTTTGCAAATAGGTGAGCGACTGTCTCCTCCTCACTCGAACTGTCCCAAGGGCCACATGTGTTGAGAGTGAGATTGCAATGACACAAAAGGTTCCTGATTCTTGTGGGTGAGTTCTGGTGGCGGTGATGGGGCATTCTGGCAGATGATCTGTACGGTCTACTCAAGGAACCACAAGATCCATAATGTCTTAGTCTTATGGTGCCTGCAGAACATTTTGTGCAGACCCACTGCCTGATAGATTTGTGGCTCAAAGCCTTTTCTCTGAAAGACCATTTCCACAAAGGGTAAGTATTGCAGCAAAGCCCAGCTGTCTGGGACATTGAGCAGTAACAGGGCTAGGCCTATCATTTGCCAAACCGGAGATGAGTATAACTTCAGTACGTAGCGGCACTTGGTACATCGGTACCGAGCACAATCTGGTGCAGATGGCAACATTTTAGTTTTATTTTCAAAAATAAACTTTATTCCATATAAAAAATATAAACAGATATGAAGTGCAAAGCCTATTACTTTCTTTGTGTAAATTAGCCCATACAAATTGCAAACACATGTAGCAAGTGGTTCAAACACATGTTACACAACATGGAGCACTATTACATCATGAGGTTCATATTCACGAGACCATTTTTAATTTGCTAAGTTTTACATGCAAACAATATATTTTTTAATGTTTTATATTTATGTACAATTAATTAAGCTCTAGCTTATGTAATCTTTCCATTCTGTAGAATTATGCTTTCTTGTCTCACATTATGTATGATTTTATAACAATTTTGTTCTATTATATATTTACATCCATATGCTCTTCCCATTTAAGTGCCAATATGTCAATGCATAAACAGGTAACTGGATTGCTAAGAAAATAGTTTCAGAAAATGTATTAAAAGTCAGCTTTCTCAATGATGAAACTTCTAGACCAAAAGAATGATCAAAACCAATCACTTTAAACAGCAAAAATATGGTATATTTGATAATTACAGGGTTGTACTTATCTAGGAATTGTCTTTAAAAACATCTCTCGCTCTCTCTTTTGTCCAGAACTTGTGAATATAAATGTGCACTGATACTGGATTGTGCTGTGAAGTGAATTTTACATGATGTACATCAATTGTGTTTTATTTGTGGTTCTAGCACTTGCTGCTCAGTAGCTTTCTTTAAAGGCGTTTTGAAAAACAAAAAGACTATTTTCAAGAGCTTTATCAAGAATAAATTTGAAAACTTTTTTGAGCAGGAATACAGTACATTTGTTAGTGAAAATCAAATTGATCGTGTGCTTGTAACTAAATACATTGTAATTTTACTTCGGAGTCACGTGAGTGACTTCGTGAAGAACCCCGCCTACGGCGCATGCGTGTCATATCGCATACACGCATTGAACGTGTCGGACCTGGGGAGGACGTCCCCTTGAACGGGAGAGTTAAAAAGCCGGTCGACGGCAGGTAAGTGATTCTGCATTTTCACCGTTTTTTAGGAATGGATAGAGGACGCAGAAAGGCTGTGAAGAAGCTGCAGGATGTCGGCGGTAAAGGTGCCGGGGACCCGCAGCAGCAGCCGACGGCACAGGCAGTTTGCGTTGAGCCAGCTGTGCCAGATTCAAACCCCGCGCCGGGAAAAACTAATTCTAGACCGGGCGGGAAGGCGAAACGCAAAACGAACCGCTGGGAAAGTGAGCCCGAAAAATCGCCGGTAAATACTTACTTGTATAGCAGTGATGATGACCAGCTGCAGGGCATAGAGCAGCCGGCAGCGATCGCATCTGCAGGGCTCGGAAAACAGTACGAGTGGCTGCAGCATGTGGGGCCGTCATCTATCTGTTTGGAGGAGTACCGGGACGGCGAAAAAACGGCGTTTGCAGCGGCCGGGAGCAACCAGAGCCGGTAGGCATGGCGACGAGTTGCGATTTAAACCGCGTGCGACTAGTGCCCGAGGGCACGAAAGTCGGCAGGAGCGGTGGGCTAAAAAGAAACACCCGCGAGCGACTAGTGCGGGAGAGCACGAAAGTCGGCTGGAGCGGTTGTGGGAGGAACATCTCCATAGTGTCAGGCTCCAGAAAATGGATAAAAGCCGCACACATACAGGTGTAAGTCCCTCAGAGCATGGCCAGAAAAGGCTGCTGGACATATCATCCTCATCTGAAGAGGGTGTTCAAGGGCTGCCTGACTCGGACTCTGAACAAGAGTCAGAGCCACGTTCCCATATGGAGGATGAGGGAACACAGTTGCTGGACATGGTGCACACATATTTCCAGCAAGAAGAAACTGGAAAAGACCTAGAGGCCAGGATGGCGGCCAGCATTGATTATATGACGACCCATCACCTCAAAACTGATACCTTAGCTGAGGTATGGGCAAGACATTTACCTCCGCGAAATTGTGCGGCTCTGAATGTACCCAAGGTGAACCGAAGCATTTGGAGACACGTGGGGCAGGATATTCGGAGTCTGGATATAAAAATACAGAATGCTAGTAAAGGACTCTCGGCGGGTATAACAGCTTTGGCCCGTAGGCTGGAAAATGTGGATATGTCCAATGACATGAAAGACGCTTTAGCACTGTTTTGCAATGTTCAATTTGAACTGAACAACATCAGGAAAGGGGCTATTCAGCCAACGTTAGACCCAAAATTTGCAATCCTGTGCAAACAGAAAGCCATAAAACCTCAAAATTTGTTGTTTGGGGGTGACCTATCAAAACAGGTCAAAGATTTGGAGGAAGAGGCCAAAACGTTGGGCCTAATAAAAGCGACCAAAGGATATGTCGGAAAACGGTATCATCCTTATGGGACGACTAAAAAAGCAAGTACTAGTATGTATAGTACGAAAAATTGGAGAGAGGCCAGAGGAAACCAGCAACAGCGTCCTTTTTTAGGGGTTGGCCCGGGACGCCCACAATGGAAAATGCGGAAGCCTCCACTTCAACATTTACCCCACTTTCAACCTCAAGGCCCTCCGCAACCTCGGTTAAGACCAAGAAAGTAACACCACCGATAACCATGGAGGTAGGTGGGTCTGTGCCTCAAAAATTAATAAGGAGCACAGAACTTGGAGGGAGGTTGCAATTTCATTTGGAAGCATGGTGTAAGTTAACTGTGGATAGGTATATCCTTAGCAGTATTAAGGGATATCTTATAGAGTTTATACACATACAAGAACCTCCAGTACAACATACACCGGACAGAACTTATATGCTTACCAAATTAGACAGAGCTAAAGCAAACAGATGCCAGTGCACTGGGTTGGGTCAGCCCCTAGATTATTCACAAAAATTCTTAAACCAGCTTTGGCATTTCTTAGACAACAAAACTATAGAGTGATGGCATATTTGGATGATATCTTGATTGTGGGGAAAACTTATGAATTGGCTAGTAGAGCAGTGGTTGCCACAAGAAAATTGATGGAACAGCTGGGATTCATTATCCATCCAATTAAGTCAAGATTAACACCTGCAACTAATATTGATTACTTGGGGTTCACTATTAACACACTTGATATGTTAGTGACTTTACCTATAGGGAACGCCACTGAGTTCCAAAAGGATTGCACAGAGCTTATTAATACCGTTAAACCATCCATTAGACGGGTAGCCAGGATTATTGGGAAAATTATAGCCACGTTTCCTGCCATTCAATTTGGACGATTGCATTACCAAAATTTACAGAGAGAAAAAATTAGAGCACTAAAAATTAATAGAGGCCATTTTGATAGGCCTATGGAGCTAACAATTAGAGCTATAAAAGAACTACAATGGTGGGAACAAAATGTTATATATAGCTCCAACCCAATAGTTATTCCAAACCCATCTGTGGTATTACAAACAGATGCCAGTGCACTGGGTTGGGGAGCAACGGATACCATCTCGAGCTCTGGAGGGAGATGGAATATACAGGAAACTAACCTACTTACCACAAAGGGTATAAATTACTTAGAAATGTTGAGTGCTTTTTATGGTTTAAAATCTTATTGCTCGGGAATGATTAACCAGCATGTTAGATTGCAGATAGACAATACCACGGTGGTGGCATATATAAATCATATGGGTGGAAATATATCAATATCCTGTGATGAATTGGCAAACCATATTTGGGAATGGTGTATCCAAAGGAATATTTGGTTATCGGCTACGTATCTACCAGGGATACTTAATTCAGTGGCAGACGCCAGGTCACGAAAATTTAATGAAAATACGGAATGGATGTTAGACAGAAAGATATTTGCTGATATCACAGCAAAGTACGGAAGGCCGGATATTGATCTTTTTGCATCCAGGTTAAATCATCAGTTACCTAGGTATATATCATGGGAACCAGATCCTGAGGCAGAAGCTACAGATGCATTCTCTTTGCACTGGGGGAAATGGTTCATTTATGCATTTCCTCCTTTCTGCCTCATCAATCGGGTACTGCGGAAAATTCAGCTAGACTCGGCATCTGGGATTCTCATAGTACCTGATTGGCCTACCCAACCATGGTTCTCGGTGCTGCAGGATTTGGTGCTTACACCATATATTACTTTAAAACATAGTCCTCAGTTGCTGGTGCATCCGGTGACTGGGGACAGCCATCCTTGCCATAATTATCTAAATTTATTGGTTTGTAGACTCTGAAGGAACCATTTCGGCATATGGGTTTATCTGATAGAACTGTGGACATGATCACAGCAGCACAGAGACTTTCCACTCAAAAACAATATTTATGTCATGTCAAGAAATGGACTAAATACTGCCTGGACAACAATCTAGACCACAGAAAGGTGGATATTCCAGCTGTCCTAGAATTCCTCACAAGCCTGCACTTTGAAGGACTCAGTTACAGCACGGTCAATAGTGCTAGGAGTGCCTTGTCCAGTTATTTATGGGAAGGCACAGAAAGACAGGGTGTCGGCTCACATCCTCTAGTAATAAAACTGCTACGAGGCATCTTTAACACTAACCCACCAAGGGCTAGATATAGCCAAATCTGGGATGTGAGCGTAGTCCTAAAAATGTTACGGAATTGGTCACCGGCTACGGCATTACCGCTAAACTATCTAACTATGAAAATGGTTATGCTTATGGCGCTGGTCACAGCGCAAAGGGTCCAGTCATTACAGAAGTTAAGATTGGATAACTTGACGGAGGCGACAGGAAGGCTGATTTTCGTGATCCAGGGCCTTATTAAGCAAAATAGACCAGGATCAGCGGGTCAGGTGATAGAGTTCATAGCCTATCCACAGGATGAACGTCTCTGTGTAGTAAAACACATCATGTTATATATGGACAGAACGAAGGCTATCCGAGGCAATGAAAAGGCTCTTTTAATTAGCCATAAGAAGCCATACCATAAAGTCTCGACTCAGACCATTTCACGGTGGCTGAGATATTGCTTAGTTCAGGCAGGAGTGGACACTAATGTATTCAAATCTCACTCCACCAGGGCTGCATCTACATCAGCAGCTAATCGCCTGGAGGTACCGATGGACAATATCCTCAGAACATAGGATGGTCATCAGAGAAAACGTTTCGCACATATTACAACAAACCAGTTAGAAAAGAAGAAACGTTTTCGGGCAAAATTTTGAGTTCTATTTAATTTACACCTGAAGCTTATAAGGTTTATAAATTGATTTAATAAATATTATTTACAATTTTTGCTTAAAAATGTTGGTATCATTGTGTTTTTTTTTTTTAAATACCAGTAACAATTTCTCCCAAACTACCAAGGCAGTTGTGAAGATTGGACTCGTTCCACGGCATGAGGTCACAGAGCTTTGAAGTCTTCACGAAGTCACTCACGTGACTCCGAAGTAAAATAGTAAGATTAAACGAGAACTTACCAGTTTGAAGTTTGATCTTTATTTTATGAGGAGGAACGTTGAGGGAATACGTGCCCTCCGCTCCCACCCTTATATGGTCATATCTTAAACTGGTATCTCTTTAATAATCTTACTATCTTAGGTCATTATTTTCTATCTGTGACCTCACACCGCTGCTTTGAAGAATGACACGCATGCGCCGTAGGCGGGGTTCTTCACGTATTCCCTCAACGTTCCTCCTCATAAAATAAAGATCAAACTTCAAACTGGTAAGTTCTCGTTTAATCTTACTATTTTGGTTGGTAATCAGTGGCAAGAGAAAATATGGGGTCAACTGTTTTGCTACTTGATAAGCATCTTGTGCTAAGGTTTTTTTTTTAAATTAGCAGATTTACATAAATTGATAAATATTATGCTCTGTTTATTTCAAAGATCATTTGATATGTGCAAATGTGTGTTTACACTGCACTTCACTGCAAGAAAAGGCACCATTTGTTCACTTGTTCATGTTTAAAATACAAAGCCTTAATAATATATAATGCTTACAGGAGTTGTGCTCTCTTTAAAGCAAACATGTTTACATTGAGGTTAATACAGCCAAATCATATAATTAGATTCAGGTACGCCATTTTAATCTAGATTTCTTCTTTTGGCAAAATAAGATCTGCTAAACATTTTTTTAAGATGAAAACTTTACTTTAATTGCATTGCTTTTGAACTGAAAACTATCAAATACAGCACTTAAAGTTCCTTGCATCTCTGTTATAATTTTCTTCATCAGAATAAATTACTGAAAGCTACAATAGAATAATGAATTAAATAATACATAAATGTGTAGTATGTTTATAATGTGCCATTTTTAATAAGAAAGGTAATTAAAACAACTTGCATTTTTATGGGACCTTATATGACCTCAGATCATGGATAGGTTGATGAAGTGCATTTTATTCATACTCACTGATGTAATGTGGGAAAGCAAAGAGTGAAGAATCAGAAATAAAATGGAAAATGTTGAGAATACTTAAAATGTCAGGAAGATAGAATCTAAGGGGAGTAAGAGGCGACGGTGGCTGACAAGGGAAGTCAAGGACAGTATAAAAATAAAAGAGAAAGTGTATAACATAGCAAAGATGAGCGGGAAGCCAGAGGATTGGGAAACTTTAAAAGATCAACAGAAGGTAACTAAAAAGGCAATACGGGGTGAAAAGATGAAGTACGAAGGTAAGCTAGTCAAGAATATAAAGGAGAATAATAAAAACTTCTTTAGGTATGTGAAGAGGAAAAAAATAGTTAAGACAAATATGGGTCCCTTGAAGACAAAAACAGGTGAATTTATTATCACAGAGGAACTGAAGGAAATTCACATTAGTCAGGAAATTGTGTTGGGTAGACTGTTGGGACTGAAGGCTGATACATCCCCAGGGCCTGATGGTCTGCATCCCAGGGTAC
The DNA here is from genome assembly GCF_010909765.2 of Amblyraja radiata. Classification (NCBI taxonomy): domain Eukaryota; kingdom Metazoa; phylum Chordata; class Chondrichthyes; order Rajiformes; family Rajidae; genus Amblyraja; species Amblyraja radiata. The sequence goes on from NC_045960.1 coordinate 70,834,279, forward strand.
TCAAGGAGGTGTCTCTAGAAATCGTGGACGCATTGGTGATCATTTTCCAATGTTCTATAGATTCTGGCTCAGTTCCTGTGGATTGGAGCTAATGTTATCCCATGTTTTAAGAAAGGAGGGAGAGAGAAAGCAGGGAATTATAGACAAGTTAGCCTGACTGTGGTGAGGAAGATGCTGGAATTGATTATTAAAGATGTAATAGCTGTGCATTTGGATAGCAGTAAAAGGATCAGTCCAAGTCAGCATGGATTTACAAAGGGGAAATCATGTTTCACAAATCTTCTGGAATTTTTTGAGGATGTAACAAGTAGTATGAACATGGGCGAGCCAGTGGATGTAGTGTACCTGGACTTTCAGAAAGCCTTTGATAAGGTCCCACACAGGAGATTAGTGGGCCAAATTAGAGCACATGGTGTTGGGGGTAGGGTATTGACATGGATAGAAAATTGGTTGGCAAACAGGAAACAAAGAGTAGGGATTAACAGGTCCCTTTCAGAATGGCAGGCAATGACTAGTGGGATGCCGCAAGGCTCGGTGCTGGGACCGCAGCAATTTACAATATACATTAACGATTTAGATGAAGGAATTAAATGTAACATTAGCAAATTTGCAGATGAAACAAAGCTGAGTGGCAGTGTGAATTGTGAAGAGAATGCTATGAAGATTCAGGGTGACTTGGACAGGTTGGGTGAGTAGCCAGATGCATGGCAGCTGCTGTATAATGTGGATTAAATGTGAGGTTATCCACTTTGGTGGCAAGAACAGGAAGGCAGATTATTATCTGAATGGTGTTAGATTAGGAAAAGGAAAAGTACAACGAGACCTGGGTGTCCTTGTACATCAGTCACTGAAAGTAAGCATGCAGGTACAGCAGGCAGTGAAGAAAGCTAATGGCATGTTGGCCTTCATAACAAGAAGAGTTGAGTATAGGAGCAAAGAGGTCCTTCTGCAGTTGTACAGGGCCCTGGAGAGACCACACCTTAATTATTGTGTGCAGTTCTGGTCTAATTTGAGAAAGGACATTCTTGCTATTGAAGGAGTACAGCGTAGGTTCACAAGTTTAATTCCCGGGATGGCGGGACTGTCATATGATGAGAGAATTCATGGCTATGGTGGGATTTTACAGGTTTGTCAAATTAATCTGATTTTTCAAGTTTGGTATATTGAGTAAAATGCCGTGCTGGAGTAACTCAGCGGGTCAGACAGCATCTGGTGTTACCTGAAATTGGAGAGTTCAATGAGTTAAATGGTGTATTTTCTTTAATACTTTGAGGAAACAAAGATAGTTCACTACTGCTGACCATCAATTACAAACACAATTTAATGGCCACTAATGGACAATTATGTCTGAAGAAAGTCTGAAGAGGGGTCTCGACCCGAAACGTCGCCCATTCTTTCCATCCAGTGATGCTGCCTGTCCCGCTGTTACTACAGCTTTTTGTGTCTACCTTCGGTTTAAACCAGGATCTGCAGTTCCTTCTTACACAATGGACTGTTATAGATTGGCACAGACAAATGCAAGCTAATGGTTAATTTAGGATCTATACACTTTTAAAACCTGACAATCCCGGTGACTCATCTAAAGGTCTTTCGGTTCTAAAATACTAACAGCACACTATTTATCGTTTCAAAATACTGGTAGCCCTGGGCGTGATTTATTGCTTCCCAAACAGAACTCTGGGCTCGTTGTGTCACTTCCCAAATGCTGGCAGTTTAGTTTGTGCAACAACTCGAAGCAGATCAAATCTGTAAGCATTTCAGAGATTATATATTTTTTCATTGACAACTGCCGATTCGAATGTCAAAAGAGTAAATCAGACCGAATCCTTTCGCAAACTTGTTTTATTTTTTCCTCAAGTGTGGGGGAAGGTAGTGGTAACTGTTTCCCTTCCTGTTTCTTGCAGAACGGGAGCTGACCTCTCGCACTGTCCAGCAGCGCGGCTCCAATCAACGAGCGGCGGCAGGAGCCGATGAGCTCAACCAGGAGTCTGCCATTGGATGGCTATATTTAGGAGACAGCGCCGGCCCTTTAAAAGGCGAAGGAGCCGGCTTCACTCACTGCCTGCTTGTGAGTGATTGAGAGGAGGATGCAAAGTAGACCTGTTTAGCTTTAAAATCCGCGTTGCTGCATTGATCGCACGCCTCCATTCAGTTGCGCTGAGAAAGAATAATAATAATAATAATTGAAAGAAACTGTTTCAGTAGGAGAGATAAAACAAGTTTACAGACACGGCGACCATGGCTGCAATCCGGAAGAAGTTGGTGGTGGTTGGCGACGGTGCCTGTGGCAAGACCTGCCTGCTGATCGTCTTTAGCAAAGACGAGTTCCCCGAGGTCTACGTGCCCACCGTATTCGAGAACTATGTGGCCGACATCGAGGTGGACGGCAAACAGGTGGAGCTGGCACTGTGGGACACGGCGGGCCAGGAGGACTATGACCGTCTGCGACCCCTGTCCTACCCCGACACCGACGTGATCCTCATGTGTTTCTCGGTGGACAGCCCGGACTCGCTGGAGAACATCCCCGAGAAGTGGGTGCCGGAGGTGAAGCACTTCTGCCCCAACGTGCCCATCATCCTGGTGGCCAACAAGAAAGATCTGCGGAACGACGAGAACGTCAGGAACGAGCTGGCTCGCATGAAGCAGGAGCCGGTGCGGACCGAGGACGGCCGCGCCATGGCCGTGCGCATCGGAGCTTACGACTACTTGGAGTGCTCGGCCAAGACCAAAGAAGGGGTGCGGGAAGTGTTCGAGACCGCGACCCGGGCAGCGCTGCAGAAGAGAGCACGGCCCAGCCAAGGCTGCGCCCACTGCTGCACCGTCCTATGATGCTTCCCAGCGACCAGCTGGAGTCACTCAGCAAGCCGACCTCTCCCCTTCCCTGGGTGCTTGAACAGTAAGAAGATGCGGACAGTCTCTAGGAAGAAAACATGGGGATCATAAAGAGGGTGTGGGGAATAGATTTTCTTTTCTTTTTGCTCCGAAAGAGCCGACCGATCATTGGGAGAGAGAGAACTGTTCTTTTTGTTGTTTATTTTAATTTAATTCGGCGGAAGATGAACTTTTCACACTGATCGCGGACGGCACTGTCCCGCTAGACCCGCGGGTCGATGGGTGGGTTGTGTGGCATCCCGCATGGGGTGTAGCCTTCGGACTGACTTGCAATATGCCAATGTCTGTGTTATGTATGTATGTATGTGTGTGTCTGTGTATGCAGACGCTGATGTGTGTGTTCTCCTGTGAGAAGCGACGAGGACTGTATGCTGTGGGTTTCTCCCCGGCTGGATTGCTTTGTTTAAGGGACATGTTGATGCAGGAAGAGCTCTGATCCGGCGAATAAGACACGGGAAGAGTGGAAGGGGCACGTTGGCACTTTACTCGCCGACTGAAGAGCCGGCCCCAGCCTACCTGCGAGAGAAAGAGAGAGAGAGTGTGTGTGACTGACTAACTAACTGAAGGGTCGCGCCTCCCGCCCGAAGCGGACGATCGCAGGTGGTCGGGCGCGACCTCCGAGCAAAATACTGTTTCTTGCAGCACTGACGACAAACTTTGGGACACGCGCGATATACACAGAAAAGAAAATGGGTCAATGGGGAGATATTTTCAGTGTTTTCATTAGTCTGAGCATCTGTACTGGTCGAAAGGTGACTTTTTCCAAGATCCATCGATATTTTTGATACGTCTCCCAAATGGTACTGAGGTGGTCATTCACCGACTCAGTTTTAAAACCAACCAGAAAATGGCGAAGCTTCGCACTGATGCCAAGACGTGCGTTTGTTTACAGAATTATATACCGAAGTATAAGCTGTGTTTTAAAAAATAATCTTTTCATGCAAGGTATTAAATGTAATCAAATCTGACCACTTTGTTTTGTTTTTATTTCCGATTTGTTGCAAAACACGACCTGGATTAAGTTTTTCTTTAAACTTTTTTTGCACCAATGTGAGCGTTTGAATCTGCGCGGTTGGGCGAGTCTTTAACGCTAGCGTGGACAACCGGGAGAAAGCGGCAGCCACGCCGGCATCGGTCTCGTACACCCCATTTGCCGAAGTGCAGACAACCCGTGTATATATATTTTTGCAAATCTCTTCACGGTCCCAAATCCCTTCTATTCCTGCTCCTTTTCTTTTGTTAAAGAATGGGTGTGGTGCAGAATTCCCCACCCCACCCCCATTTCCGCTGACCTAATGCCTTCCATGTTGATGGCGAAGAGTGCGTTGTGATCACTGTACAGTACTCGGCCGGGTTGGTATTGCGGTTATTCTCTTTTTTGCCCTTTCTAATTCTAGCGCCAGAGTTCACTGGTGCATTGAAACAAGTTTCAAACATTTGCGTGTCAGTTGAGTTGATGCAAATGCGGGAACTTCAAAAAGCTTCGGCTTTCGCCACCAACCATAATTCTTTAAAAATCGTTAATTTCTTAATTTTCACACCATTAAGGAACAAAGGAGAATCTGGCGTGGAGGGATATCGGGAAGGGGAGAACAAAGTGGCAGACGGGGTACTTTGTAACTTTGTCGGTGCTCTTATGTGGTGACTATTTGCATTCCTTGGGTATGCAAACAGAATTTCACTGTGACTTGTCACATGTGACAATAAAGTATTCATTCATCATGAGCTGGATCATATGTTTGAATAAACCAACGCAGGTGTTTCTTCTGGGTTAAGCGAAACAGGACGGCAAGCTTTGGATGGTGAGAAGTGTGAACAGCAGTTGGGGTGCTCCTGTTATCAAAATACCTTTGTAACAAGGAGGGATCAGAAATGTTACGAAAAGGATCCTAATTATCCAAGGTTGTAATGTGCATTTGTAAACAGCATGTAAATACTGCAAAGAATACCATTCACAAAAGGAGCCCATCTTGACCCATGGAGTTTGTGTCCTATTGGAATAATCGGTTAACCTTGCAGTCATTTTATAGTAACTTTCTGGCCAAACTAATGGGTATTCAATCGACCCCCCCCCCCCCCTTTCTCCTTCCCCTTTTCACTGCCCCCCTCCCCCTATTTTACTTGTCATTTGCCTTGACTTAAATCTAAGTTACTTGATTTACTATCCATCTTTCACTAATTTTATTTAAAAACATCAAACCCTTGTAGGCTTTTTACAGGCAGTTCTGTGTAACGTGGTGAGCTGCCATGTGCATGATTGGCATAAAAACACTTTAAACTGGTCCTAGTTTATTTCTATGTATTTTCTGTGCAAGAAGGTATTTCACTTCACCGCTACGCACAAATGCACAATTATGAATGACCCACTCATGAACTGTTCGACAAAACACAACAATATTTTGCAATTGTAGGAGTATCATATTGCTTAGGTACTTCCAAAACTCATATCTTGCCAAACAACAAAAAACAATTCTGGTGATTTGAGACTTTTTCAAGAGGAAAATATATTTTTAGAAATGTTTGTCCCTTTGTATAGATTTATTCAAAGGTATTAACTTAAATAATGAAAGCATTGCCTGATCAATTTCTTTCATCAATATTTTAAACCAGTGCATAACCTGTTATAAAGATGATCTTCCATTACATTCAGTGGTCAGTTTATGACAAGTGGAATATGCTTACTGGAAACAAACTTAGTGGGGGAAAAAAGGTGACAATAGAACAAGTAGGATTAGGGGTGGGAGGTAGGGTAACAAACCATTGGGGGAAATGTTATGCTACATCGTAATATAAATAAAAAACATGCATTAAAACCTGAATAAAATGCATCTCACATTTAAAATTTGTCATCTCATGGTCATTCATTTGAATGTGTCAAAGCCAGATTCTTTACTGTGTAGAGAAGCAAGAGTACAGCAAATTGACAACTTCTGTGGAAATGGGTTTACACCTTCCCTTTCTGACATCAGATACAAATAACACAAAGTAAAAATCTTCACTACATGAGATTCCCAGTCACACATCTAACACCTTGTTATCAAGGCTAGTGATTTGAATCACCTTGAAATAAGGTTGTGAGGTGCTTTCTGGAGTTTAATTCAGATACAATTCAGTTAAATGCGAGGTGATGGATTTTGGAAAGACAAACCAAAATCCGGACAAACCTTGCACAGTAAATGAGGTCCTGGGGAGTGCTATATAACAGAGAACCAAGGATGTAGGTACATTGTTCCATGAAGGTGGCAATATAAATGGACAGGGTAGTGAAGAAAGTGGCATGCATGCCTTCCAGCGGTCAGGGTATTGACTACAGGAGTTGGGGCGTCATCATGTTACAGCTGCACAAGATGTTGATAAAATCACATTTGTACTGTACAGTTCTGGTCGCAAAAATAGGCCATTCGGCCCATCAAGTCTACTCCGCCATTCAATCAAGGCTGATCTCTGCCTCCTAATCCCATTTTCCTGCCTTTTCCCCATAACCCTTGACACCGTTCTAATCAAGAATTTGTCTTTCTCTGCCTTAAAATTATCCACTGACTTGGTCTCCGCAGCCCTCTGTGGCAATGAGTTCCACAGTTTAACTACATTCTAAAGAAGTTCTTCGTCACCTCCTTTCCAAAAGAGCACCCTTTAATTCTGAGTCTCTGACCTCTGGTTCTAGACTCTCCCACCCACATCCTCTCCACATCCACTGCTTTGGAAGGACATTATTAAACTGGAAAGGGTGCAAAAAAATATTTGAATTTATTGCCAGTTCTGAAAGTTTTGACATATAGAGAGGCTGGATAGAGTTTCCTGGAGCATATCTGGAATTCTCTGCCACAGAAGGTAGCTGAGGCCAGTTCATTGGCTATATTTAAGAGGGAGTTAGATGTGGCCCTTGTGGCTAAAGGGATCAGGGGGTATGGAGACAGGCAGGTACAGGATACTGAGTTGGATGATCAGCCATAATCATATTGAATGGCGGTGCAGGCTCGAATGGCCTACTCCTGCACCTATTTTCTATGTTTCTATAGTAGACTGAGGTGTAATCTTATAGAGGTACATAAAGCTGCTGCAAATAAAGAATTTAATTGTTCCTTTGTTGGTACATATGACAGCTAAACCATTCTTGACTCACTCGGATGCAATACTCCAGTTGTGGTGAACCAATGCTTTATAGAGGTTGAACACAATCACTTTAGAATTCTAATGTGAACGTCCATAGTTCCCTGAAAGTGGCAAGACAAGTAGTACAGAAGGCTTGTGCCATGTTTGTCTTTATCAATCCGGATATTGAATATGTCAGGAATCAAGTTGCAGATGTATTAAACTTTGTATCATCAGATTTGGAGTATTGTGTGCAGATCTGATTACTGCATTGCAGGAAGGGTGTGGAGGCTTTGGAGTCAACCCAGAAGAGATTCATCAGGATGTTGGTGGAGTGGAGACTATTAGCCATAAAGAGAGGTTGGACAAACTTGGATTGTTTCCCCTAAAGCAACGGAGGCTGAGGGGAGACGATAGAAGTTTACAAAATTATGAGAGGCATTTGTAATATAGATAGTCAGTGACAATTAAACACTCTTTGATGATGCCTGATGCAAGTTTTTTAAAAATGTACTTACACAGGGAGATGGTAGGTGCCTAGTACATGCTGTCATGGACGGTGATGGTAGCAAGTACAATTGTGACATTAAAGGGGCACTTAGACAGGGACATCATCAAGCAGGGAATGGAAACACAATGCAGCCACAATGAAATGCAGATGCTGGTTTACCAAAAAAAACCCCACAAAGTGCTGGAATAACTCAACAGATCCGGCAGCAACTCTGGAGAACGTGGATAGGTGATATTTAGGGTCGGATCTGAAGAAGGGTCCTGACCCAATCATCACCTATCCAGGAAACGGAGGGATATGGATCAGGTGCAGGCAGAAAACATTATCTTAATAAGACATCATGGTCAGCACAGGCATTGTGGGCTGAAGGGCCTGCTGTGCTGCACCATTCTGTGTGCTGTGATCAGACCGACCGGAAAACAATTGTTTCCTCTTCTTAAACTAATTTTGTATCAATCTTGCCATTGCCTCTTTTAATCAATGTTAAATTAGTTAAATTCCTCTTTTAGCTCCTCTATCTCACCTATAGCACCTGTACGTTGAAACATAGGCTGCCAGTCCTATCCCTCCATCAGCTAGGTTTCCATAATGGATGTAACTTCCCAGTCATAGATACCTATCCTCAACCTGAGTACATCCAACTTACTTGGCAGCTTTGAAGCAAATACATTTTATTCCAACAGTCTTTCCACACTCCCTGCCATGCTCCTGCCTATCCTATCTACTGAACTTACTGTCATTGACTTCTATACTGACTTCCAGTCTCCTGTTCGGATCACTATCGCATTGGATCTCACTGCCCTGCCCATTTAGTTTAACCCTCTCAAATAACACGATAAATCTGCCCACCAGGATTTGGTCTCGCTCCAGTTCAGGTGCAACCTGTCCTTCTTGCACATGTACTCTTTGCCCCAGAAGAGATCACAAAGATCCAACAAACTGAATCCTTGCACCAACTCCTCAGCCACACATTACTCCATCGTCCTGTTCCTACACTCAATACCACGTAACATTATTATCCTTGAGGTCCTGCTTTTTAACCTTTAGCCTAATTCCCTGTACCCACTATGCAGGACCATATCCCTTTTTCTACCTATGTCATTTGTGCCAATGTGCACAATGATTTCTGGCTGCTCACCCTCCCCCTTGAGAATGTTTTGTCACCATTTTAAGACATCCTGGACCTTGGCATCAAGGTCGCAATGTACCATCCTGGAGTCTTGTTTGGTGCCATTGAATCTCCGATCTGTCCTCCTAACTAGAATTTCCTTCCAATATCCTGCTACACAACTGGGCTCAGGATCTTTACAGTCATAAGTAACGTCATATATACATACGTTTCATTTCTAGAAACATATTTCCTAATGGTTTCTACTTCGCATTTCATTAAATTAATGACTGAATATCCATTGTAAATAAACACCAGATTGAACGCTGTTAAAATCTTTCCCCTCCTTTTTGTTTTGAAGGGGATGATTCATGCTGGGTTCATAGTAGACACCATTTCAAGTGACTAGTTTTTAGATTTTGCATTCATTTGAATTTTGCCATATGCAACGTATGATTTTCAGGCCAAGGTATTCATATTGCAAATAGACGTGTAGTTAAGAAGATAAATTTGGAAGATAGTTCTGTTAGAATGCAATAGTTGTATTCCTAAGAAATCTCACATTATAGAAAATTGTAGATAGGGAGTTAGGGGCTAGTGAGTTTAACAGTTATTTTTCCCTCCACAGGATTTTCAAAAATAAGTGTCTATTTAATAGCTGTAACTTTTATTTTTGTTGCTGCAAGCTGAAAAATAGCCTGTATATTACATTGTAATAGTGTTTCATTGCACAAGTCTCTATAGAGATGTTTGTTTCTTAATTTCAATGGCCAACCATGATGAAATTAGCAGCATGCATTCTTAAGAGAAAATAGTGTCTGATTACTGTGGGTTGGTTACTTGGAAGCAGTATTCTTCTGTTTAATTTTATTGAGGCAGCTTCTTTCGGCATGTCAATGTCTAAAGTAAATTTTAAGTAGTTCTCTTGTACCTGATAAAAATCATGTTCTAACCAATTTGGTCCATGTAATGCAAGTAGTCTGAAGAAGGGTACTGATCTGAAACGTAATTTCCCTCCACAGTTGCTGCCTGGCTTACCGAGTCCCTCCAGCACTTTCTTTTTTTATGCAAGTAGTGTTTCAAATTCATCAGTCACTTTATATACAATTAGTATTATGGAAACACACATTATAGCAGAACTACCTGCATTTTGGTTGGGTCTTAGAAAAGTTGGAATATCAATGCAAAAATCCATCTTGTTCTCATCTACTTGGCAGCAGAAGTCAGCTCGGGACTAGTAACAGGAATATTGCATGACTCTTCCCTCTAACCAAAGGATACAAAAGAAGATCATTTTAGTTTCTTTGCCTGCTCCCTTGGGTGTAAATTTAACAGGGTCCTGTTATCTAGCCAGGGATTTTCCAAGTCCTTGTGAATTAGTATTAGTTTGTCAATCAATTTAGCCAAGGAAGCATATCAGGCTTCATTGTTTCTTTACTCTTTGTAATATTTGAGAGTTGTTCCTCCAAATCCAGGAAAGGCCTTGGTGGCTTTTCACAGAATCATTAATCCACAATGCTAATTCATTATTCCTGGCAGGAAGCACTTTATCGCAGCAAACCAAATTTACACAAGTTTCACACAGAGAGCAGTTAAAGTTACGTCCGTGACAAAAAAATAAAACAGCTGCTGAATAAAATTTCATTATGAGGAATTTAGTTTCATTTCTGTATCATAATTTCCCTTTAGTTGTCAAATTGGGTTTTACCTTCGATCATAAATACTTTGGACAATTCCAGTTACAGGATTTCGTCACAATTATTCTCCCCCCCCCCCACCCCCGAGTCTTTGATATCTCCTGTCTGTATTAAGTTTACTTGATAATTTTCTCTCATTGTTTACATATGGCTATTCTTTACTGTACATTTGAAGTTACTTTCTGTATTTTTTAATTCTGTGACCATATTTGCGACCTATTTGCTATATTTTACTCTGCATTTGAAGTTACTTTCTGTATTTTTTATTCTGCAACCATATTTGCAACCTACTGTAGGTAAACATTTAACATTTTTGTTCAATTATATTTAAGTAAAGGTAAATGCAGTGAAGGATGTGGCTTTTGATTGAGCAGTCTATTAATTAATGTTCTATATTTATCGTTATTGCATGTTGCCTACACAACTGCAAAAGAAAAAGTAAAATCTGGAAACATGGCCATAAATTCAGCTCCACGAGCAAAACTCTAAATTATGAATTTCTATCAATTTGGGGCAACTTTTCAGGAAACCTTTTTAACATTTGTCTCTTTGCATTCCAAGATTAGTAGCAGCAAAGGAACACTCGGAGACCACCACATAAAAGCTCCTCCCTAAACAGATGGAGAAATCCCCCTTTTGGGTATTTGACCAGGTTTTACAGGAGCGCATGAGGGCCACAGCATTGCCCTCTTTAGGGCGTTTCTCAACATAATTGCTGTGAGAAATGGTTGCAAATATATATCTATATTGAAGGCTGAAATACATAGTTTTGTGGAGCAGAGGGGGAAACAGAAGTTATAAGCAGCAGGCTGTAAAGTGGGATTGAGGATCATGAGCAGATCAGCCATTATCTTATTAAATGGTGAAATAGACGATGGTACTTCTAAACCTTATGATCCTCTGTCCTAGTCTATCCTGAACCCTCTTCACATTAAAATCAGTTGGTAGCTCCCTGGTTGCACTGTGTTTTATTTGTGCTCTGAAGCTCTGTCACATATAATCTTGCCATATTGTCAAACAACCAAGGGAGGAAGGAAATGAAGCAAGTGAAGGAAAATGAAGAAATTAAAATAAGATTTTCTTAATGTCAAGTGAGAAAGAGAGACATAAACGCAACTAATAAAAGGCATTTGTGCCCTGAATTAGTCCGAGTTTATTTAGTTCTGAAGACATGGATTAAGGAGAGAGGAGTGAAGACAAAGACAGAAAAACAATGTTATTGGAAGTATGGTAGAGGGAGAAAGAACTGATTGGGAAATGTGGTGGATATTCTGTTCTAAACTTAGGTGAAAAAAAAAACGAAAGTACAATATTGAGTCCCTACCAGAAGAAACAATGAAACAAACAGATAACTGGTTAATAATAGATGTCAATTAGGAAGGGTGGGAGGGAGGGAGAGAGTGACCACAAAAATGGCAGATATGGACTGTTTTCTGCAGAAAGGAGGGAGGTGGTGAGAAAGGCGATAGCACATCAGAGTCTCTGAGAGAATAGACCATTGCTGCGGATTGAAGTGCAATTAAGCATTTAGAAAGAAGTCGAACTAAATGGATTAACAACTGATCTTCTCTGACCACTGTGTAATAAATAAAATGAACTGCAATTCTTTAGACATTAAGAACATTTCTGCAATATATTATGGCACATTGTTTCCAATTGAACAGAGCAATTTAGAATCACCAGTGTGGGGATGCGCAGTGGTAGTGTTGCTGCCTTACTGCGCCAGATACCCGGGTTCGATCCTGGCTACGGGTGCTGTCTGTATGGAGTTTGTACATTCTCCCTGGGTTTTCTCTGGGTGCTCCGGTTTCCTCCCACAATCCAAAGATGTACAGGTTTGTATGTTAATTGGTTTTGGTAAAATCGTAACTTGTCCCTAGTGTGTAGGATAGTACTACTGTATGGGGTGATTGCTGGACAGCGCAGACTCGATGGGCTGAAGGGCCTGTTTCCATACCGTATCTCTAAAGACTAAAATGATAAAAACTGGGCTGTGACACTTTGCAAAGAAACAATTGACTCACACCACTCACAACTTGAGGCCATTCAGCCCATCAAGTTTAAATCAGTTTCCAGAGCAAGCCCATGAGTCTAATTCCCCTATCTATTTTCCTTTAATTCTTTCTCCCATTCTCTGTTACTTACTACATTACAGTTTTTGTCAATCGCTTTGACACTAGTTTCAGAACCTTGATGTCATTTTTCACAACTCTAGATACAAAACTCACAACCAATGATCAAAATGCACTTTTTTCAAAACTCTAACACTTTTTTCCAATTTCTTGGATACAATTCACATAAACCAAAGATCATTTGTCCATTGAACTATAATCACCTGTTCAAAATGACACAACTTAACATCAAAGTATAACCATTTCAAAATGCAATTCACACATTACAATTGAGATGACTGTCTATTCATTTCATTACAATAATCTAACTATCAATTGATACAACTGCTCAAAATGACAAGTAAGTAACTGTTGCATTACTCTTAAAGCATAGTCTTATGGAAACTGAGGATGAGCATGTTCAGATCATGAAAGTTTCAGGATGACGACAATGATTGACACCACCTGTGACACCAATTCGTTACTGATGATTGATCTGACCTTGTGGTATGGGTGTAAGTGGCATCCACAACAACATCTGTAGTGATACAACATGGAGCAGGCAGGTGGGCACCATAGAGGTCAAGTAGGAGAAGGAAGAGGAGGAAGAGGAGGAAGACGTGGTCAAAGGAATGGCAGGGGACAAGCACCCCTTTTGAGAGGTGGCCATGGGCCCCGTTTGAGAGGTGGCCATGGGCCCCGTTTGAGAGGTGGCCATGGGCCCCGTTTGAGAGGTGTGGGGGAACGGGGTCGAGGACAAGGACCAAGACAGCAACGGCAAAGAGTCTCCAATGAGATTAGGGCAATGGTTGTAGATCATGTCATCAATCATGGCATGACAATGATTGAGGCAGCGAGAATGATACAACCAAACCTTAGAAGACCAACCGTGGCCTCAATCATTAGAACTTTCCGCAATGAGAACCGGTAAGTCTTCAGCATGCACTACAGTAAATATTACAGTACTGTAGGCTACTCTTACTGTAATTGTCAAATGATTGTACACTGCATGCCAATGTGCAGCACAGAGTAGGTAATGTGACTATGAAAATGTGTTCTACAGTATGATGACATGTTCTTCCTGTCATATTCCCTACAGAATTGAGACTAGACCCAATAGTGGAGGCAGAGGCAGACTCCTCACTGAGGAACAGGAACGGGCTGTGGTCAACATGGTCCGGGCCAGAAATGACATTCGGCTTAGATAAATCAGACAGAACATCCTGGATGATGAAGATCTCTTCAGGAATGTGGAAGCCATAAGTTTGCCGACCATTGCACGTGTTCTGAAAAGGCACCAGGTGTCCCTCAAACAGTTGTACCGTGTGCCTTTTGAAAGAAATGCAGACAGAGTGAAGCAACTGAGGATTGAGTATGTTCAGGTATGTTCAGTTTCATGATGCCTGTTTGTGAAAAATTCCCCATCATTGTACTGTAATCAATACTGTACAGTAATTCTCTTTCCAACATGTCTTTTTGTACATAGAGGGTGATGGCCCTGGATGCGGATGACAATCATCACAAATTTGTTTTTGTGGATGAGGCAGGCTTCAACCTGGCCAAGACAAGGAGGAGAGGGCGAAATTTAATTGGCCAGCGGGCAACCATACAAGTACCTGCACGACGTGGGGCCAACATCAGTATGTGTGCGGCGATATCAGAAGTTGGTGTGGTAGGACGTAGATCTCTGATTGGCGCATACAATGCAGAGCTCCTTGTTGCATTTCTTGATGAGCTAACTCTAGTCTGTAGAGCTGTTGGTGTAATTTATGTCATTGTGTGGGACAACGTCAGGTTCCACCACGCTCATCTGGTGCAGGCATGGTTTCAGGCCCATCCACAGTTCCTCACTGTGTACTTGCCCCCATACTCTCCTTTCCTTAACCCCATTGAGGAATTTTTCTCCACATGGAGGTGGAAAGTGTATGATCGGCATCCGCATCAACAAGTGACCCCTCTTCAGGCCATGGACAATGCCTGCGATGACATTACAGCAGACCAGTGTCAGGCCTGGATTCGCCATGCGCGAAGGTACTTTAAAAGATGTTTGGCAAACGAAAACATCTATGCGGATATGGATGAGAACCTGTGGCCCCATCCACAAGACAGGGTTGATGGGGATGACGAGTGATTGTTGATCCTTTGTTTAGCTTTTTTTTCTTACTGTACAGTAGCCAGGTGAGGAACACGGCAGTTTGTTTTGCAGGACTTTTTTTTTGTTTTGTTACAGTAATTGTTGCTTGCATTCAACCTATGTTGTCATTTAGTTTGTATTCATCAATAAATTTCAGCTTTGTTCAATGATTCCACTGTGTCTGGGGTATTCTCTCTACTAATCCTTTTACAGTGACATTACGTGTAGCACAGGATGAAACATGTATCACATATTTTGTACTACAATACTTAATGGTTGTACGAACAACTAAACAGTGAAACTATGTGTATGTTGTGTGTGGGTGATCTAAAGAAATGTCCCTATGGTATTTCATGATAAATGAGTTGTTTGAACCAATGATTCTGTGAGTGCAAGCTTTCTTTAAAGATATGAATACACAATGCAATGTTTTGAACGTTGGACAGCCTGTGGTACAAGTGGTGACCGTTTTGAGTTTTGTATCTAGAGTTGTGAAAAATGACATCAAGGTTCTGAAACTAGTGTCAAAGCGATTGACAAAAACTGTAATTAGAAATTGGGTTGCAAGCCATTTTTGACAGGGCTCATGCATGCAACAGGGAATACAAAAAAATTGTTTCCTCGAATAAGATAAGAGCACCCATTGAAACAGGCAAGAAATGATAAGATGTGCAACAGATCCCTTGGGGACTAGCATAAAGTATTTTCCTGTGAGAGATATGACCTGCTGGGGATTTCAGTGTGATCCAGTGACACAGCAGACAATTGGATTTCCCGCAATTCCTGTAATAATTTACAATAACACACTGATAATCTTTCCAAGTCAGTAGCAGTCATTACGTGACAGGCATCAACATTTTCCCACATATTGGCAATAACTCTGAAATGGAGAACCTTTTCAGGCAACAGAATATGAATTTATAGTTTTTTAGGTTTTGGTGGCTTTGCAAGTGAAAGTTGTCATCGTATTTCCAAGTATGGTTAATAGTAGCATTTATTTATAGATAGTCACTTAAGTTGACTTCCTATGGCTGTACAACCAACTCGACAGAGATGTGTTACAGAGCAATAATGCATTAAGGATTAATCACAACTTTTTTTTCCCCCAGGAGAAAGAATATATAAAATCCTATGAACATTGAATCAACTATGTCTCTAACAATGCAAATTAGACACATGTTGTTGCCCTTTTATAGCTATTATGGCAAATATCAGATAATGTCAGGACCTGTAATTGAAATCGACTTGCGTTTTAGTTTTTCATCGAATGGTGTTCATGCCTTGAAGAGAGTTTCTGTCACTTCAAAGTTCCACAGTAGAGGTCCAAATCATTTGTGTGCAGATAAATTCTAGACTAATTTTTTTTAGACTTAAGCAATCAAAATGAGCTGGGACCATTGTCTCTCATTGAATGAAAATAAATATTCTGCAAACTACTTTTATATGTCACTATTGTCCTGATTATTTATATCCAAGTTTACATTCTGATTTGTGCAAGAATATATAATGTTAGAAAACCATACGAGGAAAGGATGAGTTATTCCCTTGGGGCAAATATTTGGGAAACAAATCAATTTGTAATTATATCTTATCACAATCTTTCACCATACTGTTCACCAGAAAATATTTTATTTTACAAAATGGCTCAGTGTTGACTTTGTCTGAGGCTAATGGAGAAGCAGGTATGGATGAGTGGAATGACGTGTTAATTATTACGGACTTGGATTACATTCCACCTCAAAGAAAACAACATGGGAAGCAATTTAAGATGATATCTGTTATCATATAAATAACAGTGAGTCTCTATTACAAGTATACGCTAAGTAGTGATAATTATGATTTCAAGGCAAATAGCTTGGTATTGATCATAAATATGTTCTACATGCTGAAAAGGAACAAAGTTAATTAGGGATACTGCTAGGAAGAAAATCCAACATATATTTATTCTTTTATTAAGGAAAATAAAGAACACAAGAAGTCAATGCTGTAGAAGTCCTTATAGTCCTTAGAGGCTGGATCCATCGATAGGCCAAAAAAAATTCTATCAACCAGTACCTCTTCCAGTCTACGGACAATGAAGGGTTGCACCCAGACACAGAGGCAAAGACTGAGCCGCCAGGATAATCCAGAGACCGCCAGCACCGCCGGTCTCTGGATTAAAGCTAATGATATGTTGGCCTTCATACCGAGAGGATTTGAGTATTTGGAGCAAGGAGATTCTACTGCAGTTGCACAGGGTCCTGGTGGGACCACACGTGAAGTATTGTGTGCAGTTTTGGTATCCTAATTTGAGGAAGGACATTCTTGCTATTGAGGGAGTCCAGGTTAATTCCCGGGATGGCGGGACTGATATATGATGAAATAATGGATCGACTGAGCTAATATTCACTGGAATTTAGAATGATGCTAGGGGATCTTATAGAAACATATAAAATTCTGAAGTGATTGGACAGGCTAGGTGCAGGAAAAACGTTCTTGATGTTGGGGGAGTCCACAACCAGGGGTCACAGTTTAAGGGGTAGGCCATTTAGGACTGTGATGAGGAAAAACGTTTTCACCCAGAGAGTTGTGAATCTGTGGAATTCTCTGCTACAGAAGGCGGTGGAGGCCAATTCACTGGATGTATTCAAGAGAGTTATGCCTCTGTCCCACTTAGGAAATCTGAACGGAAACCTCTGGAGACTTTGCGCCCCACCCAAGGTTTCCGTGCTTTTCCCGGAGGTTCCCAAAGGTTTTTGTCAGTCTCCCTATCTGCTTCCACTACCTGCAACCACCTGGAACCTCCGGGAACCGCACGGAAACCTTGGGTGGGGCGTAAAGTCTCCAGAGGTTTCCGTTCAGGTTTCCTAAGTGGGACAGGGGCATAAGATATAACTCATAGGTCTAATGGAATCAAGAGATATGGGGAGAAAACAGGAATGGGGTACTGATTTGGATGATCAGCCATGATCATATTGAATGGCGGTGCTGCCTCAAACGGGGTGAATGGCCTACCCCTGCACCTATTTTCTATGTTGCTATGTTTCAAGCTCCAAAGCTGAGTCACCAAGATATGCCTGGGACTGCTAGTGGCTCCTCGAGGCAAGGGTGAACTACAGGGAGAAGCCCAAGATCACCTCATGCACATGTGTCCTGATGACAAGGGACAGTGCCCCATGCGGTCCTGGATATCTTACAACTGTAAATAAAATAAAATAGATCTTGTGAGTTCACTCTACTGCCCGTGTCAACGTAGTCACTGCCGAACCCGGCTTCATCCCCGATGCCACACCTCGTACAACAAGCTCTCCATTGCAAGAATCAATGTTTGGAACCTAGTGTGCAAATCCTCTTCCTTTAATGAGAACAAAACTGGGACGGTTGTCCCAAAGCCTTGTACAGTTGGACCAAAACTTCTGTACCTTTACACGCCATTACAACGCACAATAAAAGCTAATATTTGATTTGCCATCCTAATAACTTACATGCTAATTTTCTGTTTCTTGCATAACACCAAGATCTTTATCATTGATCTGAGACATTAATTCAACTTCTTGTTCCACAGGTGCTGACTGACTTGCTGAGTATTTGCAGCATTCTCTGTTTAGATTTCCAACATCTGCAAGTTTTTCTTTCTTTTCATTAACTTTCCAGTTGTCCTCTTAACACTTCCTAAGATTCAGTCTATAGTTCTTTCCTTCCTCCTTCATTCTTGGGAAATGGATCACAGATTTCTAGACATGGAATAGAAATGATAACTTGGGGATAGGGGAAGGAAAAGGATTAATACATTACTCTTGTTAATCAAGAGAAATGTGTTTTTGATGACTGTCCTGTCAAATTAAAGATGGAATTGGATTTTTCATATAAAAACGGTACAGAATATAGAACTAAATTTTGTAGTTTAACCTCAATAGAAATAGCTTTGTCAAAATTCTGAAACTCCCTATCTTACAGCCAAGGTTACATTTAGGTTTAAGAAGGTGTTACATCAACACATCACAAAGGTGTTAGAAATGACAGAAAATATCATGCTGGCTATGCATATGAGAATAATAACAGGAGATATGGTGATATTAGTTTAATTTATATGCAGCATTCATATTTTTGCATAAAGGGCCTGTCCCACTTAGGTGATTTTTAACGCGACTGCCGGCCACTAGGTTGTCGCCACATGGTCGCCAGGGTGTCGCCTGTATGGTCATGAGCACTCTCCTCAGTCGCCCAAAGAGTTGTAGCATGTTTCTGGTCCCCGCTGGATTTTAAAATGTTCAAAACTTTTCGGCGACAGTCAGCGACCATGGGCTTGTCGTAGCTTGTCTTCTCCTGACGTAGCTTGTCTTCTCCTGACGTAGGTGCAGTTGTAGGTTGTCATAGGTTGTCGCCAGGATGGCGCAGGTTGTCGCCAGGATGGCGCAGGTTGTCACCAGGTGACGTAGGTTTCCGCCGGTGCTGATTTCGGTGAATTCTATTATTGTAGTCGCCGACAGTCGCCTAGAAAATCGCCTAAGTGGGACAGGCCCGTTAGTCCAGTTGCCAGTTTTTCGGCGACCTGCTACGACTATGACAGTCGCCGGCAGTTGGCTAAAAAATCACCTAGTGGGACAGGCCCTTAAAGCATGAACTCATGCCCCTGTTCCACTTAGGTGATTTTTTAGGCGACTACAGGCGACTCGGCAGTTGCCACATTGTCGCCCGGGTGTCGCCTGTATGGTCTCCTCAGTCGCCCAAAGAGTTGTACCTTTCTTCTGGTCGCCGCTGGATTTTGAAATGTTCAAAACTTTTCGGCGACAGTCGGCGCCCGTGGGCTAGACGCCAATGATCGTAGCCTGACGAAGGTGCTGTCGCCAGGATGACGTAGGTTGCCGCTGGTGCTGACTTTGGTGAATTCCATTGGCGACTACCTACGTCAACCGGCGACAGGTACCGGCGACTGAATTCTCTTACCTTGTCGTAGCTTGTTGCAGGTGGATGTAGGTTGTCATAAATGTGGTCGTAGGTGGACATCCTAATGGGTCGCCGGTTGTCGGTAGCTTGCAGTAGCTTGACGCCGACTAGGTGGTAGGTTGTTGTAGACATTGTCGTAGACATTGTCGTAGGAGGGGTCCAGTCACCGTTTTTTCGGTGACCTGCTACGACTATGACAGTCACCGGCAGTTGCAGAAAAAATCGCCTATGTGGGACAGGCCCATCAGGGTCCAACACAATTTGTTTTGGATTCAGTTTTACATAAGTTAGATGTCACAATTTTCAGTGCATCTGTATAAAGCATTCTTTCAGAAAGAATACTGAGCCTTTCCAGATTAACCTAAAAGGCTCCTTTCAGCATTCATCCCGAGGAGACCACAACAACACAGGCTCCTCACACAAAGACAGACAATTCTTTTAACTGCTGCTGCTTTTAACCTGCAACAAATAGCCTGCATTTATAATACATCACAGTAACATCTGAGCTACTGGATTTGATGCAGCGCATTTTCAATCACAGTGCATTTAGAATTAATAAACAATTGTGATCTAATTTTCCTGGAGCTGTAATTTCAGTTGATAATGACTGAGAGTAAATGTAAATTTCATGAATGCATTGGGCATTGGTTGTGCATTTGTGATCATTACTATTTATTGTAGGTTGTAATTAAGTGCCCAACAGATTCTAGTTGTTAATTTAAAACCTTAGTAAATTAACACGGATTGCCATATTTAAAAGTTGCTGCAGGTACAAATGCACTGACAATAAAACTGAACTTATTTTCTGTAACTATTTTCTGCTGCATCCCTATCATGTCAACTTGCCCTAGAACTAATCAGCTAGATTCATTCTTTTTTTTCAAAGTTATAAATTTTTATCAGTTTTTGCTGTTTCATGCTGCAAAATACTTTGTCAAGTACAATCTTTAATGAAGGGATTCATTGTTGCTGAGGGAATACCATAATTTGGATCAAAATAGATCTGTAGTGGAGAGGAGTTAATGTAAGAAAGAAACATTAAAGGATAACAGTGAGGTCATGAAGGAGAAACATCTAAAGTAAGATTTAGGCAGGTGACTAGTGGGGTGCCTCAGGAGATCTGTGTTGGGTCCTTTGTTGTTTGTCATGTACATCAATGATCTGGATGAAGGGGTGGTAAATTGGATTAGTAAGTATGCAGATGATACCAAGATAGGGGGTGTTGTGGATAATGAAGAGGATTTCCAAAGTCTACAGAGTGATTTAGGCCATTTGGAAAAATGGGCTGAAAGATGGCAGATGGAGTTTAATGCTGATAAATGTGAGGTGTTACACCTTGGCAGGACAAATCAAAATAGGACGTACATGATAAATGGTAGGGAATTGAAGAATACAGTTGAACAGAGGGATCTGGGAATAACCGTGCATAGTTCCTTGAAGGTGGAATCTCATATAGATAGGGTGGTAAAGAAAGCTTTTGGTATGCTAGCCTTTATAAATCAGAGCATTGAGTATAGAAGCTGGGATGTAATGTTAAAATTGTACAAGGCATTGGTGAGACCAAATCTGGAGTATGGTGTACAATTTTGGTCGCCCAATTATAGGAAGGATGTCAACAAAATAGAGAGAGTACAGAGGAGATTTACTAGAATGTTGCCTGGGTTTCAACAACTAAGTTACAGAGATAGGTTGAATAAGTTAGGTCTTTATTCTCTGGAGCGCAGAAGGTTAAGGGGAGACTTGATAGAGGTCTTTAAAATGATGAGAGGGATAGACAGAGTTGATGTGATCAAGCTTTTCCCTTTGAGAATAGGGAAGATTCAAACAAGAGGACATGACTTCAGAATTAAGGGACAGAAGTTTAGGGGTAACATGAGGGGGAACTTCTTTACTCAGAGAGTGGTAGCGGTGTGGAATGAGCTTCCAGTGGAAGTGGTGGCGGCAGGTTCGTTGGTATCATTTAAGAATAAATTGGATAGGCATATGGATGAGAAGGGAATGGAGGGTTATGGTATGAGTGCAGGCAGGTGGGACTAAGGGAAAAAAATTGTTCGGCGCGGACTTGTAGGGCCGAGATGGCCTGTTTCCGTGCTGTAATTGTTATATGGTTATATGGTTAAGATGCAGATGCCAAAGTGTGAGGTAAAAACAGATGATCGAAAAGTATTGTTTATCAAATATAGTACAGTAGTTTCAATTTCCCAATGACTCATTCCATACAAATGAACTATCATTTTAATACCTAAGGGGTTTACAGTTATGATTTATATTTGAACATTCGTATCTTTTACCTACCATGGCAGTAGAAACATGTATTGGATGCGCTCCTGGATTTTTAATCACAAGAATGTTTAATTACAGTATTGCCTAGACATGTGCCATTTGATTATACAATGCAATAGGATTGTAAACAGAGGGCCATGATAATAAGAAATATCTTAGAAAATCTGGAGTAGGCACATAATTTTGATGCTAGTAGCTACTTTGAACATATGTAGAGGTGCTGGATCAGAAACACACAGAACTATCATTCAAATATGTATCAGAAGCAAATTTCTTAGAGGGATAAATGAGGTTTCCATTCATATCCAATCTTCCAATGAGGACTTCCCCACCATCGAAGGGATTTACCGGAGTCGTCATCTCAAAAAGGCAGCCAGCATAATCATAGACCCACACCACCCTGGCCACACAGTCATTTCACCCCTGCTGTCAGGAAGCTTCTTCCCTACAGCCATTCGGCTATTAAACATTACAATCTCAAATAAGCTCTGAACTACATAGACTATTATTGTTATTATTGCACTATTATTGTTTGTTTTTTGTGTGTATGCATGTGTGCGTATATATAAATATATATATATATAATTGTCTATCTGGGACATATGACAATAAACACTTGACTCGGCTCTTGATCCTTCTCTTGCTGTTTGTAACGTACAAGAGTGATTTGGATGTAGTCAGCATGAACAATAAATTGATAGATGACATGAAGGTTGTTGCAGTTGTTGACAGTGTGACGGGTGGTTGTGGGCCACAGTGTGACATTGATGTGTGGTGAAATGGACTGAGAAATGGCAGATGGAGTTTACATTAGCTCAGAGATACAGCATTTTTTTTTTTTTAAATTTCAAAATAGACTTTAATTGATAAATATATACAATTCCTGAACCATTCAAACAAAATTCATCCGACATTTTCGGAGACTATACAAAATTTTTCCAGTACAATTTTTTTTAACATTTGTCAAATTTCACCAAACAGTCCCCCACCCGTGCCACTCTGTGGCCCCTGTCCAAGTAATAAATATATACAATGTGTACACAGTGCGAAAATTCCATCTGACATTTCAAGTTCCACAAAAATGTCCCCCACCCGTGCCACTCATGTGGCCCCCTGGCATGGGATACCTTCCCTTAATTTAATTTTTTAATTTGAGGGGCGTCTCCACCATACCGTGCCCCCCATGTCCAGCAGCGGAAGGACCCTAGACTGTGGCCCTCCCCCACCGAGCCTTGGCGTTGGCTGCACTAAGCTTCAGCGAGTCCCTTAGCACGTACTCCTGCAGTCTGCAGTGGGCCAGTCGGCAACATTCCCTGACGGGCATCTCGCGCTGCTGGGTGGTGAGCAACGCTCGGGCAGACCAAAGAGCGTCTTTCACCGAGTTGATGACCCTCCAGCAGCACTCGATGTCAGTCTCTGAATGTGTCCCTGAGAACAGTCCGTAAATCACAGAGTCCTCTGTGACGGAGCTGTTCGGGATAAATCGTTCCAGAGACCCCTTCATACCTCTCCAGACTCTTTTTGCAAATCCACACTCTGCAAAGAGGTGGGCAACCGTCTCCTCTCCATAGCAACCGTCCCGGGGGCAGCGTGCGCTGGTAGTGAGGTTCCGACGGTGCAGGAAGGATCTAACTGGGAGGGCTCCCCTCACCGCCAGCCAAGCCAGGTCTTGGTGCTTGTTGGTCAGTTCTGGCGATGAGGCATTTTGCCAGACAAGCTGGGCAGTCTGCTCTGGGAACCACGCCACCGGATCCATCGAGTCCTTTCCCTGCAGTGCCTGCAGGACATTCCGTGCTGACCACTGCCCGATGGACTTGTGGTCAAAGGTGTTGGACCGGAAGAACCTTTCCACAGACGCCAGATGGGGCGGCAATGTCCAGCTGACTGGCACATTGCGTGGCATCTGCACCAGGCCCATCCTTCGCAACACCGGGGACAGGTAGAACCTCAGCAGGTAGTGACACTTAGTGCCCACGTGCCTTGGCTCTACACTCCGCCTGATGCAGCCACACACAAAGGTGGCCATCAGGATGAGGGCGACATTGGGCACGCATTTACCCCCGTTGTCTGCCGACTTGTACATTGTGACCTGTCGCACCCGGTCCATCCTCGACCCCCAGATGAACTGGAAGAAGGCCCGGGTGATCCCCGTGGCGTAGGAGGGAGGGACAGGCCACTCTTGTGCCAAGTACAACAGCCCCGAGAGCACCTCACACCTGATGACCAAATTTTTTCCGGTTATGGAGAGGGAGCGTTGCCTCCACAGCTCCAGCTTCTTCCCCACCTTGGCTATCCGCTCCAGCCAATTCTTGTTACTCGCCTCAGCCCCCCCGAACCAGATCCCCAGCACCTTCAAGAAGTCAGGCTTGATGGTGAAGGGGATGGAAGATCGGTCGGGCCAGTTGCCAAAGAGCATGGCCTCGCTCTTCTTGCGGTTCACCCTGGCTCCCGTGGCCGACTCAAACTGGTCGCAGATGCTGATCAATCTGCGGACCGACCCTGGATCCGAGCAGAAGACGGCGACATCGTCCATGTACAGGGAGGTTTTGACCTGAATGCCCCCACTGCCTGGTAATGTCACTCCTCTTATGCTCGCATCCTTCCTGATGGACTCGGCAAAAGGTTCAATACAGCAGACAAACAAGACGAGAGAGAGGGCAACCCTGCCTGACTCCAGACCTTACAGGGAAACTGCCTGATTCCCACCCATTGATTTGGACTGCACTACAGATATTGGTGTAGAGCAGTTTGATCCAATTTCGGATTCCCTCCCCAAAACCCATTTTGGAGAGCACGTCCCTCATGTACGTGTGCGATATCCTGTCGAAGGCCTTCTCCTGGTCCAAGCTGACTAGGCAGGCATCCACCCGTCTGTCCTGCACGTAGGCGATGGTATCTCTCAGCAGCGCTAGGCTGTCTGAGATTTTCCTGCCAGGTACAGCACAGCACCCGTCCCAGAGCAGACTTGACCCGGTTGGCGATGGCCTTAGACAGGATCTTGTAATCTACATTCAACAATGTTATGGGTCTCCAATTCTTTATATCCTTCCTCTCCCCCTTCTGCTTGTAGATTAGGGTGATGCTGCCCTTCCTCATGGAGTCTGACATGCTGCCGGCTAGAAGCATGTCGTTGTACACTTCCAGCAGGTCCGGGCCCACCCAGTCCCACAGAGCCGAATACAACTCGGCCGGTAAGCCATCGCTTCCGGGTGTTTTACTCGAGTCAAAGGAGTGGATGGAGCCAGTCAGCTCCTCTAGGGTCAGTGGTTGGTCCAGACTCTCCCGCTTTCTGTCCTCCAAGACCTCCGTGATAGAGGACAGGAAGTTCTGGGAGGCGGTGCTGTCTGTGGCCTTTCTGTCATACAAATCCGTGTAAAAGGATTTGCAGACCCTCAGCAAGTCTGTCTGCGAGGATGCTACCGAGCCGTCCTCCTCCCTAAGGCTGTTGATCACAGAGCTCCCCCTGTGAACCTTATGGAAGAAGAAACGTGAGCACGTCTCATCCTGCTCCACATGGCGGACCCTGGATCGGAAGATGATCTTGGAGGATTCAGAGGTAAAGAGCCGAGCTTGCCGGTCCTTCACCTCTCTAAGTTCCTCCCTCACATCCACCCCCCTCGACTGCAGAAGGAGCAGTTGTTGCAAATCTGTCTCGAGTTGGCACAATTCCCTCTGACTCTGTCTTGCTCTCTGAATCCCTTTGGCTATGAAGAACCTCTTAATGTTCTCCTTGGTTGCTTCCCACCAGAGTGTCGGGGAGTCAAAGAGGGGCTTCACCGTTCTCCAATGTGCGTAGTCCCTCTTTAGCTCCTCAACGTTCTCTGGGGTCAACAGCTTCACGTTTAACTTCCACGTCCCTCTGCCTGCCTTCCGGTCCTCCTGTAGGTGACAGGAAGCCTGAAGGAGTCAGTGGTCAGAGAAGAACACTCGGTGTGTTCTTCTCTGTGACATCCTTCGTGGTGAAGACGAAGTATATCCGGGATCGGGCCAAACCGTCCGATCTCGACCAGGTGAACCGCGGCTGGGACCCGCCTGCAGGGTCGCTGAAGGCGTCGTGCAGCTTTGCGTCTTTTACCGTTTCCATCAGTAACTTGGACGTGCTGTCCAGTCTGTTGTCGGCACTGCCGGATCGTCCAGCCGCATCAATGATGCAGTTGAAGTCACCGGCCAGAACGAGCTGCCGGGACATGGCCAACAGCACTGGGAGCTGCTGGAGAACGGCCAGCCGCTCGCTCCGCACGGGTGGGGCATACACATTAATCAGCCGGAGCGGAGAACCACGGTACATAATATCCACCACGAGGAGACGCCCCGCAACCACCTCCCTGACCTCAGTGATGGCGAAGTTCCCTCCCCGCAGCAAGATCCCCAGGCCGGAAGCACGACAGTCATTGCCCCCCGACCACACCGACAGTCCGTGGGGCCACCATCGCGACCACCTCCGATAGCAGCGGAGGTGTGGCAACCCGCACTCCTGTAGAAAAGTCACATCTGCCTTGACCTTGGCCAGGTACTGTAAGGCATTTACACATCGCGCAGTGCTTTTCACACTGCGCACGTTTAAAGATGCCAGTTTGAGCTCCATTGTCTTTTTAGAGTCACTGGCCATTTTCCTGTTCCCTCATGCCCACCGCTTCGGTGAATTGCCTCACCTTTCCTGGACTCAGGTACCCGGCCTCCTCAATGGGTTGGGTTTCCTGTGTCGTAACCCGAGGTGCCGTTGGGGGGGGGGCTGCTCGTTTTACCCCATTCTGGGTGCGCCGCTTCCCCCGTCTCTCGTGGCTGGGGCACGGTGATAGACTTACTGCTCAGAGATACAGCATGTAAACAGCCCCGTCACCCCATGGAGTCAGCTCTGACTATCATCTATTCACACGAGTTCTATGTTATCCCACTTTCCCATGCACTCCTTACACATTAGGGGGAATTTTTACAGAGCCCAATTAACCTATGAATCTGCATGTTTTGGGATGTGGGAGGAAATTGGAGCACCCGGAAGAAACTCACACGGTCACAGGGAGAACGTGAAACTCCACACAGATAGCACCCGAGGTCGATGCATTTTGGGAGTGCTAAGGAGGCCAGGATTGACAGCAAGGGAATGTCAATATCCAAGGAAATATTGAGGGACGGGTGGACCTGAGGATGGTGTATGGATACTGGCCAGCATTAGTCAGGGCACTGAATACAAAAGTATGGAAGCCATGCAACAACTTTATTGAACATTTGTGAGACCTCAGCTGCAGTTCTGCATGCAATCTGGTCGTCACTATAAGGGAATGACTTGACAGCACTAGAGAGAGGACAGAGGAGACTCGCCAGGATGTTGCATGGGGTGGAGCATTTTAGGTATGAGGTAAGACTGCTGAAGCTAGGTATATTTTCCAGCCGTGAAGGTTTAAGACCAGACCTAACTGTGTAGAAAATTATGAGTGGTATTGATAGGGAAAATTGCAGAAAATATTTCCCTTTGTTGGAGGTGAACAAAACAAGAGGACATAGACTGAGGGTGTGGAAAGAGAGGATCTGAGGGGGACCTTTTTCATTCAGAATGGAGAAAATCTGGAAGACACAGCTGGACAGAGTGGTGGAAGCATTGATAGCAGTTAAAAAATATCTATATAAGCATTTGAATCACATAGACGGGTACAGATAATGTGATGAATATGGATGGATGTCCACTGGTCATCATGAACGTGGTGGGCTGAATAGCCTATTTCCATGCTGCATAAATCTATGAGCCAGAAGCATATCTTCAGGATGTAGGGGGATCCACACGGTTACAGGGGGAACATTCAAACTCCATACAAAAAGCACCAGGGGCTGGATTAAATCTTGGTCCATGGAAATGTGAGGCAACAGCACTAAATACTGCACCAGCGGGCCCTAGAGATACATGTTGCATTAACATCTGTTGTGATTAAACTTGAGATAGCTCTGAACTCGTCCTATATTTTCTGTTTAGTTTGCTCTGTTACATTTGGCTCCTCTGAACAATTCCCTTTTGTATCTTCCATCTTCTATATTATAGACCTCTTGATTTCCCTCGTCACATACTATCAGATTTTATTTTAAACTGCAATAATTTGATTCCATCTGGTGCCTTTAGTTTTTATTTTCACTTGTTTTGTGCCTTGACTTATAGGTCATAGCCTTTCACCTTGATTTTACAATTAAAAAATTGCTCAGTGTGTTCCAATACATTTCAGCCAGTGAATAACACAGATTTAGATAGAGAATAATCATGCAAAAAGGTATTTACTTCTTCAAAAATGAGATAGCGCCTTTATTTAGGCATTTCAGATTTTTATCGTGTCTTTATAAATACCAAAAAACATATATTATTGACACATTTCAGCTGTCTTTTGGAATTTACTCTGGCAACAATAGCACAGTCCACAAACACACCAATGTAATTGAGGACAATGATCGAACAAACCCATTGACTATAAAAGGAGAGGTGGTAGCTTATCTTTCGTTGTTTGATGCTGCTAAGGAAAACCAACATCCTTTTCTGCAAGGATGTCTGGAATAGTAATCAGAAGCAAACAATGGTATTCACGTCAGCCACTAAACATTTACTGCTGGCATTTTTTCCTGTTTATTTGAATAAGTTTCCAAAGGTATCCTTTAATTGTATGAACTGTTTTTATTTTGAATGTTCATGCAGCATAAAAAGAATTACAGTATCCCTGTACATTGTTAATTCTTGACACAGAAAATAGTTCTTTAGGGACAGTAATGAGCATTAGTTGATTAATTGTAAGATACAGCTAGGTAATGGGCACTCTGGCCCACTGAATCCACACAGACCATCAATCACACCTTTAAAAGTGTTTTCCCACTTTTGCATCCACTCCCTTATACACTATGGGAAATGTATCTCAAGTCAATTAACCTACAAACCTTTGAGGTATGGGAGAACACTGGAGCACCCAGCGGAAACTAATGTGGTCACAGGCAGAATGTGCAAACTCCATACAGATAACATCCAGGTTATAATCGAACCTGGATCCCCTGATGCCGTGATAGACACAACAAGCTGGAGTAACTCAGTGGGACAGGCAACATCGCTGGAGAGAAGGAATGGATGACGTTTCGGGTTGAGACCCTCCTTCAGACTGGTTAGGGATAAGGGAAATGAGATATATAGCAGGTGATGTGAAGAGATAATCTACCAGTAGCAGATTCATCTTTAACAGTAGGTTATTGTTTTAAGGACGGTTTGGGTTGAGTGGGATTGGGAGGTAGGTGTATGGTTGGAGGGTAGGGGGGGGTGCTTGCGTGGGGTTTGGAGGACGGTGAATGTGGGGAGGGTGGTTTGGAAATGTTTTGAGGTAGCTTGAAGGATGGATGGGATGGGGATGATTTTGAAGGTGGGGACTGAATGGAATAGGCTTTGGTGTGGGAAAGAGAAGAGTGATGCTGTGGTGGAAGAAGGGTGTGGGCTGCAGATAATGAAGGGTTGTGGCTGTGAGAGCTTGGGAGATGGTGGAGGGATGTAATTGGAGCAGTTGTTATGGACATGAAGGGAGGGTTGGATTATGGCGGGTGCTGGGGCTTGGAAGGGTTGCAGATGCGTGGGAGTTGAAGTGTTGGGTAGTGGTGTGTGAAGGATAGTCCGTGGGGTGGGCTTCTGACTGGTTGGGTATTGAGTGGGTGAGCGAAAATGCACGGATGCGAGGGGTGGAGAACGTGTGGGTATGACGGAGATTTGAATAGAGGGTTGGGGATCGTGGTTGCAGTTGTGAGGTGATGGGTGAAGGTAGGTGTGGGAATAGGGATTAGAGGATTGAGGATGTTGGCGTTAGGCAGTTTATTGAGAAACAGGAGATTGTTTGAAAGCTAAAAAATGCCCATTTCTCCATCTCATAGACAATTCAAATGAATAATCTCTTGCTGGTGAACATATACAGAGCCCACATATAACATTATATTGCAGCACCCAGGATCATTTCAAAAGGAGCTCTGTTTGATGTGATGTTACATTAGATTTTCTGCATTCCCATGGAATTTGTAGCAACAAGCTGGCAATATCACTAACATAATATCTTAGCTTACCTTTGTAATCCTAAGTAAGCATTACCCAAATCCGACAGTGGTACCTACACTAAATATGTATATTACTTGGGTGTCTTACCAACCTGGTTTCACCACTCATTTCTGCCCTCTGACATTAAAGGTCCACAATGAGACCACGCAAAATGCCGATCACTTTCGTGGTGACATTTGCCACCAGCTTCAATGCGCCAACACAGTCTTCGTGAGGAAGTAGGTATTTGAAGATCATGACCTTAAACCTAGCACAAAGTGGGTGTCTACTGGACAGCAGTGGAATCCTATCTTCCCAAATGTTTCTGACACATGAAGTACCTATTGCTGCCATCTCAAGGCACCGGATGCATCACAGGGCTGCCTGTGCAAGATTCTTCAAATCCACCAGAAGTATAAAAGAATCATCCAAAGCCAACATTGCCAGCATCAAAGTCCTTATTACGCTCAGTCAACTCTGTAGGGCCAGCTGCATCATTCACCCACCCGTCCACTGATGACCCGTCCGCAGACTTTCTGTTCCCAGCTCTATCACAAGATGAGATTACCAAGTGAACAGTGGAAAAGATTCAAGGACGTTCTCGACACCTCAAATAATACAAAAATCTCATTGATTTATGAGAATTTCTGGTTCTCGGTTGCACAGACTGGCATTGGGCAAAGAATTCAAGACTTTAAGTCGATGTGTTGGTTGGGAGCACTCAGAAGACCAGTGTAAGGGGAAGATGAAGCACAACCCATCCCCCCCACCAACCTCACTAACTCTTCCTGCTCCACCAGTTGCAAATCTGGCAAGTTTCACATTGGCCATATCATTCTTTTCTCAATCCACACAACTGGAGGAGATGCATGTCATCCCTGATCCATCTAATAAAGACAGCCCCAAGTAAAAACATATAGTTTATGTAACCAAACAACTGGCAGCATGAAAAAAGCAACTCAGCTGGAATACTCGGATAGCAAAATCTAAGTGTTGTTAAATTGAAGGATAATTTTTGCTGGCAGATTATGTCTAGAAGATAAATGCATTCAAAATCAAGGACTCTAGCTTGGTACACCAGTCATGTATGCAACTGTGATTCAAAACTAAAGCAAACCATTTACAGTCAATACCTCTTGGTATGTTTTCAGTTGGCATTAGTGCACTTAAAAAATGTGTATTGAGTACTAAAGTTTTAACATGACATTGGAGGTGCATTTCCGTAGGCATCACTCATTAAGCTCCAACTCAATAATCAAGTTTGCTGATGACACTGTGGTGGTGGGCCTGATCTCAGACAACGATGAGAAGGCCTACCGGGAGGAGGTGGCTGATCTGGCACTGGTGTCAGGACAACAGCCTCCTCTTGAACATCAAAAAAACTAAGGAGCTGATCGTGGACTTTAGAAGGGCACATCATCCGAGGACGTACACACCATTGAGGATAAATGAGGATACTGTGGATAGGGTGAGCTGTTTTAAATATCTGGGAGTCCACATCTCTGAGGATATGACATGGACATCACACGCCGCAGCACTCGTGAGTAAGGCAAGGCAGCGCCTTTACCACCTCAGGCAATTGAGGAAATTCAGAGTGTCTCCGAGGATCTTCCAGTGCTTCTACTCAGCGGCTGTGGAAAGCATCTTGTCTGGAAATATTACCATCTGGCTTGGAAATTGCTCTGCCCAGGACAAGAAGGCTCTGCAGAGAGTAGTGTGTTCGCCCAAACGCACTATGGGAACTTCACTCGCCCCCCCTGCAGGAACTTTACATCAGGAGGTGCAACTCCAGAGCCAATAAAATCATGGGATGGCAATGGACTGTTCCAGCTGCTACGGTCAGGCAAACGCCTTCATTGCCATGCTGTGAGAACGGAGAGGTTGAGAAGGAGTTTCTTCCCAGAGGCCATTAGGACTGTAAACTCCTATCTCACCAGGGACTAACTTTTCCTGTACCACTCTACTGCCTTTTTTTTTTTTAATTGCTGTTTTTTTCCCTTTTTCCTTCCGCCCACAATATTTAATATGTAAAAGAATATGTGATTCTGTTCCATTCTGTTTGTAGTTTGTTTGGTTGTTTGTTTGTTTGTCTTTTTGCACAAAGTCCGCGAGCATTGCCACTTTTCATTTCACTGCACATCTCGTATGTGTATGTGATGAATAAACTTGACTTGACTTGACTTAATTCACTGCAAGTGAAGGAAAAAGATGCAGATACAAGAACTCTGTTATTTTCTCACAGTTCCTCTGGCTCTATTATGCCTGTTCACATGACAATGCTTTCCAATCTAGTATCTTCCATTATCCCCAATTGCAGGTTCCCCTTCATCAAAGTTGACAATGTGTTGACTCAGTCCCCTTTACACTCATGACCGTACACCCAAATTTGGCTCTAATTCCACCTACAAGATTGTGGACTGCACTACCGTGGTGAGCCGAATCACAAACAATGACAAGATGGAGTACAGTAAGGAGATAGAGAACTTAGTATTATGGTGCCAGGACAATAATCTCTCCCTCAGTATGAGCAACTCAAAGAACTTAGTTATTAACTTCAGGAAACATGGTGGAGTACATGCCCCAATCAGCATCAATGATGCGGATGTGGAAGTGGTTGAGAACTTCAAGTTCCTTGGTAGTATCCTTAATAGTATCAATGATGTGTCGTGTACCCACCACATTGATGCGACAGCCAAGAAGGAATACCAGTGCCTCTATTTCCTGAAGAGAATGAGGAAAATTGGCATGTCTCCAGTGACTCTTAAACTTCCACAGATGCACTGTAGAAAGCATACTGCTGGGCTACATCATAGATTTGTTTGGTAACAGTTCTACCTAACACTGCAAGAAATTGCAGGGAGTTGTAGATATATCCCAGTCCGTCACACAGACCAGCCCTCCCACCATTTACTCCATCTACACTTCACACTATCCCTTTGTCCTCACTTTCCATCTGACCAGCCTTCATACCCCACAGCTCATCCTCCATAATCACCATTGCCTGCACAAAGATGCCATCACCAGATGCATCTTCTCACATTTCAACCTTTTGGACCATTCCCTCCATGACTCCATGCTTTGCTCTTCCATCACCAACTTTTCCTTCCTCATACACCATGTACAATCACAGTAGGTGCAACACCCAAACTTATACCTCCTCCCTTCCCAACAACTAGGGACTTAAAATCTCATGTGTAGGAAGGAATTGCAGATGCTGATTTACACTAATGATAGACTCAAAATGCTGGAGTAACTCAGCGGGCAGGCAGCATCTCTGGAGTGAAGGAATGGGTGACGATTGGGTCGAAACCTTTCTGTACGTCCAAGACACATCACACACCCTTCATTTCTTCAATGACTTCCACTTTTCAGGCCCCCATTCCCTCATCTCTACCCAAAAACTCATTGCAGGTGTTCAGAGAATCACTTGAAATTCTTCCAATGGGATGAATTGCATTTGGTGCTCAATACATAATAGGAGAAACAATGGCAGGAAGTTATTGATGTGTTGTAATTTATTTGAATGGATGGAAAGACAGAATTTTCATGTCAATGTGGCCAGTGTAGGTGGACTCCCTTCTGACAATGTAAACCTGGCACATCCGCCCTTGACTTTTGATGTTGAAATACAGTGCAGTGAAGTCGGACAGTCGCACTGACAACAAGGTGTCCCTCTCCAACAAACTTAATATATTCTCTGCTCACTTTGAACATAATGTCAGTGGAACAACATCATCCTCCCCAACAGCCTTGAGTGCCCCTGTATCCATGGCCACTGTTGCATAAATCATATTGGCCTTCCCGAGAGTGAACCTGCTGAAAGTAACAGGCTCAGATTAAGCCCCTGGAGTCCAAAGACTACGAGGCAGCAGTATTCGTAGACATCTTTTACCTCTTCCTACTACATTCCGAGGTTCCCACTTGCTTAAAAAAATTAACTAACATCCCAATGCCAAAGAAAACCTGGTGTCTTAATGATTATCCTGTGGCTTTGACATCCACTATCATGAAGTGCTTTGAGTAGCTAGACATGGCGCACATTAACTCCAACCTCCCAGGTAGCCTTGAACCACAGCGGTTTGTCTACCATCTCAACAGGTCCATGGCAGATGCCATCTCCCAGTTCCTACACATTACTGGAATGCCTAGATAAAGAGGACACCTACGTCAAACTCTTCTTTATTGACTATGGCTCTGCCTTCAACATCATTTTTTACAAACGCCCTGTACCTAGCATCCTATCTAGATGCCTCACTGCTTGGTTTGATAACTGCTCTGCCCAAGACAGCAACAAAAAATAAAAATTCTATCTGCCAGTGCTCTGCCCAATTTTCCAACATGTCTATGACCACCTTAATCCTTTCAGGCTTTCTTCCCTATTAATGTTCCATCATTTTTCGTGTCAGCAGTAAACTGAAAGTATAACCATCCTTTGTACCACAACGGCCTACATTTGTATTCTCCCGTCACTGGAGTGAGACGTGAGGCCACACAACCTGTGAATTGAGCCTATCTACAAAACTATAGACTTCACTCAAGGACAGAGGAAGAACAGATTAGTCTGAGTTTCCGCTTGCACTTTTTTTATGTTGTTGCCAGAGCATAAGGATTTACAACCCCATGAGTGTTACCCTTTCTATTGTCTCATGCATTACGACACCAGTCACATGGATCTATTGGCTGGAAGGACATGTTTTGAACAGTTACTGGGCCAAGCCCAGCACAGTATTGCATCCATGCGGTTATGGAATCCAGTAAGTTGCACTAAAAAGTTCCTGAAGTATAAACACCACAAATCTGGTGCCAGCATTGTTCTGTCACGAGGAAATGGCTTAACTTCTGTTGCTCTGTCAGTAGAAAGCTGGGAACTAAGATTTCAGCATGGTGGAAGAAAACTCAGACTCTCTTGGCTGGGTAATTATGGTGCAGGAGCATAAAGGTAAAGGTTCCTGATAATCACATGGAGCTTGGCCTTCAGCAAAGAATAGTGTATGCATGTCGTGGAATTCCAAGGCGTGTTTTGTGGGGAGCCCATGGAATATCATTAGTACTGAGAAAAATAAGTTGCATCGGATGTACGTCATGAGTCAATTGGAGCCGTCTCTTCTAATTAGGGGTTGACTAATTAGTATTGAATATCTTCCGACACTCACATTATCCATGAGGAGAGAAAATTGGCAGCCTTGACTGCTTGCTATTTTGTTCCCATTCAAGTGCTAAATTTTCACCCGACTGCAGTACACACTGTGCATTTCAAAAAGGCGATTAATTCAACCATTCATTCTTCTCAGGACTTTCGTCAACAGTTTAAAAGCACAGACTCTGGGAGACAATTCACATCTCCAGAAATATTTCTCTCATGATTTACATATTAGCTATAAACACAACTCACTTCTTGTTTATTGTAGTACAGGGAATCCTTTCATATTCATATTGGGGGCTTTGTTCCTTCCAGATCTGATCCCTGCTGGAGGGTCACTGCAGCTGTTGGAAATGAAAATTTGTCTGACAATCTCCCACACCAATGACCCCCCACTTCCGACTTTGAAAAGGCAAGTAATTGTTTTACAAGGACCTTTGAAAAGAGCCATTTTAATGATAAAAGATTTTTTGACTAAAACAAAAGAACACTCACAACTCCCAAACAAAGACCCCATTTTGCTGCATTTGAACTAATTCTTACCGTTGCAAATATCTTACTACAAATGTCCTCTGGTTACAAATGTTTTTTTCCGTGATGTCACTTTTCATTAAATTACAATAAGATGCAAAATTGAACTACTTAAAATGGGATATATTGTATTAGAAACAGCAAAAAAACATGATCTTTAACTGGAAATTCTTTAAGCAACTAAACAACACAGGCCATGATAATCTCTGTTCAGACACATGATTTCTGTTGACTTGATCTTATCTAAGTTGTGGGCACACAATGTCACAAAATAGAAACTGTATTCATTTAGAAATGTTGTTTAGTTTTGCACCCCCTTCAGTCCACTGAGTCTCTGCTGACTATCAATCATCAGTTCACACTAATTCTGTTATCCCACTTTCTCATCCATTCCTTACACACTAGTGGCAATTTACAAAGGCCAATTATCCTGCAAACCTGAACGTCTTTGAGATGCACAAGGAAACCAGAGCACACGGAGGAAACCCATGTGGTCACAGGGAAAAGAGTGGCTCAGCTGGTGGAGTTGCTGCCTCAGTACCAGAGACCTTATCTTCTATCTAAATGGAATGTTCACATTCTCCTTTGACCACATGAGATTCCTTCAGGTATTCTCATTTTCTCCAATCCCAAAATGTGTGGATTTGTAGGTAATTAGGCCTATAAATTGCCCCTAGTATGTGCGGAGTGGATGCGAAAGTGGGATAATATTGAACTAGTGTGAGCGGGTGATTGATTGTCAGTGTGCACTCAGTGGGCCGAAGGGCCTATTTCTATGCTGTATCTCCAAAACTGAAATCTAAAACATGTAAACTACCAGCATCAGAGGACAAGATTGAAGGTCTCTAGCAGCTGTGTCACTGTACCACCCTATAACCTTAATTTTAAATACTTCAGTGCACTTACAAATAACTTTTTACGTACTGATTAGTACGGGTGTCAGAGGTTAAGGGGATAAGGGAGGAGAATAGGGTTAGGAGGGAGAGATAGATCAGCCATGATAGAATGGTTGAGTAGACTTGATGGGGCGAATGGCCCAATTCTGCTCCTATCACTTATGATCTATTAATTTTCACATCTCTTAGACTTACTGAGAAGCGAAGGTCTTTTTTTTCAAATATATACCAATTTCTAAAATATATATTGATACGAGGGGTTTAGAACGATCTGGGACAAATCAATGGGGCTAGCCCAGACAGCCCACTTGGGCAGCCTGGATGTTGGGCTACAGGTGCCCGTTTCAATGCTATATTGCTCTATGACTCTACCAATACCTGACATTAGCTCACATTGTTTGAAGTCAAAGAACTATTACGGGCAAGAATGCAGCTGACAAAATGCATCAGAGATGTCCATTACTTTTAATACAAACTGATGTAAATAATAACACATATACATTGTGCGCCACATGTGACACAGCCATATAAATCTGCAAGCAAGATTTTCATTCTACCTGGACCTCACCATTCTTGTGCATGTGAGAATAAACTTGACTTAAATAAAACTAATACTTACGTCTGGAATTTAAAAATTTGAGGTGGATAGTGTTTAAGGGACATTAATAGATGGATAAAAAATGTGGTTTAGAGTCAACAGCTGTGATCTCCACATGTCTGTACGTACTTAACTGGTCTGCACCCACAGCTCCAGTGGGGGGTCTCAGGATAAGGATAGGAAGGAAATGCAGATGCTTGTTTAAATTGGATAGACACAAAAAGCTGGAGTAACTCAAAGGGACAGGCAGAATCTCTGGAGAGAAGGAATGGGTGACATTTCGGGTCGAGATCTTGCAGAAGGGCCTCAACCCAAAATGTCACCCATTCCTTCTCTCCAGAGTTGCTTCCTGTCCTGCTGAGTTACTCTAGCTTTTTGTTTCTATCTCAGGATAAGGCTGTTGTGTGTTATGGGGGAGAAGGCAGGAGAATGGGGTTGAGAGGAAAAGTTGGATCAACCATGCTTGAATGGCATAGTAGTGGCGGCGCTGGGAACGGATGCGGCTCGCCTGCAGTCCGTTTGTCTTTTACTTTTTTGTGTTGTTTTTTTCGTTTTGTCTAGTTACGTTTTTGGTTTTTAGGTCGTGTTTATGTGGGGGGGTGAAACGGGGCTTGCTGTCTCTCCCTTCGGGGGAATACGACCTTTTTGTCGTATCCCCCTTCTCTGCCTCCGTCTACGCTGAGGCCTAATGGCGGAGCTGGCGACCTCGGGACTCTGGAGGCAGCTGACAGGACTCGCCCTGAGCTCCCGTGAGGATGGCCCAGCCCGGGGCTGGAGCTGCGCTCTCGTGAGAGCGGCCTGGCGAGGGGCTGAGAGACTTTCCCGTGAGGGGCTGTGGCCCGTCGGAGTGGCCCAGCCCGAGGGAGGAACGGCACTCCCGTCGGAGTGGCCCAGCCCGAGGGAGGAACAGCACTCCCGTCGGAGTGGCCCAGCCCGAGGGAGGAACGGCACTCCCGTCGGAGTGGCCCAGCCCGAGGGAGAACGGCACTCCCGTCGGAGTGGCCCAGCCCGAGGGTGGAACGGCACTCCCGTCGGAGTGGCCCAGCCCGAGGGTGGAACGGCACTCCCGTCGGAGTGGCCCAGCCCGAGGGAGAACGGCACTCCCGTCGGAGTGGCCCAGCCCGAGGGAGAACGGCACTCCCGTCGGAGTGGCCCAGCCCGAGGGTGGAACGGCACTCCCGTCGGAGTGGCCCAGCCCGAGGGAGAACGGCACTCCCGGCGGTGACCTGAGTCCTGGGTTGAGCCGCGGGCCAGCGGCTGCGTGTGCTGGACTGGAGGGCGGCAGCTTCGACCACCCCTGGGCCGCGGTGTTTGAACCGGCCCGTTTGCGGGGTTCGGTGAGCCGCGGGACTGTTGTGCCATCGCCCGGTGGGGAATCGCTTCAGCGCAGAGGGAGAAGAGGAGGGAAGAGACAGTAACCCTAAGATTTTTGCCTCCACCACAGTGAGGAGGTGCTTGGAGGATACACTGTGGTGGTGTTAATTTGTGTTTATTGTTGTTTATTATTGTATGATTGTATGTATGACTGCAGGCACGAAATTTCGTTCAGACCGTAAGGTCTGAATGACAATAAAGGTATTCAATTCAATTCAATTCAATTTGATTGGCTGAATGTCCTAATTCTGCTGCGAGTACTTACGAAGCGGTCTCAGTCCAGGTAATGTTAAGGACACCATGGAAAAGTACTGACAGCCTTTGGCAGAAGGTAACGCTGAGGGGGTGATGCTTTGTATCCTATCAAATATTTAATTGACTTTTAACAGTTTTTAAATGACATTCAGAGATATTAAAAATGTTTTTTTAAAGAAATCTTTAAAAACTAAAATGAAATATACATCATAAACCACGAAGAGATAACGAAAACTTTATCAGGTAAAATAACTCAATAAATATAATGTATTTCTCCTTTTTAGTACGGGGTTGGAATTTTCCTTCAAATCAACAGAATCTTAAATTCTGCCACAGGTCTGACATGCAGGATTAGGGTGGCGAATCCAAGGTTGAAGGTTACATCCAAGAACCTTGCTCAAGTAATCCCAGCAAGGCTGCTCCATCTCCATGTGGAGCCCAGTAGTGAATAAATATGTTGCCATCTGGCAAACTGTAAGTATCTGACCTGGTTGTCTGGCAGTGTATATGTTATGGGGAGAAAGCAGGAGAATGGGGTTAGGAGTTTGAGATAGATCAGTCATGATTGAATGGCGGAGTAGACATGATGGGCCGAATGGCCTAATTCTGGTCCTATCTCTTATGTCAAGAGTCAAGTCAAAAATCAATAGTGTTTAATTGTTATATTGTTAATAGAACAATTAAACTTTTATTTGCAGCAGCAGAGCAGGTCTGTAAACACAATGCAAGTAGATATACATGGGGAAGAGGTCTGTGACCTAAGTATCAATATGCAAAAAAAAGTCTCTTCCACTCAGAATCACTAACAAGCCAGCATAATTAGCCTCATTATGAGCCTGCGGACTCCGGTGGGAAGCGGCCGTTTAGGAGGTCCAAGCTGCTGAGGTTGGCCTCCAGTCCCAACGTCGGAGAGCCAACATCCCGGCGAGCGGGCCTGAGCGGCAGGCTGCCCGTAGCAGTGACTACGGAGGGCTCCGGAGGCCCCAACCACGGGTGAACCGAGGAAGAGACTGACTTTGGTGCCTTCCCTCACAGTGGGAAACTTTTGATTCTGCTGTTTGGGGATGTTTTATGTTTAACTCTATCGTGTGGTGTGTTCTTTATTTTATTGTATGGCTGTATGGTGATCACATTTCACTGTGCCATCTGGCACATGTGACAAATAAATATCTTGTATCTTGTATTATTATTAATACCTGTATTACATTTTTGTAAATCTTTTCCCATTAATATTTATCCTTGTGAATTGAATTGACAATGGAACAAAAAGTGATCTGAAAAGTGTGGGGTGAGCACAGAGGAGTTGGAATAAGAAGTGTTCTGCCTGTCCTAAAAGGGGAGGCTAGATTGAAATGCTGTGAGTGGGTTTTCCACTCCCATAATCAGTGCACAAACTCACATTTTATTCAGTCTTTTAAAATGTCTCTTTTAGATCCAAGAACAATGCGGTCTGCTTAATTGGACATGGTTAGCAGACTGTGGGTTGAGTTTTCTTTCATCCCACAGAGACCCTAGAGTTGGCAATAAGCAGAATATGGACAACCTCTCCCAACATCATTCTAAAATTAGCAGCAGGGAAGGACACCCAAATTATACAACTCTTGCAAGTTTAATAATCATAGCAGGATTGATTAAGAACTAAAATAAATATTTTCCTTTTCGGAACTCAAAAGATGTGTTATTCAGGTGAGTGACACAGGCACGCTCTTTCACAAATTGTACCCATTTGCTTGTACAACTTGTTCCAAAGATAGTGCCAAAACCCATCTGGTCTCTTCTGCTGCATCAGCAAGTTCTATTATAGACAGCTGTTGAAAACTCACATGAGCAATAAACCATTCATTACAAATTTTTAGACCAGTGCCTGCTGTGAAAATTATTTATAGAAACAATTTTCACAGTTTATCTAGGAATGTGAATTAATTGTTGCTCATATTGAAATACACTATTATGCAAAGTAAAAGTCCTCATCTTTAATAAATAGATTTAATCAGCAATATAAACCAGTTGGGTGTTCTATTCTGATAAACCTTAATAATCCATAACTGCTATAAATATGCATATTTGTTTTCTTACTATTCCTTAGATAGTCAAATGCTATAGAAAGTTGTTCAATATTAGCATGCAGTAAAGTAAAATCTAATGAAATCCAAACAATTTTATGCAATCCTATCCTTTTGTTTAAAGGCCAACGAGTCTTTACTGGAAGCCATGATGGTTACGGGAGATAATGAGAAGAGATTTGAATGCCAGTATCTTAGTGGTGGGGTAAGGTCACCTGTGCATAATTTTTTTCAAAAACTTTGGGCAATGATGCCAATGAGTGATGAACACAAAAGTTACTAATGTGGAAACAAGGAACTACAGATGCTGGTTTACAATAAAGGACATAAAGTGCTGGAGTAACAGAGCTAGTCAGGCAGCATCCCTGGAGACCATGATTTGGTGACGTTTCTGGTTGGGACCCTTCTTCAGACTGATGTGGAACTACTGCTGCACAACCTCGTGGCATTTCTTGGGTCAGTCCCATAGTATTAATCAGAGCAGCTCCTGGCTTGGATTCATCCTGCTGTTAGTCCAGCAAAAATAGGTTTTGCAGCTGCAGCTCTTCAAAGGCAAGAACTGCTATATATATATCAGAAATGCTCCATTGTTGCTGAGCATATCTTCCCATTTCTCCTTCTCCTTACTATGATCTCTTTCTTTTGTTTCCTTCCCTCTCCATCCCATTTTACAAGAAGAGTAGTAACAGGCTGAAATAAACTATTTTCAGTGATTATGTCATCCAGTTTATCAGCAAGTTCTTTTTCGAGAGCAGGGTAGGATATCTCCTACAGGTGCATCCTGCAAGGGTTGCATTGTTTAAAGCTCATACAATAACAACGGAAGTACTGTCGAAGACATCTGTCTAAAATCAAATATTTGGTTGAGTCAGACTTCCATAAACAATTCCTTACAGAGCACATTAATGGTTTATCAATCAGCTAAGGTTTTGTTTCAGTACTTGCTAGCCTCTTCATGGAATTACATGACATAAGAAGCTAAAATAACGTTTGTATCCAACCAACATGTAAAAGGCACTGCAGTGCAAAGTTCACCAGTTTTACGTCCCAATTGTCCTTTAGGAGATTTTCCAAAGATTAAATTGTTTCTGCGTCGTGACATGAAATTGTGCTCCCTTCATCTTGCTTGCAATCATCATGTGGCTAACACGAGGTTACCTCTTTCCATCATTAAATCATTGAATTATACGAGGATGCAATTCCAAGCAGAATCCAAGACATCAAACTTCAATTATTGAAG
This sequence comes from Amblyraja radiata, assembly GCF_010909765.2. Classification (NCBI taxonomy): domain Eukaryota; kingdom Metazoa; phylum Chordata; class Chondrichthyes; order Rajiformes; family Rajidae; genus Amblyraja; species Amblyraja radiata. The sequence goes on from NC_045960.1 coordinate 70,876,162, forward strand.
TAATTACAATTTTAATCATTACTCTGCTGAGATTATGATTTTTAATGGGGTGTTGATCCAGAAGCGCAGAGACATCTTGTGGCGGCAGAGATTGTGTCTAACATAACCTGGAGGCATGTTTGCATGGGAGAATTGGCACATTATCTCAGCATTAGTCAATAATCAAGAAGCTCAAGCTGTGCTTGCCTGATATTCATACGTTAATACCTCCTAGCAAAAACTCATGAACTGAGCAGGGACTGAGGCTCAAAATGGAGACCCTGGTTTCATACCTTGCTGTACACTTGCCTCAGATCAAACCGCACTCCCAACAGCAGTCCAGGTGCAGGAACAACCATGGTCATGTGTAAGGAATGCCTCGGCCATTTTGTTGTAGCTCCTTGATATTTTTCAGGCAGAGCTTTTTGTTGTGTGTGCAGAAATCACTCACACACATGCATTTTGGGAAAGTTGTGAAGCCTGCAAACCCGAACAGATCTGTGTGTGTAATGCTGCTTTTCTTCCCCCACCTGAGATTTTGGCATTTGATTTCAAAGTCTGCCCTGACAGAAGTACAATAGTGCAATTTTTCTGGGGGAAGGAGTGTCCGGGGGTGACTGGCAATCACCGAGGTGCAGAGTTAAGTTGTGTAACAGCCGCAGGGAAGAAGCTGTTCCTGAACCTGCTGGTCCGGCAATGGAGACACCTGTAGCGCTTCCCGGATGGGAGGAGGATAAACAGTCTGTGGCTGGGGTGAGAGCAGTCCTTGACGATGCTACGTGCCCTTCGCAGACATCGCTTGCTCTGGACAGACTCAATGGAGGGGAGTGAGGAACCAGTGATGCGTTGGGCAATTTTCACCACCCTCTGCAGTGCTTTCCGGTCAGAAACAGAGCAATTGCCATACCATACTGTGATACAGTTGGTAAGGATGCTCTTGATGGTGCAGCGGTAGAAGTTCACCAGAATCTGAGGAGACAGATGGACTTTCTTCAGTCTCCTCAGGAAGAAGAGACGCTGGTGAGCCTTCTTGACCAGAGTTGAGGTATTGTAGGTCCAAGAGAGGTCATCAGAGATGTTGACCCCCAGAAACCTGTGGACGTAACTTAGCGACTCGTAATGTTAACGGCAGGTACAAGGAAAACTTGTTAACTCTTGAAAATTTTTCAACATGTTGTAAGATTTCCACGAGTCAAATTTACTCCTGAAGGAAAAATTTGAAACATTTAAACTTGTTGTAATACCGTAGTAGCCCGTGAGTTTACCGTAGTGACTCGTGAGTAACTCGTGGGTTTGGCCTGGGTGCCAGAAGTGAAACGTTGAAGATTAGTCATCTCCGGAGAACTTGGATAGGTGACGTTTCGGGTCGGTACCCTGCTTCAAACTTCAGACCCTTCTTTCACCCGAAACGTCACCAGTCCATGTTCTCCACAGATACTGCCTGACACATTGAGTTACTCCAGCACTTTGTTTTTTTTTCTCGTAAACCAGCTTCTGTAGTTCCTTGTGTTCCAAAATGTAATGCTTTATAAATCTCCAGAGATGCTGCCTGTCCCGCGGAGTTACTCTAGCATTTTGCTTCTGTCTCCCTGGAGACCTCGTTTCCCACGCAATGTGACATCTACCGTACATACATTGCCAACTGTTGTTTTGGCAGCAGCAACATAATCTCCCGGTTAGTACACTCAGTGTTGCTGAGGCCTAGTTTATGTAGAGACAAGAAACTGCAGATGCTGGAATCATGATCATAAAAGCATACACAAAGTGTTGGAGGAACTCACATAGCGCTGGAGCTACTCAGCGGGACAGGCAGCATCAGCGGAGGGAATGGACAGACGTTGATTCGGCTCGAAAAGAAGGGACCCGATCCAAAACGTTGCCTATCCATTCCCTCCACAGATGCTGCCTGACCCGCTGGCTTACTTCGACACTTCATGTCATAGGAGCAGAATTAGGCCATTCGGCCCATCGAGTTTCTCCAACACTTTGTGTTTCGCTCAACACGCTCAACATCTGTGGTCCCCCATGTCTCCATTTGAGAGCTGGAAGAACTCAGTGGGTCATGAAGTCTGAAGAAGGGCTCTGACCCGAAACCTCGCCTGCCCGTTTCCTTCCACCGATTTCATGTAGTCACTTTTCGATAAAACCCCACCTCCCCAGTTATTCCAAGTCCATTTAATTCCGCGTGTCTCCATTTCATTCATTAAGTCGCCGGTATTGTCACATCGTTTGTTTTTGGTCAATACAACGGAACAGTCTGAAGAAGAGCGACGATAGACACAAAAAGCTGGAGTAACTCAGCGGAACAGACAGCATCTCTGGAGAGAAGGAATGGGTGATGTTTCGCGTTGAGACTCTTCGACAGACTGGTAAGGGAAACGAAATATATAGATGATGATGTATTGTAGAGAGATAAAGAACAATGAATGCAAAATAGTGACGATGATAAAGGAAACAGACCATTGTTCGCTGTTCGTTGGGTGAAAACGAGAAGCTGGTGCGACTTGGGTGGAGGAGGGATAGACAGAGAGGGAATGCCGGGGTTACTTGAAGTGAGATAAATCAATATTCATACCACTGGGCTGTAAGCTGCCCAAGCGAAATATGAGATGCTGTTCCTCCAATTTGCATTTAGCCTCACTCTGACTGGAGGAGACCTCGGACAGAAAGGTCAGTGTGGGAATGGAAAGTGTTTGGTAACCGGGAGGTCAGGTAGGTTCAGGTAGCAACCGGGAGAGTCGCGATCTGAAACGTCACCCATTCCTTCTCTCCAGAGACGCTGTCTGATCCTCTGAGTTATTCCAGCTTTTGGTGTCTATCGTTGGGGTAAACCAGCATCTGCAGTTCCTTCCTACACAACAGAACAGTACGAGGAGCGGTTAATGTTAGAGGCTGCTCACTGACCTCACTATGTTTACATCGTTCTTCTAGCAATGAATAAATATCATTCGGTTACCGTATTATTGACTACAACTGCCCATTTAAAAACACCAATGACTGCTCTTTAATTCTCAACCACTGGATATTTGCCTGGAAACATATTGCATGTTTTCGTTCAGTGAGATAATTCAATTTTAATATTGAGGTGTTAAATCCGGCGCCACTTCACAACAAACTAAACGACCTATAATTTAAATAGAGCATTTAGGATCGATAATAAAATTCCCAAGACTATTTCACATATATAAATCCAGCACCACTTCACACTGAGCTGTCCATGATGTTTAAAGGGGCTGGCATCTGCCCTGATCCGTTGTTCGGATAAAACACTGTTTGAAATAATTTGAAGTTTTGAAATTAATCCTCGCCGCCTAATGTACACTTTGGGCTAAGATTTGATCCCTGCACAAAGCGCAATGTAAACGGAATGGAATCTCTATTAACTGATGAGACTCTCTACATAATGGAAGTGATCACATTCGGCCCTTCGAGCCAGCATTGCCATTCAATATGATCATGGCTGATCATCCAAAATCAGTAGCCAGTTTCTGCTTTCTCCCCATATCCCTTGATTCCGTAACTCTAAGAAATTTAAACATGGGAGGTTTTTTATAGTGAAAAAAAAAACTGCATGACATCATTTTTATCATGTGATAATTTTTCCACACGCCGGTAGTCGTTGTTGGCTCAAGAGGAACTTGGTAACTCGGGAGAGGAACTTGGTAGATCGCAGAAATGAGAAGTAAACGGCAAACTTAGACATACACGTGGGAACTCGTTTAAACTCGTGAACATAAACTTGGAATCTCGTAGAAAACTACGAGTTTGATTTTTTCTTTCACTCGGGATCATTCGTGGGTGGACTCGCACCGTGGGACAGGGCCATAACAATGCAAAATCCTTTCAGTGAACAACAAAAAATAGATAATCAGTCAGTCCCTTTCAGTCTACTTCACAGCTCCATTGTGCCTTGGCTTATCTGAACTTTAACTCAATTTATTTGCCTTTTCTCCATGTCCTTTCATACTGTTACCCAACAAGGACATCTTAATCTTAAAAAAAACAACTTGATTTAATATTCTTCACCTATCAGGCAACTGATGATTTCCAGTACCCTTTATGTGGAAATATTGCGCCTTGATTCACTACGAAACAAAAAGCAAAAAACTAACTGCTGGAAAAATTCAGGAGGTCAATATATTTTTTTATTTCAGCGTCTGCTCCTGGGCCCGGCCACCCGCAGGTCCATGCAGCGGGCAGTCGAGGCCCGCACCGGGGTCGACCGCTCGCCCCTCCTCCGGGCCCACGCCAGCATGTCCCCGGAGAGGGAACACGCAGTGTCCACAGGGACCTCGGAGGTCCTCTGCGAACCCTGCAGGAAGTCGAGCGCTCCCTTGATAAAGTTGGCGAAACATCAATTCGATGATCGTCTGCCTGCAAACTGTCAACCAAAGATACTAGAGGAGCAAGATAGACCACCTGACGAAAAAGCCGTAGTACAGTCATGGGCTCATGGGTAATTTTTTTCGCGCCATTTTGGGAATCAAATATATGAAGGTTTTTTTTTTAATGGGCTTCTGTCATGGCGTCCACATCTACCAGCGTAGCGAGCTGTTCTGCTATGGTGCTCGAATCGCCAATGTAAGTGATTTGAGCACTTTATAGCAGTGTTTCTTCAGGTTCCCCACTAAAGATGAAAGGTAAGAAAAAAATTATAACTTTCTGTCTTGAGGCCTGCTTGATCTCTTCCTATAGCTCAGATCGCGGAGCCGGGGGTCACCAGAAGAATTGTTCTGATCGCTGGCCCGCGGACTATAACACCCTGAAGCCACGGTGTGTGGAGCTTCTAGTCGCGGGGGCAGCGTGCACTTTCCCTCGCGGAGTCTGGGATTCCTCGCCGGAGAAGAGCTCTGACCGCCGGCCCGCGGCCTATAACAACATGAAGCCACGGTCTCCGGTAGGAGGTGGCCGATTCGGGACCCCCAAGCCGCTGAGATTCCGAATCGGCTTGTGTTTAAGCCGGTTTGAAATAGTGTTTAAAATACAGGATAAATGGTGTTAAATATACACAATGTACACGGATCAATGGTGTTTAAAACATATAATAAATGGAGTTATAGGGAACAACGACAAGCCACAAGGAGCACACATTAAAGCCTTAATTTCCTTCCCAATGTATGATGACTGTAACATATACAATTCTATTCTTATGATCCCGACAATGTATTATATTATATAAGACATGTTTTGGTACATGAGCAAGTTATTAGAAAGTCTTCTTTTATAGATCTAGACTTACCACAATAATAAAGGTAGACAAAGATGTTGGAGAATTTCTCCAGCATTTTTGTCTACCTTCGATTTTCCAGCATCTGCAGTTCCTTCTTAAACAATAATAAAGGTATCAATGTTTACACTGCTGTACATTTTTGGTTTTGTTCATGTTGTAAGGCATGCAAGGTATTGTAAACTCTTCTACATTTAAGATAAAGTGACCTATAAGAAGAAAAATGCATCTTCAATATACATATCTCTCCACACCCTTGAAAACAATTGCATTTAAGTGACATATCATCCATTCTGCAGTTATGTGGTTATAATCAGATTTGTTCTTATAAGTTAATTCTATATGATATTTTACTGTAATTTCAGATGTTGACAGTGGGTCCAGAATACTCGTTGATAAGATCTCCTCAAGCGAACTACGGAGTACTTGTCGTCTTTGTTCTGAAAGACGACAGTCTCACACATAAAACAATAAATTATGTAAATCTTACCATAAATGACAGAAATAAAAAGTGTTATCCTTTTTTATGAATTTTGATGTATAATTATTTAAAATTGAGTGAATTGATGCAATATACTGCTAACCCACAAATGTTTAGTTATGAGATATTCACATATAAAAACTCACTCAGTAGCTCGGGTGGTTGTGAGCGGCCACCGGGCCCGGACAGCGGAACCGCAGCTGGACCCGGGACTCGCAGGTGACCTGGGAACTGCAGCTAGTCTCGGAGGGTCCTGGCCCCTATACAAAAAAGGCTGCGGACCCCTGGACTAAACCAAACCCTTGATCCTGTCCCGCCATCCTTTTTTCAAAATGTACTAACTCAAATGGTGGTGTGTCTTCATTGCCGGGAAATACGGTAACTCATTTCACTCAAATATATGTTAGATTTTCCTCAAATATATGTTAAATTAAAAACTAAACTATGGAAGCACAGTATTCATGTCTAAAGCTCGCACTTCGACATCAATGTAGGTATGTATACACTATATTTCTTTACACTAATATAGAATTAAAAAATATCTGGGCATGTGTTCATTTATATTTTATTTACAATATTAGGATTTCAGAGAGAGAGGTAGAATGAAAGAAAAAAAGTTCAACAAAATTAGAGGAGATCACAAGAGAAATATACATATGTGTGTTATATATTTATATACATATATATCACACATATATACGCATCATATATATAATATATATACGTGTTTATAATATATAAATATAGGCAAATATATTAGCTTATGGCTTATGTTCCTTATACCTTATAGGCAAAAAAATAAAGGCAAATATAATTGCCTTTATGGCTTATGTACATCATGAGAATGGCTCATGTACATCATGAGTTGCTTTAAATCAATGTTGCTTCTGATCCATGAGGAACTTTGAAATCTATTATCTCTATCTTGCCACTCACACACAGAAACACACACATACCGTTCCCCCACAACACTGATTAAACCAAAGATCATAGAATGCATATGATCCAGAGACCTTTCATTGCGCATTGTCGCCCATTTTATACGCCCATTTTTAAAGAAGCTCCTTATTTATTATAAACAAAGATCATAATGGTTTATCATAGAAGGCTAAAATAGACCAAGATAAACTGCAAACTTCAATGGACTGACGTGGATTAAACTGCGAGAGGATTAACGGGGATCGGGGTCTTATTCATAAATTGGCAGAAATGACGTTCCGTTGCGTTCCGACATGTCAGTCCATTGGATATCATAGGAGTGGTCTATCTTGCTCCTCTAGTATCTTTGCTGTCAACATAGGCAGTCCCTGATTGTGTCAATACTAGCACTCGGCCGGCCATCCGCAGCGCAGTGCCCTGCCCCCTCCCCCTCCCCCACTCCCCCCTCCTCTCTCTCCCCCTTCCCCCCCTCTCTCCCACTCTCTCCCCCTCCTCTCTCTCCCCCCTTTCCCCCCTCTCTCCCCCACTCTTCCTGTCCACCCCTCTGCCCTCCCTCCACCTCACCCCTCTCCCCTCCCCACTCCACATCCAGCTCCCCCCCTCCCTTCCCCCTCTCCCATACTTTCCTCCACTCCCCCCTCTCTCCCCCCCTCCTCTATCTCCCCCTCCCCCCCTCTACCCCCCTTCCACCCCACCACCCCTCCAGCCCCCCTCGCCACTCACCTCCCCCTCCCTTTGCCCCCCCCTCTCCCCCCAACCCCTCTCCCCTCCCCTACACCCCCCTCTCCCCCTCTCTCCTTTCTCTCCCCTTCTCCCCCTTCCCCCCCTCTCTCCCCCTCCTCTCTCTCCCTCCCTCTCCCCCTCCACCCCTCTGCCCTCCCTCCACCCACCTCTCTCCCCTCCCCACTCCACCTCCCTCCCCCCACTGCCCCCTCTCTCCCCCTCCTCTCTCTCTCCCCATCCCCCTCCTCTCTCTCCCCCTCTGCCCCCCCTCCCCTCCCCTCCCCCTCTCCTCTCCCCCTCCCCATCCACCTCCCTCCCCCTCTCTTACCCCCCTCTCACCCCCCCCCCTCCTGTGTGTGTGTGACGCTGCAGGCCCCCCCCCCCCCCCCCCCCCCCACGCAATCGGGCATTGAGGGGACGGGACCCAACTGGTCCACCTTGGTCTAGTTGCTATTAAATATATATATTAAAAGCAATAACAAGCAAACATTATCTCAAACCTGACACTGTGAAAGAATCCAATGGTTTATCAACCATAATTCACTACAGAAATAAAAGAAACTTCAATATTTGCCAAATATCGCAGAAAATAGAGCAAAAATGGAGAAGCACATTTTGCTTCAGCTGAACTGTAACTGACCTTATAACTATCACCATTATACTGCCCGTGAGTGAGTGGGTCTATAATTAACGGTAACAGCAGTCGATAAATCCTGATAATAATTCTCCAGAGGCTGCAGGCCTAGAACAAAGCCATCAACCTAGATAAGAAACAAACCTTCTCTTTAAACACTTCTCTTTAAAAGCCTGCAAATATTAAAATTTTGAATTTCAGAATCATAAATTATTATTCTAATTTTATTTAAATTATGCTCTTGTTCATTTGACTTCCTTTTTAGGATTTAAACCTTTTTAAAAAAAACAAATCAGTTTTTAATTGTTTTTTTAAATGTTAAGAACTTAACAAATATTAAGGGGAAATTGCAATGCCCAAAGGAAATTGCCAGTTATAGACCAGTGCTATTTTTTGTTAATTTACAGCAGAACTCACTTCACTTAGTTTAGTTTGGGGTACAGCATGCAAACAGGCCCTTTGCCCCACTGAGTCCACACCGAGCATTGGTCACTAGTTCCCACTTTCTCACCCAGTCCCTACACACTAGGGGCAACTTGCAAAGATTAACCTGCAAACCTGCACATCTTTCGGATGTGGGAGGAGTCTGGAGCACCAGGAGGAAACCCAATGCCCCTGTTCCAATATGGACACCCTGGGTGTAGGGGAGAGGGTAGCGCCGAAATGTCCTGGTTGGGTTGTTCCTGGGCCTGGCCAATTCAGGGTTTGACTATTAAAAACATGAACACTGTCTATTCTGCCCTGCTAGCCATGTTGCCTGTTACAATATTATCTTTATTTGCAAATTTTCATCACCTACCTGAAGAAAGAATGAAGAATAGCATGAATTAGATCTGGCAATAGCATTGTCCTTTTAACACGAATTGCAATCTTCCAGCAGACAAAGATAATCTATATTACTAAATCTCTGTTCTTGACCACTTTTGGCCGTCTGTGCTGCGATGTCCGAGAGAACGACGCCACCTACATCCGTCATTTTTGGCCACCTCGCTCACAGCCCCCCTCCGTCACATGTGTGCCAAGGATTTTTCCCGTCGATGAAAAATGACAGAGATATTAATGTTTTTACAAAATTCACCATTCTCTCTGCTGCCCCTGCTGGAGGGAGAGGGAGGGACTATAAAACAAGGAAGTGGTGTGCCTCAATTAGTCTCTGCAAGACGGAGCTCTGTTAATTAGTCTCTGTCACTCTGAGCTCTGAATGACACTGAACAAATGTCTACATCACTGTGAGTACCCTTAATGTGGTTTGAAAATGAATATATGGTTAGTTTGAAGTAAAAAAGCATTGCCTGCAAATGGTTGTTTGGGTTTGGGTTTGGGTTGAAGTAAAAAGGCACTCTCTCTCTCTCTCTCCTCTCTCTCTCTCTCTCTCCCCTCCTCTCTCTCCCCTCCTCTCTCTCCCTATCCCTCTCTCTTTCTCTCTCTCTCCTGTCTCTCCCTTTCTCTCTCCCCTCCCCTCTCTCCCCCCCCCCCTCTCTCCCCCCCCTCTCTCCCCCCCCTCTCTCCCCCCCCTCTCTCCCCCCCCTCTCTCCCCCCCCTCTCTCCCCCCCCTCTCTCCCCCCCCTCTCTCCCCCCCCTCTCTCCCCCCCTCTCTCCCCCCCTCTCTCCTCCCCCCCCCTCTCCTCCCCCCCCTCTCTCCCCCCCTCTCTCCCCCCCTCTCCTCTCTCCCCCCCTCTCCTCTCTCCCCCCCTCTCCTCTCTCCCCCCCTCTCCTCTCTCCCCCCTCTCCTCTCTCCCCCCTCTCCTCTCCCCCCATCTCCTCTCCCCCCCCTCTCCTCTCCCCCCTCTCCTCTCCCCCTCTCCTCTCGCCCCTCTCCTCTCCCCTCTTTTTCTCCCCTCCTCCCCTCCATCCCCTCCCCCACCGTCCCTCCCCTCCCCCACCGTCCCTCCCCTAAACCCCCATCCCCTCCACACACCCCTACCCCCTTCCCTCCACCCTCCCACCCCCTCCCTGCTCCCCACCTCCCCCCCTCCCCTCACCTCACCCCCTCTCAGCACACCATCTCTCTCCCCCTCTTCCCCCCCTCTCTCCCCCCCTCCCCCCTCTCTCCACCCCCTCCCCCCCTCTCTCTCTCCCCTCCTCCCCTCCATCCCCTCCCCACCCCACCCTCCCCACCCTCCCTCCATCCCCTAAACCCCCTCCCCTCCACGCCCCCTACCCTCTTCCCTCCACCCTCCCCCCTCCCTGCTCCCCACCTCTCCCACTCACCCCCCTCTCAGCACCCCCTGTCTTTCCCCCTCACTCTCACCCTCTCTCTCTCCTCCCCTCCTCCCCCACCTTTCCCCCCTCACCCACCCTCCCTCTTCTCCTCCTCTCCACCCCCCTATCCTTCTTGCCCCTCTTTCTGTGTGTGTCTTTCTCTCTGTCTCTGCCCCTTCTCTCTCTGCTCTCACTCTCTACCCCTGCCCCCCCCCCCCCTCTCTCTAGATGTGACTGCAAGTTGGGGGCTATGCGTCAGTAGATAGGGTGGATATGGGGTAATAGGGGCAAATTAATAATATTAATATAATATCAAGGGGGGTAATTAGCGTGAGTGCGGGGGGGGGTGGGGATAGTTAGTGTGTGTGACGCTGCATGCCGCCTCCCCCCCCACAACTGCACGTTGGGGGAACAGACCCAACGGGTCTGCACTTGGTCTAATATAATTATAAAGATTGCATAGTAATGACTAAAACTCCATTCGTGGTTGTAAGTACTGTAAGTTTGTAAGTTAATTGAATCAAGCATAGGAAAATATCCTGGCTTTGTTTACATGAGTTTTTATCTGAGGCAGATTAAATCTTGTATTCCAAAATTTTGTGTAACCATGTCCAATTTAATCTATTTTGCTAAACTAATTTGTCTGGTAATGATTTGACTTCAAGAAACAAATCCCTACTAACAGTAACAAATTTATTAAATTAATTCAATTACTTAATGGTTTGTCCATTAAAAAAATGTTCCATATTCGAAGTGTCATGTAAAAAAGAAAAGTCTTTGGAAGATCTTTTCCAGAACTAAAACAAAATCATTAGGGCTGTTTAACAGACAAGTAACTTTATGTATGATCATATACATTGGTTCTTCCTTTGTCAGATTGAGGAATGTTAATGCAGGAATTGAACTAGTTTCCAATTTGTATACAGGAAGGAACTGCAGGTGCTGGTTTAAACCGACGATAGACACAAAATGCTGGAGTAACTCAGCGGGACAGGCAGCATCACTGGAGAGAAGGAATGGGTGACGTTTCAGGTCGAGACCCTTCTTCAGACGTATCTGTGATATCAGAGAGAGGAAGTAGGTGGGAGCCCATGTGAGAAACAGGGAAAGAAAATAAAGTGGGGGGACAGGTTAGTTAGAAGCTACCTAAAATTGAGAATTCTATGTGCATACCATTGGGTTTTAAGCTACCCACACGGAATAGGAGGTGCTGTTCTTTCAGTTTACGTGTGGCATAATTCTGACAATGGAAGAAGCTAAGAAGTGAAAGATCAGTGCGGGAGTGAGAAGGGGAGAATGGTTAACAACCAGAAGATAATCATAATCATAATGATCATATTTTATTAGCCAAGTATGGTTTGCAACATATGAGGAATTTCATTTGCCATACAGTCATACGAATAAAAAGCAACAGAACACACAAAATACATTTTTACATAAACATCCACCACAGTGACTCCTCCACATTCCTCACTTTGATGGAAGGCGAAGAAAAGGTAAATCTCTTCCCTTCTTTGTTCTCCTGCAGTCGGGCCTTCCATTGACGGAGCGATCTTGGCTCCCGTAGCCGACAGCGTTTCGACCCTCGCGTCGGGGCGATCCAGCTCTTGCATCGGGGGGGAATCTCAGCTCCCCCGCGCCGGGCTATCTGACCCTGGGTCGGGGCTGGTCGAAATCTTCTGTTTGGAGCTTCCCGAAATCGGTCTCTACCCGAGACTGCAAGCTCCTCGATGGTGAAATCCGCAGGACAAGGCTGGAGCGTCGTTCCCAGGCAAGGGATCGGCTCCGATGGTAAGTCCACGTCCCTGCAGTGGGGCTCAAAGTCAGTCCCGAGCAAGACCTCCAGCTCCATGATGTTAGGCCGCAGAGTGACTGAAGATATGATCCGGAAAACAATCGCATCTCCGGCAAGGTAAGAGATTGAAAAAAGTTCCCCCTGACCCTCTCCCCCACATAAAACAAACCAGAGGACATTAAAACACACTAAAAATAACAACAACAAAAAGACAGACAGACTGTTGGCGAGGCTGCCATCGTGCGTCGCCCCATTAGGTCTTGATGGATCGAGAGCAATTGTTCAGCAAAACAGTTGCCATGTCTACGTTTGATCTTAGTGATATACAGGAGGCCACATTGAAAACACCACGTGCAGTAGATGAGGTTTAGGACTGTAAATAGCAAGAAAAATTAACCCTGTTCATGCTCATTGTCCCGTGGCATTGACTGCAAAATAAATGGATGTCGATAGAAATCACATCCAGCCACAACGACCAATATGCTGAATGAACCACCACACTCATAGCCGGGGTTCAATCGAACCTGTTGAAACTGACTTAGACATCACAGATTGGGAATCAGATTTGTAGCCCTTCAGTCCACATGGTTATTGGCACATCAATGTGCCTTTACTCAATGAAATCGATGAGTGGAGTTGTACACATCATTCATGATAATAAATACGCCATCAATTGTTTCCGAAGGGATTGTGATTGTATATCGATTTCCCGAAGTTTTGCCCAATATGCAGGATGTAATCCTGTTGCTGTAAAATTGTTACTAAATGACATTATTGCCCCACAATGAGAATAATCAGTAACATGCAGACACTTATTCAATTATTTTACTCTACAGATGCTAATAGCTCAATACAATTTTAGGGCCCATAATAACTTGGATCACAGATGCAGTCTGATCTGATGATTACTATTGGCATTTTCTATGTCATTAGAGTAGAAAATTATGAGTACGAAGTTCAAAAAAGTGGTGAATTGGTCATTACCAATTAGAAAGAGGAAGCAAACAACTTGAAAGGACTTGCAAGATGTTTAATAGAAAGCTTTTAGAATGAGGATTTGTGATTTTTTTCATATAGAGCCGCTGTCCAATGAAAACAGAAGATTCCTCAAAGAACTAGATAGAAAAGCTATCATTAAAGATCATCCCAATGAAGAAACTGAAGGAAATTAATAGAAAAGAAAATGTATATAATGAACGGACACAGTCTAATCCACAAAGGGAAATGCAATAAAATGAAGCAAAGACAATATACTGAATTTGAAGTGAGGGAAATTGAGTTTTTAGTTTCTTTAATTTAGTTTAGATGCAGCATGGAAACAGGCCCTTCTGCCCAATGAGTCCATCCCCATTGATCACCCATTCACAGTAGTTCTGTTATCCCGCTTTCTAAACCACTCCCTACACACCAGGGATAATTTTACTGAGGTCAATTAACCCACAAACCCGCAAGTCATTGTTTTATTTTCAAGTGGAGATTCCCAGGTTCTTGATTAGTACGGGTGTCAAAGGTTACAGAGAGAAGGAAGGAGGCTGAGGGGGGAAAGAGAAATCAGCCACGATTGAATGGCAGAGTGCACACGATTGTTCGAATGACCTAATTCTGAATGAATGAACGAATGATACTTTATTATTGCATGTGACTTGTCACGGTGAGATTGTTTGTTTTACATACACAAGAGTCGCCACATATAGGGCGCCGACAAAGTTACAAAGTGTTCCATTTAGACCACAATGGTCACCCTTTGTTCTCGGCGGCACCCAAGCTGGGACCCTCTTTGTTCTCTGCGACACGTCTGCCACCCACCATGCGCTCGTCCAACTGTAGCCTCCTGTACATCGGTAACTCCAAGTGTAAACCCGCGGCCATATCGCCATACACGTGCTCGGTCCACCTAGGCTTGCAAGAGCTCCCAGTTGCTAACTATTTAACTCTCCTCCCCTTTCCTCTTCTGACCTTTCTGTTCTGGGCCTCCTCCACTGCCAGAGTTAGGCCACTCGCAAACTGGAAGAACAGCACTTCATGTTCCGTCTGGGTAGCATACAACCCAACAGTTATGAACCATTCTGCCTCTATGACGTATGTAGCCGGAACATCCAAAGGAAACCCATGCCAGTTACAGGGGGAACGTGCAAACTTCACACAGATAGCACACAAGGCCAGGATCAAACCAGGGTCTCTGGCTCTGTGAGGCAGCAGCTCTACTAGCTTTGCCACTGTGCTGCCCAAACAGTGACCAAAATTATACGAAGCACTCCCAATAAGTGCTAGGTAATTTCTCCAGAAAAATATTGAGTGGAAAGTTGTATTTATGTTAAAAAAATTACCTTAAGTCACTTTCAGCAGTTTTCAAATGAAGAGACATCAGGTTAACAAAATGTCATGCGGTGCTGTTTTTCTGCAGGCTTCCAAGATGATCTGTGCAATTGGGCTCACTGCCCAGAGTTGTTCCTTTAGATATTCACACTACAATGTGAAGCTGTCAGGTTGTTTTATCCACAGTGCCAACAATTAACACAATGAAGCCATTGGCAGACAGCCGGCCGGCCGAAAACATTCATCTGAAACCATGAGCAGAGAACTAGGTTTCACAATTACTTTGCTGGATCAAGGACTTACATTTAGAATAATCTTATAAAGTTTTCTAAGCTATCTTAAAAGTATTTTAATTTACAGATGTTCATTTCTGTTCCACTCGCACCATGACTTCTCTATCCTCAGCTTCCTACACAGTTTCTAATGAAGCTCACCACAAGTTCAGAGGGTCACACTTCCATTTCTAGTTAAGAACATTACAGTCCTCTAAACTTAACATCAACTTCAACAGTTTCAGGTAAACAGCACTCAGTATTTTCTGGTTGTAGTTCAGACACGAGCCTCCATGGTATTTTCCATCAGGAATTTCAAATACCAATTCCATTTATAAATCCTCAAGATCCATCTTCAATTACTTTACTTGCCTTATTTCTGTTTCTGTTACCTCATTTTGTTATTTAATTTCATTTACCTTCCACTTTATTATAGATTTTCCCCATTGTTCTCTCCTCTCACTCTCCTTTCTCGGCATTTTTAAAATCGTTACCTTTGACTTTCATCAGTTTGTTTTAAAAAAATCATTAAACTCCCCTCACCTGTATCCACCTATCACTTACCAGGCTTTGTCTTGCCCTCACTTGCCCTTACAGGCTTTGTCTTGCCTTGACTTGACTTGACTTCCCTCTCACAGCTTTCTCACCCCCCCTCCCCCAACACTGCAATCAGTCTGAAGAAGTGTCCTGACCTGTCGATTTCCTCCACAGATGTGGTGTCCAGTCAGGGAATGTTGCCAATTGACTCATTCCAGACTGCAGTAGTACGTGCTGAGGGACACTGAAGCTTGGTGTAGCCATTGCCAAGGCTCTGTTGGGGAGGACCAGTCGAGGGCCATTCTGCTGCTGGACATTGGAGGATACCCCTCAAACAATGGAAGGGATATCACCCCAGGTGGCCACATGAGTAGCAAGGTCGTTTTGTTTAAAGATAGGTGCAAAAACGACTGAGTGCTACACAAAGGAAAGTACTGATGCTGCAAATGTCGGAAGAGTTTTTACAGTTTTTGCTTTGTCTATATTTTTTATTCTGAATAAAGTTTATTTTTTGGGAAAAAAATCCTCCACAGATATTGCCTGACCTGCTGAAATGCTCCAGCACTTTGTGTCTTTTACCTGAATCTCCTTGAATAAATTGTGCATAAATCCTATTCATAAATGCTGCCTACCTGAATACTTTCAGCATTTTCAGTTCTTTTATTTTAGATGCCCCAACATAACGACATTCCCCCTTTGAAGAACATTAGAATTGCTTATGTGTGAGACATTTTATGGTTATTAAATCAGAAGATCTAATTTCATCACAAAATGTTTGCAATACATTGGATGATGACATTGTAAATTGTGTGTTGCAGATAGAGGCACAGACAGGTGCAGAAGCCCTCTCTGTCTGCTCCCGTGGACTGTGACATGGTGGCGCAGTGGTAGATTGCTGCCTTACAGCGCCAGAGACCCCGGCTCGATCCTGACTACGTGTGCGGTCTGTACAGAGTTTGTATGTTCTCCCCGTGACCTGCATGGGTTTTCTCCGAGATCTTCCGTTTCCTCCCGCACTCCAAAGATTGATAGGTTTGTAGTTTAATTGGCTTGGTATAAATGTAAAAAAGAATTGTCCCTTGTGTGTGTTGGGTAGTGGTAATGTGCAGAAATCGCTGGTCGGTGCAGACTCGGTGGGCCGAAGGGCCTGTTTCCACGCCATATGTCTAAACTAACTGGTATGACTGTATGGCAAATCAAATTCCTCGTATGTTGCAAAACATACTTGGCTAATAAAGTGTGCTTATGATTAAACTAAACTAATGGAAGAGTCTAGAATCGTTAGATTAAAAGGAGAGCACAGCATCAGATTAAAAGAACATACCTTCAGAATAGAGAAGGTGTTTCTTTAGCCAAGGGTTGGTGAATCTGTGGAAGTCATTGCCACAGATGGCTGTGGAGGTCAGAACATTGGGTATTTTTAAAGCAGAGATTGATAGGTTCTTGATTAGCAAGGGTGTTGAAAGTTACGGGGAGAAGGCAGGAGAATAGGGTTGAGAAGGAAAAACAGATCAGTCGTGATTGCATAGTGGTGTAGACTCTATGGACTGCATGGCCTACTTCTGCTCGCGTGTCTTAATTGCCTGTCCCACGAGCATGCGACTCCATGCGGCAAGTGCGAACTAAAGGGCCTGCCCCACGAGCATGCGACTGCATGCGGCAAGCGCGACCAAACCAGAAGCGGGGGCCGCGCGGAGTTCTAGTGAGTGACATGAAGTTCGAGCGAAGTCCGTGGGACGTTCGCGCGTGACATACGGCGTCGAGGCGGTGCGTATGGCGTCGAGGCGGCTGTGGGCCAGCAGGCCGTTGCCGCGCAGAATTTTTGAACACGGTCTGTTTTTCGGAGCCCCGCGCGATGTCGGGACCAGCTCCGCACAACTCCATACGACTCCGGCGATCGAAATGGGACCGGCCCCGCGAGGCCGTATGGCTCAAGCCACCACGTTAGGTCGCGCTTGCCGCATGGAGTTGCATGCTTGTGGGACTGGCCCTTTATGGTATTCCACCATATGCTGAAAATTCCAACAGTGTTCTCTCTATTGCAGAGCTGTTTGGTTCCATTTTTATATGTCCATTTATAGTCAGAGAATTGCCTCCAATAGCTTCTCTTTTTGGATCTACATTATTACCTTTGAATTCCCCCCAAGAATATTTTTGGAATGCTTCTCAGCCATTGAGTAACTTTATCTGAAAAATAGTGCTGGTTTACAAGTTCACAAGTTATGGCCCTGTCCCACGATGCGAGTTCATTCAAGAACTCTCCCGAGTTTAAAAAAAAAATCAAACTCGTGGTAAGCACAGAGAATGAACGAAGCGGGTACATCGGGTAATTCTAATTGACACCCATTCTAATCAAGAATTTGTCTATCTCTGCCTTAAAAATATCCACTGACTTGGCCTCCACAGCTCTCCATGGCAATGAATTCCACAGATTAACTACCCTCTGACTAAACACAGATAGGTTTACAATATCACAATGGCTCGCCGTATCCACATTGCTTCTAAATTGCAATATTGCTCAGCTGATATCTAGTACCAGATGAACAGAAAATTCCTCCACTAAGTGTTGGAAAGACTTTGGTTTTGGCCCTTGCTATAAATTGTGTACCATTGCCACTGACTCTGCCTTCTGGCTTCCTGACTGGTCTAGACTGAAACAAAATGATCGCATACTTGTTGGCATATTAGGATTAGATCATTTATCCACATTCTAACCAAGAGCACCATTTTCCACTTTGTGTACGGTTGATCGATGGCCAGTGTGGACACGGTGGGCCAAAGGGCCTGCTTCCATGCTGTATTTCTAAATTAAATATCCTGCTTAACTATCACTTTCATGCTCAGTGACCAGAACCAACTCGTGGTGAAGCAATACCTTGATATTACAACCATTTTACCTCCATGAATTCACCCTTCCCTAAATCTGTAATCTCTTGCATTCCAATAAATACTCCAAATAGCTGATCCCTTTGAATTCAAGAATTCCAGACTTTAATCACTCCATCTGTGCTTCCAATGCGTCAAGCTCTGGAATTTCCCTGGTAAATTCCGCACCTCTCTTTCCTTTAAAATGGCATTCGGAAAACCTACATCCTTTGGTCAAGGTTTTGGTCAGTTGCCCAAATGTCTTCTTCTGTGGATTAGAATCAGAGCTTGTGTTCAGACTCTTCTGTGAAAAACCCCAGTATATTCTGCAACGTTAAAGCCGTTTGCGTGAACAAGAGTCTTGCCTAACAATGCATAGTCAGAAATATTGTTACTTTGGAATGTAGGAAATGTAATAGAATTGATATTTCACTGAAATTTGCAGTAACATTTCTTGGATATATTTGTAGACACAAGGAACTGCACCTGCCTGTTTACAAAAGCCTGAAATATTTCTTCCCAGCTGTCATCAGGCTATTGAATCATCCTACCACAACCAGAGAGCAGTCCTGAATTACTACCTACCTTGTTGGTGACCCTCAGACTATCCTTGATCGGACTTTACCTTGCACTAAACGTTATTCCCTTATCATGTATCTATACACTGTAAATGGCTCGATTGTTGTCTTGCCACTGACTGGATAGCACACAACAAAAGCTTTTCACTGTACCTCGGTACACGTGAAAATAAACTAAACTGTAGAACTGAAGAAGGGTCCCAACCTGAAACATTGCCTTCCCAGGTTTTCCAGGGATGCTGCCTGACCCATTGAGGTGCTCCAGCACTTTGTGTCTTTATTTGATGTTTTTGTTGCCTTCAGACACACAGACTTTCAAAGTGTTAGCGTTTCCACAGGCACCAACCATCCTCTGGTACTTTGCCAAATGAGTAATTTTGTGCAAATCTAAATAACAAATGTCAGCAGATTATTCAAGTATGGGGACATGGTGGTTCAAACTCAATCTGGTTCCCTGCCAATGTTCATGTTTGGCATAGGGAGTAGAAGTCATGTACTAATTCTTCTCTCTGACGGAGTCACTTGTGCTACCACTTCAGCCAACACAATTCAGACCAGGAATCAAACCCTTTGCTACCAACATTTCCTTATTTCCATGCATTGACAAATTGGACACAGGTGGAAAGCATTAATGTATATATTTCATGCTAATTTATATTTAACTTATTATGCAGCCATACATTACTTTCACAATTAGATCATTCATTCTTGTCAGCACATGGTGTTAACAATATGAAGTCATTTTTGAAAGGTATATTTATGTTCCTGGATCTACATTTCAGGAAAGGTAGGAACCAATAGTGAAGGCACAACAGAGGATGTACTTTGTGCAGCAGCTGAGGAAACACAATCTGCCACAGGCAATGATGGTCCAATTCTATACGGCCATCATAGAGTCTGTCCTCACCTTCTCCATCATGGTCTGGTTTGGCTCATCCACCAAGCACAACACCTGGAGGCTGCAGCGAATCGTCCGATCAGCTGAGAAGGTTATTGGCTGCAACCTTCCCTCCATTGACGAACTGTACACCGCAAGGGCCAGGAAGCGAGTGGGTAAGATCATCTCTGACCCCTCTGGCCACAAACTCTTTGAATTACTTCCCTCTGGAAGGCAAATCCGGACGGTCAAAGCTGCCACAGCCAGACATAAAAACACAAGTAGTAGTTCTACTCAATAACCAAAAATCTGTAGCCTGCTTTTGCTCTGGTATTTTATTTAATTCACATGTTTAATCAATAATTTTTTATTATTAATGTTTAATGTTTTATGTGTCATTCCTAGCTGTCACTGTTTGTCATGTTGTCACTTGCGGGCGGAGCACCAAGGCAAATTCCTTGTATGTGAATACTTGGCCAATAAACTTATTCATTCATTCATCTCCAAGTTTATTTCTTCAGTTCTCACCTTCTTTGTGGATTCCTCTTAAAATAAAATTCTCAAATTACAATGAATCCAATTAAACAAATGGAGAATACTTCACAAATTCATTAAATTAATTCTACATAACTTCGTTTACATGAGCAGACAGAGCTATATTCAGTGTGTAGGAAGGAACTGCAGATGCTGATTTAAACCGAAGATAGACATAAAAAGCTGGAGTAACTCAGCCGGAAGAAGGGTCTTGACCTGGATCGTCACCCATTCCTTCTCTCGAGAGATGCTACCTGCCCCGCTGAGTTACTCCAGCTTTTTGTGTCTATATTCAAAGTATTCTTATTCTGCCAAGAATGCATAACAAATTCCAAACAAATTCCAGCAACCTGGAGCTGCAGATGTACATACTTATATTATTATTGTAGGCAGGTGCCACCTGTTTGACTGCAGCACACCACACCAAAGGAAGCAAACACAAAAGTTTGATCATTTTTAGCTGACTGACTCTGCATCTGATAGTATAAAATATTAGATGCAAAAAAGAAAAAGATCTGAGCAAGAAAAGTTCAACAATGATTCTGTTTATAGTACACAACGTTTTCCCCAAATACTAGTTGTGCATGCAGCTCTTACTGGGATTGTTTGGGGGGAGAGGAAGGATCTCTCCTTGTCCGAGAACACTGATGCAATCATAAAGAAAGCACATCAGCGCCTCTGCTTCCTGAGAAGATTACGGAGAGTCGGTATGTCAAGGAGGACGCTCTCTGACTTCTACAGGTGCACAGTAGAGAGCATGCTGACCGGTTGCATCGTGGCTTGGTTCGGCAACCTGAGCGCCCAGGAGCGGAAAAGACTACAGAAAGTAATAAACACTGCCCAGTCCATCATCGGCTCTGACCTCCCTACCATCGAGGGGATCTATCACAGTCGCTGCCTCAAAAAGGCTGCCAGCATCATCAAGGACCCACACCATCCTGGCCACACACTCATCTCCCCGCTACCTTCAGGTAGAAGGTACAGGAGCCTGAAGACTGCAACGTCCAGGTTCAGAAACAGCTTATTCCCCACAGCAACCAGGCTATTAAACTCAACTCAAACTAAACTCTGAACATTAATAGCCCATTATCTGTTTATTTGCACTTTATCTGTTTTATTTATTCATGTGTGTATATATTTATACCATGGTATATGGAGACACTGATCTGTTCCGTATTCATGCCTTATATAATTCTGTTGTGCTGAAGCAAAGCAAGAATTTAATTGTCCTATCTGGGACACATGACAATAAAATCTCTTGAATCTTGAATCTTGAATTGTTTGCTTTGTTTTTGAGCCATATGCTTTGAACGTTTCAGGTTCAGATTTTAATTTCAGTGAAGCATCAAGCTTCAGTTTCTCTCCAACAACCCCCCACCCCCCCTTGCCCCTCCTCCCCAATCTGTTCAACATTTTCTGAAATAAAATTTGCTTTCTATTCTCAGCTGCTTGACTTTCTGGTGTTCAAGATGGAAATGCGTTAATCAGATTCTTTACACAGACATTACTTACTAAAGCTTCAGCACTAGAATCCTCACCATCTCTCCCACAAAATCTTATTTATTCAGTCCTTTCTTTCATCAAAGAAATAGCAATTAGGAAACTCCTCCACATGCAAACTGAGTTCAAAAACACCCACTCTATGTATCCCATTAAACTCAATGTGCATGAAATTGAACAGTACAGGAAGTGCCCAACTGATTTATATAGTGAAATGCAAATCAGACATGCAGCAAATATGAAGGCATTTCAAAAACTCAGTGTCATTATCTATATAATTTAAATCTGAAGCTTGCCTTTGCTGCTTTAATTCTGTCTCCCTTTTCCACACCACTCCGTGCTACCACAATGCTTCCCTTTCAGCATTTCAAAGGGACTATTCATATGATAGGAGCAGAATTAGGCCATTCGGCCAGTCCGAGTTAGGCCTACTCAGCCAGTTAATCATGGTTCATCAAACTCTCCCTCCTGACCCCATTCTCATGCCTTCTCCCATAACCCCTGACACCTATACTAATCAAGAATCTACTGTATCCATCTCCGCTTTAAAAATATCCATTGACTTGGCCTCCACAGACTTCTGTGGCAAAGAATTCCAGATTCACTACCCTCTGACTAAAATTCCTTATCATCTCCTTTCTAAAGGAACGTATTTTAAGTCTGAGGCTATGACCTCTAATCTTTGACTCTCCCACGGGTGGAAACATCCTCTCCACATCCATTATATTCCCTTTGTGACTCCCAGATCCGTCCTTCTATCTCCACTAACTGTTCCCTTTCCTACATCACCTTTCTATGCACCTGCAGGGGATGCAATAGTTGCTCTTTTACCTCATCCCTTCCCACTATCCCAGGAACCCAGGCCATCCTTCCAGCGGAAGCACTTCCTCCAATCTAAAGTATTGGATTTGGTGCTGCTGCGATTCTCCAGTTCACTCAAGAAACCAAATCCTAATTGGATGACCAGTTTGAGGAGCCTTTGTTCAATCCACTGGGGATTGGTTTTCCTGTCACTTTAAGTTTTCCATCCCACTCCACCATGTGTCTGTGGCCTTGTTTGCTCTTCCAATGATGACAAATGTATTTCTGAGGACCAACACTTTATCATTAAAACCTGCCGTCTCAAAGTTGAGTGTAACAATTTTGCTTAACAAAGTGAGTTGGTTAACTCACTTTCTCTGTTTATATCAAAACTGGCCAGTTCCACTACACGAATGTCCATCTGTTGTTTGACCTTCTCCCTAGATACCACCTCATAAACTGTGCATTTCCATTAGTCTGAAGAAGGGTCTCGACCCGAAACATGACCCATTTCTTCTCTCCAATGATGCAGTCCGACCCGCTGAGTTACTCCAGCTTTTTGTGTCTATCTTCAGTGTTAACCAGCACATGCAATTCCATCATACACATTTCTATTATTTGGCTTTAGTTCTTTGCAATGGCTATGACCAGCATTTTACAGCTTTTATTTGTGTCTTCGTTGATTTTCTCTTTCTCCAATTGTTTTCACTAATGAGGGAAATGAGGAACATAGCAGGCTAGGCAGCATCTCAATGATGGATAGGTGTCATTTCTAGTTGCGGCCCTTCTTCAGACTGATCGTAGTTGTGTTGGGATGGGGGGACAAAATTAGAAGATGAAAGGGGCAGGAATGGAATGGCGGGACTGTCATATGAGGAAAGATTGCAAAGACTAGGCTTGTATTCACTGGAGTTTAGAAGGATGAGGGGAGATCTTATAGAAACATATAACATTATAAAAGGACTGGACAAGCTAAATGCAGGAAAAGTGTTCCCAATGTTGGGCGAGTCCAGAACCAGGGACCACAGCCTCAAAATAATGGGGAGGCCATTTAAGACTGAGGTGAGAAAAAACTTTTTCACTCAGAGAGTTGTGAATTTGTGGAATTCCCTGCCACAGAGGGCAGTGGAGGCCAAATCACTGGATGGATTTAAGAGAGAGTTAGATAGAGCTCTAGGGGCTAGTGGAATCAAGGGATATGGGGAGAAGGCAGTCATGGGTTATTGATTGGGGACGATCAGCCATGATCACAATGAACGGCGGTGCTGGCTCGAAGAGCCAAATGGCCTCCTCCTGCACCTATTTTCTATGTTTCTAGGACATAGCCTGGCGAGTGATAGGTGGACACATGTAAACAGGACCCCCCTTCAATTACTTCCCCAACCTTTCCATATCCAACCAATATCACACACCTCTGGAATATGTAATGTACCAATTGTATACCAAGTTCCAAATGAGGCCTACAGTATCAATATAAGGAATACCCAGTCCATTAAATTAATGCTTTTTGTAGAGTGCATAACTGCATCAACCCTACAAGGCCACCTCATACTCCACTCCATCCACTCATGTCAACCATTGCAAAATTGTGCAGTGACCATTTCTGAGTAAAGTTGTTTTTTCACTGCTGTTTACCAATGAAGTTTTGCTTGGTATTAATAGTTGGGACTGGAGAGAAAACAAAGGGTTAAGTTTTCATTCTTAGTTTGTAACCAAGTAGATCAATAACCACATGAGCTTCGAAGCTTTTCGTCAATAGCCACTCGTGTAACATCAGTAACTAATTTTCTGCTCTGCAGGAGAGAAAAAAAATAAAAGGCTCTAGGTCCTAAGTTTCTCCAGGACCATGCATTGCAGGCATCCTTAATCCCTCTCATCAAACCATAACCGGAAGAGAATGCTTTAGTTTGCCTGACTAGCTTTAAAAGGAAGGAACTAATTAGGACAAAGGAAAAGGTCATAACCCCCAAAGATGCGAGAAAAGCTACAAACAGGAAACTGCTGACAAAGATGTAATGTTGCCAGTTCTTGCAGCCACCTAGGGATTTGAGTTTGATTGTTTTGAGTAGGACATTGTGAACCCTGGGGGAGTGTGTGAATGCAGGACGATCGGACTGATTACTTTCATCCACACTAATTCGGTTGAATCCCAGAATCTTATTTAACAAAGAAATTGCGACCATTTAACAAACGTGCATACGCCGCCTCATCAATACTGTGGGATTAGTTCAATAATCTGCAGTCTGTGGATGAAAGCTGCAGTTGTCCAGTATTGTGTACAATTTGGATGATGTCCAGATTGCAAAGACCGTTTCTGAGCAACCGTTGGGGCAGAGTTTATTTCATGTCTGATTAATGTTCTAACAAAATGTTAAAAGCTCAGATGGTCATTGGTTTTCAAGAAATTGCAGCCGCAAAAATCTGCAGCTGTTCTGGGAACTGTAAACTTCTTGTCTGCTCGATTTGTTTTATGCTGGTTTCTCAAGAAGCCTTTTTACAAGGGAGGCCCCTTCAACTACCTCCACAATCTTTTCATCTCTTAACCTTACCCCACACCCCTGGCATTTTGGAATGTTAGAACATTTACTGGTGCCTTGTGATTGAGGCCTGTGGTGTGAGAAATCTCAATTTAGTTTATTTTCACATTTCTGAGGTACAGTGAAACACTTTTTGTTGTGTGCTATACCAGTCAGCAGAATGGCCATAAATGACTACAATCAAGCCATCCTACAGAGTACAGATACAGGATAAAGTGAATAATGTTCTGTGCGAGATAAAGTCCGATTAAAGATAATCCAAGGGTCTCCAATGAGGTAGGTGGGAGGTCAGGCCCGCTCTCTAGTTGGAGATAGGTTGGTTCAGTTGCCTGATAAGGTATAGTTAAGGATAAGTTAAGGAGTAGCCAGTGCATTAATTAATTTACATCTGCCCACTCGTGAAGTTGAATATGAGATGCACTCCAGGTGGAACTACAAGGAACATGTAGGATATTAGTCTGAAATTGGTTGAAAGATACAGCATAGAAACAGGCCCCTCAGCTGACCATTGATCACATGTTCATACGAGTTCTATGTTATTCCACTTTCATATTCATTCCCTGCACACAATTTACCAAGGCCAATTAACCTGGAGAAGGATCTCAACCCAAAATATTACCCATCCATGTTCTCCAGAGATGCTGCCTGATTTGGTGAGTTACTCCAGCACTTTTGTCCTTCTGTGTATTAACAAGCATCTGCAGTTCTTTGGGATGTGGGAGGAAATGAAGCACCCGGAGGGAATCCACATGGTTACAAGGAGAATATGCAAACTCCACATGGGCAGCACCTGTGGTCCGGATCAAACCCGGGTATCTGGTGTTGTGAGGCAGGCAGCAGTTTGTCCACCACTACTGTATATTAGCATTTTCTGGAACTTGTGTGGACATGGAATAATTGCATGGGTCATATTTTTTTACAGATTCCATCACGTACTTGGAAACAAATAATTTACAAAATTACAAACAATGTTTTTTTCTGCAATACAAATTTCCATAAGCAGCAATCAATATTTCCCTTGCAACCTGATACAAGGGAAGTAACCCAGTAAATAACATTTACAAGATTGCTGGTCTTTTGAATAATCCTGTAATAAAATCAAAATTAGTGTAGAATAGCACAGTCAGTTCTAACAAATAGGTTTAGACTCCAAACGTTAACACCGCTTCTCTTTCTATAGATGCTGCCAGACCTGCTCATTATCTCCAGAGTTTTCTGGTTTTGTTCCAATGTTCAATTTTACACAAAGGAAAAATCCAGCCATTAATTAGCACATTGATAGAATTTGGGAGTCGGGATGTGGTCTGCAACAGATGATTGATGGTCATCATGAACATTGATGATCATTAATCATTAGTTCATAAGTGATAGGAGCAGAATTAGGCAATTCGGCCCATCAAGTCTACTCTGCCATTCAATCATGACAGATCTATCTTTACCTCTCAACCCCATTCTCCTGCTTTCTCCCCATAACCCCTGACACCCATACTAATCAAGAATTTTTCTATCTCTGCCTTAAAAATATCAATTGACGTCCCCACTACCTTCTGTGGCAATTAATTCCACAGATTCACCACCCTCTGACCAAAGAAATTCCTCCTCATCTCCTTCATAAAGGAACGTCCTTTATTTCTGAGGCTATGACCTCTGGTCCTAGACTTTTCCACTAGTAGAAACATCCTCTCCCCATCCACTCTATCATGTACATTCTTTATGACATACACTGAAATGCAAAGGCAATCCTAATAGATGACTGCAAACTGTAAGTGAAGACTAGCCTTTCACCCATTACAAAACGCCTAAAGCCCTCTTGTGGCACTCGATTATGCTCCACTGAAATCAAATCAGACAGTGGATGAGATAACTAAATAGAAAAGTAACATCCTGAACTGTATTCATTATAGATAATAAATTCCCCTGTTTGTTGATGATCTGTGTTTCCAACACAGTCTTAAACCACAGAGCTACTAGCAGAACAGACCTGAGCAAGGATCTGGTGAAATTCCCTCCAATTGATGATAATTTAAAAGGCAGGTTTTAAAATTGCTCAAAAAGGGCAGAGCATCTGGCGGAGAATTGAATCTTTCCCCATTAATTGACTGGTTTCTATTAAATGTTGAGTACAAAGTGGTTTGTGAAATTAAAAATGAACGAGGCAACACAAATTGAATAAAGGATCACTGGAATCTGTCCTTTTCCAATTCTCCTTTGAGCTCTTTTACATTGAACAAGGACAATGTCAGAACACATGGGGGTGGGGGAGCAAAAAAGGAATATAGAATTCAAAGCCAGAGATAGCCGTGGGCTGTCATAAATCACATCATTGATGGGCATTTGAAAAGGAAATTTGAGTCTCACAGTATAATGCCATAATCTTAGCCTTCAATAATCAGCTCCACTTTCAGGTTGTTAACATGGCCACTTTTAACAGCTGCTAATTCTTTCATTAGTGCTGCGTAGCAGAAGTCCAGAGTTTCTGTTCCTTATGCAATTCTTCAGATAACGACACAATCTGTGACCCCAGGACATCAAAATACTCTAACCATGTCCACTTAATATTCCACATCATCAACACCATTGCATTCACCAATAATGACCACAGTCATCATTGACTAGAAAAGTAACTCAGTCAGTAACATAATGTACTGCTTACAGGAACAGATCTGATTCGGGAACAGGTTAGATTTACTGCAGCGTGTAATTCAACTCCTTTCTTTAATAAAAAAAAATCCAATCACAAGTTAGTAAATGTGATGGGAGATACCTGGATAAGTGCAGCTTAAAAGAATGCATACTGTACAAGCAGATTAACATTGAAGACAAAGCATGCAGACTTAAAATTACCTGGCACCACATTCATCACAGTGAACATTCAATCTCACCACTACTCACCACTTGGCTGTCATACGCACCATATGTAAAATGCACTGAATTAATCAAAACTTTTTTGACAGTACTTCCCAACCGCATGACTACCATTTAGAAAATCAAAGTGATACAATTTTTTGCAGTTCTCCTCCAAGTCACACATTACCCTAGCTTGGAAATAGAGTTATATTACTTCATCATTAGGTCTGAATCCTAACACCCCTTGCCCATAGCACTGGAGAGAATTACTTCAAGGTGTTTGTTCACCACAAATTAAAGGCAAATAGAGAGAGGCCAATAAATATTAGCCTTGCCATTTAATGTTGATATTATATTGGAGACTTATAGAAAAGAAAAGGTGTACTTCAAAACAGTTGGAGAAGGGGAGAGAGACTGGGCCCTCCAAACCGGTTGTGATTTGTTGAATTTCATTCTTAACAAACATTACATTTTATGTTCAGCACATCATGGCACCACTTGTTTCAACATCCCTTTTCTTTCATTCCGGTGCTTTCCTCCAATTCTTATTTTGAATGTGTTCATTGCCCTTTCGGCTATGTTTTGTATCTCATTATTTTTCTCCATTGTGGCATTTAAGGGCCTTTTGGATAGGCATATGGATATGGAGGGAATGGAGGGATATGGATTATGTGCAGGCAGGTAAGAATTGGTCTCGACATCTTGTTTGGTACAGACATTGTGGGCTGAAGTGCCTTTTTATTCATTGTTTTTGTGATACAACGCGGAAACAGGCCCTTCGGTTGTCCGAGTCCATGCTGACCAGCGATCCCTACACTCTTACACTATCCTACACACACTGGGGACAATTTACAATTTTACCAAGCCTGTACATTTTTGGAGTGTGGGAAGAAACCTGAGAAAACCCATCCAGGTCACGAGGGGAACGTACAAACTCCATACAGACAGCACCCATAGTCAGAATCAAACCTAGGTCTCTGACGCTGTAAGGGAGCAAATCTATCACTGTGCCACCTTGCCACCCTTAACATGCTGTACAGTTCTATGTTCTATGGTTTTCATTTTTGTTGCTTAATCAGTAGACGTCCTAATCTGCAGTTCACTGCGGCTTACCCATAATACCACATCTCGAGTGCACCCTAGGTATGAGACCACTATCTTCCCTCACAAGCTGCTGATGTTTTGGTCACACATGCAATTCAAAGAACCATTTGGGTTTTCAGTTTGTTCTATATATTAAAATAATTAACTGTTATAAATGGTATCATACTCCTATCCTAACTCAAATGAAACATGTCTGGACCCAAGGCATTTGAGATGGAGGTGGGAGATGAAGGAGTCTCATCAATAAATAACAAACCTCTAGAATCACAATACTTTAGTCACAACTTTGGAGGAGGTATATTGCAACCAAACTTCAGTACACTGTACGAAATGGTGTAGCAGAAATATAAAAGCAATGTCATAATCCAACTTAAAGGGCCTGTCCCACTTGGGCGACCTAATCCGTGAGTCCAGAAGAGTGGCTTCGACCTTCAGGCTCGAGGGCACTCTCCTGGAAAGCCTCGAGCTGGATCAACCGTCCCCATTGAAACCGCGAGCTTGATCAACCGAACCGAACACACACACGCGCACACACACGCGCACACACACGCGCACACACATGCACACACACGCACACAGCGAAGGTGGGGGCTAGGGAAAGCTGAGGAGCGCTATCTGCGCGATGAAGAGGAAGGTAAACGGCTGCCACAGTGAAGGGGGAGAAGGGGGGGGAGAAGGAGTGGAGACACTTTTAAGAAGTATAATAAAGTTTAGCGGGCATTTAACCTACCGGTCGGTTTTCCTTGGTCCTGAAAATCCAATGAGCCAATTAAAATGCCCGGTCAGCGAAGGAGATTGCCTATGGCTGCCCTTGAGTGCCTGAAAGTAAATAGTAACCCCACTCCACTGCACTACGAGTGAAAAAGACCCATGCCGACCAAATTTTACTCGCGGAACATTTTTCAATATACTGAACCATTTTCCGCGACATTACTGAGACCACGAGTATTCGGGAACCTCCCTCGAGCATGAAGGAGAGTTCCAGCGACCTCATAGGACCTCCTAGGACCACGTGTCGACCATGCTAAGCAAGCAAGATAGCCCACTCAACGAAAAAGACATAGTACGGTCATGGGCAGATTCATGGTAATATTCGGCCCCATTTCCGTAACCGGCGTCCGTCTCCGTACCAAAGATCCCATAGTTAGCAGAGATACTAGTGCGGAGACGGAAGCCGATTATGGAAACATCCTCGTAAAAATAAAAGTTCTTCGGTAAAAATCTTCTCCTCATTTTCAGAATTGTAATTTATTAACACAAACTGTTCCCCTGCAACGTTGATTACACTGCAAGTCGGGTCGGGTTACTGAAATGGATGAAAAAAGGCCCACGCTCCGGTCCGTTGCGTACTACACTACGACATGTTGTTTTCAAAAAATTTGTGCTAAATGTTCTGTTTCACATCCTGATTTGCCAATTCATGAAATACAGAAACCATGGTGTCTTTCACATGAGTGGTTATTGTTACCTCATTGAAATAAATAATACAGCATCATGTTGTTAGCAGACCAATTCTCCATTCCTATAGTAACGTTTTCAGACAACCCTTGAATGTTTAAATGATATTGGCAGCAAACAAGTTTCATATCTGCTTCACCATCCTGCAATTCTGTGCATAGGGATATTGCAAAATACAAGTTGTATATCATAATCAGTAAATCATGATGCAGCTTTAGAGAACTTTGGTTAGGCTGTATTTGGAATCTTGCATGGAGAGGGTGCAGACAAGGTTTACTAGAATGATATTAGAGGGTTTCAGCTGCAGGGAGAGGTTGCTTAGACTTGGATTGTTTTCACTGGCATGCCAGAGTTGTGGGGCAACCTGATAGAATTTTATAACGTTTTGGGAGAGTCAGAATCTTATTTTTCCCAGATTCAAAAATCAAATCCTACAAAGCACTGCCAGGGGTGGTGATTGAAGCAGATACTTTAGTGACATTTTAAAGACTTTTGGATAAGCATTTGGATATGTGTAAGAAGGAACTGCAGATGTTTAAACCGAAGATAGACACTAAAAGCTGGAGTAACTCAGCGGTACAGGCAGCATCTCTGGAGAGAAGAATGGGTGACGTTTCGGCTCGAGACCCTTCTTCATACCAAAGCTCTGCTCTAAGATCTTTGCTTCAGACTGGTTAGGGATAAGGGAAACGAGAGATATAGATGATGATGAGGAGATAAAAAAAACAATGAATGAAGGATATGTAAAAAAGTAACGATGACAAATGAAACAGATCCTACTAGATGTTTGTAAGTTGAAAATGAGAAGCTAGTGCGACTTGGGTGGGGGAGGGATAGAGATAGAGGGCATGCCGGGGCTACCTGAAGTGAGAATTCCTTCTCTCCATAGATGCTGCCTCACCCACTGAGTTACTCCAGCATTTTGTGTCTACCTTTGATTTACCAGCATCTGCAGTTCTTTCTTAAACAGAAATCAATATTCATACCACTAGGCTCTAAGCTGCTCAAACAAAACATGAGATGCTGTTCCTCCAATTTGCATTTAGCCTCACTCTGACAATGGAGGAGACCTAGGACTAAAAGGTCTGTGTAGGAATGGGAAGGAGAATTAAAGTGTCCGGCCCAGGAGATCAGATAGGTTCAGGCGGGCTGAGTGAAGATGTTCCGTGAAACGATCGCCCAGTCTGCGTTTGGTCTCACCGGTGTATAAGAGTCCACATCTTGAACAACGGATACAGTCGATGAAGTTGGAGGAGGTGCAAGTGAACCTCTGCCTAACCTGAAAGGACTTTCAGGGTCCCTGGACAGAGTCGAGGGAGGAGGTATAGGGACAGGTGTTGCATATGCAGGGAATGGAGGATTTGGGTTATGTGCAAGCAGAACATTGATGGTCTTGACATCATGTTTGGCACAGACATTGTGGGCTGAAGGGCCTGCTCATGTGCTGCAGTGGTTCTATATTCTAGGACAAGATATATATAATTGTTAAGTCTGAAGAAAGGTCCCCACCTGAAACATGCCTGTCCTTTCTCTCCGCAGATGCTGCCTGACCTACTGAGTCCCTCCAGCAATGTGTTTTCTCGAAATACATAATTGGCTTGTTTGCATTTCTGGCTGACCTGATTAAATATTACAATGCTCTATAACGATATTTCTATTCAATACTTGATTGATTGCATCTTCCTTGACTGTCGAGCAAGTCTAGTACACCTTAATATAAGTGTCAGACACATATTGTGCTTCTGCTACAAACAAATGTTTCTTAACATTGAAACCTATAATCCTATATAATAGAAACAAGTCTCTATTTTATTTTTTTTCTTACTGCAATCGTTTTGTTTTTTCCTTTTTTCTTTTTCTTTTTGTCTTTTTATCTTTGTGTTTTTTTTACATTTATAAGTTTCCTTTTAAAGATTTAAACTACACTTACATAGAGACCGGGAGGTCTATATTCATTGTGTATTTTGACACTGGTCTCATATTAGGTTATACCTGTTATTAATGTAATCCTGATCCCTATGCATCAATACCATTGTTATGTTTATCATTATTGCTTTTGCTCTGTTTTTTATGTTTTATTTTTGTTTTTTTTGGAGAAAAAAAACAATAAAACGATTTAAAAAGAAAGAAACCTATAATCCTGATAGTTTTCACTTTTGCTGCCATCTCATTTCTACTTCTGTCTTTTTGAGTCAAGTGAACTAATCATTTATTTTGTCACAACCTAAATGGCCTTTGCTGTGCGGTTCTAAAACTACCAGTTTGGTTTCCAGTAGATAAATCACTTTGTTTTCACCCTTTTTACATGGCTATCCAGGATTTCTGGCATCAAGTCTCTATTTTATTTTTTTTCTCACTGCAATCTTTTACCAAGGCTGTTCTTCAACACTCCTAATAGCGCTTTCTCACGGGGCGACTTGACGCAAGAGTTAACCAGAGTTGAACATCGTGGGAACCTCTTGCGATAACCATACAGCATTCGTTGACCACGGTGGACCTAACGGCAGGTACTCGTGTAACTTGGTGACTCAGGAGAAAATTCAAACAAGCTCGAATTTCTCCAAGAGTGACTTGTACACTTGTGGTTGAACATTGCAACATTATATGCACGTAGTGGCCAGTGCGATATCCGTATTGACTCTTGCGGTTACTGTGGGAACTCCTGCGAACGGTGAACCCAGAAGCTGGACAGAGGGGACAGAAGGTGAGTAAAAATTGTCTTCTGTGGGATTGAATTTAAAAAATAAAGATTTGCATCCGCATATGGACATCAACTTATTCATGAGTTATGTTAATGAGATTCAAGAAAATATCTATCTATCTATCTATCTATCTATCTATCTATCTATCTATCTATCTATCTATCTATCTATCTATCTATCTATCTATCTATCTATCTATTTATATTATATTATATTAATTATATTTATTATATTATATTATATTATATTATATTATATTATATTATATTATATTATATTATATTATATTACATTATATTATTAATATATAAAGCTCTCGTGCCATCCGTCCGGCTGCCGTCCGGCTGCCGTCCGGCTGCCTTTCTGCCTTTTGATTCGTTTCCATCGTGTGATGTCACAATGCCCAATGCTCGCTGATGTCCAATCACAATGCCCAATGCTCGCAGATGTCCAGTCGGAATGGATCCATTTACATGTACGGCTTCCGACTGCATTTCTTCCTTTGATTCACTGCAACTCCGAAACCAGATGCAGAATCGCCGACATCTTTTCCATTTCGGTAGAGATTTCACTTTTCTTTCTAAGTATCCGCTCCTCATTACATTTCGTCGTGTTTAAGTACACGTTTTTAATCAAATCCTTCCCCCCCCCCCCCCAATATTTCAAAAATAAACTGGCTTTTCACCCATAAAAGCAGCACCAGCCCCAGCCCCTGCTGAACGTTCCATCGTGTGATGTCACAATGCCCGATGCTCACAGATGTCCAATCGAAATGGATCCATTTACATATGCCTTTGCAGGAGCCCCAGCCAATGATGAACGTTACATCGTGTGATGTCATAATGCCCAATGCTCAAAGACATCGTTGCCATAGAGGGAGTACAGAGAAGGTTCACCAGACTGATTCCTGGGATGTCAGGATTTTCATACGAAGAAAGACTGGATAGACTCGCCTTGTACTCGCTAGATTTTAGAAGATTGAGGGGGTATCTTATAGAAACGTCTAAAATTCTTAAGGGGTTGGACAGGCTAGATGCAGGAAGATTGTTCCGGATGTTGGGGAAGACCAGAACAAGGGGTCACAGTTTAAGGATAAGGGGGAAATCCTTTAGGACAGAGATGAGAAAAACATTTTTCACACAGAGAGTGGTGAATCTCTGGAATTCTCTGCCACAGAAGGTATTTGAGGTCAGTTCATTGGCTATATTTAAGAGGGAGTTAGATGTGGCCCTAGTGGCTAAAGGGATCAGGGGGTAAGGAGAGAAGGCAGGTACAGGATACTGAGTTGGATGATCAGCCATGATCATATTGAATGGTGGTGCAGGCTAGAAGGGCCGAATGGCCTACTCCTGCACTTAATTTCTATGTTTCGATGTTTCCCTCTCCACACCCGTTCCCTCTCCCACCGATCCCTCTCTCCCCCACCCCCCTTCCCTCTCTACCACCACCCCATTACCCCTACCCCTCTGTCCCTCTTTCACCACTCCCCCTACCCCTCCCTCACCACTCTTCCACTTCTATCCCCTTACCCGATGCCTCTCCCTCCCCCACCCCTCTCCCGCTCTCTTCCCCTCTCTCCCCCACCCCTTCCCCTAACCCTCTGTCCCTCTTCCACCACTCCCCCGTCCCTCTTCTACCACTCCCGCTCCCTCTCCCACCGATCCCTCTCTCCCCCACCTCCCTTCCCTCTCTACCACCACCCCCTTACCCCTACCCCTCTGTCCCTCTTTCACCACTCCCCCTACCCCTCCCTCACCACTCTTCCACTTCTATCCCCTTACCCGATGCCTCTCCCTCCCCCACCCCTCTCTCTTCCGCTATCTTCCCCTCTCTCCCCCACCCCTTCCCCTACCCCTCTGTCCCTCTTCCACCACTCCCCCGTCCCTTTTCTACCACTCCCGCTACCCCTCTACCCCTCCCTCCCTCCGCACTCTTCCACTTCTCTCCCACTCTCTCCTCCCCCTCTCCTCACCCCTCTCCCATTCCTCTCTCCCCCACCCCCCTTCCCTCTCTACCCCACCCCCTTCCCTCTCTCCCCCCACCCCCTTTCCCCTATCCCTCTGTCCCTCTTCCATCACTCCCGCTACCCCTCTCCTCCTCCCTCCCCACTCTTCCACTTCTCTCCCCCTTCCCCTCCACTCTCCCTCCCCACTCTTTCCCCTCTCTCCCCCCACCCCTCTCCCCATCCCTCCCTCCTCCCCTCCCTCCCCATCCCCCCTCCCCCACATCTCTCACCCCATCTCTCACCCCCTACCCTGCTCTCCTTTCCCTCCCAAATATATCCCGTTTCCTCCTCCTCCTCTCCCCTCCCTCCCCTCTTCACACCCCCCCACCTCCCCCCCGCAAACGCCGTTGGGGAAACAGACCCAACAGGTCTGCACTTGGTCTAGTCTATTATTCTATAAAACTCTCGCCCCATCCGTCCGACATCCGTCTGGCTGCCTTTCTGCCTTTCGATTCGTTCCCGCCGTGCGATGTCACAATGCCCGATGCTCGCAGACGTCCAATCGCGATGCCCGACGCTCGCAGACGTCCAATCGGAATAGATCCATTTACATGTACGGCTTCCGGCCGCATTTCTTCCATTGATTCCCTGCAACTCCGCAACCGGACGCAGAATCGCCGACGTCTTTTCCATTTCGGTAGAGATTTCACTTTTCTTTCTAAGTATCCGCTTCTCATTACATTCCGTCGTGTTTAAGTACACGTTTTTAATCAAATCCTCCCCCCCCCCCCCCCCAATATTTCAAAACCAAACTGGCTTCTCACCCACAGAAGCTTCACCAGCCCCAGCCCATGCTGAACGTTCCATCGTGTGATGTCACAATGCCTGATGTTCACATATGTCCAATCGGAATGGAATCATTTACATATGCCTTTGCAGGAGCCCCAGCCCATGGTGAACGTTCCATCGTGTGATGTCACAATGCCCAATGCTCAAATACATTGTTGCCATAGAGGGAGTACAGAGAAGGTTCACCAGTGATTCCGGGAATGTCAGGATTTTCAAATGAAGAAAGACTGGATAGACTCGCCTTGTACTCGCTAGATTTTAGAAGATTGAGGGGGTATCTTATAGAAACGTATAAAATTCTTAAGCAGTTGGACAGGCTAGATGCAGGAAGATTGTTCCGGATGTTGGGGAAGACCAGAACAAGGGGTCACAGTTTAAGGATAAGGGGGAAATCCTTTAGGACAGAGATGAGAAAATCATTTTTCACACAGAGAGTGGTGAATCTCTGGAATTCTCTGCCACAGAAGGTAGTTGAGGCCAGTTCATTGGCTATATTTAAGAGGGAGTTATATGTGACCCTTGTGGCTAAAGGGATCAGGGGGTATGGAGAGAAGGCAGGTACAGGATACTGAGTTGGATGATCAGCCATTATCATATTGAATGGTGGTGCAGGCTAGAAGGGCCGAATGGCCTATTCCTGCATTTAATTTCTATGTTTCTATGTTTCCCTCTCCCTCTCCCACCCATCCCTCTCTCCCCCACCCCCTTCCCTCTCTACCACCACCACCTTACCCCTTCCCCTCTGTCCCTCTTTCACCACTACCCCTACCCCTCCCTCCCCACTCTTCCACTTCTATCCCCTTACCCGACGCCTCTCCCTCCCCCACCCCTCTCTCTTCCGCTCCCTTCCCCTCTCTCCCCCACCCCTTCCTCTCTGTCCCTCTTCCACCACTCCCCCGTCCCTCTTCTACCACTCGCGCTACCCCTCCCTCCCCACTCTACCACTTCTCTCCCACTCTCTCCTCCCCCTCTCCTCACCCCTCTCCCATCCCTCTCTCCCCCACCCCCCTTCCCTCTCCCCCCCCACCCCCTTCCCCCTATCCCTCTGTCCCTCTTCCATCACTCCCGCTACCCCTCTCCTCCTCCCTCCCCACTCTGCCACTTCTCTCCCCCTTCCCCTCCACTCTCCCTCCCCACTCTTTCCCCTCTCCCCCCCACCCCTCTCCCCATCCCTCCCTCCTCCCCTCCCTCCCCATCCCCCCTCCCCCACATCTCTCTCCCCATCTCACACCCCCTACCCCGCTCTCCTTTCCCTCGAAGTTAGACATAAAAAAACCTGGATAAACTCAGCGGGTGCGGCAACATCTATGGAGCGAAACCCGGAAGAAGGGGTTTCGGCCAAAAATGTTGCCCTTTTCCTTCGGTCCATAGATGCTGCTGCACCCGCTGAGTTTATCCAGCATTTTTGTTGTTGTACCAGCCTCTCTCTCTCTCTGCCCTTCTCTCTTCTCTCGACTCATGCACGCCCGCTCCAACCCCTCCACCCCCCCCTCCCTTCACCTCTCTCCCCCGTCCTCTCCTCCCCCCCTCCCCCTCTCCCTCTCCACCCTCCTCCTCCCCTTCCTCACACAATATTTTTTGTGGGGGCGGGTCCACAGTGTGTGTGACTGTTTGTGGAGGCAGCCACACGCTCTCCATTCAAG
This sequence comes from Amblyraja radiata, assembly GCF_010909765.2. Lineage (NCBI taxonomy): Eukaryota > Metazoa > Chordata > Chondrichthyes > Rajiformes > Rajidae > Amblyraja > Amblyraja radiata. The sequence goes on from NC_045960.1 coordinate 70,913,507, forward strand.
AAGACGCTCATCTGTTTGTGGAGGCTCGTGCTTAGTATGTGACCAAAGATCTTATAGCGGAGCTCTCCGCAACAAGATCTTTGTGTGTGACGACACACGCCCCCCCCCCCCCCCCCCCTTTGGTGCAGGAGGCGCGCGCAGCATCTGAACGCTCAGCGATTATTCGAATTCTTCACTAACCGTCATTCTGACTTTGCTTGTGAAGAGAAAAGTCCTGAATTGCATTTGTCTGATGCAGGAAGATTGTTCCCGATGTTGGGGAAGTCCAGGACAAGCGGGTCACAGTTTAAGTATAAAGGGGAAATTCTTTAGTACTGAGATGAGGAAAACATTTTTCACACATATAGTGGTGAGTCTCTGGAACTCTCTGCCGCAGAAGGTAGTTGAGGCCAGTTCATTTTTTATATTTAAGAGGGAGTAAGATGTGGCCCTTGAGACTAAAGGGATCAGGGGGTATGGAGAGAAGGCAGGTATAGGATACTGAGTTGATTGATCAGCCATGATCATATTGAATGGTGGTGCAGACTCGAAGGGCCGAATGGCCTACTCCTGCACTTGATTTCTATGCTTCTATGTTTCCCTCTCCTCACCCCTTTCCCTCTCCCACCCTTCCCTCTCTCCCCCACCCCCCTTCCCTCTCTACCACCACCCCCTTCCCCCTACCCCTCTGTCCCTCTTTCACCACTCCCCCTACCCCTCTCCTCCTCCCTCCCCAATCTTCCACTTCTCTCCCCCTTCCATAGAAACATAGAAACATAGAAATTAGGTGCAGGAGTAGGCCATTCGGCCCTTCGAGCCTGCACCGCCATTCAATATGATCATGGCTGATCATCCATCTCAGTATCCCGTACCTGCCTTCTCTCCATACCCTCTGATCCCCTTAGCCACCAGGGCCACATCTAACTCCCTCTTAAATATAGCCAATGAACTGGCCTCGACTACCCTCTGTGGCAGGGAGTTCCAGAGATTCACCACTCTCTGTGTGAAAAAAGTTCTTCTCATCTCGGTTTTAAAGGATTTCCCCCTTATCCTTAAGCTGTGACCCCTTGTCCTGGACTTCCCCAACATCGGGAGCAATCTTCCTGCATTTAGCCTGTCCAACCCCTTAAGAATTTTGTAAGTTTCTATAAGATCCCCTCTCAATCTCCTAAATTCTAGAGAGTATAAACCAAGTCTATCCAGTCTTTCTTCATAAGACAGTCCTGACATCCCAGGAATCAGTCTGGTGAACCTTCTCTGCACTCCCTCTATGGCAATAATGTCCTTCCTCAGATTTGGAGACCAAAACTGTACGCAATACTCCAGGTGTGGTCTCACCAAGACCCTGTACAACTGCAGTAGAACCTCCCTGCTCCTATACTCAAATCCTTTTGCTATGAAAGCTAACATACCATTTGCTTTCTTCACTGCCTGCTGCACCTGCATGCCCACTTTCAATGACTGGTGTACCATGACACCCAGGTCTCGCTGCATCTCCCCTTTTCCTAGTCGGCCACCATTTAGATAATAGTCTGCTTTCCTGTTTTTGCCACCAAAATGGATAACCTCACATTTATCCACATTATACTGCATCTGCCAAACATTTGCCCACTCACCCAGCCTATCCAAGTCACCTTGCAGTCTCCTAGCATCCTCCTCACAGCTAACACTGCCCCCCAGCTTAGTGTCATCCGCAAACTTGGAGATATTGCCTTCAATTCCCTCATCCAGATCATTAATATATATTGTAAATAGCTGGGGTCCCAGCACTGAGCCTTGCGGTACCCCACTAGTCACTGCCTGCCATTGTGAAAAGGACCCGTTTACTCCTACTCTTTGCTTCCTGTTTGCCAGCCAGTTCTCTATCCACATCAATACTGAACCCTCAATGCCATGTGCTTTAAGTTTGTAAACTAATCTCTTATGTGGGACCTTGTCGAAAGCCTTCTGGAAGTCCAGATACACCACATCCACTGGTTCTCCCCTATCCACGCTATTAGTTACATCCTCGAAAAATTCTATAAGATTCGTCCGACATGATTACCTTTTGTAAATCCATGCTGACTTTGGCCAATGATTTCACCACTTTCCAAATGTGCTGCTATCCCATCTTTAATAACTGACTCTAGCAGTTTCCCCACTACCGATGTTAGACTAACTGGTCTGTAATTCCCCGTTTTCTCTCTCCCTCCCTTCTTAAAAAGTGGGGTTACGTTTGCTACCCGCCAATCCCCCCCACTCTTTCCCCTCTCTCCCCCACCCCTATCCCCCTCCCTCCCTCCTCCCCTACCTCCCCATCCTCCCCCTCCCCCACATCTCTCTAACCCATCCCCCTCTCTCACCCCCTACCCTGCTCTCCTTTCCCTCCCAAATCTGTCCCGTTTCCTCCACCTCCTCTCCCCTCCCTCCCCTCTTCACATCCCCCCTCCCCCCACCTGTGTGTTTGGGGGGTGGTTAATGTGAGTTTGATGCTGCAGCCCCCCCTCCCCCCCCCACCGCAAAACGCAGTTGGGGAAACAGACCCAACGGGTCTGCACTTGGTCTAGTTAATATATAAAACTCTCGTGCCATCCGTACGGCTGCCGTCCGGCTGCCTTTCTGCCTTTTGATTCGTTTCCATCGTGTGATGTCACAATGCCCAATGCTCGCAGATGTCCAATCGGAATGGATCCATTTATATGGACGGCTGCTGGCCACCTTTCTTCCTTTGATTCACTGCAACTTCGAAACCAGACGCAGAATCGCCGACATCTTTTCCATTTCGGTAGAGATTTCACTTTTCTTTCTAAGTATCCGCTCCTCATTACATTTCGTCGTGTTTAAGTACATGTTTTTAATCAAATCCTTCTCCCCCCGCCCCCAATATTTCAAAAATAAACTGGCTTCTCACCCATAGAAGCAGCACCAGCCCCAGCCCCTGGTGAACGTTCCATCGTGTGATGTCACAATGCCTGATGATCACAGATGTCCAATCGGAATGGATCCATTTACATATGCCTTTGCAGGAGCCCCAGCCAATGGTGAACGTTCCATCGTGTGATGTCACAATGCCCAATGCTCAAATACATTGTTGCCATAGAGGGAGTACAGAGAAGGTTCACCAGACTGATTCCTGGGATGTCAGCACTTTCATATGAAGAAAGACTGGATAGACTCGGCTTGTACTCGCTAGATTTTAGAAGATTGAGGGGGGATCTTATAGAAACTTACAAAATTCTTAAGGGGTTGGACAGGCTAGATGCAGGAAGATTGTTCCAGATGTTGGGGAAGTCCAGAACAAGGGGTCACAGTTTAAGGATAAGGGGTAAATCTTTTAGGACCGAGATGAGAAAAACATTTTTCACACAGAGAGTGGTGAATCTCTGGAATTCACTGGCACAGAAGGTAGTTGAGGCCAGTTCATTGGCTATATTTAAGAGGGAGGTAGATGTGGCCCTTGTGGCTAAAGGGATCAGGGGGTATGGAGAGAAGGCAGGTACATGATACTGAGTTGGATGATCAGCCATGATCATATTGAATGGTGGTGCAGGCTCGAAGGGCCGAATGGCCTACTCCTGCACTTAATTTCTATGTTTCCCTCTCCTCACCCCTCTCCCTCTCCCACCCATCCCTCTCTCTCCCACCCCCTTCCCTCTCTACCAGCACCCCCTTCCCCCTACCCCTCTGTCCCTCTTCCACCACTCCCCCTACCCCTCCCTCCCCACTCTTCCACTTCTATCCTATTACCCCACCCCTCTCCCTCCCCCACCCCTCTCTCTTCCCCTCCCTTCCCCTCTCTCCCCCACCCCTTCCCCTACCCCTCTGTCCCTCTTCCACCACTCCCCCGTCCCTCTTCCACCACTCGCGCTACCCCTCTACCCCTCCCTCCCTCCCCACTCTTCCACTTCTCTCCCCCTTCTCTCCTCCCCCTCTCCCTCTCCTCACCCCTCTCCCTCTCCCATCCCTCTATCCCCCACCCCCCTTCCCTCTCTACCCCACCCCCTTCCCTCTCTCCCCCCGCCCGCTTCCCCTATCCCTCTGTCCCTCTTCCATCACTCCCCCTACCCCTCTCCTCCTCCCTCCCCACTCTACCACTTCTCTCCCCCTTCCCCTCCACTCTCCCTCCCCACTCTTTCCCCTCTCTCCCCCCACCTCTCTCCCCTCCCTCCCTCCTCCCCTCCTTCCCCATCCCCACTTCACTCCCACACATCTCTCTCCCCATCTCTCACCCCCTACACCGCTCTCCTTTCCCTCCCAAATCTATCCCGTTTTTTCCTCCTCCTCTCCCCCCCTCCCCTCTTCTCAACCCCCCCCCCCTGCAAACGCCGTTGGGGAAACAGACCCAACGGGTGTGCACTTGGTCTAGTAATCTTTAAAAGGGACTTTACTGAAAGGTCCCGCATTTTGATGGTCCGTGAGAAATTTTTCACATGTACTTCTTTGAGAGATACAGCTCGGAGTCCTCGCCGACTAGCGATTGATGCCTTTCCGAAGCAGGGTCCGGAACGCTACCAATCAATGTTCTCCAGAGACCCGTGTAATGGAGTGAACTGCACATGCTGGTTTAAACCTAATACAGACACAAAAAGCTGGAGTAACTCAGCGAGTCAAGCAGCATCTCTGGAGAAATATAGGTGATGTTTCGGGACGAGACACATCTTCAGACTCAATTCCGATTAGGATGTCTGAAGAAGGGTTCCGATTCAAATCGCCACCTATTCTTTTTCTCCAGAGATGCTGCCTGACCTGCTGACTTACTCCAGCTTTTTATGTTTTTCTTCCCAGATCTGACTTACCTGCTGAGTTACACCAACATTTTGTGTCCTTTTGTGCGTATTAACCAGCATCTGCAGTTCCTTTAGACATTACCTAACTTCAGATTTTAGAGATATAGCGTGGAAACAGGCCCTTCGGCCCACCGAGTCCGCGCCGACCACCTATTCTTATACACTCTAGGGACAATTTTACAATGTTATCGAAGCCGATTAACTTACAAACCTGTAATCTCTGGAGTGTGAGAGGAAACCGGTGCACCCATGGTCAGGATCGAACCCCGGTCTCTGGGGCTGTGAGGCAGCAACTCTACCACTGTGCCGCATGTAGTCAGATTTAATAAATTGCTGGTGTTGCTTCCAAAGACAGAGGCACTGATAATATTAGATCAGAATTGCATCTTTCCGCTAATAGAGTCAATTATTAGTCAATTAATAATAGAATCAATTATTGTTGGTGACATTTCACCTACGATTATCAGACTATTTTCGCAGAGGTAAGGGCCAATTAGGCATAGCAAAAGGTATGAACACTTTTAAACATTTTTTTCCCGACTATTTTGTCAAATGCAAATACAGGGAGAATGATCAAAGTGCTCACATGGCTCACTCTGTTAGAAGCGTTCTGAGTTTAAATGTTCCGTGTATTCCTTCTTAAAGTATAAATTTTTGTGTGGCCAGGGGTGCGATTGAGAACAGCTGGGAAAGGGCGGAGGGGGCGTCACGAATAACAGCGTTTCCCTGGCCATATTATGGCCCATTCCCCAACCGTAACATTAATCAAGCTCTGTCTAACTCCGCCTTCACACCATCCCCCTGTGACATGGGTTAGTCATCGCTGGGCGGGCTGTGGGCCGAATGGCCTGCCAACGGGAGTCAGAGACTTGACACTGAGATCCATTGTGCAGGAAGGAACTGCGGATGCTGGTTTTTACCGAAGATAGACACAAACGCCACCTGTTCATTTTCTCCAGATATGTTGCCTGACCCATTGAGTTACTCCAACATTTTGTGTCTGTGTTCACTATGAACATTGAATTATTTAATTTTAGGTAACTTACACTCTCTCTCTCTCCCCCGCCCACCCCCTCCTGCCCCCCCCCCCCCCCCCCCCCCTCCTCCATGCAGTAAATGTCGGTTAACCAGTCCAAGGTTTGCAACGATGGTTCCCTCTTGGGATCACACTATCCCTAGCCAACAATTGGCCTATCAGGGAACCAAATATAGACATAAAGTGCTGGTGTGACTCAGTGGGTCAGGCAGCATCTCTGGAGGAAAGGGTTAGGCGACATTTCGGGTCGGGACCCCTCTTCAAAATACCCTGCTGAGGTCATTTGTTGTTGGCCCTGATTTGTCCCGGTCTTTTCTTGCTTCCAGTTTCCCCCTACAATCATCCCGAAGAAGTATCCCGACCAAAAATGGAATCTATTCCTTTTCTCCAGAGATTCCTTTTCTCTCTCACAGGCACACAGACAATCAACTGCTGCTTGGCCCGCTGAGTTACTCCAGCATTTTGTGTCTAACTTGCTGATTCAGACAGTTTTTGATTATCAAGGATTCTGCGCTGACTCTTTACTCTGAAACACACGTTGGAAATTTAAACTTGGGCGTAACTAACATCGTCTTAGTGTATCGTCAGTCTACCGTGGGAACTCTTTAACTCAGCGGGCAGGCAGCAGTTGATTGTTGCTCCCTTCAGTTTCCCAGGGGGTCGGGACGGGACTGGAGTTGGGAGGGAAAGGTGGGGGAGTCGAGGGAGAGGAGGGGGAGACAGATGGGGGTGTCTTCATTTACTGGCGGCGGGTGTCTGTCACTGAAACAGGCAGGTGAGATTTCACATCCACCTTGTGTGTGCCTCTCTCTCTCTCCCTCCCTCCCTCTCACACAGGCTGAGAGACTCTGCCTCTGTGAGTGTACGTCTCTTTCTCCCCCTCTCCCACACACAGTAAGACCGAGGTACTGTGCTCAGTCCATCTTTGTCTCCCACATACACAGTAAAACTCTGCTTTGTGTGTGTATATACGTCTCCCCTCATTTCTCTCTCTCCCCCCACCCCTCTCTTTCTCCCCCTCCCCCACCTCTCTCTTTCTCCCCCTCCCCCACCTCTCTCTTTCTCCCCCCACACACAATAAGACCGATGTATTCTGCTTAGTCTCTCTTCGCTCCCACACACAGATAGACCAAGGTCATGTGTGCTCTTTCTCTTCCGCCAGTCACCCCGAAGTACATCACACTGCCTCTGTGCCTCTCTCTCTGTCTCTCTCCCCCTCTCTCCTAAGTAATGTGGCATCTTCCTGCAGTAAAGTCACGGCATTAGTACAGGCATGTCTCCAAATGAGCCAATTCAACCAAGGGAGGATATTTATAGTGTGTGAAAAAAAAGTGACATCATTTGTGCCACGTGATGATTTAACAACACTTCACAGTTCACAATGTTCATTCAAGGGAAAGCTCGGGAGACGGACAAGTCACTCGCACAAATAACAGAAATGCCGAGTACCGTGGGAACTCTTTATCTACCCCCCGTTATATCGTGTGATATCGTGCTAGACCACGACCACTTCACTCTGGTTACATCTTGCGTCAAGTCGCCCCGTGAGAAAGCGCTATTAGCTTCAACCTCCTGAGATACTGTCCATCTTTCATAACAGTGAAATATTTTCCATTTAATCATTTTGTGTTACTTTTCTGCTATTTTGTTATTTCCACATTTGATGATCCCGGCAAATTCATAAAGCAATTCCCCTTCCTCTCCAAATCTTTGCACATACTCAATCCTTTCCACTCGTCACTTTAATTTTATGTTTCATGTATCTTGTGTTTTACGACTTGGCAAATCAATCCTGGGACAAATAAAGTTATATTGTATCGTATCTATCGTAGATACTGTTTGGGATTCAAGAAAAAAAAGGGCTGGGGGCATTTGTTTCATTACATTTTTGGCAGAGTGGAACCACAGTTTTTTTTTAGGCAATATTGCTTCTATTTTTATATAGTTGTTCATTTAATATTTAATAAATTGGCTTGAAATGCGAGGTCCAATTTAAGGTTGACTGTTATAGTCATAGAGTGATACAGTGTAGAAGCAGGCCCTTCAGCCCAACTTGCCCACACCGGCCAACATGTCCCTGCTACAATAGTCCCGAGGCACAATTCATATCCATAATTTATTGTTTCTTATACATTGTGATAGTCCCTGCCTCAACTACCTTCTCTGGCAGCTCATTCCATACATCCACCACCCATTGTGTGAAAAAATGACCCTACATGTTGATTAGTTACTGTTTTCTAATAGTTTCATGCAACCTATGGAAGAGTCTTGAAACATAAATCCCCCTGATCACTCTTACATAAACCTCTTGCACTCTCCAATCCCTACATGCTACACCTGCTAACCACATTAAAATGAGTGTTTCTTTTCAGGTTAGGTAATAAATCTTTTCTCTAACACAGATCTAAACATGCAAGCATGTCCAAGGTATTTCAAATACTTGGAAAACAAAGAGAAAGTATGGCATGGCATTAATTCATTGCCATAACTCTGTTTCGTTAAATAGTGTTAGCAGTTTAGATGGTCTTGTTAAACATAGTTGATGTGAATTCTTACAGCAGCTTAAATGTGATGATGCAACATTTGGATGCAATTAACTGTGAAGATGAAATCATGATTAAAGATGAAATAATTATTAATTCTGTGTTTGAGACAAGCTGCAGGGAAAAGTCTATTTTGTGCATAAAAATTATTGGTTTTCATGATAGATAAATATGGTGCAAATGATTACAGCACAATTCACTCTGGGAACGTAAATAATAGTAATGTTGCTTACAGCCATCGGCAGCTGTATTTCAGTGTAAATTGTATTGTTTAAATTTTCACCACAGCCTCTTTACAAGGCTTAAATAGCACCGAGATTCACTCAGATCACAAGGTAATTGCAGCGGGAAATTTATTCAAACAAAAAACCCCATGGAATTTGATTTGTAAATGATTCTAGAGTTTGCATCTACACAATGATACTTGGAGAGATACATATAGTTTACACCTCCGTGGAATAAAACGGATGATTGTGCAGCAGAAGTGGGTGTAGCAGAAGTATCTTAGCAGTAATAAAAATAAGTATAAGGGGTGCCATAATACAGTCAGTTTACAATTAATTGGTCGCCATTGGTTACTGTGGTACAGCAGGTATTGCTGGATCAAAGTGCCAGGGACCCCAGTTCGATCCATACCTTACGTGCTATCTGCGTGTAGTTTTCAGGTTTTCGCTGTGACCACGTGGGTCTCCTCCAGGTGCTCCAGTTTCTTTCCACACCCCAAAGATGTGTGGGTTTGTAGATTAATTGGCCTCTGTATATTGCCTTTAGTGTAGGGAGTGGATATAAAAGTGGGATAACATAGAATTGAAGTGTACGGGTGATCGATTGTCTGCATGGACTCGCTGCCAAAGGGCCCGCTTCCATGCTGCATCTCTAAATTTGTTTAAATTACATCACAGTTAGTCATTTTTATATTTTTTGGGTGCTTTGAGGCAGGTTTGATTAAAAAAAAACATATTTCACATTGTCGCACTTCTACCAGGCCAGTCAAACATCGTAAAGTTTATATCCAAGCAATCTGGGATTCACCAACATCAAAATAAGGGAATTAATGTTACTGCCAAAAAAACAACTATCCACATTCCCTTCTCCAACAAATATTATTGTTCCTAAGTACAGACCAGCTATTAATTTTACTTACTGATTGATATCATACACCATTGCTTTTATAAAAATGCTAACTAATGGTTACGTCGTGAGAGGTATTAAGTGTAGAAGTGAAATTTGTCTTCACTTAAGCTCAGTTCAATACATACCCCAAAATGTTGCTGTTTACTTATAACAATCCAAGCAACATTAAGTTGCCGTGTAGAAATAATTCCTGACACAAGGACTTTATTCCATGTTTGCTCTGACTATCATAGCAACTCCATGGAAAATTTTAAAGCCTGCATCACTTATTAAATCAGAGGCCTGATTTCTCATAAATCCAGTTTATTATGTGGGGATAGAGCAGAAGCACTAATCTGCCTTGAGACATACCCTGCTCTGGAAGATCAGCATCTACTTTCCCAACTGATATAAAAGGTCACCACATTTTATCGTACAGAAAAACATCAACCCAAGATTCATATGCTGATCTTTCTGATAACGTTATAAAAACATTGATATATTGTTACAGCAAAATGTGGTTTTAAAAATGTGGGGGTAAAATTGGTAAGAAGAGCAAAATTGCATATCCTAGTCATGTGATAGGAGCAGAATTAGGCCATTTGATCATGGCTGATCTATCTCTCCACTCGATGCACCACTAGGGGCGGTGCATTGACAGCAGCCTCTGCCCACAGCCTGTTCGTTTTTCAATCTTTTTTTAATTTTTAGTTAGTTTAAAGTCTGTTTTGGGGGGAATCTTTGACTTTTCTATGTGGGGGAGGGGGGCAGGGTAAGGGGGAAACTTTTTCCCAGTCGCTTCCAGGCGGGGACGCGACTATTTCTCCGAGTCGCGTCCTCGCCCCCCTCCTCGTTGCCTACCACCTGGGTCGGAGCGGCCTTTCCTGCTGGGGACCGGACCAGAGCTACAACAGCGGCGGCGCAGTGCTGAATTCACTGCGGAGCGGGCGATGCCTACCTGGATCGCCGTTTGGAGCTCCGGAGCGTTGGGCGGTTTGGGAGAGCTTCCAACGTGGGCGGCGCTGACCGTCATCGCGGAGTCCTGGGGCCCTTTGCTGAGGGCAGCCAACGTTGCATCTCCGCCTGCGGACTCCGGTAGGAGGTGGCCGACTCTGATGTCCAGGCCTCTGAGGAGGTCCCCCAGCCCCGACGTCGGACTTACATCACCCCGGCGAGCGGGCCTGAACATCGGGCCGCTCGTAGCGGCGACTGCGGAGGGCTCGGGGAGGCCCCGACCACGGGTGAACATTGGGGAACATTAGAGGAAGAGGAATGACTTTGGTGCCTTCCCTCACAGTGGGAAACTTTGATTCTGCTGTGTGGGGATGTTTTTATGTTGAACTCTATCGTGTGTTGTGTTCTTTATTTTTATTGTATGGCTGTATGGTGATCATATTTCACTGTGCCAACTGGCACAAGTGACAAATAAATGTATCTTGTATCTCCTTCCTAACCCCATTCTCCTGCCTTCTCCCCATAACCTCTGACACCCGTACTAATCAATTGGTCTTCTGGTGGACTTCTCACTGGTTGAATAAACCTCGAGTCCCCATCAATCATTGTCTACAACTTGTTTATGTAGAGTTTGGAGGCCAGTCCCTGCCCTTTACTTGAACAACAATGGCCATATATCAATTCTGTGCATAAAACCATAGGCGTCAGGCAATGTGGTTGCCAAGGGTTGTTATGGAAATACCCGTTTTTATCCAGTCTATCTTTACAGCATTTGCAGCATGCTGATGGAAACATGAACATGGAAGACTCTTGCAATAAGTCAAAGGCCATGGTACAATGTAGCTTTGCACAATTTACACACCAATTCTTTGCAGCAGGAGAGAATTTTCCGCGGTACCTCCCATTAATTACAACATTTTGTATATTATTTTTCCTTCCATTGCATGTCTGTGTATTCCTCGCAGCAGATCACCACCTGCACTTCAGAACAAACTTCCTTTTGCTCTTTTTAGACACAAAAAGCTGGAGTAACTCAGCGGGACAGGCAGCATCTCTGGAGAGAAGGAATGGGTGACATTTCGGGTCGAGACCCTTCCTCTGAAGAAGGGTCACTACCTGAATCATCACCCATTCCTTCCCTCCAGAGATGCTACCTGTCCCGCTAAGTTACTCCAGCTTTGTGCCCATCTTCGGTTTAAACCAGCACCTGCATTTCCTTCCTACACATACTCCTTAAGGGCCTGTCCCACTTGGCAATTTTTTCGGCGACTGCCGGCGTCATATCAGTGTCGCCAAAAGATTTTGAACATTTCAAAATTCAGCGGCGACAAAATAAATGTTGCGACACTTGAAAAAAACACCGCGCATCAAACATCATCATGCCGCATCACCGCCGCGTCACGCTGCATCATGCCGCAAATTTGTCGGTGACCTGATACGTCAGTCAATGATGCCGGCAGTAGCCAAAAAAATCGCCAAGTGGGACAGGCCCTTTATCTTTTTGCTCCACTTCATCAACTTATTTCCTGTCCTTTCCATGTTTTCAATTATGTTCCTTCCTCCCCCTCCTGCCTTTTCATCTCTCTATCCACTCCTCCTGCCACTTTGATTTGAACAATCAATGAAAGGCAAGAGTTTAACTGCCTTTAGGGGTTTCTTAAGGGGTTGGACAGGCTAGATGCAGGAAGATTATTCCCGATGTTGGGGAAGTCCAGAACTAGGGGTCACAGTTTAAGGATAAGAGGGAAGTCTTTTAGGACCGAGATGAGAAAATTATTTTTTACACAGAGAGTGGTGAATCTGTGGAATTCTCTGCCACAGAAGGTAGTTGAGGCCAGTTCATTGGCTATATTTAAGTGGGAGTTAGATGTGGTTATCCTTCTCTGCATAAAGCATGAGATAAGGCACAATAGGTGTTCCACCAAATAAGGTCATGCCCCTTTGGTCATGCCCCAGTATTCCTTTAGCCACAAGGATCCCTTGTGGCTAAAGGGATCAGGGGGTATAGAGAGAAGGCAGGGATGGGATACTGAGTTGGATGATCAGCCATGATCATATCGAATGGCGCTGCAGGCTCGAAGGGCCGAATGGCCTACTCCTGCACCTATTTTCTATGTTTAGCAAGTGACCATGAGAGAAATTGGCTGATCCTGGAATAGGTAAGAATACATACACAGTGATGGGGGCCAGGGTCTTTGTTTGCTTAGTTATGCAACAGCCTAATTGCTATTCAAACACTCAAATGTTCCCAGAGAGCAATTTTTTGGAGCTATACTTGCAAGGCACAAAAAGCTCTGGGAAGAAATGGACCCAGAAAACACTTCTTTTCATTCAGATATCAATGAAATTGCATTCTGTTAATTTTTTGTTTTGTTTAGTTTAGAGACACAGCACGGAAACAGGCTCGTTGGCCTGCCGAGTCCGCACTGACCAGCAATCCCCACACATTAATGCTATCCTTCACAGACTAGGGACAATTACATTTATACCAAGCCAATTAACCTACAAGCATGAAAGCTTTTGGCATATGGGCGGATACTGAAGATCTCTGAGGAAACCCAAGAGCAGGTCACGTGGAGAACGTACCAACTCCGTACAGACAAGCACCCATAGTCAGGATCAAACCTGAGTCTCTGGTGCTGTAAGGCAGTAGTTCTACAACTGGTACACTGTGCTGCCCTATTTAAATGCACAACTTTTTTCCTTCTTTACTAGCCATCTGGCAAAGCTAACAGCGAAGGGTTGAGGCAGTGGGGAAGGTGATCAACGTGATAGCTCTCATTGCACCTGTGAAACCTGGAAATTTGGAATACTGGGGCATGACCAAAGGGGCATGACCTTATTTGGTGGAACACCTATTGTGCCTTATCTCATGCTGAAGCTTTATGCAGAGAAGGATAAACATTCCTCATCTCTTTAAGTGTTATCTTAAATGGTAAACAGCAACATTTGATTGTAGTAAGGCAGTTGCATAAATAACTAATCCTGGTGCATTTAAACAATTATGGCTTTAGGGAATTTATAGCTTTCCCACAATTTGAATTAGTTTGAGAAAAATAAATCAGGGACAGACACAAGGCAACAAAAAAACCCATTCAAAATAGCATGCATAATCACCTGTGATGGATTTGGATTGTTGCCTAAAGGGCGATTTCTTGGGAAAATGTCAAAATATACTTAAAATGTGGTTTTAGATTGAAAACCGAGCATACAAAAATGAAATTCAGCTGTTGAATTGGATTCTTATAGTTAGGCCATGCTTATCACCACTTCAAATTGTGCAAAAGTCTAAGCAATTAAAACCAAAATGAGGTTAATTGCACCAGGATGACCTGTGCTGATACAAACTACTACCACCATAATATAAATGTTTCAGCTTCCAAGTTTAAAATAACACTTGAGGGATCAACATTCCACATCTCTCAATTAGCATAACACTCAAGAACCACAAGATAAAACAATAGATGTTCTATCAAATCGAGTATCGCCTAAGGTAATTCATAGTTTTAGGATTTCCAAAGATATACAGTGCTTGAATGAGGAAGATTACATCAGCCTGCACCATAACACCAGCCTTGGAGAACTCCAGTAGATAGCAGTGTTTAAGAAGGAACTGCAGATGCTGGAAAATCAAAGGTACACAAAGATGCTGGAGAAACTCAGCGGGTGCAGCAGCATCTATGGAGCGAAGGAAATAGGCAACGTTTCGGCCCGAAACGTTGCCTATTTCCTTCGCTCCATAGATGCTGCTGCACCCGCTGAGTTTCTCCAGCATCTTTGTGTACCTTCCAGTAGATAGCAGTTGTGTTGAACAGCAGTTCATTTTGTGCTTTCTTCTCATAACACACTATATATCCAAACAACTTGTGACACATGTAGTTATGCAGCTTTTTGATCATTTGTTATTCAGACAACCAGATGATTTCTATTCACATCTCATAAATGTCAATGTATAACATTGATGTAGAAGCCATCACAAAATAATAATGTTACCAGACTAAATATTTCAAACACCTGGATGATGGATTCTGTGACACAAGTACAAATGCATCAACAGCAACTAGGTACTTAAAGTAGTCAAGATTTTTTTGTTAAATCTTACCAATTATCATCATTAAACTACTGGGATTGTTGTAAAACATGCTCTGCAAGAAAACAATGTGTGTACCTGTTTAATTCCTGTGCTTCTGGAGCCACAGCTTGGTTTTTAATTTGTGCCTGCCATCTTAAAAGCCATTTAGTATTTCTGAACACTATTACAAACAAAAAAATAAGAATACTAAACCAGAGGGAGCTAGGTAGTCCCTTCACAGCCAATTCTCAGGCAAAAACAGGGTCAGATGTCAAGAATCGTCATTGTGCATTGGTTACAGCAAACGCTGTAGGAACAACAACATCCCAGCTACATTGATCAATGGTCATTAACCAGAAATGTTAGCTCTAAATGTTTCTCCACAGATGTCTGGCCTGTTGAGTAATTCCACTACTTGTTTTATTTGCCTTCTCAATCATGTTGTTGGAGAGTTGTACAACAGTTATATGAGAAATTGACCCAAGTTTGTTCGGATCTCAGTAGGAAAGCTAATCCTACCTACCCTGTCACTGCTTCCATGGCTTATTTTCAATCATCGTCCAGATTAATGCAGAAATCTTCAACAGTGCTATCAAGCATCACCGACACATCAGTTACCTGCTTCAAAATTCTGATTAGGCTTCACCAAGATATTTTGAATACCCAACAAGGCAGAATTAAATGCTCCAAAAGGTTTCAGATGCAAGGTGAAAGTGTCCTTAAAATCAAGCTATCATTCTACCTAATATGCATCAACAAACACTAGTAAATTAAAGTCAAGATGGGGGGGGGGGGGGGGGGGGGGTTTCATTGACTAGAGTCATACCTTCCTTTCTCTCCAGGGAAGTTGCCTGATCTGCTGAATTACTCCAACGCTTGCATTTTATTCAAGTTTTGACATTTGCAGTTCCTTTTATCCCCTCCTTACACTAAGGAACATGGTTATGTCATTAGATCTGTATCAAGTCAGCCTTAGAAGGGCCTCGATTCCAGAGTTGCTGACTGCCCCGCTGAGCTCCTCCAGCATTTTGTGTCCATCTTCTGCCTTAGGAAATCATTGCAGGTGATCCTCTGCGATCTTCTTTAATTATTCTAACAATATTAATTTTGGGAGATTACTATTATCCATTTCTCAGCAACATCACAAGCAACATCCTAAATCTTTGCTTTTTTTCCTCTCTCAATCAATTTGGCTAATGTTTAAAGTACAACAGAAGTTAACCAAAAAGACAATAGGGGAAAAAAAGATGAGGTACGAAGGTACTAATGTTTAAAGAACAACAGAAGGTAACCAAAAAGACAATACGGGAAGAAAAGAAGGTAAGCTAGCCAAGAATATAAAGCAGGATAGTGAAAGCTTCTTTAGGTATGTGAAGAGGAAAAAATTAGTTCAGACCAAACTTGGACCCTTGAAGACCGAAAAAGGTGAATTTATTATGGGGAACAAGGAAACGGCAGATGAGTTGAACAGGTACTTTGGATCTGCTTTCACTAAGGGGGACGCAAACAATCTTCCTGATATAGTAGTGGCCAGAGGATTTGGGGTGACGAAAGAACTGAAGGAAATCACCATTAGGCAGGAAATGGTGTTGGATAGACTGATGGGACTGAAGGCTGATAAATCCCCAGGGCCTGATGGTCTGCATCCCAGGGTACTTAAGGAAGTGGCTCTAGAAATTGTGGATGCATTGGTGATAATTTTCCAATGTTCTATGGACTCAGGATCGGTTCCTGTGGATTGGAGGGTAGCTAATGTTATCCCACTTTTTAAGAAAGGCGGGAGAGAGAAAACAGGTTATTATAGACCAGTTAGCGTGACATCAGTGGTGGGGAAGATGCTGGAGTCAATTATAAAAGATGAGATAGCCGAACAGTTGGATAGCAGTAACAGGATCGGTCCGAGTCAGCATGGATTTACGAAGGGGAAATCATGTTTGACTAATCTTCTGGAATTTTTTGAAGATGTAAATAGGAAAATGGACAAGGGAGAGCCAGTGGATGTAGTGTACCTGGACTTTCAGAAAGCATTTGATAAGGTCCCACATAGGAGATTAGTGGTCAAAGTTAGTATTGGTAACATGGTATTGGGGGTAGAGTGCTGACATGAATAGAGAAGGGGTTGGCAGACAGGAAACAAAGAGTAGGGATTAACGGGTCCCTTTCAGAATGGCAGGCAGTGACTAGTAGGGTACCTCAAGGCTCAGTGCTGGGACCGCAGCTATTTACAATATACATCAATGATTTGGATGAAGGGATTCAAAGTAACATTAGCAAATTTGCAGATGACACAAAGCTGGGTGGCAGTGTGAACTGTGAGGCGGATGCTATGAGAATGCAGGGTGACTTGGACAGGTTGGGAGAGTGGGCAGATGCACGGCAGATTAAGTTTAATGCGGATAAATGTGAGATTATCCACTTGGGTAGCAAAAACAGGAAGGCAGATTACTATCTAAATGGCATCAAGTTGGGAAAAGGGGAAGTACAATGGGATATGGGGGTCCTTGTACATCAGTCTATGAAAGTAAGCATGCAGGTACAGCAGGCAGTGAAGAAAATGAATGGCATGTTGGCCTTTATAACTAGAGGAATCAAATATAGAAACATAGAAACATAGAAACATAGAAACATAGAAATTAGGTGCAGGAGTAGGCCATTCGGCCCTTCGAGCCTGCACCGCCATTCAATATGATCATGGCTGATCATCCAACTCAGTATCCCGTACCTGCCTTCTCTCCATACCCTCTGATCCCCTTAGCCACAAGGGCCACATCTAACTCCCTCTTAAATATAGCCAATGAACTGGCCCCGACTACCCTCTGTGGCAGGGAGTTCCAGAGATTCACCACTCTCTGTGTGAAAAATGTTCTTCTCATCTCGGTTTTAAAGGATTTCCCCCTTATCCTTAAGCTGTGACCCCTTGTCCTGGACTTCCCCAACATCGGGAGCAATCTTCCTGCATCTAGCCTGTCCAACCCCTTAAGAATTTTGTAAGTTTCTATAAGATCCCCTCTCAATCTCCTAAATTCTAGAGAGTATAAACCAAGTCTATCCAGTCTTTCTTCATAAGACAGTCCTGACATCCCAGGAATCAGTCTGGTGAACCTCTGCACTCCCTCTATGGCAATAATGTCCTTCCTCAGATTTGGAGACCAAAACTGTACGCAATACTCCAGGTGTGGTCTCACCAAGACCCTGTACAACTGCAGTAGAACCTCCCTGCTCCTATACTCAAATCCTTTTGAGTATAGGAGCAAATCCTATAGGAGCAAAGAGGTCCTTCTGCAGTTGTACAGAGCCATAATGAGACTACACCTGGAGTATTGTGTGCAGTTTTGGTCCCCTAATTTGAGGAAGGACATTCTTGCTATTGAGGCAGTGCAGCGTAGGTTTACAAAGTTAATGACCGGGATGGCGGGACTGTCATATGCTGAGAGAATGGAGCAGCTGGGCTTGTACACTCTGGAGTTTAGAAGGATGAGAGGATATCTCATTGAAACATAAGATTGTTAAGGGTTTGGATACGCTAGAGACAGGAAACATGTTCCCAATGTTGGGAGAGTCCAGAACCAGGGACCACAGTTTAAGAATAAGGAGGAAGCCATTTATAACGGAGACGAGGAAACACTTTTTCTCACAGAGAGTGGTGAGTGTGTAATTCTCTGCCTCAAAGTGCGGTGGATGCAGGTTCTCTGGATGCTTTCAAGAGAGAGCTAGATAGGGCTCTTAAAAATAGCGGAGTCAGGGGATATGAGGGGAAGGCAGGAACGGGGTACTGATTGGGGATGATCAGCCATGATCACATTGAATGGCGGTGCTGCCTCAAAGGGCCGAATGACCTACTCCTGCAACTATTGTCTATTGTCTATTGTCTATTTCAGCCATGCCTTCCTTTTCAAAAAGTAACACACTATTTTGTATTTTAATATCCCTCCCCTTCTTTGACAATCCTTTGTGTATTAGATGTTTAACACAGAGTTTTTGCTCCTTCTCATATTACCTTTTAATTTATTCTCATTCTCCCTCGCTTACTTTCTTTATCAGTTATTTTGATAGCCATCTTCACCTTGTTTCTCTGCATAACCGTGAGCTTGATATTTATTAAAGCCTCATCCTCCTGTCTTATTTCAACTCATTTTTTGCCCTTGCCACCAGTGATCCCCACACTAACACTATCCTACACACACTAGGAACAATTTACATTTATACCAAGCCAGTAAACCTACAAACGTGTACCTTTGAGTGTGGAAAGAAACCGAAGATCTTGGAGAAAACCCACGTGGTCACGGGGAGAACGCACAAACTCCGCCACCTCTTTAAAGGACTGCCACAGGTTATCTAGTGTCTTACTTCCAAACATATCGATGAATGAAAACTTTTCAGCTCCTCTCTGCCTGACTATATCCATATATTGATTTTTTTCTAATTGAAATTGGAAGTTAATAACTTTAATGTAGGTTTAAAAATAGAAGAGAATAAAAAGCTACCACATTTATGGACTGAATAACCTGGAAATCACTGAACAGAAGTTGATGATCTGAGGAATCATCCTTGTCACATAATTCAATGGCACCAAAAGAATGGAGAAATAGCTGCAATAGCATGACGGTACAGGTGAAGTCTGAAATAACAACAGAACATGCTGGAAACACTCGCTGGGTCAGACACATTTGTGGGAGCTATAGTTAACTCTGTTCTTTTTTCCACTGGTTCTGCCTGACTGTGAGTTTCAGGCATTTTCTGACGTTATTTTCATGCATCATTGTTGCGTATCTCTTCTGATAACTACTCTAGTTACATTAATCATGGACGAGCATCTGCCAGGAAATTTTCACCAGGACATATTCACCTTGGACGTCAAGGAAGAGAGACTGAGCAAACAAAGTTGCAAATTGCTTAAAATTACTGTCTACTTTGATGAAGATTTTCATCATAATGTGGGGAATTGAAAAGATGGGTAGAGAATATTGATTTTCACTGAATGGCAGTGATATGTACTTTGGCAATGCATCTGCAGAAATGTGCACAAGCTCTTCAGCATCCATTCTGCACCAATTCTGTGGCAACTCATAGTTCTGAGTGAATGATTGCAGACAGTAGAGTCAAGAACGCCGTGTCCTTGAGAGAGGCACTGATCCAAGTACCACAGCAATAACAATTTGCCTCCATTCGTGCCTTTAATGGATGACGAGCAACAGCAAGATTGAGACATATTTGTTCGGAGATATAGGATGCAAGGTTGGAAAAGAAAATGAAGGGAAATCTGGAATGTTGGATTTGGGGGGCTGAACGGAGGGAAAAGGGAGAAAAGGGAATATTCTTGCACAAGAATTTAGTGTCAGAAGAACAGAGAAATCGAAAGATTTGTGCAGCTGAAACAAATAACATGAGGAGAAACTTAAATTGATTTAAATATGAGGATGCACAATGAGAATAGTTTTGTAGATTTGAATCAATAATTATGAACTAGTTAAAAGCACAACTATTTTAGTTGTAATGAAAATAGAAAATGGAGGAAATACTCAGCAAGTCAGGCAGTGTCTCTGCATAGAGAAAC
Source organism: Amblyraja radiata (assembly GCF_010909765.2). Lineage (NCBI taxonomy): Eukaryota > Metazoa > Chordata > Chondrichthyes > Rajiformes > Rajidae > Amblyraja > Amblyraja radiata. Next base: position 70,933,524 of record NC_045960.1, read on the forward strand.
AAGGCCAATTCATCAGCTCAGCTGTATTATTTGCAATGGACTTGTGTTTTCCCTGCTGTCAAAGCACTGGTGCGATGGGGCCATGTGTACCAAAACACGATAACAAATACACAAAAAACACACAAAAAAAAAACCACACGCACACACACACACACATCTTCTTCCTCAGCTCCCCTACCTCATCCCAAATCAATCTATTCCCCTTCATCAGACCGCACATATCCAATCACCTCTCAGGCACCTTCAGATCTTTCCACTTCACTCATCCCTTTCCTCATAATGTCCGTTGAACTTCCCTTTACCTTTACTTCTCTGTCTCTTTCCCACACCCCACCAGACTCCTGTACCCCCCCTCCACACCCCACCTTTTCCTGTATCCCTGCTGGCCGGCAGCTTGGTCTTCCCTAGTGCGAGACAGGCTTTCCCCCTGCCACCACTCCTCCTCCTCCTCCTCCTCCTATGCAGAGTCACTCCAAGAGAGACTGACTACCCACCGTAACCATGCTACTTAGAGATTATTCCAGATTAACCATTCCCACTAGCGACCCCCAATTCTCTTCTCACAGGAAAGCATGTGAGAAACTGTAGCCACCCACTTAATGTGTAGGAAGGAACTGCAGATGCTGGTTTATACCGAAGACAGACACACAACGGTGTAGTAACTCAGCAGGACAGGAAGCATCTCTGGAGAGAAGGAATGGGTTAGGTTTCGGGTCGACGGGTCTCGACCTGAAATGTCACCCATTCCTTCTATCCAGAGATGCTGCCTGTCCCGATGAGTTACTCCAGCATTGTGGTCATAATGCTGCAAAAAGACAACCAGTTGTACCAGCCAGAATTTGGTTGGACCAGATGCACAATTCTCTAGCTGACAGAGACAGATTTGTCCCATGGCCACCATGGAAATGTTGCTGATTTCTAGCTTAACCTGCTTGGTTAACAATGGAAAGATTACCTTTTGTAGAATGAGTTTATTTCTTGATAGAAATCTCATTCATGCAGAATTCTGATATATTTCTTCAAATATTTGTCATAGTTCATCCACTAATTAACCTTTTTAATCTTGTAGCATACTTTATTCAATTAACCTCTCAAATCTACTGGGTTTATTTAAATACTAGACTCTAGATTGGGTTGAAAATCACTCTCAAAATGAATACAAAAGTCTACAATGTTTTCATCACTTATTTTCTAGCATCCTTTATTATGAGATTACTAATTAACACGATATGCATGATAAGGTCTCAGTTAACCTTTTTTTCCAGATGACATCTTTCTGGAAAACGGTCTTCCTTCTTAATCCAACATGCCCAGTAGCAGTGATGACTGAAGTTCGCCCTGACTGTTATATCAGTTGATGAATTGTTTCTCTTACAATGAGCCTGTTGTTAGGTGGCCAACAGACCCATCTCAGCTGTGTTTTTTTTTCGTTTCTTGTTATCTCTTATCTCCACCATTACCGATTCTACTTCTTGTGCTAATAAGCAAAGATGATTCTTCTGTTCATTTGTCAGTCGTTAGTATCAACGCTCCCTGTTGATTTACCCTCCAACACCCTTCTCCAAATTTGACCTTGTTAATCAAGTACCCTGAAAGCATTAATTCTCCACTTTGGCTACCATGCAGCTGAGTCTTTATGATGGCTGTCAGGTTAAACACATTTATTTTCCATTGTGCCATTACTTTTAGTTTGTTGCAGTTGCTTCATGTGTTTGGATATAACAACATTGTTTTTTTTTACCATTTTAGAATGTTTTTTACTTTGTTCAGTGATGCATTACTAGAATTAATCTCATCATCCTCTCCTGTCACATTCAGTTTATTATTCCTCATATTGCAACATTGCTTTTTTGTACTTGATCTCTCCCTTTAAATCTGTAACCATATATCCTGTCCAGTACCCCGTCGTCTCTTTCTGAAGCCTTTTTTCCCCCCATTTGAGAGCACAATAAAGTGATCTTTGAAAATGATGAACAAACACTGATTACAGACAGCCTATGATCAAACTATCCATGTTACCTTTGCTCAACCTGATGTGCCATGGGTTTTGTTTTGTAAGATACATTTCTAGGTTTATCCATTTAAAAAATGTTCCCTCTCTGTTCAGAAACTTAATCTGTGATTCATTTATACCAGAAGCACCGTGAAAGGGTTCTTTTCGTTTGGTTCATGCTTACTCTCCTGAGTAACAGTAATTATGCAGTAGATTACATTTGGACTCGAGTCAATGCACAACACAAAGTGAATGAAATTGAATTAAATTTCCCTGAAAACTGGATTATCTATTGTTGTATACCAACAGCTTGTCCTCATTGCAGATAGAATGGTTCAGATGAAATCCCCTGTGCACAGCCTCTATTTGTTAATACTTTCTAGCCTCATCAATCAATGGATTCAAACACAGCCAGTGTCAGTGCTGCATTATTGATCGTTTTGTCTTTTAAGTCTTTGCTGGAAGCATATTTCTCTCCTTGCACTCAATACACTACAAACATGATGCTATTCTAGCCCGCTAACCTCAGACAATTGAAACCAGTGTTTCAAAGGCCCAATTGCATGCAAACTCAATTAGTTGCCTGGTTGGACAACAGCACTCTGCAGCTTCATTGCTTGCCCCACATAGAGCTCATGCTTCATATTCAGTTGTCTTTGCAAGTTCAGCATTATTTTTGCACTCATTTCTGTAGCCCATATATTTTACTGTTTTATTTAAGCTTGGAAGTCTTATAATTTGACAAGAAATTATGCAGATGCTGCTGGAGGTACTAGTTTCTTGCTGCTGGATCCATCCCCTTCCACTCCACCAGCCCTGCCCCAAGGCTGCATTCTCAATGCGTTCAGAATCTGGACTCTTGCTCCCCACCAAACAAATGAAATAGACAATAGGTGCAGGAGTAGGCCATTCGGCCCTTTGAGCCAGTACCACCATTCAATGTGATCATGGCTGATCATCCGCCATCAGTACCCCGTTCCTGCCTTCTCCCCATATCCCCTGACTCCACTATCTTTAAGAGCCATATCAAGCTCTCTCTTGAAAGTATCCAGAGAACCGGCCTCCACCAGTCTCTGAGGCAGATAATTCCACAGACTCACAATTCTCTGGGTGAAAAAGTGTTTCCTCATCTCCGTTATAAATACCTTACCCCTTATTCTTAAACTGTGGCCCCTGGTTCTGACTCCTCCAACATCGGGAACATGTTTCCTGCCTCTAGCATGCCCAAACCCTTAATAATCTTATATGTTTCAATAAGATCACCTCTCATCCTTCTAAATTCCAGAGTATACAAGCCCAGCCGCTCCATTCTCTCAGCATATGACAGTCCCGCCATCCCGGTAATTAACCTACGCTGCACTCCCTCAATTGCAAGAATGTTCTTCCTCAAATTTGGAGACCAAAACTGCACACAATACTCCAGGTGTGGTCTCACTAGGGCCCTGTGCAGTGCAGAAGGACCTCTTTGCTCCTATACTCAACTCCTCTCGTTATGAAGGCCAACATGCCATTCGCTCTCTTCACTGCCTCCTGTACCTGTATGCTTGCTTTCATTGACTGATGAACAAGGACCCCCGATCCCGTTGTACTTCCCCTTTTCCCCAACTTGAAAATCTGTGCATCAAGATGCAAGAATGAAGATAGATGTATTGATAGATATAACAAAGGCTCAGCCAATTCTGGGTATGCAATTCAGAATCATTTCAGATCCTTTCAAATTCTTTGACTGAAAGCTGGAGTTGAATTTGCTTAAATGAAGTTTAACTTGAGTTAATTAACTATCTACCGACCACTCTCTTTACCCCCAGAAGCTGTTCATCAGCGAGACAGGACTCGCTGTGATTAGTGACCTGTTTTGACAGCACTCACAGGGCCAGACTGCTGTCTCAGTCACTGTCATGGCTCAGTCTGAAGAAGGGTTCTGACCCAAAATGTCACCTTCCCTTTCTCCAGGGATGATTTCTGACCTGCTGAGTTACTCCAGCACTTTGTGTCTTTGTTTTACTGTCCAGGTCACCATCAGTATTCCTGGCCTTGTGATCATTCCAGACATCTGCTACAACCCTATGTCATATCTACACACCTCACAGCTTGCTGCTCACTGGGGAGCTCATTATGACCTACATTCCAAGAGATAACTCCATCTATTTTTCCTGCCGCCCAGAAGTGAGACAAACTGGGCACAAAGTTTGGAGAGACAGGATATTTAGGATGCTGAAATTTTGAGCAAAAAAACAAAGTGCTGGAGAAACACAGAGGGTCAGGCAGCATCTGTGGAGAGAATTAATTGATGACAGAAGGCTTTTCATCTCTAGCCCTTGTCACTTACTCCACCAAAATGCCAATCTCTCTCCTCACCTATCACTATCCAGACTTTGCTGCACTCCTACCTCTCTCCCTACTTCAAAAGCCTTGTCCAAGTTGTTATCTGTCCATTCGCTCCACGGCCTGACTCATAGCTCCTCAAGCGCTTTGTTTTGGGCACAAAACTTGCTGGCAATGCAGATATTCTCATTGTTCAGACATTCATTCTTTATACAAAGATAAAAGTTTCCATAGCAGAGATGTTGTAAGGACATACTTGCTGAGAGAACCCAGCTGTGGCCCTAGACGGTATCTGTGGCCATCCCCCACACAATCCATCTCTCGTCCTGCTTATCTCCATTATCTGAGTGTTGTGAAATATGCTCCCTCCCTTCTTCTTGATCAGCTGCATTCATTTGTCACACAGCACCATTCAATACAACTAACAGAAGTGGTAGACACAAAAAGCTGGAGTAACTCACAGGTCACACAGCATTTCTGGAGACAAGGAATAGGTGACATTTCGGGTCAAGACCCTTCTTCAGACTGAGAGTCAGGGAAAAGGGAAACAAGAGATATAGACGGTGATACAGAGAGATATAGAACAAATGAATGAAAGATATGCAAAAAGTCAGGATGATAAAGGAAACAGATCATTGTTAGCTGCGGGCTAGGCACAAATGAATTACAGACAATGAGACTCAACAAGACAACTTTGAAGCTAGTACAATGACAGGTGCGGGAGCGATGGAGAGAGAGGGGATGCAAGGGTTACTTGAAGTTAAAGAAATCAATAGGCATATTGCTGGGTTGTAAGCTGCTCAAGCGAAATATGAGATGTTATTCCTCCAATTTGCATATGGCCTCACACTGACAGAAGTGGTGGCTCTTTAAGGACTGAATTCCAAGATTGCAGCTGTTTACATAAGTGCTGCCAATTGCACAACATTAATATGACATTTAAGTGTCCCAATGGAACAGGCCATCCCTTTGGTCTCGACCCTGAAATGTCACCTATCCCTTCTCTCCAGAGATGCTGCCTGTCCAGCTGACTTACTACAGCATTTTGTGTCTATCATCCCTTTAACCATCACTGACAATTAAAGAAAGGACAAGATTGGGTGCAGGAGCGAAGGTTAATTGTGATGAATCCACAACTGTATTAGGACATGGGGATTTATAACACATTACATTAGATGACCAGAAGTCAATGTTGATTAGACAGGTCAGGAGTGATGGATAGAAAGAGCGTGATTAATAGAAAGGCATTATTTACTAAAATTGCCATTTTGCAACAAATTTTCTCTCAACAACTTGTTTTTTTTTGGTATCATAATTAAAATGTGTGAAACTTGGATACATAGCATAATTTTAAAAGTGCTAACGTAGCAACTTCAGTCAACTCATTGATATTCCACTTCGATTAACATGCATTAAATTTTAGGATTAATCAATAATAATGCTTAAACATATTACAGATTCTTGAACGATCAGAACAATGCACCATTTTATGGTGATGGTGATTTCCATGGAATTTAGTTCCATTAATTCTCTAGACTTTCCAGCTACTGTTTCCTGTTTACCCCTCACTCCCTCCTTCACTAATCCACATTAGCAACTTGTCCTCCAGCACAGTGAATTACAAGGCACCATGTCCTTTTAATTGTGGCCTCATCCCAACTGACTGAACTATTTAATTGAATCTTGTCCCATTCTTCAAATGTCTCTGCTACTCTTTGTGAATCCCTTGTGATTGCATATTTGGAAACCTTGCGCTTCTTGGTTTCATGCTATATAATACTTAAATACTCATGAAATTATCATTCTCTGAACTGTATTACTCTGTCTGATCCAAGCGGCTTTCTTTATAAATGTTTTCTTTACAAATGTTTATAGTTTCCTGTAATAGCAATTCTGAATTCTTTTTACACCACATATTTCAGTGGGGCATTCCATATGCCAATACCGTATCTCTGTCTCTTGTCTTCTATTCACTTCTTTGTTGGTTTAATAATAAACATCTTCTAGCAGTCACATACCTAAAATCTCCCAAATTTGAGCAAGTCTCTTCTTGTGGTTTCTTAATGGCCAAACTTCATAAAAATACATAGTGGAATTTCCTTCCATTGGCTGTTATGCTGATAAATGCTCGATGGGAAATTCCAGGGACACAATCTGTGATCTTTATCCAAATGTTGCAGGTGCATCTGCAATTTTATGATCGTCCGTTGCAAGAGGCTCTGCCATCACACAATATCTCCATTATTTTTTCTGTAGTTTTCTATTATGTTCTTATGAACTATTTAAATAGATTTAACATTTACTCTATGTTTATTGTATTCTATAAATCTTATAATAAAATAAAAATCTTAAATATTTTCATTATCAATGTTCTCCTTCTTTGAAATATATTTTTGGAGATAGCACAGTAGTGCAGCTGGTAGATCCACTGCCTCACAGCGCAGGAGACTTGGTTTGATTCTGACTTTGGATGCTGTCCACGTGGAGTTTGCACGTCCTCCCTGTGACCACATGAATTTCCTCCGGGTGCTCATCCTAAAGACGTGTGAGTTTGTAGGTTAATTGGCCTCTGTAAAATTGCCCCTAGTGTGTAGGGAGTGGATGCGTAAGTGGGATAACATAGAACCAGTGTGAACGGGTGATCGATAGTCAACGTGGACTCGGTGGGCCAAAGGGCCTATTTCCATCCATTATCTTTCAATCAATTAATTTGAACTGCTCAATGTTGTTTTTGTTCCATTCCTTTTAATCTTTTGGCATTGGCGTGCTATTCTATATTTGATCACAGTTTGCATTTGTTATTTTCATTTCACGTTGAATGATCTCGTATCTAGATTCTCTGAAGTTAAATATTTGGATAATGCACGTGTTAATTTGTTCAAAAATAATAATTCACTGCCACACACATAGACCCATGAAGTCTGTGGGCCAGGCAAAAATCCTTATTGTGACAGAAAGATATTGTTGCAGCATTCATTCCGATGGAATAATTATTGTGATTTGAATGCTCAGACTTTAGAAATCTCCACGTTGTACCTGCTCGTTATACTACAGCATGTACCGATGCAACAATTCTCATTTCAGAGTTAAATGTTCTGCTCTTACTTTTGTGTAATACTTTGATTTTATGTTGCTAATTTATAATTAACCAACATAAAAACAAATATTTATTCATATGGCAGTAAAACATCCCCCCTGTTGCTTCACAGGCACAATTCCTGAAAATAAATGTCACACCAGATGATACTATATGGCCAAATAGTTAGTCAAGCAGATGGCCTTAATGAGTTCCTTAAAAGGAAAAAAAATAGATTTAGAATTGCAGGGGTTCTGGGAAGGAATCCAAAGCTTAAAGGCTTGGTAGCTGGTGGCATGGATAACACTGATGAAGTGATGAATGGAAGTAACAAAGGTAGGGAAGAGCAAGACAATGTGAAAACAAAGATCATTTCTAAAAGACAGAAATATTGCCCAGCTGTGGGTCAGCAAGCACATGGGCGTACAGGACTCCATATAAGCTAAGACAGGGGCAGCAACCTTTTGGATGGTTCCAAGCTTGCACAGTAAAATGCTAGGGACATTTAAGCGCTATTGGAATAACTAATGGGCCTGTCCCACCGTGCGAGTTCACCCAAGAGCTCTGCCAAGTTTAAAAAAAAATCAAACTCATGGAAGCACGTAGAATGTACGTAGCGGGTACATCGGAGCTCGGGACGTCTCTTAGCGGCTTGTAACGCTAATGACAGGTACTCGGGAAACGCAATAAGCTCGGGAAGACTCGTGAAGATTTTTCAACGTTGAAAAATGTCCACGAGAGCCCCGAGTACCTACGAGCGGCTATTACCGTAATTCTCCGAGTTCGAATCAGAGGAAACTCAGGAGAACTCTTGAACTAACTCGTACAGTGGGAATAAGTCTGGAGGTACCCTGCTCTGGGGAAGAGTGACCATAACGTGATAGAACTCTTCATTAAGAAAGAATGTGAAGTAGTTTAACGCAAACCAAGAGTCTGAAATTTAATCAAAGGAAGCTACAAAGGTTTGAGGATTGAGTTGGTTTTGATAGAAAAGGAAACTTCATTGAAAGGCACATTGTTAGATGGACAATGTTAACATTTAAGGATTAAACACAGGGGCTGTAACAGTAGATTTCCCTTTATGATGCAAAATACAAAAGGAATAGCAACACGGTCATGGATTCCAAAATATGTTAAGGATTCTGTAAACACAAGGAACTGCAGATGCTGGTTAACAGAAAAAGACACAGAATGCTGGAGTAATGGAATGGGTCAGGCTACATATCTGGAGAACATGAATAGGTGACATTTTAGATCAGGGCCCTTCTTCAGACACTGTTAGATACAAAGACACTGAGTATCCTTATTTATTTTACTATTTGATTCAAAGAGGAGTCATGTTATGCTACTCAGAAATGTATCTTGACTAACTGATTCATAGCCTGGTATGGCAATTCCAATGCACAGGAATATGAGAGGCTGCATACAGTGGTGGACTCAGCCTGGTTCATCACAGAAACAGCACTCCTTTCCACCAAAAGTATCTACACTGCCTCAAGAAGGTGGCATCTATCATCCAGGATCCTCACCATCTGGGCCATGCCCTCTTGGGCCTTTCAGAGGTGCCACGAGCAGCAGAAGCCTTCTAGAGGTGCCGCGGCTGCAGCTGAGAAGCCGAGGCCGGTGCCTCGCGCCGTGGTTCTCACGGGTCAGAGCTTCGCGGATCGGAGCCCGGGCCTCGTGGTGGGCCGGAGCCTGCGGCCATCGGTGCCTGGGTCGACGGAACCCACAGCTGAGGTCTGGGTTGGCACCATGGAGGCGTCTGGAGAGGACACGGCAGCATTAGTGGAGAGATTAGTGCGCGGCCGATAATGGCGCCGACCGACAAACAAGGATGGACACCCGGGAGTGAGGACATCACTGCCGAGGAAAGGAACAAAGGAGGACACAGCGTGGGGGGACCGCCATGAGGGGGAGGGGAAGAACAATGGACAATGGGGACCTGGGGTGGGGGGAACGCCGTGAAGGAGCGGGGTGGGGGTGAAGAACAAAGGGTGGGGGGGGGGCGGAGGAATCTGTAACTTTGTAAGCGCCCTTTATAGGCGACTATTTGCATACTTTGGCAAGATATGCATGCAAAGAGTTTCACTGTGACTTGTTACACGTGACAATAAAGTATTCTATTCGCGATGCTGCCTTGGGGCAGGAGGTACAGAAGCCAGGTTCAGGAACAGCTACTTTCTTGTAATCTGCACCCCCTAATCCTACCTCAGCAACTGAACACTACAGACCATCTTTTGCACTACCATTGACTTGGTTCAAATTGTGTATGGTCAGCCTTTTTCTATTCACTGTCTTGTATAATTTATGATCAGTGTGTTGTCTACATGCCTGTAATGCTACTGGAAGCAAACGTTCTATTGTACCTGTACCTCATCGCACTTTGGATAATTAACATGCCCTTCAATCTTTGAGAAGATGGACGATTTTCTCAAGACCGTCACTTTGTCCTTACAATAGCACCTAGCAATCAGTGCAATCAGTCTGCTCTCCACAGCACAGCTCTGGGCTCTGACCTATGTCGGCATGTAAACTCAACTTGACTTGGGAGAAAAAAAGACTAAGGACTGAGGGCAGAAATTTAAAGTCAATTCCAGCTGGTACCCTACAAAGCTACTTAATCGCTACTACAAAGCAAGAAACATCTATTCCAGGTCCGCTTTTCTTTCTCCTAACTTTTGTTGATAAACTCCTCACGATACCCCTGGGAATGTTCAGAGTTTCCATTCACCCTCCACCACTTATCAATTAATGCTGATATTCCAATTCTCTTCAGTAATTGATGGTACGCTTATTCCAAAATATCAGTGATTTCTGATACAAAAGCTAAATGATTGGAATGACAGAAATCTGAAATAAAATTAGAAAATGCAGAAAATATTCTGCAAACCATTCAGGCTCTTTTGCCTTTTTGTCCTTTCACATAATTTTGTGTTTTTTTCTCTATCCTTTTCCCACCTCCGAACTTGTTAAGAATTCTGCATCTATTTTTCCTGGCCATAGATTTGAAATATTAACCTGGATGCTACCCAACCTGTTGAACATTTATCAATATCAATTTTAGGCAATACTATCCCAACCTTTCTTCATCGCTACTCCAAATTGAACCTGTTTCTGTCTTTTGCCTTATCTTCTTCACAACATTCCTTGAAGTCTCATTTTCTGCTGCAATTATTATGGTTTAGTACTGCAACATCCTGACCCATAGCGGGAATCACTTCAGAAAGCAGGGAACATAGGTCAGAGCCCAGAGCTGTGCTGTGGAGAGCAGACTGATTGCGCTGATTGCTAGATGCCATTGTAAGGACAAAGTGACGGTCTTGAGAAAATCGTCCATCTTCTCAAAGATTGAAGCGCATGTTAATTATCCAAACATTAACTCATAACCAATATCTTTTTAGTATTTGGACTGTGTGCCGAGTTTAGACACTTCACTGCCGGGTAATGAGCAGTTCGTCTGAGCACGTGCACTTTGTACAAAAAAGAAAGATTATTCATGACAGCATGAAAACAAAACAGGAAGATATGTGACCAGATGAGATTTTTTTTCTACTAACCCACTCCTTTGAAGGAAATGATTCATATGTACATAGATGTTGACAACCAATATTATCTCATCTCTGTGGCTACTTTTCATCTGTACGTCTAGACAAAATAACAGAGAATTGTTCCACAGGGTTATCCCAAGACCAAGAATAAAAAGAGGGACCCTGCTGGTTTTCTTGGCTCAGTGCCTCGTTCTGCAGTAATCTTATTTACTACGTCACTATAGTGATTACTGGGCAACAAAGTGGTGCTGTTGGTAAAGCTGCCGCCTTCCTGTCCCAGTGGCCCCGGGTTCATTGTTGACATCTTCGAAGTGGTGTCTGCGACTGGGTGGGACATGTAGATAAACAGTTTATCTGGCCTTTAATCTCGGGGGAGTTGAGAATGGGTGGGAGGGGAAGATTAAAATGGGATCTGTGTTAGGATCAGTGTAAATGGATGCCATGATGGTCAGCACCACTCAATGGGCCGAAGGGACAGATACTGTGCTGTATGACTCTATGATATACTGCACCTCAGTAACAATCTGCACAAATTGCCTATCTGTCTCCATCTTCCATGAACGAAACAGGAAGGGAGCCCTACAATGGCGTCAATGAGATATGCTAAGAATGGAGATTTATCCACATTCGCTTCTGACAGGAGTCATGCTGCAGATAATGCAGCTGTTTCACATCTCCAGAGACCTGGGTTCTATTTTAGCCTTCACAGAACCTGGAGGAAATTCTCATGGTCACAAGAAGAACACATGTGGAGATTACATGTTCCTCCTGAAACCATGTGGGTTTCTTCTGGGTGTTCTGTTTTCCACATCCAAAGACATGCTGAATCTTAAGCTAATTAGCTATTGTGCACCACCTGAGGGTTTGAGGGATGGGTGAGTATTAAGAAGCATGTTTTAGAGAATAGGTAACAGGGAAATAGAGGAGTTTCACAATAGTAATTTCACAACTCCAATCTGGTGTTAAACTTTAGTTTAAAGTTTTTGTTCCAGAAAGCAAAAACAAATATTTTTTTTGTTGGTTAGGGGACTGTTTTCTTAAAAATTGCTTCTCAATTGACAGGGCTAGCCAGCCCTTCTGTGAGAGAAAGAAAGTGGAACATCCAACAGTTGCTGGCTTATCACCATATATGTAATCCATGTTTACTTCCGATGTCCCTGTCTCCAAAGCCTTCAGATCCTATCTCTCTTACGAACTTACTTGGGTCAACCATTCCTCATGGAGACAAGGAACAGCAGCTACTGGAACCTTGCGTAGAACACAATGTGTTGGAGTAACTCAGTAGGTCAGGCAGCATCTCCTGATGACATGGATAAATGACGTTTCATGTCCCCATGGAACTAAGCTTCACATTCTCACCAGTCTCCGAGTTGCCCTTGAGAAAAAAAACAAAAGCAGGCAGGCAAGTGAGAGTGTGCATTTATTCTATGTCACTGTGCACCACCAGAAATATGAAAAGATTGCAACTATGCCAAACTTTGGCTTGCTTTTCCCTTCCCTGAAAGAAACATGACTCATACTTTATTGTCCCCACTTTGATATATTTTTACAAAAACATATTCACTCTTACACTGTGTGCTTTACAAATCCAAGATTTATTTTTTTATGCATGTTTTCATTTCAATGCAGCTGATCCTATTTAACTTATTAACTGCAACAATGTTCTTTGGTACTAGATCCATACTATAAATATGCAATGTTTCATTGTTGGTTATATTTCAAAAATTCTTTACTGGAAGTAAAGTACTTTAGAACAATCCAGAAGGGATGTGGAACCTTGTACGGTGACAAGTTTTCTTTGCTTTTTATCAATAAGTTTTAATAAGAATGATGCTACAACAGTGATGATGCACATGGGTGTCTGAACATACATCTACAAAATAAATGATATCATACTCAGCAACATTATTTGCAAGCCATCTGATGGAATCCTGTGTTACCCAGATTAAATATTGTCAGATTGTACTGGGATTTTCACTAGTTCAATGATTAATTTGTCGAAAGCTAAAATGAAATGTTGTGACACTGGAAAATTGGGTTTATCCAAAACTACATTTTTCATGTTACAACTGTCCATTTTTCTCATTTATTGCTTTTTGGAGCATCACAGATTAGATTTGGAAACAAACAACAGCAACACTGACCAACCAGCAGTGGCTTATGCAGCATTTATGAAACCCAAGTGCAATTCTTAAAAGTAATAGATTATCAATCAGTTTGTATCTCTCCCAAATTAATTATTTGGTCATTTATGCTCCTTTCACATGCCCTTGCAATATAAAATCTTTGTATTTGAAGATAGCTAGATATTGTGAATAATAGGCATCCAGTCTGAAGAAGGGTCTCGACCCGAAACATATCACCTATTCCTTTTCTCCAGAGATGCTGTCTGACACGTTGAGTAACTCCAGCTTTTTGTGTCTATCTTTAATACGGCAGTTTGCTAGAATCATTCAACTAAATAATTCTCAAGAGTTTAAATACTATGATCTTCCTCAAATAATTGTGCTCAATTCAAATTTGTTTAAATTATAATTCTTAAGGCAGTTGGGGTGCAGCCTGCTGTGTGTTAACCCAATGGCATAAATCTTCGCTGCTAACGGAATTACTCAGCAAAAGGCAAAGTAGCTTCCCATCATCTGACAGTATTATATCCGGGGAGAGAGCAACATTTCTATTTGACCTGGATTGTTGTTCTTGCTTAAGATCACAAAAACATTGAATTAAAGGGACAATTGCACAGCATTAGTAAGTGGGGCCACATTATGCCAAGGTTACATGTTTATGAATTGGCAGGATGCACAGCTCAAATTGTAATGAAAATACATGCAATTTATTTAATGGAAGGGATGAAGCAAGTGGAAGGAAAGGGTAAGCGAGACATTGCATAGGCAGTTCTGATATTAATGGTGCTGAGAGCTGGCATTCTTCCCGCTGCAAAGCACAGTATGAACACAACAATCAGCATTTTTTTATTTCAAAAACTCCTGCAATGTTGCCAACAATTTACTTAATTTTAGAAGTAATTGATTGGAAAAACAGGAATCGTCAGATATAATGTAAAATGGGTATGTTTCCTTGAGTATACTTCCTGAGTCCACTATTGACAAATATGTTTCCTGGCAGGGTATTGTCATAGCCACAACAATTTCACAAATGTCTGGAATTCCAGGCTATGTTAAATAAAGCCAAATGGTTCAGATTTTGTATAGCAAACCTTTAACCTCTTTCTCCTGCTGGGTATTTTGGGCATACGTCTTTCAACAGCAGAAGAATTCCTACAGATAATTGCACCTTGAAAGAATGTGCGTGCCATAGTCTCACAGAAATTATATTGATGGAGAAGCAAAATATTTTGAACGCTCGACATCAGAAATAAATTCAGAAAATACGGGAATTTCTCAGCAGACTGGGCAATATCAGAGAGGGAGACAAATTTATTGTTCAAGACCAAAAGCCTTTCATGAAGGCTACATAAAATTTGACATGGAACAAGATTTCAGCAATGCATAGGTTGCACACGGAAAAAGGGAATGAAAGAATAAATGTCAAGGTCTGTGATAAGGTAGAAGACAAGAGAGAGGTTAATGAGTTGATGGCACAGAGCAAAATAGGACATAAAAGTACCATTGCACTCACCTTTCTTGATGTGTCACCCAAACAATGGATGGGTTTGTAGGTTGGCCTCTGTAAATTGTCCCTGATTGTGAAAGAGAGGTACCATATAATAGTAAGATTAAACAAGAACTTACCAGTTTGAAGTTTGATCTGTATTTTATGAGCAGTTACAATGAGGGATTACGTGAAGAACCCGCTCAGTGCGCAGGTGCGGCATACTTCCAAGCAGCGGTGTGGAATCACAGATAGACACAGTTATTTGAAGTAAACATAGTAAAGATAAGGAGACATCAATTTATTAGTTTGATCCATATAATGAGGGTGGGAGCGGAGGGCACGTAATCCCTCATCGTAACTCCTCATAAAATACAGATCAAACTTCAAACTGGTAAGTTCTCGTTTAATCTTACTATTTTACTTTGGAGTCACGTGAGTGACTACGTGAAGACTTCAAAGCTCTGTGATTTCAAACCGTGTAACAGTTTCATTTCACTCACTGCCGAAGTTCTTGAGGGAGGAAGTGTTATCGTAATCAACCAATGAGTCTATTTGTAGAAAAACACAATGGTATTTTTTAAACAATAACAACAAAGAATTAAATTGCTCCCCTGGGCTTAAATTAAATATTTGCAGTTCGTAAATCTTTACTACAAATAAACCAGGTTTTGCCAACGGCTTATTATAAAATTTCTGAACGGTCTTTTCCCCCCCACCATCCTGCTGTAGCCAGGATGTGGTCTATAGGCATGTCCATTCTTTAGCCGTCGACATGGATGCTGCCCTGGTGCAATAAAATTTGTACATGTTAGTGTTTATCCCAGCAGTTTCTAGCACCTGCTTGAGCCATCTCGCAATGGTTTGGCTCGTCACCCGACCATAAGGTTTTTATGACTGACCCACAAGGCTTTTCATCTCCCTCGAATATTTTAGTTGTGTCTATGTAGGATAGTAGGTGGGTCATGGCACATAACCGTGGTTCTGGTGGGTAAGCCCGGAATTCCACAACTGGATTAGGTGTTCCTGGTCTGCTATGTTTGATCAGTCGCTGGATAACGACAGATCTGGTCTGGAGCTGTGATCATGTTGTCCAGTCGCAATAGGTGTAGTGACTGGACCCTCTGAGCGGATACAAGTGCCATCAACATGAGCGTCTTTAGTGTAGCTTGCTCGAGGCCGAGGGATCTGGCTGGTGGCCATTCCCTGAGAGATGTCAGGACCACACTGATATCCCAAATATGGGTATACCTGGGCTTAGGGCTTAATATTGTAAATGCCCTTCATCAGTTTTACCACCAGTGGATGGGATCCCATCGCCTGTTGTCCTGGCGCTGGTTTGAGATAAGCAGAAAGAGCACTCCGCGCTGTGTTGATGGCACTGTAGCTGATCCCTACATCGTGGTGTAGATAGGCCAGGAACTCCAGTATGTTGGTGGCTGTGGCTGTTGCGTATGTTGTCCCTGTTTCCTGGCAGTACTTCTCCCTTTTTTGATGCTGGTTAAGTACTGCCTCTTGGTGGATGTTCGAAGGGATGCCGACATGGTGGTGATGGTTTGTTTGGACAATCCCATTTCCAGGTAAGGTCTGTTCAAACTTGCAACCCAGGCGTTTAATTTTCTCATGGCATGGGTGTTTAGCTTACCTGGTAGGTAAGTAGCTGATAGCCAAATATGTCTTTCGACACACCATTGCCAAATCATGTTGACCAATTTGTCGCATGATAATGATTTTATGCCACCCATATGGTTAATATAAGCCATCACCGTAGTATTTATCAATTTGTAACCGAACATGCAAGTGCTGCATATTAGATACATATGCTTTTAAACCATAAAAGGCGCCCAACATCTCTAGATAGTTAATGCCCAGTGTAAGTAGTAATGATGACTCTAGGTTAGTCCATCTACCACCTGTGCTGGATATGGAGTTAGTCGCTCCCCAGCCTTGAGCACTGGCATCTGTTTGAATAACTAAAGTAGGGTTAGTGATGAAGATAGGGCTGAAACTATGCCAAATGTTTTCTGCCCACCACTGTAGCTCTGATATTGCTTCAGTGGGTAATTTCATGACACGATCATAGTGACCTGTATGTCGTTTTATTGCCTGTACCTTTGCTCTCTGTAAATCTTTGATAGTGCAAAGGTCCGAATTGTGTAGCCGGAAATGCTGCTACCATTTTACCAATCACTGTTGCTACTTGTCGAATAGTTGGTCTTTTGTTGACCATTAAATTATTGCATGATTGTGCTAATCCAATCATTTTCTCCCTTGGCAGGGTAACAGTCATATGGACTGAGTTAATTGTGAAACCCAGGTAGTCCATGATAGTGGATGGATTTAACTTAGATTTGTCTGGATGTAGGACGAACCCCAGAGTTTCAAAGAGCTGTTTTGTAGCTGAGACTGCTGCCACAGCCAGTTCCATTGTTTTCCCCACTATGAGGATATCATCCAAATATGCCATGACAATATGTTTTTGTTTCCTTAGTATTGCCATGGCTGGCTTCAATATTTTTGTGAATAATCTTGGGGCTGAAGTGAGATCATTAGGCAATGCTTTGTACTGCCACAGCTGCCCCATCCAGATAAATTTTACGTATCTGCTATGATCCTTGTGTATGGGTATTAGATAGTAAGCATCTTTGAGATCAATGCTTGCCATGTAGTATCCTTTGGAAATCAGTTGTCTAGCAGTAACAAATGTTTCCATTTTGAAATGTATATACTTAACAAACTTGTTTTAGTGATGTTAAGTCAATGATGATGCGACATCCACCATCTTTTTTGGTTTTGGTGAATATATTGGATACAAATTCCAAGGGTTCATGTTTGGTCTTTTCTATGACCCCCTTTGTGATAAGTCTCACCAGTTCAGCTTGTCCCTCCCGTTGCTCTTTGACGGAGGGAGAAAATACCCTTTGGGGCCAATGTTGAACTGGCGGCGTTTTTTCTGATATAAACTGAATTTTATATCCCCTAATGCTGTTGAGTATATACTAATCACTCGTGACCATACCCCATGATTCTTTAAACAAGTGTAATCTCCCCCCTGTTAGTAAAGCACCCTTATTCTCTATATGCTGGTAGGAACCAGACCCACCTACCTCCATGGTTATTGGCGATTCTGTTTCTTCATTTTCCTGAAGGTTCTGTTCTGACGTGCTGGCGATGTTGGGGGGAGGCGCATTTTCCAGGGGGCCCGCTGCGGGCCCTGATCTAAAAAAGATCTTTGGGGATAATGTGCGGACCCCAAGCGTTCACCAGTCCCATATTGCGGACGTCGACTGGTGGATGCCGTGGGGTGCTGCCGCTTGGGTATCGGAGGTCTTGGTTTGCTCGTCCCGGGACCTGCCCTCATTAGGCCGAAGGTTTTTGATGCTTGCTCCATCTCCTTCAGTTTTTAATTGAGATCTTTCCCAAATAGCAGCGCGTCCGTCTCCGCAGCTGGGGCTTTACACAAGCCAGCAAATTTGGGATTGAGGACAGGTCTTATGTTTTCCCTCCGGAGATTGTTGATCTCAAATTGTGTGGTACACATTAATGCCAGCACATCCTGCTGGCAGGTATCCATCTCCGTGGTCTCCACGGAACGAGCAAAGGCTGTGATGGCCGACGTCAGGAGCCTTAGGATCCGCTGTAGCTTGAGTTCTTGGGTCCGGATGTGTGACCCCACATGCCCCCAGATTTTTGACACTTTTTACTTTTTATTTGTTTTACTGAGGGCCTCACAATTTTCTGGTGCTGTGTGTTGTTCCAGCACCTCAGCGAGCACCTTTTCCAGTAATGGTTTATTGGATAGATGGTTGATGCTGGCCGCCATTCTTGGTTCCAGCGGTGCTCCAGCCCATGGGGTTGCTACAAAGCGGTCCACCACACCCAACAGCTCTTCCTGTTCCTGCACCCCTGGCATACTCCCGAATTCGTCCGCCTGCCCCGTTCCAGACCAGCCCAGCCCTGGTCACCAATGCTAGCCTCCAGTAATGAGGGAGCAGAGGGCTGTGTACAGAACACTGTGGAGGGGGTGCCTGACCTCCCTCCGCGAGAGCGCTCTTTCTGCGCATCTCGCTGGAGCTGCTCCAATAGCTGTTGGATGCAGCTCAGGCGGCTGTCTCTCCTCCATTTAGGTGGAGACATGTCCCCGTCCGACCAATCGGATGCCACCGGCCGGATGCCTGTTCGGATGGCTAGACATCCAGCCCGCAGTTCAGGCACTAGCGGGACTGGGCTCGGCGCGGTGATGGGGATAGCGGTGCACCCGGTAATTGTTCCTACCGCCTTCTTCTAGAGCTTTTGTGCCTTGTAGAAGCGAGAGCGCCCCTCAAGCAGCGCGTCTCACAGGCACCTGCTCCGAGAGCCGCTCCAGCGGCTCAGGCGGCTCTCTCTCCCCCCGTGCGGGTGGAGAGACGTCCCGTCCGAAATCGGGAACACCTGCCGGATGCCTCTTCGGGTGGCTATGCATCCAGCCCGCTGCTCAGGTACTAGCGGGCTGGGCTCGGCACGGTGTCGGGGAATTGCGGAACACCGGGTAAACGCTCCTACCTGTTGCTGCCCCCCTCCCCGACGGAAAACGTTCCTCCTTGAACGGGTGGCAGTTTTGTTCCAGAGCCTTTTTCTCTGCCTGTAAAACACAAGCAGAAAAAGGCTCCCCTGTAATAGAAACCCGACCTCAGGGTACTCACCTGATGGTCCGTTTCATTCTGTAGCGGGAGCGCCTAACTCCCGCTGCTGCCGCTGTTGCACTGCTGGCGTAATTCCGCGCCTGCGCACTGAGCGGGTTCTTCACGTAGTCACTCACGTGACTCCGAAGTAAAATTAGTGTAAATAGATGATCTTTGGTTGGCGTGTATACGGTGTTCTGAAAGACCTGCTTCTATGCTGTATCTTTCAATCAATTTCAGGTGCATATTTCAAATGCTGTCTCCAGCCGTGATATTTCACCATCTCACCGTCAGGTTGTTGTCGGAACTCAGCAGGAGAAGCAGCAACTGTGAAGGGAAATGTTGCTTGTCCATTTTCCTCCACTGAGTTCCCCCAGCAGTTTGATTTTGCTCCAGGTTCTAGCATCTGCAGTCTTTAGTGTCTCCAAGACTACCACCAGCATAATTTCAGATGAAGCATCGCTCAAGTGAGAGTTGCCTTGACATGCTTAGATACATCTCCTGGGCCTGATCAGATAGATCTAGTAGAGAGGAAACTGCAGGGGTCCTGATTGAAATACATAAATCATTATTAGCCATGGGTGAGGTGTCAGAAAGCTGGAGGGTGACTAACGTTGTGCCTCTATTTAAGAATATAAAGCAAGTATGTAATGTGAGGCTTTATAGGGCGCTGGCCAGAACACTTTTGTAATATTTCTGGATGTTTTGGGCCCCATTTTTGAGGAAAGATGTGCTGGCATTGGAGAGGGTCATGATCATGATCATAAGATCATTAGCCATAGGAGCAGAATTAGGCCATTCAACCCATTGTGTCTGCTTCGCCATGGCTGATCTATTTTTTCCTCTCAACCCCATTCTCCTGCCTTCACTCCGTAATCTTTGATACCTTTACTAACTAAGAACCTATCAATCCCTGCTTTAAAAAGATCCAGTGACATGGCATCCACCGCCGTCTGTGGCAATGAATTCCACAGATTTGCTACCCTCTGGCTACAGAAATTCATCCTCATCCCCATTCTAAAGGTAGTCCTTTCATTCTGAGGCTGTGTCCTCTGATCCTCGACTCTTCCAATACTGGAAACATAATTTCCATATCCATTCTATCTATGCCTGAGGAGGTTTTATGAGAAAGATCCCAGGGATGATTGGATTAACGCATGAGAGGAGCGTGACGGCTTTGGGCTTGTACTCACTGGAGTTTAGAAGGATGATATAAGATACAAGATAGATTTATTCATCACATGTGCCAGATGGCACAGTGAAATGAAATTCCCATACAGCCATACAATAAAAAAAGGGACACAACACACTATAGGGTTTGACATAAAACATCCCCACACAGCAGAATCAAAGTTTCCCACTGTGTGGGAAGGCACCAAAGTCAGTCTCTTCCTCCATTGTTCCTCGTGGTCAGGGCCTCCCCGTGCCCTCTGCAGTTGCTGCTACGGGTGGCCCGATGTTCAGGACCGCTCGCCGGGGTGTTGTAAGTCCGACGTCGAGGCTGCGGGACGTCCTCAGCGACGTGGACACCAGAGTCGGCCCCCTCCTACCGGAGTCGGCGGCTTCCAAAGTCCGCAGGCCGCGCCGGGTGGAGACTTTGAGGGGGGATCATATTGAAACCTACCAAATAATGATAGGCCTAGATAGAATGGGTGTGGAGAGGATGTTTCCACATGTGGGAGAGTATTTTGTAAACACATTTCATACTGAAACTGATCATTGGGGCTGGTTCCCGTCCTGCAGCTGTTTGAATACTTTGCAATTCGCCACTTCTCATCTTGAATTAAATTGCTGCTTTGACTGTCTTGTTGTTTTTGGTTTAGTGGGAATGTTCCCGTTCAAAGAAAAATGATGCACCAAGTGAAATCATCAGCAATGTTTAAATTGTGAAAAGATAGCACTAGTCCGCCAGCACATTTATAAATATTTATTTTCCAAGACATTTGTACTTCTGAATGACTAATTGCAGGGAATACGCTCTAACTATATGGATAAAGCCAAACAAATAGGGAGCAGTATGATACAATATCCAGCAAGTTAAGATACACAGGACAATCCAGGACAGCCCTAGCTTACTTTAATTCCTAAAATGCAACACAAGATTAGTCAGCATGGCTTTGTGCATGGGAGGTCATGTCTCACAAATTTGATTGAGTTATTTTGAAGAGGTAGCCAAGAAATAAAACAAGGACAGGGCAGTAGACATTGTCA
This sequence comes from Amblyraja radiata, assembly GCF_010909765.2. Taxonomy (NCBI): domain Eukaryota; kingdom Metazoa; phylum Chordata; class Chondrichthyes; order Rajiformes; family Rajidae; genus Amblyraja; species Amblyraja radiata. The sequence goes on from NC_045960.1 coordinate 70,954,950, forward strand.
ATAATGATTTTAACATTCCCTTTCAGTAGATTTTGCATAGTAGACTGATCTGGAAGATTGGAATACACGGGTTCTGGTGTGAGTTGATAAATTTTATACTAAATTGACTTAGTGGGAGGAAGCAGAGAGTGATAATGTAGAGTTCTTTACCAGATTGGAGGCCTGCGAGGAGCAATGGTGACAGCGCCAAAATTGGTGGTAATGTAGACAGTGATAAAATTATCTAAAGTTGCAACAGGGTCAACTGGGAAAGTGGGCAGAGGAATGGCAAATAGAATTTTATGCAAAAGAATGAAGTGATACTGTTTCGGAAGTTAAACAAGGACAGGGCCCCAAGGGGCCTGCTGTAAAACAGAGAGACACTGGCGTATAAGTACATAGTTCCCTGAAGGTAAACAGAATGGTGAGGAATATATATGGCATGCAAAAAAGATTCACAAATATGTTATCTGGAACAGAGGACTTATGTTATCAGGAGAGATTGGATTGGCATACTGTTTTATAACCATATAACCATATAACAATTACAGCACGGAAACAGGCCATCTCGACCCCTCTAGTCCGTGCCGAACACATAGTCTCCCCTAGTCCCATATACCTGCGCTCAGACCATAACCCTCCATTCCTTTCCCATCCATATAACTATCCAATTTATTTTTAAATGATAAAAACGAACCTGCCTCCACCACCTTCACTGGAAGCTCATTCCACACAGCTACCACTCTCTGAGTAAAGAAGTTCCCCCTCATGTTACCCCTAAACTTCAGTCCCTTAATTCTCAAGTCATGTCCCCTTGTTTGAATCTTCCCTACTCTCAGTGGGAAAAGCTTTTCCACGTCAACTCTGTCTATCCCTCTCATCATTTTAAAAACCTCTATCAAGTCCCCCCTTAACCTTCTGCGCTCCAAAGAATAAAGCCCTAACTTGTTCAACCTTTCTCTGTAACTTAGTTGCTGAAACCCAGGCAACATTCTAGTAAATCTCCTCTGCACTCTCTCTATTTTGTTGACATCCTTCCTATAATTAGGCGACCAAAATTGTACACCATACTCCAGAATTGGCCTCACCAATGCCTTGTACAATTTTAACATTACATCCCAACTTCTATACTCAATGCTCTGATTTATAAAGGCCAGCACACCAAAAGCTTTCTTTACCACCCTATCTACATGAGATTCCACTTTCATGGAACTGTGCACAGTTATTCCCAGATCCCTCTGTTCACCTACATTCTTCAATTCCCTACCATTTACCATGTACGTCCTATTTTGATTTGTCCTGCCAAGATGTAGCACCTCACACTTATCAGCATTAAACTCCATCTGCCATCTTTCAGCCCACTCTTCCAACTGGCATAAATCTCTCTGTAGACTTTGAAACTCTTCTTCATTACCCGCAACCCCACCTATCTTAGTATCATCTGCATACTTACTAATCCAATTTACCACACCATCGTCCAGATCATTGATGTACATGACAAACAACAGTGGACCCAACACAGATCCCTGTGGCACCCCACTCGTCACTGGCCTCCAACCTGACAAACAACCATCCACCATTACTCTCTGGCATCTCCCATTCAGCCACTGTTGAATCCATCTTGCTACTCCACCATTAATACCCAACCATTGAACCTTCTTAACCAACCTTCCATGAGGAACCTTGTCAAAGGCCTTACTGAAGTCCATATACACAACATCCACTGCTTTACCCTCATCAATTTCCCGAGTAACATCTTCAAAAAATTCAAGAAGATTAGTTAAACATGACCTTCCAGGCACAAATCCATGTTGACTGTTCCTAATCAGACCCTGTTTATCCAGATGCTTATATATATTATCTTCAGTTTTCACTGGAGCAAAGGAGGCTGAGAGGTGACGTGAAGTACATAATATTGTGAGAGGTGAAGATAGGACATGTCCATTTCCTAGTGTAAGGCTGTCTGAAACAAGATGACATATTTGAGATGAGAGGGAGGTGATTTAAAGGGGATCTAAGGGGTAAGTTTTTCACAGACACAATAGGTGGTATCTGGAATGAACTGCAAGCGGAGGTGGTGGAGGCATGAACAGTAACAACATTTAAGAGGCATCTGGTACAGATACTTAAATGAGCAAGACATAGAAGCAGATAGAATTAATGCTGGCAAGTGGGATGAGTATAGAAGGGAACAATGGTTGGCATTGATACAGTGGGTGTTAGCGTCTGTTTCTATACTGTCCAACACTTTGACCATGGCTACTGTGCCAAATGTGGCAATGTAGTAGTTAGGGTATTGAGTCATTCATGTTGTGATTTCCAATTTCTTTATGGGAATTAATTCAGCACGTGGTTATCAACTGTCCATTTTCTGCCATTTGCTTGTATAAAAAATTCAATTTCTGTTGATTTGATACAAAGTGCACCTAATGGTACGCAAGACAATTTGCAAGAAAGTCACATGAGAACAAGAAGTTTGTCTACGTTCCAAAGAAAGTGCATAAATGTTTCTGCCAATAGGTTTACAGTGAGTAATTTCCATAACCAAACTAAAGAAAGTAATGAGTCCTATCCTAAGCATATTTAACTAAACCAGATGGTTTATCCAACACACTTTGTAGGTTCGCAGCAAATAGAACAGAAAAGGAAATTGTTTAGTTACTTTTTTGATGATCTACATCTGCATTTGTAACAGGCTACCCAATAGGATATCTTACCAGACATCCTTTATGATGTAAAATTTGTGACAAACAATTGAACTTTGCAAAAGTGACATTCTTTCTTTCTTAAAGCTGAAGAACACATGGGTTGTTTTTAACCTAAGTCAAGGTTGGGTGAATAAGAGACCAATGGTGGAGTCATGCAGATGTCTGGTCCATTCTTATGGCCACACTTCATCTGCAAAAGCTGCCAAATTTAATTTAGTTTAGAGATACAGCACGCAAATAATCTCATTGGTCCACCGAGTCCACGCCGACCATCAATCACCCACTCACTGGTTCTATATTCTCCCACTTTCTCGTCCATTCCCTACACATTAGAGGATTTTTAAAAAAATTTTTACAGAGACCAATTAACCTACAAACCTGCACATCTTTGGGATGTGGGAGGAAACCGGAGTATTTGGAAGAAACCCACGTGGTCACGGGGATAACATACAAACTCCACACAGACGAGGTCAAGAGTGAAACTGTGCCTCTGGCGCCGTGAGACAGCAGCTCTACCATCTGCACCATTGTGTCACCATTAGTTCTGGAGACTAAATCAACAGTCAAAGACACATCATTGATCAGGGGAGCAGGGTATATAATTTTTGATGTCACTTACATATCAAAGATTAGGGGTGGACAGGGGATGTGGATGAGCCATTAAGGGCCTGTCCCACGAGCATGCGACTGCATGCGGCAAGCGCGACCAAACCGGAAGCGGGGGCCACGTGAAGGTCGAGTGATCCCGTACGAGTTGACAAGTTCGAGCAAAGTCCGCGGGAAGTTCGCGCTAGGCGTACGCCATCAAGACGCTGCGTACGGCGTTGAGACGGTGCGTACGCCCGTCAAGGCGGTGCGTACGGCCTCAATGCGGCTGCAGGCCAGCAGGCCGCTGCCGCGCGGAATCTTTGAACAGTGTCAGTTTTTCGGAGCCCCGTGCGATGTCGGGACCGGCTCCGCACAACTCCATACGGCTCCGGCGATCGAAGTGGGACCGGCCCCGCGAGGCCGTACGGCTCAAGCGACCACGTTAGGTCGCGCTTGCCGCATGCAGTTGCATGCTCGTGGGACAGGCCCTTAACTTTCACACTCTGTCAACATCAACAGCGCTGCAGAAGAAGACATTTCAAGGCTGATCTACTGAGATACTCCGGCACACTGGGTTTTCTTTTGTAAACCAGTAGCTGCAGTTCCTTGTCTCCACTCAAAGATGCTGCACTTGTTTTTTTGAGCAGCCACCTCTGATCCTTCAAGAATGATGATCAGTGGAATAGAGGGCGAATATATAAAATTATTTGTCAGACCTATAACACCAAAATGATGGATGCCCAAGTTCAATCACACAAAAACAAACCCCTGGATATTAGTGACTATATTTGCCGGGCAAAGAACAAAGCTCTCCAATTGAAAGCCCCTTCCTGCTCTCCTTATTTGGTAACATATCCTTAGTTCTCATCAGTTGGATGTGGACTAGAGCCAATACAAACAGTTTGTCCAGCCTCAGCATTCTGTTAATGACTGTATAATATACAGTCGGCACAAAATGGGCCCATAGTTCCTGTGGATTTTAGGCTCTGTCTTAGCTGAAAGTACCTCAGTTGTGTTAATGGGTAAAATGTAAAGAGCCACAGGAAAACACAGGTAATATTCTATAAAATTACTTAATTAAGCTGAGCAGTTTCACCAACAAATCTCTCTGATATTATGAGAAATATTTTCCAAGGCTGATAACGAAGCAGAGCAAATCAGGTTTTTCCAAACAAAATCACAACTTTTGCAGTCATAATGTGTAGGAAGGAACAGGAGATACTGGTTTACACTGAAGATAGACACAAAAATTCTGGAGTAACTCAGCAGGTCAGGCAGCATCTCTAGAGAAAAGGAATAGGTGACATTTCGGGTCTGAAGAAGGGTCTCAACCCAAAACACCACCTATTCCTTTTCTTCAGAGATGCTGCTTGACCTACTGAGTTACTCAATCATTTTGTGTCTATGCAGTAATATGTTTTCCAGATGCAAGCCAACAAATTGAATTCAATTACTCAATTTACCACAGCAGGATTTAAGAATTGACAATCCTGGGATTACAAATCCAGAACATTTTCGATCCTGTCCACTTCCACTTAAAGGGTGTGATGTCTACAGTAAAAGGGGTGAGAGTGGGACAATGCTGGAAATCACTGCCAGCCTCTAGCAGAGAGATATTAAACTCAGGCCTCAACTTGCAAAAATACAAGCTGCAAAATACTAATCATGCTGGAATTTTCACCTTTTAGTTACCCTGCTCTTACATTCCAGCTATTGGAAACAAATACAAACTGCTGATGGAATTCAGTGGGTTGAGCAGCATCTGTGGAGTGGGGGTGTGGGTGAGCGTGAAGGAAATATTGTCATTTTGTGCTGTTGTTATATTCATATCACCGGACAACTGTTAAAACTGAGCACAGGGCTTGGGCACCCTTGTTCGGATGCAAAAAGAGGCCATTCAGCCCGTCGATTCTAAACCAGCTCCCAGCAGAGCAAGTCCAGTAGTTCAATTTTGCTCTCTTCTTATTCTCCTGCAGGTCCTTCTCTCACTTGCCTACCAACTTCCCTTTTTTTGAGTCATTTGTCTCTTGTGTACATTCAAAGGAATTATAAAATAGCCAATTAATCTTCCATTATGCCTTTGTCAGGAGTCAAGAGATTATTTACGTCATATGTCTGGACAAAAAAAGCAATAAAATTCCTACTTGCTGCAGCAAGTGGAAATGCAATAACACACATATAATATAATAAAATAATAAAATAATAAATAACATAATTTAAAAAACCCAATTGCTTTATGTACCATAATTCTAGGCAACATGGGATGTGGGAAGAAACTAAACTTTAGGGGCAGCACAGTGGCACAGCTTGTAGAGCTGTTGCCTCACTGTGCCAGAGGCCTGGATTCAATCCTGACCTTGGGTGCATCTGAGATGTTCTCATTCTTTCGGGAACGGGGCTTCCCCTCTTCCATCACATGGGTCTCCTCAGTATCCCGCAGCTCCCCTTTTGCTCCCCCTTCCCCCCAATTTGGCAGCGTCCCACTACTTCTCACCTTTCACCCCAGCGGCCCTCACATGCAGCACATAATCTTCCAACATTTTTGCCACCTATTACTATTGTGAAGTAAGATAAAATATGGGTTCAGTACATAATATAAAATCTACCACAGGAAGTTAGATAACTGACTTCAAGGAGTTGAGTTATTATTTAATTAGCTTTATCTTTTAAAGACTGCACTTTAAAAAAAATGACAAATCAGGCTCGATGAGATCACTGCACGTTGACAATTTATTATTCTAGATCATTTAGTCCTGTGCGGGAATGCTGTACTGTAAATCTATTGATGAATAAGGACATCACTTCCCATATTTGGACACGTTGCCAGGAGTATAATGTTATCATCTGCAAATACTGCAGAAGTTTAGAGTTAATGTTCAATTAAATGACTCAGACCCAAAGATCAGTTCACTTATACTCAGGAAACTAACCAATATGAACTGAGTCATTTACAGAGTAGGGCTAGATTTAACCGAAGGTTAAAATAACAATGACGAAAAGTAGCTGGGCGTGAAACTGTTTATTTGCAGTAAATGAATCGATCGCCTCATGGCAACTTTGCTTAACCAATTGGATTTTGATGAAAGAATGACTTAAATTCCATATTCATTCAATTTTTATCTTGGAATCTGTGACACACTGCATTCTACAATTCAGAATATTTTTCTGGGTTTTTATTTCCTGTAATACAATAAGGGATTACTTAAAGATCTATTTAAAAAAAGCACTATATTAGATCTGCAAGATTAAGGGGAGAAATTACACAAAAATTATGTATTTGATCTTATTGATTTTCTTCCTTCCTCTAGGATTAACCTTGATTGGGTTTGGATTTAGCTCAGCCATGTCCTAAAGGTGAAGACTGTTGTCCGTCAATCGTAAGATGCCGTGGAGAACCGAATTCAAATGGAAACTTTGATTCATATATTAGTCTCCCCTACTTCCTTTAATTATTCTTCTTCTTCCTAAGCTAAAACCATTTTACCTCATTTTGTATCATTTTATTTTATTTTGTTGATCCTTGATATTGTCCCGGTAAGAGCCCATTTAACCATGATGCATAATATTCCATCTATCAAATGCAGAGATCCATTTTAATTAAGTTAGTTAGTTAACCTCCATGATGACATGCCTTTTTCTCTATGAAGGATGAAGAAGAGAATATTTAATGTAAAATAAATTCAATGTCTGTCTTTGAAGCTGTAGCTAATTTACAAAGCAATTGATAGATATTGTTGAACTGACAGGAGTCATATCGCACACACAGACAGATGATTGTAGCTGATGGAAGCCAATCAACCTAACTTCAGTTTTTTTTCTGGTCTGAAGACAGGTCTGAAGAAGGGTCTCAACCCAAAACTTCACCTATTCTTTTTCTCCAGAGATGCTGCCTGACCTGCTGAATTACTCCAGCATTTTCTGTCTATCTTAAGGATTTCAGAGCATGAGTTCATTGGGGCGCTGTCCCAGTTCAAATCAGCTGCTTCATGAATGAGCTTCCTTCCATCAGAAGGTCCATGTAAGAAGGAACTGCAGATGCTGGTTTAAACTGAAGATAGACACAAAAGACTGGAGTAACTCAGCGGGACAGGCAGCATCTCCGGAGAGAAGGAATGGGTGACAATTCGGGTTGAGACCGTTCTTCAGACTGAAGGGAAGGAATGGGTGACGTTTCTGGTAGAGACTCTTTTTCAGTCTGAAGAAGGGTCTCAACCCAAAACGTCACCCATTCCTTCTCTACAGAGATGCTGCCTGTCCTGCTGAGTTACTCCAGCTTTTTGTGTCTATCTTCGATCATTAAGCATTGTTCAATTTCATTTGCAACTCTTCAAAAAATGAAGCAGTCTGCACTCGCATGCAGAGAAATCTCAACAGCGTTCAGGCACAGGCAGATGGACGTTCCTGTGTGTCAAACAATGGCCATCAAGAGTTCAATTAACAATAGAACTTCAATTGAGTATATATTACAACAGAAGATGAAGATTAAATCTAGGTGCTTCATTGTCTGTGTGGTTTTACTAGATAAAGCTGCTGAACCATCGGGACAGCTCTGCTAATTCAATGGCTGACAACAAAGAGAAAACATTTTGCTTGTATGGGTGAAGGTAACAGGTCTCCACAGAATATATCCCAGCTTTGCTTAATATTGAATTTGAACTACACCTCAGGATATACACAATCAAAATAGTTAGCGTCTCAAAGCATTCTCGACCATCTGTTAAGATAAAACCATGTCAATGGGAAATTAGGGTATCAGTCATGGAGATAACCCCTTAACTGCTTTGAAAGCTTCTAACATGCTCACTCTGAACTGTTTCATTCCCATTGTCAAGCTGAAGTAGCACAAAGCTACATCACTAATTCCGATAACAGGTTGCAACCTGAGGATGTACTTGCGTGTGTTTAGGCCAAATTATTGAATGCGGCAGCACACAACTCTGTTATTATTGCAGTTCAGCTTCTGTTTCAGTGAATCACCTCTCACCGAGGGCTGTGACTTAAACTATTCTGTTTTGGCAACTTACTCTTCATTGTTACTTTTTTTCAATAAAGGGTAGTTTTTATAAAGATCTCCCAGTGTGACAAAGACAAGTGAATTTGGTTGTTGTAATTTTTTAGATGGACTTTCATCACCTCTGTGGCTACACTATATAATGTAACACTAAGTCACATAGAATGAGATGCTCCATGAATGGATGCTATTCAAGCTCCACTCTCTGTTGCAAATCCTATCTTAAGAGTTGGGAAATTACAATTGGATTCAGTGCCAATGTCTTTGGTGTGTGATTAGAATCAGGCTCAGCAATAATACCCTTCATGGTTGACCAGTCTGGTGATATTCACAGCTCAGGCTGAAATATAGATTTACTGCAAATTGATGGGTGGCTGGTTGAAATTTTCTCCATGTGGAGATTTTCTCGATAAACAGCTGACAAAATATCTAAAAGCCAGAAATATCACAAATAGAGTTTTAGCCAGGGTTTATTTTTTGGATGAACACCTGAAAGGTCATTTAATCTAACCTAACACTTTAAAAATATTTAAACTTAATGTTTGGTCAATGTTATTATTAATAATATATCCTTTCATTTATTTTCTCTTATTCTTCCATAGGTCTCACCTTAATTACTGTCTCGGTCCATACACTCTTCTTATTCAGTTCAATCATCTCTTTTTGGTTACCTGATCTAAAGTCTGTTTCACAAATTGGGCGATTCAGCTCAAGAACTTCAAACCATTTGGTTTCAATTTTCCACATGTGGAAGTATTTGAGAGAGCAGCAGATGGTCTGATACAATCTGAAGTTAGCCAGTTGACACTCTCAAAAATAATTGACCTAATTTGTGCACTTTTGATGGTACAGACAGATTTCTCCAACACATGGGATGAATGGTACATGTTGGTACAAAAAACCCAAACCCAGAATCTGTTCAAAATTCAGGTCTACACCTTGTCAAAGCTAGTTAGACAACTATGGTGATTATGTCCAAAATATTTCCAGTAACCTCTGCAGGTAACTATATTACTGAAAAGTAACTTGGTTAGAGAAATGCTTTAAAAAATGTAATGCTGTATGTATGAATTCCTAGATTTTGTTACATCACTTTAATATAATGGCAAATTAAAAGAACAAATCTATAAATACAGATTGTGATCAAAAGAATTAAAAGAATGGCTGTACTGATTAATATCCCCCACTTATCAGCAACAAATTTATCTTTTAGGAGTGTAAAAAAAGTCAAAAAATTCCAGGCTAGACAGGGAAGAAAGGATTCCCTGGAATTTCTTTCTGTTTCTTGTAGGCGATCGGAAAATAATTTCAGAAGCTGACAAGGATTACAAAATAATGTTTTTTTTCCTCTCTCTCTCTCTCTCTCCTAATCATTGCATCATCTGTGAAAATTCAAACTTTACCTCAAATGACATTAGCTGAGCCACTGGTGTAAACTGTGAAAAGTAGGTCTGTCTAGTTGTCTGGTATTCAAGATTATCTGAATTCCTCAGGGTCTTTTGCAGAGGAATTTCAGCACGTCATTATTCCTGTGTTCAAGGTATTGGATATTCAGGGCTGCTGATTTTATCAGTAATTATGGTCAGCATTTCCCATCCCTCCATACATAATGATTTACCAGGCAGTGATATGCAATGCAGTAGAATTTTCTCAATTTTCTGAAAACACAATAAATATTATAATGCGTTAAATAGCAAAGTAATTCATCTGTTGTAGGTTTATGATCTTTAGTTTTAGTTGCAAATGTTATGAAAGGAAAAATAAATTGGTTTGAAAGTTTTAAAAGGCAAATACCTTTTGCATCTAAAAGTGTTCAGTGATGGGCTGAAAATTTTGCAAATCAATGGATTTGGCAGGTGTTCCCTTGTGACGAGTTATTCCCCTCTGTTAACTAATTTTCGTACCGAGATCTTCCTCAGCTTAGGACATTGATGGAGTTGGGGGAAACACGTTGAGCTATCGTAAATTGATTTTAATATATCACAGCCACACCAAGATAGATTATCCTTTTTTTTTTAAAGTAGTCAAATCTTAATGCTAACCTGAGATTCTTTAGTAGGCATTAAAAAATAAAAAAAGCATTACAAAATTAATTTTTTGCTCTCTCTGTCTGAAAAAATGCACTCATCTTTCCTTAGTGTCGTCCCAGCGAACCAGTGAGAAATAGAAACAAAATAGAGTTTGCATGTATCGGTAATTGGGATGTTATCTTTGCTTTGTTATTACCTTCTCCCAGCTAACAATGATCTATTCTACATTTTCCTTGACCTCCATCCCCTTTTCATTTTCTCATTGTTCACAAGGTCTCATTTTCACACCTTACACTTCCTTATCTCTGTATTTCCCTCACCCCTGACTCAGTCTGAAGAAGGGTCACGACTCGAAACGTCACCCATTCCATCTCTTCAGAGATGCTGCCTGTCCCGCTGAGTTACTCCAGCATTTTGTGTCTATCTTCGGAAATTGGCACATGTCAGGTGCTGAGGTGCTGCAGTCAGTCAAGACAGGACATCAACCAACGCTCATGGCATCTCTTCAAGTTTTGCCTTCATCATCCCCAGACAACGACACAGGATCTGGACACAAGTACAATCTTCATATCTAGAAATGATTTACGTATGTTTTTTGTATTATGATTCCCCTGCCAGAGCAACTAAGATATTATTGGCCAAGGCTGGGGTTGGAAATACTGATGCCTTGAAAAATGTTAAGCCGCTTTTATTTTTATAATATTTTTCTGGCAATTATGTTAATTCTCTTCCCTGAATAGTTTCTGAAAATAACATTCTGAACTCATTTTACAGAGACCAATGAACTCTGAGTGAGGGAATTTTGCTTAAATGGTTTTCACAGATATTGTATAGGAAACTGACATCAGGGTCAGTCTGGTCGAAGTCTGCTTTTCATTGGTTCAATTAATCTCTTGAAAATTGTGAATTCCATCTTTTAATGGATCTCACAGGGAGAAGCAAAGGCATTCTGAAGTAATGGAATGCATGTGCTCCTGTACTGTTTTGACTGTGAATACTTGTATTACAATGAAATGTACTTGTCAGGGATTAAACTTGACTACTTTATAAACGGGGAAAGGATTCAGAAATCAGAGATGCAAAGGGACCTGGGAGTGCTGGTGCAGAATTCCCTAAAAGTTAATTTGCAGTTTGAGTTGGAGGTAAGAAGGCAAATGTAATGCTAGTGTTCTTTGAGGGCATGGTGCTGTAGTAGTTGAGTTGCTGCCTCACAGCACCAGAGACCTGGGTTTGATCCTAACTATGGGTGCTGTCTGTATGGAGTTAGTACATTCTCCCCGTGACTTGCGTCGAATTTTCTCTGGGATCTCCAGTTTCCTCCCACACACCAAAGACATAGTGGTTTACAGGTTAATTGGCTTGCAATAAATGTAAATTGTCCCTAGTGTGTGTAAGACAGTGTTAGTGTGTGAGGATCACTGGTCGGTGTGGACTCGGTGGGCCAAAGGGCCTGTTTTCTTGCTATATCTCCAAACTAAACAAAGCTAAACCACGACTAGAGTATAAAAGCAAGGATGTAATGCTGAGGATTTGTCAGGCACTGGTGAGGCCACATTTGGAATATTGTGAGCAGTTTTGGGCCCAATACCTGAGGAAGGATGTGCTAGCTTTGGAGGGGTTCCAGAGGAGATTGCGAATGATCCTGGGAATTATTAGATTAACATATGAGGAGCGTTTGATGGCACTGGGCCTGTACTTGCTGGAGTTTAGATGGATGAAGGATTTCTTATTGAAACCTGTAGGAAAGAACTGCAGATGATGATTGGAGGAGGTGCAAGTGAACCTCTGCCTCACCTGGAAAGACTGTCGTGGTCCTTGGATGGAGTCGTGGGTGGAGAAACCCATTGGATAATGAAAGGCCTGGATAGAGTGGATGTGAAAAGGATGGTGCCAGTAATGGGTGTCCAAAAATGAAGGGCACAGCATCAGAATAAAAGGATGTACCTTTACAATGGAGAAGAGGAGGAATTTCTTTAGTCAGATGCCAGTGAACCTATGGAGTTCATTGCCACAGAATGCTGTGGTGGCCAAGTTAATGGATATTTTTAAGGTGGAGATTGATAGGTATTTGATAAGTATGGGTGTCAGAGGCTAAGGGGAGAAGCAGGAGATTGAGTGGGGGGGGGGGAAAAATCACCCACAATTGAATGGCGGAGTTGACTTGATGGGCTGAATGGCCTAATTCTGCTCCTATGTCTTATAATCTTGAATTGAGTGTTCTGAATAAGTTCCTTTCTTGTGATAATGACTTCGGATGTGTCTAAGGTGGACACGAAATTCTGGATAAGTGCAACTCAGCGGGACAGGCAGCATCTCCGGAGAGAAGAAATGGGTGACATTTCTGGTCGAGACCCTTCTTCAAACTTTGGACGTGTCTGGTGTCTTGTGCATTGGAGCATCCTGCTGAAAATTTAACTGTTTACATTTGGCTGTGTTCTCTGTGGAAACTTCTGCCTGCACCGTCCGGGGGAGACCCGAGTGCTAACTTTAAATATTGCAGACTTCCGTTGCAAGCCATGAAAGGTCTGTCCTTCTGTCATGGCTATTTTTACATTCTGCTGTAGGCGTGAGAAGGAAAATGAATTGAAATGAGAACCGAACTGGACCAATACTTAAAAAAATAAACATGGGTCACTTAGGACGATGTGCATCAATTTCAAATGCTGAATACTAGCAGTTAGAAAAACGAAGTATGTTGTTGCTGGGAAATCAAATTCAAAAGGAGGGAGATTATGCTTCCCATATACAGGACCTTAGTGAGATCATATCCTGAGTACTGCGTACAGCGTTATCTTATTTGAGAAAAGATATAAATGCTTTGGAAGCCATTCAGAGAAGATTTACCAGACATGCTGGGAACAGGAGGATTATTGAGGAAAAGTTGGACAGACTAGGTTATTTCTACTATAGCTTAAAAGAATGAAAGGAGATAGACACAAAAAGCTGGAGTAACTCAGCGGGCCAGACAGCATCTCTGAAGAAAAGTAATAGGTGATGTTTCAGGTCGAGACCCTTCTTCCGTCCGAAGAGGGGTGTCGACCAGAAACTTCACCTATTCCTTTTGTCCAGAGATGCTGCCTGTCCCACTGAGTTACTCCAGCTTTTTGTGTCTATCTTCAGTTCAAACCAGCATATGCAGTTCCTTCCTACAGAAGAATGAAAGGAGATTTGATTGAAACATGTAAGAATTAAGGGACTTGAAGAGGTTATTTTCTTTTGTAGAAGAATATAGAACAAGGTGTCGCTATTTAAAAATAAGGAAGATCACCAATTTAGGGCAGAGATGAGATGTGTTGTTCCTCTCAGAGGTTCGTCCGTCTTTGGAATTCTTTTTCCAGAAAGGATCGTGGAAAGAGTCCTTGAAAAGACCAAAAGAATGGTAAAATGGAACATACAACAGTACAGCACAGAAACAGACCCATCAGCCAACAAAGTCTATGCCAACAATAATGCCAAGACCAACTCTTATCTGCCTGCACATAATCTGTGTTCCTCCATTCCATACATATCTTTAGGCTTTAGAGACATACAGCAAAGAAACTGGTCCTTCAGCCCACTGAGTCAGCGCCGACCAGTGATTCCTGTACACTAACACGATCCTACACACTAGGGACAATCTACAATTTTACCGAAGTCAAATTAACCTACAATCCTGTACGTCTTTGGAGCATAGGAGGAAACCAGAGCACCCGGAGAAAACCCACATGGTCACAGGGAGAACATATACACTCCATACAGATAGCACCCGTAGTCAGAATGGAACCTGCACCACTGTGCCACTCATATCCTTCTGCCTATCTAAAAGTCCAATCATTCATTCATCATTCATTCTTAAATGACGCTATCGTATCTGCCTCCACCGCCACCCATGGCAGTGCATTGCAGGCATTCCATCTCTGCGTAAAAAACGTGCCCCGCACATCTCCTTTGAAATTTGCTCCTCTCACCTTAAAGCTTAAAGATGCAGTACAATGGTGCATGTTGGTTAATTGGCTTCTGTAAATTGTCCCTAGTGTGTAGGATAGAACTAGCGTACGGGTGATTGCTTCCACATCCTTCCTGTAATTGAGCAACCAGAACTGCATGTAATACTCCCAGTGTAGCCTAACCAAAGTCCTATAAAGCTGCATCATGTCTTCTTGACTTTGGCTCAATACCCCTTTTGCAAGCTTGCCGTATGCCTTCTTTACCATTCTATCTACTTGTGTTGCCAATTTTGTGGAGTTACGTACTTGGACCCCAAGATCCCTCTGTACATCAATGCTGTTAAGGGTATGCTATTAATTGTATGTTTATCTCTAACATTTGACCTCCCAAAGTACAACACCTCACACTTACTTGGATTAAACGTACTCAACTTATTGGACCTAACCTTTATCTTCTCATCACTCCTTCCAATTTCTGACATACAACTCTGGTTCTGGCCCCCTGCCTCTCTAGTTTAAACCCACCCAAGTTAATTAGGGAACATTCCTGCAAGGATTTTGTTCCCCCTCCAATAGCTTCGAAAGTAAGATGGTACAGATGAAGGCTGAAATAAAATAGGAGGTGCTGGATATATTTAGCAGATCAGGCAGCACCTGTGGTGAAACAGAATTTAACATTTTAGTTGGATGATATTTATTAATTGGTTGATTGATTGATAGATTCAGCATGGAAACAGGCCCTTGGACCCACAGAGTCCAAAACTAATCATCGATCACCCATTAACACTATTTTTTATGTTATCCTACTTTCTCATCCACTTCCTACACACAAGGGGTAATTTACTGAAGCCAATTCACTGACAAACTCACATATCTTTGGGATATGGGAGGAAATCAGAGGACACGGAGGAATTTCATAGTCATAGGAAGAACATGCAAACTCCACCCAGACAGCACCCCAGGTCAGGATCGAATCTAGGTCTCTGGTTCTGTGAGGCAGCATCTCTACCAACTGTGCCATTGTGCCCTTCTGTATCAGGAACATGCTGATGAAAGATCAAAGACCTGAATGTTAATGATATTATTCATTCTGCAGGTGCTACCTGACGTACTGAATATTTCCAGCATTATCCGACAAAAATAGCCGACCACGGAAAAATCCATGCAAGGAAAATGTAAAACCCTTCAGGCTTCTGATATAAATCCTTCATCAAGTTCTGGCAGAGGATGAAGGCAACATCTGTTTTTTTTTGTTTAGAAGTATAGGTTTACTTCATGCTTTTGGCATTGTCCTCATTGCGCTATACAGTATTTCTAGATGATTGCCAGAAACCTTCATAAGTTGAAGTTTCTGATGATTGTATGTCAGGTTGTGATCTTCTGACTGTGAGTTTCCATCAATGGTTTGAGGCCGTGGGAAGCCTTCAATTGTGTCTCAGTTTCAATGGTTCAATGGGTTCTTTATTGTCATGTGTACAGATATGGTGAAAAGCTTATTCTGCATCCTATCCAGTCAAATCATACCATACATAAGTGTAATAGATATTCATGAACATCACACCGAGAATCGCCATGTTCCACTGGGATCTTCCAATTTCCAAGTCGCTAAAAGTTCGATCTTGACCAAAGGAGATATGTAGTTTATATTATCTCTCCCTTTAATGGAGAAGGACCATGACAGAAATGGGGAAAAAGGTCAGTGTGGGAATGAGAAAGGGAGTTAAAATAGTTAGCAACTGAGAGAGTCAGCAGGCCTTGGTGGACCGAGCACCATTGTCTAGCAGATCTTGGCTGTCTGAGCATGTGTCCATTTGAACTCCCCTTCTCTTCCCCATACAGATCTTGTGTGCAGAAAGGAACTGCAGATCCTGGTTTAAACCAAAAATAGACACAAAAAAGTTGGTGTAACTCAGCGGGGCAGGCAGCATCTCTGGAGAGAAGGAATGGGTGACGTTTTGGATCTGAAGAAGGGACTCGACCCGAAATGTCACCCATTCCTTCTCTCCAGAGGTGCTGCTTGTCCCGCTGAGTTATTCCAGCCTTTTGTGTCTATCTCCCATGCAGACCATTCTGTCCTGGGCCTCTTCTATTGCCATTGTGTGCCCAAAGGCAAATTGGCTGAACAGCACTTCATATTCAACTTAGTTAGCTGACAACCTAACAGCATGAACATTAAATCATCCAATTTTAAATAACTACTTGCAAACAGCCCCCTCCCTTTTCCCACTCTCTTTACCTGGACGCACATCAATTTCTCTCTTTCCCTATCCCCCACCCCGCATCCCCTTCCACCTATATTCACAATTCATCTCTTATATCCTTATATCCCAAGAGCAGATTAAGTGAGCATCTAGAAAAGCCATCTTAGACCACGACGTTGGTGCATGGGAATAAGTAGCAGGATTGGCATCCGTGGCATAAGGTGTCTCTTGACTCTGGTTTTAGTTGGGGACCCCAAACCCAAGAATAATTCCCTCAACACAAAAGCAGCTGAGTTATAAAATCAATGATAGCCAAATATGATGTACCGGCATTTCATTTCTCCACCACTGCAGCCTTGTTTCTGAGCACAAGAAGTGTGATAATGAGATTCAATTAGTACACATTTAACACCAGTATTGCGCAAAGAACAGAAATTAAATGAATTAAAATAGAGGAATCTTATGACTGAATTTACGGTTTTTAAATTCCTTTTCCAGCTCATCCATCTGAAAATACACATGGAGAATTCCTAACCTATCCTTGATGGACTGATTCATTCTCTCCAGAGATGCTGCCTGGCCCGCTGAGTTACTCCAGCATTTTGTATCTACCTATCCTTCATGGATCTTTCTTATCCAAACCATCGGGAAGAAGTATTTTTTTTAATCAAAGGTGATTTACAATAAAATGTTGGTAATCCTACATTAACAGTTACCTTCACCATTGGAGCAGTTAGAAATTCCCAAGTGTTCCTTGTGTGACAATTGAAGATGCATTTTGATCGGATTGGAATGGAATGGAATGGAATACTTTATTGTCACATGTGTCTAGGCACAGTGAAATCCTTTGCTTGCCTACCCAATGTATACAAATTGAAATAGCTCTAATAAGTGCCTGGTGCAGCACATTTTCAAACCTCCTATCAAAGGAGCATCAGTTTAGGTAAGCTGCATTCTACATTAAGAAAAAAGAGGCCAGATAGTAACACAGGTGCAAAATACTGTGGATGCTGTAAATTGGAAATAAAAGCTGTGTGCTGGAATCGCAAAACATCAGGAGAAAGTAAACAAAACAGATTAATAGAAATACCCAGAAAAACAGTAAAACAGAGTATCAGCAGTTCTGATCGATTATTATTACTGAACCACTCACTTTGTTGCTCTTTCTCAACAGATATTAACAGCTTGGTGATTACTTCAATCATTTTCCATTCATTTTAGTTTAGTTTCGCGATACAGTGCGGAAACAGGCCCTTTGGCCCTCTGAGTCTGCACCGACCACCGATCCCCCTACATTATCAGTCTTAAGATGGGTTTCGGCCCGAAACGTTACCTATCTCCTTCGCTCCATAGATGCTGCCGCACCCGCTGGGTTTCTCCAGCAATTTTGTCTACCCCATACATTAACACTAACCCACAGACAATTTACATTTATACCAAGCCAATTAACCTACAAACCTGTACGTCTTTGTAGTGTGGGAGGAAACTGAAGATCCTAGAGAAAATCTATGCAGTCACGGTGGAAAACATACAAACTCCGTAAAGACAGTTGGATTCGATCCCGGGTTTCTGTAAGCTCTGTAAGGCAGCAACTACCGCTGCACCACCATGCCGTCCTGTGCAGAGCAGGGGAATAGTCTGTTAGGAGGAGGATGTGAAGACTTCAAGGGTCAGCACTTCAACTCCCCCTCCCATTCCCAATCCGACCTCTCTGTCCTGGGTCTCCTCCATTGCCAGAGTGAGCAACAGCGGAAATTGGAGGAACAGCACCTCATATTCCGTCTGGGGTCCTTGCGTCCTTATGGCATCAACATTGAATTCTCCCAATTTGGCTAGCCCGTGCTGTCTCCTCCCCTTCCTTCACCCTCTAGCTGTCTCCTCCCACCCTCCCATCCGCCCGCCCTCGGGCTCCTCCTCCTCCTCCTCCCTTTTTCCCTTCTTTCTTTCCCCACCCCCCATCAGTCTGAAGAAGGGTTTCGGCCCGAAACGTCGCCTATTTCCTTCGCTCCATAGATGCTGCTGCACCCGCTGAGTTTCCCCAGCAATTTTGTGTAACTTCAAGGGGATATGGACAGGTTAAGTGAATGAACAAGGATATGACAGATGGGATTTAATGTGGAACAATAAGACATTTGTTTTGGTAGATTAGGTTCTGTTTGTGATTAGGTGTCTTTGTGCCTGAATCACTGCAATTTAACATGCAGACTGAATGTGTTAAAAAAACAAATGGTATGTCGGCCATAATTACAAGAACATTTTAGTATAAGAGTTCAGAATTTTTCTGCAGTTATATAGGGCTCTGGTGAGATTGCCCCTGCAGTATTGCATATCGGTATGGTCTGCCTACTTATGGATGGGCATACTTCCAACATATGTTCACTGGATTGAATCCTGTGATGTTTTGTTTCCCCTTGAGAAGAGATTAAGCAGACTGCGCCCATATCCTGTGGAGTTTAGGAAAACAAGAGGGGATGTTAGTCATGGAGTCATGCAGTGTGGAAACAGGACCTTTGGCTCACACTGATGTCCCATCTACACTAGCCCCAACTTCCTAGGTTTGGCCCATACACCATCTAAACCTGACCTATCCATGTACCTGTCCACATTTTTCTTAAATTTGTGATACTACCTGCCTCAACTTCCTCCTCCGGCAGCTCATTCCAGGACCCACCACCCTCTGTGTTAAAAAGTTATCCCTCAGGTCTCTATTAAATCTTTCCCCCCTTACTTTAAACCTATGTCCTCTGTTTCTTGATTCCCCAATTCTGGGCAAGAGTCAAAGAGTCATAGTGATACAGTGTGGTAACAGGCCCTTCAGCCCAACTAGCCCACACCGGCCAACATGTCCCAGCTACACTAGTCCCACCTACTCACGTTTCATCCATATCGCTCCATACTGTCCATACTGTCCTATCCATGTATCTGTCTAACTGTTTCTTATATGTTGGGATAGTCCCTGCCCCAACTATCTCCTCTGGCAGCTTGTTCCATACATCCACCACCCTTTGCGTGAAAAAGTTACCCCTCTTTTCCCCTTCACCTTAAACCTGTGTCCTCTGGTCCTCGATTCACCTACTTTGTGTGTGTCTGCCCAACCTATTCCTCTCATGATATTGTACACCTCTATAAGATCACCCCTCATCCTCCTGCACTCCAAGAAATAGAGTCCTAGCCTGCTTAACCTCACCCTATAGCTCAGGCCCTCGAGTCCTGGCAACATCCTCATAAATCTTTTAAGATTTAAGATTTAATAGAAACCTGAGGGGCAATGACAACTGAGCCAGGTACTATCAACACATTTGGATAAGTACATTAATGTGATAGGTTTAGAGAATTATGGGTCAAACGCAGGCAGATGGAACTAGTGTAGATGGGGCATGTTGGTCAGCATGGGCAAGTTGGGCCAAAGGGCCTGTTTCCACACTGTATGACTCTATGAATGGGACAAAGGGGATATCTGTAACATGTTGAGGCAGTGTTGCAGTGGGGATGAGTTGTCAATGGGGCAGTCTGATCCTCTTTGTTTGTCTCCTTCACATTGTTCACCTTCATTGATTTCTGTTTCTCCTCTGGCTACCCTCACCACAAGCAGCCTCACCACAAATTCTGCCGGACTAAAAGAGTATTTCCAGCATTTTCTGTTTATTACTGGCAACTGCAGCATTCTATTTTAGGATTGTTTATGCCCATTGAGTTGTAGGTTAATGAATTTATTCAATATTTCAACATTTTTATAATGCTGGGTTCAATTATACGTGCAAGGAACACATCCAGGCTTAGGTTAATGGTGGAGTTCGGTAAAATGTTCTGCAGAATCTGATGCCAAAATGTGACATTAATCCAAACTCTATTAAATATGAAGCTGTGCACGCTGTTTCTCTGCTGCTGAATGTGGCCAGCCCAATGCAATAACTTGCTGCCCTTGCAAATGAAATTTGCCTTTTTTAAGAAGCCAACAGCTGGAGGAACTCAGTGGGTCAGGTGGCATCTGTGGAGGGAATGGACAATTAGGTTGAGACCCTTTCCGTGGAGTTTTTGGTCCTGATGAAGGATCTTGATCTAAAACATGGACACGGTTCATTTCCATCTCCACAGATGTTGCCTGACACGCTGAGTTCCTCTAGCTATTTGCTTTCATGTTCCAGTCTCCAGCCTCTACAAGCTCTTGTGCAATATGTGTCCTTATGCATCCATAGATGCTGCTGCACCCGCTGAGTTTCTCCAGCAATTTTGTGTACCTGTGTCCTTATTAACTTTGTTGATGCAATGTTAACTTGAACATAGCAAAATAGATGATATTTACCTAAGTTAGGCATTATAGATTTAGGTTATCAAATAAAAGTCATAACCAGATCAGCGCAGAAAGAACTAGATTAATAATCCTCACAGTACCATTTAAAAGTAGACTATACAAATATCAATCTTTTACATTCCATCAAACTTTTTGATTCCATAATAAAACCCTGCAGTTTGACCACCTGGAGGATGACAACGCCAATGAACATCTCTGAGATGAAGTTTCCATTTCATCACGCATGTGTCAATGCCTCAGTCACTTGCACAGCGGTGATCATCATTCAAAACAAATGAAGCTGCCATGGTGTAACAGTCGCAGTACCTCAGTGACAACATGTGTAGTGATGAGCTTCACCTGATGAACCATCTTTTCTGCTGCCCAGTTCTATTATTTACAAGTGCAGATTTTTCTAAATGCGGTGATAATGTGATGGCAATGTCAAGGCATATGCATCTTAATATCCCTTCAGGCAAGTGGTACAGATGTTTGAAAACACGTACCTCCAGTTTCAGGCGCAGTTTCTTGTCAAGTCAAGTCAAGTTTATTCGTCACATACACATACGAGATGTGCAGTGAAATGAAAGTGGCAATGCTCGCGGACTTTTGTGCAAAAAGACAAACAACCAAACAACTAAACAAACTATAAACACAATCACATATTCTTTTACATTTTAAATATTGTGGGCGGAAGGAAAAAAGTTCAGTAAAGCTCTGCAGATTGCTGTGATCAGGTCCTCTCATCAGCTAGAGTGCGGTCCTGGCCTCCTATTGACCTCATTGAAGACCTTTGAACTATCTTTAATCTGATTTTATCTTGCACTAAATGTTGTACCCTTTATCCTTTATCTGTGCACTGTGGATGGCTTGATTGCAATCATGTACAGTCTTTTCTTTGATTGGATAGCACACAAACAAAAACTTTTCACTGTACCTCTGTACACGTGATAATAATAAACTAAACTAAATTAAATTAAAGACGTATTCTGTGCGGAGGATTCAGTTCCACATTTTTAGGCTAATTTTAGATGGCAAGAGTTGTAAGAGTGCATTGTCCCCCGTCATTCAAATGTGAATGTAAAGCCTTGTGATGCGTCCAATATTCAAGCCGTTTGAAACTCGAAGCATCTTTTGGTGAATGGGTCAGCTTTTCTCCAAAACCATTGGTTAGCACTTTTCTACTTTTGTACATCTATTTTAAACCTTTGATACTCATACAAAACACACTTTCCAGAATGGAAAGTGAACAAGAGCGGAAATCCTCTTCAGTATTAATGAGGTCAATATATTCTGCACCCAGTGATACTTTAAGAAATCCTACTATCAATCACAGCTTATGGAACGCAGTGCTGGTGTTGCCTAGGCAACGAGACTGTGCTCCAAATTCAGAAGAATCTCTGTCTATGCTCATTAGCATTTTCTTTCTTAGCGTTTCTTTACATGGATTCATGGTCGTCAAGGTCCATGTGAAATATTTTGGTTTTGGTTTGTGTTCATTGGCTCAATATAGAGAAAAGATGGGTTCTTTTTTGCATGATTACGAAAAACAAGATTCTTGGTAACGATCACATTTACATCTGGATGTAAATACTAGTACACAGCCATGGAGCAAACAACGTTGTTAGCTCTGATCTGAGGATTTCATGAAAAAAGCAAGGTCCAGAATCACAGGATGAAATGTGGAAACAAAGAACTGCAGATGCAGGTTAATACACAAAACGACACAAAGTGCTGAAGTAACTCAACGGGCCAGGCAGCATCTCTGAAGAAAGTGGATAGGTGATGTTTCAGTCTCAATCCAAATCATCACCTATCCACGGTCTCCAGAGATGCTGCCTATCCTGCTGAGTTACTCCAGCACTTTGCATTGTTTCAGGATAAAATGTTGGTCAAAACTCTAGCACTATGAGGAATGATCTCGACCCGAAACATCACCCATACCTTCTCTCCAGAGATGCTGCCTGTCCCGCTGAGTTACTTCAGCATTTTGTGTCTACCCATAGAAACGTACAGCACAATGGCCCACAATGTCTGTGCCAGCATGATATTAAAATAAGCTCATCGCATCTGCCTGCACGTGATTCATATCCCTCCATTCCTTGCAAATCCCTCCATTACTTGCATTTTCATTACAAAATAATTAAAAGTTGATTTAATTAATAAATAATTATATAATTGGGATACAACTCCAGAGAAATCTCCCAGCTGAAGCTTCTGATCCAAATTTGAACAAGTAAACCAAATGAGTAATTTCCCAAAACAGGTAATGCCACTGCAATAAGAACATTCATGGGTAGCTTTGTTTAGAATCAATATTTTTTGCAAAATGCATAATTCCAATTCAATAATTTTTAATCTCAGGTCGCACAGAAATAATTTCTACTCAACGTGAAGTTTGCGACCTGGTGCGCTAGCATGTCAGGATCTTCATAGAAGTTGTAATCACGATAGCCCTGAATGTTGATCTGTTGATGGAGCCCAAGTACTGGGATGCTTTGACTTTGGCTTTGTCTACCTGAGTGAGATATGGTAGGCAGGAGGTAGTGGTGGGAACATCTCCTGGAGGGGCAAATAAGAAGAGGAATGCCCTTTTTAGAGTGGGTGAGGCTAAATGCAAATTGGAGGAACAGCATCTCATATTTTGCTTGGGCAGCTTACAGCCCAGTGGTATGAATATTGATTTCTGTAATTTCAAGTTACCCTGGCATTCCCCCTCTCTCTATCCCTCCCCACCCAAGTCGCACCAACTTCTTATTTTCACCTATCAAACAGCTAACAATGGCGTGTTTCCTTTATCATTGTTACATTTTTGCATATCTTTCATTCATTGTTCTTCATCTCTCTACATCATCTTCTCTGTCTCTCGTTTCCCTTTCTCGTGACTTTCAGTCTGAAGAAGGGTCTCGACCCGAAATGCCACCTATTCCTTCTCTCCAGAGATGCTGCCTGTCCCACTGAGTTACTCCAGTATATTATGTCTATCCCCTTTTTAAAGGTGGATTTTGCCTTCAAGGTGAGGTGGTCTGACATCACACAGGGTCAGGGCTGGGGGATATACGAAAGTCTCCTGACCCTTTCACTCACTCTAACACGGAATCAGCTTGCTGTTGCCATCAGCATGTAAACCCCAATATTGGACGCTACAATGTGGCCAATAAGGTCTTCTGCAGTGACCTTGAGAACACCACATCCCAGAGGGAGATAAACTAATCTTCTTTCAATGTCAGGGTGTGAAAGGAAGCAATTCTTTGGAGAGAGCAGCAAAAACTAAATCCAGAAGAGTCCTCCTTTGGGTAAAATATTTGAGCATCATCCTGTCCTAATCAACTCTCCATTTAATCAGAAAGCCAAATGCAAACAGCTATGGCAACACCCCGATCTAGGCACTGATACATTTATGATTCTGTTGTAATCTGAACAAGAGATACCAAAGACCAGGTTGACATAGGTTGACATATGATGAGCATTTGACGGCACTGGGCATAAATTCGCTGGAGTTTGGAAGAATGAGGGGGGACCTCATTGAAACTTACTGAATAGTGAAAGGCTTGGATAGAGTGGATGTGGAAAAGATGTTTCCACTAGTGGGAGAGTCTAGGACTAGGGGTCATAGAATTAAAGGACGTTCTTTTACGAAGGAGATGAGGAGAATTCCATTAGTCAGAGGATGGTGAATCTGTGGAATTCTTTGCCACAGAAGGCTGTGGAGGCAAAATCAGTGTATATATTTAAGTCAGAGATAGATAGATTCCTGATTAGTACGGGTGTCAGAGGTTGTGGGGAGAAGGCAGTAGAATGGGGTTAGGAGGGATAGATAGATCAGCCATGATTGAATGGCGGAGTAGACTTGTTGGGCCGAATGGTCTAATTCTACTTCTATCACATGATCTTATGATTTTATGACCCCTATGACAGTCACCAATGCCTGCTGAATTGGTCTCATCTGCTCTACTATCTTCATTATTTTGAACACAGGTCTGCAGCAGCACCACTACCCCAAGAAAATCTATGCTGAAGGACCTTATAGAGATAGTTCCTATAGAACAGTGTCTTAGACAAACTGGCGATCCCAAAGTAATGGGAACCGCAGAGTGCCCAAGATGTTTAAACTGCCCTTAGATATTGAAGATATTTAGCTTCTTCACCAGAAAATGAGGAGTGGTTAGATGAGAATGTCCAGGAGATTCAGGAGCTAATTAACCACAAGCAGAAGATATTTGGGGTTAGAAACTCCAGCACATCTCAAGAGAGAAGAAACAGCTCCACAGGTATGAAAGCTAAGGTCCAACAGAAAAGCTATTTTTAAAGAACTAATGATGGGTGTGGATACTAACTAATAACTATGACATATGTGGATGCTGTATGGTCATGATGCCCACTGGCTCATCCCCTGCTCAGAGCTATGAATGAAGGAGAGATTTTCAAGGAAGTAAAGTGACATGGAATGGCATGGTACAGTCACAGTATTGTGCTAACCCAGCATTGTTACACCTTCAACAAACAGTTATTGGATTAACTACGAAACAAGTGGCAGCTCCAGCATTTTGTAGTTAGTCCTGCCTTCCTTTCTCACACTGCGTAATTCATTCCTTGCTCTGCTGGGCTTTAACTTTGCTAAGATTGGCATAGATATGAATGTCCAATTGTGCAAAAATCTTGCAACATTATAGCCCCTGTTGTTAGAGCGAGGGAATTAAGTTAATGATATCTTATCACACTACTCATTATCTGCAATGGTATGATGCATTCATCACCGAATAGTCGAATTACTCTAATTTATTTTTGATTTATTTGAGGAAGCTAATAAAACTACAGATTCTGCCATCAATCCTTTATGAAGGAAACTACATTCCAGTAATCCTTCAATTATATTGTTAATGACTTAGTTTGGGCTAATTCAATGACAGACCTAGGAAGTAGATTTAAAAACTGGTGTAACTCTGTTGAATTAAACACTGCTAAAGAAAAAGATGCAACAAAATATCAAATAAAGATGCATTTTTCCATTATGTATACGTTGCATCTGCACGTTTATAGGAAGGCAAACTTGAATGTTTACAAAATTTTACTTTCTGTTCCTGTTTAAGCTCTAATAATATAATTTGTTAGATTGTTCCTCCACCCTCAGACTAAAATAATTGCTTAATAAATCTCAAGGATCTAGAATAAATCACATACAGATGAAATTAAAAGCTTCTCGTAAAAAAGCCATTGTAATTAGCACGTTAGCATCAGCTAGTTTGTTACTGATGCCTTTACCTTGGCAGAACCTATTCTTCATGATATCCATCTATTTCAAATTGTTTAAATGCGTTGCTGCACCACAAAGTCACATCGTTACAATGAGGGTAAAAAAATTGCCTTTCGAAAAACCACACCTGTCAATGATGTTAAAACCTCCATTTTATTCACAAAATCCAATGACAATAAAAGTAGCTGTGCTGGCATTTCACGAAGGACGTCATCTTCCTTCAAACAAACATATTGTTAGAGTTTATCCATCCCTCAGATCAAACTGAACCACAGCCACAGAGGCAATAAATATTTTTTTTAATGTTTCCATTGTATTTGTTTCAACTGAATAATAAGAATGTAGCAACAAATCATTTCATTTTATTCTTCCTGTTATTTTGTCTACAATCAGTTCTTTGTCTCAATGTGCATATGTACAGCGACAGCAACAAAAGTAAATTATTTCAGCAGAGTTTTCTTGAACCCTTGATGTATCAATTGCTTTATAAATTAACCATAAATTGCTAAGGCATTTTTACTATTTCTTTCAAATTTGGAAATTTACAATTCATTTAGTTGCGAGGGAGATATGTTACTTTTCCAACTAACATTTCATGTCCTTCAGGGATTTTTTGTAAATCAGGCTATGATGCAAATGCTTAAGCAATGACACAAGCAGTAGAATCAATATAACAGAATAGACCTTGAGAAATCTAGAACTGAGTTGCAACGTGGACAATATTAGAGTTGTGCTCTATTGCAACATGAGCATATCAGCGCTGGCAGTGAGAAAGGGCTGTCTCGCCAGCTATTTCACAGGGCTAATGGAAAATGGGAGCTAGTCCAGAGTGCATTTGACAGGGTGGAGGAGGGGAGGGAATCTCAATGCAGCAGCTGGCCTTCCTATATTCAGAAATATTATAGTTGAAGCTACAGGGATGCTGAAGTTTAGCTGGGCGAACTGGCCCTTTTCAGGAGGGAGCATTGCAGTTTAAATACCAGTAAAGGCGGTATTCTTCAATGCAGGGAAAGCAGAGCAATTTGGACAACAATAGGAGATGATCTTAGACACACAGAAATAAAAGCCAAAACAAATAGCAAGCTCTTTTTCTGATGGGTGGACTTGTCTGCTTTCTTTATAGATGCTGTCCCACCGTATGTTTCCAGCATTTGCTATTTTGGTTATGTGTCAGTAGAGTCAAATTGCAAATAAAGAGAAAGCACCCACTTTTTCCAAACTCTGTGGTCCTTTCCCATTAATACAGCGAGTGGTCAAACATGGAACAGGAAGGTGAAAATGGCTGGTTCCTCAGAGGCATAGCATGCAAATATTCAAAAAAGGAAAGCTTGATCCTTTTCTATTTGCCTGCAGAGAAATTTGAAGGCCTGATTTAAACAAGGGCCGCAATCAGCTGCTAAGTCACAGGTAAAAGTTAAAAGACCGCTTGCCTCTAGATCCCTCGGAGTTTTAAGGGCCTGTCGCACTTACGTGTCAATGGCATGCAAATTACGCGACCTCGCGGTCACGTTGAGGCGCACGGGCATCGTATGGCCACGCGGGGCCGGTCCCACTGAGAAGCACGGAGAGATATGTAGTTGTGCGCGACATCGCGCGGGGCTCCGAAACATTTGTAGCGCCAACGGCCTGTCGCAGAACTGACGACCAAAGTGGGACAGGCCCAAGACCCTGGCACGACACAACATCTCACCTTCAAACAGCAGCAGAAGCAGGCAAACGATCGCCGAACTCGACCTGGGACTCATGGCCGTTGCGGTCTGGATCTGCCCCCACTTCTACTCCCAGAGCGGGGCCAATAAAATTGAAGATAGATACAAAATGCTGGAGTAACTCAGTGAGACCGGCAGCACCTCTGGAGAGAAGCAATGGGTGACGTTTCGGGTCAAGACCCTTCTTTCAGACTGAAGAAGAGTCTCAACACGAAATGTCACCCATTCCTTCTCTCCAGAGATGCCGCCGATCCCGCTGTGTTACTCCTGCATTTTGTGTCCGTCTTCAAATGACGTCACGCGCTCCAGACAGCTGTGCAGTCGAATGAAGTCGTGCGCGACCTTCGCGGGACCGTCGCGGCTCAACGCGACCACGAGGTCGCGTAATTTGCGTGCCAAGGACACGTAAGTGGGACAGGCCCTTTAGATTTTATTCACATGCAGCCGTTTTGCTGGATGCTTTGCTACTTTGCAACATTGATGTGCCTTACTCTGTTATCCGGGGACGCTTCCTGCAGCCGTAATGTCTCCAGCGACTTCAAGGTCGGCTGCAGGAGCTGTTCCCCGGGACACAGAGGCAGCCGGGCAAGGAAAGGGACGTCGGGTCACAGACATGCAGCAGCCTGGGGCTTACCTGAGTATGCTCCAATACTTCCAACATGTGGCCTGAGCTTTGTAAATGGTGGGAAAATATGGTGATTGTGCATTTGTGAGTTGTGGAAAAGAATTTCACTGTGTTGTGCACACATGACAATAAAGAACCACTGAAGCAGTCACAGATTAGACCAGTGTCCAGCTGCATTGTAGATGTGCATGAACAGCTTGTGTCTTCTCCACTGCAATGACTCAGAGTTTGTGCTTCATTGATAATTTATAGTGACCCTGAGCATTCCCGATATGTTAAAGTTTCCTCCAAAAAGGCTGCTCAGATTCTCCAAGACCACTTCTCATATAGTTGGTCTAGTTTGAGAAATGGCACATTAGACCCGAGCCGGTGGAATGAACAGGGACGGGAAACCAGGGGAAATGCAGCACCACCAAACAATTGCCCTTTGTGTTCTCCCACTGGGACTGATCGTCTCTGGAGTTTCCTGTTAGCATTCGTTTTTGACTGTAACAGATGATAACGTTCACAGAGTCAGATCTAGCTCAGTACTTTTCAAAGATCTGACAAGAACCCACACAATATTGTCAACTGCTTTGCTGCCACTCAGGATCATCAAAAAAACTTTGGGTAAAAGGAAACATGGTATAGTCTAATGTGAATCTAATCCTGCAAGTAACAGCGTGGGCAAAATGTTGACACAAATATTGCCCTTGCTCTTCTTCAAAATTGTGCCACCAGTTCTTTAGTCAGAGCGCAGTTAATTTGTGGAACACATTGCCACGGAAAGCTGTTGAGGCCAAGTCAGTGGGTATTTTTAAGGAGCAGAGATAGACAAATTCTTGATTAGAATGGGTGTCAAAGGTTATGCGGAGAAGGCAGGAAAATGGGATTCGGAGGCAGAACAGCCATGAATGAATGGCGGAGCAGACTCGATGGGCTAAATGGCCTAATTCTACTCCTATAGCTTGTGAAATGAATTTGTGAACTTTTGTATCTAGTTGTAAAAATAGGTGAGTTAGTGTTATCACCTCGCCCATTAGTACAAGACTCCTTCAGCACTCCACTGGAGTGACAGCATAAACTTGTTTTCCCACTTTAGAGTGGAACTTAAACCCACAACCTTCTGAGTCACTACAACCACATTGCCAACTAGTTCTCTGTGAATATATGCATGGTTGTGAGGAAAGAATAAATTCCAGGAGAAAGTTGATTCAAAATGTTTCCAGCACCCATGCAAGGGTTATTGTTCAAAATACTGAATGACAGTATAGGTTCAGGAGATAGTGTAATGAGCACAAACGCATATATCGCTCATTATGGTGATGAATAATACAATGGTGTTGGGTAAACCCAGCTTGGCCAGGCATCTTCATGAAGGAAGATCCCAGGAATGTAGAAACAAATAAATAAAAGTGACCCATTTGGCTTGTCTGCTTCAACATTCCATGAAACCATGGATGAATCAACTCTTTCCATAAATGTTATTTACTAAGTAAAAAGCTACCAATCTCAGATTTAAATTATCAATTCAGAAATTCAGAAATCATACGTGATAGGAGCAGAATTAGGCAATTCAGCTCACCAAGTCTGCTCCACAATGCAATCATGGCTGATCCACCTCTCCTTCCTAAGCCCATTCTCTTGCCTTCTCCCCATATCCTCTGACACCCGTTCTTATCAAAAATCTATCTATCTCTGCCTTAAAAACAGCCTTCTGTGGGAATGAATTCCACAGATTCACCACCATCTGACTAAAGATATTTCTCCTCATCTCCTTCCGAAAAGAATGTCCTTTAATTCTGAAGCTATGATTTCTAGTCCTAGACTCTCCCACTAGTGAAAATATCCTCTCCACATTCACTCTATCCAAGCATTTCAATATTCTGTATCTTTCAATGAGGTCCCCCCTCATTCTTCTAAACCCCAGCGAGTAGAGGCCCAGTGCTGTCAAACGTTCATCATATGTGAACCCTACTACCAAAATGCCTGACACCACGCTTTACTACGCTGTATTCCATCTGGCACTTCTCTGCTCACTCTCCCAACCTGTCCAAGTCCTTCTGCAGAATTGACTCAGGATGAATTCTGTATCGAGAAGAGAGCTCCAGAATTACACCCAGATCCTGCGAGATGTGTCCACTCACTTTACTGCTGAAAGGTTTGGCTTTAATTTTCTGACAATGATTCCTAATCCTGGAATTTCAGCAATTTTGCTCCATCTAATCTTTCAATCACCTAATATCTTGCAAAGTTCAATCAAATCACCCCCAAATTCACTGAAATTGCACAAAGTAAACTAGCAGCTAGTGTAATGTTTCTCCTCATTTTTACGTATTATTTTGAACATTGTTATGTCTTTCTGAATGCATTTAGACACAATGTATGAGTTTTTATTTTATGACAGAATCCTTAAAATTGCAATAAAATTCTTATAATTTGGCAAACCTGGTACTTTGGTAGTGCTGCATTTTCAGTGCAACAGTATGTTACTCCTTTTAACAACATATACATTTTTAATTTAATTTTATTTATTTGTCACATAGCAGTATAATGTGGTGGAAGATTGCAACCTTCACGTGGTTTGCCCTGTTTCGACGAATGCAATCAACCCGGCGTGCACAATCAAATTAGATCAAATAGAACAAGTTGTCCTACAACTTTAGGCTGTGCACGCCATACGCTAGAAGAAGATAGCAGTATCATACATTTTCCAGTGAATCTGATGAGATTAACATACCACATAGAAACAGGCCATTCGGCCCACCAAGTCCACTGATCACCCATTCACACTAGTTCTATGTTTTCCCACTATCTCATCCACTCCCTGCACATTATGGGCTAATTACAGAATCCAATTAAACTACAAACCCGCACATATTTCAGTTGTGGGAGGAGACTGGAGCACCCGGAGAAAACCTATGCAACCACAGAGGGAGCATGCGAACACCACAGACACTCACAAAGTGAGGCAGGATCGAACGCGGTTCCCTTGGTGCTGTGTGGCAGCAGCTCTATTAGCTGAGCACCTGTGCTGCCCCAAGGGAGCAAGAAATATTCAAGCATTCTGGACTCTGGCACCAGACGCAAATATCCGAACATTCCCAAAATCTAGATCCAGTCCCTTTCCCTGGCTCTGGTCACCCACCCACCGTGAAAGCTTTTCACTGTACCTCGGTTCACGTGACAATAAACTAAATTAAATTATACGGACCAAGTTTGTACGTTCTCCTTGTGACATGTGTGGGTTTTCTCCAGGATCTCTGGTTTCCTACCACATTCCAAAGCTGAGCAGGTTTGTCGGTTAATTGGCTTTGGTTAAATAGCAAATTGTGCCTAATCTATGTAGGATAGTGCTAGTGTACGGAGATCGCTGGACGGTGGGGACTCGGTGTACTCTGGGACTGTATCACTAAACTAAACTAAACCGCTCAGCCCAAAATCCGGACCCTGACCCTGACCCCTGGCCATGCTCTGAATCCCTACCTCTCACCACATATCCTGCTCACACTCTGCACTCGTCTCACTTTCCAGACTAATGAGTCAGATGCCAGATCATCAAGTTTTCCAAAGAACTGGTATTTTTGCAGCATTTACATGTTTGAGTCTTTACTGTTTGGTTGCGCTCTGCCTGTGACAATGTCATTTTGCTTCAATGAAGGAGCTTCATACAACAGGATCATACAATGAACCCAATATATTCTTTGTTAGAAAATACATTCCGATGTGTCAAATCTCCTGCTGCCAAGTAGAGGTGGCACGGTGGCTCAGCGGTAAAGTTGGTGCTTTACAACACCAGAGACCCGGGTTCGATCCTGACTCTGTTTGGAGTTTGTACCTTCTCCCCATCATCGCATGGTTTTACCTGGGCGGTCCAGATTCCTCCCACACACCAAAGGCATACAGGTTTGTAGGTTAATTGGTTTGGTATAAGTAAATTGTCCCTAGTATGTGTAGGATAGCATTGATGTGCGGGGATCGCTGGTCGGCATGGACTCGGTGGGCCAAAGGGCCTGTTTCCATGCTGCATCTCTAAACTAAACTAAACTATAGACATACAGGTTTGTAGAATTGTATTCGGTAAAAAATTGTCCCTAATGTGAAGGAGAGTGCTAGTGTACGGGGATCGCTGATCAGCATGGACTCGGTGGGCCGAAGGGCCTGTTTCCACGCTGTATCTCTAAACTAAAGTAAACTAAGTAAAGTTACTACAAGCAGCGTCTTCACATATCAAGGAGGATAATCTTCCACCCTCTTCCTTCAAAACTTTTAAGGAGATGTGAAACATAGTCATTCTTCCATGTGTTGATAAGATAATTGTTCTTGTAAAGCTAATTTTGCCGCGGCATTTAATTCTTGGGGCATTTAGCTCTGGATATCCTGTCTTATAAACACTGAACTCCAACATCAGGTTTGGTCGATGCCAGACACGAATTGGCAGTACTAAATGTCAGCCCATTCTCAGTGTTGTTGGGCCCAGCAGCTGTGAAACCTGTTGTGCAAATATTGGAAAGTGTTCAGTCACAAACTTTAGACATTACAGTTTCTGCTCTGCCAGCTCCTGCAGCTGTTGTTACATTTCTATCCATGCTTTCCCATGAACAGATTACCAGATCGGCTTTGGCCTTTCATCTCACTTATCCTTGCAGACATCTCATCATTTCCTGCGGATTCGATCTTTAACCATCTTGTATATATGCCTTGCATCTACCTTGACCAACCACTAGTGTTAGTGCACTAGTGTTAGTGACTACAAATGTAGTCCATCCACTACATTTATGCCTTCATTTCTTTTCCTTGACCATTGAATCCCTTCAAAATTCTTCACCTTTGAGCACAGCCTATGAATATTAACAAATTACCTCAGAGCAGAGAATATTTCAGCCAAATGAAGACACGAGGAACTGCAGATGCTGGTTTTCAGCCAAGTATCTTTAGCACCACTTTAAAATTTATGGGGACTTGCCTGGAATTGGAAGATATCCTCTCGTTTAACCACGTTTGGAGAGTGGCGATTTAACTTTTGTCCTGTTCTACACAAGCGCCATAAATAATAAAACTTCCTCATATAGAAGGAGGCTCTGTTATCTGCTGTGCCTGTACTGGGAAAGAGGCCTATCTACGCTAATCCCACCTCTCCCACGGGGTCCACAGTCCTGTAAATTACAGTTCAACTGCACATCCTGCGACCTTCTTAAATGTGAAGAGGGTGTCTACCGCTTTTAGCTTCTCAGGCAGAGTGCTCCAGATCCACACCACCCAGTTAAAAAAGATCCCTCTGATCTCTCTTCATTTACTTTACATCGATGTTCCTTGGTTTTTGACTGTCGTGCTAATTACTCTATCTTGGCTCCTCATCATTTTATTAAGTCTCATATTGTGGGTGTAAAACACAGTGGATGGAGTGTTGAGAGAGAGGAGGTCAAAGGGCCAAACTATTGCGGATAAAATAAAGTTAGGGGTGCAGGAGAGGCAAGTGAAAGGGGAAGTGGGGCATGCAGAAGAGGGATCCAGTGGAGTCGAGAGGTGCGTTGGTGGTGTTATGTGGGGGATTGGGAAGGGAAGCAGGTGCAGGAAAAAGCCAAAGGTTGGGACATGGGGAGGGGGAGATGGGGGAGGAAGCAGAGGTCTGGGCATCAGCAGAGTGCAAGGCAGCAAAGTGGAGAGAATCTGGAGGGAGGAGGGAGTTCCCTTGGGATTGGACCAAGAGGGCACAGTTTTACAATGAAAGGAGTAAAGTTTAAAGAGGATGTGTGGGGAAATGGAGAAGCTAAAAGTGGAGAATATGTTTGGTGGCAAGAACAGGAAGGCAGATTATTATCTGAATGGTGTCAGATTAGGAAAAGGGGAGGTACAACAAGACCTGGATGTCTTTGTACATCAGTCACTGAAAGTAAACATGCAGGTACAGCAGGCAGTGAAGAAAGCTAATGGCATGATGGCCTTCATTACAAGAGGATTTGAGTTTAGGAGCAAGGAGGTCCTACTGCAGTTGTACAGGGCCCTGGTGACACCGCACCTGGAGTATTGTGTGCAGTTTTGGTCTCCTAATTTGAGGAAGGACATTCTTGCTATTGAGGGAGTGCAGCACAGGTTCACCAGGTTAATTCCCGGGATGGCGGGACTGACATATGATGAAAGAATGGGTCGACTGGGCTTGTATTGACTGGAAGTTAGAAGGATGAGAGGGGTCTTATAGAAACATATAAAATTCTTAAGTGATTGGACAGGCTAGATGCAGGAAAAATGTTCCCGATGTTGGGGGAGTCCAGAACCAGGGGTCACAGTTTAAAAATAAGGGGTAGGCCATTTTGGACTGAGATGAGGAAATAGTTTTTCACCCAGAGAGTTGAGAATACGTGGAATTCTCTGCCATAAAAGGCAGTGGAGGCCAACACTAGATGTTTTCAAGAGAGAGTTAGGGCTAATGGAATCAAGAGATATGGGGGAAAAGCAGGAACAAGGTACTGATTTTGGATGATCAGCCATGATCATCTTTAATGGCGTTGCTGGCTCAAGGGGCCAAATGGCACCTATTTTCTATGTTTCTATGTTTCTATGAAAGTTTTTTTTAATGCACAGAGAGTGGTGGGTGCCTGGAATGTGCTGCCAGGGTTGGTGGTGGTTGCAGATACGATAGTGGCATTTAAAAAGGGTTTGAGATGGGCACAAGGACATCGGGGGATATGTTTGGCACAGACATTGTGGGCCAAATGGCCTAATCCTGTGCTGTATTCTTCTATGTCTGTTCTCTGTCTCATCCTAGTCTCCTCTCTTAAAAATACATTCCTATATGTAGAATCCCCTCCTACTAATTATAACGGCATAATTGGTGTCCTCAGTCAACAAGGTCTGTCCCACTCTGCCTTGAAAACCTCTGTGCAAATATGAAACAAGGCTGTCTCTCTTCTCCATGGGTTGATAAGTTCAGTGTCCTTGTAAAGCAAATATTTAACAAGGTTCTCCTTCACTCATAGCTACAACTTCCCATTCTTAGTTAGTTTAGTTCATTGTTTATAGGAAAGCTTTTTTTGTGGTGTGCTATCCATTTGGCAGAACGACTATACATGATTACAATCAAGCCGTCCACAAGCTGTACAGGATACAGGATAAAGGGAATAACGCTTAGTGCAGGATAAAGTCCAGCAGAGTACAATTAAAGATAGTCTGAGGGTCTCCATGAGGTGGATGGTAGCTGAGAAATGCTTTCTAGTTGATGATATGACAATTCAGTTGCCTGATAAAGGCTGGGAAGAAATTGTCCCTGAATCTGGAGATTTGCAGTGAGGGTTGTAGTATTGTGTTCAGTTCCTGATGACACAGGTGCATTGATCATGGGGAACAAAGACATGGCAGACCAATTGAATAACTACTTTGGTTCTGTCTTCACTAAGGAAGACATAAATAATCTGCCGGAAATAGCAGGGGACCGGGGGTCAAATGAGATGGAGGAACTGAGTGAAATCCAGGTTAGCCGGGAAGTGGTGTTAGGTAAATTGAATGGGTTAAAGGCCGATAAATCCCCAGGGCCAGATAGGCTGCATCCCAGAGTACTTAAGGAAGTAGCCGCAGAAATAGTGGATCCATTAGTGATCATTTTTCAAAACTCTTTAGATTCTGGAGTAGTTCCTGAGGATTGGAGGGTAGCTAATGTAACCCCACTTTTTAAAAAGGGAGGGAGAGAGAAAACGGGGAATTACAGACCAGTTAGTCTAACATCGGTAGTGGGGAAACTGCTAGAGTCAGTTATTAAAGATGGGATAGCAGCACATTTGGAAAGTGGTGAAATCATTGGACAAAGTCAGCATGGATTTATGAAAGGTAAATCATGTCTGACGAACATTATAGAATTTTTCGAGGATGTAACTAGTAGAGTGGATAAGGGAGAACCAGTGGATGTGTGATATCTGGACTTTCAGAAGGCTTTCGACAAGGTCCCACATAAGAGATTAGTATACAAACTTAAAGCACACGGTATTGGGGGTTCAGTATTGATGTGGATAGAGAACTGGCTGGCAGACAGGAAGCAAAGAGTAGGAGTAAACGGGTCCTTTTCACAATCGCAGGCAGTGACTAGTGGGGTACCGCAAGGCTCAGTGCTGGGACCCCAGCTATTTACAATATATATTAATGATTTGGACGAGGGAATTGAATGCAACATCTCCAAGTTTGCGGATGACACGAAGCTGGGCGGCAGTGTTAGCTGTGAGGAGGATGCTAGGAGGCTGGAAGGTGACTTGGATAGGCTGGATGAGTGGGCAAATGCATGGCAGATGCAGTATAATGTGGATAAATGTGAGGTTATCCACTTTGGTGGCAAAACCAGGAAATTAGACTATTATCTGAACGGTGGCCGATTAGGAAAAGGGGAGATGCAACGAGACCTGGGTGTTATGGTACACCAGTCATTGAAAGTAGGCATGCAGGTGCAGCAGGCAGTGAAGAAAGCGAATGGTATGTTAGCATTCATAGCAAAAGGATTTGAGTATTGGAGCAGGGAGGTTCTACTGCAGTTGTACAGGGTCTTGGTGAGACCACACCTGGAGTATTGCGTACAATTTTGGCCTCCTAATCTGAGGAAAGACATTCTTCCCATAGAGGGAGTACAGAGAAGGTTCACCAGACTGATCCCTGGGATGTCAGTACTTTCATATGAAGAAAGACTGGATAGACTCGACTAGTACTCGCTAGAATTTAGAAGATTGAGGGGGGATCTTATAGAAACTTACAAAATTCTGAAGGGTTGGACAGGCTGGATGCAGGAAGATTGTTCCTGATGTTGGGGAAGTCCAGAACAAGGGATCACAGTTTAAGGATAAGGGGGAAATCTTTTAGGACCGAGATGAGAAAAACCTTTTTCACACAGAGAGTGGTGAATCTCTGGAATTCTCTGCCACAGAAGGTAGTTGAGGCCAGTTCATTGGCTATATTTAAGAGGGAGTTAGATGTGGCCCTTGTGGCTAAAGGTATCAGGGGGTATGGAGAGAAGGCAGGTGCAGGATACTGAGTTGGATGATCAGCCATGATCATATTGAATAGCGGTGCAGGCTCGAAGGGCCGAATGGCCTACTCCTGCACCTATTTTCTATGTTTCTATGTTTCTATGACACCTATAGGAAAAATGTAATTGTACTGGAGAGAGTGCGGAGGAGATTCACTGAGATGTTGGCTGGATTGGAGGACTTTAGTAATGGGGAGAGATTGGCTGGTTTATCCTGGAGTGAAGGAGGCTGAGGACTGCTTTTTAGTTGGTGACAGGACAGTTCAGTTGCCTGATAACAGCTGGGAAGAAACTGTCCCTGAAGCTGGCAACATTCTCATAAACATTGTCTCCAGAGCAATCATATCTTTATCATCACTGCTGTTAACATCAGCCTTTAGCCGGGGAAAGCGTGACCTTGAACACAGAATATGGCAGGAAGAGGGGCTGGAGTGTACAGAGTCAGGCACTGACATTCAGCTGATGCTAAGTGTAGCACATCTTCAATTAGAGATTCCCAAATTGGGATGGGGGTGGAGGAATGAGAATCTTCTAATCAAGGAGCTGTAATGGCAAAGTGGCTGTGAAATAAGTTATTCAGAGAAAACTTGATTCAGAGAGCATTAAAAATAATTGACTTTGGAGTACTGAGAAATCAGAGCTGAAGAAAAGGGTGACTCAGAAGGTCAGGCAGCATCTGTGGTGGGAATGGACAGGCAAATATTTGGTTTGCGGCCCTACTAGACGGGTCCCGATCCAAAACATCGTCGAACAATTTCCTCTACAGTTGCTGACTGACCCGCGTAGTTACTCCAGCATTTGTGTTTTGCTCAAGGATCTCGCACCTGCAACTCCTTGTATCTCAATAAAAGGGTTACTGGATAAACCACCAATAGGATGACACAGGTTTTTGGCCCATGAAATACGTCTCCATGTGTGATACTGATTGAAGTTAGAATAGAATAGAATAGAATGCCCTTTATTGTCATTCAAACAGCTTGGTTTGAACTAAATTGCATTTTCTACAGTTTTACATTACAAAAAAACCCAAGACCCACACTTAACACAGTTTACATAAACATCCATCACAGTGGATCTCCAACACCTCCTCACTGTGATCGAAGGCAAAATTCTTATCTCTTCCCTTTGTCCAGCAGTCCAACTGTAGCGTCGAGGCGAACTGGGGCTCCGATGTTAAAGCCCCCGGCGGGCAATGGTAAGTCCTGTGTCCAGGTCCTGCGAGCTCCCTATGTTCCTGTCCAGCGGGACTGCGGCCGGAGCCTCCAAAGCTCCGAAGTCGGGTCGCAACCACGCACCACTACAGCTCTCCCCACTCCAAAGTCGGCCAGCTCCGCGATGGCGACTCCGCAGGCTCCGCGACTGGAACCCTCAGGTTGGTCCCGGCCCGGAGGCTGCCGCCGGCTCCATGATGTTAGGCCCAATTACACCGGAGACCCGACAGGGAAAAAGTCGGGTCCCCGAACGGGGGAAGAGATTAACGGTTTCCCCCACCCCCACCCCCCACATATACACAGCTAAAGAAAAATACTAAAAACTAGGGTCAAGACATACATTTAACAAGACAAAAATTACAAAAAAGACAGACGGACTGTAGTCGAGCCGCTGCCGATAGATGCCACCACACCACTCCAATGTGGCCAAGTTGAGACCAAAGGTAGAAATTTGTCCTCAATTATACATGCTACCATTATTCTTCATTATTATTGGTCACATACATTGTCCTCTACTGTTGAAGGTGATTTTAAAGCAGATTTAATACACACGAGTGTTTAGCATTTGTGACCAAATATAAATTTCTCCCCTAAATTTCCATTTCAAAAGGAATAAGCAGAATATAAGCATCTCAGCATATGAAAGTTGTTTCAGAATCAGTTGTAGTATTTGTCACTTGACCCAGTGCATCTCGGCCAACTAGGAGAGTCATCTCTAAACTGCTGATTTCACATTTGTCCGCAGCTGATCATAGCTTTCATTTGCAAGATGAGAATGTAGGGAATATGATTAGTAAATTTGCAACAACACAAAAATTGGTGAAGTTATAAATAATGAAGAGGATTATTTATTAATGAAACGAAGTGACAAAGATCGTGGAAATTTGGACAGTGGCAGATGAAATTTAACCAGGAAAATGTGAGGTCATTTGGGAGATCATATTCTGTTTGGAGTAAAAGGCAGGGACAATAGTAGCATTGTACAGAGAACTTAGAGTGCACGTCCATAGTTCCCTGGAAATGATGACACAAATGGATGGGGGAGTGAAAAAAGTAATTGGTATATTTGCCCTCATTGGCTGAGTCTTTCAGCACGAGAGTTGGGATGCCATGTTGCAGTTGTACAAAACATTGGTTAAGGTTCTTGGGGTATTGTGTACAATTGTGGTTGCCACACTCCACATAAGGTGGCCGACAGAAGAGATTCACCAGGATGTTGCCTGGTAGGGAGTCTTATCTGTTTCATTTGCCCAGCTCCTTTCTACAGGAAAATTCTGAAAGATGGAATGGAGGGCTGTAGTTATATATAAAGATTGAATAGGCTTGGTTTATTCTCATTGGAACTTACAGTAGATGGCTGAATCACAGTAAACAGCGCAAAGGAACATGTGTGATGAATTCTTAGCAATTGCTGATGCAATCTTAAATGGAGAAAACAGTGCTTCTGTGAGCAAGGTCCAATCAATGGAAATTATTATTTTCAGAAATCTTCAACACAAGTCAAGTCATCAAATATATATGATTTATAACCCCACAAATACTCTAAATCCAATTGATGAGAAATTTCACACAGTTTATAGATGGTGTGTAATGCATTCATGAGATTATTGATTTGCAGTTTCATTTTCATTGTAGTCAGAGGCGCAATCCAGTTTTGGCTTGAGTCCAAAACCACAATAATAATCAGGCATCAAATGTTGTTATACAATTTTGAGTGTAAAACTTTGAATGTAGATCTTTGAGTTGGCATATTCCATACAAACACAAATTATTTGGTGGATTGGACAATCGCACTTATTCAGTCACTGCTGCGCAGATGACATGAGTAATGTGACTTTCGCATCTCACAGACTGCAGCTGTTTTGCCCAAATCTTTTGCTTCAAGACTTCCAAATGAAAACAAAGGTTTGGATTATGCTCGAACACAGACAACAGTGGATTCAGTTGGATAATGTATCTGTAATGGCATGTAATT
Source organism: Amblyraja radiata (assembly GCF_010909765.2). Lineage (NCBI taxonomy): Eukaryota > Metazoa > Chordata > Chondrichthyes > Rajiformes > Rajidae > Amblyraja > Amblyraja radiata. The sequence goes on from NC_045960.1 coordinate 70,995,438, forward strand.
GGCAGATGAATATGAGTCATGGAACAGGGTAAGGCAACATTGAATAAAGAGCTGGAATGAGATGCAGGGCCATAAACATGACAAATCTAAGACTGATTTTCTTTGAGAACGTCTCTGTCGAGACAGTGACTAATAAAGAAGAAAAATGACATGAAAGTGGAAGGGAGTAAATAATTTCTGAGATATGAAGACTTTCAGTATAATTATAGAACATAGAACAGTGCTGCACTGGAATAGGCCCTTAGGCCCACAATGCTCAGGCCGAACAAGATGCCAAGTTAAACTAATCTCCTCTTTCTGCACATGATCTTATTAATCAACACTATATACGGTAGATAGACAGCATATACTTGCAAATAAATTCCATTATATATTTATTTATAGTTACCTGTGAAATAAACACGAAGATTGTGCAATTGTTAGTATGTTTTGGGACCAAGAGCAGAGGTTCTACTTGAAAAAATAATCTTATGCACAAAAATAGTTCATATGCTGGTGGTGCCAGCAATGGCTGCCTTGCCAACATTCTATCTGTCTCTTAATTCTTTGTGGTTTAATAGTTTGTGTTAAATGTATGTTTTTAGTGTTCTTCAGCTTGTTTATGTGGGGGGGGGGGGGGGGTGTAACTTTTGCTAATCTCTTACCTCGTCAGAGATGCACTTTTTCCCCCGTATCGTATCTCCATCCGCACTGCGGCCTTACATCGAGGAGTTGGCAGCCTTTGCTGGAGACTGACTGTTGAGAGCTCCACTGCGGGTGCCCGCGGTCTTTAACATCATAGAAACATAGAAAATAGGTGCAGGAGTAGGCCATTCGGCCCTTCGAGCCTGCACCGCCATTCAATATAATCATGGTTGATCATCCAACTCAGTATCCCGCACCTGCCTTCTCTCCACACCCTCTGATCCCTTTAGCCACAAGGGCCACATCTAACTCCCTCTTAAATATAGCCAATGAACTGGCCTCAACTACCTTCTGTGGCAGAGAGTTCCAGAGATTCACCACTCTCTGTGTGAAAAAGGTTTTTCTTATCTCGGTTTTAAAGGATTTCCCCCTTATCCTTAAGCTGTGACCCCTTGTCCTGGACTTCCCCAACATCGGGAACAATCTTCCTGCATCTAGCCTGTCCAACCCCTTAAGAATTTTGTAAGTTTCTATAAGATCCCCTCTCAATCTCCTAAATTCTAGAGAGTATAAACCAAGTCTATCCAGTCTTTCTTCATAAGACTGTACCTTAATTGGAAACTTAAGTTTTCTTAAAATCTCAAATTTCAGTGTAGTGAAACTGAATAGTTCCTCACATGTGAGACAATAATCATGTGAAGTACAGATTCTCTCTTCGAATGTGGTCAGCCAGGTCATGAGAAATTCCATTTGATGCCAACCAATGTTTGGACATACGTACTTACATAATGCAAGACGCGTGATCGACATGATGGTAGGAGAAAGGAAACAATATGCAGTCTGGTGACAAAATGAAATGAGATGGGGGTCTGGAATTTACATTTGACATAATGTAGTACCTGCAGGCAGTGAAAAATGTTGGGGTCCATTTAACCCACTGATCCCCAGCATTTTCTTAAACTATTTTTAATAGGTCCAGATTTATTTTGTTGAATGGATTTGTCCAATAACCATTATTATTCTTGTGCACCAGTTCTTGCAGTTTGCTCCAGCTATATTTGTCTGAAGAAGGGCCTCGACCTGAAACATCACCCATTCCTTCTCTCCAGTGTTGCTGCCTGTCCCCCTGTTACTCCAGCTTTTTGTGTCTATCTTTGTATATATGTCTGCATTTTTCCACTGAGAAACATACACAAAATATTTAAATTACAATTGCTTACAGTTTAGAAACATAGAAAATAGGTGCAGGAGTAGGCCATTCGGCCCTTCGAGCCAGCACCGCCATTCAATATGATCATGGCTGATCAGTGGGAAACCATAGCTTTGCAAAGTGCTTCGCTTTGGCATTTAAATATGTTTGCCTATGGACAAAGTATGCCGCACTGTGTCTTGCTTGTGAGTCTCTGGTGTCAGGCCTGCAAGATATCTGCACACTGTAATTAGACATCAAATCTATGGGTGTTACTCTGGAAGATGAGAGTGGATTGGTCCACTTATCCTACCAATAGATATGAAAGATTTTGTACAGGTAACATCTCTCCCATGCTGTGCATTATTTTCTGTGATAATCCATGCATGCCTCTGAGGCACGTTGGAGGGCAGGGATCATAGCTGTCCAGTAGGCTGCGAGTGTTGAACCAGGTGTGAGATCTCCAGGTTCAAATATTCTTTTTCTCAGATGTCCAAAGGCTGTGTGGGTGAACACAAGATGGTGACAACTTTAAAAACCATTATCTGCATTGCCTGGGAGTTAGTTTTGAAGCATGGCAAATGGTCCACACTTTCCATTTGTATCATCTTAGACATTTGTAGCTGGGGAAAGTGTTATACAATGAAGTTAGGTTTTGTAGAGGACCTTTATGTTATTTGCAAAACTATTAACTAAACCTGTCAAGTGTATGGTTCACATTTTCATGTGTTTCAATGATTGATTCAACAACGACTTGGAGTTCAGCCTCCAATCATGGGAATACACATAAATCATGTTATCTGCTGCCCAGTGACCAAGAGTGGATGACATTGATCCTAAAGTGGAAGAAACATAGGTTTGAAGGCTTTCTCATTTGTCTTATAGATTAGCTCCCTTCCAACCAGTAGTTTGTTGGAGGTGAAGTGAAGCATTACTGTGAGAAAACATGACAAAGTATTAAGGTGATGACGCAGCTTTGTTTGACATCGGTGTGTACTGAGATCAGGTCTGTTGTGGACTTATTGGGTTAAGACTACCATCCAATGGTAGATGTGAGATGGGGACAGATTTCGCAGGTAGACACATTTTAGAAAAATGTTTCAGTCCTTTTCATTTGACTGAGTCAAAGGCCTTCGTGAGGTAAAAAAAAAAGACCACTTATAGTGTTTGCTGTTTGCTTCTTGCATTTGTCTTGGAGGGATTGGTGACTATCATGACTATTGTGTGTTTGGATGGAGAGAATTCACACAGTGATTAGAGGAGCAATTCTTCAACAATCATCATGGGGCATTCACAAGGAGGAGAGCAAAGAGTGGGGGCCTCGACCTAAAACATCACCTATTCCTTTTCTCCAAAGATGTTGTCTGACCCACTGAGTTACTCCAGCTTTTTGCAACTATCGAGGATAGGAATGACCAGCCCTGTGGCAAATTACAAGGAGAGCTCTCTGCTCAATGGGAGATTTCTCCTTTTTTGAGAATGGTGTGTCTTCCTTGTGCTAGGAATGAGAGTTGTGACTGAATCCAGGACTGAAATTTTGGAATTTTTGCAGGAATATGCCTTCTATATGCTGAGTGTAGAACCTGGCCTTCTGATTTATTAATTGGCATGACTTTTTCAACTTCCTGGTGGTTTGAGCTGGTGATAAGATACAACTGGATAGATTGATGCGGAAAGGAGTTCAAGGACACTCATGCCAAGGAAAGTGTTGGGATTAAAGATTTCTGCATTATATCTTCAAGTAAGCATTGACTGCTTATCTCTCCTTGATAAACTCTCAGAGCAAAGAAAAGTACAGCATAGGAACCTGCCCATTAGCCCACAATGTCTGTGCCGAACATAATGGCAAAATAAACTTATCTCATCTGCCTGCACATGATGTATATCCCCCCCGTTCCCTGCATATCCATGTACCTATATTAAAGCATCATAAATGCCACTCTCTTATCTGTCGCCACCACTACCCCTGGCAGCATGTTCCAGACACGTGCCACTCATTTAAAAAAAAAAATTCCCTGCACATCTCTTTTAAACTTTGCCCTCGGAAAATGTTTCTGATGTCAACCTTACTTATGCCTCTCATAATGTTATACAACTGTCCATTCTCCTCTCTGTTCTTGACTCTCAGCTGTGTAGGCATTGGGTGTTTAGAAATTATAGGAGTACATTTTTTTGGAGTTGGTATTTATTTTGTGAACTTTACAGTTCAAGTTGTATTGGTGTATGGAACGAGCTGCCGCAGGAGGTAGTTGAAGCAGGTACTATCGCAACGTTTAAGAAACATTTGGACACGTACATGGATAGGACAGGTTTAGAGGAATATGGGCCAAATGCAGGCAGGTGGGACTAGTATAAATGGGACATGCTAGCCGGTGTTCGCAAGTTGTGCCAAAGGACCTGTTTCCACACTGTATGACTCTTTGACTCTTAAGTTCCAATCATTGGATATATAATTAAATGTGAATTGCTATTTGCAAATCCCCGTAGGTTAATGGGCCTGCATGCTAATGTAATAAGTATTAAGAAGAAGAGAAGCTATTTTAGCCCTTCGAGTCAGCTCCACGTTCATAACTGGTATTCCACCTTAGCTCCACTATCCTGCCCTATTCCCATATCCCTTCTTCTTCTTTTCGTATCCATCTTGTTACAAATGTTCACCTCGCTGTCATCATCCGTCCTGAAAAGGACGCAAGCTTCCGACGACAATCAGTGGAAGCCATCACTTGTCGCAATAGATGATGGTGGTAGCAGAATTAGCTCAGGATACTTCCAGTTTCCAGCTCCGTGAGATGGGGCCTCCCATATTCTTGAAAAGAAATGTACCATCCTGGCTCTCCAGAATCTTGGAGGTCTGCTGTGCCTTTAGCACAGCAGGGGGGATTGAGAATTCGGTCAAACAAAAAGGGAAAGGAGAAGGCCGGAAGAAGATGTGATAGGGTCAACGCAGATTAATGCCTCAGCAGTCTCTTTACTACAAGATTTACCTATCTTCCAACAATTCAGCAAGCCGAGTTCTAGATGGTGAAAGCTTCCTACATTCACCATCAGTCCTGCCTTCCTTACCCACCACTATTGTCCTGTGTCCATCCACATCTCTATATGAACTTTGTAAGTCACAAACCAATATTGTGCAAGAACAGAAAGCAGAATCAACATCTATTTTAAACATCCATCCAAGGAACTGAAACTTGATAATGTACCCCTGTTCAAAACATAAGTGCGATTACAGAGCATTACTCTTCCCCTTTCTAGTTCAACACAGAGCAAATTGGCTTCAGCGAAGGGAGGGATGATGCTCAGATCACTGCTCCGATGGATGAGATGTTGTTGGCCGAATCACGGGTGGTGATGAGTCAGCGTACTGGAGAGGGATGGGACACTTGGTTGAATGGTGCTGCAACAACAACTTCTTGCTCAACATCAACAAAACTAAGGAACTAAACGTATGCTTCGAAAGAGGAAGTTCGGATAACATGTGCCAATTTCATGTGTGGATCGGAAGTAGAGAAAATTAGCAAATTCCGAGGCGTTAAGGGGCTGTCCCACTTGGGTGACCTAATCCGCGCCTGGAAAGCCTCGAGCTGGATCGACTGTCCGCGTTGAAACCGCGAGCTAGATTGACTGACCGCACACACACACACACACACACACACACACACACACACACACACACACACACACACACACACACACACACACACACACACACACACACAAACACATCGTGAAGGCGGGGGCAGGGAAAGCGGGGGAGCGCTGTCTGCACGATGAAGAGGAAGGTAAACGGCTGCCACAGTGTACGGTAAATCCTTTAGAGAACACAGGGGGGGGGGAGAGAAGGAGACAGAAGGGGAGAGAAGGGGAGAGAAGGGGAGAGAAGGGGTGAGAAGGGGGGGGAGAAGGCTGGGGGGAGAAGGGGAGAGAAGGGGAGGGAGAAGGGGAGGGAGAAGGGGGTAGAAGGAGTGGAGACACTTTTGAGAAGTATAATAAAGTTTAGCGGGCATTTAATCTACCGGTCGGTTTTCCTTGGTCCTGAAAACTCCAATGAGCCAATCAAAATGCCTGGTCGGCGAAGGAGATTGCCTACGGCTGCCCTCGACTGCCTGTAGCTACATAGCGACCCCACTCCACTGCACTACGAGTCAAAAAGAACCATGCCGACCAAATTTTACTCGCAGAAAATGTTTCAACATGCTGAAACATTTTCTGCGTCCTAGCTGAGGCTACAAGCATTTGGGAACTTCCCTCGAGCATGAAGGAGAGTTCCAGTGACCTCATAGGACCTCCTTGGACCACATGTCGACCATGCCACAAGTTTGAAGATCGAAGACACTCTTCTAAACTCGCAGAACAGGTCGCCCAAGTGGGACAGCCCCTTTAACATCTCGGATGACCTACTTGCCCAGCAACTAGATACACCAGCATCTCCCAATTCCTTTGAACTTTAAAGAGGTTTGGCAGGTCACTGAATGCTCTAACAAACTTCTCCAAATGCACCATTGAAAATATGTTGGTTGCATCATATCCGGGTCGGGCAATACCAACCCACAGGAATGCCAGAGGATGCAGTGAGTGGTAGAAGACTCATGGACACAACCCTCCCCACCGTTGAAAGCAACTGCATGAGCCATTGTCTCAAGAAGGTGACATCTATTATCAAGGATCCTTGTGGCCCCTGCCCTCTTCTTACTTCTAACATTGGGCAGGCGGTACAGAAATCACTCACCACCAGAATTTTCCTACGAAATACAAGGCTCTTGAACCAACCTGAAGGATCTGAAGAAGACACAGTGCTGGAGTAGCTTAGCAGATCAGGCAGCATCTCAGGAGAACATGGATGGGCAATGTTTTGGGTCGGGACCCCTCATCAGACCCATTTTCTACATATCTTCTTCAGGGGTGTCAAGACCCAAAACGTCAGCTATCCAGGTTCTCCTGAGATGTTGCCTGATGCACTGACTTATTCCAGCACTGACTTATGCCTTCTCATACCCCCTCTACTGAATTTGGTGTTTCCAATGCAGCCTCCTTTACATCGGCAAGACAGTGTAGCTATGCAATCGTTTTGCCGAATATTTGTGCTCGGTCTGCTAAAACTCTCAGTTGCCAACCATTATAACTACCCTTTGCTTTCCCATAGCGACCTTTCTGTCCTTGCCCTCCTCTGCTGCCAGATTGATGCCACACATAAACACGAGGAAAAACACATCATATTTCACTTGGCTATCTTAAAACCCAATGAACATGGACATTGAATTCTCTAGTTTCTATCAATACTCCCCCTACTCTCTTTCCTGTGACCCCCCTTCCCACCCTGGTGCAAACACAACTCAATTATCTCCCACTCCTCCCCCACCCCAGCCATTCTCTCCTTTCTCCTCATCCATGGGCTCATCTCCCATCACCGAGTTGCCTATTTCCCTTTTATGCCCCTCTATCCCCCTTCTCCCATCCCCTTCCACTCATATCCCTCCCTCTGGCTTAACATTTCAAGCCATCTCTTCTCTCCTTACCCCTTTGTCTCCTTGTCACCTCTACTCTTTGTCGTTTACTCCACCCATCTTCCAATCACCCCTCCCCTCACCTGTATTCATACATCACTTGTCAGGCTTTGCTCCACCCCTACCTCCTTTTCCCAGCTTTATGCCTCCAACTCAGTTAATCCGGTCCCAATCCAAAATGTTGTAAGTCCATTCCCTCCATAGATTCTGCCTGACCTACTGAAATCATCGAGTATTTTATGTTTTGCTCATCCTGCTATTGTGGTTAGGTTAAAGTGATTCTGACAAACACATCAGAGACATCCGATCTGCCATTCTTTCTCTGCGCCAGACCTCCTCTTTCCAAAACACCATCAAAGCAGTATTCAGCCTTTTCCCCCTCTCAGAATGACTTGAAAATGTATTTTATTTGAAACCTGTTGCAACTTAAAAACTTCATTCCTTCATCCATTGTGGTGGCCTCTTCAAGTTTCATGCTTCTAATAAAAGTTAATAGAAACTAAATCCATTGCTGCCTGCATAAGAGAGTCCCAGAAGGCTGGATTAAACAGTTACCTAGTAGAGGTATCTGAACTGCTGAACCTTCACATATCTTTACAATCTCGGAGGGAATAAATTGAAGTGCCTACTGGGTTTGACTTACATGCGAGTCAGATGAGGCCAGGTTAGTGTAAATACATTATCGTCAACAAGGATTTTTGCACTGAAAATCACATCTCTTAATTATATGTTAATAAACTCTTTTCTCCCGCCGCAAGTTTATTGATGTCCTTTTTTTGATTTTTACAGCAGAGTGAAGGATACATTTTCTCTTGGGTTTACAGGGATAGCTGAGTTAATCCATGGTTGTAAAAGTGAGGTTAAAAAGACTTCTGGAAAATTTCCAGGACTTAATTTTGTTGTTCAGTATTTCTATGCTATTCTTAGAAGGATTGCTCAGTAATATATCAGCTTTTACAACATTGCGTACTTCATTTTTTTCCCCAAAACCGCAACTCCTCTCATAATAAAAAGCCCAAAGATATCTATAAATTTTATTTGTGAAGGCTGCATTTAAAAATAGCACGAGAAAGCTACTAGAATCATTTTTAGTTGAATTGTTTTTCCATCCCATTATACTATATCTGGCAATAGGAAATATAATGTTAAAAAAAAGTAAAACTCTCCGTCATTCCCATCAGTAATGAAAACTTAGCACTACCAATTAATTGGGAATTGAAATGCCCCCAAAAGGCAGTCGATATCACCAAAGATCCACATAACCCTGGCCACCCTCTCATTTCACTTCAACCATCTGGAAGGTGGTGTAGGAGTCTGAAAACCATGATCACCAGGTTCAAGAATAACCTCTTAAGGCCCTGTCCCACTGTACGAGGTAATTCAAGAGATCTCCCGAGTTAAAAAAAAAATCAAACGCGTGGTAAGCACGTAGAATGTACGTAGCGGGTACGTCAGAGCTCGGGACGTCTCTTAGCGGCTCGTAACGCTAACAGCAGGTACTCGGGAAAGCTCGTGAAGACTCTTAAAACATTTTCAACATGTTGAAAAATGTCGTCGAGAGCCCCGAGTACCTACGAGTGATTATTACCGAAATTCTCCGAGTTCGAATCAGGGGAAACTCGGGAGAACTCTTGAATTAGCTCGTACAGTGGGACAGCCCCTTTACCCACAACCATCAGGCTTTTAAACAGAAACACAAACATTAACCTCAAATGTGAGCTTCCATGCACTGTCTTTGGTTGCACTGAGGACTTTGGTGTTTTTTTTGCACGCATTGTGGTTATTAATTTATTGAAATGTTGTTTATTATATATTATCTATGCAAATTGCATTTACGAGCTTGTTGTATTGCTGAATAATTTCATTGTTCCATTGTCAGTTCAATTAAACACTCTGTTGACTCTTGAGGTGGTATACATTCCACACTAAATCAGCAAAATAAAAAGGAATGAGTTCCCTCTTAGAGAGCTGAACTCCTTGTACAGGCCATGGTTGTTATTTTTCAAAAATCCTGCTTTTGTTGACAGTAAATATTTTTAACATCCTTTGGGAACAAAATATTAACCTTTGAAGCTGTTAGAGCAAAGAAGTTGGACACCATTTTCAGGAGCTGCGGAGTGTTTTTGAAAGTTGGGGGGCTGAGCGATCACTGATCACCAGCCTCAGGGGTACTCGGCAAGTGAGTGGAGCGATCGAGTGGGGGGAGGTTGTGGGAGCGGGGCACCCCGCTTCCTACATTAGGGACTTTTTGAAATTTGATTTATTCAAATCATGTTTTAGTGCATTATAGAAGTATGATTTCAATGTTTTTTGATTGAAGTATTTTTAAGATAATGTAGGGCCTACATGAGAGATAGGAGCAGGTGATTATTATTATGTAGATGGACCGGGTGACTGCGGGGCTCAGGGTCAGTGAGACAGGGTGGCACACGTAGCACCCCATGACCCGAGGGAGGGCAGAAAGCCCCGGGTGGGTGGGATACGCCGTGGTGGGTGGGTAGAGAGGGGTGTTGGGGCGGGAGGGTGGTGTTGGGCAGGAGGGGTTGTGTTGCGCTGGAGATGTTGGCATGCAGGGAGGTGTGGAGTTGGCACCAATATTGCTGCTGGAGTCGATGGGTGCAGTGGATGGCGGCCATTTGGCCCATTGAGCCTAGCTCGTCTATTTGAACGAGCATCCTCCTAGGTCCCCTTTTACCTTGTGGAGAAAGGAACTGCAGATGCTGGTTTATACCAAAAATAGAAACAAAATGCTCGAGTAACTCAGTAGATCAGGCAGCATCCCTGAAGAAGGGCCCCGACCCGAAACGCTACGTCACCCATTCATTTCTTCCAGAGATGCTGCCTTACTGAGTTATTCCAGCATTTTGTGTCTATCTCCCTTTTTGCCTTGCCCTTCTTCCCAGACTTTTACAAGGTTCCCCCTTCAATGCTAGGCCCAGCCCTCTTTGTGAAGTGTCTCCTAATCCCCTCCCCTGCAACATAAATAGCCTGGGAGTCTACACATGACTGAGACCTTTCATTGCTTATCCATTCTGGCTTGCCTACCAACTCTTGACATCCTTCCTGGTGTGAGACCAGAGCTGACCCTGGAATCTATCCGGGGTTAGCCAATGTTTGACATAGAAACATAGAAACATAGAAAATAGGTGCAGGAGTAGGCCATTCGGCCCTTCGAGCCTGCATCGCCATTCAATATGATCATGGCTGATCATCCAACTCAGTATCCTGTACCTGCCTTCTCTCCATACCCCCTGATCCCTTTAGCCACAAGGGCCACATCTAACTCCCTCTTAAATATAGCCAATGAACTGGCCTCAACTACCTTCTGTGGCAGAGAGTTCACCACTCTCTGAAAATTTTTTTCTCATCTCGGTCCTAAAGGATTTCCCTTTTATCCTTAAACTGTGACCCCTTGTCCTGGACTTCCCCAACATCGGGAACAATCTTCCTGCATCTAGCCTGTCCAACCCCTTAAGAATTTTGTAAGTTTCTATAAGATCCCCCCTCAATCTTCTAAATTCTAGCGAGTACAAGCCGAGTCTATCCAGTCTTTCTTCATATGAAAGTCCTGACACCCCAGGAATCAGTCTGGTGAACCTTCTCTGTACTCCCTCTATGGCAAGAATGTCTTTCCTCAGATTTGGAGACCAAAACTGTACGCAATACTCCAGATGTGGCAGCTCTCTGAGTTTTTTTGTCCTTGATTCCTCTATAAATAGGAGCAGGAAGGTTGGGTTGTTCAGCAGCATTGTCCATTAGTCCGACCCCTTGACCTTGTGCCCTCAGACACCAGGCCCCTCCTCCCATCACTCGCTTCCACACGGCTCCGTGTGTGAGTGTGGGAAGCCTCCACTCTCCCTCCCTCCACCACCCCCCCATCACCTGTTACGGGTGAGGTTGGTGCTACCTGCAGAAACTGAACCGTCCGTGTCGGTCACTAAAGTACATCCACTGGGCTGGCCCTAAACTCCCGGGGGAAACATCGCTAAAAACGTGGGGGGGCAGCAGCCCCCGCAGCCCACCCGGTTCCGCGGCCCATGATTTTCAAGCGTCAAGAATGTTTTGTTGTCATATGTCCCGCATGGGACAATGAAATTCTTACTTGCTGCAGCACAAAAGAATATGTGAATATGTAAACATAGTACATAGCGGGGGAAGGGGGAAAAAAAAGAAAAGTTCAAGAAATAACAAATATAGTGCAATAATAATATAGTTCAGAGCTCAGAGCCTATTTGTTGTTGTGTTTAATAGCCTGATGGCTGTATGGAAAAAGCTATTCCTGAACCTGGACGTTACAGTTTTCAGGCTCCTGTACCTTCTTCCTGATGGCAATGGTAAAATGAGTGTGTGGCCAGGATGTTGTGGGTCTTTGATGATTTTTTGCTGCCATTTTGAGGCAGCGACTATGATAGATCCCTTCGACGGTGATAGACTGGGCAGTGGTCACAACGTTTTGTTGTCTTTTTCTACATTTACACGATCCTTGCTCGCAGAACTAACTTTTCCTCTGCTGTTCCATCCAAATTTGCACTCTCTCTCCACAGTGGTGCAAAAGAGGACAAAATTGTGCACAGGCTTTTTCGTCACCCCTTCTAAAGAAAGGTCCTTGCTGCTCATTAGTAATTGTTCAGCTGACAACTGAAAACATAGGAAGCCAAAGTGAAATATCATGTATGTTCAGTGCCAGTAAATTTGTAAAATCTCTGCTTGGTTTGTTGGATAGATAACATGCATGTCACAGACATACTTTACTACTCTGCCTGCTTATTGTCTCCTCAATACTATCAGGCATCATGTAGTCTGATATCAGGGTTTCGTTCCACTCTCAAATCTCTTCAAGAGTTTCCTTATTTGTGCATCTTCCAGACCCATTGTTACTCTGCTTATGATCAAACTGTTGCAATAACATCGCTAATGAAGTATATAAAACTTGGATGGCTATTTAAAGGCACTAAAGATAAACCATTGATTGAAAACACTAAATCAGACTGATATGGTAATGCTTCTATGATAGATCCATTATAAAGTTAAGAATGTGATATGCAAATATTATTGATATTCTACAGAATGCGTGTGACGGTAAAATCTAATAAAAATGTAAATTCACAGTCTGAGAGGAGACGCAGAATACTTTTTAACCACATGCATTGGATCACTCATCGCCTCTGCACCTCTGACAAAGTGAGGCAGACTATAAAGAATGTGGATAATTTGGTAATTCACTTAACACAATCTTTGTATAAATATTCCAAACCCAATAAAGTAGTCCGGTACATTTCAACTAACATTCTCGAATTCAAAATCTGGCCAAGCAGCCAATTATCATTTATTTAATACAGGTTCAGAAAAAAACCCATCTATACTTTTCAATTGTTTGTTTTTCAACAGTGACATACATTGCAAATAGCCTATGGAATGCCAATCATAGCGCATTTATACTTAATAATTAGCATACTTAATACTTAAGAACTCAATTATAGTTAATACTTTTATACTTAAGAACATTCAGATGTGACTTCCGGTGGCGAGGCGAACAGATGGCTGCTTAATCTTGAGCTCCCGATAGCGAGTTGAAAACTAGCCTCCCTTAATTCACTAATTGCCACATAATTCGCAGTATTCTGTATTGGAATAAGTGGGGGAGCGACAACAAGAAGTCAAAAGAAACGTGACGGACGAGAAAGAAAGAATTCACCGGAGATGGACAAAGCTCAAAGCTCAAACGATGACTCGGCAGAAACCATGCTCTCAATGTCCCACAATATCAGTAAGGAAATACCTGACTTCAAGGCTGAATATAAAGTGGACTTACATAAACTTAAAGAAACATAGAAACATAGAAAATAGGTGCAGGAGAATGCCATTCAGCCCTTCGAGCCAGCACTGCCATTCATTGTGATCATGGGTGATCGTCCCCAAACAATAACCCGTATCTGCCTTCTCCCCATATGCGTTCAAAAGGGAACTGCAGATGCTGGAATATCGAAGGTACACAAAATTGCTGGAGGAACTCAACGGGTGCAGCAGCATCTATGGAGCGAAGGAAATAGGCGACGTTTCGGGCCGAAACCCTTCTTCAGACTGATGGGGGGTGGGGAAAGAAAGAAGGAAAAAGGGAGGAGGAGGAGCCCGAGGGCGGGCGGATGGGAGGGTGGGAGGAGACAGCTAGAGGGTGAAGGAAGGGGAGGGGACAGCACAGGCTAGCCAAATTGGGGGAATTCAATGTTGATGCCATAAGGGCGCAAGGACCCCAGACGGAATATGAGGTGCTGTTCCTCCAATTTCCGCTGTTGCTCACTCTGGCAATGGAGGAGACCCAGGACAGAGAGGTCGGATTGGGAATGGGAGGGGGAGTTGAAGTGCTGAGCCACCGGGAGGTCATGTAGGTTAAGGCGGACTGAGCGGAGGTGTTCGGCGAAACGGTCGCCCAACCTACGCTTGGTCTCACCGATGTAAATTAGCTGACATCTAGTGCAGCGGATGCAGTAGATGAGGTTGGAGGAGATACAGGTGAACCTTTGTCGCACCTGGAACGACTGCTTGGGACCTTGAATGGAGTCGAGGGGGGAGGTGAAGGGACAGGTGTTGCATTTCTTGCGGTTGCAACGGAAAGTGCCCGGGGAGGGGGTGGTGCGGGAGGGAAGGGAAGAATTGACGAGGGAGTTGCGGAGGGAGCGGTCTTTGCGGATATGCCTTGGTTCCACTAGCCCCTAGAGCTCTATCTAACTCTCTCTTAAATCCATTCAGTGATTTGGCCTCCACTGCCCACTGTGGCAGGGAATTCCACAAATTCACAACTTTCTGGGTGAAAAAGTCTTAAATGGCCTCCCCTCTATTCTAAGACTGTGGCCCCTGGTTCTGGACTCGCCCAACATTGGGAACATTTTTCCTGCATCTAGCTTGTCCAGTCCTTTTATAATTTTATATTTCTATAAGATTTTCCCCTCATCCTTCAAAACTCCAGTGAATACAAGCCTAGTCTTTTCAATCTTTCCTCATATGACAGTCCTGCCATCCCAGGGATCAATCTCGTGAACCTACGCTGCACTGCCTCAATCACAAGGATGTCCTTCCTCAAATTAGGAGACCGAAACTGTACACAATACTCCAGATGTGGTCTTACCAGAGCTCTATACAACTGCAGTAGAACCTCTCTACTCCTATACTGAAATCCTTTTGTTATGAAGGCCAACATTCCATTAGCTTTCTTCACTGCCTGCTGTACCTGCATGCCAACTTTCAGTGACCGGTGTATAAGGACACCCAGGTCTCAAAGAAGACATGAAAGCCGAACTCAAAGATCTGAAGCAAGAAATTTACCATAAGCTTTCTGCTATCTCCAAACAAATCCAGGCCCACGAAACTAGACTAAGCAAAGCAGAGGCACGAATTGAAAAGGCTGAGACAATTAGCATGGCTATGAAAAATGTGCTGATTAAATCTATGAAAAAGCAGAAAGTCATGCAAGAAAAACTGACTGATTTGGATGGACGGTCTAGACGAAATAACATTCGCATCTATGGTGTACCCGAAGAGAAAGAAGGCAAATCCATGACTGAATTTGTGGAGCAACTTTTGAAAACTGAACTCGCAATAACAACGGACACCGACGTACGGATCCAATGCGCGCACTGAGCTTTGGCTCGCAAACCGGAATGTAGCGCACCACCTAGGTCCATAGTGGTAAATTTCCTGGAGTTTAATACCAAAGGAATTGTGTTGAAAAAGGCCTGGGGAAAGAAGATAATGATTGACGGGCGACGTCTATCATTTGACCACGACTATGCAACGGAGGTTGTCCAGAAGCGCAAGGCATATAAGGGAATAAAGAGGGCCCTGAAGGAGAGAGGTGTCCGCTTCCAGACCCCGCTGGACAAGATGCGCATTCACTGGGATTTAGGAACATGCACATATCATAGTGCACAAGTTGCAGCGCAGGAGCTGAGGAAGAGAGGCTACTCCATGGAGACACCAGATTACAGCGCTGAGAAGCTGGCGGACCCAGAGATGGAGCGTCTTCTCCAGGCTTTGACATGGCAGAGAGCTGGGAACAGGAGCGAAGATGGGAGTGAGATTGCGCATTGAGCAAGAGAGCAACTACAGGAGTCTGGGCAGACCCCATCCAACCAGCCTTTATTGTGTCACAACTTCTTTTGGACTAGAAAATAAGTGCTATTGGATGACGTTGGACGATACTAGGATGCGTGAAATGGAGTGTTTCACCTCTAGTGAGGGGCCCTCTGGGAGGAGGTTTTCCCCTCTACTTGCCAACGGGGCTCAGGGTGGCAAAGAATCACCCTTACTTGGAAGACAACCGTTTTGAAATTTCCTTTATTGGGCACATGTTGTCCACATGTTCAGACCTGCACAGTTCCAAGTTATCTGGAGATTTATGAATGCAATACAAGATTAGGTTAATTAAATGTCACATAATACTTATTAAATTGGTGTCACTCAATGTAAATGGGATGAATAATCCAGTTAAAAGGAGCAAGGTCCTGGCTAAACTGAAAAAAATAAAAGGCTCAGGTTGTGGTGCGTGGGTCTCGAAAGGAGGCACGAAGTCCAGAGTTTCGAGAAGCACCTTTATTATATTCCACCCGGTTGTAGGGAGGACAAAACTAGAGGAAGATGGCACCCAAACCCCTGCCTTTTAAACCCTCCGGCTAAGGGCCGCCTCCGGACTGCACCACTCCTGTGCCGAGGGGTTCGGCAGTATGATGGCACGACCCTTAGGAGCCGCCACAGGACCCACCCCCCCCCCCCCCCAGAACCAGAGGCACAAAACGCACCGGCGGGCGCACGACCCGGCCGGCCCGCGTGCGGAAGTCAGCAGATCCCGGGGCTTGCGGAGGCATAGGTGGAGGGACAGGTCGAGGGACAGGTCGAGGGACCGGCGGAAGGACAGATGTAGTGACAGGTGGAGGGAGTCGTGAGGGGGGGCGCCCTCGGGGCCGAGGTTGGGCAACCAGCACCGGCTGGTCAATGTCCAGGTGCGCCGGCTTCAAACGGTCAATCGACACGGCCTCCGGCCGGCCCCCCATGTCCAGGACAAAAGTCGACTGCCCGTGTTCCAGTGCGCGGACAACGCACGAGCACACGTAGCCGTTGAAGTGTCAGCCAACGGAATGGCCTCCGGCCACCGCGTGAAGCGGTCCACCATTGTCAGAAGGTGGGTGATGCCCCGGGACGGCAGGAGAGGCCCTACAATGTCTATGTGGAGATGGTCGAACCGCCGGTGAGGTAGACCAAACTCCTGGAGAGGTGCGCGGACATGGCACTGGATTTTTGCCGTCTGGCACGGAATGCAGGTGCGAGCCCAATGGGCAACCTGCTTGCGCAGACCGTGCCACATGAAACGAGCTGCCACTAGTGCCGTTGTCGCCCGGATTGATGGGTGAGCCAGTCCGTGGATCACCTCGAACACCCTCCGGCGCCAGGTGGCAGGGACGATGGGGCGCGGCTGACCGGACGACACATCGCACAGGATTGTCACTCCCCCAGGACCGAGAGGGACATCCTCAAGGCGGAGGCCGGAGATGGCAGTCCGGTAGGCGGGCACCTCATCGTCCGTGAGCTGTGCCGCCGCCAGAGCAGAATAGTCCATTACGGGCGCCACCTCGAACACGGCGTTTATAGCGGGGCGGGACAATGCGTCGGCCACCCGGTTCTCTTTCCCCTCGACGTAGCGGATAGATGTGGTGTATTCCGAGATGTAAGCCAATTGCCGCTGCTGACGTGCAGACCAGAGATCGGAAACCTTCTGCAGGGCGAAAGTGAGCGGCTTATGGTCGGTGTAGGCGGTGAATGGGCGGCCCTCCAGGAAGTAGCGAAAATGGCGCGTAGCCAGGTACAGAGCCAGGAGCTCACGATCGAACACGCTGTATTTGGTCTGCGCACGGTTGAGGTGCCAACTGAAGAAAGCCAGGGGCCGCCAACCTCCGCCCGTCAGCTGCTCCAGCACAGCACCAACCGCCGACTCCGAGGCGTCCACCGTGAGAGCAGTCGGGGCATCTCCCCGTGGGTGTACCAGCAGTACGGCCCGAGCAAGGGCCTCCTTCGCGCCGTCAAAAGCTGCCTCCGCCTCGTGGGTCCACTCAACGCTCTTGTGCTGCCCACCCGCCAGAAGTTGATACAGGGGCCGCTTGATGTGGGCCGCGGATGGCACGAAACGATGGTAGAATGCCACCATGCCGACAAATTCCTGCAGGCCACGCACCGTGCATGGGCGGGGAAACCGACGGATGGCGTCGACCCTGTCAGGCAGGGGAACCGCGCCTTGCGCAGTCACACGGTGGCCGAGGAAGTCAATTTTGTTTACCCCAAAACGGCACTTGTCCAGGTTGATGGCCAAACCATGCTCGCTGAGCCGCTGACAGAGCTGCCGAAGGTGAGCGCAGTGTTCCTGTTGCGAGCGGCTGGCCACCAGGATGTCGTCCAGGTACACGAACACGAAATCGAGGCCGCGACAAACCCCATCCATGAGGCGCTGAAAGGCCTGTGCAGCGTTTTTGAGGCCGAACAGCATCCGAGTAAACTCATAAAGGAGATGGTGGCGCTACTAGACGGGCACACGCCGTGCCTGTTGGTTGAATACGCCTACCTGTATCTGCTGCCGGCCTACATTCGGTTGCAGCTCACCGACATCTCGTTTGCCGACCTTTTGCCGGCGCCCTGTGGATGGCGCGCCCTGATTACGTCAGCGCGCTGGGCGTCAGCAGAGACGGGGTCGCGCTGAGGTCGACGCGCCCTGACTATTTTTACAAGAAACCCACCTGCCTCAACAAAAACATGAGAAATTAAAATGCTTTGGCTTTAGAAACGCATTTTATAGTTCCTACAAAACTAGCCAAAAGAGGGGAGTGGCTAACCTTATCACAAATGCAATCCAATTTGAATGCCATAAAGAAGTCAGGGACAAAGTGGGAAGGTATGTATTAGTTAAAGGAAAGCTGGAAAACAAAGTAGTGACACTGATTAATGTATAGGCCCCCCCAGATAGTACCAAATGTTTTTTCAAAACTCTGTTTGACATTATTGCTTTAGAGACTGAAGGTATTTTGATATGTGGAGGGGACTTATGAATCAATGTGGTCATGGATCATAATTTGGCTACAGCAAGCCTAAAAAAACCCAAGATGCATCTGACCAAGTTTATTAACACATCAGTACAGGAAATGGGCCTAATTGATGTTTGGAGAGAACTTCACCCCTTAGAAAGGGACTATACACACTATTCAGTACCTCACTCAGTCTACTCCAGGATCGACTACTTTTTAATGAATACAGGTGAAAGCCACAGGATCACAGAGTGTAAAATCGGGGTGGGAGATATATCTGATCACATTGCGATCAGCTTGACAGTACACCTGAATAGTAGAAAAAGAAATACTGTTTGGAGGCTCAATGTGGGTATTTTGAATAGTAAGGCAAATGTGGAACAAATAAGGGAAGAGATAAAAAGGTACATAGAAGAGAATGATAACAGGGATGTGGATCCTGTAATACTGTGGAATGCTATGAAGGCAGTTATACGTGGAAAGCTGATCGCCCTGACATCATCACAATAAAAGGTCCGGCTAGCTACGTATGAACATAAAGTAGAAAAATTGAAAGAATTGGAGAAAAAACATAAAAACACACAGGACCAGTTGGTACTAAAACAGATTAAGGAAATAAGGGGGGAGATAGATGAGATCCTCAGGGGAGATATGGAAAAATGGGCAAGATTTGTAAAGCAGACCTATTATGAAGCAGGTCCAAAGGCAACTAGACTCCTGGCCAAACGCCTGCGCTAACAGCAGGCCTCTAATACAATTCAGAAAATAAGAGATCCTAAAACCAATCAATTATCACATGAGCCAGATGAGATAGAAAGAATATTTGAAGAATACTATAAGAAACTATTCTAAACCACCATTAGCTGACGAAAGGACAATGAGAAGTTTTCTTAACTCACTTGATCGGCCATCCATTGGTGAGACACAAAATAATACCATTACGTCACAATTTACGGTTAAGGAGCTAGAAGCTGCAATCAGTATACTTGAGGCTAGTAAATCACCAGGCAGTGATGGGTTTCCACCAGAATGGTACAAGACTTTAAGAAAGAGCTAACACCTCTGCTCCTGTCTTGCTTTAACTGGACCCTTAAAGAGGGCAGGGCTCCCCCATCATGGAAGGAAGCAATTATTATCATTTTACCCAAGGAAGACAAAGACAAAGCGCAATGTAAAAATTTCAGGCCAATCCCAATTTTAAATGTAGACTACAAACTATTTACCTCAATCATTTGCAAAAGACTCGAGACTTTTGTCCCAGATCTGATTAACGAAGACCAAACTGGATTTAATAAGGGCGTCAAACACAGGATAATATTAGAAGAACCCTCCACATTGTGGATAATGCTAAAATAAATGATACAAAAATGGTCCTGGTCAGTTTAGATGCAGAAAAAGCCTTTGATAGTGTTAGTTGGGTATTTTTATATGAAGTACTAAGGAGATTTGGTTTCAATGAAGATGCAATTCGGTGTATTAAAACAATATATCAGAAGCCTACAGCTAGGATTAAGGTAAATGGAAACATCAAAAAGGATCCAGTTAGAGAGGGGCACAAGGCAAAGATGCTGTCTTTCTCCTACTCTCTTCGTTTTGTATATTGAACCCTTAGCACAAGCAATAAGGCAGAGAGAAGACCTGCAGGGGGTCAAAATAGGGGGGAAAGAACATATCATTGGTCTTTTCGCTGATGATGTCATTATTTTTCTTGAACGACCAGATATATGTCTCCCAAACCTAATGAACCTACTTGAAACATATGGATACTACTCACGGTATAAACCGAATATAACAAAAACACAAATTCTTTCATTCAATTATTCTCCATCCCAACAAATCAGAGATGCATATAATCTGAAATGGAATTCTAAAACGATGCAGTATCTTGGTGTAACTATACCCAAAACACTTTCCAACATGTTTGAAACTAATTATAACAAAATTGAAGAAAACATCAAAAAGGATGTTGAAAGGTGGTCGACCCTTCCTCTAGACTTCAGTGCCAGAATACAAACGGTAAAAATGAATATCCTACCTAAACTACTATATTTATCCCAATCTCACCCAATTAATGTTCCCCGAGACAAATTCATAGCCTGGGATAAGATGATCTCTTGATTCATTTGGAATAGCAATAAACCAAGAATAAAATTAACAACACTGCAAATGCCGAAAAGCAAGGGTGGAATGGCTTTACCAAATCTGAGGAAATACTTTTATGCAGCTCAACTCAGACCTCTGGCATGTTTGTGTAGACCTGATTATGAGTCTCGATGGAAAGAGATGGAAAGGGAGATACAGGGTTACCAGACCCAGATTTTGGTGGGAGATAAATATCTGATAGGGGCTTTGAGGCATGCTATGGATCCAATAGTAGCATTTACGTTAGAAATATGGAATATTATAGTGGAAAAATACAAATTAAAAAGAGGGGTTCACGCATTGAAGTGGTTCGCATATGACTCAAAGTTTAAGCCAGGTGTGTATGATTCAAGATTCAGAGAATGGGCACAAAAAGGCATAACGGCAATGTATACAGTTTCAGAAAATGGCGAGTTTATGAGCTTCCAAGATTTAAAGTCAAAGTATGGTCTCGAAAATAAAGATTTTTTTAGATACTTGCAATTAAGAGACTACTTTACAATAGAGATAAGGCCGCAACTAGATGAAACTTCAAATAATGTGATCAATGTGATTGTGGATACATACAAATAGAAGGGGTCTCGGGTCATCTCTGCTTTCTACCAAGCTCTGGTGGGAAGCGGGGGAGAATCAACGCTCTACATAAAACAAAATGGGAAGCAGAATTAAAAATTCAAATAACAGAAGAAGAATGGCATCAAATGTGTGAAACACAATGTACATCCACAAGCTCACTAGTATGGAGAAATTTTTTCTGGAAGAATCTAACTTGCTTTTTTATAACACCTAAAATAAAAAGCAGACAACTTGCTGTACAACAACACTGTTGGAGGCTGTGCAGGAATATGGAGGCAGACCACTCGCTTATTTTCTTGAACTGTGTAAAGATAAGGCCATACTGGGAAAATGTTAACGCAGCTGTTAAAAATATCTTGGGTTATAAAATCCCAAATACCTGCCCTGTGATGTATCTGGGGCACATTAAAGATATTGTAAAGTTAGAAGATACCTATTTAATTAAAGTTTTGCTTGCAGCAAGTAAGAAGGCCATTACCAGGCAGTGGCTTAATGAAAAAAGCCCAAAACAGGAACAGTGGCTAGAAATTGTGCGAGACATCTTTACTATGGAGAAACTGACATATTTGCTGTGACAACCGTACTTTGGATAGTATAAGTATAAGTAAGTATAAGTATCCTTTATTGTCATTCAGACCTTTCGGGCCGAATGATATTTTGTGCCTTGCAGTCATAACATAGAATAAAATAACAAAAACACACAATATAACACAGATTTAACAATACCACAGTGAGTCCACCTTGCTCCTCACTGTGATGGAAGGCAAAAGTCTTAAAGTCCTTGCCTCTTCCCTCCTTGTTCTCCCTCTGCGCTGAGGCGATCCAGGCTTCCAATGTTGTGACCCCACCGGGTGATGGTAAGTAAGTCAGTACCGCGGCTGAATCCGAGCTCCGCGAACGGGCCGGTTCAAACTCCGCGGCCCGGAGCGGATGAAGCTGCTGTCGCGGGAGCTCCGGAAAAACAGGTCACCAACCTGTGACCTGCGAGCTCCTGACGATGTCGTCCACTGGGCCCGCGGCCGAGCCTACGAGGCTTCGAAGTTGGGTCACCGCCAGAACGCCAGAACGCCACCACAGCCCCGAAGCCGGGTCGCCACCACCGCCGGAACGCCGCCACAGCCCCTGAAGTCGGGTCGCCGGAACGCCGCCACAGCCCTGAAGTCGGGTCGCCAGAACGCTGCCACAGCCCCGAAGTCGGGTCGGCGCTGCCGCAACGCCGCCACAGCCCCGAAGTCGGCCAGCCCCACGCTGGTAAGTCCTGGCTGGCTCTGCCTCCGGAGCCTCGAGATCGGTCCCAGTTGGAGGCCAAAGACTCCAAAGAGACTGGCGGTCTTCCGAGTCAAAAGCCTTTGTCAGGTCTATGAAGGCCATGTAAAAGGCTGCCTTTGTTCACGGCATTTTTACTGGTGTTGGCGTGCTGTGAATATCATGTCTGCTGTACCTCTGGATGGGCGGAAGCCACACTGTGATTCTGGGAGTACTTCCGCAGACAGTGGTAGAAGTCGGTTTGCGAGGACATGAGCTAGGACTTTGCCTGGTGTTGACAGGAGCGAGATGCCCCTGTAGTTTCCACATTCAGCCTTGTCCCCCTTCTTGGAAATGGTCACTATTAGAGCATCCCCGAGCTCTGAAGGAAGTTGTTCTCTTTCCCAGACCTTGAGGAGTAGGGCGTGGTTGTGGTACAAGAGCTCAGGTCCACCTTCCTTTAAGATCTCAGCTGGGATCCCATCTGGACCAGTGGCGTTGTTGTTCTTGATGGCATCTTGAACCTCTGTCATCGTGGGAGGTTCTTCCATGTCTTCTCTGATGGGACTCTGGGGGTCCCGTTAATTCCTCTTACTTGATATGTGGACAGTACAGTTGTTTTATGATTGTTTTGGAGCACTGAAACATTTACCCAGGAAGGCAGAGATCTTGTAGCAATATGACTTAATCCATTATCCCAGGAAGTTCTATGGTATGGTATGCTGTCCTTGAACCACCTCCCGCCCCCCATCCACACATGATTACAATCAAAACCACAACCAAGACTGGCCACATTTTGTGCCTTCCACCACGATGATGAATGCGGTGGTGGATGTTTGTGTTAATTTTTTTATAGTGTATTGTGTGTTCTTTCTGATTACTGCTGAAAGTGCTTACTGCTGCTGGCAAATTCATTTCACTTGCACTTAAGTGACGAATAAAACTTGATTGATTGATTGATATGAACCCAACAGGTAGTGCAAAGAGAAAGGAAACAAGGTGCTTCAGCTACAGAGAAACTGCAGAGAGGGAATAAAAGTGCTAAGCCTGCAATGAGGTAGATTGGGAAAGGGGTCGAGAAGATATCTCTTAGCTTGTGAGTGGTCCATTGTAGATCTCTATTTACCTCTATCTATAGGCACTGAGAAATACAGCACAGGGGCATCTAGAAATCAAGTTTTTAATCTTAGTTGAGCCCACTAATGTCATATAACCATATAACCATATAACAATTACAGCACGGAAACAGGCCATCTCGGCCCTACAAGTCCACGCCGAACAATTTTTTTCCCTTAGTCCCACCTGCCTGCACTCATACCATAACCCTCCATTCCCTTCTCATCCATATGCCTATCCAATTTATTCTTAAATGATACCAACGAACCTGCCGCCACCACTTCCACTGGAAGCTCATTCCACACCGCTACCACTCTCTGAGTAAAGAAGTTCCCCCTCATGTTACCCCTAAACTTCTGTCCCTTAATTCTGAAGTCATGTCCTCTTGTTTGAATCTTCCCTATTCTCAAAGGGAAAAGCTTGATCACATCAACTCTGTCTATCCCTCTCATCATTTTAAAGACCTCTATCAAGTCCCCCCTTAACCTTCTGCGCTCCAGAGAATAAAGACCTAAATGTCATCCTGGGAAGTTAAAATTAGTCACAGCGAGACTGGACTTGAAAGGCAAAAAATAATTAGGCTTGTTCTTTTGATCATTATCGAGTGACTCATGCTAGACTTAGTATCAGGGTTCAGACAGTTTTAATTATGGCTATAATTTTTATTTTTGGCTCTCCTGCAGGTTGTGGGGGAGAGGGAAGTAGTGTGCTGAATGCAGATGGAAATGGCTTTTATTTCTCTTTTTTTCTGTGGGTGCTCCAACAGATTACAGTTCTACCTTTCAGGGACAAATGGAAAACAAGATGAAAATAAATTTGTAAAAGATCCTCTGGCCTTATGGCAGGGGAGTGATTGCCTATGAAAAGTGAAACAATGAAGATAAGACTCAGTTGAGAAGTCTTGTTGAAAATGCAAGAGCACTCATTTTATTTGCTTTTAGTGGATGTTTAAACTTGGGTTTTAGGAGGATCGACTAATTCGTGAAATTTAACTTTATTGCCAATGTGTCAGAGGGATGCTGAAGTTAGAAATAAAATGCTGGAGTAGCTCTGCGGCTCAGGCGGCATCTTTGAAGAAAAGGAATAGCCGACATTTCGGGTCAGAACCCTTCTTCAGAGGGATGCTGTTGCCTTTGGGATTATCTTGAAGAGAAATTAATTAAATTAATAAAGATATTTATAAAAGGCCAATTTTCTTGCATTGACACGACTGAAGCTAATTTTAGTAATTTACTTGACCGTGCTGACCTGGTCTGCTCCCCCAACACACCTGTTCCCTACCCGTTGTCCTCCAACTCAAGCAGGTCCCTGAACGTAAGATTCCAGCACTCCCCTTGCCTCCCTCAACAGTGATATTTTGTTAAAAAATAGCAATTCGCCCTCCCCCTTCTAGTCTATCCATTGCACAAGCCCAGGTCAACAGGCAAGGTAGGCCAAGCATCAATAACATAAGGTAGAAACAAAGTACTGCGGATGCTGGTTTACACAAAAGGACACAGTGCTGGAGTAACTCAGCGGGTCAGCCAGCATCTCTGGATAGGCGTTGTGAACCTTCTTCATACTGATTGCAAGATTAACATGAATCTTTAGCCCCTTCACACTTGTCAACATATTGCATCTTCTGGTTAGAATCAAAGTAATAATATTAAAGAAAATTGCAAATCAACTTGCCATCTAATAAATATGAATAATTTTTGTATGACTGTATCTGCCAGATTTCAGGATTCCTGACTGTTTCACATCAATTGGTCATTTGATTAAAGTTAGGTCCTCCAGGTCACAATTTTGTAACTCACATTGACGAGTAATATAAATATTCAGCAACTTGGCGACTTGTAGTCTGACAGATCATGAGTATACATTTGCAACTTGCTCCTGTTATGAACCCTGCAGACATATTTTACTCATGATCATATTCAGCTTTGACTCAGTGAGATTTATCCCAGTCTCTGAGTCAGATATTAACGGGTTCTGTCTCCAGAGCCTCAATCACATAGTTGAAAAGGAAAAAAAACCCTGCAGATGCAGGAAATCTGAAACAAAAGGAGAAAATGCGGGGAATACTCAACAGATCAGGCAGCATCAGCGGATAGAGAAACAAAGAAAGCTTTTCAGGTTAACACTCTTCATTAAGATTTATTCAAATGCTCCTTCACAATAATTTCAGAGCTTTTCCGAACGTGGACTGAGAATGGAGACCATGCCACTGTCCAGCACAGAACCAAACAAGATGTTTACTCTCCATGAACTACCTCACCTCATCACATCGTTTCTTGCATTTTTGATATGTCTGCTTATCTGGCAATTATATGTTTGCATGCTAAATTTAGCCAAGCTCAACAGATAGCCAGGTGTTGCAAGTTAGATGCAAGAAATAAAGAAAGAATCAAAGACTTCATTCAACGAAAATGTTTTCATATTGTCCCTTTCATCCACCATGAAATTGAGTCACTGTTGTAATGTAGGAAATAATCAAATAGGTGTAATATAAAAACAAAGCACAGGTTTAAATAAAAAAACATGTGCTGGAGTAACTCAGCGGGACAGGCAGCATCTATGGAGGACATGGATAGGCAGCATTCCGATCGGGACCTTCTTCAGACTGATTAATGAAAGAAAGCTGGAAAAAAGGTGTTTGCAGGACAAAACCTGGCGAATGATAGTTGGATATAGGTGAAGGAGATTGGCAGATGGGTATACAAAGGCTAGAGAAGAAAATAAGATTTCACAGGTTTCAAGTCTCCCCTGCACTGAGCAAGATGCAAAGGTCAAATGGAGGTCACATGGAGCTTATAGTAAGCTCATATCCTTGATTTTACTTCGAAGTCACGTGAGTGACTACGTGAAGAAGGGCCGTCCGTCTGCGTGCGCGTCATTACGTCTGAGCGCAAACGCGCGACGGACTGGCAGAGGCACTGCGTCCTCCCAGGCCGTTAGGATGGGCAGGTAAGGAAAGTTGAATCACTCACCTGCGTTCTTTCCGGCTTGAAACTTTTTGTAGTTTCAGGGCCCAGATGTCGAGGATACGGTCCGCGGGGAAGTCGGCTGCCGAAGACCGCAGCATTTCCCAGTAGCGGGCAACGGTGTTTCCCGACATTTAGCGCCGGCAGCTGAATCGGCAGGAGACTTCTTGCAGGAGGAGAGCTCCGTTGGTGGTCCTGAAGTACGGGAAAATCCACCCGCAAGTCAAACAACCCGTTGACTCAGAAGAGTCCAGGGAGGGAAAGGGATACCCTCCCTCAACGGAGAGCGTCTGAGGACGACTCTCCCACATAGGAGCAATTTTTTGGAGAAGTTGCTCCAACAATGACCTGCTCTAAGGAGAGAGCTGTGTCAGCCCAGGGCCTACAGCAGCAGGCAGTACCGGGAGCCTCGCATAATGGGGCAACCCAATGTCTTCCCCATTGGAGGGGGAAGTACATATGAAAGAAACCACTCTGAATCAGAGTACAAAAGCAGGGGGAGGGAAACCTTCCCAGGGACAAGCAGTAGAAAGGAAGTAAGTAAGTAACTTTTACTTATATAGCACTGTTTAAGTTAACTGGCACCAAAGAGCTTTACATAAAATAAATAATAAGCACAAAAGAAAAGAAATACTTCTGCAATCATCCAGGTTCCACTGGGTGCTTCCCTGGATAGAGATCTAGAAAATGTCTCCTGCTCTGAGGAGAGGAGCATTCACGGTCAGTTTCAGTCTGACCCAAAGCAAGAATCTCATTTAGGCCCGCTGGAGGGGCCATGTCAGCGCAGGTATCCTCAGGGGCCTGCGGCAGCACCTGTTTTCGGGGCTACCTACAAATCTCACTCTCAATGGAGGGGAGTGTGAGTGATCAGTAGGTAACTGATCTCCAATTACAATACCATACAATACCATTTATTTGTCATTTGAACCTCACATAACGTTCAAACGAAATTTGGTTTCGAGATCAGTAGGTAACTGATCTCGAATTAAAGTATGAACATACTGAAGCACATGCATATGGCCTCAAAAGACAGCAGTTGGCAGAATATCCGCACAAATGCCAGCAAGGGAACAGCGCTATCAGGGTGACTTTGGAGAAACCAGCCGCCGAATCCTCTCTTCAGGTAAGACCAGAAGAAGGAAGCAAAAGCTGTCGGACCAATCAAGGTACCAACGACAAGCAAACTTCATCAGTAGGCGACAACACACCCCACACCTCCATAGGGGGTAAGCAGTTCACTGAAGCCGGTGGTAGCTTGAAAGCTGGGCACGGAAATATGATCAGAGTCGTCTTTCAAGGCAGACTCAGAATTATGGCCAGAATTGTCCGACAAGGCAGGCTCAGTATGATAAGGTTTTCAGACCAAGACCAAAGCAGAGGTCAGGAGAAACATGGAATCCACACTTCCTATCAGCCCAACTCCCAATCAAGGAGATAAAAGGAACCCGCATCAGGGGCCTTTGGGCTTACCACAAGACCACCGGTAGCCATGGAGGTAGATGGGTCTGGGTTTACTGAAACAAGGGATTGTGGACCAGTTACATGTTGGTAATTTTACTCTTGTGTCTTTGTTCAAAATGACAATAACATGAACTTCAGATCTGGTTTTAAAAAACAGATAACAACATGTGATTATTTTTTACTGCACAACATACATAGGTTCCAAGCATACTTGGAACTCGGACCGGAATTGTCTTCAAGGCAGGCCCAGTATTTTGGGCAGGATTGCCTTCCAGGACAGGTGACAGATGGAGGATGTCACTTCATCCAGGTTTAACTCATTTGTGCAGTACAGACTTTTAGAAACAGCAATTTTTTGTTACGGTCTAACTACTGTTTTATAGCAGTTTCCTATAAAATGGTCACATGGCATGCATCGACCTCAAAGATGCATACTATTCGGTGTCTATTCATTAAGAATAGGAGATATTTGAAGTTTAACTGGATGGCATGGCTCTGCCAAATGGGTTGCCATCAGCTCCTAGACTATTGACTAAACTACGTAAACCAATTCTGGGACTACAAAGGTCTCAAAACCACATAGTAATGGCATATTTGGAGGACATTTTCATTTTGGAGTCACCAAGAATTGGCAGAAGCATCAGTCAAGCATACCAAAACCCTGTTTGAAAGAATTGGTTACCTCATCCATCCAGTTAAATCAAAATTAACACCTACAAGGGTAATTGATTACCTAGAATTTACTATCAAAAACAGTAAATATGTTGGTGACTTTGCCTAGGGGCAAACAACAATATTAATTAAGCCTGCAATGACCTGATAGTCAAATTCTAGCCATCTATCAGGCAAACAGCGAGTGTAATTGGCAAATAGTAGCTGCATTCCCAGCAGTACGGGCCTTTGCATTACCAGAACTTACAGCAAGCAAAGGAACGAACACTCAGATTACATGCAGGCCGAATTGGCAAACTATGGATTGCCAGCAGAGGCCATTGTTGAATAACTATGGTGGATAACGAATGGGAGACAGCTCAGGGAAATTTTGCTCGAAAGCCATCGAGAGTTCTTTAGACCTATGCAAGTGGCTAAGGATGGGGAGACACCAACACAGTCTAAAGCTGTGGGGGCAGATGGAATGAGCAGGAGTCTGTAATTCCCCAACACATGGAATCAATTACCCAGAATTGTTGGGGGCACAATATGGACTCAAGGTTCTCTGTAGCGATATGCAACTGGTGCTTGTTCAAATTCAGATTGATAACACCACTGCGGTGGCATATATCCATTAACAAGGGTGGTGTAAAATCTGTATCTTACGACAGATTGTCGAACCTCATTTGGCACTGGTGTATCGAGAGGAATATTTGGGAAATCTACGAGGTAGATATAACACGGTGACAGATGCTGGATCACGAATGTTTAATAACAACACAGAATGGATGTTGAATCAGACAGTATTTAACAAAATAACTACACGATTTGGCATACCAGATGTTGATCCGTTTGCATCTAGACTAACCATTAGTTACCCAGATATGTGTCCTGCGAGCTGGATCCAGGAGCAAGGCAGTGGATGCTTTCTCCCTCAATTGGGGAGGAATGTTTATGTATGCTTTCCGCCAATTTGTCTCACAAACCGATGCTTGACAAAAATCAAGCAAGACTAAGCCACAGGCATTTTGGTAGTGCCAGATTGGCCTACTCAAGCCTGGTCCCCAAAAAAAAACTTTGGGAATTATAGTCCAGCCAGTAATGGCTGTACCCAAGAGCAGGGACCTCCTAGTGAACCCAGTTACAGGGAGCAATCATCCACTACATGAACGTATAACTTGTTGGTCTGCAGATTCTGAGGAGGCCATTTCAAGGCATAGGACTGTCCGAACAAATACAACACAGTCCGGATAACGGATGTTTTGGGAGTTCCTATCAACTGTACTATAACTATAAACTAAGTTATAGTGCATCTATAGTGCCAGAGGCGCACCCTCCTCCAATCTGATGCCGGAAGCAGGGCACAGTTCGATAGGAACGCACCCCTTTACAACAAAATTCATGAAGGGAATTTACAATTTAAGACCTCCAAGGCCAAGGTACACTGACACATGGGATGTGAGCGTGGTACAAACCCTACTTTGACCGTGGGGACCGCCTATAACTAACCCTGAAGGTGGTATGCTGACAAAGAGTCCAGATACTGCAAAAGCTACGGTTGGACCACATGACCACCAATATGAACAACATAACATTCGTAATCAGGAACCTGATATAAACATAGCAGGCCAGGAATGCCAGGGATGTTAGTATGTTAGCTAGGATGTTAGCCCAACCTCCGCCTAGTCTCCCCGATGTAAATCAGCTAACATCTAGAGCAGCGGATGCAGTAGATGAGGTTGGAGGAGATACAGGTGAACCTTTGTCGCACCTGGAACGACTGCTTGGGTCCTTGAATGGAGTCGAGGAGGGAGGTGAAGGGACAGGTGTTGCATTTCTTGCGGTTGCAACAGAAAGTGCCCGGGGAGGGGGTGGTACGGGAGGGAAGGGAAGAATTGACAAGGGAGTTGCGGAGGGAGCGGTCTTTGCGGAAGGCAGACATAGGGGGAGATGGGAAGATGTGGCGAGTGGTGGGGTCACGTTGGAGGTGGCGGAAATGGCGGAGGATTATTTGTTGTATTTGCCGGCTGGTGGGGTGAAAGGTGAGGACTAGGGGGACTCTGCCCTTGTTACGAGTGCGGGGATGGGGAGAGAGAGCAGTGTTGCGGGGTATGGATGAGACCCTGGTGCGAGCCTCATCTATGGTGGCGGAGGGGAATCCCCGTTCCCTGAAGAACGAGGACATTTCCGATGCCCTGGTGTGGAACGTCTCATCCTGGGAGCAGATGCGGCGTAGGCGGGGAATTGGGAGTAGGGGATGGAGTCTTTACAGGGGGCAGGGTGGGAAGACGTGTAGTCTAGATAGCCATGTGAGTCAGTTGGTTTGTAGTGTATGTCGGTCAGAAGTCTGTCCCCTGCGATGGAGATGGTGAGGTCAAGGAATGGTAGGGAAGTGTCGGAAATGGTCCAGGTGTATTGGAGTGCCGGATGGAAGTTGGTGGTGAAGTGGATGAAGTCAGTCAGTTGTGTGTGGGTGCAGGAGGTGACCTGATAAAACAGAGCAGGCCAGGAATGCCAGGGATGGAGATCCAGTTCTTGGCATATCCAGAGGACCAACGGTTGTGTGGGTGGTAACATACTAACACCACTATCTGAGAGTTACGGAGAACCTCAGAGGCTCAGAACAATCGGTCCTCATCAGCCATAAAAAAACCACACCAAAAGGTGTCAACTCAAACCATCTCCAGATGGTCAAAAGAGGTAATGGCAGTAGCAGGAGTAAACATTTATATGGTTAAATCGCACTCCACCAGGGCTGCATCTACGTCGGCAGCAAGAGCTATGGACGTGCCCCTTGACGACATCCAGTTGCAGGATGGACGAATTAAATAACGGTCCACCGGTTTTATAACAAACCCATAACCGGACTGGGGGTGTTTGCACGTACCATTTTAAGTTCTGTCCCTTAGTTTCCCCCCCAAGGTTGGGAGGGGTAACTTTTTTAAAAACCTTTCTATCATTTAAAGCATCAATTTCTTTACTTAACTACGTAATGTCTGAATGCTTTAATGATTACACGCTTCCATGGTCAATCCATTCAGTGTGTGACGCCTGGTTTCGTAACCGGCGTAAAATCACAGAGCTTTGAAATCTTCACGTAGTCACTCACGTGACTCCGAAGTAAAATAGTGAGATTAAATGAGAACTTACCAGTTTGAAGTTTGATCTTGATTTTATGAGGAGTTACGATGAGCGATTACGTGCCCACCGCTCCCACCCTCATACTATCAAGGTCATATGGAAGTTCTAGTTTCAATCTTACTATTCTCAGGTCTTCTTTTTATCTGTGATTTAACACCGCTGCTTTGAAGATTGACGTGCACGCAGACGGATGGCCCTTCTTCACGTAATCGCTCATCGTAACTCCTCATAAAATCAAGATCAAACTTCAAACTGGTAAGTTCTCGTTTAATCTTACTATTTCAATTCATTCATTCAGATGGGCAATAAACCAATTGGCCATTCATGCATAATCGACCACAATCATTGGAGGTGGTCTTGGACGGGAGGATGCTCCTCAAACTGTGGAGCATCTTGGACAATACAGCTCACCCCCTCCATTACCCACCAGTCAACCTGAGGAGCACCTTCAGCAACAGACTGGTTCCACCAAGATGCAGCACAAAATGCCACAGGAGATCCTCTTTTCCTGTGGCTATCTAACTGTACAACTCCTCCCCCTTCTGTCATGGGGTAGACTGACTCCGCACATGCCCCCCCCCCCCCACCAAACTTCTCGATCTTTGCACATCCCCAATCCCCAATCCTGGACTTTCCACTTGTCATTTTAATTTCATGTTTCATGTATTTTGTTGTGTGTTTTTATGACTGTTGACAGACCAATTTCCTTCCTGGGATAAATGAAGTTCCATCGTATCGCATCGTATTGTACGTCACTTGATTTGAACCCCTCTCTTAGTGAGGAACTTTCTTTTTGGAAATCCAGGTAGTAGAGCTTTGGATAACCTTGGACTTCCAGAAAATAGAACAAGGCAATTCTAACTGGCCAACAGGGTGGCACAGGGGCACAGTGGTAGAGTTGTTAAGTTTAGTTTATTGTCACGTGTACCGAGGTACAGTGAAAAGCTTTTGTTGCCTGCTATGCAGCGTGACTTTAGAGAGCTGGAAAAAATGCTGAAAAGCAGGACCTCCAGGGATGTTATCTCCGGTTTGCTTCCAGTTCCTCGTGCTGGCGAGAGCAGGAACAGGGAGATACGGGACCTGAATGTGTGGCTGAGGAACTGGTGCAGGGGGCAGGGATTTAGATTCTTAGATCACTGGGATCTGTTTTGGAGTAAGGGGGAACTGTACAAAAGGGACGGATTGCACCTTAACATGTGGGGACCAGCATTCTGGCAGGCAGGTTTGCCACTGCTACACAGGTGGTTTTAAACTGAGTAAGGGGGGTGGGGTGTCTAATGGGATAGTCGAGGACGGAGTTAAAGGGAAAGAGAGTAATGGGATGGTTAATGACCCCAGAATTAATATGAAAGGAAACTCACAAAGGGATAGGAGAGTATGGCCAAGTGTAATAGGGATCGATGTGAAAGGTGAGATGCGTAAGGAATTAAAAGTATTGTATATGAATGCGCGAAGTATAAGAAGTAAAGTAGATGAGCTTGAGGCTCAGTTAGAGGTTGGTAGATATGACTGTGGGGATTACTGAGATGTGGCTGCAGGAGGATCGGGCCTGGGAACCTAATATTCAGGGTTATACATCCTATAGAAAGGACAGGCAGGTGGGCAGAACAGGGAAGGGGGGGTAGCTCTGCTGGTGAGGGATGGAATTCAGTCCCTTGCGAGGGAAGACATAGGGACTGACGAGGTAGAGTCACTGTGGGTACACAAAAATGCTGGAGAAACTTCAGACTGAAGAAGGGTTTCGGCCCGAAACGTCACCTATTTCCTTCGCTCCATAGATGCTGCTGCACCCGCTGAGTTTCTCCAGCATTTTTGTGTACCTTCGATTTTCCAACATCTGCAGTTCCTTCTTGAACACATAGAGTCACTGTGGATTGAGTTGAGGAATTGTAAAGGCAAGAAGACACTAATTGGTGTTATCTACAGACCCCCAAATAGTAGCCCGGATGTAGGGTGTAAGTTGCAGCAGGATTTAAAACTGGCATGTAACAAAGGTAATGCCACTGTGGTGATGGGGGATTTCAATATGCAGGTAGACTGGGAAAATCAGGTTGGTTCACGACCCCAAGAAAGAGAGTTTGTAGAATGCCTCCGTGATGGATTCTTAGAGCAGCTTGTAATGGAGCCAACCAGAGAAAAGGCAATTCTGGATTTCGTGTTTTCCAATGAACCAGATATGATAAGAGAACTCGAGGTAAAGGAACCGCTTGGAGGTAATGATCATAATATGATTAGTTCTAATCTGCAATTTGAGAAGGAGAAGGTTATATCGGAAGTGTCAGTGATGCAGTTGAACAAATGGGACTATGAAGGTATGAGAGAGGAGCTGGCCAAGGTAGACTGGAAATGGATCCTAGCAGGAATGACGGTGGAACAGCAATGGCAGGAATTTCTGGGCATAATCCGGAAGACACGGGATCATTTCATTCCAAAAAGGAAGAAAGATTCTAAGGGGAGTAGGAGGTAACCGTGGCTGACAAGAGAAGTTAGGGATAGAATAAAACGAAAAGAAAAGATGTATAACACAGCAAAGAGTAGCCGGAAGCCAGAGGATTGGGAAACTTTCATAGGACAACAGAAGGAAACAAAACGGGCAATACGGGCTGAAAAGATGAAGTACGAAGGGAAGCTGGCCAGGAATATAAAGAAGGACAGTAAAAGCTTCTATAGATATGTTAAGGGAAAAAGAGTAGCAAAGTCAAATGTGGGTCCCTTGAAGGCTGACACGGGTGAAATTATTATGGGCAATAAGGAAATGGCAGAAGAGTTGAATAGGTACTTCGGATCTGTCTTCACTAAGGAAGACACAAACAATCTCCCAGATGTACTGGAAGACAGAGGATCTAAGGGGATAGAGGAACTGAAATAAATTTTCATTAGGTGAAAAATAGTATTGGGTAGGGTAATGGGACTGAAGAATGATACATCCCCTGGGCCTGATGGTCTGCATCCCAGGGTCCTCAGGGAGGTGGCTCTAGAAATAGTGGACGCATTGGTGATCATTTTTCCATGTTCAATAGATTCAGGATCAGATCATGTGGATTCGAGGATAGCTAATGTTATCCCAGTTTTCAAGAAAGGAGCGAGAGAGAAAACAGGGAATTACAGACCAGTTAGCCTGACCGGTGGTGGGAAAGATGCTGGAGTCAATTATTAAAGAGGTAATAATGGGGCATTTGGATAGCAGTAAAAGGATTAGTCCGTCAACATGGATTTATGAAAGGGAAATCATGCTTGACTAATCGTCTGGAATTTATTGAGGATGTGACAAGTAAAATGGATGAAGTGGTGCCTGTGGATGTAGTGTATCTAGACTTTCAGAAAGCCTTTGATAAGGTCCCGCACGGGAAACTGGTGACTAAAATTAGAGCACATGGTATTGGGGGTAGGGTGTTGACATGGATAGAAAATTGGTTGGCAGTCCGGAAGCAAAGAGTAGGAGTGAACGGGTCCTTTTCAGAATGGCAGGCAGTGGCGAGTGGAGTGCCGCAAGGCTCGGTGTTGGGGCCGCAACTGTTTACCATATATATTAATGATTTGGAAGAGGGAATTAGGAGCAACGCTAGCAAGTT
The DNA here is from genome assembly GCF_010909765.2 of Amblyraja radiata. Classification (NCBI taxonomy): domain Eukaryota; kingdom Metazoa; phylum Chordata; class Chondrichthyes; order Rajiformes; family Rajidae; genus Amblyraja; species Amblyraja radiata. Next base: position 71,030,679 of record NC_045960.1, read on the forward strand.
TGCGGATGACACAAAGCTGGGTGGCAGTGTGAACTGTGAAGAGGATGTTAGAAGGTTGCAGGATGACCTGGACAGGTTGAGTGAGTCGGCAGATGCGTGGCAGATGCAGTATAATATAGATAAATGTGAGGTTATCCACTTTGGTGGCAAAAACAAGGGGGCAGATTATTATCTCAATGGGGTTAGATTAGGTAAGGGGGTGGTGCAGCGAGACCTGGGCGCCCCTTGTACACCAGTCACTGAAAGTTGGCTGACAGGTACAGCAGGCAGTGAAGAAAACTAATGGAATGTTGGCCTTCATTATTTGGATTTCAGTATAGGAGTATAGAGGTTCTTCTGCAGGTGTATAGGGCTCTGGTGAGACCACATCTGGAGTATTGTGTACAGTTTTGGTCTCCTAATTTGAGGAAGGACATCCTTGTGATTGAGGCAGTGCAGCGTAGGTTCACGAGATTGATCCCTGGGATGACGGGACTGTCATATGAGGAAAGATTGAAAAGACTAGGCTTGTATTCACTGGAGTTTAGAAGGATGAGGGGCAATCTTATAGAATATATAATATTATAAAAGGACTGGACAAGCTAGATTCAGGAGGAATGTTCCCAATGTTGGGCGAGTCTAGAACCAGGGGCCACAGTCTTAGAATAAAGGGGAGGTCATTTAAGACTGAGGTGAGAAAAAACGTTTTCACCCAGAGAGTTGTGAGTTTGTGGAATTCCCTGCCACAGAGGGCGGTGGAGGCCAAGTCACTGGATGGATTTAAGAGAGAGTTAGATAGAGCTCTAGGGGCTAGTGGAGTCAAGGGATATGGGGAGAAGGACGGCACGGGTTTTTGATAGGGGGCGATCAGCCATAATCACAATGAATGGCGGTGCTGATTCGAAGGGCCGAATGGCCTCCTCCTGCACCTATTTTCTATGTTTCTATCCAGTCAGCAGAAAGACAATACATGATTGCAATGAATCCATTTACAGTGTATAGATACATGATAAGGGAATAACGTTTAGTGCAAGGTAAAGTCATCAAAATCCGATCAAGGATAGTCCGAGGATCACCAAAGAGTTAGATAGTAGTTCAGCACTGCCTTATCATGCCAAGCACTTGGGTTCAATCCTGACTACAGGTGCTGTCTGCACAGAATTTGTACATTCTCCCTTCGACCACGTGGGTTTTTTTCTAGTTGCTCCAGTTTCCTCACACATTCCAAAGATGTGCAGGTTTGTAGCCTAATTGACTTCTGTAAAATTGCCCTTAGTGTGTTGGATGCAAAACAGGGACAAAATAAAACTAGTGTAAGTTGGTGATCGTTGGTCAGTGTGGACTCAGTGGGCCAAAGAGGGTGTTTGCATGCTGTATCTGTAAGCTAAACTAAACTAAACTAAACTGAGCATTGAAATAACCAAGTCTAATAATAATAATAATAATAAATTTTATTTAATGGGCGCCTTTCAAACATCTCAAGGACACCTTACATAGTATATCGGAATAACATATAATCGGAATATAACAATAAAGACATCACAGAGACAGAAATTAAAAACAGGATTCAATCCAAAAACAGAAAATCAAAAACACAGTGTGAAGAGGGAGCAGCGGCAGCCAAAGCGCGCCAGCGTCCACTCTCTCTTCACGGCAGCCATCTTGGACACAGACCTACAGGACTACAAATATACAAAAAAATCATCCCCCCACAATGGATGCCACTGTGGAGGAAGGCACAATGTCCAGTCCCCACCCCATGTTCACCCCAAAGTCAGGCCTATTGAGGCCACCGCAATTGCCTCTATGGAGGCCCGATGTCCCTGGCCGTTCTCACCGGGTGGTCTTGCCCCGGCATCGGGAGAGTCCTTTCGGCGGCTGGGCCACCTGAAACGGCCGCTTCTTGGTTGGAGCCCGCGGCTGCCGAAGCCGACAAGGCCGCGCCGGTTTGGAGCTCCCAGGCTCCAGATGAAAAAGTCGGCGGCGCCTCTCCGCTCCGCAGACCCGCAGCCCGGAGTTGTTGCTCTCGGCGGTCCAGCTCGCCAGAGCTCCAGCGCGTCGCTCCAGCGCGGCGACCCAGGCAAGGGATCGCCCGCTCCGCTCCAGCGCTCCAATGCTGTGCCGCCGCCGAGGCCGAGGTGCTGGGCGGTTCCCGCCAGGAAACGGCGCTCAAAGCCCGCAGGTAGGCCACGAGGACGGATCGACGGGCAGCCCGGAGAAGAAGCTGCCTCACCGACCAGGTAGGGACCTAGAAATTAAGTTTACACCTACCCCCCACATTAAAAAGACCATATCCCCTACAAACAAAAAACAGGACTCACTAAAAACTATAAAAAAAACGGATTAAAACGGACGGCTGCTGGCTAGCAGCCGTTCACCAAGATGGCTCCTCCTCCACTGGAGGTCTGGAGATAACAATGCAAGAGAGGGAAGAGTTTCCGCAACGGCTGCTCTGAAACAAGGCCAGAATTGAGCAATACAACGGAGGCACAAATAGATGGTCTTGAGAGTACAAGCATGAACTCACAGTGGCACAGCGGTAGAGTTGCTGTCTTACAGCGAATGCAGCGCCGGAGACCCGGGTACAATCCCGACTACGGGTGCTGTCTGTACTGAGTAAGTACGTTCTGCCCGTGACCTGCGTGGGTTTTCTCTGAGATCTTTGGTTTCCTCCCACACTCCAAAAATGTATAGGTTTGTATATGTAAAAATTGTCCCTAGTGGGTGTAGGATGGTGTTAATGTGTGGGGATGGCTGGTCGACGCGGACCCGGTGGGCCGAACTTGTTTCCACGCTGTATCTCTAAACTAAACTAAAGTCCAGAATCTAATCTTGCCAAATATGAAAAAAGGTTGGCATCAATCTGGCTCAGTTTGAGTTAATCATCAATTTTTTTTCCACCACAGACAGCACCTGATTTGCTGCATTATTTCCAGCAGTTGTTTTGTCTCAGATTTACAGGGATGGAGGTAGGTTTGGACCACGTTAGTGAATGGGGAGGGGGAGGGGGAGGGAGTGGAGGCCGGGGGGAGGGGGATGAGTTGGAGGGGATGGGGGGGAGGGGGTGGGGGGTGAGGCTGCATGAAAGGAGATCCAGAGAATGGAAGGACCAATGAGAGGGATCAAAGAGCATGCTTACATCTCTGAGCTCACCTATGCATGCGGTAGGATTAGAGTTGGGCACATGTTCACGCTCACTTTTTGTGTGAATGTGAGCATCCACCCACCAAAACCATCTCTCCACTCAACTAGGAGTCCATTGCCCCTAGACCAAGACTTACCTCCCTTTGTCAAGCCTATGTTGTAGCTGATGTGCAACATTCATCACATTGAAAGGAAACAGACACAGGCAGCTTCCAATCCTGAGCACAGCTCAAATGTATTGAGCCAAGGGGCTTGAGACATGTGGTGTCTAGTGTGAGTACTTGTTTGAACCATAGCTGTGATATGGAGCCTGACCCCACTAATCTGAATAGGATCACTGACCTGGGATGAAAATATGCATACTGTAACTGTTTTATTTTCTTTATCTTAACTTTTTTTAAGTAATTTCTATCACTTAAAATACATTTCTTACCTTCATGTTTTTAATAATGTTGTTTTTACTTAGCTTAATCGTTTTGACTTGGCTAGGAATGACTTAGAGGGATATAGGCCAAAGGTGGGCAGGTGAGACTTGTGTGGATGGGCCATCTTAGTCAGCATGGGCAAGTTGGTCCTAAGGGGTTCTTGTTTCAAGGTTGTGTGACTCTATGACTTGTTATAAAGCAACCATCAGAGTCATTTTAAAGTATTTCGACAGGCTGTGGCTGCTGGTCCAAAACCCGGAGCTCGATCAAACCCATGGGACTGCCAAAAGTAAGAGTGGCTGTGGGGCAAACATGGGCAACGAGTGTGGGAACTGAAACCAAATAAGTTGGATTCCCAATACTTAGATTTCAAGGTGTGTTTCAGGGAGCATGACAACTTGTGGATCACATGCTCCACATATACATCTACATTAATATCATTCTAGTTGAATGTTTGATGTTTGATTAGCTACCTCGCCCAGAGGGAATAATTATTTGCAGGAATCTTAAAATGCTGGAGAAAAAAACCCTGAAATTGTTGGATGAGACCTGGTTTCATGATGCAGAATCAACATTACAGGCTTTAGCGTAGGAAGGAACGGCAGATGCTCGTTTACACCGAAGATGGACATACTCAGTGGGTAGGCAGCATCTCTGCAGAAAAGGAATGGGTGGCGTGCTGGGTTGCAGCCCTTCTTCAAAGGGTTTTGTCACCTATTCATTTTCTTCAAAGATTCTGCCTGACCCACTGAGTTACTCCAGCATTTTGTGTCTATTGCAGGCTTTAGCCCTTTGCTTAGTCTTAAACCCAGGCACCTCCTGCTAAAATCACCTCCACAGTTACAGCTGCTTCTTTACATTTTAAGTCTGAAGTTTTAATGCTCTTTTCTGAAGAGATGAGGTTGCCCTGATTTAAAAGCATATTTTAAAAATATATTTTAATCGACCATCATCTGGCAGTCTTTATACAAAATGAACAAATGAACAGGTTACGTAACACGGCTTCATTTGTTGAAAGTGGAATGATTATCCAGATTAAATTCAATCTGACTGATGATTTCTCACCAAACCATTTCTTGTCACATGTCGGAATAATGCCTTGACATTTGAAATGACTACACACAAAACTGTGGTTAATTAGATGTTCACTCTTATTAGAAGGCAATTTTTTGAGTTGACTGCACTCCTGTCTCTGTTTAAATTGGGTGAGAACATGTCTGGCTGTCAAGCATGAACAGCTTAAAAGGAAGTTAGGGACTGACAGTTTGATAATTTTCTTGGAGCCTTTACAAGGGAAAATTAAACATAAGACTGGGTTTGGTAAAAAGTGCAAAGCTCAGCAAAATGCTAATCACAGACTCCAAACATCATAGATTTCACAGAACATCAACTTTGTTCACTTTGATATATATATATATGATGTGCATCCCCAGTTGGCTGAAGTGGATCTGATTATACACACACACGCACACGGGCACACACACACATATATATAGATAATAAATCGGATCCACTTCAGCCACCTGGGGATGCACATCATTCACACTTTACTGAATATTAAGTAACAGTTATCAAAAGCAAGAGATCTGCCACACTGAATCCCAGCCTAAGGTGATCTAACAGAGGCCCCTTTATCATTTTTCAAACGGGGGATGACTTTCAAGTCATTGTTTCCATGAGACAGGAGGCAGCAGGAGCAAGCCTGCTCCCTGACAGATGGAAGTTGTTGGAGGCCACTTACTTTAGGTTTAAAGTGAGGTGGGAAAGATTTAATAGGAACCCAAGGGGTAACTTTTTCATGCAATGGATGGTAGGTGTATGGAATTTGCTGCTGAAGGAGATAGTTGAGGCAGGTACTATCGCAACGATTAAGAATCATTTAGACAGGTACATGGACAGGACAGGTTTAGAGGGACATGGGCCAAATGCAGGCAGGTGGGACTAGTGTAGATGGGACATGTTGGCCGGTGTGGGAAATTGAGCTGAAGGGCCTGGTTCCATGCTGTATCACTTTATGACTCTATGATAGAAATACTGTATCATTGGTCGGCACGGACTCAGTGGGCCGAAAGGCCTGTTTCCATGCTGTACTGTACACTGTATCTCTAAACCAAACTAAACGATCCATATTTTGATACCATGCAGTTCATGCAGCCGTCAGGAAAAACATTTTTATTTTTTGCCATCATCCAACCATTCGGACAATCACAACGCTTAAAGCCACGGTCAGGATATTCCAGATTCCATCAGCTGAATGCATTCATCATGGCTCTTAACCACTGAATATAAATATAACACGTTAGGCATTATTGACGAGGTGGTGGGGGAAATAGAGTTTTAATTTTATAGATCCAATAAAGTATAAATAGTAGTCTACTTCGGTGAAGCATTTGAGGAGTTATAGAGATATTTCTACTATCCCAGCCGGAAACAAATAACACATTGAATGCTGAACCCCATGGAATTCCTGGATTTGCAGTGCTTGTGATAATCACTCTGCACTGGGATCTCTGGAACATGGAATTGTTCCTAACTGGCAAAGAGTACTTCTCATGCAGTAGTGGTTGTTGCAAACCACTTCCTAGTAGGAAACACCATGACATTTGATCCAACCTACTGCTACTGTGGATTTTTCTTCAAGTACAGAAATCTCATAGATTTTCAGTCAATATCTGTAGATGTTGGTGAATAACTGGACATAATTAACTACCTCCCATCAGAATGCAGGATACATGGCAGGTCAATCTATCTTGCAGAAGCAGCTTTATCACAGCTGCTTTTCCAGTGTAAAAGTGTACAAGCTAAACTCATATCCTTAAACTTTCATCACACGGTTTTCCTTTAAAGACTGTTACAGCTCATTAAATAGGTGTTGCAAAGTCAGCAGAATTTGTGTGAATGTAAATCATTACCAAGACGAAAAAAATGCAAGCAAACATGTTTAACGGTTGAACTTTTCTTTTCCCTATTTACAATGTACCAGCTGCCTATATATACACAACCTGTTCAGTGTCTTGAGATGACAAGCAGTAAAATATAAAATCTTTACAGGACATCAGTTCCAAAATTCCTGCCTCCATTGTTTGAGTCTGAAGGATCTTGACACTGAAATGTCACCCATTCTTTCTCTCCAGAGATGCTGCCTGTCCCACTGAGTTACTCTGGGTTTTTGTGTCTATCTTCAGTTAAAACCAGCATCTGCAGTTCCTTCCTACGCTTGCCCCCACTGTTTCTCAGTCCCAACAGTGGTTTCTCCTCCATTGTACACATTGTTTATTCACTTTGTTTCCATTTATCGTGGGTAAATATTCCAGCCACAGCTAGAAAATTATGCATACAGCACTCCCTGGTTTCTGAGAAGAATGCAGGCAAGTTATGCCCCTGTCCCACTTAGGAAACCTGAACGGAAACCTCTGGAGACTTTGCGCCCCACCCAAGGTTTTCTGTGCGGTTCCCGGAGGTTGCAGGTGGTTGCCAGAGGTTGCAGGTAGGGAGACTGACAAAAACCTCTCGGAACCTCCGGAAACTGCACGGAAACCTTGGGTGGGGCGCAAAGTCTCCAGAGGTTTCCATTCAAGTTTCCTAAGTGGGACAGGGGCATTAAGCTCTCCTTTGGCAGTGCTACATCAAAACGGAACCCATCGATAACTCCCACCCTCCCTCACCCTGGACTGCAGTCTGTATCCTTTCTTTGCTCTACCTATCGTACTTGAGTTTGGCTTGTTTGTATTTACGTTTGGGATCATCTAATTTGATCTGCCAGAAACTTGTCGACTGCCTAGCAGAGCGAGATGCCGACCAGCCCATTCCAGTGCAGGAGTACGCGCTGAGGGACGCACTGAAGCTTGGTGCAGCCGATGCCAAGGCTCTGTGGGGAAGGACCCAACTAGGTTTCTTTAGCTGCTGGACATAGGGGGGCAGGTATGGTGGAGACACGCCTCAAACAAGGGAAGGGTTATCACCCCAAGGGACCACATGATTGGCAAGGGTGCCAGGTATAATGATATTGTTGGGAACACTATGATACAACACCAATGAATGTACGTAAAGCCTCCGACAATGTCGGAAGAATTGTTGCACAGTTCTTGTGTAGTATGTATTCTTTATTTTGAATAAAGTTTACCTTGATTATTATTTTTTAATTATCTGATTTGATTAAAAGGTATTGAACTCCAAAGGTTTTCACTGCATTTCAATGCATGTGCTAATCCTAAATCCCCCCTCTCTTCACTTTCTAAAGTGGAAAATGATGTGCTCTAATGGGCAAATATCACATTACTGAGCATAACTCAATTGGTCTGTGTTTCTGGAAAATATAATTCTAAGCTAATAACAATTAGTAACTTGACAAGTGCACTTGTGAGGAAAATGTCTCCATGTAAATAACATCTCACAGTGAGAAAGTACTACACAACAGAAAACACTTTCTGTTCTACACAACAGAATACAGAAAACACTGCTACACAACAGAAAAGCCAAATAAAACTAAGATTGGAGTGAATATGCTGCAAGTTATAATACAGCTTGGAAAATGGAAATTTCCAGCTCAGTTTATTTTTGTTTTATCTTCAAAGCTATTTGACCTTAAAATTACTGCAGATTCGAAGCATTTCCCAAAATAACCCACCGTTGTAATGTTGGCGAATAGTAATTTTAACCAATGATTATTCATTTTAAAGATTGTTGCCTTCACTTGCATTTAAAAGCAACAACATGGTGGAAAGAACCCTGCTGGCCGAGTAGCTGTTTCTAGCCAGAGGAAACAGCTTCTGCATATCAAATTCCCCTCTGATCTGGCTCATTATCACTCACCAACAAAAACCACAACCATGTTTTGCTGGCAGTAAGACCTGTCCAATCCTTCCTACACAGTGGGCATCTCACCCTCGATGCACACTGCCCTTGAAATGGCAACAATTAGGATGAGGTGATCGCCCACCTCTATGTGGACTGTGGGTTTGTTAAAATGGTCTGGAAAAGGATGCAACGGCCCTTCTCAAAGTTTATCCTCAGGCAGTGCAAAACAGTGTACTCTCTGATCCATGGGCTTTTCCCAGGGATGCATACTGAGGTAAACATCAGTACTGCTGGGAAATATGTACTTTGATTTGTCCAAAACTCTTTGGACTTCTAGTAGAATGGAGATGTTCAACAAGGAATACTGCTGACTGATTGCATTTGCCAGCATTCCCTAATGCAATCAGTCCAGGCAAATTCCAAGCTGTAGGACTACAAACAAAGGAATGCACTGAAGTTTGATGCAGCCAATGCATAGGCTTTGACAGGAAGAGCGTGAGAACCCGAAGGCATGAGACATTGAGGGTCTGGACCCTGAGTAAAACATTTCAGACAATTGAAGTTTATATTATCCAAGGAGGCCTTATGAATTGGGGCTCTGTGCACAAAATATGCAAACACGACAATCATATAGAACCGATTACATTATGTGTAGATGAACAACATTCTGAATGTAAAATAAGGTCACATGCACTCTTTATTTCTTGTATATGTTTTTTATGAATAAAGTTTGTTTTTGAAATAAAAAAAAACCCCTAATAATTAATTGAGATAACCTATCATTCTGTTAAACTCCAGAGAATAACATGCATTCTCTGCTAATTTTATTACATGACCGCATGGGTTTTCCCCGGGTGCTCCGGTCCACACTCCAAGACGTACAGGTTTGTATGTTAATTGGCTTGGGTAAAATTTGTAAATTGTCCCTAGTGTGTATGATAGAGTCAGTGCCTGGGGTGTGTCAAATGACCCAGTCATACTCACGAACATGGTACAACAGTATTTATTAAAAGGCACTTATAGCACACTACAGCATGTTGCTTTAGCTGAGTAGCAGCGTAGACTGCCAGCACGAGTAAGGTTGCAATAATATGAACAGTGTAGTATGCGGAGCATCTAATAATAAAGCACTCCATTGGTTAGTGTGAAGTAACCAATCTACAGGGTGATTGGTGGTCGGTGTGGACTCGGTGGGCTGAAGGGCCTCTTTCCGCGCTGCATCTCGAAACTAAACTAAACTGATCTTCCTTTATAAAATCTCCCTCCATCCCAAATGATGAGTGGATATAGATGATAGATAGATAGATAGATCCTTTATTGTCATTCAGACCTTTCGGTCTGAACGAAATTATGTTGCCTGCAGTCATACACAGAATCAATAATAACAAAACATACAATAAACACAAATTAAACATCCACCACAGTGAGTTCAACAAGCACATCCTCACTGTGATGGAGGCAAAGTCTTAGTCTCCGTCTCTTCCCTCCTTGTTCTCCCTCTGCGCTGATGCGATCGATCCAGGCCGAAGATGCCGCTCTCCAGTCCAGCGGACCTCCGTGGTGATGTCGCCGCCGCCGAAAGCCGGAACGCCGTCTCCACTCCGAGACGGCCCGCCACAGCATCAGCCGCCCCAGCTCCGGGCAGCCGCCCCAGCTCCGGGTCCCGCAGTCTCCACTCCAGGCCGCCGCCCCAGCTCCGGGCCACCGCCCCAGCTCCGGGTCCCGCAGTCTCCGCTCCGGGTCCAGCAGTCTCCGCTCCGGGCCGCCGCCCCAGCTCCGGGTCCCGCAGTCGCCGCTCCAGGTCCCGCAGTCTCCGCTCCGGGTCCCGCAGTCTCCGCTCCGGGCCGCCGCCCCAGCTCCGGGCAGCCTTCCCAGCTCCAGGCCGCTGCCCCAGCTCCGGGTCCCGCAGTCTCAGCTCCGAGACCCGCTGCATCAGCTCCAGGCTACCGCCGAAAGCCAGAACGCCGCACCAGCAAGTCGGGCCACCGCTGCCTTAGCCCCGAAGACGGCCAGCCTCTCGTTGGTAAGTCCTGGCTGGCTCTGCCTCCGGAACATCGGGGTCGGTCGCAGGTTGGAGGCCGCCAGCTCCGCCATTAGGCCTCAGCGCAGACGGAGGCAGAGAAGGGGAATACGACACGAAAAAGTCGCATTCCCCTGAAGGAAGAGACAGAGAACATGTTTCACCCCCTCTAACACAACCCAACAAACTAAAACTTAATCAAAACAAGACAAAAAAAAGAACAGAAAAAAGTAAAGACAGACGGACTGCAGGCGAGCCGCAGCTGTTAACAGCGCCGCCACTTCCGGACTATGGAGGGTTTAATTGGCAGATGTAAGTGACAATGGCTAGAGATGAAAATGAGACAAAGGATATCAAGTAAGGAGAGAAGTGGAGTGAAATGTAAAGTCAGAAGGGATTGTTATAAGTGGAAGTGGACAAGTGTAGGAGGGGGCAGGAGGTTCAGGATAGTGCACGAAATTAGTGCACACTGAAGTGGGGTTGCACAGGAAAGAGATCAGAGATTGTGAGGCGGGGGGGGGGGGGGGGGGGGGGGGTTCTCTTTGTCAACAAAGACTCAGTAATGAATTTTTGAATTCTGGTCTGCTGGAACTTACAGAAACTAAAACTTTCCTCGGACGTGTAAGTCAAATAGAGGGAGCCACAGTTGCAGTTGTTTCTCAACTAAAATCCTGGGAGGAGGATAAATCTCTTAACTAGGCCAAAACGGAGAAATGAATGTTATAAGAAGCGAGCCAAAGCATAAACAAGTGAATTTTTCAAAAACTTATCAGCTAAATATGGAAATGTTTACAACTTATATTGAATGTTATTACTTATCACAGTCCAAGCAAATGCACCAAGAAACAGAGACACATTTCAAATTGTGCCATACGGACAGAAAATGTTGGAAACACTCAGCAGGTCATGCAGCATCATGGAAAAGACAAATGGAGCCAATGTTTCAGATTGGAGACTCTCATCAGAATTAAGAAAGAGAGATACAAAAGCATGCAGAAAAAAGTGAATGGATAGAACAGAAAGTGGCCAGATCGTATACACCAAGGAGTTCCAGAAGGAGTAGTTGCAACAGAAAGTCGAAAGGTGGAGGGTTTGGGAAAATGAGTTTACCCATACAACATATTTTCCCATCTCCACCCGTTTCTGTTTTCCTCCAGTAACTCTTTGGTTCACTCATTCCTTCTCAACCAAACCAATTCATCACCGTCACCTAGTTTCCCCTGCAATCCCAGGAGATGTAATATCTGTCCCGACATCTCCTTCATCACATCTATCCAGGGACCCTAGTAGCCCTTCCAGGTGAGATAGAGGTTCACGTGCACCTCCTTTAACCTCATCTACTGCATATGGGGCATATGACATAATACAATTATTGTACAGCTTCAATTTTAATTTTTAGCTAAAGATGAGAACGAAGAAGAGAGAAAAAGCAAGAGAGAGAACGTGAATGTGCAAGAATAGAACCCCTAAACTACCAAGTTGGTGTGGCCGAAGAGTGAGTAAGTAAAAGAAATAAGAAAAACGTAGAGAAATAAAAAGACAAAAACAGAAAGAAAAACAAAAAGTGATGATATACCTGCTTCGTATCTCTCCCCACCCATCACCCAACCCGTAATTAGATGTAATTCCAAAATTGTGTTGCACCATACTATCCATGTAATGAATCAATGAATGGTGTCCATGTCTTCGAAAATTGCTCTGGTTTTTCTGCTAAGCCAAGTCTCATATTTTCAAGATGGAGCATCTCAGACATGTTTGTGATCCTCTAAACAACTAATTTTTTGAACATATATGCTCTAGATCTGCTTAGGCCTGCTGGATCTCCCAATTACTAACCATTTCAACTCCCCCTCCCATTCCTCTGCTGACCTTTCTGTCATGGGCTGCCTCGTGTTGCCAAGTGAGGCCACACACAAACTGGAGGAACCTCGCTTCGGATTCCGTTTGGAATATTCCATTTTAGGTAACCAACAACCTCAACCCTCCACCGTTTCCCACCTTTCTTTTCCCTGGGCACAACATGGGTGCGCACCCATTTCTCCCACTATCCCCCTCCCCTTATTCCTTTTCCCCATTCCTTTCCACCTATATCCCTTCTTCTTCCTGCACATTTCACTCCTCTTCTTGACACCACTTCGGCTCCTTTGCATTTCTAGCCTTTGTCCTGTGGAGGAATGTGGTCCCATGAAAACCACTTGAGTACTCACCAACTAGAAGCCTTGGTTGAACCAGGACGTCCACAACCCTCATTCCAGATACATCCTTGATAAGGCCATCAAAAGGGCTGAGAGGTGTCTGCTAATGTTCGATTTCAAATGTTTTATTAATGGAAAGGATGTGGCTCCCAAAACAATCTAAGCCAAAATAGCATTGTTTTTTCTCTCTCACATCACAACTCTCTTGTAGCCTATGACTGTAAGTTAATATCAATCATAAAAGTAATGCTTGCTAGGCAATCTTCTTCATCTATATAACTAAAGTCTCATCCTGTCTACGCTGTTATTGATTTTAGAAAAAACTCTACCCTATATCGCTATCATTTTTTTTCATCTTACTCACCGTCCTCCTACGCTGAGGCAGCCCCGAGGATTTTTCCCATCGATGAAAAATAAAAAAGTTATGAGTGTTTAAAAAATCTTGAGATCAGCTGATTGGTCCTCTCGCCTGTCAATCACCATGATGAAGGTAACACCCCTTCTGTGGGGAGGGCAGGTCTATATAACCTCTCATGCCTGGGCATGTCAGTCACTCTGAAAGATCACGAGGGAGGGGTCACAACTCTGATTCTGCTGTGAGTCTACTGAACTGTGAGTCTACCCTTTATGTGCTTTATGTGGTTTATGTGGTTATGTGGTTTATGTGGTTATGTGCTTTATGTGGTTAACCCTTTATGTGCTTGCTATAAATGATTTGTTAGCCAGCAATGTGCTTGCAATGAATGATGATTTGTTAACCCTTAATGTGCTTTCAATAAATGATTTGTTAGCGAGCAATGTGCTTGCAATGAATGATGATTTGTTAACCCTTAATGTGCTGGCAATAAATGATTTGTTAGCCCTTAATGAAATGAAATCAGTTGTTTGGCCTGCCCTGTGCTTTTGCTTTTGCTTTGCCTTTGCTTTGCTTGAGCTCACCTGAAATGAAAGCAAATGGATTGTATTGTTGGCTGGCCCCGCCTGCCCTGTGTTTTTGCTTTTGCTTTGCTTTTGCATTGCTTGATCTCACCTGAAATGAAAGCAAATGGTTGTATTGTTGACTGGCCCCGCCTGTCCTGTGCTTTTGCTTTGCCATTGCTTTGCTTGAGCTCACCTGAAATGAAAGCAAATGGATTGTATTGTTGGCTGGTCTCGCCTTCCCTGTGCTAGACTTGACTTGACTTGAAATGGATTGACTTGACAGGAAATGGATTGAAATGGATTGTTGGCCCTGCACTCACTGTGCTTGACTTGACTTGACCCACAACACCCATGCTAGCACTTCAGAACCACCCCCCCCCCCACTGGCCATCAATATTGGAATTGGTGGAGAAGTGGAATATTGCGTTGGGGGACCAGCCCTCCCGTGTGAACCTGGGACCCAACGGGTCCCACTTAGTCTAGTAAGAAACAAAATTCGTAAAGTGAGACACATGTGAGCAGGTTGAAATAACGAAGGCAACAAAAACAGTGAGAGCATGCACGCGTGTGTTCGTGCGTGCACAACTGATCAGGCCCGCATGAAGCCACATTTTTCCCAATCCGGCCCGTGATCTAAAATGAGTTTGACACCCCTGTACTAGACCAAGCGTGGACCTGTTGGGTCCCCCTCCCCCAACGCAATATTCCCCCAGTAGCAGTCACCTATACATAATGCTGGATGTTAAAATGGCGATCCTAGCCCAGCAATCCTCCCCCAACCGCGCAGGCATGGCTGACGGGTCCCCGTGGTGACACCAGAGATCGCCATTGTGACGCAAGTCAAAATAGTGATCTCAAAATGGCGGCGGGCCCAGCCACCCCAACTCAGGGGTTCCCCGACACATGAAAATTATTTCAAGGGTTCCGCAAGGGTAAAAATGTTGAGAAATGCTGTTCTAGAGGCATATGGTAGGGAGCACATTGACTAGTTCGGTCACAGTCTGATTCAGCAACTTGAACGCCCAGAAATGAAGATTACAAAAGGTGGTTGACACTGCCCAGTTCAGACATGGCTACAGACCTCCTCACCATCAAAGGGATCTACATGAGGCTCTGCCTCAAAAAGCAAGCATGCATCATCAAGGATCCACACCTCCTTGCCACATTGTGTAAGGCCATCAAAAAGGCCAAAAGGGACTTCTGCTCCAAACTGGAGGATGAGACAGATGTTCGGCAGCTGTGGCGGGGCCTGAATGCAATCACCTCCTACAAGGCGAAACCAGGAGGCAGCTCGAATGTCGGCGAAACATCACTCCCTGACGAGCTCAATGCGTTTTACGCACGCTTTGATCGGGAGAATACTGATGTGCCTTCCCGAGCCCCCATTCGCTGTGATGGTATTTCAGTCTCAGTCACAGAGGCCGACGTCAGGAAATCCTTCAGAGGGGTGAACCCCCGAAAAGCACCTGGACCTGATGGTATACCCGGTCGTGTTCTAAAAACCTGTGCGGACCAACTGGCTGCAGTTTTTACGAACATTTTCAACCTGTCACTACTGAGGTCTGAGGTTCCCACCTGCTTCAAAAGGGCATCAATTATTCCAGTGCCCAAGAAGAGTAAGGTGACGTGCCTCAATGACTATCGACCAGTGGCACTAACGCCTGTGGTGATGAAGTGCTTCGAGAGGTTGATCATGGCGAAAATCAACTCCTACCTCGACAAAAACCTGGACCCACTGCAGTTTGCTTACCGCCACAACAGATCAACGGTGGATGCGATCTCGCTGGCCCTCCACTCCGCTCTGGACCACTTGGACAACAAAAACTCATATGTCAGGCTGTTATTCATTGATTACAGCTCGGCATTTAATACTATCATCCCCTCCAAGCTGGTTACCAAACTCGCAGAACTGGGTCTCTGCGCATCCTGTCGCATATGTCGCTCTTCCATGGAGATGCTAAATGCATTTCGTTGTCTCTGTACTGTACACGGACAATGACAATTAAAGTTGAATCTGAATCTGAATCCCTCTGCAATTGGATCCTCGACTTCCTCATCCACAGACCACAGTCTTTTCGTATTGGTGGAAATGTGTCAGACAAGATAACAATTAGCACGGGAGCATCTCAAGGCTGCGTGATAAGCCCCCTGCTGTACTCACTCTAAACTCATGACTGCGTAGCCGGTCATAGTGCGAACTCCATCATCAAGTTCGCTGACGACACCACTGTCGTGGGACGTATCACTGATGGGGATGAGTCCGAGTACAGAAGAGAGATTGAGCAGCTGTCCATGTGGTGCCAGCACAATAACCTGGCCCTCAACACCAGCAAAATCAAGGAACTGATTGTGGACTTTGGAAGGAGTAGGATGGGGACCCACAGTCCCGTTTATATCAACGGTTCAATGGTTGAAAGGGTCAAGAGCTTCAAATTCCTGGGCGTGCACATCTCTGAAGATCTTTCCTGGTTCGAGAACACTGATGCAATTATCAAGAAAGCACATCAGCGCCTCTACTTCCTGAGAAGATTACAGAGAGTCAGTTTGTCAAGGGGGACTCTCTCTAACTTCTACAGGTGCACAGTAGAGAGTATACTGACCGGTTGCATCGTGGCTTGGTTCGGAAACTTGAGCGCCCTGCAGAGGAAGAGACTACAAAAAGTAGTAAACACTGCCCAGTCCATCATCGGCTCTGACCTTCCTTCCATCGAGGGGACTTATCGAAGTCGCTGCCTCAAAAAGGCTGGCAGTATCATCAAAGACCCACACCATCCTGGCCACACACTCATCTCCTGCTACCTTCAGGTAGAAGGTACAGGAGCCTGAAGACTGCAACGACCAGGTTCAGGAATAGCTACTTCCCCTCAGCCATCAGGCTATTAAACCTGGCTCGGCAAAACTCTGAACATTAATAACCCATTATTTGTTATTTGCACTTCATCAGTTTATTTATTAATGTGTTTTGTAGTCAATGCCTATTATGTTCTGTGTGCTGAAGCAAAGCAAGAATTTCATTGTCCTATCAGGGACACATGACAATAAACTTGAACTTGAACTTGTCATTTCACTCCTGCCTTCGGTAAAAATGTATCAAGTCTGAAAACTGTAATATCCAGGTTCAGGAACAGCTTCTTCTCAACAGCTATCAGGCTCTTGAACACTACAAGCATCAATTAAACCATGAACTACAAACTGTCTTGGTTGAACTAGGGGGTTCAAGTTTTTGTTTTGCACATTTTTTAAAATTGATTATTGATTTTTGATTCATCAGTCTGAAGAAGGGTTTCGGCCCGAAACGTTGCCTATTTCCTGCACTCCATAGATGCTGCTGCACCCGCTGAGTTTCTCCAGCATTTTTGTGTACCATTGATTTTTGATTATTGTGCTGTGTGTACTGTGTTTAGGCCTGATATGCTGCTGTAGTTAGGAATTTCATTATTTTGTTTCAATACATATGACAATTAAACACTTGACTGTTCTTCTGTTCTACAGTAATGTGGTTTGTCAACTCAGTCTAGTTTATATCATGATGAAAGTTACATTCTTGGCCTGCCATGGGGCAGCTTTTATGGAAAGTAAACAAAACAAAACTGCATTTTAGCTTTTTAAAAGCTAGAATGGGACGAAACAGGCCTAGAAAATGTAAGAGTGGGGGATTGCAACATGCGATTAACTCTTACACTTTTTAGTGGAATTAAAGCAGCAGGAATCCACAAATTATAATGACGTGCACAGGCAGTGATCCCCATGTGATCCATTGACAGCTTGCATCAGCAGGGGGCCGACTTTGCATCGAATCAATTGGGTTTAAACCAGTTGTTTACTTCTGTAGTGCATTGGAATAAAGTATTACATGTATTATAGAACAGATGAAAGACAATGTCAGGGCCATCCATTTGAATACAGGGGATCTTCAATCCATTCAGGAAAACCACATCTACAAGAGCTATGGAGCCCAAAGTATCTTTCATGGAGCCACAGGCCATCAGGACTGTAAACTGTTATGGTCAGATGGTCACGTCACACAGACACATCTGCACTTTAGTCTGTTTTGACTGTTTTGACTGTTTTACTGTTTTAATGTTCTTTTTACAAACCATGTTCTCGGGGTATCTAAATCTAAATTGTATTAGTTATTTAAGTTATGACATCGGATGGAAGCTGCATACCAAATCTCGTTGCACTTATGTGCAATGACAATAAAATATATTATTATTATTATTATCTCACCAATACTAATTTACTATTGTGTTGTGTCTTTTTTTTTTTTTTTATTCTAAAATGTAAACACTAGTTCTGTTCTATTCTGTTCTGTTGTTTTTGCACAATCCGCAGGCATTGCCACTTTCATTTCACTGCACATCTTGGATGTGTATGTGACAAATAAACTTGACTTGACTTGGCCTGCCTGAAATCCCAACACAGGCAAATTAAAGCAATGGAAGGCCACCACACTGTAGGTGAATAAAGTCAATTGATCGCCTTGGGGTCAAACCAAATGGTGACATTTTATGACAAAATCTACAATTTCTTGCAGGATTAAAGGCATCCGCCATCTCTTTGAAACCTTTCAACCAATATAAAAGCATGCAGACACAAGGAACTGCAGATGCTGCAATCTTGAGTAAAACACAAAGTGCTGGAGTAAATCAGCGGATCAGGCACCATGTGCGAAGATAATGTATGTACAAGCGATGTTTTAGGCTAGGACCTTTCTTCCGATTTATTAAAAGCATTATGTAAAGTCAAATTAACATCATGTCCAAATTAAATCAAATGAATCCAACAATGAAGATAATTAGAGAGAGAGATACAATGAACTGCAGATGCTGGTTTACAAAAAAAGACAAAGTGCTGTTGTGACTCAGCGGGTCAAGCAACATCTCTGGAGAACAATGAGTTTGATCATTGTTAGTTTCTTGAGAGTTAAGGAGAGTGCGAGTGCAAGAGCGAGAGTGCGAGTAATCAATTATTCAAATAAACCACAAACTAAAGTATAGAGGGCAACCATAGTAGTGCAAAGCCCGTCATCATTTGGTGTTGAGGTTGGGTTGTGGTTAGTGTTGTGCAGGGTGGTCACGAACCTTATGTTGATGTGAAGACGCTATTCTTGAACATGGAGGTAAGCGTTCTCAGGTTCCTGTATCTGCTTCCCAATAATCCTCAAAGAACACCATTGTGATAGCACTCACACAACTTATTAATTTGTATCCATTTAAATTACTCTTTAAAAATAAGGGAATGTCACATAGGCAGACTGAGTCACATTTGACCTGTGACCACATGACTTCTTGAACAGACCAAAAAATCCAGGTTGCAAGTGGTCAATGGATCTCATCCATTGATAAAATGTCCCATGAGGCAGGCTGTGAATGCACATCATGGCCTGAACACATAATCCATCACTAAGTCGTGCTACACAGTCGGGAGGAGCTGTCTTCGAATCTACCTGCAAAAAGCAACTGGTCACGTAATGCACGAGGAGCCTGGATGTTAGCAAGTTAGCTGATGTGTTTACAAGACCTTTATGTGCAAGATTGTGTGCTTATTAAAGCAATGTGTAGTGTACATATTAAAACATTATCCATTGCCTGTGGAATCTGCTCTATAAATACAAAATGTTGTTACTAAGTCACAGTATTACATGGCTGCAGAGGACAACACTGACAAGACTAATTCTAATTTCCGTACATATGCACTGCTAACAAGGGTCAATTGGAAACAACAGTGAATAGGATGCTCGACTGATATGTGTTTCTGGATCCTGTTTCTGTTATCACCACAGCTAATATTTCTCAACTCACCACAGACAAGGGAACTTGACACTTTAATGTTATAGTAGGAAAAATGTTTAAACCCCAGGATCAACTAAACTTCCAATGCATTGTTGTTCAATGTTTGTATGCTGTGTTTGGTGAAAAATAAAATTCTCTTTTTTGGAAAATCGTTGACTTCTGGGAATACACTGGCCTCTGCACCAGAATGAATGTCAAATCTGTTGATAGTAAAACAGATTTCACAGAGAACAAAACAGCATTAAATAACATATTTTGGACAAAATGTCATCTTTTGTTTTGGGTGGCAGAGCAAGAATTAGTAACTTCAGGAGATTAACATGAAGGGGAAAGTTGTGTGCGGATGGAGAGATGTTTGCAGTGATGAACTACTGAGTTGTTCAGGACTGCCTGCAAAGGGTTTAGTAATTTCACTCCTTCATCTCAGCAACGTGCATCAACACTATGATCGATAGGCTGAGAAATTCTTTGGTGCCTGATAAATGGATTTAGTATTCAGCATCCCCATTTGCCCATTCATACATGGGATAATCACCCCCACATAGCACAGTACAAGAACAGGGCCTCAGCCATAATATCTGTATTAAATGGTAGCGAATTGAAGAATGCAGTTGAACAGAGGGATCTAGGAATAACTGTGCATAGTTCCCTGAAGGTGGAATCTCATGTAGATAGGGTGGTAAAGAAAGCTTTTGGCCTGTTTCCGTGCTGTAATTGTTATATGGTTATATGGTTGGTTATATGACTAACAATCTGTATTTGATTAACTATTCCCAGTTACCTGCTAATGGTCTGAGACCTTGTATTACACGCACATGTATATAATGCTTCCTAAATGTTACTGTAGTATTAATACGTTCCAGGAACTTACCTCTCAGTGTTTAAAAATCTGCCTTTTAAATCTTCTTTAAATGTTTCCCCAAGCACCCCAAATCTTTGCCCTCTAACATCTGACATTTCCACCCTGGGAAAAAAATACTTTGGCCATCCACCCAATCTATGCCTATCATATTTTTATATAGTTTCATTAGGTTTCCTCCCAGCCTCCAGTGCTCTAGAGAAAACAATCCAAGTTTGCCCAAGTGTTCCTTATAGCTCATGCACTCCAATCTAGCAGTATCCTGGTGAACCTCTTCTGCACCCTCTCCCAATGCCTCCACATCCTTCCAATATTGGGGCAACCATACTGCACACATGAATCCAAATTTTATATATAGTGACTTGTTCTAGATTCTCTTAAAAAAACTAAACACCCAGCCCAATTGTGGCCCTTGAGGCGTTACATGGCTGAATCAAGCAACCACTTATGTTTTGTCAAGGTAAAATCAGCTGCCTCAGAACCCACAGAAGTGGAGATGAGGGAAATTATGCTCAACCAAGGGAGAGTCAAAGTTAACAATATATTGCTCTGCGGTGGAACTGGTAGAGGTGCTGCTTCACAGCGGTAGAGACCAAGTTCCATCCTGTTCTCGGGCTCTGTCGTGTGGAGTTTGCATGTCCTCCCTGTGACTTTGTGGGTTTCATAGAAACATAGAAACATAGATAATAGGTGCAGGATGGGGCCATTCGGCCCTTCGAGCCAGCACCGCCATTCATTGTGATCATGGCTGATCGTCCCCAATCAATAACCCGTGCCTGCCTTCTCCCCATATCCCTTGATTCCACTAGCCCCTAGAGCTCTATCCAAACATCCATCCAGTGATTTGGCCTCCACTGCCCTCTGTGGCAGGGAATTCCACAAATTCACAACTCTCTGGGGGGAAAGGTTTTTCTCACCTCAGTCTTAAATGGCCTCCCCTTTATTCTAAGACTGTGGCCCCTGGTTCTGGACTTACCCAACATTGGGAACATTTTTCCTGCATCTAGCTTGTCCAGTCCTTTTATAATTTTATATGTTTCTATAAGATTCCCCCTCATTCCTTCTAAATTCCAGTGAATACAACCTAGTCTTTTCAATCTTTCCTCATATGACAGTCCCGCCATCCCAGGGATCAATCTTGTGAACCTACGCTGCACTGCCTCAATCACAAGAATGTCCTTCCTCAAATTAGGAGACCAAAACTGTACACAATACTCTAGATGTGGTTTGGCCAGAGCCCTGTACAACTGCAGAAGAACCTCTCTATTCCTATACTGAAATCCTCTTGATATGAAGGCCAACATTCTTCACTGCCTGCTGTACCTGCACGGCTACTTTCAGTGACCGGTGTACAAGGACATCCAGGTCTCGCTGCACCTCCTCCTTACCTAACCTAACCCCATTGAGATAATAACCTGCCACCTTGTTTTTGCCAGCAAAGTGGATAACCTCACATTTATCTATATTATATTACATCTGCCACGCATCTGCCCACTCACTCAACCTGTCCAGGTCACCCTGCAACCTCCTAACATCCTCTTCACAGTTCACACTGCCACCCAGCTTTGTGTCATCCGCAAACTTGCTAGTGTTGCTCTTAATTCCCTCTTCCAAATCATTAATATATATGGATTATATGATTCGGTTTCCTCCCACAACCCAAAGACGCATGCGTTTGTTGATTAATTGACCTCTGAAAATTGACCCTAGTATGTATGTAGTGGGTGAGAAAGTAGGATAACACAGGAGGTGATCAATGGTCGGCCTGTACTCGGTGGGCCGAAGGGCCTGTGTCCATGCTGTATCTTTCAATCAATCAATAAAAAACCCAGCAAATGTTAACTACTGCTGAAAGATGCTCACATGGATCCACTTGTCAAGAACACAAAGCCATGGATCATGAGACCAGCTTCCAGGCATTTGATGTGTGCTGCAAGATCCCCCTGGTGCCTGGTTAACTGCACAGCACAAGCAAACAGTCCTTTACACAATAAAATTTCCAGGCCATAACAGATCAATAATGGCTATATTAGTGAATTAGTTTTAAAGATTATCATCTTTTCCACAAAAGCAAAAATAGTATTAAGCCCAAAGGACAATTGAGCCATTTTGATAATTACATGCTTTCTAAAATAGTAGGGAATGCAAAATGAAATCGGACTGGCGATTATTTTTTATTGCATAACACAACTACAAGGGTTTCCAATGGAATTTAAAATGTTATCTTAAAGATTATATCAGATCATAGCACAGTAGATTTAATGTCGTGTGACATTGCGGATTTTTTTGTTTATTTATGTCTAATCACTAAAAACAGTGTAATGTGTTAAGGTCAGGAAATTATCAATCGATTTGAAGAAAAACTGCAAATGATGGAAATGAAAACAAAAAAAAAACTGGAAGCAGCAGCAGATTATGAGTATTACTGATTATTAATTTACTGTATTATTGATTATATGTTGTTGCATTAATGAGTCTGCAAAGCTGCAGCAAGTAAGAATTTCATTTGACCGAAGAAGGGTCCCAACCCGAAACCCCATCTATCCAAGTTCACCAGAGATGCTGCCTGACGCAATGAGTTACTCCAGCACCTTGTGCCTTTTTTTGCAAACCAGCATCTGCAGTTCATTGTTTCTTACAATTAAACCCTCTGGATTCAAGATTAATTAACATCAGCGGGGAGAGAAATAGAAGGTACACAAAAATGCTGGAGAAACTCAGCGAGTGCAGCAGCACCTGTGGAGCGAAGGAAATAGGCAACGTTTCGGGCCGAAACCCTTCTTCAGGGAGAGAAATAGAGTTGACAACTCAGGTCAAGGTCCTTTCATCAGGTGTGGAAAAGTAAAAGGACAAGCAAGTTAAATAGCAGCGATTGACAGGTGGAGATGGATGGAGGGAACAGAGGGAATGTCTGTAATAGTGTTGCCAATAAGTTGTCAAGATAACTTTTAAAAGTATGAAAATTGCGACAGAGGGCCACCAATTGAAATAGAAGGGTAGAGCCACATCTGTGGAGAAATGGGGGAAAAAAAAGATCAGTTATCTGAAATTATTATATTAAATATTAAGAGTCTGGGAGTTCCAACTCAGGTGAGGTGTTGTTCCTCAAGCTTACGTTGGGTGTTACCAGAGTAATGTATAAGGACAAAGGTGGAGAGGACAGAATGGGAATGGGGTGTAGAAATAAAGTGACAAGCAACTGGAAGCTCAGGATCTGCCTTCTGGGGGGAGTGAAAATGTTCTGCAAAGTAGTCATCCCATCTATGCTTTCCTGCAATGTAGAATCGTCTGGCAGAATGGGTGCTCAGTCAAAGCTGATCTGATCTGCACCAGTTTTAATAAATGGCCCATTACTTTGAACACCACCTCTGCATGGCCTTTCCATTTTGCTCCAACACTAGAGAAGCAGTTAAAAACAAACTGCAGGAAGAACTCAACAGCTCAGGCATCATCTGTGGTGGGAAGTTGATAGATGGCGTTTCAGGTTGGACTCTTCTTTAGACTGATGGAGTAGAGAGGGGATAGCTGGTAGAATGAGGTGAGGAGAAGAGGTGGGGCAAGAGGTGGCAAGTGATAAGTGAATCCATGTAAGGAGGGGTGATTAACAGATGAATCACAAAATGGAAAGTTGGAGATACTATTAACAATAGGCCCCACCCATGGGTGAACAAGAGGAAAAGGACTGAACTTTGTTGCCTTCCCTCTTAGTGGGAATCATTGATTCCACTGTGGGGGAATGTTTTTTATGTTTTATGTTAAATTCTATAGTGTAGTGTTTATCTTATTTGTGTGCTGCATGGTAACTCAAATTTCACTGCACCAATGGTGAATGTGACAATAAATGCCCTTTATCATTTGTCCAAGTTGGAGGTGACAAGTGGAGACAGCAAAGGGGTGCAAATCATGGAATATGGTAAGAAAAGGAGGTGGAGAATGAAGTGTGGCTCCAGAAGGAGGGATGGTGGATAGAAAGGAGCGGGGAGGAGAAGTAAAATGTTTATGTGAAGGGAAGATCACTCAAGGAAAGGGTTAGTGACTCTCTGGAAAAAATAAGGATGATGCTTAGTGGAGGTGTAATGGGCCAGGGAGTTAGGAGAAGGTGAATGAAAACCAACATTCAGTTCTGCAAAGCAAAGGTCAAAGGTTATTTATTAGTCACATACACCTAGGTGTAGTGAAATGCTTCTTGCAGAGGCCAGTTCATCAGATTGCAACAGCACTGTCCTTGTCGGCAGGTTTGTTGATAATAAACGGGTTGCTCCTTAGACAGCAAGAGGTTACAGTGAACAAGAGTAGAGAAAAACTGAGGCGGTCAATAGTTATGATAACAATAGTTAACAATGAATAGATTAAGAGAACAACAGGCTGGAAGGAAAAATCCAATTAGACTGGAATTTTTGGAGATGGGAGAAAGGCACCAACAGTGTGTGCTAAAAATTCCGGGGCAACGAAATGGCCTAGAGGAGGAGGCAATTGTAGAGATGTTCAACATCATCCCCGTCATGAAATGCCTTAGGGTGGAGCTGTGGGGAATAAAGATGCATCCTCTACTGAGGGCTGATCATTCGGGATCAGAGTGGGGATGATCATTGGAAAAATGAAAAGAAAGCAAGGGGTAGGACTTGGGCAGGGGGAGAAGAGACAGGATCAGAAGGTAATGAAGCAGAGAAAATTCAGAGGAATATTAGAATTCAAGAGCAATTGAAAGTTTAAAAAAAACTACAGGTGCTGGAAATTTGAAACAATAGCAGAATATGCTGAGAGTTTAGAGCAAATGAACCAGCTTCACTGGGCAGAGGAACAGAGTGACACATTTAGGTGAAGGACACTTCACCAGAACGTCATAAATAGGAAAACAAGGTCAAGTTCTTCAGATTGAAGAAGAGTTCCGACGCAAATCGCCACCTATCCATTTTCTCCAGAGATGTTGCTCGAACGGCTGAGTTACTCCAGAATTTTGTGGGGGGTTTTTGCACAAGATTCCAGTATTTGCATTTTCTTGGGTCTTGGTTAAGTTATAGAGCAGGAGACGAATAGAGATAACACAGAAAATGTGTGATGCACATGGATCAAAATTGACCAAATAACAAAAATCGGCAGTTGGAAACAGAAATGGGAAATAGAAACAAATTGAAACATGAAGCTGCAGCCATATCTGTTGAGAGAAAGAAAAATAATCAGATTTATTTTTTGAAAGTATTTAAGTTTTAGATGCAATTTTTTATATTAACCATGCAATGAGTTAAAAATTGCAAAATTAATGCAAACTTATTTTCATTTGTTTGAACTGATCCTAAGCAATTGATAGACTATTGATTAATTTAATTATTAATTTGGCAAAAGCACGGCACTTTGAATTCTGCAAAATCCCAAAAGTAGGATCATCAATCAACAGTTAATTATTTCATATTATAGCTTCCCCAAGCTAATAATACCAAGGACCTTCCTATGTTGTCCATTTCATACTGAAAAACATAAGAATAAATGAAATGTATTAAATAACTTAGCAGACAATTGAAATGTTGGGACAATGAGATTGCAAGTAAGTATGTGAGACGCATATATTCAAAATTTTACTCCAGTTCTTCAGAATTTCAACTTAATTTTCTTGACCCCCCTTCCAATATTCACTGCAATTGAAAAGCTGTCTGTGAACGGACTCTGTACTTCTCACTAATCCTGGCTCAGCTTTGCCTAGAGCTTCGTCTACCCCTGCTGGTGAACGGTGAGCAAAATCATGAATCACTGAAAAAGGGGCTTGATTTAGGAAAAAGAGAAAGATTAGGAAAATTAGATTAGGCGTCATGCAAGATACTTTTCATATAATTTGGGTGACCTGATTTAGGGTAGATTGTAGGTCGTGGTCATTCACTCTGATTCCAGGATTCAATTGCATCAGAAGATGCATTAAGTCCCTTCATAAACTGTAAGATTAAAACTCTAAAGAACAGTGCATTTCTTTACAAACGGAACCATCTTCAAACTTTTTTAACCGAAATGCACCTCAAATTCAATGGACATTTTCCCCTCGTCACAGTTTGAGGGTTTTCTCTTTGTCTAACCTGTTAAAAGCAGTCAGTGCAAAGGAGATCTATTGCTGCAACCTGATTTTCAGCCAGTAATATCATGCTGTGCATAAATTGTTTTTAAATTTGAATATGCATTTGGTAGAACAATAAATTCCTTTCAAACAATAAAATGCCTTACAGTGCCAGAGACCCGAGTTCGATCCTGACTGCTGATGTAGTCTGTACGGAGTTTGTATATTTTCTCTCTGAGGTGTACGTCTTTAGAGTATGGGAGGAAACAGGAGTTTCCAGAGAAAACCCACGCAGGTCATGGGGAGAATGCATAAACTCCGTACAGACAGCACCCATAGTCAGGAATGAACCCTGGTCTCTGGAGCTGTAAGGCAGCAACTCTACTGCTGCGCCACCGTGCCACCCTACAGGCGCTTCTTTATCCTACCCCACTCCAAAGACGTGCAGGATTGTAAAATAATTGGCTTCTGTAAATTATCCCTGGTGTGTAGGATAGAACCAGTGTACAGGGTGATTGTTGGTCAGTCTAGACTCGGAGGGCTGAAGGCCCTGTTGCCACGTTGCATCTCTAAAATCTAAATCGACATCACCTCTGCAGATTGGCACAGAAAACATTGTCTTTTTCACTACATCCACAGCTGTATTGATTTCAGATTCATTGTTCTATTCTATGCTATCTGCACATCTCAGCAAGGGTAAGAGTAGGTTCCAGTAACAAGCATCAGCCTCTTATTGGAGATTACTATTTGCATTGGAAATTACATGCACATGGGCACCAGTCAAGTGAATGATTAGTTGTTTCATCTATTATTCTCTTCTGTTAAATATACTGCCAATGCTGTTTATGGGCTCATGGCTGATTTGGTATCAGTTTATCGGAAAATATGGGGGCTAATTTCGAGGGCTCAGCTGCATATTCTGACATTTGTTTACCACTATGAAGGGTTTGCGATTAATTTTGCACATCCCCCTTTATTCATTCTCCCACATTCTCTACATTAAAATGCATTGCTAACCATTTGTGCAAACCTGCTTGACCCTCGTCAAGTTCACCATATTTCACCATGCTCCTTATTTCTAAGTTATCTGGTGGGATGAAGTTATGCTCCTATGCCCAGTGCAAATCATTTCTAGTTTGAGAAGCAATGATGCTAACTGTGATCAATCATGGTTTACATTCCTCCAAATGCCAAAACATTAAATGATATGTTTATTTCTCCTTTCACAACATTATCAAATACTGCACAATATATTCCAGTGTTTCATCATCCATTATAATTAAAAAATACATTTTACTCCCTAACAAATGGTGTTGAACCAATATTTTGTATGTGTCGAAACCTTTTTATTATTTCTTTTGTACCTTTCTAGCCTTTCTTAAGGTCATAAGGAATAGTAGAAATAGGCTATTCGGCCCATCAAGTCTACGCCATTCAATCATGGCTAATCTATCTCTCCCTCCTAACCCCATTCTCCTGCCTGCTCCCCATAACCTCTGACACCTGTACTAATCAAGAATCTATCTATCTCTGCCTTAAAATATATCCACTGACTTGGCCTCCACAGCCTTCTGTGGCAAAGAATTCCATAGATTCACCACCCTCTGACTAAAGACATTTCTCATCTCCTTCCTTAAAGAATGTCCTTTAATTCTTCTACTTTCCAATTACTGTATCAAACCACATCAATCATTGATTACATTATGGCCATGTTTTTCAGCTGCTCTCCTTGCCCATCTGATCTTTGGAGGAATAACTGTTGGTGACCATTTCTACATTTGATATAGTAATTGGAAATAATAATAGTTTGATTAAAATTAACGTCCTATGTTGTTGCACAGCTTTCTTGAAGATAGACACAAAAAGCTGGAGTAACTCAGTAGGTCAGGCAGCATCTCTGGAGAAAATGAATAGGTTCCTTTCTTGAAGAGTTGCAAACTTTTTTTTACTGATCGCCCTCTCCATTCCAGCTTGTAGTCTATCCTGATAATCTATCTATCTCATAATCTATAGTCACCAGGGGAGATGGCAGCCCTGCTGGCAGTCTTTGTTTTTTTTTTCTTTTTGTTATTTTTAGTTTGTTAAAAGTTTTGTTTTAATGTTCTTCGGTATATTTTATGTGGGGGGAGGGAGGAATGGGCTCGGAGGAAACTTTTTTTCAAGTTCCTACCTTCCCGGAGATGTGATCACATTCTCCGGGCACTGCGGCATAATATCGATGGAGCTGGAAGCGGATCCCTTACCTGGGATCGCTCCCACCACGACCACCGTGGACTTACCAACAAGGGCACGCAGTCTCAGGAGAGGCTAGTCGGGAGCTCCAACATCGCGGAAGGCTCGACCAGCCCCGATGCGAGGTTCCATCGCCGGCACGGGGGTGTTGACATCCCCCCGATGCGGGAGCTGATCGACTCGACGCGGAGGGCCCAAACGCCGCCGGTTACTGGAGGCAAGATCATCCCATCAACGGAGGGCTCAAGGCCCCCGACTGAGGAAGAACAAAAGGAAGAGACTTGAACTTTATTTCATCTTCCATCACAGAGAGGAATATGTAGGAGTCACTGTGGTGGATGTTCATGTTAAAATGTGTTTTTGAATGATCTGTTACTTTTAATTGTATGACTGACCTGGCCAATGAAATTCCTCGTATGTTGCAAAACATACTTGCCGAATAAAGTACGATTCTGATTCTGATTCTGATTATGGCAATTAGACCAGCACTGGTAACTTGCAACTCTCTTCTCTATGCTCATTATGGCTTTGTCTTTCTTTAGTAGTGACTAAAACTAAAACTGAATCATAACTGGGTATCTTCGACAAATAATAATATTTTCTTTTGCAAGATGCAGGCACTTCTTGTGAGTTACAAATTAATTCCTTTTTTTTTTTAATTTCCAGGTGATAATCAAGTTGTCCTTCCTTGGAAGGTCATGAAACTTTGGAATGCTCCACCAGTGCAGTGAAAACTTTGTATATTCAAGACTGAGATTACGAGATCAATGGATAATAAGAGAACTGAGAGACAGGTAGTCAGTTCTGGAAAGTGACACCAGTAATGGATCAGCCATGATCTTATTGAACAGTGGAAGGGAGCAAATGGCTCCTCCTGCTTCTATTTCTTACGTTGTGAAGTATACTCCATTTAAATGTCACAAACTAGTATAATTTCAGCACAAAGCATGGTGTTTTTACTTTTAGTTTTGGAGATACAGCGCGGAAACAGGCCCTCCCGCCGACCGAGTCCGTGCTGATCTGCGATCCCCACACACTAACAATATCCTACACACTTGGGACAATTTACAATCTTACCAAAGCCAATTAATCTGTAAATCTGTATGTCTTTGCAGTGTGGGAGGACACCAGAGCATCCAGAGAAAACCCACATAGTCACAGGGGGAACGTACAAACTCCCTACAGGCAGGACCCATAGTCATGATCGAACCTAGGTCCCTAGCGCTGTAAGGCAGCAACTTTACTGCTGCGCCACCATGGTTTATTCACTCAGCAATTTACAGTTTGACTCAAGGGAAAGTATTACTTCACATAACCCGAGTTTCAGCAGCTCTACTCATAAAGACATGAACACAAAAGAAAAATAATGAATTAAAATCCATTTACTTATTATTCATACACTCATGTGGAATTCAATCGATTATGGATAATCCCTTGACAGACACGCGCAGAAATTAGTTCTCCTCTGAGATATTTGATGTTACATAAAATATTTATTATTCTGACGTACTAGTTTTTTGTGATGTCTGGCCATCAATGTATTCACAATGCATACCTGAGAAAGTGTCTAAAGAGCTGCCAAACTATTACATATGGTCAACATGAAGAATAGTGATCAGGGTAAAAATATTCTCATTGTATTAGGAAAGCAGCTGGAAATTAACTTAAGATTAACATCTCCAAGATTTTCTTTTCATTATCTAGACTTTGAAAATACAACCACTACAGCTGAAATTTATGCTGAAACTGAAATTATGCTAAACATTGAAAGGAATTACATTGGCAACATGGCTGAAAAATATAATTAGAGATTATCATGTTTTTAATGTAAGTTAGCAGGAATAATCACATGCGGTTACTAATAATATCCAGATGTGGCATCGTATTATTTAAGTGTCAGTTTGCTAACACTCTTCTTTGGTTTATGATCTCAGTTCAGTTTAATAAAAAAACAGTACAAAACTTCTTGAACCAATAAGATGAATAGTATGAGGAGACAGCAATGGGATATTCAACACAAATATTATACTTCACATTTCTCTCAATGGGTATAATCTTTAGGGCGATGTGGTATATAATACAGCATTATTTTACAATTTATTTAAAAATTATTATTGCAGTTATTGTAGAGTTGCAACATTGATGGCACAAATAGTCTTCAGATGAACTTGCAAGTCTGAAAATGTATTGTGCTATAAAGTATGTGGGTGAACAATAAAGGTCAATGGAAGGGTGCATTTGACTGCACGAAGAAGCTTCTTTTGATTTATTTGGTTAAGTAATGCCATTGGTCTTATTACTGTTGTATTTCCATCCCAGGAGCCTAATTCTTAACAACAGACAATAAGCCAGTCTTTGTCAATTCAAAATTTGTTAATTTTCTTTTCATGGAATTCCAGACAAGGTTTGAAATTTACTGCACATATTAGCAACATAGAAATGTATAGCACAAGACCAGACCCAACGGCCCACATTGCCCCACATTGTATTCTTTGGCATTACGGCTGGGATATGCTCACAGTAGTGAATTGTAACACATTAGATCAAGGCTTCCACTTCAAAATAAAAAGACTAACAAAACCTTAAATGTCCACAGATGGCTGTGGAGGCCAATCCAATGGATATTTTTAAGGCGGTGATTGACAGATTCTCGATTTGTAAGAGCATCAGGAGTTATAGGGAAAAGGCAGGAGAATGGGGTTGAGAGAGAATGAGATTGAATGGGGTTGAGAGAGAAGCCATGATTGAATGGCGGAGTAAACTTATACACGTATTCAAAATAACCCGAGTTTCAGCAGCTCTACTCATAAAGACATGAACACAAAAGAAAAATAATGAATTAAAATCCATTTACTTATTATTCATACACTCATGTGGAATTCAATCGATTATGGATAATCCCTTGACAGACACGCGCAGAAATTAGTTCTCCTCTGAGATATTTGATGTTACATAAAATATTTATTATTCTGACCCACTACAGCTGAAATTTTGAACCACTACAGCTGAAATTTATGCTGAAACTGAAATTATGCTAAACATTGAAAGGAATTACATTGGCAACATGGCTGAAAAATATAATTAGAGATTATCATGTTTTTAATGTAAGTTAGCAGGAATAATCACATGCGGTTACTAATAATATCCAGATGTGGCATCGTATTATTTAAGTGTCAGTTTGCTAACACTCTTCTTTGGTTTATGATCTCAGTTCAGTTTAATAAAAAAACAGTACAAAACTTCTTGAACCAATAAGATGAATAGTATGAGGAGACAGCAATGGGAAATTCAACACAAATATTATACTTCACATTTCTCTCATTGGGTATAATCTTTAGGGCGATGTGGTATATAATACAGCATTATTTTACAATTTATTTAAAAATTATTATTGCAGTTATTGTAGAGTTCCAACATTGATGGCACAAATAGTCTTCAGATGAACTTGCAAGTCTGAAAATGTATTGTGCTATAAAGTATGTGGGTGAACAATAAAGGTCAATGGAAGGGTGCATTTGACTGCACGAAGAAGCTTCTTTTGATTTATTTGGTTAAGTAATGCCATTGGTCTTATTACTGTTGTATTTCCATCCCAGGAGCCTAATTCTTAACAACAGACAATAAGCCAGTCTTTGTCAATTCAAAATTTGTTAATTTTCTTTTCATGGAATTCCAGACAAGGTTTGAAATTTACTGCACATATTAGCAACATAGAAATGTATAGCACAAGACCAGACCCAACGGCCCACATTGCCCCACATTGTATTCTTTGGCATTACGGCTGGGATATGCTCACAGTAGTGAATTGTAACACATTAGATCAAGGCTTCCACTTCAAAATAAAAAGACTAACAAAACCTTAAATGTCCACAGATGGCTGTGGAGGCCAATCCAATGGATATTTTTAAGGCGGTGATTGACAGATTCTCGATTTGTAAGAGCATCAGGAGTTATAGGGAAAAGGCAGGAGAATGGGGTTGAGAGAGAATGAGATTGAATGGGGTTGAGAGAGAAGCCATGATTGAATGGCGGAGTAAACTTATACACGTATTCAAATTTTTCATCTTAGCTGTGCATTATGAAGGAGCCAAATCGTGTCAAAATTGTGTAATGTGAATTTTTCAAAATCACTCTATCCACAATGTACAAATTATGTCAGATTAGATTTGAAGGAAGTAGTTTTACCTTCCACCAGCATGACAATCGCATGAAAGAGCCGTTCATGTATCTTTAGTGGACCTGTTCCAAATTATACTCCCTCTGTGCTTTAAAGATTAATGTGTTGAAAAAATAACACCTAAACAGTCTAAATTGTGGTTAAGTTTTTAAAATACATTTCTCTCTCTATTCAAACATACTGCAGTATTCTGGTAAGTGGTTTACATTCATCCATGTGTTCAATTTCTGCAACCTCCTTGAGGTTTAGAGAACAACTTTACCCCGATGGCATTCACAATGCTCTATGGTTTTTTGGACGCCTGGTTTCCTGACCAGAACAATCACATATTGCTGCTTATTGCAGTCTAGGGGTCTGCAGGAGACAGCTCTATCCTGTTATTTACTGAATGTGCCACACCATAGATCAAAGATCGTGTTTTAAGCTACTGGCAACAATTTATTTCTATTCTTTTGAATTGAAAAATTGCATTGTTGCGAAAGGGAAGGATTTCCATACAAATTAGTCATGCTATATTTCTTATAAATAGGCAGTACTGTATGGAAACCACAACTTTTCATATTATCTTAAATATAACCTTGTTATATTGTGAATTTATAACAAACACTACCTCTGGATATTTTTTACTTTATGCAAGTTTTTATCAGTTATATGCACGTAACTCATTAGAACTTAGCAGAAATTATCCTGTAAACCAGAAATGTCAAATATGCAAAATAATGTGAAGAGACATCATTGATGGCAAGGAAAGTCTTTTTGAAAGATCCATGCATTGCTCATACAAGATCTCGATTGCCATCAATGTTCTGCTAGAATCTTGAACTGGCAAAAATAGAGCTAAAAAAGGACACATCATTTCGCAGTTTTGCAAATGTACCTCAAAAGGGGCATGAAATCTGTCCTTGTTTTGTTGAGGGTGTGTTTGACTTTTTCCTTCCATATAGTCATACAATGTGGAAACAGTCCCATCGGCCCAACTTGCCCACACCGACCAACATGTCACATCTACAATAGTCCCACCTGCCTGCGTTTGGCCCATGTCCCTCTAAATCTATCCTAACCATGTATGTTCCACTCATTCTTGTGACTCAGAAGGTACCCATATTCTATGCTTTCTGCTGGAGCATCCAGCAGTGCCATCCACCCACATTTGTATTTAACCTGTTCTCTCTTACATGACCATCAATCCCTCTCGGGTTTTTTTTGAGAAATAATAAACTGCACACAAACTCTTCAAACTTGGTCCCCATAGACTGCTGAGGCCATTGGTAGATCAATAGAAAAATCAAGATCTATAAAACCTCTTGGAAGTAATTCCTCTTCTTATTCTCCCAAAAAGTGATTTATAATTCTCTCAGTCATACTATTTCAGGAAGTGTGCCCATCTGATGGAATGTCACATTGCGTATACCAAACATAGGTAACAATAAACAGGTAAGTCTGCTGAAATCTTAGAAACACAATACATGATCAGAGTCTGAAGAAGTGGTGTCCACCCGAAAACATTGTCCGTTGGGTTCCACCAGCAGTTTGCTGTTTGTGTAACATATGTCAAAAGTTCAAAGAAAACTGTGCAAACACAGAGGGGATAACAAGAGAGATAATGAGAGTAGGAATATTGGTGAGTGAGAGTATGTATAGATGAGAGAAGACATTTGTTATAGCATTGCCCCTTCTCATCTCTGGTTGCAATTGTATTGCCATTTGGTGCTATCTGGCTGAGATCACTTGGAATAAAACTGGGATTTTAAACATTGCAGGGCCATCAAGAAACTTGTAATACCGATTTACATTTCCAAAATATTAGATGCATTGATATACTCCTGACACGCACACAGAGCAAACCATCTGCCCAATCAAACTACATTTCTTGAATCCAAGTTTTATCACTTGAACAATAACATTTAACTACTGCGCTCTTAACAGCCTTATGTGGAATGCTCACGCTACTGAGCCAACTTTTTGGAATTACCCTGAGATGAAACGCCACACACAATGGGCAGAAACAGGTTTTAGTGATTCCAAACAGTGCCACCCGTTTGTAACCAAAGACCAGCTACAGGTGAAGATAGACACAAAATGCTGGAGTAACTCAGCAGGACAGGCAACATCTCTGGATAGAAGGAATGAGTGACGTTTGAGGTCAAGACTCTTCTTCTGCCATTCTCCAGCTTTTTTATGTCTATCTTCGGTGTAAACCAGCATCAGCAGATCTTTCCTACAGATTTACGTGTGCTTCTTTCAGTCCTTTGTGGAATCTCAAGCCTGTTTCCATCCATAAGGCCATCAGTCCCAGATTTTATTAAGACTGATTACAGTTTACCACCCCATTATTTCTCCCTCAATGAACAAAGTTGGCCCATAGAATTGCAGATGACACATTAAATTTATTTAGCAGCACGGCAGCCTTTAACTTTTATGTTCATTGCAGTTTTTCAGCAGCTCTTACAGCTATGAAAAGTGAACCATATTGTTAAAATACAAACACTGGGGCTACCTGAGTGTATGTCATAGGAAAGCTCGGTGGCAGGGTGAACTGTGAGGAGGATGCTATGAGGATGCAGGGTGACTTGGACAGGTTGGGTGAGTGGGCAGATGCATGGCAGATTCAGTTTAATGTGGATAAATGGAAGGTTATCTACTTCGGTGGCAAAAACAGGAAGGCAGATTATTATCTGAGTGGTGTCAAGTTGGGAAAAGGGGAAGTACAATAAGATCCTGTTCATCAGTCACTGAAAGTAAGCATGCAGGAACAGCAGGCAGTGAAGAAAGCAAATAGCATGTTGGCCTTCATAACAAGAGGAGTTGAGTATAAGAGCAAAGAGGTCCTTCTGCAGTTGAACAGGGCCCTAGTGAGACCACACCTGGAGTATTGTGTGCAGTTTTGGTCTACAAATTTGAGGAAGGACATTCTTGCTATTGAGGGAATGCAGCGTAGGTTCACAAAGTTAATTCCCGGGATGGAGGGACTGTCATATGTTGATAGAATGGAGCAGCTGGGCTTGTATACAGGAATTTAGAAGGATGAGAGGCAATCTTATTGAAACATATAAGATTATTAAGGGTTTGGACACGCTAGAGGCAGGAAACATGTTCCTGATGTTGGAACCAGGGGCTACAGTTTAAGAATAAGAGGTAAGCCATTTAGAATGGAGAGGAGGCAAAACTTTGTGAATCTGTGGAATTCGCTGCCTCAGAAGGCAGTGGAGGCCAATTTTCTGGAGGCTTTCAAGAGAGAGTTAGATAGATCTCTTTAAGATAGAGTGAGGGGATATGGGGAGAAGGCAGGAATGGGGTACTGATTATGGATGATCAGCCATGATCACAGTGAATGGCAGGTGCTGGCTTGAAGGGCCAAATGGCCTACTCCTGCACCAATTGTCCTCGTCTATTGTAATAAAAAGTACAAATACTAATTTTTGGGAAGTTGAGGCATATCTTATATTTTTATCTTCTTGTTTGTCTCTTTGAGTGTGTCCTTACTTCACAGCTTCACCATGCAAGAGGATGGCTAGAGATCTAAGTTCAGACAAACTTATCACCTATTACGTACTAATACATGCACCATATTGCATGCCGCTGCCATTCTGGTCTTGCACATACATCAAAAATCATCCAAGTTATCGATATTCTAATTATTGTATACCCATGATTCATTCTCTGAGCTGAAACTGATATTGAGCAGAATGGAAAATAATGGAGGTCCATTCTGATATTATTCTGCGCACCTTGATACCCATATAAGAAAGATAAATGGTACAAGCCTGATGCAGAATCTGATTCATAACCAAACTTTAAGTTACTAGTTGGTGGAAATAATCAAATACTCCGATTCAAAACAAGTACAATTATGCAATCGCATTCAATAGTCAAATGAAAACAGTATTCTACATAATCAAAAATTTAAAAATGCGGTTACTAGAAATCTGAAATTTAAAAAAATGCTCTCCAAGTTGAAGACTCTTCATCAACTTCCTCAGGCTCTTCAATCTAAACATGAACTGTCCTTTTTCCATCGATGTACCAGTATTTGATTCTGATCAGTACCTTTATGTACATGTATTTGAGGTATCTGGCATTAATTGAGAAACACAGGAGTGGACCTTGTGTCAGTGCCAATGACCTTTTAGAAAGGAAGATATTTAATGAACAAAATACCCATGCTATTGCCACCTGGTTGGAATAAGTGAAAGGAATTTATTTATCTGGCATTAGGAAATCCCTACTTGCAAATAATAAATGCGGATGAATTGGATGAATTCCATATGCATCCTGACATCCTGACACACTGACATTGCTGAATCAAGTACACAATTTGTTTTCTTTTGATTTACAATCCAGTTCTGCCCTTCCTTGTATCCCAATTACATTTATGGTCCATTTAAACAGTGTTATATTTTTCCAGCACTCACCAACCCTGTCTGTAGACTAACAGAAAAATGCAGATATGATGATTGTGATTTTCTGACACATGTACTTGGTAGGTTCACTTCCTCACCATAAATGCAGAATCAAAATATCCCTTCTATTCTGTTGATTAAGAAAGAGGCTTTGGCTGATACAGGATATCTACCTCAAATAGAAATAAATAGAATTTTCAATTACATTTCTTTCATTCATGTCCATAAATGCATCAATGAAAACATAATTGAAAGTACTTTTAATGTATTTTTATGGAGATAACCAAAGATTGTTCCAGAAATTGATTTATACATTGGCAAAAGAAAATGTGTTCAAAACAGATCTAGTGTGTCTGTAGTTGATGTCTCATTCTCTTGAATGTATTTCAGAATATCCAGTTCATTCATGGCAGCCACAGTGCTTCTGGAGGAACTAGCTTCTGTTGCAAGATTGTTTCTCATTTCAGAGGGGCAGGCGGGCTTCTTGAACACAGCTGGCTTGGTTGGCACAGCTGGCTTGGTTGGTCCAGCCGGCTTCTTTGCCATGGCCGGTTTGGTTGGCACAGTTGGCTTGGTTGGCACAGTTGGCTTGGTTGGCACAGTTGCTTTTGTTTCATTACTGGCCCTCGGCTTCAGTAATTTATCCAAGTCATCTTCAACTCTGAAAGTATTAAAGAGCACAAAATACACAATTAGTGATGTCACTATTATTTGCCTGCTATATTTTTACTTTGAAAAAAAGTACAGCAAATGGCAATTGCAACTGCTATCTGTACAACCAGAAACATTTAAGAATATACAAAACTCTAATCTGCCCTGCTCAAAGCAATAGCAAATGAGCAAAAATATATTTGTTGCCCAAGATAAGGCTGAATTATGTTAAAAATATAAGAAAATATTAAATGAATTCCTGGGCCAGCTTACAATTTATATTTTAGTCTCAAAGCAGGCTTTTCTCCAGGAGATCAATACAGAAAGGCAAGTCTAGGCTTGCCTCAGGTTGATGTGTATTGAGATAATGAATTACTTTAAAATGCTTCTAGCATTTGACACGAGAGGAAGCCCAGATTAATCCGAGTAAGG
The DNA here is from genome assembly GCF_010909765.2 of Amblyraja radiata. NCBI lineage: Eukaryota > Metazoa > Chordata > Chondrichthyes > Rajiformes > Rajidae > Amblyraja > Amblyraja radiata. The sequence goes on from NC_045960.1 coordinate 71,068,746, forward strand.
GGTATTGGGGCAATGTCCGATGCCTTTGAGGTATGCAGTGACATGGCTTTGATATGCAAGTATCTTGTACCAAATGTCCGATGCCTTTGATATGTAAAGTCCATGACAAGATGCGACGAGACAACTCAGACGCATCCTGTAGTAACGTGTATTCTCTGTACCTCTGACCATGACTTAATGTTTGTGGAATGTGCTAAGGTGACAAAAAAACACTATATAAACACTGAGGAAGGGTTTCGGCCCGAAACGTCGCCTATTTCCTTCGCTCCATAGATGCTGCTGCATCCGCTGAGTTTCTCCAGCAATTTTGTGTACCTACTATATAATACCATATAATTCTGTTGTTCAGGGAAGTGGACTGAGGACAGCCAAGTGTCTGTATTGCTCATTTGACTGGGGTTTTCCTTGCCACTTCCATCGGCCGATAATAAGTAAAGTTTTGAACTGGTCTACAACCGTATTGTGAGTTGTCTGTTTATTAAGAGGCGAGCCTGTTTGTTTGAATAAAAGTAACTATTTCATTGGCGTTTTGTCGGCAGAAGTCGCTGGGACACCATCAACTGGTGAATGTGCAAGAGGTTGCAGATTTTGCCGGGACTGGAAAGGGAGAAAATTGAGCTCTTATCAGTCCGTTGCAACCAATTCCTAGACATTCCCAGGTTGAGAAGCGCGGGTCTCGGTTAGTGAGTCTGCCGGGTTGAGAAACTTGGGTCTGTCTGTTTTTTGAATTGAAAAGTCTGCCAGGTTAAAGAAGAAAAAACAGCAAAAAAATGGGTCTCTTTTTTTAGAATTGAGAACCCCCTCTCTCCCTCTCTCAATAATTAGAGAATTTACCAGGTTGAGAAACTCGTGGCTATGGGGAATACTATGGATAAAAGTAATGGGGGAACGCCCGTCCAACATATGTGTTATTTGAACCCTAAAAGTAACAACGACTATATAATATTAAGTTAGACAATTAAAAGAGCAGAGATGTTGATATGGGAAAGGAATGCAGGAAAGAAATGGAAGAACGGAATTAAGGAATGGAAAGCGGAAGCAGAAAAGAAGCATGTGGAGAGTAGAGATCGGTTGGATGGATACTGCATGTAAGAAAGGGATAGAGTTAAGAAACAATGATAGCACTAAGAAAATATGGAAAGTATTGCAACCAGAATGCCAGTGGGCAGAGGAACAAGAGAAAAGAATTAAGAGACAGGCAGGAGGTAAGAAACAGGTGATGATTAGTAAAAATAAACCCAGTACTGATAAATCCTCCGGAGAGGACCTCATGTCTGGCACGACGACCCTGTTTGGTAGTGAAGATGAGGATTTAGATAATCGCGGGAGACGTCCACCTCCCTATGCCCCACCAGTAGCGATGACATCCTTACCTGTAGCAGCTCAGTCAGTAACATCCCCACACCCCGAAGTTCCGACCTTACAAAGCTCCCCAGAATTGGGAGCACGGGAATGCCCTTTCTGTGCGTAACTTGCTCAAGGCATTGATGCTCCCAGAACAGCTGGCCATTATTAAATGTGCCGCCCACACTGGTGCTGGGGACCCTATAACCAAAGGCAATGCGTTTGCCGATAGTTTAGCCAAATAAGCAGCCTATGCATCCAAATGCGTAGTGACAGCAGGTAAACAGATGCTAGCAAATAGAACGGTCCTGCCAGACATGAGGGAGGTATGTACATTACAGAGGGATGCCTCTGATATCCAAAAACAACTATGGAAACGAGAGGGCTGTGCCATTGATTCGGCTCGGACAAGTTTGTGTACCTGATGCATTTTTACCTGTCTTACTAACATATATTCACTCCCTTACACATGCTGTTAAGGAGGGAATAATAAGGCAGAAATAGAGTTAAAGAGGTTGGAAACTGTTGCCGTTGGTGGACAGACAGAAAAGAGAAAAAAAAAGCAAAGGATTGGGCCGCAAAATGAAGTGACAAGTTTTGTGACACTTTGAATAAAAGTAACTTTTTCAAAGAAGGATTCAATATCACGCACTTGGGGTTTCACAGACTAGGAACACTGGTATCAGTGGATGGTTAATAAGAAAAGTTGAAACTTAATGCAAAGGAAACTGGTAGAAAATTTAGTCCAATTTAGTTCTGTGATGAATTTTATTTTACATAACCAGCAATGCTTATTCCTCCCAGGAGAACCATTACACATTTTGAAAGTGGGCCTTACAATCTTAGGTTTAATTTGCTTTCAATTGAATTGGAGAAATTCCAAAGTACAGATTAAGAAAGCAGTAGAATGGCATAGTGTGTGGCCCTGAAATGATGCAATTTATCTTAAATCTTTTATTTATTTAAAAGTTATTACATACAAGCCACCTACTGATATTGAGCAGTTTAACAAACTAATGAATATTGTCTGTTTTCATAATAAAATATTTGGACAGTGAATGTAGGAAGCAGCTTTCCTTTACAAAAGAGCATGTTTTATCAGTCACTCTTCTTTAAATTACTAGTTTGTTTTGATAAAACTCTTAGACCACAATTCTGCACTAAACTAACACCTACACATTGTACTCTGGAGAAATGCTGAATTTAGCATTACGCTGCTTGGTTTTGTTGCCAGTTAGAAACTAGTTTTGTTGCCAGTTAGAGTTGTTGCCACCCTCTATAGTGTGGCATGATTAAATTGGCCATTGAGACTTGGACTTTGGCTGGTGACCTTAACTCATTCATTCCACCGTTCCACCCAGCTAAGTCTGTATGTGAGTGTGCAGCATAAGTACTCTCAAGTTTCTAGATAGCTTTGAGTGTCTATTGGAATTTTCTGAGAAAGCAATGCTGTCATATATGCAATTACGAGAGGCACAGATAGGGTAGACGGTCAGAACCTATTTCCCAGGGTGCAAATGTCCAACTCTAGAGAGCACAGTTATAAGGTAAGAGGGGTAAAGTTTAATGGAGATGTGCAGGACAAGTTTGTTTTTTTTTACACAGAGAGTGGTGGGGTCCTGGTACACATTGCCAGGGATGGTGGTGGAGGCAGAAACAATCATGACGCTCAAGAGGCTTTTAGATAGGCACATGAAATGCTTCAAGAGGCTGATCAAGGACTACATCTGCGTCTTCCTCCTTCGCATCATGGATCCGCTGCAGTTCGCATACCGTCCAATCAGATCCACGCAGTGGCGGACTGGGTCTAAATATTTGGTTGCCAGGAGACAAAGGGGGCCCACTTCATCAGGGGCCCACTTGATACAGGGGGCCCCACTTCATCAGGGGCCCACTTGCCATCGGGCAAGCTGACACCCTGGCCAGTCCGCCACTGGATCCACGGATGATGCGGTCTCCCAGGTTTTGCACACCACTCTCTTTCACCTTGACAGCCAGAAGGGGGGGGGGGGGGGGGCTATGTGAGGATGCTGTTCATTGATTTCAATTCAGCTTCCAACACCATAGTCCCCACCAGACTGGCTGAGAAGCTGCTGGAACTGAGGCTGAACACTCCTTCGTGTGCCTGGGTCCTGGACCTTCTCCCATTTGTGTGTATGCAAGTGCTTTACTAGTTGCTTATTGTAAACCAGACAGACTTGAAATTCACCATGATCACAGCAGTTCTACACTACCATTCCTCTGTTTCAGACTTGTGGAATTAGGAATTGGGCAGTACAATGTGGGTAAGTCTTTGAAACTGGAATAACCGCCTATCGTACATACAACAATATCTAAGAAAGATCAGATTTTTATGACAGCAACCGAAAGTAAACATCAAAACATTTATTACAAAAGTCAACTTCCCTTTAAAGGGACCACTTTCTTAACTATTGAAATAAGTACCTCAACAATTCTTCAGTGTCCTCATCAAGGTTTACATTCACAGTGCTGCCTTTAAGCTCACCAGGACATGGAAGTAATAAAGGATCATTGGTTTGGACAGTTCCGCCCAAATCTGGGTCCTCAAACAACCTAAAGTCAGCTACAGAACAAGTTATTGTTAATAAACCAGTAGCTTTACAAAATGAATGTTTCACATTATAATTCAGCTAATAACCAGACTTTATTGCTTGCGGATCAGATAATAATTAGCTTCTACAGGCAAACTTTTAGCTCCTGTTAAACATAATCCAATGTTGTGTGCAAAGCATTAACTGTGCCGTTTGCTCAAGATGAATGGTTAACCTATTTATACTGGAAATAATAACTGGTGACCCTTCCTTGAATTATGTAAAATGTTAAACCAAAGGCAATTAGATGCATAAAGAAACAGAAGTTAAACACACGGGTTTTACAATAATGGAATATTGAAGCAATAATAATTCTTGTAATCTTGAAATACACATCAATGGGGGAAAATTGATATAAATATGTAAAATATAACTAACACCCATCAATTTGCCTTCATATCAAAGGGAATGCAGAAAGCAAGAAACAATAGAATATGGATATTCAACTAGCTTGAAATCTTCAGTCTACCTGCCTAACTGAACAAAAAGCTATAGTAAAAAAAATAAATCAGATTCAATCCCAATTCACAGACAATATCTACACTAGCTGATTATAACAAAGCTGAAGAAAATCAATTCAACTCGGGTAATTTGCTTTATGTGCATTGGATCTTTTTGCCATTTTTCTGTTCAAAATGTCTCTAAAATATACGCTTCCTATTTTATCGTTTAAAATAGCAAGAGTAATCTGGATGGCCCTTTCAGCTGCTTTGTCATTCAGTACTATCACAGGTGATGCTCCAACTCAATACCAAATTCCTTCTTTCTCTACTTCACCTTCAATCAGGAAGCACAATCCTAAGGTACACAAAATTGCTGGGGAAACTCAGCGGGTGCAGCAGCATCTATGGAGCGAAGGAAATAGGCGACGTTTCGGGCCGAAACCCTTCTTCAGACCCGTTCAGAGGGGGAAAGATTAGAGTGAGACAGGGGAGTGGAGAAGTTGAGGCGGTTGACGTCGCGGCGGCAGTTCTGAATAAAGAGTTCCAGAGCCGGGACTTTATGAGGGGGGTTCCACGAGGAGGGGGTGCGTTGGAGACGGGAAAAGGGGTCATCATTGGGGGGCGAGGACTCCTTCCCATGGAAGTGCGCTGTGAGGCGGAGACGACGGTAGAAGCGCTCCAAGTCATGGTGAGCACGGAACTCATTGAGATGGGGATGGAGGGGGACAAAGGTAAGACCTCTGCTGAGGACAGACCGTTGGGTGGGGGAGAGGGGGAGGTCGGGGGGGATGGTGAACACCCGGCAGGGGTGGGAGTTGGGGCCAGAGGAAGGCAGGTGGGTAGACTGGGGACGGGGCGATGTATGGGGGGGGGGGGGGGGTTGTGGGTGGTGGAGGAGTGGTGGGTGGTCAGGGGGTGGGGGGGAGAGAGGGCTGTAATGTGGGTGGGGAAGAGCGGGGGTGACATGGTTGGGGGGGATGGGGGAGGGTCAGTGGAGCAGCCACTGAGGTTAGCAAGGCTGAGCAGACGGGCGCTAGGACCCAGTGGAGTTAAGTCCAGAGAGTGGGAATATACAAAACATTTTGTATATAATCCTAATCCTACCACAGATCACCTTTTGCTCCACCATGAATTGTTTTTTAAAATTGTGTATTTTTTCCCTCATCTGTTTTTGCAGTCCCTTAACTATCCTGTAGAATCTATGTGTAATGCATGCTTTTGTGTTTATCTGAGACAATTAGCCCTCAATGTCACTGCAAGCACCATTTTATGTTTTTTTAGGGTGGCACAGTGGCGCAGCTGGTTCAGCTGCTGCCTCACAGCGCCAGTCACATGGGTTCAATCCTGACCTCAGTTGTCTCTGTGGAGTTTGCACGTTCTACCTATGACCGCATAGGCTTCCTCCTATATCCCAAAGACGTGTGGATTAGTAGGCCAATTGGCCTCTGTAAATTTCCCCGTGTGTATGGTGTTGATGAGAAAGTGGGACTATATGGAACTAGTGTGAATTGGTGGTCGATGGTCAGCATAGACTCAATGTGAACTGGTGATCAATGGTTGGCATGGACCCAGTGGGTCAAAGGGCCTATATTCTAAACCAAACCTGTACCTCGCCATATTTGTGCAAAGGACCATAAACTCAGCTTCACCTGGCCACCCGTTTCCTTTCTGTATAAAAGTCTATGTTCTTAAATATATTCAGCAGCTTGGCTCGACAGAATTCTGTGATAAAAAATTTCACAGGTTCATTATTCTGAATGAAGAAATTTATCTTCCTAAATATCTTCATCCATTTCTTGTGTGATGATACAGAGACAGAGGAAACATTTTGTATATAATCAGCCTTTTGACCCATCAGAACTTTTTTCATTGCAATGAAATCTTCCCTCATTCTTCCAAATTATAGTGAACACTAGCCTAGTTGACCTAATCACGTATCACAGTTCCAAGTATTAGTTGACAAACCTTCACTGTACTCCCTCTTAAGCAAATACACCCGTTGTTTTGGAAAAATGGCCTAAAACTGCACAGTTGTGTAAAACCTACTCCAGTTGTGGCCTTTCCTACATAACTCATCCTTGCTCCTGCATTCAAAACCTTTTGTAATGGCTACTGTGTTTGGGAAATGAAGATCAGAAGCGAATTGGAGCAGGAATGTGTAATTTTGGTTGAGCACACTTTGGAAACCATTCTAGCAGACTGGAAAATACAGGAAATTATTTAGCATCAGTGTGATTCAGTGCCAGTACCTTTGGGAAGTTCAAGTTTTCAAACCCATTTTCTGAAATTGAAGCACAGCATCTAGGTTAGCATTCAACGCAGTATTGCGAGAATACAGCACTGTTAAAGGATAATGAAAAAATGCTGAAATATTAATGTTTGAGTAATGTTTAAGAAGGAACTGCAGATGCTGGAAAATCGAAGGCAGACAAAAATGCTGGAGGAACTCAGCGGGTGAGGCAGCATCTATGGAGCGAAGGAAATAGGCGACGTTTCGGGTTGAGACCCTTCTTCAGACTGATGTGGGAGTGGTGGGGGGGTGGGGGGGCGGGAAGAAGAAAGGAAGAGGCGGAGACAGTGGGCTGTGGGAGAGCTGGGAAGGGGAAGGGAAAGAAGGAGAAAGCAGGGACTAATGCTCAGTTAGAGAATTGCCAAAATGTTAATGTTAGAAAAAAGCTCAGTTAAGCCCCTGTCCCACTGTACGAGGTAATTCAAGAGTTCTCCCAAGTTTTCCCCTGATTCGAACTCGGAGAATGTCCATAGCGGGTCCATAGGAGTTTGTGGATGTCTTGTAGTGGCTCGTAATGCTAACGGTAGGTACTCGGGACATCCGGTAACTCCTGACGTTTTTGTCATCCCTGCAAAAAATGTCCACGAGTAAAAAATTACTCATGAAAAAATGTGTTACTTTTTATACCTACCGTTAGCATTACGAGCCGCTACAAGACACCCACAAACTATTATGGACCCGCTACGGACATTCTCCGAGTTCGAATCTGGGGAAAACTCGGGAGAACTCGTGAATTACCTCATACAGTGGGACAGGGGCTTTAGAGAAATGCAAAAAAGTTAGGGAAATTATCAGTTAGAGAAATGCAAAATGGTGAAATATTAGAGAAATGCTCTGATATGTTGAACATTAAAGATGTCTAGTTATTATTCCAGGAAATTTATGCAAAGCTTTCCTGGCATACAGATCTGTATACATTTCTCAATAAACACACAAAAAAATGTTTATACATAAAAAAAATGCTGACTGGGATTTTATAATGTGCATTGCCCCTATGTTTACTATAATGCCATTTCAAATGTTAGTATGAATTTGAATTGAAATGTGATGGGATGGCTAGCATTCATGAGGAAGAAATAAACTTGTCATTACTCTGCCTGTTTTCAAGGCAACTGATCATAGCAATGGGACCCTTAAGGGTGAATTGAATGGTTCTGAATGTTCGTTAAAAATGATAATCGTTTAAAAGGGAAGCGGAAAATTTCAAGGAACCTATCCCCGTGAGATCAGTGACCATGTGGGGTGGGTGTTCCTCTCGAATGTTCCTGCTTTGCATCTGGCCAGTCATGTGTTCATGTTTTTAAGCTTTCTCTGGATCCAAAAGGAAGAAGGATTCTGCCAATTCCACATGAATCCCAGTCCCCACTGCTGATCTTAACCTTTGGGCAATCCTTATGGATTTACTTGACAGTCACTGTCCGATGACATAAATACTCACTCATTGAAACGGCACACATCTCACTCTTACTCTCCCGAGATTGAAAGACATTAATAATCAACATAAATTAGTAAAGTGGCACTCCAGGCCCGATTACAATGCAGAATAAGCTCCACCTGCAATCACCAAATGCAGCATGCACTTTCTGCATTCCACTGGTTATGCACTTTAGGAAATGCAATACACTAGTGCCAGATATAACACCATTCTGCTGAGTGTTAATTAATTATGGCACTCCTGGTCCTCTGGTCCAAACACTCAACAGTTTAACGATGCTAAAGAATTCCCTGGGTTTTCTGGTCTGCTAGAACGGTTCCCAAAGTGTGCTTGACCAAACTCACACTCCTCCCCCCCACCTGCCCCCTTGGAAACCAGCTACTTGGATGAAAAGCTGTGGCTTTGGGAACCTGGTGTGAGCCCCACCAGCACAAGCACAATGTGGAGAGGCTGCCCCTGATGGCTGTGGTTGGAGGTGCTGCAATGTTCAATGCAGCCTCTCAGTGATGAGATGTGGTGGCTCAGCCTACTCCCTGACCACCATGTTGTGTGTCGACCATCGTTGGAATCTGGCAGCACCTGCGCCATGGATTTATAGACCACCTCGATCATCCTTCAAACCCTCCAGTTCGGATAGTCATACAATGTGGAAACGGGTCCCACAGACCAACTTGCCCATGCCGACCAACTTGCCCCATCTACACTATTCCCACCTGTCTGCTTTTGGGCCATATCCCACTAAACCTACCCTATCCATGTACCTGACTAAATGTTTCTTAAATGTTACAATAGTACCTGCATCAACTACCTCCTCTGGCAGCTTATTTTCCACCCTTTGTGGAAAAACATTACCCCTCAGGCTCCCATTGAATCTCCTCCCCCCCCCCCCCTCCCCCCTCACCCTCACCTTAAACCTATGTCCCCTGGTTCTCGATTCCCCTACAAAAGACTCTATGCGTTTACTCTATCTATGTACACCTGTTTACTCGATTTTGTACACCTGTATAAGATCACCCCTCATCCTCCTGCGCTCCATGGAATAAGGCCCGAGCCTGCTCATACACTCTGTATAGCTCAAGCCTCGAGTCTTTCCTATAACAAGGTGACCAAAACTGAACACAATATTATATACTGAACACAATACGCTGAAGAAGGATCTCGACACGAAACATCACCCATTCTATCTCTCCAGAGATGCTGCCTGTCCCGCTGACTGACTCCAGCATTTTGTGCCCGTCTTCAGTTTAAATCAGCATCTGCAGTTCCTTCCTACACAAGTAGCCAAAGGCTGTCAGGACTGTCAGTGGGTAGGGCCTCAAGATATGTGCTCAAGGCCTATTTGTCATCAAAAGCCTGCTTTGCCTCACAAGATTCATGTACGCTTCAGAAGGCAAGTTTGTTTTGCCCTCCGCATCCGGGAAAAGTGTATGGGGAGCAATGATGGCAAATACAGGCTGTGGGCCAGGACAAGCACAATCATGGCCATTGTCTGACTTCTTAAAAAAATGCCTCATGAATAAACCCTTTCATCTTGTCCTATCAACCCTATTGCTACTCAAATTCCTCCTGGAGTTCCCTTCAATACAGACCTTTCCATTCATTCTATCTTCCTTCTGTTTAAGTATGTACTTCCTTACAAAATGTTGAATTTCTTGATTCTTCCAGTTCCCAAAGTCTCAAATTGCCAACTCTTTCTCTCAGTACAAATACTGTCTGATCTGAAAAACGTTCATGCTTAATTTCAGATTTGCAGCAGCAGCATTTTAAATGTTAAAATTCATTAAATTTTGATCTATACTGAAAACATTCTTGATAATTGGTATATTTCATAAATTCAATTATGATTTTCCAGGTGTGGTGATGAGATTTGAAATGGATAATTAGATCTGACCACTGGATTATTAGTCTAAGAAAAAAAATCAACATGCTAACATTTTCCCTTTATACTGCTGGCAAAAATTATTTAAGGGAGTAAATTAAAGCAGTATAGTTTTAACTGGGCTTATTTTTATTAAAGTTGTGGGGAATCATTTCACTGGTTTACATTTACTTTATCAACTTTATCAACATCCAGTAATATAATACCCAAACTAACATTGCTACAAGCATCAAAGATCATGTGGAAATCATATAATACGGGCGGCACAGGTAGAGCTACTGCCTCACAGTGCCAGTGACCCGGGTTTGACCCTGACTTCAGGTGTTGTCTGTGTGGAATTTGTACATTCTCTGGGTTTCCTCCGGGTGCTCCGGTTTCCCTCCCACATCCCAAAGACGTGTGGGTTTGTCGGTTAGTTGGCCTCTGTAAATTGCCCCTGATGCATAAGGAGTCATAAGGTCATAAGTAATAGGAGCAGAATTATGCCATTCGGCCCATCAAATTTACTCCGCCATTCAATCGTAGCTGATCTATCTCTCCCTCCTATCCCAATTCTCCCGTCTTCTCCCCATAACCGCAAGGTTCCACGCGCATGGCTGAAGGCAGCCACAGTGCCCTGCAGCCTTCAGGGCAGCCGAGACGGTGCGGCGATGCAAGCAGGCCCGGCTCACTGCCGGCACGGACCAACGTTGACTCACTGCTGGCATGGACCAACGTCGGGTGGGTCCCGGCAGGCGGGTCCAGCTCACCGCGAACCTATGACGATGGAAGGCTGCCCGAGAATCGCTTGCCGTGGACCGTGGACCGAAGATCTACCAGTAGGACCGGTAGGCCTGCACATCACGGACTACGAACTCAGGCCTGAGCCACCAGCATTGACCAAGAACGAGAGGGACGTGCCACACGAGGTCGAAGTCCCAGGGGGCTGAGGTCACGAAGAACAAAGAGAACCCGGCATTGGGGATGGGGCCGAGAACAAGAGGGACCTGTGGTGGTGGGCGGGATGAAGAAGGGACCAACAATATTTATGGGTACTTTGTAACCTTGTCTGCGCCTTGTGGCGGCTCGTTTGTGAACTGCGAATGCAAAAACAAATAATTTCACTGTACCTTCACAGTACATGTGACAATAAAGTATCCATCTATCGACCCCTGACACCCATACTAATCAAGAATCTATCTATCTCTGCCTTAAATATATCCATTGACTTCCACAGCCATCTGTGGCAAGGAATTCCACAGCTTCACTACCTTGGAGTGGATGCGAAAGTGGGATAACAAAGGACCAGTGCGAATGGGTGATCGATGTTTGGCGTGGCCTTGGTGGGCCGAAGGGCCTGTTTCCATGTTGTTTCTTTCAATCAATTATTACAAACAAATAATAGTTCTCAAAAATCCAAATTGAAAACAGCACAAAGCCTCCTCTATATACAGCGATAAAACCTCCAACATCCACGAGTGATCACTCAAAAAGGACAAAAAGACATACATCTGCCTTTTAAACTAACATCACATTAACACATAAGTACTGAATTTTGAATGTGAACGAGAATGGTGCTAAGAGGGCATGGAGCAGTATAATTAATTTCCAGAACAAAATATAATTGTTTCAGAGACAGCAGGCGTTAGCAACAGCTCTGCAGCTGTTTCTCACATTTCTCTCCTCCAGGAATTCAGTTGTGCTGAATCACAAGTGGCGGTCAGACATTCACACCTCAATGCTTCCCCAACTTCTGCATGTTGTGTGTAGGAAGGAACTGCAGATGCTGGTTTGAAACAAAGATACGCACAAAAAGCTGGAGTAACTCAGCGGGACAGGCAGCATCTCAGGAGAGAAGCAATGAGTGACCTTTCGGACGAGACTCTTCTTCTCTCCAGAGATGCTGCCTCTCCCGTTGAGTTACTCCAGCTTTTTGTGTCTATCTTCTGCCTGTTGTCGTTCAGGCTGCAAGTCCTGAAGACCAGCTGGAGGTCAAATGTCAGCATGGGCCTCTAGACACTCTGTTACCAGACGCACTAGTGCGATTGTTTCAGTGTATTATAAAATCACAAAGTACTGTAAATTAATTAACGTGAATACATTCCGGCAAGATTGTTAATTATCGTGCAAGTACCTGGCACAAAGGAAAATTTAAATTAAAGAGGGTCAACAGACAGTATTCAATTTCTGTGAAGATTTCTTGTCACATTTCTAACAAAATCCCCAGAGAACCTGAATAAATAACTGCAAACAACTATTTCTGATTTGCCAGGGTGTGTTCTGCTTATTCAAAGTCAATTTAAGACAGGATATTAGAACAATCACCATGGAAATTCAGGACTAAACTTCCTTGAGTGACAACCAGAACAATTTACTAAACAAAAAAATGATAGCATCCTTTCCGGACCAATTAACAAATATATAACACCTACTAAAGGGCGACCAAAAAAGTAGTAAACACTGCCCAGTCCATCATCGGCTCTGACCTTCCTTCCATCGAGGGGATTTATCGCAGTCGCTGCCTCAAAAAGGCTGGCAGTATCATCAAAGACCCACACCACCCTGGCCACACACTCATCTCCCTGCTACCTTCAGGTAGAAGGTACAGGAGCCTGAAGACTGCAACAACCAGGTTCAGGAATAGCTGCTGCTGCACCCGCTGAGTTCCCCCAGCAATTTTGTGTACCTTCAGGAATAGCTACTTCCCCTCAGCCATCAGGCTATTAAACCTGGCTCGGACAAAACTCTGATTATTAACAACCACTTTTTGTTATTTGCACTTTATTTGCAATTTATTTATTCATGTGTGTATATATTTATATCATGGTATATGGACACATTTATCTGTACTGTAGTAAATGCCTTACTATTTTTCTGTGTGCTTAAGCAAAGCAAGAATTTCATTGTCCTATACAGGGACACATGACAATAAACTCACTTGAACTTGAACTTGAACTAACATTGCTCACAAGATCATAAGACATATGAGCAGAACTAAGCCACTCGGCCCATCGAGACAGCTCCTAGTCTGTGCTCAATAAATAAATCAACAGATTATTCTTCATTTAATTGGAACACTGAGCACTGTAAGTAATTGGGACATCACAGGTTTTATTTCTTTAATTAAAAAAGTGTCCAATGACTTTCTCAGCTGCACTAGCAGCGAAACTCACAAACTCACATTACAGTTTAGTTAATATGAGGCAATGAAAATGGTGGATCTTCCATCAATATTCAACAGCTAAACTGCTTTGTGGGAAGGGAATGCGACAGTGCCAACAAATGTGGACAATGTGATTCTACAGCAGTAGAGTTGTTGCCTTACAGCTCCAGAGACCTGGGTTCGATCCTGACTTCGGGTGCTGTCTGTACAGAGTGTGTACGTTCTCCCCGTGATCGCTTGGGTTTTCTCTTGAGATCTTCAGTTTCCTCCCACACTCCAAGGACGTACAAGATTGTAGGTTAATTGACTTAAATGTGAAATTGTCGGTTAATTGGCTTAAATGTGAAATTGTCCTTAATGTGTGTTAATGTGCGGGGATCACTGTTCAGTGCGGACACGGTGGTCCAAAGGCCTTGTTTCCGCGCTGTATCTCCAAACTAAACTAAAACAAAATCAGATGGATGACTCCTTCTGTTCGAAGATCGACATGGGAAAGTCAGTAAACACTGTCACCTAGTGTTGCTCATATTTACTAAGTCAGTACTCACCTTCCTTGAAAGTGGATTTTGTTGTGGCTGTTGTGGTGGAACCTTTAACTGGTTGAAAGAGCCCAGCATCAGCATCTACTTCGTCATCAAAAAGAGTAAACTTGTGTTTTGTCTGCTGCTTAGTAGACTCAGTGCTTCTTGCAGACTTCTTTTTATAGCTGAAAAAATATGCTTAATGTTAGTGAATACGATCATGAGGAGAGGTTCTTCAAAAGCAATTAACACAGTTTAATGCCTTCTAATGGCAATGCTAAAATAGGAATGACTTTTAGCTATCATCGTTGTGCATTCCCCAACTGTGAATTCGCCACCCAACAGCACTGTGACAGCGAGTTCAACAGGAGGACAGCAGGAACTCAAGAAAGTGCCTCATCACCACTTTCTCAAGGGCAATTAGTGATGGGCAATAAATCCATGTCCCATTAATAACTGGAATAATTCACAATAAGTGTGTCTAATAAATGCCCACTAGATATTAAAGTGATTTACTTTTATTTCAGAAGTCTGAAGAAGGGTCTCAACCCAAAACGCCACCTATTCCTTCTCTCCAGAGTTGCTGCCTGACCCGTTGAGTTACACTTTGTGTCTATCTTCAGTGTAAACCAGCATCTGCAGTTCCTCCTCACACACTCAGGATCTGCCCCCTTGTTGCACCTCATCTTAACCATATAACAATTACAGCACGGAAACAGGCCAGCACACCAAAAGCTTTCTTTACCACCCTATCTACATGAGATTCCACTTTCAGGGAACTGTGCACAGTTATTCCCAGATCCCTCTGTTCACCTACATTCTTCAATTCCCTACCATTTACCATGTACGTCCTATTTTGATTTGTCCTGCCAAGATGTAGCACCTCACACTTATCAGCATTAAACTCCATCTGCCATCCTTCAGCCCATTCTTCCAAATGGCCTAAATCTCTCTGTAGACTTTGGAAATCTACTTCATTATCCACAACACCACCTATCTTAGTATCATCTGCATACTTACTAATCCAATTTACCACACCTTCATCCAGATCATTGATGTACATGACAAACAACAGTGGACCCAACACAGATCACTGAGGCACCCCACTAGTCACCTGCCTCCAACCTGACAAACAGCCATCCACCATTACTCTCTGGCGTCTCCCATTCAGCCACTGTTGAATCCATCTTGCTACTCCTGCATTTATACCCAACAATTAAACCTTCTTAACCAACCTTCCATGAGGAACCTTGTCAAAGGCCTTACTAAAGTCCATATAGGCAACACCCACTGCTTTACCCTCATCAATTTCCCTAGTAACCCCTTCAAATAATTCCAGAAGATTAGTCAAACATGACCTTCCAGGCACAAATCCATGTTGACTGTTCCTAATCAAACCCTGTTTATCCAGATGCTTATATATATTATCTCTAAGTATCTTTTCCATTAATTTGCCCACCACTGAAGTCAAACTAACAGGTCTATAATTGCTAGGTTTACTCTTAGAACCCTTTTTAAACAATGGAACAACATGCGCAGTACGCCAATCCTCGGGCACTATTCCCGTTTCTAATGACATTTGAAATATTTCTGTCATAGCCCCTGCTATTTCTACACTAATTTCCCTCAATGTCCTAGGGAATATCCTGTCAGGACCTGGAGACTTATCCACGTTTATATTTTTCAAAAGTGTCAGTACTTCTTTTTCTTTGAATCGCATAGTATTCATAGCTACTCTACTCGTTTCCCTTACTTCACATAATTCAATATCCTTCTCCTTTGTGAATAACGAAGAAAATAAATTGTTCAATATCTCCCCCATCTCTTTTGGCTCTGCAGATAGCTGTCCACTCTGACTCTCTAATGGACCAATTTTATCCCTCGTTATCCTTTTGCTATTAATATAGCTGTAGAAACCCTTTAGATTTACTTTCACCTTACTTGCCAAAGCAACCTCATATCTTCTTTTAGCTTTTCTAATTTCTTTAAGATTCTTTGTACATTCCTTATACTCCTCAAGCACCTCATTTACTCCATGCTGCCTATAATTATTGTAGATCTCTCTCTTTTTCCGAACCGTGTCCAATTTCCCATGAAAACCAGGGTTCTTTCCAATTTTTACTATTTCCTTTCAACCGAACAGGGACATAAAGATTCTGTACTCTTAAAATTTCCCCTTTAAATGTCCTCCATTTCTCTTCTACATCCTTCCCATAAAATAAAATGTCCCAATTCACTCCTTTTAAATCATTTCGCATCTCATCAAAGTTAGCCTTTCTCCAATCAAAAATCTCAACACTAGGTCCAGTTCTGACCCTCTCCATAATTATATTGAAACTAATGGTATTGTGAGCACTGGACCCGAAGTGCTCCCCAACGCATAACTCCGCCACCTGACTTGTCTCATTTCCTAACAGGAGGTCCAGCACTGCCCCTCCTCTAGTAGGTACCTCTATGTATTGCTGCAAAAAACTATCCTGCACACATTTTACAAACTCCAAACCATCCAGCCCATTTACAGAATGTGTTTCCCAGTCTATCTCCTTACATATTTGCTCTTCCAATTTTCGCTCCCCATTTGGCGGTCTATAATACACCCCTATAAGTATTGCTACACCTTTCCCACTTCTCAGTTCCACCCAAATAGCCTCCCTAGACGAGCCCTCCAATCTATCCTGCCAAAGCACTGCTGTAATATCTTCCCTGACAAGCAATGCAACTTGGGACGTGTGCCGGTCGAAGACCCGGAGCTTGATCAAACCCGCTGAGTTACTCCAGCTTGTGTAGGAAAGAACTGCAGATGCTGGTTTAAACCGAAGATAGACACAACAGCATCTCATATTTCGCTTGGGCAGCCTACAACCCAGTGGTATGAATATTGATTTCTCTAACTTTGAGTAACCCTGGCATTCTCTCTCTCTCCATCCCTCCCCCACCCAAGTTGCACCAGCTTCTCGTTTTCACCCACCAAACAGCTAACAATTGCCTGTTTCCTTTATCATAGTTACTTTTTTGCATATCTTTTATTCATTGTTCTATATCTCTCTACATCATTGTCTACTTCTCCCATTCCCTCTCTCCAGAGATGCTGCCTGTCCTGCTGAGTTACTCCAGCTTTTTGTGTCTATCTTTGGTGTAAAGCAGTATTTGCAGTTCCTTCCTACATACAGTGCCCTCCATAATGTTTGGGACAAAGACCCATCATTTATTTATTTGCCTCTGTACTCCACAATTTGAGATTTGTAATAGAAAAAAAATCACATGTGGTTAAAGTGCACATTGTCAGATTTTAATTTTAAATGATAGGTCTTTGTCCCAAACATTATGAAGGGCACTGTACTTTTCACTTAACCTGCGTTTTGGCCCTAAAAGATTGAATCATTATCAAAAATGTGTTCACAATGTAAATTTATTGGATGAAGTTGGGATTTGTTGTCAGAAAGTTGACTTATCCTGGTTTACATAGTGACACAATAGGCCCTTTTCTCTGCTTCCTGTAATTGCTTTCCACATGAAAAGGAAACTGTTGGTACACCATGTACAAGTCTAAAATGGTCCTGGCACCTTCAACCAGGAAGCATCTAATTATTTTCCTGCCAATACTGTATTCCCCAATGGTGTCTGGTAAGAAAAGTACAGGATTATTTTGAGGCCTATTTTAGAATAATGCAAAGCTACTCAAGAAAAAAAAAAAGGTGACTATGCATAACAGAGAAAAAAATCAAATAGTTGTCAGTTCATGGAATATAATTACCTATACCTTTTTCATTTAAGTGTACCTATCAGGTTGATCAAGTGATATCTTATTGAAGGTTTTATGGTTACCACATCCATTGGTTCCAACATACTCTGCTAGATGGAGACAGAAAGAAGTGCTGGTGCTGGAATCTTGATGCTTCAAAACAGAGTAATTAAGCACGTTAGGCAGCATCAATGGGTGACAAGGATAGGCCATGTTTCCGGGAGGGTCTTGACCTGCAATGGTGTTCTAGCCATGTACACCAGAGACGCTGCCTGATGATCTGCTGAGTTATCCAGCAATTTGCGTTTTACTCCACTCCTTGCCATAAGTGTCTGATTCTGCAATTACTGTCTTAGCTCTTTAGAGACATCATCCTGTATCGCTGCCTCACCAATAACATGGCTACCTTCTATCCAAGCAGAGCCCACACAAATATGTTCTGCAATTTATCATATATATATATTTCTTTGAGTTGTCCTTTTGCATACCTTTCATTCAGTTATTCTTTGTACCTCTTTATACATCTAGTTTCCCTCTCCCCGAATCAGTCTGAAGAAAGGTCTCGACCCGAAACATCACCTATTCATTTTCACAAGAGATGCTACCTGACCCGCCAACTTACTACAGCTTTTTGTGTCCATCTTCGGTATAAACCAGCATCAGCAGTACCCATATATTTCTTCAAGATGACTCTGGTTTACCAACCTACGAGTTTTGGGATTTTCCCTACCCTCCCCCTCACACTGTGTTTGCTTAGTGCTCAAATCTTTTACAACATTTTAGCAGCCTCACACATTTCCTTGTTTTGACAACCTGAATCGATTTCATAACTAATTAAATCATGAACATTTAAACTCATCCATTTATTACAAATGCATTATCCATCTCTGATTAGTGTCTTCCCACTTCTGGGAAGGGAGCATGCTTCCTAGCTTCATCAGCCATCTTCTAGTTTTTTAAATATATGGGACATCGAGCCTAGTAATTATAGCCTATCCCAAATTGCCTTTGGACTTTGAGGTTCACTAGACTATTTTGGAGGTTAGTTTAGACAACCACACAACTCTGCACCTGTGTGTGCTTTCAGGATGGCAAATCTCCTTCACTTAAAGATATTAGTGAATAAGATGGATTTTTAACCAAATCATTAAGTTGCAGTCACCATTTTGATACTAGCCTCTTATTCCAGCTTTAACAATTGAACCAAAATTCTCCATATGCTGTGGCTCATAACTTCACGAATGATCGAAACTTCCAGATATTGGTCTATTCGATCAATCACCAAGCAGTCCACCCTGCATCATACCATTTCCAAATGAAAAACACAACATGCTGGATAATTTCATCAATTTGTGGAGAGAGAAACAGTCTGAAGAAGGTTCCCGACGCAAAATGTCACCTATCAATATGTCTCAGAGATGTTGCCTGACATGTTTAATTACTCCAGCACTTTGTGTTCTACAGGAAACAGTGGTAATGTTTCAGATCAATGGCCTTCCATTGCAACCGCTTCATATCAATAACCTTCAACAAAGCTGTTTATAATTAAAGGTCGTTGACTCAAAACTTTGCGACTGGCTCGAGGTTCTGCCACGTTATGTGCACGAGGACTTTTTGTTTTGAAAATTTGGCCAGCTCCTAATGTGTAACAATGAGCTGGTGTTTAGCATAATATTCCAACTTCTAGCAATTTAAAAAAATCTGAACACTGAAGAGGCCCTGATTATTAAATTAGATGTCTTATGTGTAGGAAAGAGCTGCAGATGCTGGTTTAAACTGAAGATAGACACAAAAAGCTAGAGTAACTCAGTGGGACAGGCAGCATCTCTGGAGAGAAGGAATGGGTGACATTTCAGTTCAAGACCCTTCTTCAGACCCGTCTGAAGAAGGGTCTCAACCCGAAACGTCACTCATTCCGTTTCTCCAGAGATGCTGCTTGTCCCGCTGAGTTATTCCAGCTTTTTGTAACTATCTGCAGATGTCTTAGATCTTTTCAGAGGCAATTAATCCCAGCTCTCATAGCAGTTTAGGAAACCATCAAGGCTATTTACTAGCACCAACATCAGAATGAAAAGTTTCCCATCACAAACTATAGTAAAATTGTATGCAAATTGGGGTTTGAACTTGTGGTTTGACACGATACATAAATTAATCTTCATAGCAGTACAAGTGAGGCATAATGTTTGTTTTGGCCACTCAGGGTGCAAGTTATATGTGGCTAATAGTGAAAGGATTGTTTCTGAATTAAGTACTGTTCTCAAAAACATTTAAAGATACAAAGGAATGCTTTGTATAGTGGTTATTATTTATAGAGACCTATAGGTAACTTCCATAGTCACTCTCCAGGAAATTTATGTATTAGCCCAGTATTAATCGCCATAAAAAAGTGAGTGAAATTATTATTTCTTAACTGCACTTTATTTTGACAAGACTGGGTCAACAAGGAATTGAAATTTATGAGCCACCTTTTTATGACTAAATTATTTTATTAAATAGTACAAATGACAATCCTGTACAAAGTCTGAAATCTATTTATTTTAATTAAGACATAAAATGCAAAACACAAAACTAACTTTTTTAGCTAAAATGGAGGTGGCACCAGCTAAAAACATCTGTGACATATCGGGAATCCGGGAGACCATGTACCAGTTTTCATTGGAGCTGGCAGTCTAAAGAGTAGCCTCAAATTCCTGGGCATTAACTTGATTAATCCTGTTTATATCAACAGGACGATGGTGGAGAAAGTCAAAAACATCAAATTCCTGGTCGTGCATATTTCCGAAGATCTTTCCTGGACCCAGCACACCGATCATAAAAGAAGCACATCAACACCTCTACTTCCTGAGAAGATTACGGAGATTTGGAATATCTGAGAGGATTCTCTTGAACTTCGACAGGTGTACAGTAGAGAGCATATTGTCTGGTTGCATCACGGCCTGGTTCAGCAACTTGAATGCCCAGGAGCGACGAAGACTGCAAAAAGTTGTGAACACTGCCCGGTCCATCATCGGCTAACCTCCCCACCTCGTTGCATCTCCCCTTTTCCAAATCGGCCACCATTCAGATAATAGTCTACTTTCCTGTTCTTGCCACCAAAGTGGATAACCTCACATTTATCCACATTATACTGCATCTGCCATGCATTTGCCCACTCACCCAGCCTATCCAAGTCACCTTGCAGCCTCCTAGCATCCTCCTCACAGCTAACACTGCCCCCCAGCTTCGTGTCATCCGCAAACTTGGAGATGTTGCATTCAATTCCCTCGTCCAAATCATTAATATATATTGTAAATAGCTGGGGTCCCAGCACTGAGCCTTGCAGTACCCCACTAGTCACTGCCTGCCATTCTGAAAAGGACCCGTTTACTCCTACTCTTTGCTTCCTGTCTGCCAGCCAGTTCTCTATCCACATCACCCCCCCCCCCCCCCTCACCTTAAACCTATGGTTTTTGATTCCTCTAATCTGGATATAAACCTTTGTGCATTCTCACTGTCTATCCCACTCATGATCTTATCCATCTCATCCCTCATCTACCTGCGCTCCAAGGAAAAAAGTCCTAGCCTGCTCAACCTCTCCCTGTAGCTTAGGCCCTCGAGCCCTGGCAACATCCTCGTAAATCTTCTCGGCAACCTTTCCAACTTAACATCATCTCTCCTATAACAGGGTGACCAAAGCCGATCACAATATTTTCAATGAGGCCTCACCAATGTCTTGTACAACTGTTGCATGACCTGCCATCTTCTATACTCAAATCCTGCCTGATGAAGGCAACGCACCAAAAGCTTTTTTTCCTCTACAAACTATAGCTTTGGTTAAGGTGCAATATGTTTATCTGGCTCCTTTTTCTACATTGTTACTATTGTTGCATTTGAATTGCAAAATTCCCGTAACTGGTTCAGTTGGTGTTATCAGATTGAATTTCAAAGCATATACTTTTAAGTATCCAACCAAAGCGTGACAAATCCTTAACAGGCTAAGATTAATAGCCAATGAAAACTTCCAAGAAAAATCTAAAAACTAATGACCGTCTAGACCAAGTAATTTAAGATGTGCCAGCACATTGAGAAGTCCTGACTTATCATCAATGCATCCTTTTATAAGCTTGACGTCCTAAAACGGGATATTTTGCTGGACTTGATTTCTTGGATCAGAACTGATGCGGCACACAGCCAAACTATATCAACTGACCAATTTAAAAGGAGCACACAGCTCCTCAATACTGAGAATTGCGTTGAATTTTAAAATCTATGCTTGTGCTTAGCACGATTTACTTCACAACATGCTATATACACAATAGCTGATAAAGATTTTGCTGCTATTTAAATTTTCAAGAAAGGCGCGCAAGCATTTTACACAACTTATTTAGATATTGTTGCATTAACAAGCAGCTAATAGAGTTATAGAGTGATACAATGTGGAAACAGGCCCTTCGGCCCAACTTGCTCACACCGGCCAACATATCCCAGCTATACTAGTCCCATCTGCCAGCATTTTGTCCATGTCCCTTCAAACCTGTCCGATCCATGTACCTGTCTAACTGTTTCCTAAATGTTGGGATAGTTCCTCCCTCAATTACTTCCCCTGGCAGCTTGTTCCATACATTCACCACCCTTGTGTGAAAAAGTTACCCCTCTGATTTCTATTGAATCTTTTCCCCTTCACCTTAAACCTATGTTCTCCAGTTCTCTATTCAAGAGACTCTGTGCATCTACCCAGTCTATTCCTCTCATGACCTTATACACCTCTCTATAAGATCACCCCTTATCATCCTGCGCTCCAAGGAATAGAGTCCCAGCCTACTCAAGCTCTGCCTATAGTTCAGACCCTCTCGAACTGGCAACATTCTCATGAAAGATAATAAAAATAAAATGGTTTTCAATCTGGCCTATAAGCTTTTTGCTCTATCTCCATACTGAATTGTGATGCAATGTCTTATCATTTAAAATGATTTCTAATTTGCTGAACTTTCAAAAGCTATCTGTAAGACCTTTTTTAGATTCATGCACACAATTATATGGAAATCTTATCATATCCAAATATTATCATATCATAAATATTTGAAAATAATTATTTGTCAAATACTTAAATGGCAAATATAAAATATCCATCATTTAAATATTTTAGGATAGTAAATTGTATGTTCAGTAAAAGGTTTGCTCAGTAAATTAGAAATAGTTTAAAATGTTCTGCAAATTAATAAGAAAAAAGAACATTCTTAGCTGAGCAAGAACATTTTAACATTAACATGAAAACTGTATCAGGATGTGGTTAACGTTAGCATTTAGCCTCAAATCAAAGTTCTGGGTTTTGTCAACTTTGCCATCTTTAAGGTTGAAATTTGATGATGCTGCGTTGATTCAGCACTCCCAGTACACAAGCAGTGTGGATAGTGACAGCGAACACACATTTTTATACATTGCTTCTGATTCAGCCCTGGTCTTAAAAGCCCATGGGAAAGAAGATTTAAGATGTGAATAATTACATTACTCATATCCCTTTTCAAAAAATAAAGGAAAGGCATGACGTGTTTTCCTTTAATAGCCCCATAGAGCCAACAGTGATTCCATTTACCATTGTGGTTTTGTGAAAATTCTCAAAGCAAGAAAGCACTTCTGTGACCTACACCCATGAACCGGAACATTGCTTATACTTGGCATCAAGTTAAATTAAACTAACTGTACTCCCTTTTTTTTTTTAACATGGATGCGCAAAAAAACAAACTGCTGGAGGAACTCAGCGGGTCAAGTAGCATCTGTGTGCCAAAGGAAACTGTCGATTTCTCAGGTTAAGACCTGAAAAGTCGACAATTCGTTTCCCCACTTTACTGAACAGAGACCAGTCATTCACTCAGCTAATCCCTGAAAATGTTTCATCTCAGCCCCAGGTTCTGCTTATTTTCCTTTATTTCAAGTCAACCCCACCAATATTCAGTAGAACTCTGATAATCCAGCCTATTTGGTACTTTGGTCGGGCCACACTGGCAAATTGTCTGGACTAAGATTGATTGAAGTGTTTGAACAATACATCAAGGAAATAGGCACTTCGTCCCACCGAGTCCACACCAACCTTCGATCACCCGTTCACACTTGTTCTATGTTATTCCGTATACATCCATTCCCTTCACACCAGGAGCAATTTTTTACAGAGGCCAATTAACCTATAAACCTGCACATCTTTGTGGTATAGGAGCAAACCAGAGCACAGAGGAAACTCACACGGTCACAGAGAGAATGTGCAAATTCAGCAAACCGCTTCCGAGATCGAGATCGAACCCAGGTCTTTTGCGCCGTGAGATATCTGCTCTACCAGCTGTGACACTGTGCCACTTTATCAGATGTAGTTTTTGTGATTGGATACTTGTGATGAGTGATGTCCCACATTATTGGGGATGGGATCCTTTCTGCTTCTAACATACAAGATAACTTGGATGTGGATGAGGATGTGGGAGGCAAGATCTGGAAGTTTGCAGATGACAATAAAGTTAGCGGAGTTGTTGATTAAGAGGGAAGGTTATCTTAAGTTGCAGATAAATTTTGATGAGTTTGTAAAACAGGCTGACAGTCGAGTTTAATCCAGATAAACCTGAGGCGATACATTTTGGGAGCACTAATGATACAAGATCATAGACCATGAATGGTAAGGTCTTAAGGAGTATGGTGGAACAGAGGGACCTTGGAGTACAAGTCCACAAATCCCTGAAGATGGCAATGCAGGTCGTTAGTATGGGTTAGGAAGGCATATGGGATTTGGGCCACATGTGAGACAATCTTTTTCTTGCGAATGAAACATAAATAAACCAAAGTAATAGTTAGATCTCAAGCCGGGTGTTGAGCAGCCAGGTTGTTGTCTCTGCGTCAATGTCTGCCAGGCCCTGAGCTCCATTTGGTGGGTGGTAGAGCGGGCACCCAGAGATGACATGGTTGGCTGTCTGTTGTTCTGCTCCGCATTCACAGGCTGGGCTCTGGCTGAGTCCCCATCTTCACACACTGGCATTGAAACGCCCAACTCCAGTACCAAGTCTGTTGAGCTTCACCCATGCTCCTCTGGGGAGGTCAGACCCTGGACAGCCTTTATCTGGTGAAGAGATGTAGCTGTGTAATGGAGACGAGGTTGCCTTCCACTCCTGTGACCACTTGGTGGCTATCCAGTGTGATTTTGTCTCAGTTGGCTGGATGGACGCTAGGAGTTGTTTTCCATGTGGAGCAAAGGGGTGACGGGACTTCAGACGGGGTGGCCTCTGCTCTCTGCTGATAGCCTGATGGAGGAGGTGATCTGGGTCCATGGCACGACATTGTCAGCCAATGAATACAAAAGTAGGGAGGTTATGTTCCAAATTTATAAAAACTTGGTACATCCTCAGAACAGTTGCTGTCACTGAGGTATTAAAAGGATGGGATAGTGTTGGGAGAGGATTTAGAGGAGATTCACCAAGATGTTGCTTCATATGAAGCAGTTCCATCATGCAAAGGATTGGAGAAGCTAGGTCTATTCTCCCTGGTACAGAGGAGGTTAAGAAGGGACAGGATTGAAGAATATAAAATTATGAAGGGAATAAATAGGGTAGATTCCAATGAAACTTTAGCTCTAATCAGAATAAAATAAAACTAGAGGACATGGGTTTCAGGTAGGGGGGGGGTGGGGGGGGGGGGGGGGGGGCGGGCGAAGGTTGAGATTTGAAGGAAATATGTTATCCGAGCACTAAAAATCAGAGGATATTTTCAAGTTGGCATGTACTTAGAATGCATACCTGAGAGAATGATGGAAGCTGGGTCACTGACAGCATTTAAGAGGGGTCCAGATGAGTGCTTAGATTGGTTAGGCATAAAGGGCAATGGAACAAGTGCTTGGTGATGGGATGAATAGAGAAGGATACCCACTGGTCAACATAGATGTTGGGTCAAATGGCCTCTTCCCATACTGTACAATTTAATAAGTACTATAAATACACCAAAGAATTTTACTGCACCTTTTTGTTTAGATTTTACAGAGGGGCTATTAGAGATTTTCCAGTGAATCATACAAATTTAAGTGGATACTGGTTAGACACTTTTAGCTTAGCGAGCCAGGTAGCCTCTGCAGAAAAAGGATAGGTGACGTTTTGGGTCCGGAGTTTTCTTCAGAGTTTAAAGGAGATGTGGGAATGGAACACCAGAGTGTCTAAAGGGGGGAGCGGGGAATAACAAGGCCCCAGTGTGCTTAAAGAAAGCCTGGGAATGTGGTTCCAGAGAGACAGATACCAAACCATCAGGATTTCAGGGTAACAAGTTATTAGAGTTTTACTTTATTTTTTTATATCTTCTTCTCAGGCAATTCCTCAGGATCATGGACAGCATACTTCAACTCTGGTTTTGCAGGTTGGAGGTAGAATGACAAACTGTGCCACAGATGGGCAAGTGGTGACTCCTTAGGAGCTTCCTCTTTGATGCTTTAATGCTATTTATTTCAACCACTTCTATTGGTAATGCAATCCATACTATCACCACACATGGATACATAAGGTTCCCACAGATTCATCATTGGATCTATTGATGATTAGCTTGCACGTTTAGCCAAACCTCTCTTTAAGTGCAAACATTTACTCTGTGTGCAGTCTAAATAGAGTGTTGAAACAGGACTTTGGTTTATTTAAAGGGAGTGTGGGAACAGGCCCCTGGTGTGTTTAAAGGAAGCGGAGGAACTCGTCACTTCAAAAGGCACGTTGTTACCTCTCAGTTCTTTCTCTTCACCGGTGGGTCCTACATGGGAAATATTCAGGAGTTATAGAATTATGGGTTAGTATACCTTTATTAAAATAAGAATCAATCTTCAAAACAACTTGTTCACAAGTTAATTTAAGGGTGCTTTAAGACTATTGAAACCAGTCATTGGGACATTCCAATTGGTACCACTAAGGACAATAGATGGATGCCATGTTAATATACCCCAATGAAACCTTCGTGATGGAATACATTACGTTACCATCTTACTTATCAACATATTGTTAAAGACTATGCCTGCCACTTAGTGCACAGTTTGTCTGGTCATTTAATATTCTGCTGTTTAGTTTATGTAGCTACATATTTGGTTGCATGCATAACCACCTACAGTTTAATTTAGTGTAGTTTAGTTTAATGATACAACATGGAACCAGGCCCTTTGTCCACCGTGTCCATACTGACCACTGATCACCCGTTCGCACTTGTTCGAAATGTCCCCTCTTTCCAAACCACCCTCTACACACTTTACAACAATTTACAGCAGCCAATTAACCTACTAACCTGCACGTCTTTGGGATGTGGGCAGAAATGCGAACACCCATAAGAAACCCACTCAGTTGCAGAGAGAATATTCAACTGCACACAGATAGCACCAAAGATCAAGATCGAGACGGGTCATTGGCGCTATGAGAACACAGCTCTACCAGCTGTGACATTGGTCTGCCCATTGTGTACCCAGGGAGCCATCCCCAGCACTGTACCTAAAGAGACACATTTTGGGTGACTGGGTTCTGTCATCAGAAGCTTCCAGAGCTTTCATGTAAATTAATTTATCCCAACAATGGTGTTTGAATATTCAGAAGTGTCTTGACAGCTTCAGTGTATTCTTATTGTAAATATGTACTTCTGCAAAGTGACCTGTCTATACTCAAAATGTTAAGGCTAAGTACATAGTTAGAGCAATTGAAACTACAGTTAATCATTTGCTGCCTGCCTGACCCGCTGAATTACTCCAGGACTGTCTTTTTTTGTAAATCAGTATCTGCAGCTCCTTTTGCCTATGCTGATCATTTATTGTTATCATAGAGACATACAGCATGGAAACAAGCCGTTCGGCACAACTTGCCCATTCCAACCA
This sequence comes from Amblyraja radiata, assembly GCF_010909765.2. Lineage (NCBI taxonomy): Eukaryota > Metazoa > Chordata > Chondrichthyes > Rajiformes > Rajidae > Amblyraja > Amblyraja radiata. The sequence continues at coordinate 71,095,989 of NC_045960.1, forward strand.
AGGTGTGCATCTACTCTAATCCACCCAGCCTGCATTTGGCCCCTATCACTCTAAACCTATCCTATCTACGTAGCTGTCCAAATGCCTTTTCAATGCCATTATGGTACCTGCCTCAACTACCACTTCTAGCATCTCGTTCTAGAAACTCACCACCCTGTGTGTGAAACAGTTGCACAGGTTCCCATTATATTTTTCTCATTTCACCTTAAACTCATGTCCTCTAGTTCTCGATTCCCCTACTCTGGGTAAAAGACTGTATTCACCACAATACTCCAAATGCCTCACCAATGTCTTGCACATCAGTAACTGAACAACCCAACTTCTAAACTCAGTACCCTGACTGATGAAGGCCAATGCACTAAAAGCCTCCTTGACCACCCTCCCTACATCCGACGTCACTTTCAAGGAACTATAAACTGCACGCCTAGATCTCTTTGTATTACAACACTCCCCAGGGCCCTGCCATTCACTACGTATGTCCGACCCTGGTTTGACTTCCTAAAATGCAACACCTTGCACTTATCCGCATCAAACTCCATTAACAATTTCACAGCCCACTTACTCAACTGATCACGATCCTGCTGTAATATTTGATAACTGTCTTTGCGTTCTACGATACCACCCACTTTAGTGTCATCTGCAAACTCACTAATCATGCCTTCTACCTTCTCATCTAAATCATTGATATAAACCACAAACCACAAATGAGTCCAGCACTGACCACTAAGGCACACCACTAGTCACAGACCTCCAGTTCGAAAAACAACCTTCTAAACTCTCTGCTTCCTTCCATGAAGCCAATTCTCTATCCAGTCAGGAACTCAGCGGGTGAGGCAGCATCTATGGAGCAAAGGAAATAGGCAACTTTTCGGCCCTAAACGTTGCCCATTTCTTTCGCTCCATAGATGCTGCCTCACCCGCTGAATTTCTCCAGCATTTTTGTTTACCTTCGATTTTCCAGCATCTGCAGTTCCTTCTTAAACTCCCTATCCAGTCAGCTAGTCCAGAGAAGCCTACCATGTGGATCCTCATCAAAGGCCTTGATGAAATCATCATAGACAATATCTATGGCTTTGCCCTCATCTTTTGTTCAAAAAATATTTAAAAACTCGATGTATTTAGAGTTTGGAGTTTCTACCGAAGGGGGTCTCTGTTTCTTTTAATGAATAAAGACTTTTATATCGGCAGCTTTAAGGGCCTGTCCCACTTTGCGATTTTATGGGCGACGACGGCCATCAGTGACTGACGCCCGATGTTGCCTGAAAACCGTCAAGTAGTGCGACAGGATGTGACACAGCTGCGTCAAGGTACGCCACTCCACGTCACCATGCGTCACCAATTTCCACACGTCACCGTGGGATAGGGTGTGCGTCACCGTGCATCACCGTAGGACAGCATGCGACTGCATACGGCAGCATAGGCGTCAATGTACGTCCACCCGTGACACGATACGGCAAGATACGACAGGTTGCGTCATCTGGGGTGCGTGACGTCATTTGATTAACCAGCTTCCCTATAAAAGGGGAGGGGACGCAACGCATCTTGACACACGTTGACGCAAAATAAATGAGCATAGGCAATGATCGTGCGTCGCCATGCGTCATCCGTACGTCATCGTGTGAAATGTCGCCTAAAATGTCGCCCAAGTGGGACAGACCCTTTCGTTCCCAAATGGCCTGGTTCACAAGTCACAGCAGTGGCAGATCCTTGCAAATGGAGATGGCATTTCACTGGGGTCTGAAGCCCACCAAGCCCTACTGTGCAAATACCTGCAACTAAATCTGTGACAGGCAACTCACAGCTATCAAACTTATGATACGATACGATAAGACTTTATTCATTCCAGGAGGGAAATTGGTCTGCCAACAGTCACTACACACAAGGTACACAAAAACTTGAAATTAAAAGTGCAAAAAAAAAAGAAAAAGTCAAGCGAGTTCAGAGGATCATCAAAATGACTTTCATCCAAAATTTCGCGTATCAGAGCCAATGAGATAACTAACCTAGCCTTTCAGTTTTCTTAATCCTGCAGGGTAGGGCCCCAGTATAGTTACCCAATACCCTTATACACAGCATGGCAGTTGGTCAGGAGGTAAAATAGAAGAAATGTGCATCGCTTCCCTCTAATATACACCCTTGAAGTTCAAAGCACAATTTAAAAACATGCCCGCCTTTTAATTTTAAATATAACTTTAATTTAAAAACTATATGTTTAATTTCTTCCCTTTTCATTTCCACGAATTCAGACATTGTCTTTCATCTCCAAGTTTACCCATGATCTATTGCTGGAGGTTTGGTTAAGATCCACCACCACAGAAAGGCACACTGTAATTATCATACACCACACTTGCTGATGACATTGTACCATTTCAAATAGACCAAACATTTACTCAGTTCAAAATATCTGAGCTACCACTATTCAGTTAACCCTTTTTTGAATTTATTCCCACAAAAAGGTAAGTTCTCATTTCAGGTTTTAAAGCCATCATGCAAGCTGTCTGGACGATCACAGACACCAGAGATGGACAGGTTGTCATGGGAGAGTCCTTTGAAATTAAACTGTAACCACCGGATATCCCTCGTACACCATTATTCTTACCGAACTTTCATAGTGTCATAGAGTCTTAGCATCATACAGCTCCGAAACAGCTCCTTCGGCCCAACTTGTCCATGCCGACCAAGATGCCCCATCTGCTGGTCCCATTTGCCGGTGTCAGGCCCATATCCCACTAAACCTTGCCGATCCATGTATCTTTCCAAGAGTCTTTTCATTTTCAGTTGTCAATGCTCAGCTTTAAGTCGGCATTATATTTTATTTTGGTTAAAAAAAGTGTTTTTTTACTTTGGGGGACTGTATTATACATTTTTGACATAAAGCAGTGGCATTGCTCTGTGGCACTGAACAATACCAGATAGTTTAACACATTGAACAGTTTCCATTAATTCACCTACATTAACAATTAATATTTCCAAGTTACTCTACAGCAGTATCACAGGTGCGTAGTAGACTCAGACACTCAAAAACATTAAATTATACATGAATTACACACAAATTCTCCAGACAATAAAAATAAAAATGATTGTGCAAAAACAAAAGATCTGTGTAAAATACAATTAGAAAAACAAGTCCATGCAAGTGCAAGAGGTGCTCCATAGTGTTCTGATGCTAGTGTAGAATTAGACTATCTTCCATTCTTTATAAATATGTACTCATCTCAACTAGAATCAACTCCTGCGTAATAATTACCCACAAAGTCCTCAAGTTTAAGATTCTTCTCCCAATGACGCACTCAAATCCCCTTCACACCCTCAGCTCCATACCCATAAACATCTTCCAAACCTGCAACCAGAATTGAATATCCTAAGCTTGGCTTCACCTTACTCTATGTGGAGCTATGCTTCCTGTCCCTAATCCCTAACGTTTTCCCCATCACACCTCCCTGCTTTTCCTTCTCTTTCCTCCTTCAGGACCTCATTAGAATTTATCTGTTCATATTATCCTTCTAATGATCCAGTAATATCCTATCCTCGGGCTTGATGTCAAGTATTATTATCGTTATTACATCTCAGTGAAACACCATAGGTAAAAACATTCCATTGTTCAAGATGTCAGATACATAGATGCATGATTCTACTGTCATAAATATCCCTAAAATTATTGACAGGATCTTATGGATGTCAGTATGATCAGTTGTATGTATAAGTTACACATCTATTAAGTTGGATTTTAGAAATACTGCTTGGTTATCTCCCCCAGGCCTTGTATGCAATGGACATAACTTTCTACATTAGTACAGAATTCACACAGAAATGAATCTTAGCTCACCTATCTTCAGGATTGTCTTACAATTGTCAGCTTAAATCATGCCCTGCAAAGATTTAGATTCAGAAGGCAATATGCTAACGCTAACCATCACTACTTTGATAAAAGAGGCATTCCCAATTTGATCAAATAGGAAAGACTTCATATTGTGAATTGCTGGATCAGATGGCTGACTAAACATTTTTCATTCAAGTGTGCAAAAAAAGCTGAAATATTTCTTCTGCACCTCCTTTACACACATCCCGTCGGAGAATATTATAATTACTCAGTTACAGCCACTGCCAATGTAAGATTGTGCTGTATTTATTGGATTAGCAGAAGATATTCTTCAAACTGCTAATGTGATCATGAGATCTGATTGCATAACAAACAATATCCATGCACAATAATCCATGGAATATAAACCACAATATTCCAGGTGCAGAAACACATCATTGATATAGAAACTAGCCCACATTGCAGTGTATTGCATAAGGTATGCCAAAGGCTGCTGCTGCATCACAATTAAACAAATCCCTTTTATTTGGGGCACATAAATGTACTAACACAGTTAATATTTATTGCCCAATTGCTTTTAATGTATGTCGACGAATACCCTCTTGAACTTCTACACGTGTACGGTAGAGAGTATACTGACTGGTTGCATTACAGCCTGGTTTTGCAAGGCGAATGCCCAGGAATGGAGATTTCAAAAAGTAGTTGGCACTGCCCGGTCCATCACTGATGCTGACCTCCCCACCACTGAAGAAATCTCTAGGAGACTTGACTGCTGCTCTCCTCCAAATGGTCATTCTCCCCTGTCCAAAGGGGTACACTTGTTTTGGAGAGGAATGACCCCCAGGGATTCCTATACTCTCTGTGTACTCCCTTTCCTCGTGGTCTTTAGATTTCAGATTTGAAATAAGTGTGGCAACAGGCCCTTCGCCCCACCAAGTCCACGCCAACCAGCAATCACCATCCTACGCACTCGAGACAACTTACAGATCACAGAAGCCAATTAATCAACAAATCTGCACATTTTTGAAATGTGGGAGGAAACCTGAAAAAAACCACACTATCACAGAGAAAAAATGCAAATTCCATATAGACAGCACCCGTAGTCAGGACTGAACCCAGCTCTCTGGCGCTGTAAGACAGCCACTCTACTGCTGCGCCATTGTGTCATCCATCCATTTCCGGCCTGTACCTTAAGTGCGACCACCTCACTATAACTCCCATTTAAGCGGCTCCCATTCTCCCAGACAAACCCGAGGTCATCGCACCATAGCTCCAGTTCCCACAGGTGGTCAGTCTAGAGCTGCAGGTGGGCACACTGCCCACAGGTGTAGTCCTCAGGGGGCCCTTACTGCCATCTTTACTGCACTAAGACCAAGGAAGAACCACGCAATGAAAAACAGACCATACCTTTTTTTGCCATAGCAGACCGTGCCTTCTTTTACCATAGCAGACCTTCTCATCAGTCTGAAGAATGGTTTCGACCCGAAACGTTGCCTATTTCCTTCGCTCCATAGATGCTGCCTCACTCGCTGAGTTTCTCCAGCATTTTTGTCTACCTTCGATTTTCCAGCATCTGCAATTCCTTCTTAAACACCGTGCCCTATCTTGCCTTAACCTCCTCCATAACGCCTCACCAGCCAAAGTCTCAGCACTTATTCTTATCTAAGCACTCATGAATACACCGTATAATTATTAATTAAACCGTCAGGGAAAGGTGGTTTCAGGAATGAATTGCTCACTTGCAATTTCTTGAGCAATAATCGTATGGTTCCAGATGTCTGGAGGCAGTATCTTTCTGCAATGTTTAACTTGCATCCCTTTATAAGTCAGGAGCACAATTTAGTAACCACAAGGCACTTGCTACATCCCTAGCCTCAAGCCGAGTACACAGTTCTATCTTGTAGTTGATGTGAAGAATCATTAAAAATAGGTCGGACTGTCAAATCTTAAACACTCGATATGACAAGGTGTATAAAAGGTGTATAAAAGGCAAGACAAGGCAAAAAATGAAAGTTTCCATCAGATGCGAACAGAGCAATAATACAGAACGCCTATAAAAAGGTAAATAAAGTAAGGGGGGTAAAATTAAAAGAGAAATGAAGGAAGCAAAGAGAGGGTTGTAAAAACAGCAAGTAAAATTAAAAAAAATGTTTTCATGATTGCATAAAGAGCAAAAGAACAATGAAGGAAAAGGTTTTGCAGAAAGTTATCTGTATGTGGAGAGAAATAGTGTTTATTTTAATTAATACTAAATGGTTTTCTTTACAAAAGAGGACAGTGATGGTAAGTTGTATTTAAGCAGGAAGAGTCTGAAATATTGGATAGAATTTCACGATTATTTAGGGTTCAGTATCATTGAAAATGGATAAATAGCCAGGATCAAACAAAAGTATGTGCCGGGAAACAACAAAAGAGATTGTGGAGGCACAGGTTAATTATGGACAGACAGGTGGATTTGCTAAGGGAAGATTGTGCCTGACTAGTAAATTTCAATTTTTTGAGCAAATCATAGGAATTGTTAAAGTGATGCATTTGATGTAGTCTACATGGATTTTTAGCAAAAGCTGTTGATTAAGATTCCATGTGACAGGCTGGTCAAACTATTGTGTTAAAATTGAATCAGTGACAGGAAGGAAATTATAATGGTTGACAAGTGTTTCTGTGACATAAAGACCCATGAGTTTGCACAGGGCTTAATACTCAGAACCTTGGTCTTTGAAATATGTATTAATGATAGACAATAGACAATTGGTGCAGGAGTAGGCCATTGAAGGCAAGAAGGCAAGAAGTTAGAAAAGCAGGAATTGGCAGATAAAAATCTCCTGGCATCTCCTTGTGGCAGGATTTCTCCTGATGTCAGGTGCTAGAGGGAAAGCTTTTGACTGCAGGAAAGTACAAACGGTCTGGTCAGTTGAGAAGTAGCAAAGAGAATTAAATCCAGAGAAATACAAGGTGGTGCATTGGGGAAGCTGCAATAAAATTAGAGAAAGCACAATAAATGGAAGGAGGTACAAAGGATCCATTTACTGGACTTCTTTTATAAAGTAAGGTCTGGAGAAACTATTTGATGTACTGAAATTTAATGAACAAATTTGATGACGTGCAATATCAAAGGTTATCATGCCAAAGCCTTTGATAAGGTGCTTCATATATAGTACTTCATAGAATAAAATAAATTTTATCCCAGAAAAGTAAGGTTACAATGATGGAGGTAACATTTTAGAATAGATAGAACATTGACTGATTGAAAGGAAACGAAAAATACATAAATGGGTCTTTTCCTAAAGTAGTTCAGGGATTGCTAAACCATTTTTGCCTGAACTGAAGTATCTCAGCAATGAGATAGTTTGATTCATAGATAATATGGGGGCAGAAGAGGAGTTAACAGATGTGTGTAAAATAATGAGTGGGCTGGAGAAATAGGTGGAACCTACTTCCATCAGGACAGGGATCAAGTGCAAAGGGGTGGATTTGAAGTAATTGGAGAAGAAGCAGACATCTCTAAAATGAGGAGGAAGCTGCAATTACATGCTGGCTAAACTGTGAAAACAGCTTGCAATAGACAATGCTAAGTTATCTCACAACCAACAGTACAGATCAATGTTCTGCAAAGGTTATGGGACTAGACCGCATCTGTCTGTAGTACTGAAGACTTGCACTCCAGAACAGGCTGCACCTCTATCCCAGCTGGCCCATTACAGCAACAACACCAGCATCTGCCCAATCAGGTGGAAAATAGCACAGGAAGGTTTTAATTACCACTAAATCAGTCCATTCCTAATTACCAACAAGGACCTCAAGAGTACAGGAACAACACCCCCAGGTCCAACACCTCCCAGACTTTGGAACATATATCATTGGTCCATCATCATTACTGGAGCTAAATCTTTGAACACCCTTCCCAACAGTATATCTTCACTGAAAGATGAATCTGCTCAGGTAAAAGTTTAATCACCTTCGCAAGGGCATTTTGGGATGGGCAGGAAAGGTTAGCTACAGGAAAGATGGACAGGAAAGGTTACCAATGTCCAGATCCTGGAAACAGAATGTTTTTTTCTGAAAGTCACATCACATCTGCCATTCAAACAATAATTGGAATAAATGATCAATAATTAAAAGTTGCAAATAGCTGCTTGATTTCAAAATCACTGGTAGCTACATGGTTAAATCAGAGGTATCTTAATCTAAATCTTCAAAAGTGTGTAAAAATCTTGTATAGGAAGGACCTGCAGATGCTGGTTTAAACTGAAGGTAGACACAAAAAGCTGGAGTAACTCAGCGGGACAGGCAGCATCTCTGGAGAGAAGGAATAGGTGATGCTTCAGGTTGAGCCTTCAGACTGAAGAAGGGTCTCAACCCGAAACGTTGCCTATTCCTTTTCTCCAGAGATGCTGCCTGTCCCGCGGAGTTACTCCAGCATTTGGGGCTTAAAAATCTTGTAACCGGCCGCAGAGCATTACATATAATTGAGAAGTTCTAGGTAATGCAAAATATTGTGCTCATTATCTTCCGGTTAATGAATGTGTGCAGTAATTCCAGTACAGCAGAAGTTGTGCAAAACACAGTACGCAGAGCAACTTTTTTCCTTGCAAACAGAGTGGTGGGTACCTAGAACGAACAGCCAGAGGTGATGGTAGAAGTAGAAGTGGTGGTGTTTAAGAGGTTTTTAAATTGGTACATGGATATGGAGGGATATGATCCACATGAGGACACACAGAGGAGATTACATGAACGTGGCATCACATTTGGTACAGACATTGTGGGCCAAAGTGCCCGTTACTGTGCTGTATGGTCTAATTAGTAGACCAAATGGTTTTAATGGGACAAATATGTCATTTACTCACAACATAAGGGAATACATGTGCATTTTACATCGCTAAACCTTGATTTACTCAGTTCAATCAGTTAACAAAACTAGCTAAAGAACCTACTGTGAAGGAAAGAACTGCAGATGCTGGTTTAAATCAAAGATAGACATAAAATGCTGAGTAACTCAGCGGGACAGGCAGCATCTGTGGAGAGAAGGACTGGGTGACGTTTCAAGTCCAGTCTTCAGTCTGAAGAAGGGGCTCGACCCGAAACGTCACCCATTCCTTCTCTCCAGAGATGCTGCCTGTCCCACTGAGTTACTCCAGCATTTTGTGTCTACCTTAGCTAAACAACCTACTCCACAAACGTGGTACTGCCAAAATTCTCACCAACTTTCAGCACAAAAAACCTATTCATCCAAATAATAACTTAATAAAGCAAAGTACACTAAGATATTTCATGTTTGAAAGAAGCCACCTTACCTAGTAACACCCAGAGGATCAGATATTTCTTCATATTCCTCCACACTTGGCGGAGTGCTTTTTGTAGATGTCAATATCTCTGTGCTCTTAGGTGTTTCTTGATGAAAGAAATCTTCCGAGTCCCCTTCCTCTACTTGCAACTGATCTGCAGCACTTTCAGGTTTTAATTCTGTATCACCAAGGTCTTTAGTTTTTGCTCCTATTGGAAAAAAATCCCAGTATTCAATGAAAATTAGGGTAGCACAGTGATGCAGAGGTAGAGTTACTGTCTCACAGCGTCTGAGACCCGGGTTCGATCCTGACTACTGGTGCTGTCTGTACGGAGTATTACGTCGGTGGGGGCGCTACAAGTCAGCTGCCCTGCCAGCAGCGTGTTCGTTATTTCGACTTTTTTTGGTGTGTCTAATGTTAGTTTAGGTATCTCTTGGTGTGTCTTGTGTGGGGGGTGGTGGGGGGAGGAAAAGGGGGGGGAACCACTTTCGGTCGCCTCCTCGATGGAGAGGTGATTTTTTCTATGTCGCCTCCCTCACGGCATAGCAGAATGGATTGGAACGGCCTTTCCCGGAGTCAGGCCCGGAGCATCAGCAGCAAGCGCAGCGAGGACTTTTCCATCGTGGAGCAGGGCGAACCCTTGCCGGAGGTCGCCAGAGAGGAGTGCTCCTATCGCTGGCCTGGTGACTTTGGCATGATGGGGCTGTGGTCTGTGAAGCTTTTAGCTGCGGGTGGGGCGTGGACTTACCATGCAGAGTGTGGGATCCCTTGCCGGGGATCGCCAGAGAAGAGTTCCGACCGCCGGCCTATAACATCCTGAAGCCGCGGTCTCCAATAGGAAAGTGCCGATTCGGGACCTCTAAGCCGCGGAGTGTGTTTGATCGTCCTGACGTCGGAGTTTTGATCAACCCGATGAGAGGGCCTGTACATCCGGCCGTCCGTAGCGGCGACTACAGAGGGTTTATGGACCTGACCACAGGTGAACAAAGAAGGGGACTGACTGAACTTTGTTGCCTTCCACCACAGTGAAGAATGCTGTGGTGGATGTTTGTGTTGAATCTTATTGTGTATTGTGTGTTCATTTTAAGTGTATCGCTGTTGGCAAATTCATTTCACTGCACCTTCGGGTGCATGTGACGAATAAAATTGACTTTGACTTTGTCCCTGTGACCACAGATTTTCTTGAGGTGCTCCAGTGTCCTCCACATTCCAAAGATGTGCAGTTTCGTAGTTTAATTGGCTTCTGTAAATTGTCCCTAGTGTGTAGGATAAAATTAGTGTATTGGCTAGAGTAGGCTCGGTGGGCCGAAGGGCATGTTTCCACACTGTATCTCCAAACTAAACAGTAGTTGCTGGTTACAACACAACATACGCAGTACAGCACAAGAACAGGCCCCTCGGCCCACAGTGTCTGTGCCAAACATGATGCCAATTATACTAACATCATCGGCCTCCCTGCGATCCATAACTCTCCATTTCATATACCATCTTAAAAGCCCCTTAAACACCACTATTGAATTTCCTTCCACCATCACTCCTGGCAGCACATTTCTGACACCCACCATCCTTTGTGTAAAAAAAAAACTTGCGCATCTCTTAAAACCTTTCCCCGTCTCATCTTAAACCTCTCTAATTTGACATTTCCTCACTGGGAAAGGGGTTCCGGCATGTCTATCTATGCCGATCATAATTTTAACAGATATATCTTTTAGTGATCTCTGGATTTAATAGAGCTGGTCTTTGCCTAGTTGCCAATCCCTGTATAGTTCCTAATGGCAATATCTCTTTAGACAGTCTAATTTCATTATAGACACCAATCCTTTGCCACTGCCCAGAAGCAAGCCAGCTCCCAGACTTTCTGTTAATGCCATCCACTAGTTCAACACAATACTGCAGCAAAAATGACCGTTTAGTTTAGAGACACCACATAGAACCAGGCCCCTCAGACAACTTGAGACCATATTGACCATCAGTTACCCGTTCACGCTAGTACAATGTTATCCCACTTTCTTCTCCACTCCCTGTACACAAGGGCCAATTTTCACGGAGACCAATTAACCTACAAATCCACACGTCTTTAGAACGTGGATGGAGAATGTGCAAATTCCACAAAGACAGCACTGGAGGGCAGGATCGAACCCGGGACTCTGATGCTGTGAGACAGCAGCTCTACAACCTGCGGGCGGCACTGTGCTGTAATCGATAAAGTAACCAAACAAATTGCACAACTGCCTTTAACATCATGTACAATACAGTTGTGGTTGATTAAATTAACAAAATGAGAATTCAACCTTCATTAAATTAAGTTGAATAGAAACATTCATATTTTTGGCTTCTGAGAACTCACTTTGTGCTTCAAATGACAATTCAAGAACATTCAAATGTTAATACACAAAATACATTAACTTAAAAAAATTGCTATTATCAAGGTAGCTATTGTCAAGGAAGAATTTCCTCCCAAAAGTTTATATATTTGTCAGTTATCTACTTTTTCTCCTTGACAAAAAAGATAATCAACTTCTTACAGTTTCCCACCCCCAGCTCTCTTTTCCAACTTTGTCCCCTCTACTCCGCCAGTCTAAAGAAGGGTCCCAATCCAAAATGTCAGGAGTAACTCTGTCCATCTGACAATCACCCTCCTCACCTGCATCCACCTATTACTTGTCAGGCTTTGTCCGGCTCCATTTCTCTTTCCCTGGCAGGGAGATTTGCAAAGGCGGAGACTTTAAACGAGAACGGTTGTGGGGAGGGACTCAAAAAGAGAAAGCTAGTAGACAGTGTGTGCGGCAGGAGGCAGAGAAGGGAAGCACTCCGATCAACATGTAGGGGGGAAAGAAGAAAAAAATAATGAACAGAGAATAAGAGGTGGTGGGGTTCTTAAATGTGTGAGCAGAGGGACAGAGAGGTGTGAAATGAGGGTAGAAGCAATAGGTAGCAAGGTGAAAAGTAAAAGTGGCAGGCAGACAAATCCAGGGCAAAAATCAAAAAGGGCCACTTTTCAACATAATTGTATAAGGGGTAAGAGTGTTGTAAAAACAAGCCTGAAGGCTTTGTATCTTAACGCAAGGAGCATTCGTAATAAGGTGGATGAGTTGAATGTGCAGATAGTTATTAATGACTATGATATAGTTGGGATCACGGAGACATGGCTCCAGGGTGACCAAGGCTGGGAGCTGAACATCCAGGGATATTCAATATTCAGGAGGTGGGGTAGCGTTGCTGGTTAGAGAGGAGATTAACGCAATGGAAAGGAAGGACATTAGCTTGGAGGATGTGGAATCGATATGGGTAGAGCTGCGAAACACTAAGGGGCAGAAAACGCTAGTGGGAGTTGTGTACAGGCCACCTAACAGTAGTAGTGGAGTTGGGGATGGCATCAAACAGGAAATCAGAAATGCGTGCAACAAAGGTAAAACAGTTATAATGGGTGGCTTCAATCTAAATATAGATTGGGTGAATCAAATTGGCAGGGGTGCTGAGGAAGAAGATTTCTTGGAATGTATGCGGGATAGTTTTCTAAACCAACATGTAGAGGAACCAACGAGAGAGCAGGCTATTCTCGACTGGGTGTTGAGTAATAAGGAAGGGTTAGTTAGCAGTCTTGTTGTGCGTGGCCCCTTGGGCAAGAGTGACCATAATATGGTTGAGTTCTTCATTAGGATGGAGAGTGACATTGTTAATTCAGAAACAAGGGTTCTGAACTTAAAGAAAGGTAACTTTGAGGGTATGAGACGTGAATTGGCCAAGATTGACTGGCAATTGATTCTTAAAGGGTTGACGGTGGATATGCAATGGAAGGCATTTAAAGACTGCATGGATGAACTACAACAATTGTTCATCCCAGTTTGGCAAAATAATAAATCGGGGAAGGTAGTGCATCCGTGAATAACAAGGGTAATCGGGGATAGTATCAAAACAAAAGATGAAGCGTACAAATTAGCGAAAAAGCAGCCTACCATAGGACTGGGAGAAATTCAGAGTCCAGCAGAGGAGGAGAAAAGGCTTAATTAGGAAAGGGAAAATAGATTATGAAAGAAAACTGGCAGGGAACATAAAAACTGACTGCAAAAGTTTTTATAGATATGTGAAGAGAAAGAGATTAGTTAAAACAAATGTAGGTCCCTTGCAGTCAGAAACAGGTGAATTGATCATGGGGAACAAGGACATGGCAGACCAATTGAATAACTACTTTGGTTCCGTCTTCACTAAGGAAGACAAATAATCTGCCGGAAATAGCAGGGGACCGCGGGTCAAATGAGATGGAGGACCTGAGTGAGATCCAGGTTAGCCGGGAAGTGGTGTTATGTAAATTGAATGGATTTAAGGCCGATAAATCCCCAGGGCCAGATAGGCTGCATCCCAGAGTACTTAAGGAAGTAGCCCCAGAAATAGTGGATGCATTAGTGATAATTTTTCAAAACTCTTTAGATTCTGGAGTAGTTCCTGAGGATTGGAGGGTAGCTAATGTAACCCCACTTTTTAAAAAGGGAGGGAGAGAGAAAATGGGGAATTACAGACCAGTTAGTCTAACATCGGTAGAGGGGAAACTGCTAGAGTCAGTTATTAAAGATGGGATAGCAGCACATTTGGAAAGTGGTGAAATCATTGGACAAAGTCAGCATGGATTTACGAAAAGTAATTCATGTCTGACGAATCTTATAGAATTTTTCGAGGATGTAACTAGTAGAGTGGATAAGGGAGAACCAGTGGATGTGTGATATCTGAACTTTCAGAAGGCTTTCGACAAGGTCCCACATAAGAGATTAGTATACAAACTTAAAGCACACGGTATTGGGGGTTCAGTATTGATGTGGATAGAGAACTGGCTGGCAAACAGGAAGCAAAGAGTAGGAGTAAACGGGTCCTTTGCAGATTTGCAGGCAGTGACTAGTGGGGCACCGCAAGGCTCAGTGCTGGGACCCCAGCTATTTACAATATATATTAATGTATTGGACGAGGGAATTGAATGCAACATCTCCAAGTTTGCGGATGACACGAAGCTGGGGGGCAGTGTTAGCTGTGAGGAGGATGCTTGGAGGCTGCAAGGTGACTTGGATAGGCTGGGTGAGTGGGCAAATGCATGGCAGATGCAGTATAATGTGGATAAATGTGAGGTTATCCACTTTGGTGGCAAAAACAGGAAAGTAGACTATTACCTAAATGGTGGCCGATTAGGAAAAGGGGAGATGCAACGAGACCTGGATGTCATGGTACACCAGTCATTGAAAGTAGGCATGCAGGTGCAGCAGGCAGTGAAGAAAGCGAATGGTATGTTGGCATTCATAGCACAAGGATTTGAGTATAGGAACAGGGAGATTCTACTGCAGTTGTACAGGGTCTTGGTGAGACCACACCTGGAGTATTGCGTACAGTTTTGATCTCCAAATCTGAGGAAAGACATTATTGCCATAGAGGGAGTACAGAGAAGGTTCACCAGACTGATTCCTGGGATGTCAGGACTTTCATATGAAGAAAGATTGGATAGACTCGGCTTGTACTCGCTAGAATTTAGAAGATTGAGGGGGGGATCTTATAGAAACTTACAAAATTCTTGAGGGTTGGACAGGCTAGATGCAGGAAGATAATTCCCGATGTTGGGGAAGTCCAGGCCAAGGGCTCACAGTTTAAGGATAAAGGGGAAATCCTTTAGGACCGAGATGAGAAAAACATTTTTCACACAGAGAGTGGTGAATCTCTGGAACTCCCTGCCACAGAAGGTAGTTGAGGCCGGTTCATTGGTTATATTTAAGAGGGAGTTAGATGTGGCCCTTGTGGCTAAAGGGATCAGGGGGTATGGAGAGAGGGCAGGTACAGGATACTGAGTTGGATGATCAGCCATGATCATATTGAATGGCGGTGCAGGCCCGAAGGGCCGAATGGCCTACTCCTGCACCTATTTTCTATGTTTCTATGTCTGCTCCCACCCCACTCCACCAGTCCAAACAAGGGTCCAGACCCAAACGTCATCTCTCCATTTCCTCCACAGATGATCCTGGCCGTGTTGAGTTAATCCAGCCTTTTTTTTGCTCAAGATTCCAGCATCTGGATGTTCTTGTGTCTCTGTGTCTTGTGTTTAAGTGCTTGTTAGGAGGTTCCGTTGGGGCAGGGATAAAGACTGATTGTTTGCAACAGAGAAGATGGAGGTGGAAGAACACCCACTTCCCCAAGAAGGACAGGCAGGTTTCAAATACTATGAAGAGTATAGTTGTCAGCACTGGACCTAGATAAAGCTGACTTCTTTGCATGATTCTACGTTTTGTGTGATCAACAGAAAAAACGTAGTTGTCGCAAGCGTGAATCAAGTGCAGAAGTCACCAGAGAGAGGCAATTTTAACCCACAAATAATTCTAATCACATTCCACACTATATAATTCCTCACTTAACTGAATAATCTAATTAAAATGTTAGCAGCACTGTGCACCTGAATTTGTAGGACAATACATTTCAGACAGCGAGTTTTCCCAATTGCATTAGTTGAATGAAATTCACCACCAACTTTGGAAGATGAATTTCAGGTGTGTAATAAATGATAGCCACGTCAATGATGTCCACGAGTTAAAATAAATAAATTTTGATCATGAGCAATAGCCTGGCCACAATTCTTTGTAGTTTTAATGTATATTCATGGAAAAGCAGAAACTAAACTATAATACTTGGCTAGTGAACATGCCAGCATTGGTGAACTTAGCATTACAAGTTTTACATTAACTATGTTCTCCAGGGTTCAATATCACAAACATTTACCTAAAAACTCCAACAACGCCAGACTTGATGCTAAGGTTGTGTCTTTGGCTATACTTCTGAAGATTTCATCAAAAATAACTCTCCGTTCCTTTATATCAGTCTCCGCTACGAATAAAACTTTTCTGGGCATGGACGGTATTTTTGCCTTTGGGTATTGTGTTCTCAACTTCTGACACATGTCATCAATGTCACTGTACTTCTTGGATACCTAAAAGAAAAGAAAATGTTTAAACTTTGTGGATTAATTTTTCAAATATCAACACCGTACATCAGTAAGCAATTGGGTTGCACAATACATTTATTGCTCGAAGCATAGAATGTGCTTTGCAGGCAAACGTATTTAATGATAATTGTAAAAGTTTAGGATACAATAGGTGTCCCATTCTTCCCCCACAGAAACAGCAACTGATCCGCACTAATGACAGATGAATAAATCAAACAATGTAATCTGTTCCTGATATTTCATTGTTATGTTTGCCAGAACAGGAGATTGTTGGCCTCTACTGCAACACTATCCAAACAACCTCACATTTCTTAGATCCCTTCATCTGGAACTGGTTACAAATGGAGTGCTGAAGCACGAACCAGATATTTTGTTAAAAATTCTACTTTATTAAATAATAGGTAATGAATCAGTGCAGAACTACTAATTATGCTTACTAAACCTTGCGAATATAGTCGGTTTTTTTTGTTACAAACTGTTTCATGAATTTATTATTTTACTTTCATAAGTCTATAAAGAACATATTTTATATTTGTGCTCTAAAAGCAATAAATCAGTTACTATACATTCAGGAAAAACAACTTCTAGTTGTGCATCATACTAGTGAAAAATAATTGTTTTTAATTCACATGTATTATTCAGATTACTGGAATGTTTACAGAATGATGGACTGGACTGGATCAGAACTTAGAGAAGTGAATGGAGCAAAATTCAAGGATTAATTAATAAAAATCCAAGCAAAAAATAAATCCGTTAAGCCCCACCAGTACACTGGAGTGTGAATTTTAGTATTTGAATCTGTTTGGAAAACATGAAAAACTCCTATTGACAGTTTACTGGAATGCACTTTCAATTCCCAATCCCTCCTCCACAAGAGATATTGATATTTACTTGTTAGATTTAGAACGTGGAGGGTTGTATCTCAATGAAATCTATCAGATAATAGAAAGGCTTGGACGTGGAAAGGATGTTTCCAGTAATGGGAGAGACTAAAACCAAAAGGTGTCACCTCAGAATATACCTTCAAAACGGAGATGGAGACATTTCTTAACGTGGTGAATCTATGGAATTCATTGCCACAGACACCTGTGGAGGCCAAGTCATTGGGGTTTTTTTAAGGGAGATATTGATTGATCTTGATTAGGAAGGACATCAAAGGTTTCAGAGAGAAGGCAGGAAAATGGGGTTGAGAGGGATAAATAGATCAGCCATGATTGAATGGCAGATTAAACCCGATAGGAGCAGATTTAGGCCATTCAACCTATGTCATATGATCTTGGCATCACGTTCGGCAGACATTGGGCCAAAGGGCCTGTCCCTGTGCTGTGCTTTTCTATGTTTGCAACACATTATTGTCATTACACTTGCCATTCATTTTCAAACTTCCTGCTTGAAATTCATTCACTTTAATGAATTGGTTTAAACTGCACAAGACATTCAGCTCCTCAAAATTGCACGAGAACTAGATCATGCTTATTCTGCATCCCATTTCTCTAACCCCATTAACCAACCTTCTTCCCCACTACTTTCCTTCAAGGTCAGTTCATCTTTCCTTAACTCCAGTCTAGACAATGGAACATTATTCTAGGTAAGTATGACCAAGATTCCATACAGGTAAAGCATCACATCACATTGTATTTCATGTTTTCTCTATGTTCTCAAGCCTTCAACAATTCCTAAACCCAATGACTCAAATGTCAAGAAGGGTGGTCAAGAAGGCTTTCAGTACATTGGGCTTCATCAGTCAGAGTATTGAGTATAGGAGTTGGGATGTTATAGTACAGTTGTACGAGACATTGGTGAAGCTGCATTTTGAGTATTTTGTTCACCCTGCTATAGGAAAGATGTTGTTGAGCTGGAAAGAGCACAGAGAAGTTTTACAACAATGTTGCCAAGACTCGAGGGTCTGAGCCACAGGGAGAGGTTGGGCAGGCTAGGACTTTATTCTGGATAGCGAGCAATAAAGGTTTTTCACTGTACCTTGCTACACATGACAATCAACTAAACTAAACTTATTCCTTGGAGCACAGGAGGATAGGGAATCTGATCTTTGGGATGTGTACAAGTTCATGAGTTGATAGAATGAATTCACAGAGTCATTTAACCAAAAACCACCACAAAATTACATAATTATATCTCTGATAATGGCCTCTTCTCACAACAGTGGCAGGTCAAGGAGAGTAGATATAATATTCCACTCTTGGAAAACTAATCAGCATATTATGTCCTTACACAAAGGCAGCTGAAGGAATTGAAGCTAGAGGCAGATGGTATTCTATCACAACACACTGGTGCTATAACAGATTATTCAAACAGTGCCAAACGAAAACTCTGTCTGACCGATCCTCACGAGGTAAAATCTGCTTATTCAATCAATCCCGTTACTTGCCTGCAACATCAGCTCAACAAGCAACTGAATATCCTGCAACAAGAACTCCCGATGGACAGTGGGCTGCTGCTGCACCACGGCACCAGGCCTGGTTCATTCGCCGCAGAACCAGGGAACTCGCCTGGTGTGTGAGGCTCGCCCAAGGCTCGTCTCCTGCTCGCCCCCGAAGACCGGGAACCAGGAATCGGCGTGGAAGGATAACCAGGGGTCTTACCGTCCGCGCCCTCCATTGCGGGAGGCCTCCCCAGAGCACGAGGGCTGAAGGCTAAAGGCCGGGCAAGAGGGACAACGGTTCGCTTGGAATCCGGATGGAGGAGAGCGTTGCAATGAGCCTTGGTGACCAGCTGCAGCTGGCACTTTGAAAATGGCAGCAAAACCTGGCAACTCTTGCATATGGACTCAGTGGGCAGTTTCTATGCATTTGGTACTTAATTGAGGATTGCACTTATGCATGGCAATAATCTTACTGATCTGTATACAAAAAAAATTCAATAGACAATAGGTGCATAGTAGGCCATTCTGCCCATCGAGCCAGCACCGCCATTCAATGTGATCATGGCTGATCATCCCCAATCAGTACCCCGTTCCTGCCTTCTCCCCATATCCCCTGACACCGCTATCTTTAAGAGCCCTATCTAGCTCTCTCTTAAAAAATATCCAGAGAACCAGCCTCCACTGCCCTCTGAGGCAGAGTATTCCACAGACTCACAACTCTCTGTGAGAAAAAGTGTTTCCTCGTCTCCGTTCTAAATGGCTTACCCCTTATTCTTAAACTGTGGCCCCTGGTTCTGGACTCACTCAACATCGGGAACATGTTTCCTGCCTCTAGCATGTCCAAATCTCATGTGTTTCAATAAGATTCCCTCTCACCCTTCTAAACTCCAGAGTGTACAAGCCCAGCCGCTCTATTCTCTCAGCATATGACAGTCCCACCATCCCGGGAATTAACCTTGTAAACCTACGCTGCACTTCCTCAATAGCAAGAATGTAATTCCTCAAATTAGGGGACCAAAACTGCACACAGAACTACAGGTGTTGTCTCACTAGGGCTCTGTACAACTGCAGAAGGACCTCTTTGCTCCTATACTCGACTCCTCTTGTTATAAAGGCCAACATGCCATTCGCTTTCTGCACTGCCTGCTGTACCTGCATGCTTACTTTCAAAATGATGAACAAGGACCCCCAGATCCCGTTGTACTTCCCCTTTTCCCAACGACGCCATTTAGATAGTAATCTGCCTTCCTGTTTTTGATACCAAAGTGGATAACCTCACATTTATCCACATTAAACTTCATCTGCCATGGCTTCCGGTGGCGCTATGGAGGCTTGAGTCCAGCGCCAACTAGCTCTGTGCCGAAGAAATTAAAAACGGGAGAAAATCGGGTTTTACCTGCAGCGATCGCGATCTGAACGGCTGCCTGCGTGACGTCATCAGGCGCGTGACTTTATGGTATGTCGTCGGTACAACGTACCCCCCCCCGTGGGACACAAAAAAAAAACGGTAAAGGGAAACCGCAGATGGAAGAGGAAGGCCCTACAGAGGCCTCGACCTCAGTTACACCGACGGCCCAGGAAGACCCTCCGAAGAAAATGAAACAGAAAAGGTCTGAAATGGAGGATCTTAAAATCTATCTCGGTGCCGAAATGAAAACCTTTGGAGAGAAGTTTGGAGAGAAGTTTAAAGAGGAACTCGACTCTTTTAAGGTAGATTTTAAAGCAGAAATGCTTTCTACCGTTCAAAAAATGCTGGAAATCTGGAAGAGGACGAGGGAGGAAGAGATCAAGGATCAGATGGAAGTGCTGGAATCCAGGCTCGTTTCGGTGGAAACGAAGGTTAAAACGGAGGTGGACCCCATTCATCACGAACTTGATCAACATAGAACAGCGATAACCGAACTTGAGAAATGGGCGACGACAAGTGAGGAAACTGTAAGTCGACTCCTTACTGAAAACCAACGCCTCTCCGATATGGTGATCAAATTAAGTGATAAGTGTATTGATTTGGAGGGGCGTCAAAGACGTAAGAATTTAAGAATTGTAGGGGTGAAAGAAGGAAGTGAGAAGGAAATGGGCACTCGGGATTTTGTGGCAGACCTATTACAAAAAGCCTTAAAATTGGATCACAAACCTTCACTCGGTCGAGCTCATAGAGCGCAACAACGTCGTACACAAGATGATGTCCGTCCAAGACAAATTATCGTAAAGGTGCAATTGGATCATGAATTTGATGATATAATGAAGAAAATTGTTCGAGGCGGACAGCTCCTTTTTGAAGGTGTGAGATTCAGTATTTACCGAGATTATCCGGCAGAAGTCTTCAAGAAAAGAGCGCTGTTCACTGAGACAAAGAGAATACTGAAGAATGTACCTGATTTGAAATACAGCTTGTTTTACCCCGCAAGACTAAGAGTCTCCTACAAGTCCAAGGAGCACTTTTTTACAGACCATGAAAAAGCACTGGAATATGCCAAAGAAGTCAGTAACATGACCATAGACTGAAGAATTTACATTACTCCTTAGGAGTCAAGCCAGATCTAAAAGGACCTTTAAAGTTCTTTTAAGAGCTTTAAGGACATTCGGAAACCGAAATGGACGGAGGACATTGGATAAAACCGTGATCTTTGTATTTTTGTTTATTAATCAATATTATTATCTGTATATTCATGCCTAACTATATAGGTAACAACTAATACTTATTAAATATCTATATTACCACTAAAATTATTAACATTAACATTTCTCATAAAAATCTAATACAGTATATGATTGATAACAATGATTAATAATTAATAGTCTTCGATTAACGTAGAAATGAATTACATACTTATATTATACAGGAAGATATGCAAGAGGTAAATTAGCTTACGACACTAAAAAAGTTTAACGGTTTTTCTCATTTTTTTTTTGATTTAAAATTAAATTTATAGATTTAGCGAAAAAATTAATATGATATGTGAGAATAATAACGTTGTGAATTTTTGCTGTTTTTGAACTTTTCTGCAGGGTTGCGTGCTTATGTATGTATACATATGGGTATATATATATATGTGTATATATATGTGTATATTGTGTGTGTGTATGTATGGATAAGTAAATAAGTTTGTTACTCCCAAAGAAGTTATTTGAATGTTAGAAATAATCTTTTTTTTTTTTTTTTTCTTCGGGCACGGAGCTGGAAATTTTTATTTTTACAAAGGCTACGGAAGTCTTTAGAATTCTAGCCACGTTAGTGTGGCTATCACTAACTACACTAATTGTAGATGTAGTTCTTTTTCTTTCACCCTATACTAACCAACTCTATCACTTTTTTCACTTTAAATATTTTTATAACTTAATGTTTGAATGGAAAAATAAGACTAATACAAGGAGATGTGTTCGGAAGAGCGATGTATATGATTTTAAATTCATCTATTTGAGGTTCGGGAGCAGGGTCAGGTTCTATGTGTTGTACCTTCTGCTCGGTTATAGACCACCTTAGAAACAAGATGCAAGATGTTAATATGACAAGAGGGGGTCAGGGAATAACATTTTGTAGTTGGAATGTCAAGGGAATTAATGAACCAATTAAGAGAGGTAAAGTTTTGGCACATCTAAATTTAATCAAAACAGATATAATATTTCTGCAAGAAACACACCTTAAAAAGGAATCTCAACATAGACTCAAAGCTAAGTGGATCGCTGAATCATATCATTCCTCCTTTTCCCATAAGTCCAGAGGAGTTGCAATACTAATTCGTAAAGGAATACCTTTTAAGAACTCTTCAACAATAGTGGATATTGATGGTAGATATATTATATTAGTTGGAGAGTTAAATGGAGAAAAAGTGATTCTTCTTAATGTTTATGGGCCTAATTTTGATAACCCCAAGTTTTTTAATAAAACATTTAATAAAATTCCTGAATTTACACAATATAAATTAATAATTGGAGGAGACTTCAATTGTACATTAGATCCATACTTAGATAGATCATCAAGGCAAAAAAAAGTAAAATCTCAATCAAGTGTATTTCTAAATTCATTTATTAATACCACTAATATTAAGGATGTCTGGAGAATAGAAAACCCAACTGGACGGGAATATTCATTTTACTCACCAGTACACAAAACATACTCAAGAATAGATTATTTTTTAGTTGACTCTATGTTTATCCCATTTATTTATAATTCAAAATACCATAACATTATAATCTCAGATCACGCACCTGTAACATTCATGATTAAATTAAATGGAATGTCCGAGAAACAAGCATATTGGAGATTTAACCCACAAATTTTGAACGAAAGATCATGCCAGGAATATATTATTAAACAGATTCAAATATTTTTTGAGGTAAATGACAACCCTGACACACCTACTTCTCTTATGTGGGAAACGTTTAAAGCGTATGTTCGAGGTACATTAATTTCTGCTCAAGCATTTTATAATAAAGAGAACAGGATTAAGCAACAAACATTGGAAATTGAAATCAAGCAACTAGATATAGAAAATGCGAGAATGCCATCTACTTTAAAACATAATAAAATTGCTGTATTGAAATATAAATTAAATAAAATGTATTCAGAACAAGTAATAAAACTTTATCAAAAAACCAAACAACTACATTTTGAATTTGGAGACAAACCACAAAAATTATTAGCACGTCAGTTACGAAAAATGGAAGGGGAAAAAACAATTCATAAAATTAGAACAGAGACAGGAGAATTATTAAAAATGCCCAAGGACATAAATGATAGATTTCTCCAATACTATCATAACCTTTATTCAACTAAAACCGTAGCACAATCAGAAGGAATAGCAGATTTTTTAATAAAATGTGATTTAAAAGGTTTAGATTCAAACGATAGAGAATTATTAGAAAGGGAGATTACGATAAAGGATATTGAGGAGTCTATTGGCTCTTTAAAAAATGGTAAAGCAGTAGGACCAGATGGTTTAGGTTCCGAATTTTATAAAAAAATTTATGATTTGCTTAGCCCACGTTTACAAAGACTGTATGAGTATATATATACTCAACAGAAACTTCCAGACACTTTAAATGAATCAATAATAACACTTATTCCTAAAGCTGATAAAGATCTGGAAGACCCGGGATCATACAGAGCAATTGCACTTTTAAATACAGATCAGAAAATTTTAACTAAAATACTAGCGTATAGATTAAGTACAGTGATGAATAAATTAATACACCCTGACCAAACAGGCTTTATTCAGAAACGATACTCATATTATAATCTAAGAAGATTATTTAATATTATATATTCCAAGAGAATTATTAATGAAGATCTAGCAATAATTTCACTTGACGCTGAAAAAGCATTTGATCAGGTCGAATGGCCTTATTTATTTTCGGTGATGGAAAATATGCAGCTAGGGGAGAAATTCTGTACATGGATAAAACTGTTATATACAAATCCCACGGCTAGAATATTTACAAATCAAAGGTTGTCACCTAAATTTAGCCTATCTAGAGGTTGTAGACAAGGATGCCCATTATCTCCATTATTATTTGCGCTTGCTATTGAGCCACTGGCAGAAAGAGTTAGGGGGCATCCGGAAATACATGGGTATAACACAAAGGACACAGTGAATAAAATTTCTCTATACGCAGATGATGTATTAATTTACATTACAAAACCAGAAATTAGTATTCCAAACTTATTAAAGCTAATAACCCAATTTGGTTCACTTTCAGGATACAGAATAAATTGGAATAAAAGTGAAATTATGCCAATAAGGGAACATAACAAACAGATAATACAACAATTTCCATTTAAAATAGTAAATGAAAAATTTAAATATCTAGGTATTTATGTAACTAAGATAGTACAAAGTGAATTTACAGAAAACTCTGCTTTAAGTGTCGAATAGGTCAGGAGGACATCATTATTTAAAGCAAATTTCCCCCCATTACTGAACAAACTACATAAGAATATTCAATACTGGAAAACACTTCCTATCTCAATGGTAGGCAAAATCAATGCCATAAAAATGATTTTTTTACCGCAAATATTATATCTTTTTCAGACAATTCCGATATATCTGGCAAAAAACTTTTTTTTTAAATTGGACTCTATTGTTAATGATTTTATCTGGAATTATAAGAATCATAGGATAAACAAAAGACACTTGTGTAAATCAAAAATAAATGGAGGCTTGGTTTTACCCAATTTTTTGTTTTATTTCTGGGCAGTTAACATTAAAAATATGAATTTCTGGTTGGAAGAAATAGATCATCAACCAGACTGGTTAAAAATGGAAAAGGAAGATTGTTTACCTTTTGATATTGGTTCGATATTATTTGCTACGTCTAAATTAAACAAAAAAATTTATAGGGAAAACCCTATAATATTTAGTGCTATACGAATTTGGAAACAACTAAAAAAGACATTAAAATTAGATAATTTATCACTTTTTCTTCCAATTGTGAATAATCCTTTGTTTAAGCCTTCATGGTTGGACAGGGGTTTTACACAATGGAAGAATTATGGAATTAAAAATATGGGACAACTTTACAAGGAAGGCACTTTTCTGACATTTCAGGAATTGCAACAGACTTATGGACTTCGAGGAAATGATTATTTCAGATATCTTCAACTTAGAGATTATGTAAAATCGAACTCCCAAAATTTTCGAATTAGAAATTCAGAAATTCTTGATGAATGCTGGAACAAACATCCTAATACAGAAAAATTAATATCTTATATATATAAATCTTATTAGACAGTGACATTCCTTCGACGGACTTACACAGACAAACATGGGAAAAAGAATTAAATCAAGTAATAACGAAAGATACTTGGGAAGAAAGTTTGCAACACATACATCAGTGTTCACTAAACGCTAGACATTCTCTAATACAATTTAAAGTAATACATAGGTTACATTATTCAAAAACAAAATTACATAAAATTTTTCAACATATCTCACCTATATGTGATAAATGTCAACATTTAGAAGCTACATTATCTCATATGTTTGCAAACTGTATAAAAATTAAAAAATTCTGGGTAAATATTTTTAGTATAATATCTAAAGTAACCAGCACACAATTGGACCCAGATCCAAAATTAATAATACTCGGAATATTAGAATTAAATCAAACACTTAGAACAACACAAAGAAACTTTATTGATTATAGTTTAATAACAGGAAAAAAATTAATTCTAAAATTTTGGAAAGGCCCTACGGCCCCCACAATCAAAATGTGGATTATAGAAATGACGGAGACCTTAAACGTGGAAAGAATCAGATTTTCCCTGTTGGACAAACAGGAATTATTCGCTGGAACATGGTCTCCTTTTATTGATTACTTAAAGGGTCAGAATGGTTCAGCACAGGAACCTGACTAACACGCGGGCTAAAGAATGGATGAAATACTATACTCTGAAATGTACGAATATATCTCGAATGAAGTCTTTTTTATTTTAATAAATTTTTCCATTCTTCTTAAACTATCTTTTTCCTTTTTTTTTTGTTTTTTTTTGTTTTTGTTTTTGTTTTTCTTCTCTTTCTTTTCTTTCTTTACTTCATCTATCTCTTTAGTTCTATCTAGTTTAAAAAAAAAAAAAGGCAAAAAGTATTGGAGACAATGTAATAATAATTGACAATATTATTAATTTAAAAATGTAAGACTATGTAATGATGTAATGATGTAATTAGGTTATGTACCTATCTCCAATAAAAAATATTTTCAAAAAAAAAAAAAAAAAACTTCATCTGCCATGGATCTGTCCATTCCCCCAACCTGTCACCCTGCATTCTCATAGCATCCTCCTCACAGTTCACACTGCCACCCAGCTTTGTGTCATCTGCAAATTTGCTAATGTTACTTTGAATCCCTTCATCCAAATCATTGATGTATATTGTAAATAGCTGCGGTCCCAGCACTGAGCCTTGCGGTACCCCACTAGTCACTGCCTGCCATTCTGAAAGGGACCTGTTAATCCCTATTCTTTGTTTCCTGTCTGCCAACCAACTTTCTATCCATGTCAGCACTCTACCCCCAACACCATGTGCTCTAATTTTGCCCACTTATCTATGTGGGACCTTATCAAATGCTTTCTGAAAGTCCAGGTACACTACATCCACTGGCTCTCCCTTGTCCATTTTCCTACTCACATCCTCAAAAAATTCCAGAAGATTAGTCAAGCATGATTTCCTCTTCGTAAATCGATGCTGACTCGGACCGATCCTGCTACTGCTATCCAAATGTGCGGCTATTTCATCTTTTATAATTGACTCCAGCATCCTCCCCACCACTGATATTAGGCTAACTGATCTATACTTCCGTTTTCTCTCTCCCGCCTTTCTTAAAAAGTGGGATAACATTAGCTACCCCCCAATCCACAGGAACTGATCCCGAGTCTATAGAACATTGGAAAATTATCACCAATGCATCCACGATTTCTGGAGCCACTTCCTTAAGTACCCTGGGATGCAGACCATCAAGCCCAGGGGATTTATCAGCCTTCAGTCCCATTACTCTACCCAACACCATTTCCTGCCTAATGGGGATTTCCTTCAGTTCCTCCATCACCCCAGGTCCTCTAGCCACTACTATATTAGGAAGATTGTTTGTGTCCTCCTTAGTGAAGACGGATCCAAAGTACCTGTTCAACTTATCTGCCATTTCCTTGCTCCCCATAATAAATTCACCTTTTTCGGTCTTCAAGGGTCCAACTTTAGTCTTAACTAATTTTTTCCTCTTCACATACCTA
The DNA here is from genome assembly GCF_010909765.2 of Amblyraja radiata. NCBI lineage: Eukaryota > Metazoa > Chordata > Chondrichthyes > Rajiformes > Rajidae > Amblyraja > Amblyraja radiata. The sequence continues at coordinate 71,123,166 of NC_045960.1, forward strand.
AAGAAGCTTTTACAATCCTCCTTTATATTCTTGGCTAGCTTACCTACGTACCTCATCTTTTCACCCCTTATTGTCTTTTTAGTTATCTTCTGTTGCTCTTTAAACATTACTCAATCCACTTGCCTCCCGCTCATCTTTGCTATGTTGTACTTCTCTTTTATTTTTATACTGTCCCCGACGTCCCTTGTCAGCCATGGTCGCCCCTTGGAATCTTTCTTCCTCCTAGAAATGAACTGATCCTGCACCTTTATTATTCCTAGAAATACCTGCCATTGTTGTTCCGCTGTCATCCTTCTAGGGTGTCTTTCCAGTCAACTTTGGCCAGCTCCTCCCTCATGTCCCCTTTATTCAACTGTAACACTGACACCTCCGATCTACCCTTCTCCCTCTCCAATTGTAGATTAAACCTGACCATATTATGGTCACTACTTCCTAATGCCTCATTAACCTCAAGTTCTTTATCAAATCCGCTGTATACATGACAATAAAAAAGAACCATTGAATTTAAGGAGCAGTATCCCGCCCTCATCAAGTAGACCAAACAGAACATAAGGTGGGGATAATAATAGTGGTATTCACTGATGAGGACCAAGCAGGCACTTGGTGGAAGAGGAAAGACATCCTCGGGCTGAGTTCTGTCGCAGAACAGGTGGCGAAATGTTCCAGCCCTGGGCTTTATAAGAACAATTGCAACACATTTTTAATTGATCTTCAATCGAACAAAAACCTTGAAACATAATCTTTTGAAAAACAGTAACAACTGCAGATACTGGAAATCTAAAATAAAAACCGAAAATGGGGGACGTTCTCAGCAAGTCAGGCCAAATCCATGTGAAGAGAAACAGAAGTAACTTTCAAGGTGAACCATTTTTTGTTTTACTGTCAGCAGCTCAAGTCTGTTCTGTCAATCAATGAGATTATGCAGGTCTGAATGTAAAACTTTGATAGTTTTGTTCAGCAAACAGCTTGTGACCTTAACTTTGAAATGTTCTACTGGGAGATACTGAAATAAAAGGACCATTCTTTTAAAAATAATGGGCCACTTGTTTAGAATGGATGAGGTGAAATTCAAGAGTCAAGGGTGTATAATTGTCACATTGAAACAGAAGAACAACGAAATTCTTACTTGCAGCAGCATAACTGGTCTGTAACACAATACATGTAGATAATATATAATAAACAAAATTTCAATAAATAACTCCAATACTCATACAAAGAGCTCAAAGCCGTTTGTACAGCTCATAGTTGATAAGTTAGTGCCGTGTCGTATTCATGAGCCTAATAGTTGTTTGGAAGAAAGTTTTCTAGGAACCTAGTGATCATGGTCAGAACAACAGACAGCCAACCATGTTATCTCTGGGTGCCCGCTCTACCACCCATCAAATGGAGCTCAGGGCCTGGCAGACATTGACGCAGAGGCAACAACCTGGCTGCTCAACACCCGGCTTGAGTAACTATTCCTTTGGTTTATGTTTCAATCGCAAGAAGAAGAAGAGTGGTCATGGTTTTCCGAATCCTGTAACTTGATGGTGGAAGTGAAATGAGAGCATGACCAGGGTAGTGCGCACCTATTTGAGGAAGCACTTGTGATAGATATCGTGGGGAAGTTAGTACATGTAATGGACCAGGTGATGTCCACAACTTTTTGTAATCTTCTTCGTTCCACGACGTTCGAGTCACCATACCAGGCCGTGATGCAACCAGTCAATATGCTCTTCCACCAAAGTTAGTGGAAGCTGAGTCATGGAATATTTTTAAAGGCAGCGGCAGGGAGATGTTGGTTAGCAAGGGGTTCAGAGGTTGCTTGGAATAGGCAAAAATGGTGAGTTGAAGTTACAATCAGATCATAACCCAGGCCTGTACAAAGCTTTTCAAAAAGGGGGGTGGCATGACAGGATTACAAAAAACTTAATGTGAAATAATGTGTGCACGAAGCGTGAAGTCCCTCGATGCCGGGGTCCAGGGCCCTTAAGCGGGCCCTGGAAGCTCGGAGGTTTTAGATGCTCTCTGATGCATTCTGAGCCTTGCTTAGGAGCATTTTTGCACCAAATCTATGACCATTATTTCAGAAATTGACTGGAATCTGAGGTAGCTTTTTCACGCAAAGGGTGCTGGGTGTATGTAACGAGCTGCCAGAGGAGGTAGTTAAGACTGGGACTATCCTAATGTTTAAGAGACATTTGGACACGTACACGGATAGGACAGATTTAGATGGATATGGGCCAAACGCGTGTGAGTGGGACTAGCGTAGATGGGACATGTCGGTCCTTGTGGGCAAGTTGGGCTGAAGGGCCTGTTTCCACACTGCATCATTCTATGACTAAAAAGTGAAGAAGAAAAATGCATGTAGATAAGTAGAGCAGATTTGAAAGAGGAGTGAAATGTAAAGGCAGAGAGAGGTTTATGGGTGGAAAGGAACATAGGAAAGGAGGGGGGGAGAGTGGGCTTGGGCAGGTGGGTGAAGGGAAAATAGTCACAAAGTGCTGGAGTAACTCAGCGGGTCAGGCAGCATCTGCGGAGAATATGAATAGGCGACGTTTCACAGAATGCTGGAGTAACTCAGCGAGTCAGGCAGCATCTGTGGAGAACATGGATAGGTGACATATCACAGAGTGCTGGAGTAACTCAATGGGTCAGGCAGCATCTCTGGAGAAAAGGTATAGATTATAGTTCGGGTCAAGACCGTTCTTCAGTAATATTCATGATGTGCCATGCATAGACATTCCTGAATGTTATCCAAACCATCGTGAGCTACTTTGTTACAGTGCTTGCCCTCTCCTATAACGTCTCTGCTGCCTTGCGTGATGCAGGACAGGACACAAGCTTTGGGACATGGAGTGTAGCTGTTGCCGTCTGTTGCCGTCATCCTGGATCAGTCCAATCATGGTTTTGTCATTCACAAACTTGAGAAGCTTGACATAGGTGTCTGTGGAGGTGCAGTCATTGGGTGTGAAGTGGTGATTGGAGTGGAGTGGTGATTGGAGTGGGGTGGGTGTAGAAGGGCCCAGTCTTTGCAGACTGAGGTCAGGCTGTGAGTGGGTGTGAAGTGGTTGGGTGGGGTGGGAAAGGTTCCACTCTTTTCATACTGGAGTCTTGCCTTAAGTAGGTGTGAAGTGGTGAATGGGAAGGAGAGGGTGCCGGGTCCATTCTTTGCAGACTGGGGTCTGGCTGTGTTTGTTGGGGAGAGGGTTTCAGGGTTACGTTTCTGATTTTCAAGCCTGCAGTAATACTTATTCAGGTTGTTCGTCAGCTGACGATTGTCCAAAGAGCGGGGGGCTTTCCTCTTATAGCTGGTGATTTCTTGCATGCCTTCCAAACTGAAGAAGAATCACTAGCTGAGAACTTGCTCCTCAACTTCTCAGAGTATCTTTCCTTGGCAGCTCTGATTCCGCTTGACGCATATTTGCTCCCAGCACCCCCCCCCCCCCCCCCCCGATCTCAAAATGGAAATGTTACATCTGTATATAATGATCCCATTAAAATGTGTATTTATGTCACAAACTATGGAATTCATATTTTTCAGTATTGTTATCAAGGAAAAGAAAGCAGTTCCAATTGTTTGATATTATTTGATATTGTTTAATATTATTCATATGGAGGAGAAAATATAATAGCTCTAAAACCTACCTTAATTTTGCAATCTCACTCAAGATAATTCCCCTTTCCCTCTCACCTCCCCATCTCTCTCTCCTCTCCCTTCCCCTCTTTCTCTCTCTCCCCTTTCCCCCTCTCACATCCCCCCTTTTTCTTGCGGGGGGGGCAAAGATGAAGGTGGCGCGGGCCCAGCGGGCGGGGGGAATGAAGGTGGCGTGGGCCCCTTGGGGGTGGCGGGGGCCCAGCGGGCGGGGGAATGAAGGTGGCGTGGGCCCAGCGGGGGTGGCGTGTGCCCAGCGGGTGTCAGCGAGGGTGGCGTGGACTCAGCGGGGGTCAGCGAGGGTGGCGTGGGCCCAGCAGGGGTGGCGTGAGCCCAGCGGGGATGGCGTAGACCCAGCGGGGGTCAGCGGGGTGGCGTGGACCCAGTGATGGTGGCGTGGGCTCAGCGGGGATGGCATGAGCCCAGCGGGGGTGGCATGAGCCCAGCGGGGGTGGTGTGGGGGGAAGATGGCTTGGGTCCCGGCGGCGGGGGGAGGCGAGGGGAGCGGGCTCCGCCGCAGCGGCGACTGGTGTTGGGGTTACAGCCGTTGGGTTCAGATTCAGCCACTCCCGCCCGGGGACGAGAGAACAGAGAACTGGCCGTTTCCAAAGGGGAAACATTTATTTTTTTTTGCTTTTTTTTTTTTTTTGGATTTGTTTTTTGGGTGACTTTTTCTTAAGGGAAAAAAAGGGGGGTGCGGTCACACCCAGCGCACCCCCCCTTCGGACAGCCATGCAACCTATTGCAATTCAATGGCAGAGCCAACTATAGAGGCTGCGGAGCCAAATCCTGCTACTAATTTATCTGTTTGTATGCACAACTCCACAGCTGTTTCCAGCATCAAAGTTCCAGATTTCCACTACCTGCCATGTGAAGAAATGCTTCTCAACTTCAATGCCCTGGCACTAGTTTTAAAGTTAGAGTTTCTTGTTCCAATCTCTCCCAGAGGAGAGAAAGTATTTTTTATTCATTCAACAATTTATTTAAATTACCATAATGGCCATTGTGCTTCCTATAACTACAAAGGCAGTTTTTAAATCACACGATTAACACACTGACCACTTGATCGATAAATTATTCACCAGGATTGCAAAACATCAGATTAGCGGATTACTGGAGGATAGGAAATGAATGATCGAAGTATCCCTTTACCCTTAAAATCTTATTGTCCAGAGAATAATGAACGTAATTTTGCGCATGGGTGCAAATATTTTACAGCCAGGTGCGAAAACAGCATGTGCAATGTTTTAGAGAATTTCCTCAGGACTTGGCAAGAAAGGTTGGCACTCCTTCAAAATACAATCTTAATAAGATGACATAAGGAGATAAATGCACAGAGTCACGCAAACATCAGTGTGAAGCACGAAAGCTTCCATATTCTTAAAGGAGAACTTATTTGGTTCGGAGTTGATTTTTACATTTGTTTTGTTTGTTTGTACATCAGAAGCATAAGTTTACATAACTTGAGTGACATGCATTTTCCCCCCAGTAGCCATGCATTATATCCCCTACTTCACAATATTTTATCCCTCATCTCCACTAAGTGTCCCCAGGTGTAAAACTAATGTACCCAACGGGTGGCGCCACACAATGGCAGCCTCGCCAACAGTCTGTCTCGTCCTTTTACTTCTTTTGTTGTATTTAGTCTGTTGTTAAATGTATGTTTTAGTGTATCTTTAGTTTTGTATTATGTAAGGGGTGGACGGGGGGGGGGAAACTTTTCAAACCATTTCCTCGAAGGAGATACAACTTTTCTGTATCGTATCTCCATCCGTGCTGCGGCCTAACATCGTGGAGCTGGCGGCCTCTTGCTGGGGATCGACCTCGGGAGCTCCAACCGCAGGAGCCTGTGGATTTAATATCGTGGAGCTTGCGATCCCTTTGTCAGGGATCGATCTCGGAGAGCTCCAACCACAGGAGCCTGTGGACTTAACATCGTGGAGCTCGCGGTCCCTTGATTAGGGACCGACTTCGGGAGCTCCAAGCCGCAGGAGCTTCGATCGCCGGCTGCGGGAGCTTCGATCGCCCTGACTGCGGATGGTTTGACTGCAGTCAGCGGGAGAATGAGGAAAGAAGATAAGACTTTATTGCTTTCCATCACAGTGAGGAATGTGGGGGAGCCGCTGTGGTGGATGTTTATGTTAAGTTTTATGTAGTTGTGTGTCTTGTTGCTTTTTTGTTATGACTGTATGGCAAATCAAATTCCTTGTATGTTTTTACATACTTGGCTAATAAATTAATTACAATTACAATTACAAAAGTGCTGAAATGGTAATGGCCGAGAGCTTTAAGTCCGTAGCTGCAAATATCACCAAAGATGTGTCCTGGGCCAATCACATTCACACTACGGTCAAGAAGCCACACCAATTCCACTCCTTCCTCAAAACGCTGAGGAAACCCGAATGGCCAGACGTACTGTAATAAGCATCACAGCATAGTATAGCAACTGTGCTGCCCAAACCATAAGAAATTGCACAGTTCTGAACACAGTCCAGTCCAGTAAGATGGCGGACTGCAGGAGTGGGGCGCCGTTGTGTATGACTTCTCTGCCTGCAGTCCGTCCTTTCACCCTTTTTTATTTTTATTTTTAGTCCTGTTACTACAAAATGTTTGTTGGAGGTCTTCTTTTATGTGGTGGGTGGGGGGAGGGGAAGGGGGAAACTTTTCCTGGTCCCTACCTGGTCGGAGAGGCGGTTTCCCTCCGAGCTGCTTCTTCGCCCCTTCCTCGCAGCCTACCATAAGACTATTGCAGCGTTTCCTGTCGGGATCGGCCGGGACTACAGCTTCGGCGGCGGTGCAGCGCTGGGACACCAACACGGAGTGGGTGGTGCCTTGCCGGGTCACCGTGCGGTAAGCTCCGGAGTACTGTGACCGACGACCAACATCCGAGGAGCTGTGGCTGCGGAGCGTCCAGTCGCAGGCGGCGCTGGATTTAAACACCGCGGAGCCTGGGATTCGAGATCACCAGAGTCGGAGCTCCAACTAGCGCGGTCTGAAGACTTTGGGTGCCGCGGTCTCCGGGGAGGAAGCGGCCGCTCCAGGCATTTCAAAGCCGCCGAGGAGTGTTCACCCGATGCCGGCATTCCAGCTTTCTGGCAAGAGGGCCTGAAAACATCGGACTGGCTGCGGAGGCCACAAATAGGCCCCGACCTCGGGTGATCACAGAGGGAGAGGACTGAACTTTCTGATGCCTTTCCCCACAGTGGAAATTTTTTATTCTGTTGTGGGGGGACGTTTGTGTTGAATTATACAATATGTTGTGTCATTTTTCTTAATTTTAATTTTTCTATGGATGTACGGAAGCTTAATTATTTTTTTCTATGTAAAGCACTCTTTAATTTCTTATTTTGATTGCTTTTATTGCGTGGCTATTATTTTTACTCATGTTTTATGTCTTTTAATTTATTGTTGTATTTCATATGTAATTTTTGCGCCTCATGTGAGCTGTTATGTTGTCTGTTTATGATGTCTTGTTTATTCTTCTGTACAGCACTTTGGTCAACATTGGTTGTTTTAAAGTGCTTAACAAATAAAGTTGGATTGGATTGGATTGGATCAGGCAAACAAAGCTCTCCGGCAACCCCCTCCACCTCAGCAACTCCTTCTACATTTTATGTTCCCTCACAAAAGTAACCAACATAATTAAGGGCCCCGATCATTCTCTCTTCTCCACTCTCCTGTCATTAAGAAGATACCATAGCTTGAAAGCACATATCACTAGATCCAAGAACAACGTCTTTCCATGCTATTATCAAACTCTTGAACAGACCTCTCACATGCTAAGAATGAATTCCTGATCTCCCAATCTATCTTGCTATGGCTCTAGAAATCTACCTGCACTTTCTCTGTAGCACTTTCTCTGTAACACTATATTCTGCACTCTGAGAAGACTATTCAATATTATATACTCCAATAGAATTCCTAATGCAGATCTAGCAATTATTTCGTTAGATGCTGAAAAAGCATTTGACCAGGTAGAATGGCCATATTTATTTTCGGTGATGGAAATTTTTCAATTGGGAGAGAAGTACTGTACATGGGTTAAATTGTTATACTCTAATCCAACAGCTAGAATATTAACAAACCAAATGTTATCAACTAAATTTAATCTCTCTAGAGGTTGTAGACAAGGATGTTCACTATCCCCACTATTATTTGCTCTTGCAATCGAACCCTTAGCAGAAAGTGTTAGAACCCATACAGGAATATACGGATATAACACTAGAGACACAAGGAATAACATTTCCTTATATGCAGATGATGTACTAATATATATTACAAAGTTAGAAACTAGTATTCCAAATCTATTAAATTTAATAACTCAATTTGGTCAGTTTTCAGGATATAGAATTAATTGGAATAAAAGTGAAATCATGCCAATAACAAAACTCAATTTACATACATTACAACAATCCCCTTTTAAAATAGTTAAAGATAAATTTAAATACTTAGGAATCTATGTAACTAAGACATATACCTCTTTATTTAAACTAATTACAAAACAGTATCCAAGTCTGGAGAAAATAAAGGAAATAATTGCAAGGATGAGGTACACTGCAGAGATGCATGTCAGAAAAAGCCACAAGGCCATAAAAGGATATTGTTGGATGATCAGCCATGATCATATTGAATGGCGGTGCGGGCTCGAAGGGCCGAATGGCCTACTCCTGCACCTAATTCCTATGTTTCTATGTTTCTATGATATGGCGGTAGGGGTCACATAATGTAGAGTGGTATGTGAGCAAGAGACATCATAGTAGGAGGAGGCTCGTTTTAAATAGTTTCACTGGGCCTGATGTCTGCTTTCACCACTGCAATTTCTATGTGAACGATTGATTGAGTTGATTAATTGAAGCATACAGCATGGAAACATGCCCTTTGGCCCACTGAGTCCACACCGACCATCAATCACCCGTTCACACTCTTTCTAGATTATCCCACTTTCTAATCCACTCCCTACACATTGGGAGCAATTTAGAGTTCAATTAACCTACAAACCCACACGTCTTTGTGATGTGGGAGGAAACCGGGCAGCTTCAGGAAACTCACATGGTTACAGGGAGAACATGCAAACTCCACGCCTACAGCACCCAGGTCTCTAGCGCTGTGAGGCAACAGCTCTACCAGCTGCACCCCTTTGCCACCCACCAGTAGTCCACATGTTACAGGGTACGAAATGAGAACGTTGAGAACCAGTCATCCTGCCACACACACTTCAAGCCTCAGAACAAGTTACAACCTCATTCATTTTCCAAACAGCCTAGGGAACATAACGTTAGAATTTAGGAAAAATAGGAACCATGATCCATGTACAGCATGCTAATCATGAGACACAAACCATCAAGATCTTTAATGCAGCCATTAACCACTGCCGCTACCATTCATCTAAACTGCAAATCTTATAAACTGCATTTTGTTGATTCTCCATACCAATCTACATTTGTTGACTCATTGTTAATATAATCTAGTGACACTATAAATGTTCAATGGTCAAGAAGCTGAAAACAGCCTGCATTCTTTTGTCCTTTCCCTCCACTCACCCATATCACCACCCCAAACACAGCATCGCCTTCTCTGTAGCATAAAATTAGCATCTATCTTTCTCTCCCTGTCCTGACAAAGGATTTTTGACCCAAAATGGTTTGTCTTTCAAAAGACACTGCTTGACCTGTTGAGAATTTTCCGCATTTTGTGTTTTATTTCGGATTTCCAATATTTGCAAAAGTCAGCATATGGAAACTTTTTTTCAATTATTAGTCCCCTTATGGCAGTTTTGGTTTAAAGCACTTTGGCAATTATATAGAAATATATACATTAGGCCATCACAGAGGCACAGCAGGTAGAGCTGCTGCCTCGCAGCGACAGAGGCCTGGGTTCGTTTCTGCTCTTGGGAGCAGTCTATGTGAAATTTGCACGTTCTCCTTGTGAATTCATGGGTTTCCTCCGGGCGTTCCAGTTTCCTCACATAACCAATAGATGTGCATGTTTGTGGTTTAATTGGTCGCTATATTTAAAAACAAATTGCACCTAATGTGCAGGAAAAGGTTGAGATATTGAGATAACATAGAACTAGTGTGAATGGGTGATCGACGGTTGGTGTGTCTGTTTCTATGCTGCTTCTCGAAAAGTAAGTTTTAGCTTTGAGCTCCTGAGAACCTAGTGTTGGTCAATCAGCCAAATTGCTGCTTGCTGCAAATCACATTTTGTTTGATGTTGATGCTTTAATTTGCCTTGCAAAATTTAGCTACTGTATGTTAGTAGAACCATATGAAACACATGTTGCGATTGCCTGAATCACTGATAATCCATTTTTTTCCTCTTATCGTAACAAACCAGCCAGCCTGGTCCAGTGTATGGGCCCTCTCGCAACTATATTATAGCTAATATTTTCTGACATTACACATGGCACCAACTCACCCCACTGCACAGATGCAAGTGTTGTACCCGAGGTGAAACCAACAACACCTGAAACCGCAACTTGGTGGGTACCCTTAAAATGAATGCTGCACGGGTTCAGAATCACGCCCAAGTCTCCTTTTGCATTAACTGAGCTGAGAACCGAGGATACAGGTGGTGAAAACTAGAAGATGATGGACAGGAAGCCAGAACTCTCCTCCTCATTCCCCTTCAGACTCACTTCCTTCCCCAAGCCACATCAGACCTTCCATACAGATGGTGCCGTACACCATCTGACTCTTAACCGCAAACCCACTGCGTTCTCTTCTGACCTTCCCCACAAACACTGGCCCAACTCCTTCCAGTGTACCTTTCAAGATTATCCATGCTTTCTAGTCCTTAAAGCTTCTATGCGCCAAAAGCACAAAGATTCCATTGGGGCCAAATGGTCAATACTGCATCCAATTCTCTTATCTCCCTGGTCGTTGAATGAAATCTTATGCTGCCTTTGTTTCACCCACTCTTATGAGAGAATGAATTTGTTGTACTCATTTCTCAAACGCAATTCCACTTAAACTCATTTTTTCTTCACTGTTTAAGATCTGCTTTCAAGGGTCCAATTTCTTAAAATCCATTTTATCAAATACTTTCATGACCTTAAGTTTAAAAAAAAAAAATTTTTCCCTGAAGAGCCCCAGTTTGCTCAATCCATACTGATAATTGCTTGCTCTGTCCAATGCTATTGTATTATGGAGACCAGTAAAGCATGGAGTGGTATCTCAAGCCTTCAGTTCTGCCCAAAGACAACAATCCCCACCTTGCTACGATGCTTCTAGGCCAAAAGAAACATCAGCCCAAGAAATCAATAGACCTGCTGAAGTATAAACTACCAATGTATTGAGAAGTGGGTAAATTGTTGGCAACCTCTGCCCCCTTGTGGCCTGATTACAAATGTTTTTCAGTTAATGCAAATCATCAAAAGGTACTGAAGGGTAATGCCACTCAAGTAGTTTAATATTGTACTGTTAATAAGTAGTTAATAAGTACTGTAAAGACTCCATCCCCTACTCCCAATTCCTCCGCCTACGCCGCATCTGTTCCCAGGACGAGACATTTCATACCAGGGCATCGGAAATGTCCTCGTTCTTCAGGGAACGGGGATTCCCCTCCGCCACCATAGATGAGGCTCACACCAGGGTCTCATCCATACCCCGTAACACTGCTCTCTCTCCCCATCCCCGCACACGCAACAAGGGCAGAGTCCCTCTGGTCCTCATCTTTCACCCCACCAGCCGGCAAATACAACACATAATCCTCCGCCATTTCCGCCACCTCCAACGTGACCCCACCACTCGCCACATCTTCCCATCTCCCCCAATGTCTGCCTTCCGCAAAGACCGCTCCCTCCGCAACTCCCTCGTCAATTCTTCCCTTCCCTCCCGCACCACCCCCTCCCCGGGCACTTTCCGTTGCAACCGCAAGAAATGCAACACCTGTCCCTTCACCTCCCCCCTCGACTCCATTCAAGGTCCCAAGCAGTCGTTCCAGGTGCGACAAAGGTTCACCTGTATCTCCTCCAACCTCATCTACTGCATCCGCTGCTCTAGATGTCAGCTCATTTACATCGGTGAGACCAAGCGTAGGTTGGGCGATCGTTTCGCCGAACACCTCCGCTCAGTCCGCAATAACCTACCTGACCTCCCGGTGGCTCAGCACTTCAACTCCCCCTCACATTCCCAATCCGACCTCTCTGTCCTGGGTCTCCTCCATTGCCAGAGTGAGCAACAGCGGAAATTGGAGGAACAGCACCTCATATTCCGTCTGGGGTCCTTGCGTCCTTATGGCATTAACATTGAATTCTCCCAATTTGGCTAGCCCGTGCTGTCCCCTCCCCTTCCTTAACCCTCTAGCTGTCTCCTCCCACCCACCCATCCGCCCGCCCTCGGGCTCCTCCTCCTCCTCCACTTTTCCTTCTTTCTTTCCCCACCCTCCATCAGTCTGAAGAAGGGTTTCGGCCCGAAACGTCGCCTATTTCCTTCGCTCCATAGATGCTGCTGCACCCGCTGAGTTTCCCCAGCAATTGTGTGTACCCTAGTTTAATAACATGCTTTCTGCTTGCTTTGAGCAGAAGCCCAACAAGGCAATGACATCCGTCCCATCAGATTTGAATGCGCCTCTTCCCAGGGTCACTGCTGCAGAAGTCAGATCAGCCTTCCTGAGGGTGAACCCACGGAAAGCAACTGGCACAGAGGAGTCCCTGGCCGCATCCTTAGAAGCTGAAAGGAACAACTAGCGGGAGTATTCACGAACATCTTTAATCTCTCCCTATTCCGTTCTGAGGTACCCGCCTGCTTCAATAAGATCACCATTATCCCAGTGCCGAAAAAAAGCAAGACCTCATGCCTTAACGACTAGCGTCCAGTGGCTTTGGGACTTCAGCTTGATCTGGTATTGTTGTTTAACATTCCTGATAACTTAGCAAAGGATGCACCATACATATCAGTTGCTTGCGGCATGCTATAACAGGCTACAAAGCAAAGTCAGGCAGAGTTCCTGGCAACAGTGTGACCCACACTGATGAACGCAATGCATTTGATCCTCATTTGAACAGCTTAGTGGAATGGCGTCACCTGCCCCTGCCCCTTGGGTGTACCTGTACACATGGTCACCATCACAGATATAGGATCTGGCCTTCCTGACAGTAAACTCACAAAAGTGATTGGCCGGTATGGAGTCCCCAGCGATGTCCTCAGAACCTGCACATATCACTAAACATCTTTAACCTCTCTCTACTGCAATCTGATGTTCCCACCTCTTGAAGACCACTATCATCCCAGAGCCAAAGAAAAACAAGATGAGGAATTTGAAGCAGGGTCTTGACCCAAACTGCACCTATTCCTTTTCTCCAGAGATGCTGCCTGCCCTGCTGAATTATTCCAGCATTTTGTGCCTATTTTCAAAAAACAGAACACGCCTTAATGATTACAGCCCAGTAGCTCTGACTATAATGATAGTGATATGCTTCCAGAAACTGGTCATAGTGCTTCCAAGACAGCCTTGATCCATAGCAATGATCCACTTCTATTTAGTGACTATAGCACTGCCTTCAATACAATAATTTGTACCAAATTCCTGAACCTAGGACTCTGCATCCTCTACTTGCAACCGGATCTTTTACTTCCTGACCCGCGGATGCAATAAGGATAGCCGACAACATCTCCTCCATGATAATTCTCAGCACAGGTACCCGCAAGAATGTGTTCTCAGCCCCTTACTATACTCCCTATACATTCACAACTGTATACTCCCTATACACTCACGACAATTCTGCTCTAACTCCATTTACAAATGCGGATGGCACCACCATAGTGAACCAGATCTCAAACGACAAGATGGAGTATAGGAAGGAGATAGCTTAGTAACATGCTTTCAAGACAACAACCTTTCCCTTAACATCAGCAAAATAAAGGAGCTGTTCATCGACTTTGGGAAACGTATCAGTGGTGGAGATGGTCAAGAGTTCCAGTGGTGGAGATCATAGATGTACATATATCAGCGGCAAATTGCTGTGCTTCATTCGTACGATGGCCAAGAAAGCACACGCCTCCAATTCCTCAGAAGGCTAAGAAGATTTGGCATGTCTCCAATGAATCATACCAATTTTGACAGAAGCATCATAGAAAGCATCCTATCCAGATGCATCACAGCTTGGTACAGCAAATGCCTTGCCCGACCTCAAGAAATTGCAGAGAATTGGGAATACAGTCCATTACGCAAACCAGCCTCGCACATATCGACTCAGTCTGACACTAAATGCTGCATCGAGAAAGCAGCCTCTTCTCTCCTACCCCATTAGGCAGAAGATACAAAAGTTTGAAAGCAGTGTCACCCGATCCAGAACAGCTTCTTTCCAACTTTAATTAGACTCTTGAATGGTTGAATTCAAGATCTCCCATTTTACCTTGTTAGGCCCATTTTATTTTTTTTTAACCTCACTTTCTGTGTAGTTGTAATACTATATTTTGTATTATCTTTCTTTTTCTCGCTTGCATGTCCTTGATATAATTATGGTATGACTTGCCTAGATAATGACTAAAACAAAGTTTTTACTGCATTTTTGCACACATGGAAATAAAAGGAAGATGAGATAAAATTAGTCAGTCATGAAAAGGTCTAACAAAATGCAAAGAAAGAAACTGGTTCTCATGGCAGGAGAACCAGAGGACATAGACGTACCGTAAAAAGCAAGAGCTACAAAGGAGAGGACAGAAGCATTTGGTTTTGATTTCAAATCCATTGACAAAAAGATGAAGATGGATTCAATAGTAGCTTGTAAAAAATAATTGAATAACTAAGGATAGACACAAAATGCTGGAGTAATAATAATAATAATAATAAATGTTATTGTCATTGCACATAAGCGCAACGAGATTTGGTGGAGGTTCAAGTTCAAGTTCAAGTGAGTTTATTGTCATGTGTCCCTGTTTAGGACAATGAAGTGAGTTTTTTACTGTGATTTCTGGGGGTACTGGGATTTCTAGGGGTTCTAGGGGTTCTGAGGTTTTTAAAATACCTTATTTCCACAGCCGCATTCGGTACCGGGCTGCTCCGAATTGACTCGGACTTGGGAGCGCAAAGCCGCTGCGTCTGAACGCGCCGCCATCTTCAACTGTCCACACAGTTGATATATATACATCTATGATCTTGACCATCTCCACCACTGATCAGCGGGATAGGCAGCCTCTCTGGAGAGAAGGAATGGGTGACATTTTGGGTTGAGACCCTTCTTCAGATTGGTTAGGAATAAGGGAAACGAGAGATATAGACGATGATGTGGAGAGATAAACAACAATGAATAAAATATATGCAAAAAGTAACGATGATAAAGGAAACAGGCCATTCTGAGCTGTTTGTAGGGTGACAACGAGAAGCTAGTGCGACTTGGATGCGGGAGGGATACACATTTTGTCGGCCTAATTGAATAACAAACTACTTTTAAAAAAGAAAGATGTGCAGAGTCAAGAAATGGTGGGACCAATCATGCTTGTCTTTAAAAGAGCATGTACTTGCACTGTGTCCAATAATTTCATCCTGTGTTACAGTACTCTGCAAGTAAACCAAATGTAAGAGCTGGCAGAACAATCACAACCATCAGGTGGTACATGGAGTAACTGGTGCACTCCAGGATAGCTCAGCGACCCATTTCTCCTACTGTGAAGAACATAGCCTTTACTTGCCCCTTGGCTTTCAGAGCAGTGCCAAATCCTTAAATTTACCATATTACCATACAGTGCCTCCATAATGTTTGGGACAAAGACCCATCATTTATTTATTTGCCTCTGTACTCCACAACTTGAGATTTGTAATAGAAAAAAAAAATCACATGTGGTTAAAGTGCACATTGTCAGATTTAATAAAGGCCATTTTTTAACATTTTATTTTCACCAAGTAGAAATTTCAGCAGTGTTTACACATAGTCCCCCCAGTTTAGGGCACGATAATGTTTGGGATTACATTACATTACACAGCAATGTAATGTAAATGAAAGTAGTCATGTTTAGTATTTTGTTGCATATCCTTTGCATGCAATGACTGCTTGAAGTTTGCAATTCATGGACATAACCAGTTGTTGGGTGTCTTCTTTGGTGATGCTCTGCCAGGCCTGTATTACAGCCATCTTTAGCTTATGCTTGTTTTGGGGGCTAGACCCATTCTATTTTCTCTTCAGCATATAAAAGGCATGCTCAATTGGGTTCAGATCAGGTAATTGACTTGGCCACTCAAGAATTGACAATTTTTTAGCTTTGAAAAACTTCTTTGTTGCTTTAGCAGTATGTTTGGGATCATTGTCTTGCTGTAGAATGAACCGCAGGCCAATGTGTTTTGAGGCATTTGTTTGAACTTTAGCAGATAGGATGTCTCTATACACTTCAGAATTCATTATGCTGCTACCATCAGCAGTTGTATCATCAATGAAGATAAGTGAGTCCATATCTTCAGCAGCCAAACATGCCCAGGCCATAACACCCCTACCATTGTGTTTCACAGATGAGGTGGTATGCTTTGGATCTTGGGCAGTTCCTTCTCTCCTCCATGCTTTGCTCTTGCCATCACTCTGATATAAGTTCATCTTCATCTCATCTGTCCACAAGACCTTTTTCCAGAACTGTGGTTGCTCTTTTAAGTACTTCTTGGCAAACTGTAACCTGGCCATCCTATTTTTGTGGCTAACCAGTGGTTTGCATCTTGCAGTGAAGCCTCTGAATTTCTGTTCATGAAGTCTTCTGCGGACAGTGGTCATTGACAAATCCACACCTGACTCCTGATGCGTGTTTCTGATCTGCCGTCAGGTGTTTGGGGATTTTTCTTTATTATAGAGACAATTCTGTCAACAGCTGTGTCTTCCTTGGCCTGCCAGTCCCTTTGTGATTAGTAAGCTCACCAGTGCTTTCTTTCTTCCTGATCATGTTCCAAACAGTTAATTTTGGAAGGCCTAAGGTTTGGCTGATGTTTCCAACAGTTTTATTCTTGTCTCAGTCTCATAATAGCGTATTTGACTTTCATTGCCACAACTTTGGTCCTCATGGTGATAAACAGCAATAAAAGTTTCCAAAGGTGATGGAAAGACTGGAGGAAAGACTAGGTGCTGAAAGCCCTCTTATACCTGCGTTAACGAAGCAATTAAGCACATCTGAGCAATTACAAATGCCCGTGAAGTCATGTGTCCCAAACATTATGGTGCCCTGAAATGGGGGGGGGGGGGGGGGCTGACTATGTATAAACACAGCTGTAAATTCTACATGGTGAAACCAAAATGTGTAAAATTGGCCTTTAATAAAATCTGACAATGTGCACTTCAACCACATGCGATTTTTTATATTACAAATCTCAAATTGTGGTGTACAGAGGCAAATAAATAAACGATGGGTCTTTTACCCAAACATTATGGAGGGCACTGTAAATATTATCTGAATTAACAAAGGCAGCAATTTCCCCACACCCACAATAGTTTATTGCTAAATCTCTCACATTCTTCAAAATTGACTATAGATAGATATTGAATGGTTAGCATGGGCATAATGGGTCAACGAACCTATTTCTGTACTGTAAGACTCTTTGACAAACTCTAAGAACATAGGAAATAGGAGCAAGACTGGACGTTAGTCAGTCATAGTAATGGAAACAGGCTCTTTGTTCCAACTTACCCATGCCGACCAAGATGCCACATCTACACTCGTCACACCTACCCAAATTTAGCTTATGTCGCTCTAAACCTTTCTTATTCAAGTACCTGCCCAAATATCTTTCAAACGTTGTTGTAGTACCTGCCTCAACTGCCTCCACTCTCAGTTCATTCCATATACTTTGTGTGAAAAAAACCCTGCTCCTCAGATTCCTATTAAATCCTTCCACTCTCAATTAAACTAATGTCCTTTTTTCTTTATTCCCCACTCTGGGTAAAAGACTCTGTATTCACCATATCCAATCCCCTCATTACCTTATATGCCTCTATACACCTCTATAAGATCACCCATTACCCTCCTGCACTACAGAAAATAAAGTCCTGGCCTGTTCAAATGGCCCCTACAGCTCAACTCCTCAAATCCTGGCAACATCCTCTAAATCTTCTCTGCACGTCTTCCAACTTAACTACATCCTTCCTATAGCAGGGTAATGAAAACTGAACACGCCACTGGCCTCATCAGTGTCTTGTATAACTGTACCACAACATCTATCTTCTATACTCCCTGCCACAGAGGGCAGTGGAGGCCAAATCACA
Organism: Amblyraja radiata; assembly: GCF_010909765.2. Taxonomy (NCBI): domain Eukaryota; kingdom Metazoa; phylum Chordata; class Chondrichthyes; order Rajiformes; family Rajidae; genus Amblyraja; species Amblyraja radiata. The sequence goes on from NC_045960.1 coordinate 71,140,976, forward strand.
GGATGGATTTAAGAGAGAGTTAGATAGTGCTCTAGGGGCTAGTAGAATCAAGGGATATGGGGAGAAGGCAGGCACGGGTTATTGATTGGGGATGATCAGCCATGATCCCATACATACCTTACTGTATGTACGTATATATATTTATTGCTCATTATTCTATGTTCGCTCTTCTGGGTGAGATGCTAACTGCATTTCGTTGTCTTTGTACTGTACACTGCACAAGGACAATAAAGATTGAATCTGAATCTGAATGGCTTTGCTGGCTTGAAGGGCCGAATGGCCTCCGCCTGCACCTATTTTCTATGTTTCTATACTCAATAGCCTGACTGATAAAGGCCAATGTACTGAAAGCCTTCTTGACAAACCTATCTAACCTTGATGCAATTTTCAGCTTCTGTGTCACCTGCAAACTTACTAATCATACCTTGTACATTCCCATTCAAAGCATTGACATAAACCACAAACAGCAATGGGCACAGCACTGATCCTCAAGGCATTGCATAAATCACAAGCCTCCAGTCTGAAAAGCACCCTCTACCATCACCCTCTGCTTCCTTTCACAAAGCCAATTCTCTGTCCAGTAAGCTAGCCCTTCCTAGACCGCATGGCATCTAGCCTTCCAAAGCAGCCTACCTTGCAGAATCCTATCAAATGCCTTGTTGAAGTCCATATAGACAACATCAACAGCTTTTCCCTTCTCAACCTTTTTGGTTACTTTTGGTGCTGACATAGATGGTTCTGTTGTTTCATAAGATCATGACCTGACCTTGGCTTCAGCATCACTTCCTTGCTAATTTCCCCATTTCCCTCAGCCGCTGGCACAGTTGAAAACACATCCGTCATAAAGAATAACCTAGTACAATGAGTTATGGACTATTTCAATGGAAACATAAGACACTTGAGTACATCACTGTAAAATTCCAAGACTCCAGGGAGGTTGAGTATACCTGTGCCTCATGGCGTGACAACAGTCAGGCTACTCATGCAACCTACGAGGGCCTGGGCAAACAATGTTAGAACCATTTAAACTCCTTTTATCTTTAACAAAAATATCTGTTATTGTTTACCTGATCTTTCCACAATTAATGTGTGGGAAGGAACTGCAGATGCTGGTTTACAATGAAGTCAGAAACAAAATCTTGGAGTAACTTAGCAAGTGGGGCGGCATCTCTGGAGAAAAGGAATAGGTGACGTTTCAGGATCGAGTCTCGACCCTAAATGCCACCTATTCCTTTTCTCCAGAGATGCTGCCTGACCCACTGAGTTATTCCAGCATTGTGTGTCTATTCAGCTACTCAGAACTGCTGTAGCTTTGGGAGCAACAACAGCAGCAGGAGGAGGAGATTAGCAAGAGATACGACTGATTGGCTCTAGCCCAAGTGGGAGGAGAGAAGTGAAAACAGTTTAAGTACAGGTCAAGGACAGGCAGACTTGACTCAGAACTGCTGTAGCTTTGGGAGCAACAACAGCAGCAGCAGCAGGAGGAGATTAGCAAGAGATACGACTGATTGGCTCTAGCCCAAGTGGGAGGAGAGAAGTGAGTCGGTGCTGGGAAAACAATTGAAAACTGAGGAATTTGGTTTGTAAATTGGTAAATCAGGCAATTTATCAGTCAATTTAAGTAAGACTGCTCTTAGGGAGCGGCAGTGAGTGAGCGGCCTTGTGAGGGAAGTGCCCTGTGAGTAAAGTGTGAGTCTTTGGCTCGAGAGTCTTCGGAGAAGAGACTACGCAAAACACTGCAGAGGGAAAGACGAAAGAAGGAGATGTCAGGCAAGCTGATTCAGTGCGATGCTTGCAGTATGTGGGAGGTTAAGGACACCGCTGGTGCCTCTGGCTGCTACAAATGCGAGAAGTGCATCCAGGTAGAGCTCCTGAAGGGCCGTGTTGGGGAACTGGAGAAGCAAGTGGATGACCTCCAGTTCGTCCGAGAAACGGAGTCGTTCCTCGACAAGTCCTACAGTACGATTGTTACACCTAAGGTACTGGAAGAGAGAAGGTGGGAGACAGTGAGAACGGGAGGGAAGCATGGAATGCCAACTTCCCCGGGTGTTGTACCTCTTGTGAACAGGTTCACCCACTTAGAAGCAGTCGGGACAGAAGAGGTGTTTACACTGGGCGGCGGGCTGGCTTGTGATGCGAATAGGGCTGTTGAGCCAAAACCAAAAAGGCCTAAGGCAGGCAACGCCATTGTAGTAGGAGACTCCATTGTGAGAGGTACGAACAGGGGTTTCTGCGGCAACAGACGGGATGCGAGGATGGTGTGCTGCCTTCCTGGTGCCAGGATCCAGGAGGTCACGGACAGAGTACAGAAAATCCTCAAGGGCGAAGGTGAACATCCGGAAGTGGTAGTGCATGTCGGCACAAACGATGTCGGAAAGAAGGGGATGAATATTCTGCAGCGTGACTTTAGAGAGCTCGGAAAAATGCTGAAAAGCAGGACCTCCAGGGTTCCTCGTGCTGGCGAGAGCAGGAACAGGGAGATACGGGACCTGAACGTGTGGCTGAGGAACTGGTGCACGGGGCAGGGATTTAGATTCTTAGATCACTGGGATCTGTTTTGGGGTAAGGGGGAACTGTACAAAAGGGACGGATTGCATCTTAACAGGTGTGGGACCAGCATTCTGGCAGGCAGGTTTGCCACTGCTACACGGGTGGTTTTAAACTGAATAAGGGGGGTGGGGTGTCGAATGGGATAGTGGAGGATGGAGTTAAAGGGAAAGGGTTTCTTAAATGTGTGAGCGTAGAGACAGAGGGGTGTAAAATGAGGGTAGAAGCAATAGGTAGCAAGGTGAAAAGTAAAAGTGGCAGGCCGGAAAATCCAGGGCAAAAATCAAAAAGGGCCACTTTTCAACAAAATTGTATAAGGGGTAAGAGTGTTGTAAAAACAAGCCTGAAGGCTTTGTGTCTCAATGCAAGGAGCATTCGTAATAAGGTGGATGAGTTGAATGTGCAGATAGCTATTAATGACTATGATATAGTTGGGATCACGGAGACATGGCTCCAGGGTGACCAAGGCTGGGAGCTGAACATCCAGGGATATTCAATATTCAAGAGGGATAGAGAGAAAGGAAAAGGAGGTGGGGTAGCGTTGCTGATTAGAGAGGAGATTAACGCAATGGAAAGGAAGGACATTAGTTTGCAGGATGTGGAATCGGTATGGGTAGAGCTGTGAAACACTAAGGGGCAGAAAACGCTGGTGGGTGTTGTGTACAGGCCACCTAACAGTAGTGAAGTTGGAGATGGTATCAAACAGGAAATTAGAAATGCGTGCGACAAAGGCAAAACCGTTATAATGGGTGACTTCAATCTACATATAGATTGGGTGAATCAAATTGGCAGGGGTGCTGAGGAAGAGGATTTTTTGGAATGTATGCGGGATAGTTATCTAAATCAACATGTAGAGGAACCAACGAGAGAGCAGGCTATTTTAGACTGGGTATTGAGTAATGAGGAAGGGTTAGTTAGCAGTCTTGTTGTACGTGCCCCCTTGGGCAAGAGTGACCATAATATGGTTGAGTTCTTCATTAGGATGGAGAGTGACATTGTTAATTCAGAAACAATGGTTCTGAACTTAAAGAAAGGTAACTTTGAGGGTATGAGACGTGAATTGGCCAAGATTGACTGGCAATTAATTCTAAAAGGGTTGACGGTGGATATGCAATGGAAGACATTTAAAGACTGCATGGATGAACTACAAAAATTGTTCATCCCAGTTTGGCAAAAGAATAAATCAGGGAAGGTAGTGCATCCGTGGATAACAAGGGAAATCAGGGATAGTATCAAAGCGAAGGATGATGCGTACAAATTAGCCAGAAAAAGCAGCATACCGGAGGACTGGGAGAAATTCAGAGACCAGCAGAGGAGGACAAAGGGCTTAATTAGGAAAGGAAAAATAGATTATGAAAGAAAACTGGCAGGGAACATAAAAATTGACTGCAAAAGTTTTTATAGATATGTGAAAAGAAAGAGATTAGTTAAAGCAAATGTAGGTCCCTTGCAGTCAGAAACAGGTGAGTTGATCATGGGGAACAAGGATATGGCGGACCAATTGAATAACTACTTTGGTTCCGTCTTCACTAAGGAAGACATAAATAATCTGCCGGAAATAGCAGGGTCAAAGGAGTTGGAGGAATTGAGTGAAATCCAGGTTAGCCGGGAAGTGGTGTTGGGTAAATTAAATGGATTAAAGGCCGATAAATCCCCAGGGCCAGATAGGCTGCATCCCAGAGTACTTAAGGAAGTAGCTCCAGAAATAGTGGATGCATTAGTAATAATCTTTCAAAACTCTTTAGATTCTGGAGTAGTTCCTGAGGATTGGCGGGTAGCAAACGTAACCCCACTTTTTAAGAAGGGAGGGAGAGAGAAAATGGGGAATTACAGACCAGTTAGTCTAACATCGGTAGTGGGGAAACTGCTAGAGTCAATTATTAAAGATGGGATAGCAGCACATTTGGAAAGTGGTGAAATCATTGGACAAAGTCAGCATGGATTTACAAAAGGTAAATCATGTCTGACGAATCTTATAGAATTTTTCGAGGATGTAACTAGTAGCGTGGATAGGGGAGAACCAGTGGATGTGGTGTATCTGGACTTCCAGAAGGCTTTCGACAAGGTCCCACATAAGAGATTAGTTTACAAACTTAAAGCACACGGCATTGGGGGTTCAGTATTGATGTGGATAGAGAACTGGCTGGCAAACAGGAAGCAAAGAGTAGGAGTAAACGGGTCCTTTTCACAATGGCAGGCAGTGACTAGTGGGGTACCGCAAGGCTCAGTGCTGGGACCCCAGCTATTTACAATATATATTAATGATCTGAATGAGGGAATTGAAGGCAATATCTCCAAGTTTGCGGATGACACTAAGCTGGGGGGCAGTGTTAGCTGTGAGGAGGATGCTAGGAGACTGCAAGGTGACTTGGATAGGCTGGGTGAGTGGGCAAATGTTTGGCAGATGCAGTATAATGTGGATAAATGTGAGGTTATTCATTTTGGTGGCAAAAACAGGAAAGCAGACTATTATCTAAATGGTGGCCGACTAGGAAAAGGGGAGATGCAGCGAGACCTGGGTGTCATGGTACACCAGTCATTGAAAGTGGGCATGCAGGTGCAGCAGGCAGTGAAGAAAGCGAATGGTATGTTAGCTTTCATAGCAAAAGGATTTGAGTATAGGAGCAGGGAGGTTCTACTGCAGTTGTACAGGGTCTTGGTGAGACCACACCTGGAGTATTGCGTACAGTTTTGGTCTCCAAATCTGAGGAAGGACATTATTGCCATAGAGGGAGTGCAGAGAAGGTTCACCAGACTGATTCCTGGGATGTCAGGACTGTCTTATGAAGAAAGACTGGATAGACTTGGTTTATACTCTCTAGAATTTAGGAGATTGAGAGGGGATCTTATAGAAACTTACAAAATTCTTAAGGGGTTGGACAGGCTAGATGCAGGAAGATTGCTCCCGATGTTGGGGAAGTCCAGGACAAGGGGTCACAGCTTAAGGATAAGTGGGAAATCCTTTAAAACCGAGATGAGAAGAACTTTTTTCACACAGAGAGTGGTGAATCTCTGGAACTCCCTGCCACAGAGGGTAGTTGAGGCCAGTTCATTGGCTATATTTAAGAGGGAGTTAGATGTGGCCCTTGTGGCTAAGGGGATCAGAGGGTATGGAGAGAAGGCAGGTACGGGATACTGAGTTGGATGATCAGCCATGATCATATTGAATGGCGGTGCAGGCTCGAAGGGCCGAATGGCCTACTCCTGCACCTAATTTCTATGTTTCTATGTTTCTATTCCACAACTAAATCAAATGTGTGTTGTGAATTTTTCTTTGTCACTTACCACAAACTGAACAACATCTTTAGTCTTGTGCTTTGCGGACTTGAAGGAGGCCAGATGAGTGGCCACAACAATCTGATACTCAACATGGCCAGACATCATTTTTCCATGGATCTCATGATAGTCCGGGACCGACAGGTCTATTCCAGTAGCCACATTCTGGATTGTTCTACAATGAGGATAAAATTACAATTAAGGATTCATTGTCAAAACCAATTAGGAACATCAGTTTAAAAAGGCTCCAGATATACTGGGTGTTCATCTTATTACACTGCTCATACAAGATTGAGCTGTTAAGCATCACAGAAGGGCATACAATATACTTCACTTTAGTTGTTTAAAATAACACATTTCCTAATTTCAACAAAAGATGTAGACTCTATAGCATTAAATTCAAATTTCACCTTAACATATAAACTCACAGCAATAAACTGTGCAGGTGAAAAATCATCATCCCTGCACCTGATGTTTATTTTAAAAAAAATTACACCCAACGTCAAGAATGTTTTACTGACAAAAGATTAACTCTCTATTTGTGAAAAGTGCAATCTGTTCATTAGACAGTTTTATACTGAATTTTATTATCCCAATCTAACCTGATGGTAATAATTGTGTCATTGAGAATGATCTGCATCCAATTCTATGGGCTCTGTTGTGTCCAATGCAGGATCCACAGACTTGTACATATATAGGGCAGCTGGTGCTTGTCAAGTTGGCTGGGAAGACATTTTGAGATTGTGTGCATTCCCTGTTTAGTTTATTGTCATGTGTACAGTGAAAAGCTTTTGTTGCGTGCAAGCCAGTTAGCGGAAAGACAAAACATGATTACAATCAAGCCATTTACAGTGTATGGATACATGGTAAGGGAATAGCGTTTAGTGCAAGGTAAAGCCAGCAAAGTCCAATCAAAGATAGTACAAGGGTCCGCAATGAGGTAGATAGTAGTTCATGATTGCTCTCTAATTGTGGTGGGATGATTCAGTTGCATGATAATAACTGGGAAGAAACTGTCCCTGAATCTGGAGGTGTGCATTTTCACACTTCTATACCTTTTGCCCAATAAGAAAGGGGAGATGATGGAGTGGCCAGTGTGTGACCCGTCCTTTATTATGCTGCTGGTCTTGCCGAGGCAGCGCAAAATATAAATGCAATGGCCTTCCTGTGTTCCCACCATAGATTCCACATGTACAGTCCCTTCCTGAATGCTCAGAATTGAGCAGAAACAATTACAGACCGTGCCCATGAAAATATTTGCAATTTTTTAAGGGGACTTTGAGAATGTTCTTACAGTATTTTTTTCTGACTCCTGGAAACTTCCTGCAACAACCACCTTCAGAATACAGTTTATTTGTAATGAACCTGCTGTCAGGTACCAGGTTGATGTGGTCCATGTAGTTGATCTTAATCTGATCTTTGATGCTTGAAACACTGGCCTGGGGAGGATGCTGACATTGCTTTGCCAATGGAGTTAGAGGATTTTGCAGAGAAAGTACAGGTGGCACTTCTCCAGAATTGCACACTGTAGATCATCCACATCCCTGATTCATACAGAAGGACCGGGATTACTGCTGTTTGGGGACTAAGAGCTTGATTTGAGATCTTGATCATCATTTTTCTCTTCAGTCAGCTTAGGGGTGACAGCCGCAATAAAGCATTTTAATGGGGTGCATCACAGCATGGTTCGAGAATAGCTCCATACAAGACCGCATGAAATTGCAGAGAATTGTGGACACGGCCCAGACCATCACACAAACAAATCTCCATTCCATTGACTGCATTTACACTTCACACTGCCTCAGCAAGGCGACCAGCATGATCAAGGATAAAGTCACACTCTCTTCTCCCCTCTCCCATCAGGCAAGAAATACAGAAGTGTGAAATTGCACCCGTCCAGATTCAGGGACAGTTTCTTCCCAGCTGTTATCAGGCAACTGAACCATCCTACCAATAACCAGAGGGCAGTCCTGAACTACTATCTACCTCACTGGAGACCCTCCAGGCGATGGCGTAGAGGTAGAGCTACTGCCTTACAGTGCTAGAGACCCAGGTTCGATCCTGACTATGGGTGCTTGTCTTTACAGAGTTTGTATGTTCTCCATGTGACCTGCGTGGGTTTTCTGCAAGATTTTCGGTTTTCTCCCACACTCCAACGATGTACAGGTTTGTAGGTCGATTGGCTTGGTATAAAATGTAAAATTGGCCTAGTGTGTGTAGGGTAGTATTAATGTACCGGAATTGCTGGTCATTGTGGACTCTGTGGACCAAAGGGTCTGTTTCCACACTGTATCTCTAATCTAAACTTTATTCACGTTTCTTTATCATGTATCTGTACACTGTGGATGGCTTGATTGTAATCACATATTGTTGTTGGTTGGTTAGCACACAACAAAAGTTTTTCACTGTACTTCAGTACACACGACAATAAACTAAACTCAAACATGCAAACTAGGCACAGCAATGTTAAACCATGCAAAAGATTAAAACGGGATTGTAGGGAATCTCACACCTTATTTGTTCCAGAGACAGCTCAAGTCAAGTGTGTTTTATTGTCACACGTCCCAGATAGAACAATGAAATTCTTACTTGCAGCAGCACAACAGAATATGTAAACACAGTACACTGTAAACAATATAATAAACAAGGTCAGTGTGTATATTAACACATACTCACAAATACACATATATAGACCATATATATATACACACACGTACACACAAAAAACAATGATATTATTATTGTTATTATTGCACTGTAGTTCAGAGCTTTTTGAAGTTATAGTGTTTAATAACCGAATGGCTGTAGGGAAGAAGCTGTTTCTGAGGCTCAAAAGATTCATTAACATTTCAAGTTTATTCTTGCACCAACATAAAAACTCTGTAAATGTTCAAATAGTAAAACTGTCTCAGTATAAAGCCCAGAAGATCGCCCCCTGCAGTAACAATGTGTTGTTGTTTTTTCTCTCTAATTAAGACAGGCCAGCCTGTGGCCTTCGCGAATGGCCAGGAATATTACAGGAAACAGTTGTGTGCACAGTAGACCAGTCTACACTGAAGTGGCCGTGTCCAATGGCAAAACAACTTAATTGCATTTACGAAGACATGTCAAACATCATCCCCTGTCCCCCAGAGTGAACTTTGACCGGTGCATGAAAATAGCATCGAGGCTTCACAATACCGACAGCTTTATCAATAGCCTGGATCAGCTGCGATAAGTGGCGAGAACGAAGGGTGGGTTTGCATGCAGCGCCCGGGTGAGGTGGCGGCGGTGTAGGGAGGACTCGGAGAAAGGCGGGGTCGATGCGACTACAACAAACACCGCCTCCCACGTCCCTACCATTGCCCCTACCTGGATGTGATCAACCCTTCTGACATGTTAGCGGTGAACTGGAGACGAGAGAGAGAGGGGGGGGGGGGGGGTAATGTAACTGCCGGAGACGGGCGGCGCTAGAATAGGTTCTGCAGTTGCTCCACAGCCTGTGTGAGTCACGGGACGAGGCGAGCGAAGCCCAGCCCAGCCCAGTCTGGGCACCAAGTCAGCGCAGCAAGCAGCACCCAGGCACTTCACACAATGCAATCCATTTAAAACATAACCCAAATCACCAAAAACTAATGGGCTCGGGGCGGGATAACTTCACCATTTATTGCAACACATTGGCATTTAATTCTTAGCAAAATATCAGTAATTGTCAAAAAACACTAACCGTAGTCGGCAGGATTCGAACCTGCGCGGGGAGACCCCAATGGATTTCTAGTCCATCGCCTTAACCACTCGGCCACGACTACTTGAAGAAAACACTTGCCATTGACACTTCTTCCGCTGGCTCTGCGGTGTCGGATAATATTTTGTTTCATTTTTTTCAGAATTAATTGTATCTCTTTCTCACAGCTCCCCATCATAATTATAGATTAGGACACTGCAGGCAGAACTGCTCTCGATTGTAACTTCAGATCAAATCAGCTTTGTCTCAATTGTGCATTCAATTAACTTCAAAACGTTCTCGTTTGTTCATATTACAATACTGGTTCTGCTTTAACGCGATAATGCCTTAGGGAACCTAGTGTTGTAAAGTCAATGGGGAAAAGAAGGTTAAGGTCGAATTTCAGATTCCCAATAACAAAGTTGCTTTTCCCGTAATAAGTTCAAAAGCAAATGCCCTTTCAATTACAATACATTTATTTTTGTTACTGCAAGTTAAAAACACTAAAGGCTGTATACTAACTACCGTTGCATAAGTGTCAATAGAAAAGATTGCTTGTCAATTGTGTAAGTGGCAGTCAACGTTGTTTCGAGATTATGGTGTTTGATGACTGCAGGGTGGGAAGGGAAAGTTTAGATGGAATTTTTTTTAATTTCCTTTACATTGTTTAAATAGAAAAAAACTTAATTTTTCTGAAGAATGTCCCGACCCAAAACAACACCATATTTTCCAGGGATGCTACCTGACCCACTGACTTACTCCAGCATTTTGTATCTTTCTTTGGTAAATGAGCATCTGAAGTTCTGTTTCTAGCTTTTTTTTCTGTTTGGCAATTTCTAAAATAAACGTTTAGTAATTATACCCAATTCTGCCCAGTAAAACAAACGGTGTTCCCTAATTCATCATTCATCTTGTATATAATTAACATATAACATAACATATAACAATTACAGCACGGAAACAGGCCATCTCGACCCCTCTAGTCCGTGCCGAACACATAATCTCCCCTAGTCCCATATACCTGCGCTCAGACCATAACCCTCCATTCCTTTCCCATCCATATAACTATCCAATTTATTTTTAAATGATAAAAACGAACCTGCCTCCACCACCTTCACTGGAAGCTCATTCCACACAGCTACCACTCTCTGAGTAAAGAAGTTCCCCCTCATGTTACCCCTAAACTTCAGTCCCTTAATTCTCAAGTCATGTCCCCTTGTTTGAATCTTCCCTACTCTCAGTGGGAAAAGCTTTTCCACGTCAACTCTGTGTTATGGAAACACCAATCATTGCAAAATTACTCGCAATTCTTTTAGAACCACAGATAGACAGTATTAATTAGCTTTGCGTTTGTTTTTGCAAACACCGCGTTTCAATTTCCGATTACATCATCCCTATAATTGAATAAAATCGTTTTTGCTTCCCAGTAAGTGTTAGTTTTATCAGCACAATAAAATACATTTAAGCAACATAATAATTTAACTCAAATCAAGAAAAAAACGTGCTCGCAAAAGCTGCATGTGATTTAATCATGTAATTTCCGAGTTAGGTACACTTAATTATACGCAATAAATAATCAAATAACTGTTATAAACAAACCCTAAAAATACTGGAAGCACTGAGCAGGAGACAGCATCTCTTGAAAGATAAAACAAAATAGTTAACATTACTTGGTAACTGAAACTTTGGAATTCCAGCAATTTTCCTCAGCACATATTTGAAATGCAGGTTTCTTTGAAAAACATAGAAGAAACAGAGAAAATAGGTGCAGGAGGAGGCCTTTCGGCCCTTCGAGCCAGCACCGCCATTCATTGTGATCATGGCTGATCGTCCCCTATCAATAACCCGTGCCTGCCTTCTCCCCATATCCCTTGACTCCACAATTTTCAATGGGAATGTAAGCAAGTACTTGAGAGGGAAGGGAATAGAAAGGTAATTTGAAATGCTGGGAATAGGTAGAAAGAAGGGAAGGAAACCACAGTGTAGTGTGGAAACCAGCATAAACCAGCAATGAATCTTTGGAATTCTCTACTTTTGGGTGGCCTAGAGGCTGCATCATTGAATATATTCAAGACCAAGGAAGTCAAATAATTTGTCAATAGGTGGGTGAGGGATTTTGGAGATAGACAGGAGATTGAAGCTGAGGCAGAGGTCAGATCACCCATGATTGGTGGTACAGGCTTAAGAGGCCACATACCTGTTACTGTGCCTGCTTCTGTGCCTGCTTCTTATTTAGTTAGGCGGAATAGTTATCCGTTGTATGTTTAATGTAATTCTTAGGTATAACATTTTGACTTTAATATTCTTTGGCCTCTCAATGCAGACCAGCTCTTTATCTTCTTATGCCTTCCTCTTTATTTCCCTTTTGCCCTGCCTTTGACCACATATTATTTCTGGTCAAAGAATTCCAGCTATTCCCATTTGATTCTTTTTACCAATTACCCACACTAATTTATAATTTACAATTGCTAATTAACTGACCAAGAGATATTAGCTGGAACCCTCATGTGCTTATACACTTAAGCCTAAAGCCAGCGTAGTTTCAAGGCAGTGAGGATAACAGGAGGAGAATAAATGCTGCAGGTGTAATTGAAACTCAAATTTTAAAGCCACTCAATCCATTTGATTACAATATTTATTTATCATTATTAATTTTATTTAAATCGAATATTCACAGCATCTTTGCAAGTTCTAAAAGAGAGACAATATAGTATAACGATTTCTCCAGAGTAATTACTAAATATAGAAACATAGGTGCAGGAGTAGGCCATTCAGCCCTTCGAGCCAGCACCGCCATTCAATATCATGACTGATATCAAAATCAGTATCCCGTTCCTGCTTTTTCCCCATATCCCTTGATTCCTTTCGCACTAAGAGCTAAATTTAACTCTCTCTTAAAAACTGGGGTGATAACAATAGACAATAGACAATAGGTGCAGGGGTAGATCATTCGGCCCTTCAAGCCAGCACCGCCATTCAATGTGATCATGGCTGATCATCCACAATCAGTACCCCGTTCCTGCCTTCTCCCCATATCCCCTGACTCCGCTTTCTTCAAGAGCCCTATTTAGCTCTCTCTTGAAAGTTTCCAGAGAACTGGCCTCCACCGCCCTCTGAGGCAGAGAATTCCACAGACTCACAACTCTATGTGAAAAAGTGTTTCTCCATCTCCGTTCTAAATGGCTTACCCCTTATTCTTAAACTGTGGCCCTTGGTTCTGGACTCCCCCAACATCGGGAACATGTTTCCTGCCTCTAGCGTGTGCAAACCCTTAATAATCTTATGTGTTTCAATAAGACTCCCTCTCATCCTAAATTCCCGGGTATACAAGCCCAGCCGTTCCATTCTCTCAGCATATGACAGTCCGCTGAGTGTTAATGGGTGTTAATCGGAGATCAGAAAGTAAGTTGTTTGAGCAACATTGGAGGATTACAAGCTAAAATATGAATGTTAAAATAACAACAGTAATAATTTAACCAATGGTAAAATTTACAAAGTTTGGATGGGATTTATATGTTTATATAGCCTAGAAAATAGGTTTACTAATTTTTGACACGTAATCATGTTCTTGTCTTTACAAAAAAACACAAAATTAACTGTCATTTGCATTGATAATATGCACGTCTGGCAAAATAATCAAAAATTATGTGCATATGGTGTGTTGATAAATCACAAATATAAGTAGATTTCAATCATTTTAGATTTGTCTGCCAGTTCTATTAATAATTAAAATGTAAAGACTCAGTTGACGATCTGATATTCAAGAAAAAGGACAAGATGCTATTTGCAGAGAATTAATGGTGATTCACATATCTTCAAGAAAGTAAGTTACCGAACTAAGAGGATTTGAAATCAAATAACATTACTAGGTTTGGATAGTAATATAAAATAGCAAGTCTGGCTAGCTACATTGAAAATAATGACAAGGACTGTCTGAAATAAGTTGGTGAAATAATTGGTGAAATCTTAAGATACCTATTAAGAAAGTCATAATCAGTTATTTCCATAATAAAGGTAGCAGTCCCACCTGCAGGAGCCAAGGGATGGCCTGGGTGGTGTTAAAGGGAAGAAAAATTGAGAGAAAGGAGGAGAAGAATATTGAAATACATAAGACGATACTAGCAGTTGGAGTGGTTTAGATTAGATTAGATTAGATTAAACTTTATTAATCCCCTTATTCAGGGAAAATTCTGATGTCCTTGCAGCACACTAATAAAAATACAACATAGATTCAAAAAGAAGTTCAACACAAAAACATCCCCCCACAGTGATTCCCACTGTGGGGGAAGGCACAAAGTCCAGTCCCCATCCTCTTGTCCACCCAAAGTCGGGCCTATTGAAGCCTCCACAGTCGCCGCCACGGCGCCCGATGTTCTCGCCGGGTGATGGTGCTTCGGCGTCGGGAGAACCCCCAGCGGCTTGGGGTACCAGGAACGGCTGCCTTCCCACCGGAGACCGCGGCTTCCAAGCCAACAGACCGCGCCGGACGGAGCTCCGCACACTGGCGATCTCAGCAAGAGATCCCAGGCTCCGGGATGTAACGTTCAGCGTCGAAGCTGGCCGCTCCACAGAACCGCAGCTCCACAATGTTCTTATCGGCGGTCCCAGCATACTGGAGTTCCAGCGCGGCGACCCAGGAAAGGCATCGCCCGCTCCGCAATAGCGCTCCAGCGCTGTGCCGCCGCCAAAGTCGATGTTCTGCGCCGCCGCCAAAGCCGATGTTCTGGCCAGGTCCCCTCAGGGAAACGTCGCTCCAGGACCCGCTGGTAGGCCGCAAGGACAGGTCAAAGTCGCTGCTCGGAGGAAGGCAACCCCTCCGACCAGGTAGGGACTCGAAAATCAGTTTCCCCCTTCCCTCCCACCACCCCCCACACATAAAAAGATTAGGCCCCCTGACTACACACTCAACGTACTAAAAAATAATAAAAAAGAAGGGAAAAAAAACGGACAGCTGCAGGACAGGCAGCCGTTCAGGACAGCGCCTCCTCCGGATTGTGAGCTCTGTTTGGCTCTTATAGAAGGAGAGGAGGATGATTCCCCAATGTGAATGCATGTAGAACGTTAGAAACACTAATATTAGTAACCCTAAAGGGCCTGTCCCACTTTGCGATATTTTCGGCGACTGCGAACATCAGCAACTGACGCCCGTAGTCGCCCTAAAAACCATCAAGTTGTACGACACTCCGCGTCACCGTCACGTCAAGCTACGATACTCCGCATCACCCGCCTTCCCAACACAAGAAGGTTACACCGAAGTATAATAATCACATTGGAAATGAACTTATCTACAATAAATCTAAGGACCAATAACTTTGTAAGAAACAAATTGTTTATTTAGCGTCACCGGGCATCACCCACAGGACAGCATAGCCAGCGTGTGACAGGGAGCACAACATGATAAGACACCAGATGTCGCCTGAAGATTTTGAACATTCTAAAATCCAGGGGCAGCAGGGAGACACCTCGCGTTACTACATACATCACCCCGCGTCACACCCCGACCACGCCGCGACAACCTCTTTTCAGGCTATCGCCGAAAATGTCGCCCAAGTGGGACAGGCCCTTAAAATTGGTAACCTCTCTCCAAGTATGACAAGAAGCAAAATGATCAGAGCAAATTACCAAACATAACTTGTTATCTGATATCATTTCATTTTTTGTATTAAAAAGGAAATAAAAGGGCACTCCATGTCCCAATATACCACAAATAATTATTGGCAAACAAACATGCAAACATAGGGGCAAGAGTAGTGTAGGAAGGAACTGCTAAGATCATGACTAATTAGTTAACCTTGCCTTTGCCCCGTAACCATTAATGCATTTAGTTTACAAAGACCTCTCAAGCTAAAATTAACTATTGCCCCAAGGTTAATTGCTATTTAAAGAAGGGCGTAACAAACCAATATTCCTCTTGCATGCAGAAATATTTTGTAACTTCAATCCTGTGTTGAAATTCCTTACTCTTAGATTTTCAAAGGGAAGGAAAGCTTCTTTCATCAAATGGATGGTTGGAGGGGTATATGGAAGGGTCCTGGTGCAGAATTTTGATCCTAAATATCAACAATTCCTGTCTCTCCCCCATGGATGCTACTTGACCCACTGAGTTCCTACTACAGATTGTTTGTTCCTACAGTTTTGTTTCCTATCTGTTCCCATTAATAACATTAACACTTCAATGAAATAAATGTTAGCTTTTAAATTCCAGCGATGACAACCTTAATTTGTGTAATAATACATGTCTTATTTTGCTTGCTACAGAAGCAATGGAGCTAGGCAGCACTCATGTATAATATCTCACATCCTGTAATGCATACTACACAGGAGGTCTCTGAATCAAAGTCCTAGCTCCCTTACATTTACCCTTACCACCATCCATTCTATGATTCCTGACAGATTCTAATTAGATGATTTGGAGACTGATGAGATCTGTTAACACAAAACATTTCTCCACCAGGTGATGAAAGCAGGGTAAAGTGGACTGCATGGGATGAATGTCCACAAACCTGTGTTAAATTAATCGTGAAGGAGAAGAACTGACAAACACAGGATTCAACTTGAAGTCAATATGGTTTTGGTAAATGTGCAAGGATTTGTCATGTCATGTTTGTAATTATTCTTCAATCATCTCACCGCCCACAAATGTAATCAAAATGGATGTGCAATTCAGCTGACTAGCAGAGCATCCTGCTCACATGAATCCTAGATCTTTTCCCAATAGAGGCATTAAGCTAAGAAACAGATGTAAAAGTGTTGTGCCAATGAGCAAAGAACTGCAGTGTCTTTTATCTCAAGCAACCTTTCAACACTCTTAGAGCAAAGTCATAACCCTAAATGTGGCTCATATCTTAGCCAATCTGCGAAGCCCAAAGCCAATATAAGGAAAAGTAACAGAGAGGAGAGTCTGCCGAGGCGTTACGGTGTATGGACTTCCACTACAAAGGATGGAAAGTATAAAGTGAGTGTGGATTAGTAAGAAAAACAGTCATTAAAAAATGCATGGAAATGCTTAAATACCTGCAGAAGAGTTGTAAATAAAAAAACTGTAATGAAAATATATAATGAGAATCATATTTTACCAACAATAGTAGAGATGTAATCAAACCATCTATATGGGAAATACAAGTACGAAACAGAACAAGAAGTAATGCCTTAAACGGTAGTTAGGGTCCACAAGCACTAGTATGAAAGAAAAGAAAAACATATTTTTTTTAAATAATGAAAGGAACATAGAATTAATAAGAAATCCCATTTACAATTAAAAATAGAAAGACTGAGTAATTGTGTTCCTCGTTTCAATGGTAAATATATAGCAGCAGCAGGACTAATAAAATCACAAGCATCACGAAAAGGAGGCTAAAAATGGAAACGGCAGGAGGTAAGGCAGTAAAATAACAAATAATAAGAGCAGAGTAAAAGTAAAATATTATTTTTTAGGAACCAGGCTAAAGAATCAAGGAACCAATGGAGTCACAAATAACAGCCCAAGGTGGGGAATGGCAGCAGACGTAAAGAAAAATTAAAACCAGGAGCAAAATTGTTTAAAAAAAATGAGGTTAGATCTAAATAAATCATTATGAGTCTTAGAAAAGACAGACTACAATCGTCTGTCTTTTTTTATTTTTTTGTCTTGTTAAATGTATGTCTTTGAGTCAGTTTTTATTATTATTTTTTAGCTGTGTATATGTGGGGGGTGGTGGGGGGGCTGTGGGGGAAACCGTTAATCTCTTCCCTGTGCGGGGACCCGACTATTCCCTGTCGGGTCTCGGATGTCGTTGGGCCTAACATCGTGGAGCCGGCAGCGACCTCCGGCCGGGACTAACCTGAGGGCTCCAGTTGCAGAGGCAGCGGAACTGACATCGCGGAGCTGGCCAACTTCGGAGCGGGAAGAGCTGTGGTGGCGTGCGGCTGCGACCCGACTTTTGGAGCGGAGGCACCGGCCGCAGACCCGGTGGACGGGAACATCGGGAGCTCGCAGGTCCCTGGTGGGAGAACGCTTTTCCGAGCTCCGCAACGGCGACTTCTCCCGCTGGAATCGCGGGTTTGAAGGACATGGAGCCGGGGCCTAACATCACCCGGCGTGGCTTAAACGGCCTCAGGTCTTACCATCGCCCGCCGGGGGCTTTAACATCGGAGCCCCAGTTCGCCTCGACACTGCAGTTGGACTGCTGGACCGCGAGAGAAGGAACAAAGGGAAGAGATAAAGACTTTGCCTTCCATCACAGTGAGGAGATGTTGGAGACTCACTGTGATGGATGTTTATGTAAACTGTGTTAAGTGTGGGTCTTGGATTGTGTTTGTAATGTAAAAAAACTGTAGAAATGGAATTTCGTTCAAACCCAGGTTTGAATGACAATAAATAGCATTCTATTCTATTTTATTCTATTCTATTCTAGAAGAATAGTGTGCCAAGCTGTAGCATGGTAGAATTAGACTGAAATGCTGGATGGATTTGTGCTTATTAGTGGAAGAATAGATCATCACAAATTAAGGAAAGTATTGAATCTGGAGGAGAGGATATGAACAGAGCACAGGCTTCTGAACAGAATTCAGCGGCATTCTCTGCCACAGAAGGCAGTGAAGGCCTTCACTGGATATTTTCAAGAGAGAATTAGATACAGCTCTTAGGGCTCACAGAGTCAACGGTTATGGGGGAAAAAGCAGGAACGGGGTACAGATTTTGGATGAACAGCCATGATCATATTGAAAGGCGGTGCTGGCTCGAAGGGCCGAATGACCTACTACTGCAACTATTGCCTATTTTTCTAGGGTTCTTCACCAAATCACTGAACCAAGAATGACATACTCATCACAGAAAGAGATTACTTTTCCAAGCATTAAGATTGGGGCGGCACGGTGGCGCAGCGGTGGAGTTGCTGTCTTACAGCACCAGAAACCCGAGTTCGCTCCTGACTACAGGTGCTGTCTGTACGGAGTTTGGACATTCTCCCCGTGGCCTGCGTGGGGTTTCTCCGGAAGCTCCAGTTTCCTCCCACACTCCAAAGACATACAGGTTTGTAAGCTAATTGGCTTGTTAAAGTTGTAAATTGTCCCTAGTGTGTGTTTGGACAGTGTTAGTATGCGGGGATTGCTGGTCAGCACAGACACGATGGGCCGAATGTACAGAGGGATCTTGGAATCCAAGTCCAGAGCTTCTTGAAAGTGTCAACAAGTACATAGAGTGGTAAAGAAGGCATATGGTATGCTGCCATAATTGTTCGGGGCAATGAGTATAAGAGTCAGGAGGTCATGATGCAGCTTTATAAGACTTTTGTTAGGCTGCATTTGGAGTATTGCATGTAGTTCTGGTTATCCCATTGCAGGAAGGATGTGAAGGCTTTGGAAAAGGTGCGAACGAGGTTTACCAGAATTATGTCTGGACTAGGGGGTATTACTTACAGGGAGAGGTAACACCAGAGATTGCTGGGAGACCTGATATAAGTATATAACATTATGAGCAGCATAGACATGGTTGACAGTCAGAACCTGTTCCCAGGCTGGAAATATCAAATACTAGGGGGGGGGGGGGGTAGCTTTGAGGTGAGAGAAGCAAAATTTAAAGGAGATGTATTATGATTTTACACAATAGACAATAGGTGCAGGAGTAGGCCATTCAGTCCTTTGAGCCAGCACCGTCATTCAATGTGATCATGGCTGATCAACCCCAATCAGTACCCCATTCCTGCCTTTCCCCCCCATGTTCCCTGACTTCGCTATCTTTAAGAGCCCTATCCAGCTCTCTCTTGAAAGCATCCAGAGAACCTGGCTCCACCACCCTCTGAGGCAGTGAATTCCACACAATGGGGGTGAGGCCTGGAACATAGTGATGGGGATGATGGAGGCTGATATGATAGTTGTATTTAAAAGACTTTTGGACAGGCACATGGATATGCAAGGAATGAGGGTTATGGATTATTTGCAGGTCGTGGCATCATGTTTAGCATAGCCATTGTGCGCTGAAGAGTCTGTTCTTGTGCTCTATTGTTCTATGTTCTAAATTCTATTATTCATTTTCTTTCTGACATATATATTTTAACTCCTTTGTGGCATCTTTAATATGGCTCATGTTCAGCCCCTTTCCAAGTATCATATTCCATTCAAATTTTCCTTAGTACAACTCTGCTTTGCACATCTATTTTTAAACAGAAATTACACATTAAGTCCACAAATTGCTTTCAACTGAATCCTGATCTGCATATCCAGGTAAATCGCTTTATTTCCCATCCAGGAGTTAAAGGAAAAATTGTAGCTACAAGGTTCAAAGGCTTGCAGTAAAGTAAGTGAATCTGAGTTACTGCAATTATTTCTTGTACTTGATTGAATTTGTGTATAATGCAATCTGGTTTAAATGGATGGCACGCAAGCACAAGCTTTTAATTGTACCTTGGTACATGTAACAATAATAATAAACTAATACTGTACAATATAATACAGGGCAGGTTAAAATCAGCCCGAATAAATGTTCTTTTGACATGACATTCAATAATATCAAAATCAAGACTACGTAAAGATGACAATAAAGCTCAGAGCCACTCATAACTCTAGGACCCCAGGAAGATGCTCAGCAGTTTACTTAAAGAGTAATGAGATGGCACAGTTGAAACAAATGAGTTAGATACATTTAGGGAAAGGCTAGGTTTGTATACAACAGACAAATGAGTAGCAGCTTACATTACTATACTGAAATAAAGTTGAATGATGAAGGAGCTTCAGCCTGAAATGTTAACTCTGTTTCTCTTACAACATATGCTGCCTGAAATGTTGAGTGTTTCCAGAATTTTCTGTTTTTTCTTCATATATCTGCACAGTTTGTTGACTTTTATTCACTCACTGTCATTTGTAGGGTTGAATGGGCCATTTCTATGCTGTAAACATTGTTCTATTCTGTATCAAATAATGAAAGGCTCATATGGCTCAGAATGGATGAGTGAATGCTCATGAAAGGCTCAGAGTGGATGTGGAGAGGATGTTTCCACTAGTGGGAGTGTCTAGAACCTGCTTCATTTCTCACCACACTCATCGCCCAGTCCGTAATTCGGTTTAATTCCGAAGTTGTGTTGCACCAAACTATCCTTGCAATGAATCAATGAAAGGAGACCATATCTTTGAAAATTGCTCTGATGTGTGCTGCTACTTTATGGGAGCCTATTGACTAATACATTATTTACTCGGTTCTATTTAGTTTCAGAATAATCCTCCTGCTGTTGCCAAAATCCATCCTTTCCACAGCCGCTATCTGTTTCTTTGTCAATTGTGCAATTTCACGACAAAAAAATTTCAGCTCATTCTCTTCCTTGTCACGTGCAATCAACCCCTAACAGCAGAGGTAACGTTAATATCTCACTCAGTAACATTAATTTCTTAAGTATTTTATTCTAGATATCCCTCGTGTGGATATAAACTCATTTAATCTCCATCCTTTTGAATACATTTTGTTTACCTTGGCTTTCTGCTTTTTATTTTTAGTCATCTCCCAATTCCAATTATGTCTCTTTAAGAATATTTGGTCAAAACTTGCCCATATTAACAACTTTTCCTCCACTGATGCTTTTTGGATGTGACACACAATTATGAGTTTCCCTGCTGGCCTTTTGACCACTTAGAAACATGCAAGAACATTCCAAAACCACACAATAAAAATATACAAACTTATTAGGAAATATTTTAAAATATAAACAATATGAAAAATGAAAACATTTAAAATCATTCAAATAAAATCCAACAATTAAAATAAGATTGTTAAGTACCAGCAACTTAACTCCTTTCAGCTCCTATCATGCATTGAAATCAACAAAAAACTTCCTGTAGAGATTGTTATGATGTTTCTGAAAATTGACTTTCAGTGACTAGTGGGGTACCGCAAGGCTCGGTGCTGGGACCGCAGCTATTTACAATATATATTAATGATTTAGATGAAGGTATTACAAGTAACATTAGCAAATTTGCAGAGGTGGCAGTATGAACTGTGAGGAGGATGCTATGAAGAGGATGCTATGAGAATGCAGGGTGACTTGGACAGGTTGGGTGAGTGGGCAGATGCATGGCAGATGCAGATGCAGTTTAATGTGGATAAATGTGAGGTTATCCACTTTGGTAGCAAAAACAGGAAGGCAAATTTATATCTAAATGGTGTCAAGTTGGGAAAAGAAGTACAATGGGATCTGGGGGTCCTTGTTCATCACCAGTCAATGAAAGTAAGCATGCAGGTAGCATGGCTCTTCTGCCTGCTCTAGTGGGTAGCCAGCTCTATGAAGTAGTTCCAAAGTTCTTCTATTTAAAAATGACAGAGGCCACCGTGCTCTTCAGGACCTGCAATGCTGCAGAAATTGTTTTATACCCTTCCCCAGATCTGTGTCTCAACACAATCCTGTCCCGGAGGTCTATGGACAATTCCTTCATCTTCATGGCTTGGTTTTTGCTCTGATGTGCGCCGTCAACTGTGGGACCTTATACAGACAGGTGTTTGCCTTTCCAAATCATGTCCAATCAATTTAATTTACCACTGGTGGACTCCAGTTAAGTTGTAGAAACATCTCAAGGATAATCAATGGAAACAGGATGATCATGCAATTTTGAGTGTCATAGCAAATGGTCTGAATACTTATGTAAATGTGATATTTCAGATATTTATTTTTAATTGCAAACATTTCTAAACACCTGTTTTCGCTTTCATACAAGGGTATTGTGTGTAGATTGATGATTAAAAAAAAAGAATTTTATCCATTTTAAAATAAGGCAAAATGTGGAAATGTGAAGGGGTCTGAATACTTTCTGAATGCACTGTACATCACAGGCATCACCGTTACTTCATCAGCAACTTTTTGTGACCTCTCAGAGACCTGTGGTGCCCAACAGTAACTCTGGAGGTTTGTTGTGTATTTCCACCATACACAACGAACGTGACCCATATAGTCACTATTCTTCTCCACATGCTCTGGGTCTTTTGTGCCCTGGGAGCGCCTTCCCTTATTGCTTTGTTCATTGCAGTATCCATTCATTGGCAGGGAGAATGTTGTCATTTCTTTGGTATGTTCATTTAAGAGCAGCCTTCAGAACTTACAACACTTCAACACGGAATGATGCTACACTGAAATTGACATTGAACAAAACCCTCTTGATTCTTTTTATTGGGGAATAGTTGTTGGATAAGAAGTTTGATATGTAAGTCAAGGTTGAAAGAATTATGTAAACTATACATGTGCTGTATTCCTGTTAAGCCCAGTATAGTTCTCTGGAAGAAGTGGCCGATTCGGAACTCCAAGCCGCTGAGAATATTCTTCCGTTCCAACGTCGGAGTTCCGATCATCCCGGCTAGAGGCCTGAAACATTGGGCCGCCGTAGCAGCGACTGCGGAGGGCTCGGGAGGCCCCGACCATGGGTGAACAACAAAGAGGAGGATGACTGTACTTTGTTGCCTCCCCTCACAGTGGGAAATGT
Organism: Amblyraja radiata; assembly: GCF_010909765.2. NCBI lineage: Eukaryota > Metazoa > Chordata > Chondrichthyes > Rajiformes > Rajidae > Amblyraja > Amblyraja radiata. The sequence goes on from NC_045960.1 coordinate 71,163,936, forward strand.
TGATTCCGCTGTGTGGGGATGTTTATGTTAAATTATTTCGTGTGTTGTACTCTTTTTTTATTCGTACGGCTGTATGGTAACCCAAATTTCACTGTACCAATTGGTGCATGTGACAATAAATGTAAACTTGAATGAGGAAAAGCTGCAGAACTGAGACAATATATCAATACCTTTTTTGATAATTTGGTCTTAACCATCATGTCATAAAAGTTAATGTAACCAATGTGCAGCAAAAAAATCCATACTACTGGAAGAATTCAATAGGTGGAGCAAATGAATGGGGCAATATTTCAAGTCAAGACTATGAATCATTTGCCATGGACTGCAGCATCTGCTGCCTCCTGTATGTCCAATGTAGTCAGTTTGCCTGTTTGCTCTTTAGAGAGCTTGTGAATAGAGACGAGCCCCACAAAACTGCTATTGTACATTGGAGAGATAAAGTGGGTGGGATTCATGGCGAAAGTAATTCTTTGAATTCTCAGATATCTGGAGGTAGAATGCGATAATAACAGGGTGTGATTGTAGGTTCAGCAAAGTTACACAGCTAGAACAGATGGAAACAGTACCTTAGAAAAATCTATGAGCACGTGCATCAGTGTTTTGCTTTACATAACAAGCACTGTCATTATCAACTTTCTTTTCCATTATTTCACATTTTCTATATGCGAATTTAACTATTAAAGCACCATCACAGTAACATGCACAGCAGATATAATAACAGATGCCCCAAAACATGAACAAGGTGGGAGCACTGAACAGAATATGAGTTCCATCCTCGATTATCTGGAGAATTAGTAACAAAAGTTGTAAAATTTCATTCGAAAATATAAGCACCATCAAAAAAATCGAGAGTTTGTCATGAATGGGAGTTGAATATTCCAGGCTATAGAAACTTGCATGTCCAGATGAATTGGGAAAGAGCCCAAGCAGTATCGATAAACACGACCATTACATTTGAAAGTACACAAAATTGCTGGAGGAACTCAGCGGGTGCAGCAGCATCTATGGAGCGAAGGAAATAGGCGACGTTTCGGGCCGAAACCCTTCTTCAGTCTGAAGAAGGGTTTCGGCCCGAAACGTCGCCTATTTCCTTCGCTCCATAGATGCTGCTGCACCCGCTGAGTTCCTCCAGCAATTTTGTGTACCTTCGATATTCCAGCATCTGCAGTTCCCTTTTGAACACATTACATTTGAAAGATGGCTTTAAAATTGGGTGTTCACTGACAGAAACACTCCAGAAAGAATCATAGAATTGCAACAGTTGCAAAGCTTTACTGGCAGTTGCCTGCAGATCTGTTAACAGTAGTGACAAAGTGTGGAAGCATGAGTATGGATATCGGAAAAGCATGCAGTGACAAATTTATAACATGTACATTTTAATTTTCATATAGATTGCGACTGCTAAAATGTTCAGGTATTGAAAGTACTGTAATAGATTTCCAGAATGTATTCAGGACAGATTTCTTGAACAATTATCAAGATATTTTGTGATTTAAGTTCGTCAAGTCAAGTTACATTTATTGTCACATGCACCAATTGGTACAATGAGATTTGAGTTACCATACAGCCGTACGAATAAAAAAGAACACAATACACGATAGAATTTAACATAAACATCCCCACACAGCGGAATCAATAAAGTTCAGTCATCTTCCTCATTGTTCACCCATTGTCGGGGCCTTTGAGCCCTCCGCAGTCGCCGCTACAGCGGCCTGATGTTCAGGCCCTCTCGCCGGGATGATCGGAACACCGGCATCGGAACAGAAGAACACACTCAGCGGCTTGGAGTTTCCGAATCGGCCACTTCCTACCAGAGACCAAGGCTCCCGAAGTACACAGGCCGAGCTGGGCGGAAATTCAACGATGGCGACCCTCGGCAAAGGATCCCAGGACTCCGCGATGTTAAAGTCAGCGCCGCCCATGGCTAAAAGCTCCGCAAACCACAGCTCCACGATGTTAATCAGCAGGCCCAACACTCCAGAGCCTCAACACGGCGATCCCCGGTAAGGCATCGCCCACTCCGCGATGGTAACTCAGTGGTGCGCCGCTGCTGAAGCTCTAGCCGGTCTCCGGCAAGAAAGGCCACACCAATCCAGGTGGTATTTACTCATACATTCTTTGTGAACGAAAGAATGAATGATACTTTATTGTCACATGTGACGAGTCACAGTGGTGTATACTGTGCCTGCACTAATGTGCGTGGGTACATACGGTCTTGTTCAACAACACATCACTCACATTTGGATGCCAGTTGTGCATTCACATCTCACAGTTGTAATATTGGCCATAGTTCACACTGCTCTTGCAAAAGCTGTACTGGAAATGAGACTGTTGCACATCTCCTTAGAAAGTGCATATTTGACAGTAAGGCCTGAGACAGATGTATTTATTGGACAGATGTTTGGCACCGTTATATATGTCTCAGTCTATTGAGACAAGTGCCAACTGCCTCTGGGAAACTATCAACACAGCGGAAGATGTCCTCTGGCCTGCACAATACTCACTGGTGTTCCAGTGCACGGTGATATCTATGACCAAGTGCTACAAAGTGGCATGGTCTTGGAACTGCGTTCTGAAGGATGCACTGGGCTGAGTGCAGGCATTGCAAGAGCTCTCTCAGAAAGGACTACAGTTCAGGTCCTTCTGTCACTGCACACTAAGTAGTTGGGTTCTGTATTAGAACCCCATAAACGTTCAATTTGCAGATGTAAATGGATGCTGAATAATGATGTGCAAATGTTAAATAATGGGAATAACATGTTACAAAATTATATGTTACATGTTACACGTTGTTCTATGTTTTTATGCTACAAATATATTCCATGTTATTCACATTTCATTATTTTAATAAAATATATTTTGAAATGAAAGAAAAGCTGGCCTCACTTTCTTCCTGCTGGTATTAATTGGGACCATGAACCTGATACCAACCCCCCATCATCTGATTTGCAAGCCCAATACACCCCTCCCGCAACTGACAACAATCCAATACCCCACCTCCCAACATCCTTGTCCCTGCTCCTTCTCTTACCCTTGGCTAGCAAAAATGTACTCTGTTAGTTTCTCACTCAGTAGGCCTCCTGCTTAAGTAGTCCTTTAGGGGCAGAACATATCGCTGTTTCTTTACGACTGCCAAGCAATAACCACATCTGCTAAGAGTTTTATATTTCAGATACTTTTTTCCTAATATCCTGGGAGTGATAAAATGCTTTCATGTAATCTTTCAACCATTTTGAAAGAATTAGTTGATGTTTAATTTAAATTATTTTATTTTATGAATACATAAATTGTTTGTGAGGCTTTATTTCCATCTTTGCCTGATTAGTGGCATCTTGCACTGAAACTCAAAGATTAACCAACAACTGCAGAGAAACATAAAAAGAACAGAAAAAAAAGCTTTTCTGAGGCTAGCCCCGAACTTTTACGATATGAACGGTTGAGAGAATGGAGGAAGACATTTTAACCATTTTCAAGCAAAAGGCTTAAAATATGGCTGTTTAATATACAAATTATTGCATTTAAAGTAAATGGGTAAATATGTCTCAAAACACAGAGCAGCATTGAAGCTCTTCGGCGACAGTAGAAGAGAATGGATACTGTGTTAAATTCAAGCATGGGAAAGATGAGATGCCAGCACCAAAAATTGGGCATGAAAAAGGAACACTTGTAAAACAGGGACTGGGGCGAAGAAGGTGGACATATATCGAGTATAATGGAGGAACTTTAATAAGAGTGGGCACTAGGATCAGAGGTACAAACAACAATGATTGAATCAAAGGAAGAAACAAATAATAAATTAATTAAAATTAGAAAACACCAAATGTGGATACAGACAGAAACATCTGAAGAAACTATTCCAGTTGGCTGGGTCTTGAGGTGTGTCCAGGAAATTAAATTTGCCTTTTTTCAGCAGAAGAGTTGAGAATGAAATTCACTGTCCACTGCATCTATAGGCTTTAGAGACACAGCACAGAAATAGGCCCTTCGGCTCATCGAGTCCGCGCCGACCACTGAACACCCATTCACAATGGCTCTATCTTAATCCGCTTTCACACCCTACACATTAGGAGCAATTTACAGAAGCCAATTAACCTATAGGCCTCACATCTTTGAGATGTGGGAGGAAATCGAAACGCCTGGAGAAAACCCACGAGGTCACAGGGAGAATGTACAAACTCCACACGGACAGCACCCATAGTCAGGATCAAACTCATGTCACTGGCATTGTGAGGCAGCAACCCAACTGCATATTAACCACAATGAGAGGTTGGACAAACTTGAATTATGTTCTCTAAAACAGAAGCTGAGGGGTGAGCTGATAGAAGTAAATAAAATTATGGGGGACATAGATAGGGTAGTCAGTCAGGAAATTATTCCCAGGGTGGGAATGTCCTTCCTTTATTATGGTCTGGATCTGTTCTTCCCTCACTCCATGACTGTTCATTGTGTATGCTATGACTGGGTGTGCGATGGGAGGGGAATAAACAAGGTAAAATGTAAACCTTAAATGGAAAAAAACCAAAGTCGAAAGCGTGTAGCTTTAAGGTCAGAGGGAGAGAATTTAAAGAAGATGTGTGGGGTGAGTTTTTTTACACAGAGGATGGTGGGTACCTGAAACACATTGCCAGGATGGCGGAGGCAGACACAATAATGATGTTTAAGAGGTTTTTTTATGGGCACATGCATTCACAGGGGATGGAGGGATATGCATCATTGTGGGCAGATGTGATTAATTTATCTTGCCATCATGCTTGGGGCAGGCATTTTGGGCCAAAGGGCCTGTTCCTGTTCTGTATTTATCTCTGTTCTATGTTTCTACGTTCTATGCAACCACAAAGCTGGGCAAGGAGAGCATTGTTTGCAGACCTGTGCTCATTGACAGGTTGGCAGTGAGAGACTCAACGATATCAAGTTCCTGGGCATGCACATCTCTGAAGGTGTGTCCTGATCCCAGCAGATTGATTCAATCACTAAGAAAACCCATCAGCGCTTCTACTTCCTTAGAAGACTGAGGAGATTCAGGGAAGGTTGAAGAATACTCTCTTGAACTACAGGTGAATGGTGGAGTACATACTGACTGTTGCATCATGACCTGGTTCAACAACCTGAATACCAAGGAATGAAGGAAATTACAGAGAGTGGTGAACACTGCCCAGTCCATTACTGGCACTGCCCTCCCCACAATCGAAGGGATCTATGGGAGTGCTGCCTCTAAAAGATAGCCTATACTATCAAAGACCCACATCATCCAAGCTGTGCCTTTATTTTGCACCTAACATTGGAAAGGTATTGGAGTCTAAAACTCATGACCACCAAGGTTAAGAATAGTTTCTTCTCAACAATCATTAGCCTCTTCAATATTACACAACACCAACCTTAACTATGAACTTCTATGGACTATCTTTGGTTGCACTAGGGAAGCCAAGTTTCGTATACACTAATATTGTGGTTATTAATTTATTCATTTTTTGTTTATTATATATTACCTTGTGTATTGTGTTTACAGGCCTGTAATGCTGCTGCAAGTAAGACTGTCATTGTTACATTGTCAGTATATATGACAATTGTTTGCAAATGTGACAATTAAACACTATTGACTCTTGTCTATTGATTGTTAAGGTGACTCTCATCTTTATGCAGCGCTTCTTCCCTTCCAGGCTGTTATGCAGAGACATGCAACAACATACTGCTGCTGCTATCAAATTATTATTGAGCACTGGTTGTCAAAACAATCTGTATGTTCTGTCAGTCTGAAGGAAAATGCTTAGGAGTCTAAAAACTGGGGGCCATAGAACCCACTAAGAATTGTGCTATGAGATTTATTGTATCTAATTCAGTGCTGTAATGGTTAATTTCAAGCACAGCGGTTCACAATACATTATTGCTTAATGTCAACGTAACCTTGTGCTCAATTCATTGGCATTTCAACATTTGCTGAGGAAATGAAACAGAAACGGAACAGAAAGGTCAAAATCCAGATAAGCTGATCGTAATAGAAGAAGAGAAGCCTTATTATCTCATTTATGAGCTTATCATTCCAGGCAAAAAGAACTGACACACAAAATAGAAGATTCACTGCATATACATGTAATTAAAACATATTTAATAACAGTAGAAGCAAACATAGTCTAAATCATCGCGGCCTCACCTGTTTCCCAGCTTTACTTTCTTCCTTAGTTATAATCTTCTGCTACAGTGACATATCTTTTGAGAATTATTTTTAAAATTCATCAGACCATAATTGCTGGTAGACCTACTGCCTTACATACATTTATTTGTTGTGTTGTTGCATTCAACATGCCTGTAAGGCTGCAACAAATAAGAATGTTATTGAACCAGGTTGACCCAATGAGTTACTCCAGCACTTTGTGTTTTGTTCAAGTTTCCAGCATCTGCATTTTCTTGTGTCCCCATGAATTTTATTCATCCACTCCTGGTGTATATGACAATTATACACTATCGACTACACTTTTGATTATTGTCATTTACGCAATAATAATAATGGAGGGAGAGGAGGCAGTTATGTGCACAGCCATCGATCAATGTAAAACAAAACACTTTAAGAATAAGGAAGGGTATGCACATGAAATACAAGATTTTAAAAGGATATTGAAGATTAAGTTCACAAGTGACAGCAGCAGAATTAGGCCAATCGACCCATCAAGTCTACTGCACCAATCATGGCAGACCTATCTTTCCTTCTTAACCCCATTCTCCTGCCTTCCCCCCATAACCACTGACACCCATATTTTTAGTATGATCAGTGACGAAGCAAGTATTCACAAAATAGTATGAATAAAACATTTATATGTTATCTTCAGGGATAAGGAAAAGATACCACATATTATCTCATTCAATGGAAATTTATTTCAAAAATTCAGAAATTGATGCAAATATTGATGCTGGCTTGCGCTCAAATTTTCACCATGAGCTCCCAAAGGGCAAGGTGAATGTGAATTTGAAATATTGTTGGTATGAAAGACAATAGGAAATTGATTTTCTTAAACTCATGCAATGCATTTGTTTGAATATTGCTTACAGTTTTGAACCCTCTGCTGTTCATGGAATGTGTAGGAACTAAAAATGGTTGATAATACATACAATAAGATGCTGCTATGGATAATGGATAACTATTATGAGAAGAAAAAAGTGACTGTTCTCATTCACTAGAGCTGAGCAAGTTAACTGATCGATTTCTCCAAGGTAAGGGAAAGTTAATGCAGAATAGTCGGCATTTTTTTTTTTCATTGGTTAATGTGACTTTAACAGAACAATCTAGATTTCAATTTGTCACTGAGATGGTTAGATCAATAAATCTTTTCATGAAGTGCATAGACTGTGAAATTAACTGTTATAAACCAGAAGCAAACACAGTCTGTAAATTATTTATGGAGGAAGGAAGAGTTTCCAGAGTAGAGAGGAAAATTAAAAAATATTTTGAATAGATTAGAAAATGGTTTTGACTGTGACTGATGTAGAATAAAAATGGATGGACTGAAATAAATAGGCTGTTTTTACATCAAAGTCATTTATGATATTTTCCTGTGCTCCTTTTTACACTCAAGTAATTTTGTCCTTATCATTATGATATTTGGGATGAGTTAATTTCAAGTTCAAGTGAATTTATTGTCATGTGTCCCTGTATAGGACAATGAAATTCTTGCTTTGCTTAAGCACACAGAAAATAGTAGGCATTTACTACAAAACAGATAAATGTGTCCATATAGCATGATATAAATATATACACACATGAATAAATAAACTGGTAAAGTGCAAATAACAGAAAGTGGTTATTAATAATCAGAGTTTTGTCTGAGCCAGGTTTAATAGCCTGATGGATGTGGGGAAGTAGCTATTCCTGAACCTGGTTGTTGCAGTCTTCAGGCTCCTATACCTTCTACTGAAGGTAGCAGGGAGATGAGTGTGTGGCCAGGATGGTGTAGTTCTTTGATGATACTGCCAGCCTTTTTGAGGCAGCGACTGCGATAAATCCCCTCGACGGAAGGAAGGTCAGAGCCGATGATGGACTGGGCAGTGTTTACTACTTTTTGTAGTCTTTTCCTCTCCAGGGCGCTCAAATTGCCGAACCAAGCCACGATGCAACCGGTCAGCATGCTCTCGACTGTGCACCTGTAGAAGTTAGAGAGAGTCTTCCTTGACAATCCGACTCTCCGTAATCATCTCAGGAAGTAGAGGCGCTGATGAGCTTTTTTGATAATTGCGTTAGTGTTCTCGGACCCGGAAAGATCTTCAGAGATGTGCACGCCCATGAATTTGAAGTTCTTGACCCTTTCAACCATCGACCCGTTGATATAAATGGGGATGTGGGTCCCCCTCCTACTCCTTCCAAAGTCCACAATCAGTTCCTTGGTTTTGCTGGTGTTGAGGGCCAGGTTATTGCGCTGGCACCATATGGACAGTTGCTCGATCTCTCTTCTATATTCTGACGCATCCCCATCAGTGATACACAGTGATAGAAATGAAGTGCAATATTAAGCATCGGCTAGCAATGGGAATAACACAAGAAAGTCAACATTGCAGTTGTTTTGGCGGCAGCTATAGCCCACCTTCTATTCTCCTAATTCATGTAAAGAATTTTAAATATATAGTGGAAGATTTTGACAAAACGAGTTGTGATTTACCTCCATTTTTTAAATGACTTCTGAATCTGAGCAGATTGAGTAAGTGCAAAAAATGGTTCCTAATTAGATGCACAGTGTCTGAAATAATTATTTACTGACCTGAGCAACCCAAACTAGGAGACAATATTCCTGGGCACACAAGGAATATTCCTGACTATTTCCAGACATTGCATGTAAATTGTGCCAAGTTTGATGTGTAATTTTAACTTGGAACAGAAGATGTCGCTCTTGACATACTGTTGGGACAGAATGAAACAGAAATGAAGTCAATGAAGCACAGTTGTTCAATTGAAGAAACATCCAATCTGGCGTTCGCTGTTTGAATTACACATAATCAACATTTCCATCTTAATCAATAATATCATTGGTTCTTCAAAGTTTATTTGTTTTGTATCATTGCCCTCAGTGTTATTATGGATAGAAGGGAATCACATAGACATGCAAGAATGGAGGGATGTGGATCATGTGCAGGCAGATGAGATAAATTTAATTTGGAATTACGTTCACCACAGACATTGTGGGCCGAAAGGCCTGTTCCTGTGCTGTCCCTTTCTACATTCTATATTTTATATTTTAGAAACTGTTGGCTCAGGAATCAAGGCCGCAAGCAAAGCGATTGATTAAAATTGGATTGCAATTTTAACTTTTGCTTTGAACCTCCATCATTTAACCTGTAAATTACAACGCAGTATTGTTCTTATCTTTTTCTTCATATAAATCGTAGGGTCTATTTCTCCTTAAAAGCACCGCCTCAAACTGGACACACGATGAACGGAGTAACAACACAAGAAAAGATAGTCGTGGTGAGAAAATGGTACAGGTACCGAGTTCGAATGAACGGCCATGATTTTATTGATTGGGGAGCAGGTTCGAATGGCCCATTCCTGCTCCTTCTGGGGTTTCACAAACGCTACATTTGAAGCAACTATTTTGCAGACTGTCACATCGCATCCATTCTCAAATCATTTACAAAGCGGCCAGTTGTTTTGGATAGCTAATTATGTTTGGATGACAAAAGTTGATATTGCAGTATATTTCAATGCTCATTGAGCCCAAGGTGTAGCGTTGCTCAATGTCCTTGATCTGGATCAGTGTCAGGGTCGATTCCTTGACTTCAGCGTGAACTACCCCCAGTGTCCTCACGGTATTGCCCTGGATAACCAGAAATTATGCACCCCCCCCCCCCCCACCACCAGAGACCCGCACCGATAAACATGTTCAAGCCTTTAGATTCGAGGCGCGTCGCTAACACAGCACCCGCAAGCCGTAAATCGGCTAAATGCGCTAATCGATGACAGTGTTACCGCCCAATACATTATTATGATATCCATTTGTGTTTTGCTGGTTGGACAGAGTCGGTGTCGATGATCACAACAGGAAGAGCCCCGAATCACACGACAGGGAACGGGAACTAAGGCACGGTCTGGAAGGTGGTGCCACTATGGGTCAGGGCGTTTCATTCGGGAAATTGGGCGCTTTAATTTGCTCGTTTCCTCCACTTGCCACCTTGCATGCTGCCACCATTCCAATGCACTGCAGATGCGGACTTCAGCCTGCACCCCCATTTACCCCCACCTTATCTTCAGCTTCCTTTGTGTTCAAGAAGTTGTTTGTTTCAGAGGTCGTCCTTAACATCCCAGGTGCCATGGTTCAACATGCAGAAACAAGGTTCTGCAAATAGTGTTTTACACAAAAGGACACAGAGCGCTGGAGTAACTCGGCGGGTTCGACAGCATCTCTGGAGAACATGGATAGGTGACGTTTTCGGTTGGGACCCTTGTTGAGGAAACATTCCGACCCGAAACGTCACCTATGCCTGACTCAGTGGGTCACCCAGTGAGCTGGCTGACCCACTGAGTTACTCCAGTGTCCATTTACGATGGTGCAACGTTTCCCTCTCCCCCTCTCCACATTCCCCCATCCGTTTAACAATGCTCGCAAGGACGCACAAAACAAGTTGTGTTCAACCTCAAATAAAGGTCGTTTTCCCATACGACATTCTATTTTCCAAACGCATTCTGCATTATAAACGTTATACTACTATACAGCACAGGAACAGACCCTTCGGCCCTTAATATCAGTGCCTAACACGACAGGCTAAAGCAATCTCCCCTCTCTGCGCTTGATCCATGACCCCCATTCCCTGCATAGCATGTGTCTATCCGAAAGCCTCTTAAACGCCACTATCGCATCTGCCTCTATCACCGTCCCAGGCACTCGCCACTCTGTGTGGGGGAAAAAACCGTGCCCCGCACATCGCTTTTAAACTTTGCCTCTCTGCCCTTAAAAATATGCTCACCAGTCTTTGACATACCATCCCCTGTGGGAAAGATTCTGACAATCTGCCCTATGCCTCTTATAATTGTGTGTACTATCAGGTCCTCCATCAGCCTCCGTATCTTCAGAGAAAACATAGTAACGATTTACCCACCTTAATCCAAAATATTCCTTATCTGATTAGAATTGATCTGAATATCTATTAGAGGTGCGAGGACCCTTTATTAACGTTGGTTACATTCTGTACAGATGTTAAAACGTGTTGCCGTTCCTTCAGCATCTCGTTCAATGATAAGGATCGGCTCCTCGCTATCACTGATCTTAATATGGGAAAACCTCCCTCTTTATGGAAAAAAGGGGCCCGGGGCATGTTGGTGAGTACAGCAACGCTAAGAACGCAAGCGTATTGGGGTGGTGGAGGGGATGGGGAGCATCGTGTTAAAGATATTAGGAATACCATTGCTCGGGGGAATTGACTTCACCGGGTGAAGCGCATTCAATCTGCGAACCACGACTTCCGAGATCACAGCCGCTCGCCCCACAGAGCCACAGGGCCACTGGCACTCACTTTTCACAAAATAAAATCCCCCAAAAAATCAGGTCAGAGAGTGATCCAAAGAAACCTTTGTAAAGTGGCATACAAACCCCCTTCCCGCACAAGCCACCTTAGCCCAGATCTGACAGATCTATAGGCGGGGGAGCATTGGTTGGCAGCCCGATCGCATTGCGCGGTTGTCCTCGTCTTTGCCTTGGCCGAATAGTATAACGCGGACCATAAACCCAGTCGTGTGGTGGTTTAAGGAGCTACCGAGCGCGTTCCGCGGCAGTCGTGCATAGTTTATCTCGTCACTCCGGCCGCCAGTTCATTGCAGGGCTGCGTAAAGGCTGGCATTTAAAACAGAGTATTGCAGAGGAGGGAGATAATACTTCGCTCTGCCACCACCACCACTCCCTCCACCACCACCACCACCGTCACCACCACCACCACCCTCTCCACCATCACCACCACCACCCCAACCCCACTCCTTGTAAATCGAAGTCATAAACCGCTTAACATCTGCGGGAATGAAAACTCCGACGAGGAAGTAGCGAGTGTTGTGGCACTTAATTGAATATCGCATCTTGAGGGTTAAAGTGTGGCGACCCCGATGCCCTGCATCATCCGAGTCTCTTGGGACGACTGCAGCACCTGCGATCAATTCGTTGCAATTGTGGCACACAGTGTGGCAGTGCGCGCCGTGTCTCGGCGGGCAAACCTCCAGCCTTTCTCCAAAACTACACACAGAAGTTCAAGGAACAAAGAAGCAAAGGGAAGATTTTATTTTTGCAACGCAGAATGGTGAATTAAATTGCACCTCTATTCGGAATAGATTTGCGGAATAACGCCGTTCCCAGTGATGTAACATCGCGGGCTTGCTGGACCTAAATTGTTTTTTAAAAAAAGTTATATTTTTCAAAAAAAAAGTTTTGCTGGGATAAAGTTTGAGCCAATCAGAAGCGCAGTGGGGGCGCTCTGCTCCGCGGATGGTTGCAGTTGCAAGGGTTTGAGCGGCGCTCTCCGTAATGTAACCAAGTCAGCCAGGCACCCGGGGGAAGGTGAGAGAGGAAAGCCATCTATCTGAACGTGTGCTCAACCACTGGCTACAACACCTCCCGATCTTGGACACATAATCCCTTCCAGAATGGATATACCGAAGGCTGCAGCGCTGGTGTGGTGCGCCCTTTGCTGCTGTTGGGATTTCCTTTGTGTCCTTGAAGCTGCCACACTGGGATCTCTACAGGATTCCCCTGCTCAGGATGCTCTGGGTCCCTCATCACCTCTGGACAGCAAGCACGATCGGACCTTCAAGCGCCAGCGTCTCCACACCGGCTCTGTGGTGCCGCACGAGTACATGGTGTCACTTTACAGGACCTTGTCGGAGTGTGAAAGGAGAGGGTTGAACAGCAGCCTGGTCCGTGCCCGACCCCGTGCCAACACTGTCACCAGCTTCGTGGACCAAGGAAATGGTGGGTAATTAATGGGACTCCCTTTAATTGTAGAAAGCTGACGGGCTTTGGCTGAGAATGCGCTTTTACAGTAGCTTGCGTCTGGTTCTGCGGCGCGAAATACAAGTGCTGATTGCTTTCATCTGCCCCATTATCCCAGTGCTAATTAATTTTCTCCAATAAGTAAGCGGAGGCGCGGGTTGTCGACATATCTGTCTAGTTAGATAGAGCTTAGAAATAGGGCAGAGGGATGCACCAACTGCTTTAACATGGTCTCAGGCAGACTGTGTGCTCGGGCCACAGCCGGGGCTTATCTTGAGGAGGAAAAGTGATCCAATATTACGATAAGAATTCTTAGAATGTACACAGCAGCAGCGTTTCAGCAATTAAACTCACAGAGCTGGCGACTGAACCAATCGTTTGACGAAATAAAGATCCGCTGAAACTCGCTGTTGGCTGCGCCTTGCAATGTAAGTTGCGGGAAACCGCAGATATTCTCGCAGCGCTTGTCTCTCGGGGATAGTTTTACGGTTGTAGGGCAGCGAGCCTCCACGAGTGTTCTCGGCAAATAGAGAGGGTGGAAATAACGACAAAGTATGGACATAGGTGAAGGAATTCACCCTGTAGCTGTTCTGAGCAGGACGTTCAATAGTTATATATTTTTAAGTGCACGAGGACCGCGCGCTTAATACGGGCTGATCTCACGTTAACGCATCAGATAAGACATTAGATTTTGCGGGATGCGAGCTGGGTTTTTCTCTACTGAATAGAGCTGTGAGCGAGAAATTGAAACCCGCCTTAAATGTCGATTATAAAGTCCCCTGAAAAAAATTACCCTTTGGGCATGTGTAGATGGTAAGGCAAATACGACACGTTTCCCTTTTAATATTCGTAATCACACCAACTCGGATCAGGTATACTCATAGTTCAAAGGTTTACATTTACCAGGTAACAAAACAAAGTGGTGAATTTGAGAAGAAAATGACTGTTTCGATGATGATACCAATAACACAGTAGCACGATACGCGATAACGTTGACAACATCATTTAAACAGATTACATGTAGCAGCCCCCTGTAACATCCCGTGAAAGTGCCCCTAGTTCCACTGATTTATATAGAATGCTGGGAATATACTCCACAGCCACCTGGGACGAAAGAAAAAGTGCTTAAACGTGTCATGTATATCGATGTGACTGGTGTGCAGAGGGTCTCAAACCCTCTTTTTCTTTTCTATCGTTGTGTTCTGTGCCTTTTGGCTTGCTGGCTAACTGTTGCCAGGAACACTGCTGGTGCATTGCCGATTTAAATGAAGTTTAACTGGGTACCATCTGGGTTTTATTATTCTCTGCTGGGGAACCATTAGAACATGCAGCAATGAAATTGACTAATTTCAGACGGAAATACTGTTTTATTGTATCCCTCTGTGGACACGCGTTTTCAGTTCTTAACGGCTAAATAATCGATCCAGAAGAACATTGAAGCAATGTTAGTGTCGAAGTGGCGGTCAAAATCACGCCCTGCGCTACAGTAACATCTGAAATCTAATCGCGGCGAACTACACAATAATACCCCCCCCCCCCCCCCCCCAACACAATGACACGAGACTAATGGGCCTCGAGGAGTTTTGATAACACACCTCCTCGAAAGAGTAGTTTGCAAACGCGGCTTTTAGTAAAGGGAGTCGAGTGGCGTTTGAAAGGCGGCCAAAATATGTATTTTTTAAAACCAGAATTGCACAGTAGTTCGGAAGCCCAGAATAACGTAGTGTTGAAAGGTTTGCTTGGGGAAATGGAGTTGGACGGTCAGAAGTTGAGATTTGATTGATTGCTGTATCCGACTGCCAGGGACGAAAGTTGTCAAAACCCTCTTTGACATTGACCCTGAGAGAAGTTAGAATCGCAATAGAATCTCAATAGTTGCCTTGCATGGAATAATTTGGTGCAGTTACCGCGCACAAACTAAAATGCTCCTAATAACTCATTGCACTAATGCCTAGAAACGCCACAATACGTGCAGATGCTAAATTAGTAAGAATAATTCCGGTTAATTTTATTATTGAACGCATACAATGTTCCAATTGATAAATGGCTTGTGCCGCAGCTTTAGCAGTGAACTATAACAGTGAAGCTGTTGAAATAGCTTGCAAGTCCAGCAAATGTGTTAACATAAAACGAAACTCTAAAACAAGTATAAATGCACATTTATTTTGGCTTGTTTGGAAGCTGTCCACTAAACGCCTATTTAGGCTTCCATTGCTATCTAAGGACATTGTCTTAATAGTAACCTTGTCACGAGGCGCACTAAACTGGAGCAGCCATGGTCAACTGCGGGCGATGATCGCCTTTGTAAATATTGATGGAACTTCGCCAGAGATCCGTAAGCCAGACGTGACACCAGCAAAACAATGTTAGCCATTTCTAACTTGTTTAAAACGTGTCAAATCAAAGCATCATCCCTTCTATCAAAGTGAGGTACTGCGTGTTGGCGAGAACCCCAGCCTGAAGTTCAATGGGAATCTCGGTAGTCAGGGGACCAGATACAGACCAGAGCACAATCAGGACTTCTGGCGCTTCTGATACGAATGCAAGCAGAGAATCCGCAACTATTCGGTCGCCCGGCTGTAAATCAAAGCTGCGGTTTTTGTATGCCTGGGCTCATACATAGGTTAACGCGTTCTAACACATAGAGGGTGTAGGGGTGTTCAAATGCTTACTGCGGTTATCTCAGAACTATCATTGCAGTTTTGTCAGCCCCAAGTCATAAAAGCATTGAACAAATAACCATTCGCTCTAGCGCTGTTCCCATGTGGTCATTCATATTACTGTATTTGCCTTTCCCATTTCACCGTGTACAGTCCCAGTTCAATCAGCTGCACGTGTTTCAATTCGTAGACTTGAACTACCTCTTTGCAAATTAGCCCCGGTGAAATTAATCCCCCCCTTGCCCAACGCTAACCTTAACACGATCGCTCGGAAAAGACCGAAGAGTCATCCAACTTAAAAGAAAGCACCCTCCACGAACACAGGGAATCTCAAAACCGTTTTCCAGTCAATAACCATTTATTTAAAAGTGACGATTTTATCGTCTATTGACCCAAGTAATATAATTGCAAAGATAAGCGCGATAAATGATAAAAAACAGACTGAAATATTCCAGGCAATGGTCCGTTTCAGATCTGTAATACAAGGAAAATGGTGGGATGATTAAACTGAGATGCTCCCCCTTGCCCAGTTCGGAAACGACCGAAGAGTCATACAATTTTAAAGCTCCACACTGGTAACAATTGGAGATAAATGATCAAAACGAAGGAGGTCAGCGTTAATAATGCATGTAACCCGCTGAAGTATTTTCTAAGTGAATATCTGGAGTTTGATCACCCCAGACACTGCTTTTGAATTATGTAATTCCAGACGAGAGGTTATCGGCAAATGCGACTTACAATAAATAACCTGTTAGCACGCACTGCGTTAACACAAAGTCGGTGTCTTCATCACAGGCTGACAAGGAGATGCCGAACCCGGACAGGTGCCTGCAAATCACAGGCCATCTACTTTACAAGTCTCCTGCAAAAATGTACTGTGTGCCCCGACAATTTGATCAGACAATTAATCGTCAGTAAACCATTTAACTTAGTTACAAAAACAAGAGGGAGATTAACCTGTTTGAACCTGCCATAAAATCATAAGATTCCTGTCATAATCCTTCGCAATTTTGGGGGAAAATACCTGTTGCACGCGGTGTACTACTAAGGGATGGACTATATGAGTGAAAAACACAATGAACTGCCATAAAAAACGTTTTCAACAAACCACAAAGTGCTGGAGGAATTCAGTAGATGGGATGGGAGAGAGATGTGGTGCTAGATCTCTATTCAGGCCTACTGGGAACATAGCTAGGGTACATACAGCGGCAGTTCTGGTTACGTTGCAGGAAAGATGTGCTTGCATTAGGAAGGCAACCAGAAATGCCGCCAGAAATTTGTAGCCGCGGGAACCATTCGATGAAACATATTTTTCTTCTTTAGAAAACATATGGTGGGGGTCGGGATGATTTATTTAAGGTGTATAAAATTATGAACGACCCAGACAAAATAAATAGGAAGAACCCCGTTTCCCTGAGCAAGGCGTGAAATACCAGGTGCGTAAAGATAAAATAAATGTCAGCAGGATTAAGAGAGAAATTAAGGGAAAGATTTTAATTCAGTGGGAGATAGGAGTCTGGAACTTACTGCCTGAAGGGTAGTCGAAAACTTTCATCACATTTAATAGACACAATATGCTGGAGTAACTCAGCGGGACAGGCAGCATTTTAGGAGAGAAGGAATGGGTAACGTTTCGGGTCGAGATCCTTCTTCCATCATATTTAATCCGCATTTGGACTAGTGCTCGAAGAACTATAACCCTCAGAGCCATAGATCTATTGCTCGAAGATGCGTTAGACTGGATCGCCTTTGTTTGAACTGATACAGACACGATGGGCCGAATAATCCCATTCCGTGTCGTAATCTCTTCCATGATTCTGTGACGCTCGCGTGTAATTTTTAAACGTAGCGTGCATTATTGTAAGCGGTTATATTCATTCACACAAAACTGAAAGCTCCCCCCCGCCCCCCCCCCCCCCCCCCCCCCCCGCAAAAAAAAACCTCTCGTGATTAATGTTAGTTGAACGCCGGTGAATAAAGTCCATATAAAGAACAATTGGTGCATTCATATTTCAATCATCCGCTGGCTGCCAGCAATAACCTGTAGGAGGCAGACTTTTGAAAAATGTACAAATAATTGCCATGTTTTATTTTCATATCAGATTACTGGTGACATCACATTATGGTTTTGATGTTCTATATAATTCCAAAACCGCAGAGGGATGGAGGGAGAAGGCGAAGTTAATGGGACTAATCGTTATGCTGGAGCTATTTTACTGATATTGCTATAAAAATCCTGTTACCTGCAGAATAGAAGATTGCTTTAATAAATTAGTTGTCAGTCTGATCCATCTTAGGCCAACAAAGATTTGCACGCTTTAAGGTTCTTAAATGGCTATAAAAATATGCAATTGAAGCCATGCGCTTTTAAGTATAAAATAGACCTTAACTAAAGTCCCAGTAAACCCCACTTCCCAGCGGCATCCTCCTGTATTACACGAATTGGGGAAATAAAACAAATATACTTCACTTTACATCCCTAGCCATGCATTACTGAGATTAATTTACGAGAGGAAAATCCCCAGGTAACACTGGCAGGGACGAAATTGCAATTAAAGAACAACCCATGACGTGATTTAAAAAAAAAAAGCTGTTAGAGGAAGTCAGCGGGTCAGGCAATATCTGCGGAAGGAAATGGCCATAGCACTCATTCTGAAGAAAGGTGCGGAACCAAAAGGTCGTCGGTCCATTTCCTTCCACCACAGATGCTGTCCGACCAGCTGAGTTCATCCAGCAGTTTGTTAGATCCCAGCATTTAAATTCTCTTCTCTATCCGTCACCTTTTCCTTTTCTCCCGAGATGCCGTCTGACCCGCTGAGTTACTCCAACTTTTTGTGTCCATATTCATTGGGTACTTGACCAGGTTATTGATCGGTACAAATGTTTTGTTTTCTCTTTCAGTATAATTTCTTTACAAATTATACAGAGAGGCTAAACACAAAAGTGGAATAAACCCATACAGCTCAAGAGCAGTCCCATTGGTGCACTATTTCCTTGAAGATTTTATTTTGTCCTTCCACACAAACCTTACTTGCCCGCTTTGGGATTGTATCCTTCTGTGGCTTGTCTATTTAAGTGCCTGTCCAAATGTCTCCTAAACGTAGCAATTGTACCTGTTTCCACCACTCTCTCTGGCATTATGTTTCAGATATCAACCACTCAGTGTAACATACATTTTCCCTTCTTATCCCCTTTAGAACTCTTTCCATTCACCTTAAATCTGTGCCCTTTTGTGTCTGATTCTCCTGCCATGGGAAAAACGATCATCGACCCCCCGTTTTGACCCCTCATAATCTTATATATTTGTTTACCACCAAGTCACAGCTCAGCCTCATGCACACCCGGGAAACCAAGCCCAACCTATCCAATCCCTTGCCGCAACTAAGGTCCTGCTATCTAGACAGCACCCTGGTGAATATCCTCTCCGGGGACAATCAGAGACTTCCTTTAATGTGGCGACCAGAACTGCACACAATGCTCCAAGTGTTTCCTGACCAGCGTTTTGTAAAGTTGCAGCATAATATTATATTCCACACCAAGACCTACGAGTACTAGCATGTCACGTGTCTTCCTCGTCACCCTTTATCCTGTATTGCTACTTTTAGGGAACTATGGACTTGGACTCCTAAATATGTACGTTCATCTAGTCTTTAGTGCTTTACCAAATATCTCTAGTTTCCCTCTGGTTTGACTCTCAGTCTGAAGAAGGGTCTCGACCCGAAACGTCATCTATTCCCCTTGTCCAGAGATGTTCCTTGACACGGTACACAAAATTGCTGGGGAAACTCAGCGGGTGCAGCAGCATCTATGGAGCGAAGGAAATAGGCGACGTTTCGGGCCGAAACCCTTCTTCAGACCCTTCACCACAGCCCCATGTTCCTTGACACGCTGAGTTACTGCAGCATTTGTGTCTATCTGCGGTGTAAACCAGCGTCTGCAGTTCCTTCGTACACAGTAGGAATCCTACCTCTGTTTGAATTCCCAAAATGAATCCCACTTGCCAGAATGAACTCCATCACTCACTCGACTTCCCTTGTGATCTGCATCGACAACGTCTCTTGTGATTAGCGCCACCAAGTTCTCTTGCGGATTCGCTTCATCCGCAAACTTTCCAATCATAAATCAGCGGACTCGGATGCCCAGGTAACTTTGTCTACTAAACCAGTAAAAAAATGTAATCCAATAGCTGTTCACCAGAAGACAAAAGGTTAACGTTTAACACACATTGAGCTGCCAAGTTTAGCAGTAACAAATGTTGCGTTCATTAAAACTAGTTCGGTCGTGATGTTCCTTTGCATTGTGAGTAATGTATCTACCCAACGCGCTCCGGGAAATCCAGTCCACGCCACGATTAAGGGGTTTCTCCAAAACCGCCACGCAAGAGCGAGCGGGTATGATGGAAATGACCGGGTTTAATCTCAAATTCAAATTTGTGAGTCAGTTGATAAATTACGTGATTCCTTGGACGTAATTTTTGCGCAGCATCCCCCAACCCAAATAGACAGTAGCAATGCAGGCTAATGTCAGGAAGAGATGTGAGCTGGCTGTTACTTTCTGATGAACGCACTACTAATAACCAACCATTCTTAGCTCATTGCCCTGGTTCACACATCGGAGACGTACTTGTGATTTAGAATGTGGTTTAGCTTTAGAATGTGCCACAAACAATGCTTTTGGAATAAACAAAATTACAAACTTTGACCCAGAAATCAAGGCAAAATCGGCATCCGGTATGCCCAAAGTCCAAAGCTGCTATACTCTCGTTTGACTTGGCACCAGGTGCGGTATAAGTGCATTAAACAGAACGTTTTAAGCGCTGGCAATCAAATAAAATGTCAACAGGTAAGGTTCCAGCCGGCCATCCAGTCTCAGTGGGGAATAATAGGACGATGAAACGGTCTCTGGCGCCCGAAACCTGTATTTCTGTAGACTCTAGCTGAACTTGTGTTTTTTGCCAGTACTCGTTGTTTTACTGCTATTTAATCCCTGTTCTAGTACAAATTCAGACTTTGAAAACGATCGAGATAATTCGCTGGAACTCCTGAGAATAGTAGACACAGACCTCTTTGTCTATGACGGTGGAGGAGCATGAAAACGGACAGTGCTTTCCATGGGGTTGTCCAATCTTCGGAGAAAACAAGTGTTTGGGGCCACCCTACTCCCCCCCCCCCCCCCCCCCCCCCCACAAAAAAAACAAAAACAAACGTGCAGCAATTCCAAGAAGTAACAGAATCCTAGAAAGTCACGGCACGGAAGGCGGCTATTCAGCCCATCGTGACCATATCGGTTTAAAAAATATTGTAATCCTCCAAATTTCTGGCTGTCGTGCACAGGTCACGGTTATTTCTAGTGCTCACTCGAAACGTGTTCAACATGATTCTATCTCTAATGTAGAACACAAAGGGCTGGAGAAACTCAGCGGGCCAGCTCTGGAGGTCCCGATCCAAAACGTCGCTATTCATGTCTTCCACAGAAGCTGCCTGACCCGCTGAGTTACTCCAGCACGTTGTTTTCTATACGAGATGACAGCGTCTGAAGATCCTCGTGTCTCTGCTTCTATCTCCAACATTCCATCTGGCAGTAAATTAAGAACCCCCGCAGCAGTGCGTGGAAAAGAAAACCCTCAGCTTCCTTTTAATCTTTCACCAGTAAACTAATTCATCTTCCAGATTTATTGACAATTTAAAAGTAAATTATTTTGAGAGCACCGCAATGCCCTTACATTCTCTATCCATAAATTCGGCCACGTAGTTAAAGTGTGTTCTGGTTTGAGAGGAACCATAGCGAGGCACAGTCGATGATACAATCGGAGTTTGTTACAGTATATCTGTACGATTCGTCTGTGTTGAATGAGACCTTGGGAGGAGAGGTTTAAAAACTCACTTAGAGGCACAGGAACAGTTGCGGTCGACTGCTGAAGAACTCCTCTGCAGAGCAGTAAAACCACGTATAATCTCATCTGTTTGCAGCTTGTAAGAACATAACAGGGAACAGATTGACACGAGCCGCAAATGAAGCAGGTTAAAGGAGGCCTTCTGCGTTTTGGAAATGCTCAGTGCATCAGGGAGGGGAATAATATCAATTGCAAAAAAAAGAAGCAAGACCTGCAGATACTGAAAATCTAAACTTCATCACAAATTGCTGCAAATACTCAGCAGACCAGGCCACATCTGTGTCAGCGTTCCGGGTGAAAGGCGCTTAGTTTTAGATTTAGAGATACAGCGTGGAATCAGGCCCTTCAGCCACCAAGTCCACGCAGCCCATCGATCACCTATTAATATTGGTTCTATGCGAACCCTACAGGTTCGGGCCAATTCGCAGAGGCTAATTGACCTACACACCCACATGTCTTTGGGATATGGGAGGAAACCTGAGTACGCTGAGGAGACCCACACGATCACAGGGAGAACATGCAAACTCCACACGAATAGCATCCGAGGTCCGAATCGTACTCGGGTCTCTGTCGCTGTGAAGCAGCAGCCACTTCCGTCAGAAATGTCTTCAATCGTTGATTTGTGCTTCTGCACTTATTTTCGGCAACCGTCTTTCTTGTCACAAAATCTCTGCATTTGCGATTGGAATAACAAAATCACACGTCGACTGGGTGGTGTCACGGACTAGGCTGCCGCAGGACAATCTCTCTGGCTCCGGAAGGTCTAAGCCAGGAAACGTTCGCATCTAAATGCACGGACCCTAGTGTCAATTCCACATGCGTCTCTCTTAAAACCTGGCGTTTATGTGCTCCGATTCCCCCCGGCCACTCGGCCCTCCACAGGTACAAGAAACAAACGTTGAAAAAGTAAATTGGATACATAGTCCTGGCAGTATTGAAATAATTCGAAAAATAATTACTAAAGGAATAATGAGTGTGATCATTTTTAACCACAACAACTGAGACGATTTAATTTCGTGCCTTTTATGTATTTAGCACTTCTTCAAACACAACAGAGCAAGTTTACGACACGGCAATATTAACGATACAAATCCAATACATAAGCATTTGTTCCCGTCTGGTTTGGAATATTTATGCACCCCTAGCTGGGTGCAGCGCCTATTTTGGACATAAATAGCACATTTTATTAAGAACATTGAAATTCTGATTAGTGGTCCTGTGACTAGCAGAGGGGTATCGATCATTTCCCCAGGTTATGAATAATAATAATACATTTTATTTATGGGCGCCTTTCAAGAGTCCCAAGGACACCTTACAAAAATTTAGCAGGTAGAGGAAAAACATGTAAGGGGAATGAAATAAATAGTAGAGACATGACTAGTACACAAAGTAAAGACAGAATATAATTCAAAACACAATATGAGGCGATTAATGCACAGATGAAAAGGGAGGGGGACGTGGGGCTTAGGATAGGCAGAGATGAAGAGATGGGTCTTGAGGCGGGACTGGAAGATGGTGAGGGACACGGAATTTGGGGAGGGAGTTCCAGAGCCTGGGAGCTGCCCTAGAGAAGGCTCTGTCCCCAAAACTGCGGAGGTTGGACTTGTGGATGGAGAGGAGACTGGCTGATGTGGATCTGAGGGACCGTGAGGGTTGGTAGGGGGAGAGGAGGTCAGTGAGATATGGGGGGGGGGGGGGGGGGGGCAAATGGTGGAGGGCTTTGTAGGTGAGGATCAGGATTTTGTAGGTGATCCGGTGGGAGATGGGAAGCCAGTGAAGTTGTTTGAGGACTGGAGTGATGTGATGCCAGGATTTGGTGTGGGTGATGAGTCGGGCGGCTGCGTTCTGGACCAGTTGGAGTCGGTTGATGTAGGTGGAGATGATGCCAAGGAGAAGTGAGTTGCAATAGTCCAGTCGGGAGGAGATGAAGGCATGGATGAGTCTTTCAGCAGCGGGAGGTGTGAGAGAGGGTCTGAGTTTGGCGATGTTGCGGAGATGAAAGAAGGAGGTTTTAATGACATGGCGGATGTGAGGCTCAAGGGAGAGGGTGGAATCAAAGATCACGCCAAGGTTTCGGGCCTTGGGAGATGGGGAGACAGTGGTGCCGTCGATGGTGAGAGTGGGGTTATTGATTTTGCTGAGTGTGGCTTTGGAGCCTATGAGGAGGAATTCTGTCTTATCGCTGTTGAATTTGAGGAAGTTATGTTGCATCCAGGTTTTTATAGCTGACAAACAGGAGTTGATATGGGAGAGGGGGGGGGGGTTGTGGGGGGATTTGGTGCCGAGGTAGATCTGGGTGTCATCGGCGTAACAGTGGAAGTCCAGGTTGAAGTGGCGGAGAGTCTGACCAAGGGGGAGGATGTAGATGATGAAGAGGAGGGGGCCGAGTACGGAGCCTTGGGGAACGCCTTGAGTGACTGTGGCTGTAGCAGAGGTGTGGTTGTGGAGAGAGATGAAGTGGGATCTGTTGGAAAGGTAGGAACGGAGCCAGCTGAGTGCAGAGCCTTCAATGCCGAGGTCTTTGAGTCTGGTGAGCAGGATGTTGTGGTTCATTGTATCGAAGGCTGCGCTCAGGTCGAGGAGGATGAGGATGTTGAGGGAACCAGTGTCAGCAGAGGTGAGGAGGTCGTTGAGAACTTTGAGGAGAGCAGTTTCTGTGCTATGGAGGGGGCGAAAGCCAGATTGGAGGGGTTCAAGTAGGTTATACGTAAGGAGGTGGGAATGAAGTTGCGACGCAACGATACGCTCCAGGGTTTTTGAAAGAAGGGGGGGGGTTTGAGATTGGGCGATAGTTAATGAGAGAGCAGGGATCAAGACCAGGTTTCTTTAAGATTGGTGTGACAGCAGCAGTTTTGAAAGCGGAGGGGACAATTCCTTGGGACAATGAGGAGTTGAAGAGATTAGTGAGGTAGGGGCAGAGAACGGGGAGGCAGGACTTCAGCAGGGGAGTGGGGAGAGGGTCGAGGGAGCAGGTAGTGGGTTTGGAAGAGCTGATGAGTTTGGAGATTTCAATAGGGGTGACCAGGTCAAACTGGGGGAGGAAGCAGTGTGGAGGAGGGGTAAGGAGGTCAGTGGAGATGTTGAAAGGAGGGGCCTTGGTAGGTGGTGGAGTAGATGCTGGGGAGTCGGGTACAGGGGATAAAGATTGATAGATGGTGCTGATTTTATGAGCGAAAAAGTGGAGGAATGAGTTGCAGAGATCCGGAGTAGAGGTAGGGAGAGTGTTTGTTCGAGGCTTGAGGAGGTTGTCCACTGTGGAGAAGAGGGTTCTGTGGTTTAGGCAGGGATCAGTGAATATGGAGGAGAGGTAGGCAGATTTTGCAGCAATGAGGGCATCTTTGTAATCAGTGAGGTGGAGTTTGTAAGCTTCAAGGTGGACTGTGAGAGATGATTTATTTGTGAGTCGTTCAAGTCGGCGACCAGTCTGTTTCAGTTTACGAAGTGCAGGTGTGTACCAGGGTGAAGATGTGTTGAAAGTTACGGTTCATGTTTTGAGGGGGCCATAGTGTTAAGGGAGGTAGTCAAGGTGGAGTTGAGATGGTTTGTGAGATCATCAGGAGAGATGGGGGCTGAGTCCAGGGAGAGAGTGGTGGAGAGGAGGTCAGAGAGATGGAGGGGATCAATGGATTTTAGATTACGGAAGGTGATTTCTCGGAGGAAGCGGGGGCGAGGTGTCGGAGAAGGGATGGTGAACCGTATAAGCTTATGATCAGAGAGGGGGAAGAGGCATGGATGGAGGTCGAGTACCGGTTGGTTTGTGGAGCAGACTAGGTCAAGGATGTGACCTTTGTCATGGGTGGGAAAGGTGACGTGCTGAGTGAGAGAGAAGTTGTCAAGTAAAAAGGCGAATTCAGATGCGAGCTTGCAGGTGGGAGAGTCCATGTGAATATTTAAGTCACCAAGTAGCAGCAGACGTGTGAAGAAACCAGCGGATCTAACGCGGGGTGAAAATATCAACCACAACTTTTGCCTCAGTTCTCCTTTGTTGGGACGGGTCAAGTATTACTCTGTATCTCTCCATTATTCCACGTTAGAAAGGGTATGAGATGTATGTGCGCGACGTGGGACAATGGAGCGAGGAAGACTCTTGTGATTTAATCGCCCCCTCCCTCCCGCCCAATATGTCCAACTCACCAGCAAGCATCGTAAAAGAATAGCAATCGCTGGCCGGGATAAGAGATCCGGCACCTACCGCAAGGAAGCAGTGAACGCCTTCTGAATAATAGAGGAAATAAGACAATGTGTGAGAAAAATAATAACACGTTAATATTGCACACATGGGAATTTTAAAGTTTTGCGGTACCATAGGCATTCCATATATTGAAACAGTTAGATAGTTTACAATTGTGAACACGTGGGGGTATGTTGGCATCTACTGCTCTTTACGGGCAAGCGCACTTTAAAAAATATACGGAGAAACAAGGAACTGCAGGTGTTGGTTTACAAAAAAAATACACAAAGTACTGGAGTAACTCGGTGGGTCAGGAAGCATCTCTGAAAACATGGATAGGTCACTTCTCAGTCTGAGGAAGGGTCTCAATCCGAAAAGTCCTCCTATTCCTTTTTCTAACGAGATGATGCCCGTTCCGCTCGGTTGCTCCAGCTGAGTATTTTGGTGGACCGAGCGCAAGTGTTCGGCGGAACGGCCGCCAAGTCTACGCTTGGTCTCGCCGATTCCACCACGGAATGTGTGCAAAATTGATAAACTTGTCTCCATTCGTCACGCTTACTTGTTGCGAGAAGATAGATGGTCATCTAGCCTCTGGTTCTGAACGTCTAATGGTTATTCAGCTGGAAGGATCCTCAGACGTTATTAGGCAGCGAGTTCCAGACCTTGGCCTGAGAAGGAATGGCAAGAACATTTTAGCGTGAATGTAATGGGGTACAGGGAATGTAATCGATGTCATTCTACTACTAACAGAAAGTTCTGGAGTAACTCAACGGGACAGGCAGCATCTTTGGATATCGTGCGTTATATGTCTATATTCGGCGTAAATCAGCATTTGCAGACATGGATCGGCGATGTTTCGGGTTGGGACCTTTCGGCAGACCGGCTGACTGACCCGCTGAGTTCCTCCAGTACTGTGTTTTACTCAAGATTTCAGCATCTGCAGTTCCTTGTGTCCGAATTTTGTTGTTGCTTATGTTCTTTTCAAGTCGAGCTTGGAGGCGCAGCCGACATAATCTAACGAGTCGCTGCGGTATCCTGTCGACCGTGCACAATAAAACGACCAGGCACAAGTGAAGGGAGATGTGAATATTGGGGTCAACATGAGGCGACTGAGGTGAAACTAATTGCTATGTCCCGGATAGTTTAAACTTTGCGAAAGTGGTGTAGGCATCAGATAACAGATGGATATGTCTTAAACCTCCCGTTTGGACCTTTGGAAATTATGGGGACGTGTTGAGTGGTCAGAAGTAATTTGATTCAAAGAGTCTCGTTTCTGCAGCTATTCGTGTGATAGGCCTGGTCAAAGATATATTTATGGTAGGGTCTAAGCAAGACAAAAGGCCAATGTGGCCGGACTTCCTCTTATTGGAGATAAACATTACCAGGAACCCGTTCAGTACTAATGGGACTTCTCACTGTCAACGAAGGCGTGAAGACAATCCAATCCGTGCCGAGGCTGTTTCAGTAACAGGCTCATACACAATAGAGACCACTGCTCCGGAATCACCGGTAAACAGCCTCGCTCCCCGTCTTGGACCATTGATGAAACAGATAAAGGTGATTGGGATGGGGTGCTCTATTGTAGTGTTCCTGCAGCAATATCCCAGCGTATTCCTCGTCTTCATCTTACGTAAGCGTGGCCTCAGTCATGAACGGTTTATGTTCGATCTCGTTTTTTCAGTTCTTCTTAGTTCTATTATCAGCCAACTGCTAGGCACATAAGGTATTCTCAATCTCGCTGCACTGTGCTCGTGTGTTCTTCATTGTGCCCACAATTTTCCTGTCCAATTAAAACAAATCTTTACATGTATTGGTTGCACACTCTGAACAACCAAGCTCTGGTTTGGCAGTTCATGACCCAGCGGTGTGAACATTGATTCATGTAATTTCAACTAACTCCTGCATTACCTCCACCCCCTCCCCCACACCATCAGTCGTTCTACCAGCTCCACTGTTCGCATCCATGTATCCCTCTCGTTAGCACATTTCCCCAGCCAAGAATGGGCCTTATGGACTCCACCCTTCCTGAGATCAACTCTTGCCAGCTCTGAGTTTTTTTCCTGGCCTTTCCTCGCCTAACGTCCCCCCTCCCCCACGCCTGACGAAGGGTTCCGACCCGAAACGTCACCTATTCCTTTTCTCCAGAGATGCTGCCTGACCCGTTGAGTTACTCCAGCGTTTTGTGTATATCTGTAGTTTGGCTTGATTGTATTTTTATATGGAGTTATCTGATTTGATTGGATAGCTCGCAATCAAAAGCTTTTCACTGTACCTCATCAAAATTTAAAAGGCGCTAGTGTGCCAGTGTGTAGCTAACCCCGAACAATAAATAACACACCATTTTATAGTTAAATGTGCACAGCCACAATGTGTGCAAGATCAGTATGTTTGCACACGTACTTTTCACTTTGGGATCATTCGCATCTTCACCATTCAATTTGCCCTCTTGTTTTTATTATTTGTTCTGTATCAGCGCGCGTTTTTATTATTCCTTGCCTCGGCTTTCTTCCATAGCTTCTGATTTTAATTTATCGTCTCCATTATTTTCCAGACGGAGTTCCCCATGAGAAGAAACAGAGATATCTGTTTGATATTTCCAAATTGCCCAATACAGAGGAGCTAGTTGGAGCCGAGTTGAGGATTTTTCGAAAGTTGCCGGGAGACCTCCACGGGATGCTGTCCCTGGGGGGCAGTATGTATCGTATTCTACTTTATTCCTGTAACCAACTGGGGGACTACCCACCGAAGCGGCTCGACTCGAGGACAGTAGACATATTGGACGTCGATTCGTCGAAATGGCAAGTGTTCGACGTGTGGGATTTAATGAAAAGCCACATCACTGCTAACCTGCTGTGTTTAGATGTGGAAATCATTTCCGATTACTCCCAGGAGGCCTTAGATCCGAGACATTTGGGATTCAATCGCTCTGATCTGCAGCCTCGGGAGAAAGCTTTGTTGGTGGCGTTCAGCAACGCGAAGAAAAGGGAAAACCTATTTCGGGAGATCAGAGAGAAAATCAGATCTCTGGGTGGGGCGGACTCACTACAAACCAGCCGTGAGCCCAGTGTCAAGCGCCGCAGAAAAAGGAGGACCGCGTTCTCCAGTAGGTCTAGCAGAGGAAGTGGGAAAAGAGCCAGGTCGAGATGCAGCAGGAAACCTCTTCATGTCAACTTCAAGGAGTTGGGATGGGACGATTGGATTATCGCGCCTTTAGACTATGAGGCCTACCATTGTGAAGGGATCTGCGACTTCCCGCTCAGATCCCACCTTGAACCCACTAACCACGCCATTATACAAACGCTGATGAACTCCATGGACCCCGAGTCCACGCCGCCCAGTTGTTGCGTCCCATCTAAACTCAGTCCCATCAGCATACTGTACATCGACTCGGGCAACAATGTAGTCTATAAACAATACGAAGACATGGTGGTGGAATCATGCGGATGCAGGTAGCGCCTTGACCCTGGTCCTCCAATCTGATTTTACATGAGGCTAAATACTGCAGCGGGGTTGATCAATGCTAATGCGCCCAATTATTGTCAAGGGCATCTCAGCGAGGGGCTGCCGTGGGGAGGATCGACTCTGGCCGCGGGGAACGGCGTCTTCCTGGCCCCGACCACTGCATCAAGCTGGCGAAAGATCCAACCATCTAAGGCTTCAAGGTTTGGGGAATTGGATAATGAGTTGTACAAAATACACCCATGTTCTTAATTTGTGGTTAAGATGGAGACCGGACCCTAATGCATCAGTCGATACCTATTTTTTCCCCCAAAAACCTCCAGCGATGGGTGCTGACAGTTTGGGAAGTTCACTTAAACGTAAAATCCGTTCCATCTGCTCTTTCTGTAGCGTGACTTAGCGCGCACATTCACTCATTTTTTTGCAACCTGATCAGCGAACTGCCCTAGCGGGGGCATCCCTGCTGCAAGGAAGGAGCGGCCGATCTGGTTTTGATCATTATTAACATGTGCTAACAAACGTGAGCCAGCTGCAAGCGGAAGGCCTAGACGGCAATCATTGAAAGGAAAAGCCAGCTCTATCCTCGGCAAGATCGCATATCTGTCTGTCGCAGATTAACCCATCAAGCACAGAGAATAGGCAGAGATGGCTACGCCTCGCCCACTCACCCCATCTCCACCCGCCTCTGCGTGGATCTAAAACATTCGACTGTTAAAGCACCACCGACATTCATAGAACAGTAATGATTCCATTAAAATCGCATCAAATCCGCGGTCTAATTTGAAAGAAAAAATACACTGTTACAATCCTAAATCAGTTTACACATGATGTCTCATTGGAACATTCAGTATCAACATAATCGGCAGTGGTACAAATATGAAAATATTACAAAGGCCAATCGTGTTTCCACGTTTATATTTGCCATTTGAAAAAAATATACTAATATTTTACTTTCCTCGCGTAATATTCCAAGTTATTGTTTAAGGCATACGAAGTGAACGTAAACCTGTCCATTTAGGGGACGAGAATGTTTTTAAAAGGTTAGACTTTCCAGGGTCGCTGGGAGCATTTTTGTAGAGGGTTTACTGAGTGCCATTGATGGTAATGGTAGGTATATCTGAAAGCACCAGTTGTGGTTTCATATCTACAGCAATCTTGGATTAGTGCAGGGTTTCATTTGCTTTCCTATCTTTATAGCAAGTACGTTTTTACGTACGTTTTTCTGTTAATACGTTCAATATGTTTCCCTCGTCAGCCCCCGTCAGTGGATATAGATTCTCCCTACAACAACAAAAAAAAAAAGTTTTACATTTCCTCTTAACTTTTCCCCCCTGTACAAGACAAGTCATCATTTCTACAGTTTCTAGCCACTTCTTCTCTCAAATCAAGCAAATGACCGTTCGCTCTTTCCAAGCCTTGATACTTCCATGTGACGGACAAAATTGAACATATCTCCACAGTTACACATTATTCAGCGATCCATAAATATTTACCTCAATTATCTTCTTAAAAAATATTCTACCCATTTATTTATAAAGTGAAGGTTGATGTGCGAATTTAAAAATCCTAAAAAAGATTTGAAGTTACTAAATGATGCCATGTGGTCTGTCTGATTTTGACCACCATCACAAGCAAACATGCAGAATGTTGATTTGCTTCTTGCCTATTAGTCTCTCAATGGCGTGTTCCAAGACATTAATTACCTCCCGGTACAACTCATACCATGCAGCTACAAATAACAATGGGACAAATGACCCGTAATCCTTTCAAGACAGGGAGCTCAAAGGAGGAACATTGGCTGGTACTGAGAAATGAGCAGCTTCAGAATGAGTATAGATACTCCCTGGACCGATGAGTTACTCTAGCACTTTGTGCTAGATTCCAGCATCTACAGTTCATTGTCTCTTAAGAATGTGACAGTTGCAAATTGGAGCATCAAAATGAATTTTACCTTAAATATTGTTTAGGTTCCTTAGGAGGCGCCGGAATAATATAGCTGTCGTTCTTTAATGAATTATCTTTCATAAAGTCCTGCTCTCGATATCTGTTGTCCGCCCACGGTTCCTGAATGCAGTAACTGTCAATTGCAGTCTATTGGTTGTGCATTCCCCCCCTAGATTATTGACAATGAGGTATCGAATGTGCGATACGTTAGCTTAGAGAAATCTTGTTGTGAAAAGCAAGGGGACTAGAAAAAAAACCTACCCTAAAACGATCCCTGCATTAAAAATGTCATCGACTATGAAATCTGTATACAGTCGTGTCCTGCTATCATGTCCCCCACTTCTTTAGTGTGTATAATGACTATTATTAGTTATGATATTCAATTTCTAAAACGGATATATTATCCGTGTTATCCAGAGTTCGCAGCAGAACACGGTTGTTGGTTGTACTTACAATGGGACCGTCTACTCGAGCCAATCGACACAAAGCTGGAATCTGGGCCCGCGCAGAATTCGTGTGAATGGAAATTTAGGAAACTGAAAAAACATGCGAGTGAAAAGTCCCTAGCCCTGTTCTCTATAGTCCCCCACTTCCATAATTAAAACAAATCATACCCATTCCTTTACATGTCTTCATATCGCACTCAATAAAGGCGATGTGCGCAAAATTTGCTAAAATCACACGTTGCAATAGACAATAGGTGCAGGAGTAGGCCATTCGGTCCTTCGAACCAGCATCGCCATTCACTGTGACCGTGGCTGATCATCCCCAATCAGTACCCCGTTCCTGCCTTCTCCCCCTATCCCCTGACTCCACTATCTTTAAGAGCTCTATCTAACTCTCTCTTGAAAGCATCCAGAGGCAGAGAATTGGCTAGTACTCAGGCACTGTGTAATTTTCCTCCTGATAGCCTTTCACAGTTACGCATCCTCAGGAATGTCAGAAAGGACTTTGGACACCTTATTCAAGTTTAAGTTTCAAATCTTTTCGTACTTCGACTTTTGCATTTCTGCCAATCACCATGAGTATATTGATGTGTCGATAGATGATGCATGGTGTATAACTGTCATGAACACAAATAAGAATTTAAATAGCAAGTTGCATTGATATTTTTTCTTGGGACAATTTCTCTTTCATGTCATAACCCTTGATCTTATCCAGTCCCCGCCGCCGAGGGTCTACCTGGTTGCATTAACACTCTTCCATAAGAATTCAGCATCTTTATCTTCTATCTTTAACTTTGCAAAGCGATCTAGCGACCTAAATAACGCCATTCACCTTCACCCAGCTATATGCCCATTGTTAAAGTGCAATCCCATTTCAACAGAAACTAGGTGAAATCTTCACATTGATTCTGTCCACAATCAACAGAGATTGTGATGAGAGGGGTGCTTTTGGAATCAGTATGTGCCCGTGCTTCGATATTTTTTTAATGCTACTCGTGATAAAAGCAAAAATCCCAGACATATCTGTCAGTTGTAGACAATTGCAACACATAGTCTTGCGTGGAAAGTGCATAGTATCCCACGGTTGCTTAAAGCTGACTGCTCTAGGCAACAGATTACTCTGCACCTCCTCACACCTCACATCTCCCTCTACCCACCCTACTCCTTAAACTGGGTTGCATGGATATGGTGGAGATTTCATTTACACTGCCAGTAATCCACTCTTCGAGTCCCCAGCGCGACTTACCCATAAGATAATTCACTTCTCGAGTTGAGAAAAGAATTGCAAATCACCGGAGCTGAGGAGGCAGAAACTGTCACAGCTCGGGGTTCCTATACAAACAGGTGCCAAATACTCTGCAACAGATATTAATGCACTGTTTATATGTATACTATGCTTTATATTGTCTGTATATATTGAACTGTAAATTAAATGTAAACGGCAATCTATTTTCCTGGAAATATTATACGGTAGTGTATATGAAACTAAGCACTCTGTATCTCTTCTAATACTCCTTAAAATTGTTTTGTATAGACTATAAGTTTTATTAAATATTTTTTTATTAATAATTAAAGAGAGCACCTTCAAACAACTCGTGGATTCATTGTATGTCAATGGATCGTGACTTACACAGTTTAGCATCTATGGGGAGAAAGCAGGAACGGGGTACTGATTCTGCATGATCAGCCATGATCATATTGAATGGCGGTGATGGCTCGAATGGTCGAATGGCCTACTCCTGCACTTATTTTCTACGTTTCTATTATATGTGGCAAGATTTGTGGCACGTTCTGGGGCCTGCACCGGATCTCATCATTTTCAACCGCGGACACATTTCTTAGTTACAAGACAAGTAAGGTACGCATTAATGCAATCATGTGAAGCACTAATCTCCGTGTGACTTTCAGGTTGATTGCGAGGCTGGCTCAGCGCTGGGATAATGGTTTGCAATCTCCAACCTGCAATTGGCAGACTGGGGACAAAGTAAAATATGCCTTGTTACATTCACAGTTGTGTGATTTCCTTCCTTCTGAAGATAACGTTCTCAGAGAACCGTGGACGTTTTCATAACTGGCACAGTTGGCCATTCATATCCGGCGCGTTGATAGCAGGTCCGATTCAGCTGTCCATTGACAAGTCCATTTTCAAAGTGGATTGTAATTTTCTGGGTTGCATTATCTGCTATCGCCCGACCGCAGAGCAATCTAAATGAGAGCTGGCGCTTGATATAAGGACGATAAACTTCCCAGTCCAATTCCCGATCCCTTCATCATGATGAATCTGTATTTTCCAGCGAGATTCCCCGGGACGTTATTCGGAAGTGGGATCTGGCGACATCCTCTCTTATGCTTAAGTAACTCAGCAGGTCAGGCAACATTTTGAAGGACGTGGATAAGAGATGTTTCGCGTCGGGACCTTCTTCGGATCTGTTTGAGGCTCCAGAGATGTCCCTCAGAGATGCTGCCTGACCCGCTGAGTTACTCCAGCACCAGATTCCAGCATCTACAGTTCATCGTGTATCATCGTTCATCGGAGTATCATTTGAATTGCAATAAAAATCAAGGTTCCGGCAGGTAAACAGGTTAGCAACTAGATTTTGTGGGTGGCACACAAAGCTGGAGTAACTCAGCGGATCAGACAGCATCTCTGGAGAAAGGGAATAGGTGACGCATGAAGAAGGGTCTCGGCCCATTCCTTCTCTCCAGAGATGCTGTCTGAACCGCCGAGGTACTCCAGCTTTTTGGGTCTATCTTCGATTTAAACTAGCATCTGTAGTTCCTTCCTATGCATTATGTGGGTGACATGGTTTGTGGTTCGTCCTGGGGGTCACATTCACATTTTTGGGAATAAGTTATGTTAAGTATAGGCACAGTTGCCTTTGATGCAATGCAAACCACGAACTGTTCTCACAGAAAGATCAAGATTCAGATCAAGATGCTCAATCTACGCGTCCCATTGACCGGCGTTTGGCCCATATCCCTTTAAACCTTTCCTATCCATGCACCTGTCCAATCGTTTCTTGAAAAAAAAGCTCTTATTGTACTGCCTCAACTACCTCCTCTGGCAATTCGTTCCATAAACCTACCACCCCCCGGGTGAAAAATATATCCAACTGAGTGAAAAATCTTAGGCAGTCCCTTGGTATCGAGGGTGACTGACTTATTTGCACTCCTGTTCTCTGTAAACTCTGAGGTCGCCACTGAAGCCGACGTGGGAATCCCAGTACTTTACAAGAGCGATTGTTTAGCAGCTTTGTTTTTCTTTCACTTTCATTTTCTGTTTGATCTTCTCCAATGAAAGAGGTAACACAGCATCGCGTGCTCCCACAGTGGTCTAATCCAGAGTTTCAGATATAGTACTAATGGGTTGGCGATTTGCTTGTGAAAATACAAACCTTTCATTTACCAAGAACAACACAGAATTGGAGAAATCGGAAATAGGTTTTATGTATATTTTGTTGCTGATAATCAAATAGTTTATCAGAAAATTATTAAACAATTGGCAAAAAAATATCCAGTCACATTGTCCACGTTTTTCTTGATGCCTTTTCCCACCTTGTTCGCGGTTTTCATTTGCACACTCCAAAGATTAAGGAAAGTGGAGCGTTCATCTATGGAAAGCAAATTTTCATGGCCCTCAACAATGTGAAGTGGTTCAGTAACTATCTGAACATTGACAGATGCTTGATTTGTATGGGTGTCAAGGGTTCTGGGGAGAAGACAGGAGAATGGGGTTGAGAGGAAAAGATAGATCAGCCATGGTTGAATGGCGGAGTCGACTCGATGTGCCGACTGGCCTAATTCTGCTCCGATGACTTATGGACCTTTACACTAGTTCGAGCATACCTTGTCTCCCTGTGAAATAACTGATTCCTTTTTTTTAGTCATCTGGCGAGTTAGGAGGTATCAGGAGGAAAGGGGGGAAATTCTGCAAATAAGAAGACAGATAAGAAAGAAATATGAAAAACAATCAGAAGTTATACTTTAATAGAGGGAATGAATAGAATAACAATAAATGTATGGCAGCAAATTGCGTGCCCATTTGAACCAGCATGTTGGTTCCGGGAGAAAAAAGAGCTCCTCATCCTAATAACACTTTCTGATGCTAGGTGGGTGGAAATACGCGCCACGGTCTACAGATACATTTAATTTAGAATGATCTGTCGGGACCCAAGTACTAAATCGCCTATCGATTTATTCAGAGAAACATCATTTGTTTTATGCTGTTATTTAGTGATTCTTATTGTAATAGAAACATAGAAAATAGGTGCAGGAGTAGGCCATTCGGCCCTTTGAGCCTGCACCGCCATTCAATATGATCATGGCTGATCATCCAACTCAGTATCCTGTACCTGCCTTCTCTCCATACCCCCTGATCCCTTTAGCCACAAGGGCCACATCTAACTCACTCTTAAATATAGCCAATGAACTGGCCTCAACTACCTTCTGCGGGAGAGAATTCCACAGATTCACCACTCTCTGTGTGAAAAAAGTTTTCCTCATCTCGGTCCTAAAAGATTTCCCCTTTATCCTTAAACTGTGGCCCCTTGTTCTGGACTTCCCCAACATCGGGAACAATCTTCCTGCATCTAGCCTGTCCAACCCCTTAAGAATTTTGTACGTTTCTATAAGATCCCCCCTCAATCTTCTAAATTCTAGCGAGTACAAGCCGAGTCTATCCAGTCTTTCTTCATATGAAAGTCCTGACGAATTCTGTTTCCACTTAGTACAAGATGAATATAAGATAACAGAATGGGTAACGTTAAATAGATTCCAGTCACTGCATTAGACATTGGAGATCACTCACTTTAGCTGAATATTCTGCCAGTGAGGTGGAGGTATCAAACAAGTCTTTATATATTTTTTAAAAGTACCAGCTATAGGTAACTCAGCGGGTCAGGCCGCATCGCAGGAGAAAAGGAATAGGTGACGTCTCGGCTCGACTCATCATCAGACCCTTCACCTATTCCTTTTCTCCAGAGATGCTGCCTGACCCCCCTGAGTTACTCCAGCATCTTCGGTATAAACCAGCATCGGCAGTTCCTTCCTACACACTAGCTAAATGTAACTTCTCTCCTCCAGAAATCAAGGCAAATATTAAAATCTCTACTCTTGATAATACATGAGTTTAATAACTAAAGTAACCCTGTTGCTCACGTAATTATCTAAATTCTGATATTGGACAGCGAAAGATTGGATATAAATTTATAAATATATTCTTATTGGTCGGAAGTTGTAGATGTATGTCGCAGCGTTGAAAATACAACGATAAAGTGGAAGGACTTTAATTACTTCAGTCTGAAGTCTGAAGAAGGGTCCAGACCCGAAATGCCACCTGTCCATTTCCTCCCCAGGTGCTGCCTGACCCGCTGAGCAATTTGCTCAAGATTCCAGCATCTGCAGTCTCTTATGCCTTAAAAAAAAAAGTATTCCGTGTTTACCAGCATTTTATTGTCAGGCAACAACCTAAATGCCTGACAAAACGAGGAATGCATTGCAATTTCCTAATGGAGAAAAATAATAGGTGATGCTTCGGGTCGGAACTCTACTTCAGACTGAAAACAGAGGTGGTGTTGGGGTGGGTGGGGGGATGGAGGCGAAAAAAGGCCTGAATAAATCAGAAAAAGATGGCCTCAGGAAGGGTGGAGCCCATAATGATCCATCGTTGGCTGGGGAAGGTGTGATAACACTCCCCTTTCCATTTCCATACTGACCTTTCTGTCCTGGGTCACATGCAAAATTGGACCTCATATTTTGCTTGGGCAGTTTACAACCCAGCGCTATGAACGTTGATGTCTCTAGTTTCAAGTAATTCCCGCATTCCCTACCCTTCCCTCACCTCACCCCCCTCCTCCACCCTAATCATCATACATGTTCCAATGTTCACATCCTTGTATCCCTCTTCACATCAAACCTTCCTGGAGTCTGAAGAAGGGTTCCCACCCGAATGGTCACCTATTCATTTTTAGTTTAGTTTAGTTTAGAGAAACACACCAGCGATCCCCGCACATCACTCGGGACAATTTTTCTTTTACACTTATACCAGTATACAAACCCAAGCCAATTAACATACAAACCTGTAGGTCTTTGGAGTGTGGGAGGAAACCGAAGATCTTGGAGAAAACCCATGCGTAGTCGGGATCGAACCCGGGTCTCTGGCGCTGAGCCACCGTGCCGCCCTCCAGCGATGCTGCCTGACCCGTTGAGTTACTCCAGCATCTTCGGTATAAACCAGCATCTGTAGTTTCATCCTACACACAATGTAATTTCTCTGCAGATTATAGAATGAAGAGAGTATTTGACCCTTCAGCCCACCACGTCAATACCGACCACTGAGCACACGTATATTAATCCCATTCATCGTATTTGGACAGTAGACTTCTTTCTCTGTGTTGTACTGCTAGAATGAAACAAAATGAAACTTGAAGTCTATTTGAGAAATTTTAAAATTTAGTGCATATTTTTATTCCCCAACAATTCCCAGCTGAAGAACAAAAAAAATTCAAAGAGTTTTATTTAATAGTTCTATTCCCTTGGCTGTATCAAAAACAAAAAAATTCTGGAAACACTTAGTAGTTCAGGCCACATCCATGAAAAGAGAAACCAAGTTCAAGATTGAAGTTCACGAATGGCGTTTTCAACAATTTCTGCATTTATTTCAGATTTCCAGCATCTGCATTTTTTTGTTTTCATTTTAATTTACTTCCCTAAGTGGACCTTTTCAAAAATAGATTTATGCATGTGGGATGCTCGCCTTCCATAGCTGGGACATGGAATAAAGGTGCAGGAAGTCTAGGCCACAGCTGCAATTCTGTGTGCAATTCTAGCTGCCATGCTGTGGAAATTGCACTGGATACTGTGTCGAGGGGATTCACCAACATCTTGCCTGGGAAGGAATGCTTAAGATATTAGGAGTGATTAGATAGATTGTGTCTGTTTTTCTTAGGACAGAGAAGGTTGAAGGGAAGGGGAAGGGGAACATGAGGTGGTACATACAATTATGAGAGGCATTGATTAGGTAGATAGTAAGAAACACCTTCCCATGTAAGATATAGCTAAGTTTAGAGGGCATAGGTTTAGGTTGAGGAGTAAGAGAGTTAGAAAGGAATTTTAGGAAGAATTTTCTTTCACCCTGAGGGGGTTTGCAATCTGGAATGTCCTGCCTATTTTTGGTTTGGTTTTGAGATAAACTCCCATCTCTTTTGTGTTAGATTCCTTTACACTGGCATCCTATGTAGATGGCACAAATAAATAATACGTGAATTACAAAGACCACAACAACCTGAAACTAAGACAAATACAACAACTGATCATCCTTTGGAAAGTAATATAGCTAGTTGGAGTTGCCTAAAGGTGGAAGATCAGATCCCAAGTAAAAAAAATAGTAAGATTAAACGAGAACTTACCAGTTTGAAGTTTGATCTGTATTTTATGATGAGTTACGATGAGGGTATTACGTGAAGAACCCGCTCAGTGCGCAGGCGCGGCATACTTCCAAGCAGCGGTGTGGAATCACAGATAGACACAGTTATTTTGAAGTAAACATAGTAAAGATAAGGAGACATCAATTTATTAGTTTGATCCATATAATGAGGGTGGGAGCGGAGGGCACGTAATACCCTCATCGTAACTCCTCATAAAATACAGATCAAACTTCAAACTGGTAAGTTCTCGTTTAATCTTACTATTTTACTTCGGAGTCACGTGAGTGACTACGTGAAGATTTCAAAGCTCTGTGATTTCAAACCGTGTAACAGTTTCATTTCACTCACTGCCGAAGTTCTTGAGGGAGGAAGTGTTATCGTAATGAACCAATGAGTCTATTTGTAGAAAAACACAATGGTATTTTTTAAACAATAACAACAAAGAATTAAGTTGCTCCCCTGGGCTTAAATTAAATATTTGCAGTTCGTAAATCTTTACTGCAAATAAACCAGGTTTTGCCAACGGCTTATTATAAAATTTCTGAACGGTCTTTTCCCTTCCCACCATTCTGCTGTAGCCAGAATGTGGTCTATAGGCATGTCCATTCTTTAGCCGTCGACATGGATGCTGCCCTGGTGGAATAAAATTTGTACATGTTAGTGTTTATCCCAGCAGTTTCTAGCACCTGCTTGAGCCATCTCGCAATGGTTTGGCTCGTACCCCACCATAAGGTTTTTGTGACTGACCCACAAGGCTTTTCATCTCCCTCGAATATTCTGGTTGTGTCTATGTAGGATAGTAGGTGGGTCATGGCACATAACCGTGGTTCTGGTGGGTAAGCCAAGACTGGATTAGGTGTTCCTGGTCTGCTCTGTTTGACCAGTCGCTGGATAACGACAGATCTGGTCTGGAGCTGTGATCATGTTGTCCAGTCGCAATAGGTGTAGTGACTGGACCCTCTGAGCGGATACAAGTGCCATCAACATGAGCGTCTTTAGTGTAGCTTGCTCGAGGCCGGGGGATCTGGCTGGTGGCCATTCCCTGAGATATGTCAGGACCACACTGATATCCCAAATATGGGTATACCTGGGCTTAGGGCTTGATATTGTAAATGCCCTTCATCAGTTTTACCACCAGTGGATGGGATCCCATCGCCTGTTGTCCTGGCGCTGGTTTGAGATAAGCAGAAAGAGCACTCTGCGCTGTGTTGATGGCACTGTAGCTGATCCCTACATTGTGGTGTAGATGGCCAGGAACTCCAGTATGTTGGTGGCTGTAGCTGTTGCGTATGTTGTCCATGTTTCCTGGCAGTACTTCTCCCTTTTTTGATGCTGGTTAAGTACTGCCTCTTGGTGGATGTTCGAAGGGATGCCGACATGGTGGTGATGGTTTATTTGGACAATCCCAGTTCCAGGTAAGGTCTGTTCAAACTTGCAACCCAGGCGTTTAATTTTCTCATGGCATGGGTGTTTAGCTTACCTGGTAGGTAAGTAGCTGATAGCCAAATATGTCTTTCGACATACCATTGCCAAATCATGTTGACCAATTTGTCGCATGATAATGATTTTATGCCACCCATATGGTTAATATAAGCCATCACCGTAGTATTTATCAATTTGTAACCGAACATGCAAGTGCTGCATATTAGATACATATGCTTTTAAACCATAAAAGGCGCCCAACATCTCTAGATAGTTAATGCCCAGTGTAAGTAGTAATGATGACTCTAGTTTAGTCCATCTACCACTTGTGCTGGATATGGAGTTAGTCGCTCCCCAGCCTTGAGCACTGGCATCTGTTTGAATAACTAAAGTAGGGTTAGTGATAAAGATAGGGCTGAAACTATGCCAAACGTTTTCTGCCCACCACTGTAGCTCTGATATTGCTTCAGAGGGTAAGTTCATGACACGATCATAGTGACCTGTATGTCGTTTTATTGCCCGTACCTTTGCTCTCTGTAAAAAAAAAATTGATAGTGCAAAGGTCCGAATTGTGTAGCCGGAAATGCTGCTACCATTTCCCCAATTACTCTTGCTACTTGTCGAATAGTTGGTCGCTCGCTGACCATTAATTTGTTGCATGATTGTGCTAATTCAACCATTTTTGCCTTTGGCAAGGTAACAGTCATATGGACTGAGTTAATTGTGAAGCCCAGGTAGTCCATGATAGTGGATGGCTTCAACTTAGATTTATCTGGATGTAGGACGAACCCCAGAGTTTCGAGGAGCTGTTTTGTAGCTGATACTGCTGCCACAGCCAATTCCATCGTTTTCCCTACTATCAGAATATCCTCCAGATATGCCATGACAATATGTTTTTGTTTTCTTAGTATTGCCATGGCTGGGTTCAATATTTTGTTGAATAATCTTGGGCTGAAGTTCGCCCATAGGGCAATGCTTTGTACCATCCAGATAAATTTTAGGTATCTGCGATGATCCTTGTATATGGGTACTAGATAGTAAGCATCTTTAAGATAAAAGCTTGCCATGAAGTGTCCTTTGGAATTCAGTTGTTTGGCAGTAACATATGTCTCCATTTTGAAATGTATATACTTAACAAATTTGTTTAGTGATGTTAAGTCAATGATGATGCGACAGACACCATCTTTTTTGGTTTTAGTGAATATATTCGATACAAATTCCAAAGGTTCATGTTTGGTCTTTTCGATGACCCCCTTTGTGATAAGTCTCACCAGTTCAGCTTGTCCCTCACGTTTCTCTTTGACGGAGGGAGAAATACCCTTTGGGGCCATTGTTGAACTGGCGGCGTTTTTTCTGACATGAATTGTATTTTATATCCTGTAATGTTGTTGAGTATATACTTGTCACTCGTGACCATACCCCATGCTTCTTTAAACAAGTGTAATCTCTCCCCTGTTAATAAAGCACCCTTATTCTCTATATGCTGGTAGGGACCAGACCCACCTACCTCCATGATTATTGGCGATTCTGTTTCTTCATTTTCCTGAAGATTTTGTTCTGACGTGCTGGCGATGTTGGGGGGAGGCGCATTTTCCAGAGGGTCCGCTGCGGGCCCTGATCTAAAAGATCTTTGGGGATAATGTGCGGACCCCAAGCGTTCACCAGTCCCATATTGCGGACGTCGACTGGTGGATGCCGTGGGGTGCTGCAGCTTGGGTATCGGAGGTCTTGGTTTGCTCGTTCCGGGGCCTGCCCTTATTAGGCCGAAGGTTTTTGATGCTTCCTGCATCTCCTTCAGTTTTTTATTGAAATCTTTCCCAAATAGCAGCGCGTCCGTCTCCGCAGCTGGGGCTTTACACAAGCCAGCAAATTTGGGATTGAGGGCAGGTCTTATGTTTCCCTCCGGAGATTGTTGATCTCAAATTGTGTGGTACACATTAATGCCAGCACATCCTGCTGGCAGGTATCCATCTCCGTGGTCTCCACGGAACGAGCAAAGGCTGTGATGGCCGACGTCAGGAGCCTTAGGATCCGCTGTAGCTTGAGTTCTTGGGTCCGGATGTGTGACCCACATGCCCCCAGATTTGGCTGTTGACACTTTTTACTTTGAGGGCCTCACCGTTTTCTGGTGCTGTGTTGTTTCAGCACCTCAGCGAGCACCTTTTCCAGTAATGGTTGATGCTGGCCGCCATTCTTGGTTCCAGCGGTGCTCCAGCCCGTGGGGTTGCTACAAGCGGTCCATCACACCCAACAGCTCTTCATGTTCCTGCACCCCTGGCATACTCCCGAATTCGTCCGCCTGCCCCTGTTCCAGACCAGCCCAGCCCTGGTCACCGATGCTAGCCTCCAGTAATGAGGGAGCAGAGGGCAGTGCATGAAACACTGTGGAGGGGGTGCCTGACATCCCTCCGCGAGAGCGCTCTTTCTGCGCATCTCGCTGGAGCTGCTCCAATTGCTTTTGGAAGCAGCTCAGGCGGCTGTCTCTCCTCCATTTAGGTGGAGACATGTCCCCGTCCGACGAATCGGACGCCACCGGCCGGATGCCTGTTCGGATGGCTAGACATCCAGCCCGCAGTTCAGGCACTAGCGGGACTGGGCTCGGCGCGGTGATGGGGATAGCGGAGCGCCCGGTAATTGTTCCTACCGCCTTCTTCTGGAGCTTTTGTGCCTTGTAGTAGCGAGAGCGCCTCTCAAGCAGCGCGTCTCGCAGGCACCTGCTCCGTGAGCCGCTCCAGCGGCTCAGGCGGCTCTCTCTCTCCCCCCGTGCGGGTGGAGAGACGTCCCGTCCGACATCGGGAACACCTGCCGGATGCCTCTCGAGTGGCTATGCGTCCAGCCCGTTGCTCAGGTACTAGCGGGCTGGCCTCGGCACGGTGTCGGGGAATTACGGAACACCGGGTAACGCTCCTGCCGCCTGTTGCTGCCCCCCTCCCCGACGGGAAAACGGGGGACAGTTTTGTTCCAGAGCCTTTTTCTCTGCCTGTAAAAAACACAAGCAGAAAAAGGCTCACCTGTAAAAGAAAACCCGACCTCAGGGTACTCACCTGACGGTCCGGTTCATTCTGTAACGGGAGAGCCTATTCCCGTTGCAAGCCGCTGTTGCACTGCTGGCTTAATGCCGCGCCTGCGCACTGAGCGGGTTCTTCACGTAGTCACTCACGTGACTCCGAAGTAAAATCTATGCAGGAGACCCAGGTAATTTTATCTCAATCAATTAAGTTAGAAAAGGAGGATTAAAAAAGGTGAATATCTTCCTCTGCATTGTACCAACATTTTATGATTTCTTTCCAAATAAATTTTATTGGATTTGCAAATTAAAAAAAAAACCTGGAGATGTTGAACTGTGTAAAGTCTGTTTTTCCTTGTATATGCTGCCTGACCCGCTGATTGTTTCTAGCATTTTCTAACATTGGATATTTGTAATCAGTAGGCATGTGTCTAAAGAAAAAATGTTAATGGTGTGAGAGGAAATCTTGCTGCTTTCTTCATCCACCTTTGGGAAGATGCATGGTTACAGATTTAATGCAGAACAAATAGAGAACCAAAGAGCCAAAAGGGTTTTTGTGAGAATTTTCAAAGTAAAAAACCCCCATCATGTACAGGTATTTGATGTATTCTCTTCCCACCATGTCAGGACTACAACATCTACATTTCCAGCTCACTGATCCCAGAACAGAGCCCTGCCTGGAGCATGCAAGGACTGTCTAAACGGTGTGGTAAAGAGAATGTTAGGACTTAATTAATTCACAGATACAATATATTTTGACTTGGCAATTTTAGATACATCTCCTCTCTGCAAGTAATGGTAAGTGTGCGTGAATTTCCAATAGTTAAATACCTGCTGGGCATCTCTGAGTATTACTCAAAATATGACCATGAAATCACTGTGTCAAAAGTGATGTTAAAGTAGGCAATCGTTAGAAATTTGAATGGCAATATGGTAGAATGCCCGAGTTCTTTGGTGGAATTTCAGAAGTAGATTTGGGTC
Source organism: Amblyraja radiata (assembly GCF_010909765.2). Lineage (NCBI taxonomy): Eukaryota > Metazoa > Chordata > Chondrichthyes > Rajiformes > Rajidae > Amblyraja > Amblyraja radiata. The sequence goes on from NC_045960.1 coordinate 71,208,290, forward strand.
AAAATGCATGTTGCCATAGTCCATGCCAGAGGTAGTTTATTTCAAGTAGTTTTGTTGCTGATGGAAAACTTGATTTCTATTAAGTCATCATCGCTATGTTACATGTTTGGCATTGGTGCAAGGAAAAGGTTAGCCACACCAATGTGGACTAAATGGGTCATGAACAGAAATATTGATTTATCGAGGTGGAAGTTTTATTAAATGCATTTTGCAATGTTAGTCTAATTTTGGGTTCTAATTTTCCATGGACGTGGCAAACTAAAGGGTTTGCAACATTTCCTTAAAGCCTATAGATAATTTCATAAAGACACTTTCTTGCTATATAAATTTCTTTTGCAGTCATGCAATGGTAAGAAAATGCAGTTTTACAGCATGAATGTTTAGGAATGCTCTGGCCTCTATGCCTGTACAACCAAGAACATATTCGTTGATTTACGGACTGGCAATATTATTGCACTGGTAAGCATAAGGGACCTGCACTTTAAGCACAGCCAGATTCTTCAGAAGAAACACAACATTTTGTAGTGGTTAGCTTATGATATAAATTTAGCTTATAAGAATAAATCTGTGAAAATCCAAATTAAGACAAGAACATTTTGTAACAGATCTATCTGAAAGAGTCAGTACCGAGCATTTAATGAATAGAAAATATAGCTCTACTTGGCTCCATGTCCAACATATGCAGTGCAAAAATCCCTATTTGAGAATAAATTAATATAAGTTTATTAGAAGCTCAGTTACTGAGACAAAACATTTGGGCCAAATCAATTCAACATTATCCTAATACTTAAGTGAATATAAGTTTTCATGTCTATACCCAGAAGCTTGTTTATGCAGATTGTATAACATTAGAGGAAATTATTTAAAGCAAAACTATGTACTGCTTTGGAATATGTGTAATTCAACCATTACAACTCACTAAACAGTTAAATCCATTGTCAGGGCAGAGACAAAAATAGTAATTTGCTTCAGGATGTTAGAGTTTTGTCTAAAAGATGATGCATACTTTTCTTCATTCACAAATGGACCAGGGCCAAAATTTAAAAAAAATTCATTGCTTTGCAGCATTTCCATTCTAAGTTTGTTGTGAGTTTGACAAAGAGACAATAATTTAAGATACCTGGAGTCAGCTGTAGCTGACAGTTTTTGTGTGGTGTTTATTTATAACAGCTGGTGGGACTGATATAGGGACAGATATATTTCCAGGGTGATATCAGGTTGGTTGCTCTCTAACTGGGGAGCCCTTTGCTGAATTCTGGACCATGTTTTGTGGCATAAATGCATGACCACAGTCACAGGAACCTTCTCATTATATTAAAAGTACATGACCTCCCTTTAATTCCGTACAATAAAGAAATCGGCAATAAATAAATTGACGTGATAATAAAATATCATTGAATACACTGTGGTTGCACCAGGAGCAGATGCCACACCTTGGAAATCAGGTTGGGTTCATCACATGAATTTATTGAACAGAGAATTTCTCTGAATGATCCATGACATGTCCACAAAAGGCAGCGGAGGCCAATTCACTGGGTGTTTTCAAGAGAGAGTTAGATGTAGGTCTTAGGGCTAACGGAATCAAGCTATATGGTGAAAAAGCAGGAATGGGGTACTGATTTTGGATGATCAGCCAAGATCATATTGAATGGCAGTGCTGGCTCGAAGAGCTGAATGGCCTACTGCTGCACTTATTTTCTATGATTCTATAAATCTTGTTTCTGTCCCTGTACTGGAGGAGTAAGAGAACAGGTGCTTGTGGCACCATTAAGTCTCCTTTTCTAAAATATTTTGCTGGCTGGCACTGTATTGTGTGGCCGTGACTTTGAGTTTAGTGCTCCAGAAAGTCTGTGTTTCTGAAAGATGTCTCCTGGAATAACATGGGCTGCAGACTGGCACAGCTGGTAGAGTTGCAGTCTCACAGTGGCAGAGAACCGGGTTCGATCTTTACCTCTGGTGCTGTTAGTGTGGAATTTGCACATTTTCAGTGACTACATGGGTTTCCTCTGGGTGCTCTGGTTTCCCCTCATATCCCAAAAATGTGTGGATTTGTAGGTTAATTGGCCTCTGTGAATTTCCCCAAGTGTGTAGGGAACGGTTGCAAACATGCGATAACAGAATTAGTGTGAACAGGTCAGCATGGACTCGATGGGCCAAAGAGCCTGTTTTCATGCTGTATATATAAAAACTAAAACTAAATAAGTTAAAATTGATAACGATTTCAATAACATTTCAACGACCACCTGTTTTTTTGTGTATAAAGTATTATTTGCATTATGTCTTTTTGGGAATTCAAGGAGCCTTATCTAATTTTCCGTCAGGGTTTTATGACATGCCTCTCCTTGAATTTTTTCAACAAGCCAGATTGACGTGGTATAAATCAACTTGCCAATAAAAAAAACTTAAAGTACACCTTTTCATCATCACCTCATAAAAACAGCATAATTTGGCATTAATATGTTAAAGCATTTCCCTAACAAGTGGAACATTTATAACCTTACCATGCCATACAGTGAAATAGAAAAGCATCTGTCATTATAGCATAGATATTAGTTTGTGTAGGAAAGAACTGCAGATGCTGGTTTAAATCGAAGATAGACACAAAATGCTGGAGTAACTCAACGGGACAGGCAGCATCTCTGGAGAGAAGAAATGGGTGACGTTATAGATATTAGTTTGATTGACTGCTGCTCAATTGAAATAATGATCAATATTTTGGCAAAGTAATTGCACATTTGTCAAGATTTAACCATAACATCTGGATCAAGGAAAATATCTGTACAGTGTTTCAAAACATTCTTAGATTAAATGGAAGTTCCTTTCCAAACTTTTCTACACTGATTGACAGTGAGGTCAAAAACAAAACTGAACTATTATATGTACGCTTTGGGATGAGTGGCATATTTAGATTTTTTAAGGAAAGTTTGCACAGCAGAAAGTTATGGCAATTTTAGTAAGGTCATTAAAATCTTTGCTCAAAGACCAGTCAGTCTGGCAGAATGTACAAGATTATCTTGGTAGTCAGAATGTATCTACGATGAATAAAGATCTATCCAAACATTGAGTTTTGAGACTGCTTAAAAAGAACTCATGTGGAATTTGTGGATGTCCCAGGAGTTCTGCATGGCCAGTGTAAGTCTGTGAACATATTCACTGACCTCCAATCTGTGCTATGCTGCTTGTAGAATCCATTGAAGCAGTATGAACATGCTGTAGACCTTGTATCGTGTTACACCCAGGGTATCTGCTAGTCCCTTCATTTGAACAGATATATTACAGCTGCAGCGAAGAAGGACATAAATAAAGTGAGTCACACTTGTTATATTTATTTGTGTTTGCTGAAACATTATTAAAATGTATTTAATTGTGCTTTTCAGGGTATTGAAGGGATATTTTAAAGTTTTCAATAATTTGTAATCTTTTAAATTTTTTGCTTGCTAAAGTTCAGGAATACTTGGCAGCATTGAAAACATAAGGACATAAAAATTTGGAACAGGAAAAAGCCACCTGGACCTTTAAATCTATGCTGCTTCTCTTTAAAGTCATGGTTGATTTTCTACTTCTGCGACAGTTTGTTTGATAGAAAGACATCACAAGGAAATAGGCCCTTAGGTCCAAGAGTCCACATGGACCATCAATTATCTGTTCACTACTAATTTTCCCAATTTCTCATCTATTCCCAACACATTCAGGGCAACTTACAGAGGACAATTAGCCTGTAAACCACTCGGTGCCCAATGTCAGGATCGAACCTGTCACTGTGAGACAGCAGGTACACAAAATTGCTGGGGAAACTCAGCGGGTGCAGCAGCATCTATGGAGCGAAGGAAATAGGCGACGTAGGGTTTCGGTCCGAAACGTCGCCTATTTCCTTCGCTCCATAGATGCTGCTGCACCCGCTGAGTTTCCCCAGCAATTTTGTGTACCTTCGATATTCCAGCATCTGCAGTTCCTTTTTGAACACTGTGAGACAGCAGCTCTATCAGCTGCATCACTGTGCCACCCTTGCATTATTAGTCAACAAGATTAGAACTGAAAGTCTGAAGGAGTGTCTATACCTGAAAAGTCACAGATTCCTTCTCTGCAGTTGCTGCCTGTCCTGCTGAGTTACTCCCGCATTTTGTATCTGTCTTCGTTCGGTTTAGAACATATGGAACTGGGTTTCATGCAGCATATGGACTGATAGTACAGCATTTTCACTATTTTGATATCTCTTGATAGATAGATAGATAGATAGATAGATAGATAGATAGATAGATAGATAGATAGATAGATAGATAGATGATGGATAGATAGATAGGTATCCCTGCAAACCAATTGACTTCCTTAAGATCCAGAAATCAATTCATCTCTTCTTTGGAATCAATTTAACATAATTTTCCTGGATTCTCCCAATGTCCATGTTTACTTAGCTATATACCATTGACACCACCCCATATTCTTGTTCTACTCGCAATCCCGACTGGCCGTTTATCATCAGAAAACCTGGAAATATGACTTTTGTTCCTCACGGCCAAATTGCTAAGATTGTAATTAATTTATTAATAATTTTTCAGGTATAGGCACATGTTTTGCAACATACAAAGAATTTGATTTTGCCATACAGTCATACCAAAAACAAGCAACAAAACACACAACTACATAAAAATCAACATAAACGTCCACCACAGCGGCTCCACCACATTCCCCACTGTGATGGAAGGCTTATCTTCTTTCCTCCTTTTCTCCCATGATCAGGGCAGTCGAAGCATCTGCAGTCGGGGCGATCAAAGCTCTCGCAGCCGGCCATTGACACTCCCGTGTCGGGGCGATCAATGGTCCCGTGTCGGGGCGATCGAAGCTCCTGCAGTTGCCGCTCCCGAAGTTGGTCCCTAATCAAGGGAATGGAAGTTCCATGATGTTAAGTCCGCAGGCTCCTCCGGTTGGAGCTCCCGAGTTCGATCCCCAGCAAGAGGCCGCCAGCTCCATGATGTGAGGCTGTCAGCTCCACGATGTTAGGCTGCAGTGCAGACGGAGGTACGACATGGAAAAAAGTTGCATCTCCGTCGAGGAAAGAGATAAAAAAAGTTTCCCCCACCCCACCACATAATACAAGGTACACTAAAATATACATTTAACAACAGATTAAAAACAACAAAGAAGAAAAAGACAAGCAGACTGTTGGCAGAGGTAGCCATTGTTTGACACCCCCTACTGTGCCTTTCAATACAATTGATGGATAGTGAATAGCTGGGGGCCCAATCACTGATCCCTTTCTAATATAGAGATCATGCTGCTGAATATACTGAAGAAGATGCACAATTTCTGGACACAAAAGACACCACGAAGTAGAAATACAGTATTGAGATGGGTGATCAGCCATGATTGCATTGAAAAGCACAGTAGGTTTGAAGGGCTGAATAGCCTCTTCCATATTTTCAATGTTACTGTCTTTCTATGTACCCCACTGGTCACTGCTTACCAACCTGAGGAAGACTTGTGTATTCTCACTCTTGCTTTGTGTCTGTAAAGCAATTTTCAGTGCTTGAGCTATTTGAAGCACGATTCCATGTACGCTCTAATCTTGCTGATCAATCTGCCATGTGCCATCTAATCAAAAGCCTTCTGAAAATCCAAATACCCCATATCCGCTGGTTACCATTTATCAATTCATTCTTCATATCCTCAAGGAACTGCAGTAGATAAGTCAAGCATGCTTTCTATTTCATAAATCCATTGCAAATTTTCTTTAATCCTATTATTCTTTCCTTGAGTACAGTTTTGATATAAAACATAGAATAGTTCACATGAGAACAGATCCTTCGGCCCATGATGTCTGTGCCAAACATGATGCCAAGATAAACTAATCTCATCTGCCTGCACTTTATCCATTCCCTGCATATCCATGTGCTTATCCAAAAACCTCTTAAACACCACAGTTATTTCTGCTTCCACTACCCCCATCCCATTCAGCATTTTCAAAGAAGAGATGGATTGGTTTTTGGACCATCAGAAAGTTGAGGATTCAAGTGATCTGGCAAAATAGTGAGATTGGAAACCAGGGGCAGATCAATCACACATGATGAATGGTTGAACAGGCACAAGGCGTTGTATTGCTGACTTTGCTAATTTTTCCTTACATTCCTATGTTGCAGCTGCCTCTAAACTGAATTCAATTGAAGGCACCATGGCCCGTGATGGACTGGGACTAAAAATTGGCACTGGCATTTGAAGAACTCCAGACCAAGTTGAGGTTGTCGTGAAGTAAGGCTTCTCACGATTTAGCAGAACAGTAATGTCATAAATAATGGATACAAATGAGAGCAAATACAAATAAATAAAGACAAGAACCGAATGGACTGTTGCTGCTTTGACATTGATTACATTGCTGTTTAATTTATTTATTTCACCAAGCCTGGCTCACCAGTCTTTAGAACATAGGCAGGCGAGAATTCTGACAATGAATCACCAGTGCTTCCTTATGAGCACTGAACCTTCTGCCATCCACCAGGATGTCAGATGACCAAACGGAGGCTGGGTGATGGTTTCGCCGAACACCTCCGCTCGGTCCGCAATAACCAACCTGACCTCCCGGTGGCTCAGCACTTCAACTCCCCCTCCCATTCCCCATCCGACCTCTCTGTCCTGGGTCTCCTCCATGGCCAGAGCGAGCAACACCGGAAATTGGAGGAACAGCACCTCATATTCCGCTTGGGGAGTCTGCATCCTGCGGGCATGAACATTGAATTCTCCCAATTTTGTTAGCCCTTGCTGTCTCCTCCCCTTCCTCAGCCCTCGGGCTGTCTCCTCCCATCCCTCAGCCCTCGGGCTCCTCCTCCTCCTTTTTCCTTATTTCTCCCCGCCACCCCCCATCAGTCTGAAGAAAGGTTTTGGCCTGAAACGTTGCCTATTTACTTCGCTCCATAGATGCTGCTGCACCCACTGAGTTTCTCCAGCATTTTTGTGTACCTGTCAGATGACCAATCTGGTCCTGATCCAAATAGCATGCCTCTTCACTTCAGTCACAGTAATTTGATTCTGACAGATGAAATACTTAGCTGGACTTCCCTACCTTCACCTTGTACCTGCGGCACAGCAGTAGAGTTTCAGCCTTAAAGCACCAGAGACCCGGGTTTGATCTTGATTACAGGTGCTGTCTATACGGAGTTTGTACGTTCGCCTTGTGACCATGTGGGTTTACTCCTGGTGCTCCAGTTTCCTTCTACATTCCAAAACATGCAAGTTTGCAGGATAATTGGCTTCTGTAAATTGTTCCTAGCGTGTAGGATAGAACTAGTATATGGATGATCTGGCCTGGACTCGGTGGGCTGAAGAGCCTGTTTCCACGTGTATCTATAAAACTAAAACCAAAACCTTATTTTAACTTCGAACAGGTCAATTATACACCATTGCCTTGCCAATGGCTTGTTCTATTTAAAGGTGTAACATTTCTCCAGGTACAAAAGGTCATTCATTTCTGTGACATCATTCACAGTTAAGGAGGAATGGAAATAAATCAGTTTTGGGACTCATTCACAGATCTTAACTGCACCCTTCTCTGATAATACTTCTGAGAAAAATCTACTACTGTATCTTTGATGGTCCTTGTAAGTAACTTCAGAACATTCTGACCAGAGAAATAATAAACATTTGTATTACATGAAAAGAGGAGTGGGGAACATATTGTAAAAAGTGACTTCACCACAGGGAATTAGTTCACTTTAAGATTTATTCCCGACTCTTATTACCTGTTGAATACAAAGGCACAACAAGGCAGGATATTTTTCTTGGCTAAGCAGCTTGGCACAAAACTGAGAGCAGGAAAAAGAGAACCTCAGTGAATGTTGAACTAAACCATTTAATTCCACATTATATGGTAGCCAGATACTGCACAAAAACTGTATGAGTCTCGAGGTATTCAGGAGGCAATGGAGCACCGTTGTAATAGAAGGTATGATCAAGTTTCATCATCCATAATACATCCATGCCAAAAAAGTGACTGTATATGTAACACAAGTAATGACATTAAATTTCTGCCATACCCTAACATTCCCAAAAGTTTGCAATTATCTTGTGGGTTTGGCAAACCACAATTTGAAGCAAACATTAGGAAGTTTGCACATCTGCACTTAATACACATCCTGAATAATGTTCACAACCTTTTAATAGGTCACAAATGTGCACAATCTGAAAATTGGATGCCTATGGACTAATCAACTACAGCTTTATAGCATAAAACATGTATATTTTTAACTTTATGAGGTTTCATTTCCTTGATTTTCTCTTTTCCCTGTCTGCCGTCGTTGATGGGCTGAAATGTGGTTCAATTGTCACTGTCCACCATTTGGTGCTCCAATCCAAGAGACCATTCTTCATATATAATTTGGTTAAATCATTTTACCAGAGGCATCACGGCTGAACCCCATCTTGTTCTCAACTAACGTCCATGTGCCTGAAAATTGCATGGGTGCGTTCTCATTCCCCTACTATACTCCTTGTACACTCACGTGTGGTCAAATTCTGCTCCAACTCCATCTACAAATTTGCACAATTTACACTGGTGAGCTGGATCTCAAACAAAGATGAGATGGAGTACAGGGGGAGATAAAGGACTTATTAACCTTGCGTCAGGGTAACAGCCTCTGTCTCAATGTCAGCAAGATGAAGGAGCTAGTTATCAACTTCAGGAAGCGGGTTAGCGTGCATGCCCCAATCAGTATCCATGGTGCTGAAATGGAAATGTTTGAAAACTTCAACTTCCTTGGTGTAAATGTCACCAACAATTTGTCATGGGACATCCACATTGAAGATACAGAAAAAAAACTAATACCTCTGCTCCTTCAGGAGACTGAGGAAATTGTGCATGTCTCCAAAGTCTCTTTCAAACAACAGGCACACCATAGAAAGCGTACTGTTGGGTTGCATCACGGCTTGGTTTGGGAACAGCTCTGCAAAAGACCACAAGAAATTGCAGAGTTGTAGATGTAGCCCAGTCCATCACACAGACCAGACTCCCTGCGTTGACTCCATCAGGCTTGACTGGTTTGCATACAAACAAAAGCTTTTCATTGTACACACGACAATAATACACTTAAACCTGAACTAAACTCATGGCGGAGTCACTGGATCCAGGACAATGTTTCTACACCAGCCTCAAGCTGCAGAGAGCAGTGGTTGAGCCCTAACTTGCACATCAAATCAGATCAATTAACTCAATATTGACCAATAATCAAATCTTTTCTATAAGTGAAAACTATGTTGAAGAATGCAACAAAATCTGCAATGTTATACCAATTTTATCACCGGGAGAAAATCACTTAACAGAAGTGTGAACAGTTTGAAGTGTACGGTTTGCCAGAGAAAAACATACTTGTGAGATGATTAAAAACTTGGCCACGGGCATGGATTTTAGTGCGTCTGAATATTAATTAAGTATTGCCGCTCTAGCTCAATGTTCTGCTACATGTTTGAAATCCCATGGGGGAGAAACTCAATGGGCAAGAATCTCCTGTTTACATCATAGCACTCGGTAGGACTTCTGCCCGTCATCCCAGAGATCACTGAATGAATAATGCAACTTTTCAGTTTGTGGTAAATACTCCTTGATGAATTTAAAAGGATCGCCAACGTACCACTGCATGGGTGCAAAACATTGACAGTTGCTGAACTACAATGCAGTGACAAAAAGGCAGATGCAGATTTAATAGGCTTACAGAGTCTCCAAAAGGATTACAATTTTCTTTAGTTCAGTTTAGAGTCCCAGCTGACCAGCGATCCCCACACATTAATTTTGGTGAAAAGTGGATTGAATCATTTTGATGGGAGAGGAAGCTCTAAAGGGCCTGTCCCTAATTGGGCGTCATTTGCGCATCATTTACACGACAGGCCGGTAGTCACTGTCATGCTGAAAATCATCTAGCAGTACGACAGTCGCTGCGCCAAGTGCTCTTGAGGGCCATGCTTCTTTTGGGAGTATTTTGCGATGTCGTTTGTACTTAGTCCGATCTCTGTTGCAAGGATTTCCCCAGTGAAAATCAAAGATACTATGGTGGAAAATTTTCAAAACTACGTGCGCTTTATACCCGGGTGGTCACGTGGTGCGGCGTTCAAATGACGCGCAAATGGCGCGCCGATGGTGTACGGGCGGCACATGGCTACGGACGTTGATGCACGGTGACGCATAATAAATTAGCATAGGCAACGTTTGTGCGTCACCGTGCGTAACCATGCGTTACCACGCGCTACACGTACGCCGTCAGTACATCAGCATATGCCATCGGTACATCAGCGTGCACAAGGGATACGTCACGCAGGTGGCGCGCGAGAATTTTGAGCATCCCAAAATCCTGGGGCGCAGCGCGTTACTGCATATGCCACCACGCCTCACAACGCACCAACCAATTTTTAGGATGTCGCGTAAATGATGTGCAAATAATGTCCAAGTGGGATAGGCCCTTAAACCTGATCTAAAGGTTGATACTTTGCATAGCTATCTTAATGCTTCCAACACTTCTCTTCAGATGTTTCTGTGACTCAGTGTACGATAGAGAGCATATCAGCCTGGTTCGGCAACTCGAACGACCAAGAACAAAACAGATTACATAATGTGGCGGAGGTGCAAAGGAACTTGGAAATGCTGGTGCAGGATTCCCAAAAAGATAATTTGCAAGTCGAATCGGTGGTAAAGAAGGCAAATGCAATGCTAGCATTTATTTTGAAAGGCCTAGAATAGAAAAACATGGATGTAATGCTGAGGCTTTATAAGGTGCTGGTCTGACTGCATTTGGAGTATTGTGAGCAATTTTGGGTCCCATACCTGTGGAAGGATGTGCTGGTACTGGAGAGGGTCCAGAGGAGGTTTACAAGAATGAGCCCAGGAATGAGTGGGTTAGCATATGATGAGCTATTGACTGCGCTGAGCCTCTACTTGCTGGAGTTTAGAAGAGAGGGGGCACCTAATTGAAACTTACCGAATAGTGAAAGGCTTGGATAGAGTGGACGTGGAGAGGATATTTCCACTAGTTGGAGAGTCTAGGACCAGGGGTCATAGCCTCAGAATAAAAGGACGTCCCCTTTAGGAAGGAGATGAGAAAGATTTTCTTTAGTCAGACGGTGGTGAATCTGTGCAATTCATTGCCAAGAAAGTTGTGCAGGCCAAGTCAATGGAAACTTTAAGGTAGAGATAGATAGATTCTCGATTAGTACAGGTGTCGAGGTTATGGGGAGAAGGTAGGAGAATGGGGTTGGGGGGAGAGTTAAATCAGCTATGATTGGATGGTGGAGTAGACTTGATAGGCTGAATGGCCTAATTCAGTTCCCATCACTTATGAACCTATGGATTAGCACCCGATTTAATTTATTTTGCAAATACTTTTATCCTTGATTTTAGATGGGGTAGTTGTGCATAAAACAGCTCAATTTGTTTTAATCTTTAGTGGTTTACAGGTTGCAATTCCTAAGCATAGAGCTGTAAAGAAAAAAGTATGTTATGTCCCAAAGTTTTATTCAATAAACAACTTGTCTGAATACCGTAGTTTATGGTCTGTTGCATTGTGAGCCATTTGTGATACATGATGACGTTTTAGAATGAATTAGACCTGTCTTTTAGCTTGGTAGGTGAGCACAGAATATACTGTACATGCAGAAAATGAGATTTCATGAGATAATCACTGATGCCTTCTGCAATAACTGAACTATACAATTATTCCAAACATTTTTGTAAAAGGCCTGATGAGTTCCACAATTCTTCATTTAGTGGACTAATTTGTTTCACTTATGCTTGGAATGGAAATAAACCATGGGACATATTGGAAGTTTAGTTTTATTTACAGTGCAATAAATCACATTTGGTGGATTGTCATTGAATTAAGCTTGCACACATCCAGATCCTATTCATTTTTACCTTAACAAGTGTCACCCTGTTATCACAGTACATCTTCTATGTGCTTTAGTTCCTTGCATTGATCCATTTGTAAGACAGCCCTCTACCAAGACTTGTATAACTTAAAAATTCTTCCTTCAATCAGCAACTGGAAATGCAGTTAAAACATACAATTTAGTTAAAAACAGGACTGAGATCCTCTATGTTGGAGTATAACAAACAATTAACCTTCAGGAGAGAGATTACAACACAACTTAAACAAGTAGTTTAAGAAGGAACTGCAGATGCTGGAAAATCGAAGGTAGACTAAAATGCTGGAGAAACTCAGCGGGTCATGATCCTCTGTCCAGAAGACAGTGTCAAGTGTATAAGTCGTTTGGGACCATTTAAAAGTACCTGCTTTTGAACAACACCAAACCATTTAACACTAAACCTATGAAGTTCAAATTCCTTGGCACAAGAGTTGACAACCCCCTTGACCTTGCTTGTCCCTTCTTCAGTCTGAAGAAGGGTTTTGGCCCGAAACATTGCCCATTTCCTTCGCTCCATAGACGCTGCTGCACCCGCTGAGTTTAAACAAGTAGTGATGTTTTTCCATGTAGCTTTTTATTTTACAATCAGAATTATTATAAGGCTCTCACAAGAGGACGAGAATGTTTAACACATGTCAAATGCATGGCTAATAAATAATAGATTATTTTGCAGAACACACATAATAAAAATGGAACTAAAATAAAACACAATGGAATGCGTCAGTGTGGATTACCTGCTTGTATGCTCGCTGGTCCCATTAACAGTACCTCATATTCCGCTGATATGCCGTAGAAAGGTTTGAACATTGAATTTTCAAATTTTTGGCATCTTCAACTCCCCACCCTCTTTCTTCTCCCACCCCTCCCCTTTCTTACCCTGCTCTCTCCCATGTGCCCCACCTGGATTAGGACCTAATGCCCCTTCCCTCCTACTCCCTTACCACACACATTCCTTCTCTAGCTTCACAATTTGCAAGTCTTCAATCTTTTTGTCTCACACCTATCTTTTCATCTCAGGGATTTGTCCATCCATCTGGCTATCAAACCTGCCCCCTGCATCACCTGTATCTAACCCATCACTTGCCAGGCTTTGTCCTGATCCTCATCTTCTCCAGCTTCCCTCCCCCACCCCACCCAAGATCAGTCTGAACAAGGGTCCCAACCTGAAATGTCACCTATCCATGTTCTCCAAAGATGCTGCACGATCCTGCTGAGAAACTCCAGCACTTTGGGTCTTTTGCACTTGCTATTGCAATGCTCCATTCTGAGCCCTTATTGCAGATAATCATAAGAAACTCACTGATCAGCACAAAACAGCATTCTCATAATCTGCACCCACCACCTAACTGAGAAACACCATGCAGCCAAGAAGGAAGAGGGAGAAGAAACTCTGCTATTCTCTAAAAAGGACACGAACTGCTGAAGCAACTCAGTAGATCAGGCAGCAACTCTGGAGAACATGGGTAGCACCAGCCCAGATACAAGGTCTTGACCCAAATACAGTGACCATTACTTTGCATCTACAGATGCTGCTCGACCTGCTGAGTTCCTGCATCAGTTTGATTTTTGCTGCAGATTTTAACTTCTGCAGCCTCTTGTGTCACCATCCTGGTGTAGAGAACTAAAGAAGCAGGTTGGAGGGACACACTTCACATTGAAAGACCATCCGTAAATTGACATCCTTGACATTCACAAAGGCATCCTAGCTCCCAAAGGAGATGTTGGGCATTGTTGCTGCTCTGGACGGATTCAATGCGGATTACGATGTTGAGTGTACATGGAAAAAAAGGTGATGCAAATGCCACTGCCTAATATTAGGTGTAATGACATACTGGTTTCCATTAGGTGCTGCATGAAATAATGTAAAAAATGCCAAGAAGCATGGAATGGTCCACTCAGGAAATGCTATGCCCTTCTGCATTGCCACAAGCCCTTGGTTGCATGGTGTTATTGTAGGCACTTTAGATGTTATTTCATCATGTAAACCAGAAAGATTCTTGTCCTGAGGGAGGCAAGATCAAAATCTTAAATAATGACTGCGCAGTAAAAAATATTAGTAGAGCCTGAGATTATATTAAGAACTAAATAATTTAGAAAGCACAGCATGGCAATTTAAATATAACCCACTATGGAGTCTTTGTGTAGGAAAGAGCTGTAGGAAAGGAAAGAATGGAGTCTTTGAATGGCCTGGTTGCTTTGTTTTGGAAGATTGACAGGAGGATGGAAAATTGCTTCAGAATGTCTCAGGGGGCTGCTGCTATAACTAGATAGTAGCTGTTAATTAACAACGTGCTGTAAAATGTTAACTGATGGATAAATATATGCATGGGCATATTTCATAAGACTTTTGTCGTTGAAACCACTGATGCACAGCCTAGCTATCTTAACACTGGGCGCAGGGCTTAACTGATGTTTGCAGCATACATGTGAAGCACAGATAGAAATACATTAAATGTGTAGTTCCCTCATTTCAATTTAAAATGTAAACAACCCTGGGCATATGCAATTTTCTCTAACTAATGGAATCACTACAGCAAACGAGTGTGGGCAGTAATAAGAAGGTTGAAAACTGTATTACCAAGTACATTTATGTAGGTTCCCCTCCCCACGGTGAAGTGGGAAGGCAGCACACATTCAAAGCTAAAGAGTTCCCATTTTCATTTGCAGTAGACATTACAGCGGTGGTGTTGCCAATAAAGGTTCTCCATAGCAAACAAAAGACAATACAAAACTTTTTTCGTGGGAGAAAGGGGCGAATGATTGAAGTTCAGGCAGAAGGGAGGAGGGGGGTTCGGGGAGTTGGTGATGAATCTTTACAAGGTCGGCAATGGAGTACTTTATTTGAAACAAATTTTAGTTCCATTAACAGACTCCAGACACAATTACTCAAGGCTCTCCAAATCTGGAAATACCTTAATTGCTAATTTGGTCTTGACAGGTTTCAAGTTAGTTGAGATTTGTTAGATGAGAGTTTGACAAATACAGAAGAATGATCTTAAAGTAACGTAATATTTTCCCTTGCCAGTGATTGGCAGGGCTTGGAAAAGTTGCATCTATGCTTTTCCACAACCCTAAAACATTCCTTAGATTGAAAAATAAAACTAGTAAAATGAACTACAAGCAAACAATGAATGCCAATGGATATTAGCCTGTAAAAATGACCCTGACACAAAACAGATTTACTTGCTCGGGCTATTCATAGATACTAAAATTACATTGCAATCATAAATAGCTTTAGCAACCAAATATTCATTCATGCAAACACCTTATCAAGTCTGCTTGGAAGTCATGTCTAAAATTTTTGTTCAAATAATATGGGCATATCTCTGTTCTTAAATCCTAAGACTATTTAAAGTATAATTTAATTAAAATTTAAATAATTATTTAAATTAAATAATTATTTAAATTTTACATTATATACACACAGTAAGGTTTATTACAAGTTTGCAAGATCTGTCTTTAACCATTCTATAACCAATTGAGCAATCTCTACATTGGCATCCAAAACAAAGGCATGACGAATTCCTTTTTGGCAAAGAAGAATAGTTCCTTCTGGAAAACTTTTCTTCATATCTTCATAATAGGCAACAGGACACCAGTGATCATTTGATCCATAGTAAAAGATAAGCTAAAAGGGAGACACAAAATACATACTGTCAATAAAGTTTTGGTTCCTGAATTCACTCCATCAGCAGCTATTTCTTCGATGAAATATATGACAAATGAATGAGATGCTTTGAAACCATTTTAAGGTGTGATATTCCAGCATTACATTTTGGTGCATGGAAATCTGATGCACAACCAAATGGGAGGTGGGGAGGGATTCAGACCAGTGACTTGATTCAAATTGGGGGATTAGGTGCAAAGGGGAGAAAGATCAGGCATTAGCCTTGAATTGAGGTTGAGGAGAGTAAGGCAAAGGATAGGGTTTGCATTTTGAGTTCATGTTCTTACTTTTGGAGGTACCTTAATCTGGAATTGACAAATTTCTAGTTCAACATTTGACAAATATAGTGGATGAAAGGATGAGGAGTGAGATCAGGTTTTTGCCTTGAATCGAGAGGGGTTGGGGTGAGGGGTTGGTCTGTGCCTTGAGTCAGCCACGCCCTTGGCGTGTATTGGAATTGGACCAATCCTTGAGCCAGTCTTGGCGTGGATGGGAATGGGTCCAAACCTCGGGTCAGAATCTTACCTAATAGAGGTCACAGTTCAGTGTAGCATCGGGAGGGGTGAGTTGCCTGAGAATGTGCAATAGTTGCTCTTGGGACAATATGATGCAGGCTCTGGTGCTTTCTTCAAAAGCACCATTGCACAGGGAATGATGTCATCCGGTGCACCTCTGATTAAGAAATAACTGGGGAAATAAGGGTGACCTATTCAATTTCCCTAATGAAGCAAAATGACACAAAAACATTTGTCATCACATTTCACTGCTGGAAGAAATACTGTCTGAAACTGCATCATATTGCATGGTACATGGTATGACATACATGGTAAATGGTAGCGAATTGAGGAATGCAGTAGAACAGAGGGATCTTGGAATAACTGTGCATAGTTCCCTGAACGTGGAATCTCATGTAGATAGGGTGGTAAAGAAAGCTTTTGGTGTGCTAGCCTTTATAAATCAGAGCATTGTATAGAATTTGGGATGTAATGTTAAAATTGTACAAGGCATTGGTGAGACCAATTCTGGAGTATGGTGTACAATTTTGGTCGCCCAATTATAGGAAGGATGTCAACAAAATAGAGAGAGTACAGAGATTTACTAGAATTTTGCCTGGGTTTCAGCACCTAAGTTACAGAGAAAGGTTGAACAAGATAGGTCTTTATTCTTTGGAGCGAAGAAGGTTCAGGGGGGACTTGATAGAGGTCTTTAAAATTATGAGAGGGATAGACAGAGTTGACGTGGATAAGCTTTTTCCATTGAGAGTAGGGAAGATTCAAACAAGAGGACATGATTTGAGAATTAAGGGACAAAAGTTTAGGGGTAACATGAGGGGGAACTTCTTTACTCAGAGAGTGGTAGCTGTGTGGAATGAGCTTCCAGTGAAAGTGGTGGAGGCAGGTTCGATTTTATAATTTAAAAATAAATTGGATAGGTATATGGACGGGAAAGGAATGGAGGGTTATGGTCTGAGTGCAGGTAGATGGGACTAGGTGAGAGTAAGTGTTCGGCGCGGACTAGAAGGGCCGAGATGGCCTGTTTCCGTGCTGTAATTGTTATATGGTTATTGCAAATAAAACAGGGATACACCACTGATTTTTTACATCAGGATTGACTGGAACAGATTATGCAATGTTTAAATAAATCTGCATGCATCATAACATACTATGTAAGGTGGTATCCACTTCTTTCCAAATACAGTTTCAACAAGCTTCATATCTTATATATCATTGTACTTGGCACATCATTTTTTTTAGCCTTAGACAGGTGATCTTATAAATTATGTTACTGTGCTGGCTTGAGTAAAGTTTGCGAATATATTTTCAGAATTTTCATTGCTTGTGAAGGGCATGGAAACTTCACAAGTATAATTGCAGAGGAGATTAAGCTGGAAAGAACTATTTGCAACATATTCTGTTTGAAGTTGTGCTTGGAAACTTCAGTTCACTGAAGGCAGTATTGTCTATTTCAGTTCAAGACATTCCGATTGGAATAGTCTTAAGATTCCTACAAAAATAATTTCTGGAATGATTACCAGAACCTTCTTTACAACACTCAAGTTCTCATTCGACAAAAAAATATAATTTGAAACTGCAATTATGAAAAACTTTTCCCATATTTAGCTGGCTTATTTTTTAATTTTAGGTTCACATTTTTAGTGATGAGGGAACAGCAGCTGGCTTTCAAGAAATGTTTCACAGCACTTAACAAATAATCACCAAAGTACTTTAAGCTGTCAATTATTTAATCACATACCTTCCATTTGTATTTTGGAATTATTTAAACCAGTGTACTTTAACTGCTAAGAGGAAATAAGTTGAATATTATTTATGACAGTTGCTTTGGAAACAAGTGGCCAAAAGTTCAGAATTCGCAGAGTGCCCAGATGACTAGCTACTTGGCCAAGAAATGGATTAGAATGTTGTCAGAATACATCACTGGGCAGGGCTTGGAATTATTACATCTCAACACTGATATTATTCTTGGACGGATTTAGGACATTCTTGGAACACAAAATGTGTGCCTATTTAAAAAAAGTATAAGTTGATCCACAATTCACTTTTAATCCATAAAAAAGAATGTGATTTATTGGGTGCCTTTAGAAGCAGAGTACAATAAAGTGTAGATTTACAGCTTTGAGTAAAATATTTGCATTTTTTTAACTTCAAATGAGACACAAATAATAATGAAATGCCATTTAAAACATGAGTACATTTCTCGAATAAGTACGTTTTTCAAAATTACATTTAGTAGTTTCAAATCTTACCATAAATCAGAGTTCAAAGGTTAATAGCTGGTGACAGACAAGGGGGTACATTTTCAGGTGCTAAATCCAGCAGCACAGGGGCAGAACAGGTGCTGGGGGAATTGAAACTTTGGCCTGGATCCACAGGACTAGAATCATCAGATTTCTGTGCCAAGTGCAATTTTCCAGCAGCCTTTTCGACTGCTTGATCTTGCTGAGAAGGCAACATGACTGCATTTGAATATAATAACGCATTATAATTAAACCCATTTGCTTCGAATAGGATGGGATTATGCCCATGCAGAGCACGTCGACAGTAAGCTCCATGAACGATGGAGCTTTCAAAAGGGCCAAAATGTTTTAGTCACTTTGCATTTGAAGTTTTGGCTTTCCTGAAAGTGCTCACTTTAAAAATGACTTTCTCCTATCAGGGCATTATATTTACACGAGAACAAAAATCGGTTAAATATTTCTGCTGAACACCATCTGTAAAAGAAACATTTGCATGATTTTAGCAGGAAAAGTTTGGAAACTAGAGGAATGCCTGATTTCACAGGATCCCACTGAGGAACAAATGGAGAGCCCCGTGGTGTTTGTCAAGTCTTATTAAAGATAATGATGCTCACTGATTTTAAAGTGCCACAGATACACAATGTTTCATGCTTTAAGTTGTATAAAATGAAAGAAGGTATGGGGATTTGATTTTTTTCACATGGCATGGAAGGGAGGGATAGAGTATATGTTAAATTTCCATTAATGAACAAAATCTCGAACACTAATGAACATAACTTTACTCAGCAGATTAAAGTTACAACGCTGCCTGGTGAGGAGATGCAGATCAGGGATCAGACAGGCATCCAGACTGGCACGTTTCAGGGAAAGGATACCATTTTGGACATTTTAATTATTGTTCATAATCTCTTCTGCTAGACATGAGGGAGGCATTGACATGAGTAAGGCTTAGTGGGCATATTAGCTAGGGTGGTCTGCACTCAGATTCCACTTCACATGGGCTAACTTAAAGCAGAAAACCCGCCCGGCAATTTTAGGATCAGGGAGGTCTAAAGGGTGTAAGGTCGCAGGTCTTGGCCTGAATATAGTACTACAATAAATCAGGTTGGTTTCCTTCAATTATCTGACCAAAAAAAAGCTGTTTGCAATACTCTAGATATGGTAACACCAGGTCTTGTAATTGCAAAAAGACTTTCCTACCATCATACTTCAACACCTTTGAAATATCGGCCACTATAAAGACACAGACCTATTAAAGTTATTATTTGAGAACCAAGGGCCAATTGCGATTCTTTACCTTAATGATTATGATATGCCAGTATTATTTCAAGGATCAAGATGATATGATGAATGCATGCTTAGAAGCCTTTCATTATCATCCTTTTGACGTGTCAAACACAAGACCTACTACACAATACTCCAGCATCCAAAGCTGCAGTTGTTGATGAGAGCCAAGTGGTTATTGAAAGTGTGTTTCATGCAAAAAGGTCTGGCTCCAACTAATTCCATGCATGCAAGCAGCAAGATCTGGACAATATTTAGTCCTAGGCTAAAAACTGATAGGTAGCACCAGTTCCACAAAGATAATGACCTTGTCTCATGAGGATTTAGATGGCATTCGTTGGTTGGTTGGAGCCAGTCTGTGACTTGTCATGGTGCTCAGACGTATCTGTCCTGATGAGCTCCCAGTCCCCAGACCTGGAATATCACAAGGTAAAGTACCATTCCTAATCCCTGCCGTGGGAATTCTCTTCTGCTATCCTGAAACAGTCCACTCCAAGCTGATGCTAAGCTTGCATGAAGAACTACACACTGCTACCAATAACCTTGAAACAAATTACCCCTAAGGCCATGTTCGTAAAAGCCAGGGCCAACTGTAAGATTGTGTTACCAAAATACTCTCAGCACTGTCCCACCTGAGGATCAAACAGTGTGTAAGAAATAACTGCATTTCCTGGTTTACTCCGAAGATAGACACAAAATGCTGGAGTAATTCAACGGGTCAGGCAGCATCTCTGGAGAAATGGAATAGGTATCATTTCGGGTTGAGACCCTTCATGAAGCTAAGAGTCAGGGAGGGGGACACTGGAGATATGGGAAGGTGCAGAACAAGACAGAGGTATGGGAAGGAACAAACAGCCTTGGTCACTACGACACAACCACCAAAGATGCTTCCCACTTCAACTTTGGAAAATCTGACAATAAGTGTTTCTAGTTCCTGCTCACAAGCAGAAACTGAAACGGGAGGATATGGTACAAAGTCGTATTGTGCTGTTCCGAGGAAACAGTTGAGATTCTTCCCGAGTGGTGCATTGGTCCATATTCAAGGACTCGGTCCTTGGTCCAATGCACTGGTCCATATTCAAGGACTCGGCGGCTACCCTAAATAAGTAGGCCACTGCTGTCACAGACTGGTGTCAGGACACCAACCTCTCCCTCAATGTTAGCAAGATAAAGGAGCTAGTTATTGACTTTAGAAAGTGTGGTGGGAGTACATGCTGCAATCAGCATCAATGGTGCCGAAGTGAAAATGTCCTGAACCAACCGTATTAAAGCTGCAGCCAAAAAGGCATACCAACACCTCTCTTTCTTCAGGAGACTTAGGAAGTTCGGCATATCTCCAACAATTCTTACAAATTTCTACAGATGCACCGTGGTAAGCATACTATCGAGTTGCAACACAGCTTGGTTTAGGAACAGCTCTGCCCAAGATCACAAGAAATTGCTGAGAGTTGTGGATGTAGCCTAGTCCATCATATAGACCAGTCTCCCCACCAACAACTCTTTGACACCTCACTCTGCCTTGGGAATGCAGCCAATATAATCAAAGACCTTTTTCACACCAGTCTATCAGAAGATACAAAAGCTTTGGAACACTTACCTCCAAATTCAGGAACAGCTTCCTCCCCTGTGTTATCAAACTACTGAGTGGTCCCCCCATAAGCTAGGGTGCAGTCCTAATCTGTCAATTTTCCACATTGTAGACAGACTTTTTCTCTGTAACTATAATGCTATAAAACTATATTCTGCACTGATATTTTTCTCTTAGCAAGACCTGATGCATTTGTGTATGGCTTAACTGTACTTATTTATAGTATGATTTAACTTAGCACACAAACAAAAGGTTTTCACGGTATCTCAATGCACATGATAATAATAAGCCAATACTAACACCAATCTTATTTTTAAATAAGTATGTCCTGAATTGATTCCAGTGAATTTTGCCAAATAGCTCTGTTTGAACTCACTTCATGATGGCAGGGACCTGGTTGCAGAATTCCCCATGTCTGCAGGAATTTCCTTTGCCCTTGTAAAAGGTGGAGCTGCTGTGCAATTCTTACAAGAGACCTGACACTGGACTCAATCTTCACCAGACTTTTTGAGGTGGTTTAAATGATGATAAATTGGTTTCCCTCCATGGCAGCAATTAATGCTTAATTTTATATGTGCAGTTAAATAAACAGGTTTGTTTGTTTATTTAAAGACATGAAAAATATTCTGAACAGTGGTATAGAATAACATTTAAGATGACAGTTTAAAGTTTCCTGTCAGAGTGTGACCCAAATCACATTTTGACAATGCTAAAAAGTGCCAAAGTACCTACCCCTTCTCATAAGAATATTCTCAAATATATACTACCCCTGCTAGTATGAAAATACATTTTCCATTCATTTTACTAACAGCCTTGCTTATTAGCATGGCTCTTTCCGTGAGTATTCTTTTGGGTATCCAACTGGGTATCCTTTTTTAATTTGTTACAACTTGTACATTGTCATAACAATGGATTAAATTAAAAAGTTTATATGCAGAACTCAGGGGGAGGTGTCCATTTTTAAAATATGCTGTCAGAAATAGCAAATAAAAGATCAGAACATATCGCTGTATCATTATAGAGTTTAAAATTAGTTGCAATGTTGAGAAATTAACCTTGAATGTACACAACTGGAAATTGGTCACATTTGGGAATCAGAGGCTTGGCCATTTTTACATACAGATTAATTTGGATGTATATTTTGATGGATGGACACAAATGATGCAGAGGCTTGGGAATATAGTTCACTGGAAAACCCATTCACTTCCAATATTCTACAATGTTTTGAGTCAAATACTTTACGGTAAAAGTTGAGGGAATTCGAGGAAAATTAATGCTACTGTGGGTCAGGTACAAAACCCTACGACCTATAAGACATTGGGCCATTGAGCCCATCAGTGAATGCTTCCTGATGTTGGGGAAGTCAAGAACCATGGGTCACAGTTTAAGAATAAGGGGTAGGCCATTTAGGACAGAAAAACGTTTTCATCCAGAGAATTGTGAATCTGTGGAATTCTCTGCCACAGAAGGCAGTTAAGGCCAATTCACTGGATATATTCAAGAGAGACTTAGAAATAGCTCTTAGGGATGGCAGGATCAAGGGATATGGGGAGAAAGCAGGTACGGGGTACTGATTTTGGATGATCAGCCATGACGTATTAAATGGCGGTGCTGGCCTGAGGGGCTGAATGGCCTACTCCTGCACCTATTTTCTATGTTTCATCTACTCTGCCATTCAATCATGGCTATCTACCTTTTCCTCTCAACCCTATTTGCCAGTCGACAAATTTCTCCCCAAATGTTGACACCCTTATGGGCCTGTCCCACTTACGCGACTTTTTCAGCCACTGCCGGCACCCGTCATAGGTCGTAGCAGGTCGCCGAAAATTTTCAACATGTTGAAAATCCAGTGGCGACCAGAAAGACGCTACGACTCTTTGGGCGACTGAGGAGACTACTCACGACCATACAGACGACACCCCGGTGACATGTCTCGGGGTGAAGCCTGTATGGTCGTGAGTAGTCGCCCAAAGAGTCGTACCTTGTTCTGGTCTCCGCTGGATTTTAAACATGTTGAAAATTTTCAATGACCTGCAACGACCTATTACGGGTGCCGGCAGTCGCCAAAAAAGTCGCATAAGACCGACAGGCCCATTACTAATCAACATAGCAACAAAGCATCATAATAATGAAAATCACTGTGTGAATAACATCAAATTGTTTTATGTTATTCATACAGTGAATTTGCAAAGCAATTTGGACACACCAAAATGCAAAATGCAAAATATATAAACAAATGAAATCCATGTTTCCTATGTGAAATAAAATAATTGCTATTTTATATTAGTTATTTATAAATCTTATGTTCATGGATTCTGAAGCACGACTGTTTAAATAAAAATAATTAAAATCCTTTTCAAGGGGCACACAGCGAAATGGTTACTGCTTGGGAAAGGCAAACATGGTTCACATTTGTGAGATTAAACCTGAAATTAATTGAAGGGTAAATAAAAACTTCCGCAAGAAATAGGAAGTTAATTATCAAGGTTACGACTGTTTATTTGGAAGAAATCAAGCAATTTAGGTGCGGAAATATTGCTAATAAACAATCCATACCTAGATGAAAGACAAGTTACATTTAGTAATGGAAAGCACTCTTGGGAAATACAACGAGTTGCATCTATCACTAGGAGTGATTAGGGTGCCCGGAGAACTACTGCATGCTTCCAGCTGTTATCCATCTGGCTTAAATCCAGCCACTATATCACAGAAAATCCATGGAATGAATTTGTGGATTTTTCTTAAATAGTTAAATGTTGTGAAATATATGTTTCAAATCTCATAATTCCAAGACAAATTTTCTCAGATACATCATGTGAGATATTTGGTCACAAGATCCTGGTTGCATCATTGTATCTATGCTGGGTTTCATTGTTGCCATGAAAATAGAGTTATGTTAATAGTTTAATGGCCTTCAATTTAGCATATGGTAAAAAAAACAACCAAACCTGTGACTCCTTCTCATATTTGTTTCCTCTTCTTTTTCTACTCTGTCATTCTCTTTGCTAATCTGTTTTACTCTGTGTTGAATATACTTTCTCTTTATTTTATTTTAGATTAGTTTAGAGATACAGCGCGGAAACAGGCTCTTTGGCCCACCGAGTCAGCAATGACCAGCGATCCCCGCATATTAACACTATCCTACACACACCAAACCAATTAACCTACAAACCTGTACGCCTATGGAGAGTGGGATGAAACCGAAGATCTTGGAGAAAACCCATGCGGTCATGGGGAGAACGTACAAACTCCGTACAGACAGCACCCGTAGTCAGGACCGAACCCGGGTCTCTGGCGCTGCAAGCATTGTAAGGCAGCAGCTTTACCGCTGCGCTACCATGCCACCGTCTTAGCTTTCAATATCATAACTCATCTCCAAATCTCTGCCCTTCTGTTTCCCTCTCTAACCAAAAGAAAATTCTTTCTTCTTTGCACAGCTTTAAAAAACATTTCTTTAAGAACTTACTCAGGAAATATATTTTATTGCTCAATTCCCAGTTTAGCAGTATCTCTGGCGACAAGAAACTACAGATCCTGGAATATTGAGCAAAACCCAAAGTGCTGGAGGAACTCAGCAGGTCAGACAGCATCTTGGGTCGGGCCATTACTGACTGAGGTCAGTACTGACGGTAAGACCAGAGGTGGGGGTCTGTGCATTTATGTAAACAAAGCATGGTGCACGGACTCCACCATCATCGAGAGTCACTACTCAGCTAACCTGGAGTTCCTCTTGGTTAGATGCAGACCGTTCTATCTGCCCAGAGAGTTTACCTCCACTGTTGTACTGCAGCCTATATTCCTCCTGATGCTAATGCCAAGCTTGCAATGAAAGATCTGCATACTGCCATTAGCAAACAACAGACTCACAACCCCGAGGCAGCCTTCAATGTTGCGGGTGACTTCAATCACTCCAACCTGAAGACTGTACTCCCCAAATTCCACCAACATGTCTCCTTCGCCACTAGAGAAGACAAGACACTGAACAAAGTCTACACTAACATGGCTGAAGCTTACAAAGCCGTCCCCCTCCCCCACCTTGGACAGTCTGATCACCTCTCATTGTTCCTGCTCCCAAAGTACTCCCCACTCATCAGACGTGTTAAACAAACAGTGCGGACAGTTAATGTCTGGTCAGAGGAGGCGGACTCCACACTTCAGCAGTGTTTTGGAAACACTGACTGGAAGGCGTTTGCAGCCCAGGCCACCCTTGTCTCCCACACGGACATTGATTCCTACACATCCTTTGTTCTGGACTTTATAAACTCCACCATCAACAGTGTCACCTCCCTCAAACGGGTGACCATATTCCCGAATCAGAAGCCATGGATGAACAGCGAGGTCAGGCTACTGCTGAAAGCACGGGACACCGCTTTCAGGTCAGGCGATGCCCGAGCCTACAGTTCATCCAGGGCTAACCTGAAGAGGGGCATCAAGAAGGCCAAGCACTGCCATAAGCTCAGGATTGAGGAGCACTTCAACAACAACTCTGACCCCCGACGCATGTGGCAAGGCATCCAGGCCACCACGGACTATAGACCCACCAACACCACCCCCACATCCAGCGACGCCTCCTTCCTTGAGGAGCTTAACCACTTGTATGGCCGCTTTGACAGGGACAATCTAGAGATGGCCATCAAGGCTGTGCCCCCTGCTGATCACCAGCCCCTCACACTCACCCCCTACGACGTGTACGTGACACTGAGTAGGACTAATGCACGTAAGGCTGCTGGCCCTGACGGCATCCCCGGGCGCGTCCACGGGGCCTGTGCTGCGCAGCTGACAGACGTCTGGACTGACATCTTCAACCTGTCACTTGCCCAAGCAGTTGTGCCCATGTGCCTTAAAACCACCTCCATCGTGCCGGTGCCAAAACACTCCACTGCGGCAAGCCTCAACGACTTCCGCCCAGTTGCACTTACTCCCATCATCACCAAGTGCTTTGAGAGGCTGGTCCTGGCACACCTCAAAGGCTGCCTACCACCCACACTGGATCCCTATCAGTTTGCCTACCGCAAGAACAGGAGTACGGAGGATGCCATCTCAACGGCACTTCACTCCGCGCTCTCCCACCTCGACAACAGAGACACTTACGTAAGAATGCTGTTCATCGATTACAGCTCAGCATTCAACACCATCATACCCTCTAAACTGATCACCAAACTCGGTGACTTGGGCATCGACCCCTCCCTCTGCAACTGGATACTGGACTTTCTAACCAACAGACCCCAGTCTGTTAGGTTATACAAGCACACCTCTTCAACCCTCACCCTGAACACCGGCGTTCCACAGGGCTGTGTGCTGAGCCCCGTCCTCTACTCCCTCTTCACTTACGACTGCACACCTGTACATGGTACTAACACCATCATCAAGTATGCAGATAATACAACGGTGATTGGCCTCATCGGCAACAACGATGAGTCGGCCTATAAGGAGGAGGTTCAGCTCCTAGCAGCATGGTGCGCTGACAACAACCTGGCCCTTAACTCCAAGAAGACCAACAAACTCATTGTAGACTTCAGGAAGTCTAGGGGCGGCATACAACCCCCCATCCACATTAACGGGACGGAGGTGGAACATGTTTCCAGCTTCAGGTTCCTGGCAGTCAACATCTCCGATGACCTCTCTTGGACCCACAATACCTCAACTCTGGTCAAGAAGGCTCAACAGCGTCTCTTCTTCCTGAGGAGATTAAAGAAGGTCCATCTGTCTCCTCAGATCCTGGTGAACTTCTACCGCTGCACCATTGAGAGCATCCTTACCAACTGTATCACAGTATGGTATGGCAACTGCTCTGTCTCTGACCGGAAAGCACTGCAGAGGGTGGTGAAAATTGCCCAACGCATCACCGGTTCCTCACTCACCTCCATTGAGTCTGTCCAAAGCAAGCATTGTCTGCGAAGGGCGCTCAGCATCGCCAAGGACTGCTCTCATCCCAACCACAGACTGTTTACCCTCCTACCATCCGGGAGGCGCTACAGGTCTCTCCGTTGCCGGACCAGCAGGTCCAGGAACAGCTTCTTCCCTGCGGCTGTTACACTACTCAACACTGTACCTCGGTGACTGCCAATCACCCCCCCCCCCCCCCCGGACACTCCTCCCACCAGGAAAAATATACTATGACTGTATGCACGAAAATAGATTTATTTATTGCTCATATTTATGTCGCTTTTCTAGGGAGATGCTAAATGCATTTCGTTGTCTCTGTACTGTACACTGTAGAATCTGAAGTTGAATCTGAATCTGAATCTGAATCTGAAGAAGGGTTCTGATCCGAAACCTTGGCTGTCTATGCCCTCCCTAGTTGTTGCCTGACCTGCAGAGTTAAGGGCCTGTCCCACTTACGTGTCTTTGGCACGCAAATTACGCGACCTCGTGTTCGCGTTGAGGCGCATGGGCATCGTATGGCCGCGCGGGGCCGGTCCGACTTAGAAGCGTGGAGGGGTATGTAGTTGTGCGCGACATCACGCGGGGCTCCGAAATTTTTATAGTGAACAAAATCTTCGCGCACCAACAGCCTGTCGCGGAACTGACGGCCAAAGTGGGACAGGCCCAAGACCCTGGCGCGACGCAACATCTCACCTTCAACAGCAGCAGAAGCAGGCAAAGGAATGCCGAACTCGGCCTGGGACTGTTGCGGTCCAGATCCGCCCCCACTTCTACTCCCAGAGCAGGGCCAAGAAAATTGAAGATAGACACAAAATGCAGGAGTAACTCAGTGGGACCGGCAGCATCTCTGGAGAGAAGCAATGGGTGACATTTCGGGTCAAGACCCTTCTTTTCAGACTGAAGAAGAGTCTCGACAAGAAACGTCACCCATTGCTTCTCTCCAGAGATGCTACCGGTCCCGCTGAGTTACTTCAGCTTTGTGTCCATCTTCAAATGACGTCGCGCGCTCCAGACGGCTGTGCGTACGTATGTAATCGTGCCCGACCATCGCGGCTCAACCCGACCATGAAGTTGCATAATTTGCATGCCAAGGACATGTAAGTGGGACAGGCACTTTACTCCCACATATTATGTTTTGCTTTCAGTAGTACTCTACCCTGAATAAGGTGCCTTTCCTGTCTCGTTGATAGAGGATCAGCAGCTGTACAGTAGTTCCATCTTGTATTGGTCAATCTGAGATTTACTGTGAGACTGGAAAGATCAGAAAATCCTGGCTCTTGAAAGGAAGGCAGTCACTTGATCAATGTGAGAACAAAGCACACATTGATGTCAGGATGACACAGGATGGCATTTGTGTCTTAAAGAGAGTGAGTTTCAACCTGGCGCTGCTGCATGTTTGAAACGGCGGACGAGCAGCAGAGAGAAAAGAAACCCTGTTAAACATGGGGCCCTTCAAGTTATGTGATTTGGCAACTGGAAAAATGCTATGGTGGTATATATTGATTCAGTTGCACAAACTGAACAAATATCCGGAAATGGAAGGAAGAAATTAATGTTACAAACATGGAAAACATTCAGCCTGCATCCAGACGTTAAAAATGTTGCGGGTTTCAGTGAAATCTTCTGTCTTCTAAACTCTGGAGATTATAAAACCAGCCAGTTTAATCTCTCTTCCTATAGTCAAACTGCCTTCCTTGAAACAAGTCTAGCAAATATTTGCTGTAGTCCCCCTTTCAGGTTAACATAGAAACATAGAAAATAGGTGCAGGAGTAGGCCATTCGGCCCTTCGAGCATGCACCGCCATTCAATATGATCATGGCTGATCATCCAACTCAGTATCCTGTACCTGCCTTCTCTCCATACCCCCTGATCCTTTTAGCCACAAGGGCCACATCTAACTCCCTCTTAAATATAGCCAATGAACTGGCCTCAACTACCTTCTGTGGCAGAGAATTCCACAGATTCACCAAAGCAGAGCAACACCGATTTGTTTATGGTAGACACAAGGAAATGCAGATGCTGGTTTACAAAAAAAAAAACACAAAGTGCTGGAGTAACTCAGTGGATTAGGCTGAATCTCTGGTGAACATGGATAAGCAAAGATTTGGGCCTATCTGTATTCTCCAGAGATGCAGCCTGACCCGCTGAGGTACTGCAGCACTTTGTGTCCTGATTTCCATATACCTTGGTCTCTTTGAACATCAATGTTATCCAATATCTCACCATATATAAACTATTCTCCTTTTATGTTTTATACGTAGACAGATTTACATGTATATTTTATACCAGCATACAGGTATCATACCTATGAAAAGGTAATTTGTTGTTTGACTTGGTGGAACAGGACAAATTGCCTGCATCTCCTTCTGTTTCTTATTAAAAGACAAGTAGAGGCCTGTGTCAAAGGCCTCCTCTAGGTCCAAGCTGGCTAGGCAGGTGACCACTCCTCCAACCTGCACCTAAGCGATGGTAATCCGGAGCAGCACGAGGCTAGCCGAGATCTTTCTGTGCTCACTTGCTTCCATTATTCTCATTTTACACCAACTCGTGGTCATTGTTTAACATACAGCCTACTGGTAAAGCAGTCTTCAGAACAGGTCTAAATATTCCACAACACTTTTGATGGAATTTCAATAGATGATACAAAGTTTTCTTGCGGTTTTCGAGCCCAAATTCCATCAAGCGTTTAGACTTTCTCACGCTCTATTTGGAAAAATACAAATTTGCTTGGTTACACATTGAATGATGGGGGGGCCAGTCGAGTTGCAAAGCCAGGTTTTTCTGCTTTTATGTTCACAGGGAAAGTTAGGCTCAGAGTTAGAAGGTACAGCTGTTTTTATGATCAGCTGAGATGGGCGAAAACAAGGGATTTTCTGAACGGTGAGAGGTACATTTGAGATTTCTTCAGCTGGGAACAACCTATTGCAGTTCTTTTATGGCATTCTCATATTTTTCATTTCCTTATGACATAAAAGGAGACCATCTGGTCCTACGAATTTATGCCAGCTCAGAGCAATCCCATTGATCCCATTCCCGCACACTTCCCTGTAACCTATTCTCGTCTCATATGTACGTTAGCTCCCCACTGATTCTCCCACTCCACACCTATGTTCGGAGTAATTTACGAGCCAGCATGTCTTCTGGTTGCGGGACGAGGCTGGAATATCTGGGGGAAAGCTATTGGACACAGGAACAACTTCATACAGACAGCTCCGGTGGTTGGGATTGAAGTCGGGGTGGGACGAGGTGTGAGAAGGGTTGTAGCTGTGAAGCAACAGCACTCCTGCTGCACCTCGGCGCCACCCCTGCTTTCACATACCTGCGTTCCCTTAACAGAGGTCACTAAAGAACTGGTTACATAAAGAAGGCTGCCAGTGAACCCTTGTCCATTGACAAAAGGATCCTGGCAGCAACAACCCTGTGATTCATTACTAGTGCACCCTGATGTCTATGTAGTAGAGGACTGGCCACATCCACACCGGTTAGAGTAAAGGAAAATCAGGGAGGACTTAAGGAAATGTGATCTCACCAGGTTTTACATCTATAAAACATGGAGCAAAACTGATTACACATGATCTTGAGAGACACAGAAGGGGTTCAACACTCAGAGGATCACTGACCCTCCTCTCATGTAGGTTGTTCCTCACATGTTTGTTTCTGAGCAGCTTGGAGTGATGGTTCATTTTTGTCACGTTTAAACTTTATTTTGCATGCTATCTTGGCAAATAAAACCATATATGGCTGCAATCAAACCATGTACAAATACATCAGGTAGAGAAAACAAACATTATTCTGTTGAATTCTTGAGTAAAAACAATGTGCATCCAATTGCCAAGGACTGGAACCTGTATTCAAGATGCTGACTACTGTCTACTGACTGCGGAGTTACTATATGTGCCCATTAGAGAGTCCTGCTGCTTCCTAGCTTTTACTCAGGTAGATGTTTGCTGTAGAATGCAACAACATTGAAAGTGTCAAATGAAGGGTGTGACTAAGAAGTAAAACACTGCTATGATAGTGCTGCAACTGACATTAGATTTTTGGGGGGAAGGAGCAGGGTAAGTCAATAGATGTTGATAAATTTAAGAAAGGCATAGATAGTGATTTTTTCCCCCCCAATCTTTCTCCCAGGGAGGAATGTCAAATACTGGTATCTGCTGCTAGGGATGGTGCTGGAGCAATGTTTAATAGTCTTTTGGACAGGCACATAAGTAGCTAGAGAATGGTGGGATATTGACCAATTGCAGGCAGCTGAGATTAGTTTAAAGTGGCATCATGGTTTGCATACATATTCTGGGCTAATGGACCTGTTCCTCTGCTGCACTGTTCTATGTTGTTTAGCATACGAGTTCCAGGCACAGATTGATCTCAAGGGGCTGCACAAAAATCCTCACATATTCTCTTCAAGCTGAAACTTTTTATTTTGAGTTTCCAACATCTGTAGTATTTTTCTTTTGTATGCTTCCTTTCAGTTCAGCATCCTTCACCATGGATTTGTCAGTATGAAAAAAAGGTTAACTTTTTCCTCAGGTCATTCACTTCCATTAACAAGCTCACATTTCCACATGCTGCATGTGTGTGTGTATACATATATAGATGTTTGTATTTGTGTGTGTGTTTATGGGCACGTGTGTGTGTATTTGTGTGTGGGCATGTGCATTTGTGGATGCGCACGTGTCTTTGTGTGTGAGTGGATTTGTTGACATGTGTGTGTGTTTGTGGGCATAGGTGAGAGCTTGTGATGGTGCATTTGAGGTGCGTTGTGGATGTGTCTGTTTGTGGTCCTGTGTGAGTATGCATGTGTGCGTGTGTGTGTCTGTGCATTTTGAAGGAAAGGGGAGAGGAACACCATGCACGCTCATTATCACAGTTCACAGAGCACTCACTGTCTCTCTCTCTCTCCTCTTCCTGCTTATCATCATATTCGACCACCCTGTGGTGGATCTTGAGGAAGGACAGGAACACACAAAGAGTGGATGTGTATTAACTCCTCACAATTAAGAGGTTATAGCATTCAGAAACATTCCAAATCAAACCACAACTATGTAAAGATTTACGAAAAAATTTAAGATGGCAAAAATATTTGAGTTTAAATATTTTAAACTCAATATTTAAAATTTCAAACCAGGCAAACAGTTGAACAATACTTCATAGAAAGTTGTTGCCTTGAACAATGTAAACGTGGAGATTGAGGGGAATATTTCCCATTTTGTTTCCAAAGAATTAATAAAATTCATTGCGCAGGACAAGACAAATAATAGTCTAGATTCTTGTTTCAAATAACAGTAAGCTAACACCACTCACTGTTGAATGGTGACTTCTGGAATCTGCACATAAATAGCTGAGGATAGGTATCTGGTCAAAGCAGACCAAATTTCCACACTCCCACACATGCTATGCTCAACACACACTAGTTGAACGGAGAATGAATTATTATCAAATTACCTGCGTTGAAAACTTAATTTTACAATTGTCTAGTCACATTCTTCAGAATTGTATCATAGTTGGAGGTTTAACAAATTGAATATAATATTTTCTCAACCATCTCCTTAAATCCAATTTCCCCCCTTGGCCTTCATTTCCTGATATAAATCAAGCTAACAATTCATGGTTATTACTTTTTCATTAGAAACATAGAAAATAGGTGCAGGAGTAGGCCATTCGGCCCTTCGAGCCTGCACCGCCATTCAATATGATCATGGCTGATCATCCAATTCAGTATCCTGTACCTGCCTTCTCTCCATACCCCCTGATCCCTTTAGCCACAAGGGCCCCATCTAACTCCCTCTTAAATATAGCCAATGAACTGGCCTCAACTACATTCTGTGGCAGAGAATTCCAGAGATTCACCACTCTCTGTGTAAAAAATGTTTTTCTCATCTCAGTCCTAAAAGATTTCCCCTTTATCCTTAAGCTGTGACCCCTTGTTCTGGACTTCTCCAACATCGGGAACAATCTTCCTGCATCTAGCCTGTCCAACCCCTTAAGAATTTTGTAGGTTTCTATAAGAATCCCCCCTCAATCTTCTAAATTCTAGCGAGTACAAGCCGAGTCTATCCAGTCTTTCTTCATATGAAAGTCCTGACATCCCAGGAATCAGTCTGGTGAACCTTCTCTATGGCAAGAATGTCCTTCCTCAGAATAGGAGACTAAAACTATACGCAATACTCCAGGTGTGGTCTCACCAAGATCCTGTACAACTGCAGTAGAACCTCCCTGCTCCTGTACTCAAATCCTTTTGCTATGAATGCTAACATACCATTCACTTTCTTCACTGCCTGCTGCACCTGCATGCCTGGAGTCTGCATCCTGGCGGCATGAACATTGAATTCTCCCAATTTTGTTAGCCCTTGCTGTCTCCTCCCCTTCCTCAGCCCTCGGGCTGTCTCCTGCCATCCCTCAGCCCTCGAGCTCCTCCTCCTCCTTTTTCCTTTCTTTTCCCTGCCCCCCCCCCCCCACCCCCCATCAGTCTGAAGGGTTTCGGCCCGAAACGTTGCCTATTTCCTTCGCTCCATAGATGCTATCGAGGATTTTCGAGGATGTAACTAGTAGCGTGGATAGGGGAGAACCAGTGGATGTGGTGTATCTGGACTTCCAGAAGGCTTTCGACAAGGTCCCACATAAGAGATTAGTTTACAAACTTAAAGCACACGGCATTGGGGGTTCAGTATTATAGAATCATAGAATCATAGAAAGTAGGTGCGAGAGTAGACCACCAGGTCCGTCGAGCCCGCACCGCCATTCACTCATGGCTGAACACCAAACAGACACACTTACCCACAAACAGTAGACACAAGACACAGAACACAAGACACTACCCTCCCCTTTATACCGCTATCACCCCTCTCCACCCCAAGAACCGCGTGATCTCCTGGGGGAGGCAAAAAACCGGATAAAAACCCAGGTCCAATTCGGGAAAAAAATCCGGGAAATTCCTCTCCGACCCCAATCCAGGCGATCGACACTTGTCCAGGAGATCACTCAGGTTTACTATACTAACCATACCTAGGTCCATATCCCTGCCCTCTCCCCGTAGCCCCTTATCCCCTTGGCAGCTAAAAAACCATCTATTTTTGACTTAAATATATTTAACGTTTCTGCTTCCACTGCTCCCTGGGGCAGTGAATTCCACAAACTAACCACCCTCTGGGTGAAGAAGTTCTTCCTCATCTCAGTTTTAAAAGAGCCCCCCCTCACTCTGCAACTATGTCCCCTAGTTCTAGCCTCCCCGATCATTGGGAACATCCCCGGTGCATCCACCCGATCAAGGCCCCTCACGATCTTATACGTTTCAATGAGATCGCCTCTCATTCTTCTAAACTCCA
The DNA here is from genome assembly GCF_010909765.2 of Amblyraja radiata. Lineage (NCBI taxonomy): Eukaryota > Metazoa > Chordata > Chondrichthyes > Rajiformes > Rajidae > Amblyraja > Amblyraja radiata. The sequence goes on from NC_045960.1 coordinate 71,242,688, forward strand.
AAGAGTAGAGTCCCAGCTTACTTAACCTTTCCTCATATGTCAATCCCCTCATTGCAGGAATTAATCTTGTAAACCTTCGCTGCACTGCCTCCAGGGCTAGTACATCCTTTCTTAAGTATGGACCCCAGAACTGTACACAGTATTCCAAATGTGGTCTCACTAATACCGTGTACAGCTGCAGCAAGACCTCCATGTTTTTATACTCAATCCCCCTAGCAATAAAGGCCAAAACTCCATTGGCCTTCCTGATTGCTTGCTGCACCTGCATACTGACTTTTAGTGATTCATGTACTAATACCCCTAGATCCCTTTGCGTTGCATTACAACGCAGCTCCTCCTCATTTAGAAAATAACTTGCCCTATCATTTTTTTCCCCAAAGTGAATGACTTCACATTTATTAGTATTAAATTTCATCTGCCAAGTTGATGTGGATAGAGAACTGGCTGGCAAACAGGAAGCAAAGAGTAGGAGTAAACGGGTCCTTTTCACAATGGCAGGCAGTGACTAGTGGGGTACCGCAAGGCTCAGTGCTGGGACCCCAGCTATTTACAATATATATTAATGATCTGGATGAGGGAATTGAAGGCAATATCTCCAAGTTTGCGGATGACACGAAGCTGGGGGGCAGTGTTAGCTGTGAGGAGGATGCTAGGAGACTGCAAGGTGACTTGGATAGGCTGGGTGAGTGGGCAAATGTTTGGCAGATGCAGTATAATGTGGATAAATGTGAGGTTATCCATTTTGGTGGCAAAAACAGGAAAGCAGACTATTATCTAAATGGTGGCCGACTAGGAAAAGGGGAGATGCAGCGAGACCTGGGTGTCATGGTACACCAGTCATTGAAAGTGGGCATGCAGGTGCAGCAGGCAGTAAAGAAAGCGAATGGTATGTTAGCTTTCATAGCAAAAGGATTTGAGTATAGGAGCAGGGAGGTTCTACTGCAGTTGTACAGGGTCTTGGTGAGACCACACCTGGAGTATTGCGTACAGTTTTGGTCTCCAAATCTGAGGAAGGACATTATTGCCATAGAGGGAGTGCAGAGAAGGTTCACCAGACTGATTCCTGGGATGTCAGGACTGTCTTATGAAGAAAGACTGGATAGACTTGGTTTATACTCTCTAGAATTTAGGAGATTGAGAGGGGATCTTATAGAAACTTACAAAATTCTTAAGGGGTTGGACAGGCTAGATGCAGGAAGATTGCTCCCGATGTTGGGGAAGTCCAGGACAAGGGGTCACAGCTTAAGGATAAGGGGGAAATCCTTTAAAACCGAGATGAGAAGAACTTTTTTCACACAGAGAGTGGTGAATCTCTGGAACTCCCTGCCACAGAGGGTAGTCGAGGCCAGTTCATTGGCTATATTTAAGAGGGAGTTAGATGTGGCCCTTGTGGCTAAGGGGATCATAGGGTATGGAGAGAAGGCAGGTACGGGATACTGAGTTGGATGATCAGCCATGATCATATTGAATGGCGGTGCAGGCTCGAAGGGCCGAATGGCCTACTCCTGCACCTAATTTCTATGTTTCTATGTTTCTATGTTTCTATGCTGCTGCACCCGCTGAGTTTCTCCAGCATTTTTGTGTGCCTATTTTCAATGACTGGTGTACCATGACACCCAGGTCTCGTTGCATCTCCCCTTTTCCTAATCGGCCACCATTCAGATAATAGTCTACTTTCCTGTTTTTGCCACCAAAGTGGATAACCTCACATTTATCCACATTATACTGCATCCGCCATGCATTTGCCCACTCACCCAGCCTATCCAAGTCATCTTGCAGCCTTCTAGCATCCTCCTCACAGCTAACACTGCCCCCCAGCTTTGTGTCAAACTTGGAGATGTTGCATTCAATTCCCTCGTCCAAATCATTAATATATATTGTAAATAGCTGGGGTCCCAGCACTGAGCCTTGCGGTACCCCACTAGTCACTGCCTGCCATTGTGAAAAGGACCCGTTTACTCCTACTCTTTATACTTTGCACATCACAGAATCATAGAATCTATGACAAGGAAACAGTCCCTTTGGCCCGACTTGCCCCAGCTGATCAAGATGACTATCTACATTAATCCCATTTTCCTGCATATGGCTCGTATCCCTCCATTAGTTTCCTATCCATGTAACTGTTCGAAAGCTTTTTAAATGCTGTGATTGTATCTGCCTCTCATACCACCTCCTTCGTATACCCACCGGCTTCTGTGTGAAATGGGATAGTCGAGGACGGAGTTAAAGGGAAAGGGAGTCAAGGGATAGTTAATGACCCCAGAATTAACGGGAAAGAAAGCTCACAATGGGATAGGAGTGTATGGCCAAGTGTAATAGGGATCGATGTGAAAGGTGAGATGCATAAGGAATTAAAAGTACTGTATTTGAATGCGCGAAGTATAAAAAGTAAAGTAGGTGAGCTTGAGGCTCAGTTAGAGGTTGGTAGATATGACATTGTGGGGATTACCGAGACGTGGCTGCAGGAGGATCGGATCTGGGAACTTAATATTCAGGGTTATACATCCTATAGAAAGGACAGGCAGGTGGGCAGAGGATGGGGGGGGGGGGGAGAGGGGTAGCTCTTCTAGTGAGGAATGGAATTCAGTCCCTTGCGAGGTAAGACATAGGGACTGACGAGGTAGAGTCACTGTGGATTGAGTTGAGGAATTGCAAAGGCTGTGAATAACACTGAACACATGTCTACTAAACTGTGAGTGGTTTTACTGACCTGTCAGTGCCCTTAATGTGGTTTGAAAATATAGTTTGGAAATGCTAAAGCTGTGTTGCCTTTGGTTTTTAAATGCTAAAGCTGTGTTGCCTTTGGTTTGGAAATGCTAAAGCTGTGTTGCCTTTGGTTTGGAAATGCTAAAGCTGTGTTGCCTTTGGTTTGGAAATGCTAAAGCTGTATTGCCTAATTAAAGTTGCCTTGCCTAATTAAAGTTGCCTTGCCAAATTAAAGTTGCCATGCCTAATTAAAGTTGCCTTGCGAAATTAAAGTTGTCTTGCCTTCCAATTAAAAGTATAATCTTGACCACCTCCTGTTTGCGCTTTATATTGATTTTAGAAGAAACGCTACCACGTATGGCTGTGATTTTTGGCCATCTTACTCAGAGTCCCCCTCCGCTCATCAGGTGCCAAGGATTTTTCCCATCGATGAAATATAAAAGAGTTATTAGTGTTTAAACAATGTTGAGATTCTCTCTCCTGTCAATCACGCCATGAAGGCCACGACCCTTCTGGTGGGAGGGGGGGGGAGGGACTATAAAACACAGAGGTGTGGGCGTGGCTCAGTCTCTGCAAGCTGGAGGAGGTAGAGGTCACGACTCGCTGCCTTTAGTGGCCTTGGACCCTGCTTGAAATGGTATGAAACTGCACTTGAATTTGGTGGCCTTGCACCCTGCTTGAAATGGAATTTCAAGGAATAGCCGTGTCAACTGCCAGCCCACCAGCTGTGAGTGAGTGAGCTGCTAGCACAACAGGCCACCAATATTGGAATTGGTGGAGAGGTGGAATATTGCATTCGGGGACCAGCCCTCCCGTGTGATGCTGGGACCCAACGGGTCCCACTTAGTCTAGTCCTCTATACATCTCTAGGACTCACTTGAAAACAATCCTATAAGTGACATACACTTCCTTCTTTTTCCTGTTCAACAGTGACGTGCGGTGAGGTCAATGTCTGGGGAGGCACTGGCTAGTATCAGTGGCCCGGCCCTCCCTGTATTGATCACCACTTCTCCCCGAGGAAAGAGAGGGGTGGAGCCGTGGCTGGGAGGGAGGGAGAGAGAAGAGGAGAGAGGGAGAGAGAGAAGGGAGATAGAGAGAGGATGGAGGGAGAGAGATAGAGAGAAAGGAAGGGAGAGAGAGGAGAGAGGGGAGAGGGGAGAGAGAGGAGAGAGAGGAGAGAGGAGAGAGGAGAGAGGAGAGAGGAGAGAGGAGAGAGGAGAGAGGAGAGAGGAGAGAGGAGAGAGGAGAGAGGAGAGAGGAGAGAGGAGAGAGGGGAGAGGGGAGAGGGGAGAGGGGAGAGGAGAGAGGGGAGAGGGGAGAGGGGAGAGGGGAGAGGAGAGAGAGAGAGAGAAAGGAGAGAGAGGGAGAGAGGGAGAGAGGGAGAGAGGGAGAGAGAGAGGAACGATGGCACGTTATAACACTCAGCCATCTCATTCTGACCGCTGCCGAACCCCCCACCGCACCATTGCACCCTTCTTCACGGCGGCCCAGTGATGTCTCAGCTCTGACAATTCGGGGGATCTAACCGGTAACAACACTAAGAGCAGCCTCGGGCCGCCACGCTCCCCGACTGCTGAAGCTAGCTAGTGTGGAGGGAGCGCGATGTAGCGTCAATTGCATGGGCTGAGTCTACGTAATTGACGCTCGCTCTTCCTCCACTGGGCTCAAGACACACCCCCTTGTGAGGCAGTTTTCATTGCAGTTTTATGTGAGACCAGCAAGCACAAATTTAATATATTTATATGTGAAATAAATTACCTGGACTATGGGAGGTAAGGACATGTAATGAAGAGGTTTACACAGATTACATTGGTGACATACATAGAGATAGTAACAGGCACACGCTTATTGCCCGTGCGCCATGCAGTTTCTGAGGGGTTGCGCAATCAGAGGGGAGGCTCAGCTCATCGCTGCCTCACCTCAAATTTCTCCCTGTATTTGCAGCGAAGCTGTGAAAATTTGGCGATTTTTACTATAAAAAATGATTAGATTCATATAGAAATGACATTTATAACACAGATCAGCGGAAAAATCTTTATGTTTATTTTATTTTAGTATTATTTTTCTTTACTTTTCTTAACAGCTATTTTCATTGGGAGTATGACAGGTGAGGCTCTGCCTCCCCTGACCACACGTCCCTGCTGATCAAATCCTTAATATACTTTGCTAAACCAAGGTACCCTAATCTTACAACCTTTGTTTCTTACCCTCACAGAGACGTGCCTACTCCAAACTCTTGCCATTTCATTTTTCATTATCTCTTACGTATTGCATGCTGTTTTTAACCCCAATAGCCGCACACAATCTACTTTTGCCAGGCTCTGTCTATATTATTGAACTCAGCCCTTCCCCAGTTTCAGAGCTTAACGCTAGCACCAAACTTATCCTTTTCCATGATTACCCTAAAGCTCACCATATTGTGAACATTGTTCGTAAAGGATTATTCCACAGAAACTTCCACCACTTGCCCATCCAAAGGGATAAGTACAGCTTGCTCTCTCATAGTACTACTTTTAAAATCCTTCTTGGATGCATTTAACAAATTCCACCCCATCTAGGCCTCTCACACTAAGGCGATTCCAGTCAATACTGAAAATGTTAAATTATCCACTACTATAATCCTATTGCTTTTACGGCCTACTGCTATTTGTCCATATATCTATTAATCCAAATCCCATTGACTATGATCTCATCAAAGTGATCACCCCTTTCACATTTCTAAATTCTACCCAGAGAGCTTCATTTACCGTTTCCTCCAATATATCCTTCCTGCTGTAATGCTTTCCCTGATCAGTAGTCCAACATCCTCTCTACGTGTGGAATTCCTGCTATCACGCCTTAAAATACTGTTGAAACATAGAGATTCTATTTCTGTTCTTCCCTCAACCATGCTTCTGTGATTGAATGCATTTAAGCCTCCCAGCTCCCTGATGCTCCTCCATCCATCCCTGACATCTCTGCTTATTAGACATGTCTACTCTATTTATTACATATGTATCTCTCTTCCCTTCAGAAACAGTAGTCGGGTGTCAGAGGTTATGGCGAGAAGGCAGGAGAATGGAGTTAGAAGGGAGAGATGGGTCAGCCATGTTTGAATGGCGTAGACATGATGGGCCGAATGACCTAATGCTGCTCCTATCACTTAAGACCTTATGACATTGTCCCAACACACTGTATCACAGGTTTAAACCACCCTGAATGGCATTGGCAATTGTCTCTGGCAGGATATTGGTCCAACTGCAGTTTAGGTTCAACCTGTTTTTCTTGTAACATTACACCTGCTTTAAAAGAGATTCCAGTTATCATCTTTACTATGCACGTTCAGTCACTCGACACCTCCATCCCCCACCAGAAAGGCCTTAAAGCCCTTGGTTTCTTCCTCGACCGCAGAATCATCCAATTTCCCTCTACTAACTCCTCACCCTCAACAACTTCACCTTTGATTCATCCCACTCCCTCCAAATCCAAGGCGTAGCTATGGGCACCCGCATGGGCCCCAGCTGTGCCTGCATCTTTGCAGGGTATGTAGAACAATCACTGTACCAGGCGTACACTGTCCCGACTCTATCTCTATTACATTGATGACTGCATCGGTGTTACCTCCTGCACCCTTGCAGAACTCATGGACTTCATTAACTTCACCACCAATTTTCATCCTGCACTCAAATTTACTTGGACCATCTCCGACACCTCCCTCCCCTTTCTTGATCTCACAGTTTCCATCACAAGAAATAGACTATCGACTGACGTCTACTACAAACCTACTGACTCCCACAAATATCTCGACTACACTTCTTCCCACCCTGCTTTCTGCAAAGACTTTATCCCCTACTCCCAATTACTCCGTCTATGCCGCATCTGCGCTCAACATGAGGTGTTCCATACTAGAACATCTGAGATGTCCTCATTCTTTAGGGAACGGGGGTTCCCCTCTCTCATCATAGATGAGGTCCTCACTCATGTCTCCTCGGTACCTCGCAGCTCCTCCCTTGCTCCCCCTCCGCAACTCATATTTCGCTTGGGCAGCTTACAACCCAGTGTTCTGAATATTGATTTCTCTCATTTCAGGTTGCCCCGGCATTCCTTCTCTCCCTATCCCTCCCCTCCCCCCTCCAACCCAAGTCACACTAGCTTCTCATTTTCACCCTACAAACTGCTTACAATGGCCTGTTTCATTTATCATTGTTACTTTTTTGCATATCATTCATTCGTTGTTCTTTATCTCTCCACATCACCACCTATATCTCTCATTTCCCTTATCCCTAACCAGTCTGAGGAAGGGTCTTGACCTGATACGTCACCCATTCCTTCTCTCCAGAGATGCCGCTGCCTGTCCCGCAGAGATACTCCAGCTTTTTGTGTCTATCTCCAATTATCCAAATATCTGAAGCTCTGCCCCTGCATACTCCTTTACCTTTAGGTTCATCATTGTCATGTGTACCGAAGTCCAGTGAAAAGCCTGATCCAATCAGATCAGATAAAACAATACATAAATGCCGTTGTCAAACTCAAGTACAATAGAGGAGAAGATACTGTGCAATGTACAGAATATAGTTCTCAGCCATGTATTTAGCTGTTCTATTTTACTATTTCTAAGTTCGCTTACTTGGGGCACAGGGAGTAGTCCTGAGATTACTATCAGAGGTCCTGTTGTTTAACTTTCCACCTAACTCCCTAAATTCCTTTTTTAGGATCTCATCCATCTCCTTACATTTGTCACTAGTAACAACATGGACCACAACTTCTGGCTGCTCACCCTTTTTCACACAGAGGGTTGTGAATCTGTGGAATTCTCTGCCTCAGAAGGCAGTGGAGGCCAATTCTCTGGATGCTTTCAAGAGAGAGTTAGATAGAGCTCTTAAAGATAGCCGAGTCAGAGGATATGGGGAGATGGCAGGAACGGGGTACTGAATGTGGATGATCAGCCATGATCCCAATGAATGGCTCGAAGGGCTGAATGGCCTACTCCTGCACCTATTGTCCCCTTTCAGAAGGTTCCACACCCACTCAGTGACTTTTGACTGGCACTAGGGAGGCAACTCACCTTCTTTGACTCGTGCTTACAGCCAAGGATGCAATCTATCTCTCCCTAACTATCCACACACCTAACACTACTGCTTGTCTAGTCTTTGTCCTTCTCTGCTGCACAACAGAACCAGTTGTGGTGCTACTGATTTGCTACTGCTGCTTTCCCTTGAGAGGCCATCCTGCCCCTCACCCACCAAAAGTTTCCAAAATGGTGTTCTTGTTAGAGAAAGGAATAGCCATAGGGAACTCCTGTACCACCTGCCTGGTTCTCCTGGCAGTCACCTATTTATTTGGCTGAGCCGGTGGAGTGTCCACGTTCATGAAACTCCTATCAATGATACTTTCTGCCCCCTGTATGCTCCTCAATTAGTCCAGCTATTACCATGCAGTCTGAAAGGATTCCTCAGTCTACTTGGTTGAAGACCCTTGTACCTTTAGCTGATCAAACAAAGGTACTGACTCCCTGCAGACAGCACCAGGTGGATAAGACAGCCATGACCAATAATGGTACATATATGCACAAAAATGAAAGGGCGTCAGTGTGGTGAATGTTGATAACAGTTTTTGATCACCCAAAATATGTTTACAGCAAGCAACGTTTTTGAAATCAAATGTAATTAACAAATTCTGCATACACTCTGGAAGAATAAAAAGTAGGTAACTGAACGCATATTGCAAAACATGTTACAAGCATGTTAATAATCAACCTAAAGAAAACAGGAAAATTGATCTTCAATTTAATACCTGTTAAGTTACACATTGGACAAAATTTCATATTTTAAGTTTCAGTTTAACTATTCATCCACTACACTAAATCTTGGTTGTTAATGTTACTGAACTGCCTAAAGAATATTTCACACTTTAATATCAATAAATTTTCACTGGCATGTGTGCAGCAATCACTCTAGTACTTGGTAGGATTATTAGTGTTATATCTCCAACACTAATAAAATCCTGAAGGAATGTGACTACTCAATTGTAAAATTGAGTTTCGAAGGCAAGTTGTTTGATAATTAACATTTAACAGCCCTCGTGTCATCTGGCATGTTTTGTCGACAAATAATGGCAAATACAGAATACCATACCCTTCATAGTACCTGGCTATAATTTCAAGAGAGAGCTAGATGGGGCTCTTAAAGATAGCGCAGTCAGGGGATATGGGGAGAAGGCAGGAACGGGGTACTGATTGGGGATGATCAGCCATGATCACATTGAATGGCGGTGCTGGCTCGAAGGGCCGAATGGCCTACTCCTGCACCTATTGTCTATATTTTAATTGAGCAGACAGCAAAATGAGGATTATGAGTGCACGTTGTCCTTTCATATGACTCGCCAAGTAGAACATGCATTAAACTTGAGCCCAATTATTAATTGCAGCATACAAGAACAGAGTGAAGAAATATGATTATAATGGTATAATTCTTTCCACTGACAAAGGACCTTTCATTGCTCTGTTATTGATACATATTACAATTAAACTCTCTTGAGGTTTTCACATTTTTCCAGTGTTGTTTAATTATGATGAGGAACATAACGATCTCAGAGTTGACTGACTTGTTTTAATGGCAACAATCGTGAAAAGCTTTGCTTTTAATTCACCAATAGGTCTGCCATCATCGAATACAGAAAGTTAATGAATGTGACATGATAATTAATCAGCACCAGTGGACAGTTTTTAGATTTTAAAACAAAAACTCAAGAAGGTTTTAGGTTGTAACTTATTCTAAATGTGATCAAACATAGCAAAAAGATTGCCCCAGCAACATTAACTTACAATGTAAATCGTTGACAGCAGTCAATTCTAGGAATCGCCTTTAACTTGAGGATAAATGTTCCAAGTTTAGCAATTCATATTAACAAATTCAAATTTATTGAAGAGGTTAACACAAAATCTGAAGATTCACTTGATTATTCATCTGAAACTTTTTCAGGACAGTACCAGCAAGCTTACTGTTTGGAAAGGAACTTGTGTTAGGTTTTAGTATTGGAAGGGTGATGAAAGAAACATTTGCTCCACTTCCCCAATGTGGTGACTGGAAAACCAATCTATTATTGTGATCAGGCCTCATTACAATAATGCTGGCAGGCTGCCAGTGTTGACAGGCAGTTTGTTGATTATGACGAGAGGTTTGAGATCTGAAAGTTCCTTTGTGGAACAAAGCCAGAGGTTTCTCACTTAAAGTGGAAAGGAGTCAGGTATAGAGGGTCCAATAAAAGAGTACAGTGTCAAAGCTTTATGCTGCATTCGGTTGTGTCATACGCGACCTGAGAGTACTTGCTGATGATATTTAATGGCAGTAATAAATTGCTTGGTTTGATGAACAAAACAGAAATCAAAGATTCACTAAGAAGATACGAATGAAGGCTAAAAGTTAGGCAAAACTTATAATTGTCTATAATCTTTGAAGAAAGATTGAAAGTCTTTTGAAAAAGTTTGAAAGAACCTTTCTTTCACCATCACCAGATGTCCATAATCTGCATTAAACACAATCTACATTCAATTGGTATTGGGGGACCACAGTTTGACAGAAGGGAATATGATTTTATGTTTTCAAAATATTTCAAAATGGACCTGCAATTTTGTTTAGTTGAAATATGATAAAAATCTGTGACCCACTAATCTTAGTTTATTTTCTACATTTCTTGTGCCTAGTAAGCTAATAATGTTTGTATTTTGATTTGATATTGCAGAAGATATGCATTCTTTCCAGTACTGTTCAAGCCTACCATTAAATGATTTCAGAGATGTAATTAAGGACATGCTTATCATCGAAATGATTTATAACATAGTTTTATGAATAGCTTCAGCTGTTAAAAAAAGTATTTTACCCATATTCTGACCATATATTTACATATATACGAGACTAAGTGCAGTTGGGTCTGCTCCTCCAACGGTGAGCTGATGAAGCGGTTTTTGAAATGCGGCCCTTCCCCTGACGTCACTAGAAGGTGGTGGAATATTCGGTTTCACTGTACCGTTGGCGGGGGGGGGGGGGGGGGGCATTGTGACATAATTGGAAGTGGTGTTTTAAAAGGTGTTATTGGCTTTTTTTGAAAGTTTAATCATGAATAACCCGGGGGAGGGAGCGGGTGAAAAACCCGGGGCCGGGGGGGAGGGGGGGGGGGGGGGGGGGGGGGGGGCGTGAGGTGTGAATAACCCAGGGGGGAGGGAGATGTGACTGGGGGTGTGAATAACCCGTGGGGGGGGAGGGGGCAGGGAGTGTGAATAACCAGGGGGGGAGGGGGTGGTGGTGTGGCACTCGGCAGCTTGTGAGCGTATTGTTATTATCATCACTGGAGGCTCCTGGAAAAAAGCCTGTCTGTGAGAAGCTGTGGTTATCGTTGGCAACGTCCCATCCTAATGTCATTGTGGCGCTCGGCAACTTGAGAGCTCATCATGATTGGTGCACTGTGAGTGGGATTGTGACATCATCAGTGGAAAGTCCTGAAAAAAGGCTGCGTGTGACAAATGTTTTTTGCCTTTTTTAAAAAACTTGTCAATAACTTGTGAAATCTTAAGTGAACCTGATTACTGCGTGGAGGGGAAAAATGTGTCAGAATATGTAAAAATGTGAGCGATACCGCGTAGCGTTTTGACAAAGGTGGAAAAACACATAAAGGCACGCACGCACGTATATATACATACAAGACGAGACATTCAATAGTATATAGATATATATAAAATGTATGTTTCTGTGTGTTGCCTGAGTCTATATGCCTGTGATACTGCTGCAAGCAACATTTTCATTGCATATGTACCGCACTATATTTGTGCATATGACAATAAACTCAACTCGACAGATTGAAACCATGAGATCATCCATTTGGAACAATGTTTTCAACCTCTTGTATTTGAATTGATTGATGGAAAGATACAGCATAGAATCAGGCCCTTCAGCCCACTGACTCCCCGCTGACCTGTTTACACTCGTTCAGTTATCCCACTTTTGCATCCACTCGCTAAAGACTAAGGTTAGTCAACGTTATCCCACTTGCACATCCACTCACTAAATTTAAAGAGACCAATTAACCTATAAACACACACATCTTTGGGTTATGGGAGGAAACGGGAGCACCCGGAGGAAGCCCACACAGTCACAAGGAGAATGTACAAATTCCTTACAGCCAGGCACGAGGTCCGGATTGAACCAGGATCTGAAGTAATAATTTCAAGAGATAAGACTTTAAATATTGAAACTACAGTACCTTATCCAAAAACTGTTTTATGGTGGAATCGTCCCTTTGCACAACCTGTAGCATTTCCTGGCTTCCCATATACATGGCATTAGCTGCAGAGGAACCAAAATTCTCAGTTGAGTTTATTACGATATTAAACCGAACACATCATATGAAGTCCTTTATCATAAAACAATGGCAAAACTATTCTATTCTAAATGTTAGCATAGACACAAAGAACACAGTTTTTATTAAAATGCACATCAGATATCTCCCATGCTGAGCCCATTGGAACAGAGACTTTAGGATAATACTATAGAAATGTTCAGATACCTGAAATGTATTCAGCTAGATCATAGCAGCTTCCAGCTTTCTGTAACCTAGAATGTGTCTGGGTCAGGTCTTGCTGATACAGGCCCATTGCCTGCAGCTGCTGCCTAAAATCATCGCTCGTAGTTATCCCAGTCTCATAACTACCATGTGGAGGGTCTAACTTGCTGGCCAAAAGCAATTGAGACCCTCCAGACTCTGATGTGGCCAAAGTAGCAGCTGGACTTTCAAAGGGACAGGAGAAAGCTGCCTGTCCACAATTGCTGGTAGTGTAAGCTTTTATAGGTTTTAAATGTTTGACATTTAGAGAGATACTTCAGAGCTATGAATATTGAGGTAAATAACATATAAAAATCCCAGGAACATTAGAAACAGTTATAAATAAACACAATAAATAGAACCAAAATAATTTAAAAATAGTCATACTTTCTCCTTTCACGTCCACATTGATGATTCTCAGGTGTGGATGCAGGATAAATACAAGATAGTGAATTGATTGAAAATGTTGGCACTCCAAATCTGTGTGTAAGTTTGGGACCTGTGTTTAACTAAGCATGCATGGAACCAATGGTCTTGTTTGCACTTGGCAGGAAATCTGGGCTAATAAGCTTTAGAATAGAAAGAGAGAGAAACAACATTATGCAGGGACTTGGAAAGTGATAGATTTCCCTGGCATACCTAGCACAAATTGCACTGTAGAACTTGAGTTGCTGTTCTTAGTTTAGATTGTACAATTTTAACATTACATCCCAGCTTCTATACTCAATGCTCTGATTTATAAAGGCTAGCATACCAAAAGCTTTCTTTACCACCCTATCTATATGAGATTCCACCTTCAAGGAACTATGCACGGTTAATCCCAGATCCCTCTGTTCAACTGTATTCTTCAATTCCCTACCATTTATCATGTACGTCCTATTTTGATTTGTCCTGCCAAGGTGTAACACCTCACATTTATCAGCATTAAACTCCATCTGCCATCTTTCAGCCCATTTTTCCAAATGGCCTAAATCACTCTGTAGACTTTGGAAATCCTCTTCATTATCCACAACACCCCCTATCTTGGTATCATCTGCATACTTACTAATCCAATTTACCACCCCTTCATCCAGATCATTGATGTACATGACAAACAACAAAGGACCCAACACAGATCCCTGAGGCACTCGACTAGTCACCTGCCTCCAACCCGACAAACAGCCATCCACCATTACCCTCTGGCTTCTCCCATTCAGCCACTGCTGAATCCATCTTGCTATTCCTGCATTTATACCCAACAGTTTAACCTTCTTAACCAAGGATATACCAGGGAACCTGAATCAAAACTAGGCTTTGAGTTTGTGTAGAAGTAATTGTAATTTTATCTTTTAATAAATTTACCCATTACTTACTTCTAGAAGTAACATGCCTTTAATACATATAATTTGAATTCATTTATGTATGATAAGATTTAGGTATATTAATGTGTACCATATATGCTCAGACATTAACAGGCTATTTTGTTCCAGCTTACAAGATTTCTGAGACATTCTGAGGTACATTTTCAACTTGCTGCCTAGCACGAGGCTGGTTATGCACCTCTTTTGCCCATTTAAAAAATCTAACATTTTATGATAAATTTGTTGTTTTCTGCTTGGTTGAACATTTAAAGATAAACTCCATGCTATTAAAGACCCTCATGTCGTTCAAACTTACACTGCAAGCTTCACCTGTAGCTATAATAAAAACCTAACATAATTTTTTTTAAGGTAACATGTTGCAATATAGTTCAATTCTGAGTAAGAAAGATAGGCAGTTTACAGTATGGGGGATTGTCCCTCTGTTGTGAATCTGTGTTGCGTTAGTCTGACCATAAGTATGCTCTTAAAGATTTTGCTTCCCTACAGTGTTTTATAAAATGGCATTTTGCCAATAAAAAGCTTCCTCTGTGGAACATTTGTTTTACATTATTGATCAGAGTATGAAAAATCATTAAAAAATATTAGTCCCATGTCAATTAACAAAATTAAATGTGAGATGTATGCCATGGAGTACATAAAGTTAATCTCAAAGTTGCAGTTTGGAACTCAGCAGAAACTATCTGCAGAAAAAAAAAAAAAAAAAAATAGGGCAAGCATTAAACAACGACATGCCTTGAACATATGGTACTGCCAAGTGTACCCATTCCTGCACTTGATTTTGAAGTAAGCAACATAGTGATTGCCTCCTGCAAGAGTTTGATGATTTATATATATTTTTGTTTTAATGGAATCCATTAGTGATGTTTGAGCAGCGGGTGTCACACTATTGAAACACCACTTAGCTTCTGTTCCACAGCAGAAACATTTCATTAGTAGTATAATCTGTTTTTGAGCTCTGAATAACGATATTGTGCTGCATGCACTGCATAGACCATATTGGATGAGTGCTTGTTAACAAACACAGACTAAACATGTAAAGCAAAATGTTCAGTCCCCAAGCTAAGTGTTTCAGTCTACCATTAAACAGTGATCACACATGATTAGTATGTTTAAAGATACAACATTTAATTTACTTATATCATACAAATATAAAACAAAAGGAACCAACAATCTACTGGCTCTTTAGGCTACATTATGCTCTTGCCACTTTGGCCACGAATACTCAATTTATCATTGCCCAACTAATAACAGTACCAATTTTGCTTATCATTTTGAGAAAAAAAAAAATATATATATTGTGCACGATGGATTGTAACAATACTTCAGAATACTTGACAGCTCAAATCTTCTCATTATTTCACTTATGGTAGTTAAATCGGAAGTATGAACCATCGCAGGAATCAATACAGGTGATTGGCTGAAACAATCAGTGTAATTTGTCTCATTTACATAAGGCTTATTTAATTAAGAAAAAATATACAAGAATTGTCAGCAGTATTTACTGATAAAGTTCTGCATATTTTTGTTTGGAATTTTCACATTATCCTCTTGCCCACTGCCCACATCTGGGAACAATAATGACAATCCAAATACTGTAGCCTCCTTACATACATACGACTATACTGAATAAAAACGAATGGAGAAATAATAGAAAAGAACATCAGCAACAGCTTTTGGTTCAGTTTCACATTGCATTCAGGGATTATCTTCCTTCTTGGAAGTCCAAATTTATGTGGTTTGAATTTGTGGTCTATTTGAATGAGCGAAAACATATTCAAGAATGGCTCTCTTTAAGAAATTAAATTGTCTCACAATATTGTTTCAGTCATATGGTATTTCCCAACCAGTGGCATGATTTGACTCGTTCTGATATGCAGCATTAATTATCTGATGGAGATCTGTATCAAACCACAATTGACAGCGTGAGGAATTTAACAGAGAAAAGTGCAGACCTGCACCTGATCTGATAGGATGAGATTGGTTAGGAATTGTGAAGTGAAGAATATGCGCATCTTTTAAAAGTGGAGGGTTCTTGTGTTTGGCAGGTCATTCTTGCTTATTGATTCAATCAGCATTCATAATTTGAGAGTGGATTATTTTAGGTGTGCAGAAATTAGCACAGCATTTTTCAATCTTAAATTCTCCGTGCAGATTTGAGCACCAAGTTGTTCCTAGTATTAAGGCAAGACAATTTGGTGCCTTTTCCCTGGCAGTTATTTTCCAAATAGATCTGAAGGTAACCTATATCCTGCCCAGGAGTAATCATGGATGGAAATAGAATATGTTTGCTCTCAGAATAAAAAGAAGTAGCTTTAGAAAGTAGATGTGGAGGAATTTATTTAGTCAGAACGTGGTGAATCTGTGGTATTCCTTGCCAGAAACGGCTGTGGAGGCCGTCATTGGGTATTTTTAAGGTGGAGATTGACAAATTCTTGATTAGTACAGGTGTCAAGAGTTATTGGGAGAAGGCAGAATAGGGTTGAGAGAGAAAGATAGATCAGCCATGATTGAATGAAGGAGTAGACAAGATGGGCCGAATGGAGTAATTCTGCTCCTATGACTTATGAACTTATAAACTCTTCTGAGATAACATACCGAGATTCATTCCGTCTTGCAATTTATGAGAGAAAATTACTGGCTTATTTGACAAGAGAAATGTTTTATATTTGTTCATTTCTGGGTGCTGCGAGTTAAGCCAGAAGTTATTGTTCACCTTAGGTCATCTTTAAAATGCTGATACAATACTTTTTTCCTAACCCGCTAGGAACTACACATTGAAGGCAGTCTCAGGACACCATAGACAGTTATCAGATTTTTACCCAGTGGCAAAGAAATAACAATGTTTATTCAGAGAACATGTTGTGTGCCTTGGAGGTGAACTAGGTGGTGATGATGTTTCAATGTACATACTGCACTTGTCTTTCTAGATTTGGGTAATTCTACCAAAGAAGTCTTGAAAAGTTGTTGCTGTGTAGTTTACCAATAACATGCAATGGGCATGAGATCTTGGAGCTAACTAAGTGGAAATGCACAACATTCTTGAATTGGATTGAATTGCACTGGACGTTTCATGGTGCCAGGGAAAGAAATGAAGCAGCTCTGAAGGTTCCCTAAGGCTGAAGTCCCATGGTAAACTTGGGACATAGAAAACTGATGACAGTTGGAAAGACTCAGGAAGTTTAGCAGTTTACTGAAATGTTGAGTCCTTTCGTGGCAGCAGGTCAAAGCCCAGCTTAAATGGTGGAATGAGCACAGTGTCTCCCAAATCACCCATCTCCACAACCCCTCAATCACCTTCTTCCCATGGGCAACAAATTTGCAGGACTCGCATCGGCCTCATCAGCAGAACAAAATCATCTTTGATTCCAAGAGATTGTGTAAAAATATTATGTTTGTAGGTTCATTGACCTCTAAAATTGTCCCCAATATGCAGGGAATAGATGAGAAAGTGGGACAATATGGATCTAATATGAACGGGTGATGGATATTTGGCATGGACCCAACTCAACTGAATTAAACTAGTTACTCAACTAAATAAGTGATGAATAGCAGTGCTGGTTGCCATGTTGAGTGTATATTTATGGATCTTGTGAAACGACTGTTGTAACTGGAGTCAGTGTAGGGAGCAGGACAAATAAAAGCTCCTTGCATTTGGGGTCAACTAAACTGAATAGCAAGTGAATATAATGGGAGCAGCAAAATGGGAGAGAAACTTCACCGTTTAAATAATTTATTTATTTTTGCACATTGAATAATTTTGGCATTGAATCAAAGCTACCGTCATTGATTTGCATAGTCACCACTTCCCATTCCTGGTGGATAATTAAGTATGAAACTCATTATCCAAAGAAGGGAAAGAAGTTTTTCCCTTTTGAAGAAGGAAAATTGGGAATTGATCAATTGCTCTCCAATTTATTAAAGAATATCTTCATTTCATTGTACTGCACACTGCTTTCAAGCAGAAATGGCTCACAGATTTCTTCGCCTCCTGAGGATCTACCCTTAAATTGAGATTACCGCTGGCATCTTGACTATTTAATTTAATGAGGCGCAACCTCAAAAAACAAAAAGCTCCTCTTGCCAGCACATGGCACATGTCACCTATCACATCAATCTCATGTATGCCGGAGAAGAAATAATTGCCACACTTGTTTCTGGTTAGCCTAACTTTCTGTAGAAGGCTCCACATGCGTCCTGCCCACTGAAGATGCCGTATATTCCCAACATACCCTCTTTCTCTCCGGGAAGATTAACTTCTTGGCAGCTATCGCAGGAAGTAAACAAGCTTCCTTAACGGTCACAGCAGTAAAGATGGTTTTATTTTGTTCTTCAAATATTTCAAAACAATAACCATTTATATGTGGTGACATTCATGCTGAAAAAATATTATTTGCTGTTGACTTTACAGTCAATATCGTTTACAGATGTGAACCATTCATGCCATGAACTGAGACTTATTTACAAGAATTAATAGTTAAAGCAGTCAGTGAGTAAAGCTTTGCAATACTCCGGCATTTTCTCTACTTATATATGTTGGCAAATCTCAAATGGAAACAATTTTAAACTAAAGGATTTTGTTATACTTGATCCTCGTCAAATCTTAGCAATGTCCCTCATACTCCAGCTTTAGTAGGCTATGGACTTAATATGGGTAAATGGGATTAGTATAGATGGCTGCAATGATCGGCATGGATTGGACCATACATTTTGTTGCTGTCCAAATCTATGACTCCAAAACAAAATTGAAAAAAAAAAAAATAATATGGAGAGTAAAATAGGGTGAATGTTTCAGGTTTCACAAGAAAGATAATTGACCTGAAATGGGCTGGACTTCCTGAATCTAGCCCATCACCTGAACTCGCTGCTTTTGGTACCGGCCCTTGGGCACCACCTTGTTCTGAATCTGGAGCGCTGACCATGTCACAAGATGGAATCCCGAGGCCACATACTCACAGTGTCCAGATGGTCTTATAACAGCTCACTATTATCCAAAAGCCTGGAATGGTTGCTAAATGCCATGGTTAGGAAATGTTCAGAGAAATACGGGTAAAACGTGGGCAGGTGTGGATGGGGCATCTTAGTCAGCATGGGCAACTTGGGCCAAGGAGCCTGTTTCCATGCGGTGTGACTCTATGACTCCCATAGCATTTAAAGCCATTTTAAATAAGCTTAAGAAATAATTAAAAATGTGGAAGAAATAACATTCAGTGGAAAACGATGTTATTTGACATGAAAATCAAAGAAGAGGCAGGAAATCCCAAATCAATTAATAGGAGAAAGAATCACTGTTGCGCACAGCTCCAGCGACTGGGTTAGAGGCTCACCTTGGGTGCTCTTTGTGTGGATTTCAATGTTCTCACGTGTGCACCAGTTTTCTTTCCTTATATTCTCAAAATGTATTACAAAATGGGCTTTTGTAAAATTATTTTTTTATTACGGACATATTAAACAGACAAAACAGACACTGAATAAGGGGGGGTGGGGTGTCGAATGGGATAGTTGAGGATGGAGTTAAAGGGAAGGTTTCTTAAATGTGTGAGTGTAGAGACAGAGGGGTGTAAAATGAGGGTAGAAGCAATAGGTAGCAAGGTGAAATGTGGCAGGCAGACAAATCCAGGGCAAAAATAAAAAAGGGCCACTTTTCAACATAATAGTATAAGGGGTAAGAGTGTTGCTTTGTGTCAATGCAAGGAGCATTCGTAATAAGGTGGATGAGTTGAATGTGCAGATAGCTATTAATGACTATGATATAGTTGGGATCACGGAGACATGGCTCCAGGGTGACCAAGGCTGGGTGCTGAACATCCAGGGATAATCAATATTCAGGAGGGATAGACAGAAAGGGAAAGGAGGTGGGGTAGCGTTGCTGGTTAGAGAGCAGATTAAAGCAATAGAAAGGAAGGACATTAGCTTGGAGGATGTGGAATAGATATGGGTAGAGCTGCGAAACACTAAGGGGCAGAAAACTCTAGTGGGAGTTGTGTACAGGCCACCTAACAGTAGTAGTGGAGTTGGGGATGGCATCAAACAGGAAATTAGAAATGCGTGCAACAAAGGTAAAACAGTTATAATGGGTGACTTCAATCTACATATAGATTGGGTGAATCAAATTGGCAAGGGTGCTGAAGAAGAGGATTTCTTGGAATGTATGCGGGATAGTTTTCTAAACCAACATGTAGAGGAACCAACGAGAGAGCAGGCTATTCTAGATTGGGTATTGAATAATGAGGAAGGGTTAGTTAGCAGTCTTGTTGTGCGTGGCCCCTTGGGCAAGAGTGACCATAATTTGGTTGAGTTCTTCATTAGGATGGAGAGTGACATTGTTAATTCAGAAACAAGGGTCCTGAACTTAAAGAAAGGTAACTTTGAGGATATGAGACGTGAATTGGCCAAGATAGACTGGCGATTGATTCTTAATGGGTTGACGGTGGATATGCAATGGAAGGCATTTAAAGACTGCATGGATGAACTACAACAATTGTTCATCCCAGTTTGGCAAAAAAATAAATCAGGGAAGGTAGTGCATCCATGGATAACAAGGGAAATCAGGGATAGTATCAAAACAAAAGATGAAGTGTACAAATTAGCCAGAAAAAGCAGCCTACCAGAGGACTGGGAGAAATTCAGAGACCAGCAGAGAAGGACAAAGAGCTTAATTAGGAAGGGGAAAATAAATTATGAAAGAAAACTGTCAGGGAACATAAAAACTGACTGCAAAAGCTTTTATAGATATGTGAAGAGAAAAAGATTAGTTAAAACAAATGTAGGTCCCTTGCAGTCAGAAACAGGTGAATTGATCATGGGGAACAAGGACATGGCAGACAAATTGAATAACTACTTTGGTTCTGTCTTCACTAAGGAAGACATAAATAATCTGCCGGAAATAGCAGGGGACCGGGGGTCAAATGAGATGGAGGAACTGAGTGAAATCCAGGTTAGCCGGGAAGTGGTGTTAGGTAAATTGAATGGATTAAAGGCCGATAAATCCCCAGGGCCAGATAGGCTGCATCCCAGAGTACTTAAGGAAGTAGCCCCAGAAATAGTGGATGCATTAGTGATAATTTTTCAAAACTCTTTAGATTCTGGAGTAGTTCCTGAGGATTGGAGGGTAGCTAATGTAACCCCACTTTTTAAAAAGGGAGGGAGAGAGAAAACGGGGAATTACAGACCAGTTAATCTAATGTCGGTAGTGGGGAAACTGATAGAATCAGTTATTAAAGATGGGATAGCAGCACATTTGGAAAGTGGTGAAATCATTGGACAAAGTCAGCATGGATTTATGAAAGGTAAATCATGTCTGACGAATCTTATAGAATTTTTCGAGGATGTAACTAGTAGAGTGGATAAGGGAGAACCAGTGGATGTGTTTTATCTGGACTTTCAGAAGCTTTCGACAAGGTCCCACATAAGAGATTAGTATACAAACTTAAAGCACACGGTATTGGGGGTTCAGTATTGATGTGGATAGAGAACTGGCTGGCAGACAGGAAGCAAAGAGTAGGAGTAAACGGGTCCTTTTCACAATGGCAGGCAGTGACAAGTGGGGTACCGCAAGGCTCAGTGCTGGGACCCCAGCTATTTACGATATATATTAATGATTTGGACGAGGGAATTGAATGCAACATCTCCAAGTTTGCGGATGACACGAAGCTGGGGGGCAGTGTTAGCTGTGAGGAGGATGCTAGGAGGCTGCAAGGTGACTTGGATAGGCTGGGTGAGTGTGCAAATACATGGCAGATGCAGTATAATGTGGATAAATGTGAGGTTATCCACTTTGGTGGCAAAAACAGAAAAGTAGACTGTTATCTGAATGGTGGCCGATTAGGAAAGGGGGAGATGCAACAAGACCTGGGTGTCATGGTACACCAGTCATTAAAAGTAGGCATGTAGGTGCAGCAGGCAGTGAAGAAGGCGAATGGTATGTTAGCATTCATAGCAAAAGGATTTGAGTATAGGAGCAGGGAGGTTCTACTGCAGTTGTACAGGGTCTTGGTGAGACCACACCTGGAGTATTGCGTACAGTTTTGGTCTCCTAATCTGAGGAAGGACATTCTTGCCGTAGAGGGAGTACAGAGAAGGTTCACCAGACTGATTCCTGGGATGTCAGGACTTTCATATGAAGAAAGACTGGATAGACTCGGTTTGTACTCGCTAGAATTTAGAAGATTGAGGGGGGATCTTATAGAAACTTACAAAATTCTTAAGGGGTTGGACAGGCTAGATGCAGGAAGATTGTTTCCGATGTTGGGGAAGTCCAGAACAAGCGGTCACAGTTTAAGGATAAGGGGGAAATCTTTTAGGACCGAGATGAGGAAAAAAAATTTCACACAGAGTGGTGAATCTCTGGAATTCTCTGCCGCAGAAGGTAGTTGAGGCCAGTTCGTTGGCTATATTTAAGAGGGAGTTAGATGTGGCCCTTGTGGCTAAAGGGATCAGGAGGTATGGAGAGAAGGCAGGTACAGGATACTGAGTTGGATGATCAGCCATGATCATATTGAATGGCGGTGCAGGCTCGAAGGGCCGAATGGCCTACTCCTGCACCTATTTTCTATGTTTCTATGTTTCTAATAGACAATAGACAATATGTGCAGGAGAAGGCCACTCGGCCCTTCAAGCCGAATAGATTACAGATGGTAAATGGAGGAAGCAGACTAAATGAGATGTGCAATTCACCATTGTATTCACCAGATATCTCGAGGGATTCAAATCTGATTAATTAATTTTGTGGTGCTGTTATTTATGTCGGCAAATAGGGCAGCAAATTGGTGCACAGTTACTCCCATAAGTCACGAATAAAGTGATGGAACTGCTTGATTTTTTTACTTAGATAGACTAAAAGTTGAAAGTCGGATAGACTACTGGAGAATATTCTTATTAATCTTCAAAAATAACTGGGGATCTCATCCATACCTGATAGCTAGATAGGGTCTTGGTATAGCATCATATTGCAAAAATATGCTGCATTCCCTCGGAATGCTGAAATGTCAACCTTACTTTACAGTTCACAATTTGGTGTGAAAATTAAATCCACAATGTATGCCTCAAATGAAAGATGCACAGCCAACTGAGCCAAGATGATATTTGAACAAAAAGAATTGCCGAAAATATAAAAAACAGACACTGGTAGCCTTGGAAAGAAGAAACAGAACCAGTTACACCTATCACATTGTTCTACATGAAAACGCTCCTCAATAAGAGTGAAGGGAGCTTGTTATTCAATCTCATGCAAGTATCATCTCCAACATGACATTAATTTTGGGATCAAGAGTGATTTTTTACTGTCTTGCTTTGTTTTATTATTCTTGCAATGATTATAAAATGTCACTGGAATATTTATGTGTAAAACTCTCCTTTATTGGTAAAGTACATTGGGCTTGTGCCAGTTCGCAAAGGACAGAATGTAAGTAAGAAACTATGAACAATAATTTAATAAGCTCACTGATCTAAAACTGGTGCCTTCAATGTTGGTACCGGCCTACTCCTGAAGGATATGCTGGCTTTCTCGCACCCAACAGCAGAACAAAGAAACAGGATCTAACTGTGAAAATGCAAAAAAACACCAATAGATAATTCAGGTTATAGAGCAATACCTCATGGAAACATGCCTGGTGGTGTATGGTGGTATAGTTTCCGTCACAATAGTCTGACCCCTGTGATGGACACAAGGATCAGGAAAAGGTGGGGGGGGGGGGAGAGAGGTGTCAGAGATGGTACGAGCGAAGTTGAGGGCAGGGTGGTAATTAGTGGTAACATTCAGTTGCTAGTCCACTATCGCTCACCCTGCCTTCAAATTCACTTGGACTATGTCTGTGACTCACTCCATTTTCTTAACTTCTCTGTCTCCTTTGCAGGGACAGACTGTCGACTGACAGTCCTTGTTCCAAATGTCCGTTGGCACTATCCTCCAACTCTTTCTCCGCTGCATTGACTGCATCGTGTCTGCCTCTTGCACTGACGGCAAAATTACAGGTCAGTGCCTATCCACGAAACCACCCACAGTTTACAGTTTAGTTTATTGTCACGTGTACAGAGGTACAGTGAAAAGCTTTTGACACATGCTATCCAGTCAGCGGAAAGACAATACAAGCGAGTGTAGAGATACATAATAAGGGATAACGTTCTTCTCATCTCGGTTTTAAAGGATTTCCCCCTTATCCTTAAGCTGTGACCCCTTGTCCTGGACTTCCCCAACATCGGGAGCAATCTTCCTGCATCTAGCCTGTCCAACCCCTTAAGAATTTTGTAAGTTTCTATAAGATCCCCTCTCAATCTCCTAAATTCTAGAGAGTATAAACCAAGTCTATCCAGTCTTTCTTCATAAGACAGTCCTGACATCCCAGGAATCAGTCTGGTGAACCTTCTCTGCACTCCCTCTATGGCAATAATGTCTTTCCTCAGATTAGGAGACCAAAACTGTACGCAATACTCCAGGTGTGGTCTCACCAAGACCCTGTACAACTGCAGTAGAACCTCCCTGCTCCTATACTCAAATCCTTTTGCTATGAAAGCTAACATACCATTCGCTTTCTTCACTGCCTGCTGCATCTGCATGCCCACTTTCAATGACTGGTGTACCATGACACCCAGGTCTCGCTGCATCTCCCCTTTTCCTAGTCGGCCACAATTTAGATAATAGTCTGCTTTCCTGTTTTTGCCACCAAAATGGATAACCTCACATTTATCCACATTATACTGCATCTGCCAAACATTTGCCCACTCACCCAGCCTATCCAAGTCACCTTGCAGTCTCCTAGCATCCTCCTCACAGCTAACACTGCCCCCCAGCTTAGTGTCATCCGCAAACTTGGAGATATTGCCTTCAATTCCCTCATCCAGATCATTAATATATATTGTAAATAGCTGGGGTCCCAGCACTGAGCCTTGCGGTACCCCACTAGTCACTGCCTGCCATTGTGAAAAGGACCCGTTTACTCCTACTCTTTGCTTCCTGTTTGCCAGCCAGTTCTCTATCCACATCAATACTGAACCCCCAATGCCGTGTGCTTTAAGTTTGTAAACTAATCTCTTATGTGGGACCTTGTCGAAAGCCTTCTGGAAGTCCAGATACACCACATCCACTGGTTCTCCCCTATCCACGCTACTAGTTACATCCTCGAAAAATTCTATAAGATTCGTCAGACATGATTTACCTTTTGTAAATCCATGCTGACTTTGTCCAATGATTTCACCACTTTCCAAATGTGCTGCTATCCCATCTTTAATAATTGACTCTAGCAGTTTCCCCATTACCGATGTTAGACTAACTGGTCTGTAATTCCCCGTTTTCTCTCTCCCTCCCTTCTTAAAAAGTGGGGTTACGTTTGCTACCCGCCAATCCTCAGGAACTACTCCAGAATCTAAAGAGTTTTGAAAGATTATTACTAATGCATCCACTATTTCTGGAGCTACTTCCTTAAGTACTCTGGGATGCAGCCTATCTGGCCCTGGGGATTTATCGGCCTTTAATCCATTTAATTTACCCAACACCACTTCCCGGCTAACCTGGATTTCACTCAATTCCTCCAACTCCTTTGACCCGCGGTCCCCTGCTATTTCCGGCAGATTATTTATGTCTTCCTTAGTGAAGACGGAACCAAAGTAGTTATTCAATTGGTCCGCCATATCCTTGTTCCCCATGATCAACTCACCCGTTTCTGACTGCAAGGGACCTACATTTGTTTTAACTAATCTCTTTCTTTTCACATATCTATAAAAACTTTTGCAGTCAGTTTTTATGTTCCCTGCCAGTTTTCTTTCATAATCTATTTTTCCTTTCCGAATTAAGCCCTTTGTCCTCCTCTGCTGGTCTCTGAATTTCTCCCAGTCCTCCGGTATGCTGCTTTTTCTGGCTAATTTGTACGCATCATCCTTCGCTTTGATACTATCCCTGATTTCCCTTGTTATCCACGGATGCACTACCTTCCCTGATTTATTCTTTTGCCAAACTGGGATGAACAATTTTTGTAGTTCATCCATGCAGTCTTTAAATGTCTTCCATTGCATATCCACCGTCAACCCTTTTAGAATTAATTGCCAGTCAATCTTGGCCAATTCACGTCTCATACCCTCAAAGTTACCTTTCTTACTTGACTTTAGTGCAAGGTAAAGCCAGTAAAGTTTGATCAACGACATTTTGTTCAGACCGAAAGGTCTGAATGACAAATAAAGGATCTAAATCCAAGTCTAATCAAGATTAGAGGATCCTCCTCGAGATTCCAATAATACTGAACCATCTAAACATTACTAGATTAATATGCAGCCGCTGCACACTTACAAAATAATGACAGAAGAATGCGGTTTTCTTTTGTTAGTGTCACTTAAGCTTGCCATGTTTCAGTCTTATGTATCTGCTTGAAGGATAAGCTGGTACAGTATGAGCAAATCAAGGCAAGTGGAAAGTGATTGGAGATCTGAGTATTACCAGCTTTTAATATCTATTTAACAAGGATAATATGCAGGACTGATGCGGTATTGTCAATAGAGTGATGCAGGGTGAATCCAGAGGCCTGAGCCAGTTTTGAACACAGAGGGACACAATAAATGACGCAATATTATCACAATACAAGGATCAACTGAAAATATAAGTACCTTAAGATAAGTTTTCCAGTTTTTTGTGGGCTTACATTAAACTACCCAGGATGTTGGACCACATTGGTAGCTCATAATGGCTTGTATCCTCTATTTGGCCACTGAAATACACCTAAGCGCAAGGCAGGGATGTGGACAGTTCTGTTGAGATATTCAGAGATAATACTGTGGCACTATAATTCACAAACGAGGAGGAGTAGTGGCCACATCAATGAGGTGCAAGCCCCCATCAGCCAGATGGTCAGAAGGGACTTGCACCAATCGCAATGAGCAGGACTTACAGATATAAGAAGAATTCAGATACCGAACTATGTGGAAAATGCACTTCCAGCTATAGCAGCGTGAACAATATTGACCTTGCCAGAACAGCTCGCAATTATAGTGCCTGATGAAATTGAAATAAAAAACAGAAAATGCTGGAAACATTCGGCAGGGGAGCCAACATTTCCTGAGAGTTTCCAGCATCTTTTGTTTTTATTTCAGATTTCCAGCATCTGCAGTTTAAAAAAAAATTGCAATTGACTGATGAAGTTGATTTTTCACTCCACAGACAAGGGGTGGGGGAAGGGCTAGGCTGAATTTCCTCTGGGCTTTTCATGCAATTGTGAACAAAAAGGAGTGGGAGAGGCCCCCTGAGGACATTTCAACTCTGTATGTGTGTGTATATGAAAGGAAAGAAGTTGGTATCATCTTATGTTACAGCCAAATGTCTATCTTTTTCATAATAGGTAAAATAATGGAAATAAAACGTTGCACCACTAGCTCTCCTCCTTCTTCTGTGCTTTTACCAATCATTCTTAACAAAAGGATATGCTATATTATCATCTATAATTCTGCACTTCTATATAAAATTGTCATAAAGGTTTGTCATTTAATGACTCCACATTAGAACCAAAGCTGAGGGGATGGGGTACAAAAAATACAGTAAAGATTACCGGTTAAAGGATGAAGAATTCTTTATGGCAATACATTTTTTCACTTCTACTTCATGACATTCAGAAATGTACTGAATCAATTTATAGATGTAAATAACTGTATATATTTTCTGTGCTCAAACAATTTAAGATAGGGCAGGGAGAAATTGACCAGAAAACATATTACTTACAGTACAGCATAGAAATATTGGGATAATATCTTATTTTTTGCTTTTTTTTACTCCTGCCAGGCCATAAACAGCTAAATTGGTGCATGGTAAGATAATTCACATTATCTTATAAAGCATTCCATGCAACTAACTAGCCACAGATGAGAGATAAGAATCAAAGAGCAGAGGAATGAGATCGATTGCAAAGTCCACAGCCCAGACAAGCATTCCTTCTGCTGTTTGTGATCATTGCACCTGCACTGAGGAAACATATTAAAGTCTGTGTCAGGACACCAGGTCATCAAGCTCCTAAAAAGCTTTTAACGAGAAAAGTGCTATCAAAACTCTGCAGTTTCAGTGGATGATGCGCTGACAGCTTCAAGTGGTGTTCTGGAGGGCTGGGATTTCTCTCCCTAGCCTGCTGTTCAAAATTTTAAATTTATGTTCTGAAATGCTTAAAGCTGTTCTTTTAATGGATTTGGTAGGGTTCAAACAAGATGGAGAGAATATTTAGAAGCAGGTTACAGGAAAAAATAAATCCAAACAATATACTCGATATGTTGTGCTATGGAGAGATGTGACAACATTTGTTGGCTTACAATTTATTGATCAGCTTAAGCCCAGTGGCAACATTCTTGTCTACAAGGCAAAAGGCCACGGTTTCAAGTATTACCCCAGAGAGTTAACAGAGAATCAACCTTACTTTGTACAGTTGAGGGAAAGCTGCACTACCAGAGGAACTTTTTTTAGGACAAGATATTAAACTCAACCTACAGTGTCCTGGCCAATGTTCATCCCTTCAAAACAGCTGCCAATTTGTAGGGTGGCTGTTTGAAACACCTAGCTCTATGTAAATTGGATGCAGGTTTGGCTAAAAATCAACAAAGCTTATACTTCAAAAGCAATTCAATAGTTGAAGTGCATGTTCGGAGAGTCAGACCAATGGTTTAAATTTAAATACAAAACTATTTTTTTTACCCCAAAAATAATACACTGGTAGTTCCAAAGCTTCAGGTTCCCAGTTCTTACTCTATGTTTTGTTGTACAACCTGTCAAATTCCACCATTATAAATGGTACATGTCACCGGTAATTTCTGCACCAAATGAAGGAATTATTGTAAAAATATTCTGATAAAATCTTACACATTTATTACATTTCTGCACACCAGGAAATTTGAAACAGAATAGCAATGACGTTATTATGCGAGAAAACATGGCCAAAACATGATGGGTTTCATATCATGAAGCTTACAGTGTTTCATGTGTCTTCTTGATTAGCTGTGTTGCTGTGATGTAACTGGGTCATATTGTGATATTGGAGTGGATCAGATGACATTATTTACACCACCATTTTTAGCTTGTGTACATTATTTAATGCAGGAAAATGTTTTGGTAAATTAGAAGTGCCTGTTTTTGCAATAAACTGCCATTACTAAATGCATCCATATGCTAAAAAAATAATACATTTCATCTGCATTCTATCACTGGCTATGAAACAGATAACAACAAACATCTTGTATAAAAACAAAAACAAAAAAACAAATTTGTGAAAAACAATTTATCGTCGCTGGTTTTAAATGTACACAGAAATATAACAAATTATTGATTAATAAAAATAATTCTGAAGATATGTTGCTATTTCACACCACAATTAATCACCTGAAGCTGGGGAAGCAGGTTCACTGCCACACAAGATAGACACAAAAAGCTGGAGTAACTCAGTGGGACAGGAGAGAAGGAATGGGTGACATTTCGGGTTGAGACCCTTCTTCAGTGCCATACAAGTCAGCTGAGTGAGCAAGCAAGTCAGCAAGCATTGAGCGAGGATCTCAGAGCTGTCCCTGGAACCCAAAGGGATCTTGCTTAATGCTTCTTCTCCCCAACATGAAATAATCTGGTTTACAATATGTACCCAACAAAACTGGTTGGACAAAGATGGGAGATTATGTTTGCTACAAGGCAATTCATGTTACAGTTTGCAATAATTCCTGAATGATTTAATGTATTAGGACCTTCAATCTTATTTAGATGTTTTCTTCATTGATATTTTGACTCAGTTCTGGAATTCTGGTCCTGGGTCTTAAAATGGATCCTCAAGTATGGACAGCGTGTTTTAGAAAGAAATATGACTGTCTTACGACTGAGCCCTACCTTGGCCTTACCAAGCAACCATGTGCACACAGCTCTAACACGTGTTGGCAAATAGGAAGACATATACCTTTGATAACACTTGTGGGCAATGTAACCAGTTGTAAGTTGAGTCATGTCAGTAATCCACAGAACCTAAAATTAAGAGAAACTCTCTTTGCGCTACCTTCTCATTCTTAAACAAAGTTGTATTGAACGTTGATCTAATTGGGATCAGAGGTGGCTTGGGAATAAACTAATATGAGCATGCGTACCTAATAAACTTATTGGACAATGTCATTGAGAGTCATGATGTTGGTTTGCATCATGTCACAAGCAAGGGCATGCATTGAACCAATTTGGAGAAAGTTGTTGCTGCAAAGGGAATCCAAATTAATTATTAACATGGTTTCTACTTTTATTGTCTTGTGGAAGTCAGATCAGTTACACTTGGAATTGCAGTCTCCTTTATTCAATTGCCCCATGAGGTATATGCAGCACCTTTCTCAACCTAAGGGTCAACATGCACCATGTTGGTGTAAACATTGTGGAGGCTGGTGGACTGAGAAACTGGGAGATTGTAATGACAATCGGATATGTGGAGATTATTATGTAGGGTGTTTAGGAGGATGGAAGGCGCTGTATCATTGCGGGTGCCAGAACTGTAATCAAAGTGAAAGTCTCAAGGTTGCAACCTCTTGGAGAGGAGAGGTAGTGGGGCAGTCATTTAAGTTCAATGGGGGGGGGGGGGGGGGGGGGGGGGGTGGGGTGGGGGGGGGTGGGGGGGGGGGGGGGTGCGGGTGCAAAAGAGTAGATAAGTAATTTTCAGAACTTGTGTGTCTCCCATCTGGCACTGTTTTAAAACTGTGATATTGTTGGAACAAGACTAGTGCAGGCTAATATGGTCCA
Organism: Amblyraja radiata; assembly: GCF_010909765.2. Classification (NCBI taxonomy): domain Eukaryota; kingdom Metazoa; phylum Chordata; class Chondrichthyes; order Rajiformes; family Rajidae; genus Amblyraja; species Amblyraja radiata. Next base: position 71,273,036 of record NC_045960.1, read on the forward strand.
AGTTCATTCTTTAATAGTCCAATAAAAAAGTTGCACTGGGAATAACTTCATCCTATAATTTCATAGTTTAAAAAAAAAAACTTTTTCCATTGATATTATTAATATTAACACTTTGTTGAGGAAAACAGGGGTAAGAGATCACACTATACCTATCTGAAAGGAAAAAGAAGGATGAGTAGAACTATCATGTAGTTGAAGTGATGATTTCCACCTCTTAAACTTGCTCGACCAGTGTGTTACCTGTTGAGCTTAACAAATACTAAAAAGAGAAGGGAAAAGCTAAAAAAACTTACTGATAGGACAAGAGAAGAGTACCATATTTATTCCTCAAGCATTCTTTAATTGTCACTTGACAGCATAATTTAGCTCATTTTGACACTAGGATTTGTTGTGTTTTATCTTAGTAAAAATTTCACTGGGGTGGACAGGACATGAGGAGGTGAAATCCTAAGGTGAATGTTGAATATAAATGTGAATATTATTATAAAATATTAATGGGAAACAAACTGTGGTCATACTGTATGTATTTTAGTTTAAAAACAAACATATTTTACTACAGGGGTATTACAAATGTCCAACTAAATGTAATTTTAATATATTTAACTTATTCTCATAGGTGCCTTTCCTTCCATGATTGAAACTTTGGCTGAGATAAAAGTACTTCAGATAGAGCATCAATTGGCCATTTCACTGAGACATGATCTCGGATGCTTGGAATCCTGGAATACTGTAAGCACTTCTGGATAACCATAATATTGGAAGGATGCATAGACTTTGAAGGGATTCCAGCAGAGATTAACCAGAATGAGATCTGCACTCAAGGGTTGAATTATGAGGAGAGGTGCACTCCCTGGAATTTAGGTTAAGTGTTAACTCGATTGAAGTGTACAGGGTATCAAGGGGAATGATGGGGTAGATAAAAAGAAACTATTTCCATTATAATTGTGCTTGTGGAGACTCTGATTTGGAGGACAGCCCGAATATGTTAGAGCCAGATCTTTCAGGCGTGAAGTGAGGAAACGCTTCCACATGCACATGGTGGTGGAAATTTGGAACTATTTCGCACAAACTGAAATTATTATGAGCTGAATTATTTACTTTAAATCTGAAGTTGACAACTTATTTTATCACTGAAATTATTCGTGGATATAGGGAACAGGTAAATGGAGCAAATACACTGATCGGCCATCATCTTATCGAATGACACGTCAGGTTTGATGGGGTAAATGACTGTGGTCCAGTTCCTATGTTCCTAATAATGAAATGAAACAGAAGTTTCAGAACTGTTTGTTTGTAGTCTCAACAAATCCCTAACTCTTAACCGTAGATTTCCCACCTCAAGTACACAATGTGCTGGAGTAACTCAGCAGGTCAAACACCATCTCTGGAGGCCCAACCCACTGAGTTACTCCAGCGCTTTGTGTTCAACATAAGATTCCTTATGCAGTTGTCAAGGCATCTGCAGTTCCTTAACCGGAGTCAGGCCTAGAGTGATTCGTCTAGAGGTGGGCTGATTTTCATCATCCATAGTTCATCCTAAATATTATCTATATCCTATTCCTTTATTTTTGGTACTTGATTCTACAGAAACTCGTACTATATGTTGGCCCCTTGTGTTCATATTTAAGTATTAGCTGCAACAGTAATTGAATATAGATTTGAGACAGAACTATATGAATCATGTATACACAAGGACGTGCAGATGCTGGTTTACATGGGGTCAGGCTCAGGAGAACATGGATAGGTGATGTTTCAGGTTAAGATCCTTTTTGATACTGATTGTAGTTGGCAGATGGGAGGGGGAGAAAGCTGGGAAGAGAGGTGGGAGTAGAACAAAGCCCAGCAAGTAATAGGTTAATATGGGAAAGGGTGGGAGATGGTTGGAAAAAGGCCAGAGATGAAAAGATAAAAAGTGTGAGATAAAGAACTAAGGATAGAAGAGATGCAAAATGTGAAACCAGAGGCAGGGACACAGGTGGAAAAGGATCGGGGGGGATGAGGGGAGGTGGTGGGTGGGGGGAGTTGGGGTGGGTATGGGACGGGAGAAATGGATGTGCATACAGGTGGGGTTCAGGCAGCAGTCATAAGCAAAGGCCAGGAAGTTCATGTTCTCCATGCAAGTAACAATGGGACCAGAAACATGACCCAGTCTGTGCCATTTCTCTGGGACCATTGGAATTTGGTTCTGGTGAGGGAGTGGCCCAATGTGAAAAGCCCAAAGACCTAAGCTCATTTATCCATACAGCCATCGGAAGAGTTAATAAATATGTCACCAACAGTAGCCCATTTAAAAAATGTTGCAAAGTATTGAAAATTGTTTTAGCATCCTTTTGCTATACATTGTGAATTTTCATATTGAAGTGTATGTGAAAAGGTCTATCCTAAAACTACTTTCCAATCCAAACCAAGGTGGGAGTTTTCATAATTGGTTGCATTCATTTATGACAAAGTTAGCATTTACTGTCCGCCTGTAATTGCCCCTGAACAAAATGGCCTACACATTTCTTCAATGGGCAACTAAACGTTGTGGGTCTAAAATTATAAATATGCCAGACTGGGTAAAGATGGCATGTCCTGGGCCTGAAGGACAGTAGAGAACCAGATTTCCGTTCAACATCCTTTTGTTTTGTTTTGGTCTTCATTACTGAATCCAGATTTTATTCCAGATTACTTGAATTCAAATTCCTTGGATGCCAGGATGAGATTCAAAATTAAATCTCATGTCATAGAAACATAGCAATTAGGTGCAGGAGTAGGGCATTCGGCCCTTCGAGCCTGCACCGCCATTCAATATGATCATGGCTGATCATCCAACTCAGTATCCCGTACCTGCCTTCTCTCCATACCCTCTGATCCCCTTAGCCACAAGGGCCACATCTAACTCCCTCTTAAATATTGCCAATGAACTGGCCTCGACTACCCTCTGTGGCAGAGAGTTCCAGAGATTCACCACTCTCTGTGTGAAAAAATTTCTTCTCATCTCGGTTTTAAAGGATTTCCCCCTTATCCTTAAGCTGTGAGATAGCTGTGAGATGTCTTCAGATATGGAGCCAAGTAATTTACTGTGATACACATTTTATAACTCGGTCTAAAAGAATCCAGAACCTCATATGAATCTTTTTCAGAATTACACCATGTACTGCTATTACTTGGCACTATTAAAGTGTTTGCAGTCTTGAGCTATGTTGTTTTACACTCATTGCCACAGGACCTGAGGATTTTTATAAGAATGACCCGTTTATTCAAAGGATGCATTTGGCTTGTCAACACGGGACTCCTGCAGCTTCTTGATCTGTTTGTTATATTATTTAATTAATTGAATTATGTTAACATTTTGATAAACGTATAATAAAACCAAAGCCTTGTGACATGCTGTCCTCACATATTTCAATTACGTGAATGCTGTATGATGTGAACCAGAGATAAACAATATCTTAAAAATAAAAAAGTTCCCTTTGTGAACAAATGGTCATGTAGCGTATCCCCTAAGGAAATGTAGAAATCTATCTAGAAGTGAAGGTTGAATGTTAAAAGTGAAAATCGGTTGGGAGAGGGGTGGTTCGTCTCACCTGCACAATCGACACTGAAGAGATTAAGGGAAGCGGACACAGTGGCTTCATCTAGTGGTTGTAGACTCTGCAGCGCCCACCTCACCAATGAGGCCTTGACACTTCCTGGGAGGAATGAAAGGAAGTAGATCGGAACATACACCAGGAAGCGAAGATTACGAAGTATTGGTGTCAGAACTTTGCCCTGCGGTGACTCGGCCATTCGTTCAATTGTTGGAAAAAGTAATATCGCTTTCAGAACCTATGGAAGCAGTGAGAGGAAACACAAATAAGTAAAGCCTCTGGCACTATCAAATTCTGGAACCAGGGCCCTCGTTTCCCTCCTTTTGAAGTGGAGCGAGGTTTGTCAGGTACATTAATAACCTTTGCACATAATTACAGGCTGCTTGAAATGCCTGAACTAGATAAACTGGTAGCTTGGCAACACTGAAAGCTGTTGTCAAATTCCAAAGAAAAATGGTTCATAACTTACTAATTTAGGAGGTATTGAACTGCCACAGGAGACAATGCACAGAAACACAGGATCATTCTTTTTATGTTTTACAAATACATTTTAACAGAATTTCAATCAGCTGCACCTAATTTTTTAAATATGTTCCAGAAAAGTAATTGTTTCATTGTAAAATAATACTAAACTTCCACTTTTAGAAATATATTATTAAATGTTTGAATATTAAGGAAAATTGAGTGATGTGGAGTTTGGCCAGCAAATCATGTATAGATAAAAGATCAGGCTTAATCTTACTGAATGGCAGAGGAGGTCTGAGGAGCGAATAGTCTTTTCCAGCTTCTAATTCTTATGGTCATGTATTCTCTGGAAAGTAGGTGAATCATACAACAGATCTTTCCTTTTTGTTTCAATTCACTGGGATGGAAAGATTACGGACTTCAAACCAGTGTGATGTATGGTAAATACCGGTATCCAAAATATGTTGATTGTGCTTCATTCTTTGGGTATAAATCAGCATTGCTGTAAAGTTGTTGGTAAGATTAAAGGATAAGAGGTAGCTCTAATAATCATTTGTTCATCAAATCTTTTTCGCAGTTTTAGTTTAGTTTAGAGATACAGCATGGAAACAGGCCCTACCGTCTAACGAGTCCGCGCCGACCAGAGATCCCCGTACACTAACACTATCCTAAACACTAGGGCCAATTTACAATTTTTACCAAAGCCATATTAACCCACAAACCTGCCCATCTTTGGTGTGTGGGAGGAAACTGGAGCACTCGGAGATAACCCACAGGGAGAACGTACAAACTCCGTAGTCAGGAACGAACCCGGATCTCTGGCGCTGTAAGGCAGCAACTCTGCACCACTGTGCCGCCCTTTCTTTCATTCCATACTTCACTTATTGAAGTATATAGGTGTCCTCATTGGACTATATAAAGTAAGGAAGTGCCTAGATTGCGTATGTAGTAAGAAACTTGCTCCATTAGTAGAGTTTCTCTGTCGCTGGATAGCACAAGTTTATGGTAAGGGCAGGAGATTTTGAGCAGGTTTAAGAATGCATTTTTTCATCCAGTGGGTGGTTGAAATTTGGAACATATTGCCCGATAAACTAACGGAGGCAGGAACTCTCACGACAATGACTAAGTATTTAGATGAGCACCTGAAATGCCATGGCATTGAAGGCTGCTGGTGAGTGCTAGGAAATGCAATTGGTATACATCGAACATAGAAAAGTACAGCCGGGGAACAGGAACTGGCATTTCGGCCCACAATGTCTGTGCCGAACATAATGCCAAGATAAACTAATCTCATTTGACTGCAGATGATCTATATCCCTCCATTCTCAGCATGTGTGCCTTTGTATGTAGTTTGTTTGTTTATACTATTCTTATAACAAATTAAAGCACTTTGGCCAACAAGTTGTTTTTTAAATGTGCTATATAAATAAATGTGACGACTTGACTATCAAGGTAGTTTAGGGTCAGCACTGACATGAGGGGCTGACGTACCTGTTTTGATGCTATATGGGTCATTAATGCTGTATCCACTGCATTGCTATGGACATACAAACATACCTGTCCGTTATCATCGACGTTGTGAGCCACTTTGCTTTTCAAGAGAAGAGGGAAACTCAAAGGCAGCTCCATTGCAACTCATAAATGGCTGGCGGTTTATTTTGGATGTGAGATGTGGACCCGAGCCTTGCCACAGCATTGTGTGCGAGGGTGGGATAAAATATTAGGGAATAGGTCTCGAATTATAAATATTGCTGGCAACTGATTTTAACCTCTGATGTAAAAACATTGAGCTTCTATTGGCACTTCTAGCTCTTCAGGGCATGAATTTTGGCACCAATCTCCAAAGGCATCTGGTCTCATTGTCTTGTGACCGTGCTTCCTGAGGCCCTCCTGTGATGACAGGAAATTTCTCCTTCCTTCTCAACCAAGACCCTCAGTGCAGTGCCTGAAAACCTTGATCATCCTGAGGCTCACACACATTATACATTTTGCATTGATTTCAAGTTCAAATTCACTTCTTGCCCAGCTCCTGATCAAGGATAATGTACTTCCCATTTTGAAAGGTACAGGTTTGGAGGGATATGGACCAAACACGGGCAGATGGGACTAGTGTAGCTGGGACACATTTGCTGGTGTGGACAAGTTGGGCCGAAGAGCCTATTTCCACACTGTATCATTCTATGACTCTACAGACTTGGATTTAGCAGTGCAGGCTAGTTTTAGAAAATCTAGAAAACATTGCCCTTGGGCCTCCTACTGAAACATTCATGTGAAGGATGTTGCAACATAGCTATTATTCGAAGGAGTTGGCAGCATAATGGCATTATGCTTCCTGCGTTTTAATCAGAGGTGTAGGTTAATCACGCAAGGGAATCCCTGCATCTGCTCGAGAATTAAAGCTCATGAAACTTCTCCAAGATTTGGTGGAGCAACGTCAGATAGGGTGTAACAATTTTAAGTTATTACAGAAAAACTGAAAGTCCATGTAATGAAAAACAAAAGTGGTCCCATGAGCACAGTCGGCACTGAGGGGCAATGGTCTGCACATGAACGTCCTGTGCCCTTGTAAAGCACCCTAAAGTTCTGCAATTGGTTTGGGAAATAGGACTTGGTGATCTCGAGGAATGGAAACCAAGTGCTGCTGGTGGTGAGTCTATTTGCGACAGTCACGGGTTGCTGTGTTTGACATTCACAAGAGGCCCTACAGTAGCTGGGCGAGGGCGGTGAAAGGAGCCAATGGCATCACTCTGGGCAAGGCCGATCTCTACTGATGCAGTGCTACAAGGCCTTTATGTGAGAATCTAAGAAATTGTCTATCTCCATGGGACCAGAACAGACTTTTCAGAGACTTGGAAGTTGCAAGATTGTGCCGGAATGTTCCAACACTCTGTTTCAGAAGATCTATTATACTCATTTACTGTCTGATTTGACTGGATGTCATGCAGAACAAGAATTTCATCGTATACCTGTACTTGTGATGATAAATTCCGGAAGTGGTGGCGCTGCCAAGCAGCTGCGGCTCGCCTGTAGTCCGTCTGTCTTTTCCTTTTTTAAACATTTTCTTTTGTCTTGTTAGATGTATGTTTTAGTTTATTTTTAGTTGAGTGTGTGTGGGGGGTGGGGGAAACTATTTTTAACCTCTTCCTTCAACGTGGATGCGACCTTTTCCTTGTCATATCTCCGTCTCCGTCTGCTGAGGCTTAATATCGTGGAGCTGGCGGCTTCCAACTGGAATCGACCTTGGAGGCTCCGCTGGCAGAGCCTGTGGACTCACCATCACGGAGCTGGCTGACGTCGGAGGCTGTGGTGGCGCCGTGGCTGCGATCCGACTTCGGAGCTTCGGAGGCTTCGGCCGCGGGCCCTGTGGACGGTAACATCGGGAGCTTGCAGGTCTCAGGTTGGAGACCGATTCTCTGGAGCTCCCGCAACACCAGCTTCGTCCACTGGACTGGAGGGTGGCAGCTTCGTCCGCCCCGGGACGCGGAGTTTGAATCGGCCGCGGGATTTACCATCACCCGGCGGGGGGCCGCAACATCGAAATCCTGGATCGCCTCAACTCAGCGGGAGAATAAGCAAGGAAGAGATAAGACTTTAAGACTTTTTGCCTTCCATCACAGTGAAGAGGTGCCTGGAGATTCACTGTGATGGATGTTTGTGTTAAATTGTGTTAATTGTGTGTTCTGTTGCTTTTTCTTTCTGTCATGACTGCAAGGTACGCAATATCTTTCAAACTATTGTTTTGAATGACAATAAAGGAAACTCTAACTCTAAATAAACTGAACTAAACGAGGAAGGTACGTGAAAGTAAAATATCCGAGGAGTGATAACTGGTTTTAATTTCTGTTAAAATACACTTACCAATTTCAAAATAACAATAGAGACTGCAGTTAGCCCTCAGTTGAGAAAGTTAGGGACCAGCTTAATCAAATTAAAAAAATCCACAACAAATCTCAATGAAGAAACTCTTTAAATCTGCATATGTTGTATTGCATCAACCACTTGTCAGAGAAAACAGTTAAGATATATGTTTGATGTAGTTCATACCTATTATATGCCAATAGAAATCCTCTACATTTTTTAGAGACAGCATAATGATATACTTAATGGTGAACTACAGTGCAATTTGACAGTATGTCACATTAATCAAAATTTCTTTCAAGCTGTTCACTAAAACCTACAAGCAGCAACACAGGGTCAGGACACTTAACGTACTCATCATTTCTCTGGATACTGTAAAACCACATGTATGCTTCTAAAATCTTCCTGTGGGTGAGCTGCTGAACACTTCACTGAGATGGGACAAATATAAATTGACAATCTGGTTTATTCCACCCAAAGGTTTCCAAGGTTTCAAATGTCTTTTATTGTCACGTGTACCGATTAATGTACAGTGATACGTGAATTACCACTCAGCTATACTAAAAAAAAGCACCAAGTCACACAACTACATAAAATTGAACATAAACATCCACCACAGCAGATTCCCCACATTCCTCACTGTGATGAAAGGCAATAAAGTCCAATCTTCTTACTCTTTATTCTCCCGCGGTTGGGGCAGTCGAACCATCCGTCGGGGCGATCGAAGCCCCCGTGTGGGGGCAGTCAAAGCCCCCATGTCGGGGCTGTCGAAGCTCCCGAGTTGGTGCGGTCGAAGCTCCCGAGTCGGTGCGGTCGAAGCTCCTGCAGCTTGAAGGCCCCGAAGTCGGTCTCTAACCAGAGACCGTGAGCTCCACGATGGTAAGGCCCACAGGTCCCCGCGGTTGGAGCTCCCGAAGTCGGTCTCCAGCAAAGGCCGTTGCAGTGAGGATGGAGATAAGATACGGGGAAAAATAATTTGCATCTCCGTCGAGGTAAGAGATTTTAAAAAGTTTCCCCCAACCCCATCCCCCACATAAAACAAGCTAAAGAACATTAAAAACATACATTTAACACATACTATTAAAACAACAAAGAAGGAAGGGGCAAATTGTTGGCGAGGTGTGTAATGAGAATAACAATTACAGTGAAGATTAAGATGGGAACTGACAAAAATCAGTCACCACGAGCCAGATTGCACTGACAATAACCTGGCCCCACAGCTCCCACCAACAAGCTGTAGTGTTTATCTTAATAGACAATAGGTGCAGGAGTAGTCCATTTGGCCCTTCGAGCCAGCACCGTCATTCAATGTGATCATGGCTGATCATCCCCAATCAGTACCCCGCTCCTACTTTCTCCCCATATCCCCTGACTCCGCTATTTTTAGGAGCCCTTAGCTCTCTCTTGAAAGCATCCAGAGAACCTGCCTCCACCGCCCTCTGAGGCAGAGAATTCCACAGACTCACCAATCTCTGCGAGAAAAAGTGTTTCCTCGTCCCTGTTCTAAATGGCTTACTCCTTATTCTTAAACTGTGGCCCCTGGTTCTGGACTCCCCCAACACCGGGAACATGTTTCCTGCCTCTAGTGTGTCCAAGCCCTTAATAATCTTATATGTTTCAATGAGATATTCCCTCTCATCCTTCTAAACTCCACAGTGTACAAGCCAGCTGCTCCATTCTTCACAATTTAATATTTTAGATTAAATTACAGGACTTATATAACCATACAGGACTTGAATGCATTTAATGTGAATTGGCTATTTCCTAAATTTGTTTTAAGAATTTTCAGTATTTAAATTCTCTATATTTTCTTAAACTGTTTCTGAACGTTATTAGAAATAGAGACATAGTGCGGCAACCTAATCCACGAATTCAGAAGAGTGTCTTCGACCTTCATGCTCGAGGGCATTCGCGTGGAAAACCTTGAGCTGTATCGACCGTCAGCGATGAAACCGCGAGCTGGTTCGACCGACCGCACACACTCAAACACATCGCAAAGGCGGGGGCCAGGTGAAGCGGGGGAGCGCTGTCTGAAATTCACACCCGCGATGAAGAGGAAGGTAAAAGACGGCTGCACAGTGTGCGGTAAGTCCATTAGAGAGCGCGGAGGGGGGGGGGGGGTGGGGGAGAGAAGAGGAGAGAAGAGGGAGGGGGGAGAGAGAAGGGGGAGAGAGAAGGTGGAGAGAGAAGGGGGAGAGAGAAGGGGGAGAGAGAAGGGGGAGAGAGAAGGGGGAGAGAGAAGGGGGAGAGAGAAGGGGGAGAGAGGCGGGGGAGAGAGGCGGGGGAGAGAGGCGGGGGAGAGAGGCGGGGGAGAGAGAAGGGGGAGAGAGAAGGGGGAGAGAGAAGGGGGAGAGAGAAGGGGGAGAGAGAAGGGGGAGAGAGAAGGGGGAGAGAGAAGGGGGAGAGAGAAGGGGGAGAGAGAAGGGGGAGAGAGAAGGGGGTGGAGCCACTTTTAAGAAGTACTAGACTAAGTGGGACCCGTTGGATCCCAGCATCACACAGGAGGGCTGGTCCCCCAACGCAATATTCCACCTCTCCACCAATTTCAATATTGATGGCCAGTGAGTGGGGGTGGGGAGGGAGCGCGAGCGCTAGTATGGGTGTTGTGGGCTGAAGGGACTGGTTTCCAGAGAGCTACGGACATTGTGGGCCAAATGGATTCTTGTATACAGTCACTCAAGTCTGTTGTGCTGGCAGCTCATTCACTCACGGCTGGTGGGCTGGCAGTTGACTCACGGCTATTCCTTGAAATTCCATTTCAAGCAGGGTGCAAGGCCACCAAATTCAAGTGCAGTTTCATACCATTTCACGCAGGGTGCAAGGCCACCAAATTCAAGTGCAGTTTCATACCATTTCAAGCAGGGTGCAAGACCACCAAATTCAAGTGCAGTTTCATGCCACCAAGCAGGGTGCAAGGCCACCAAATTCGTGCAGTTTCGTACCACTTCAAGCAGGGTGCAAGGCCACCAAATTCAAGTGCAGTTTCTTACCGCTTCAAGCAGGGTGCAAGGCCACTAAAGACAGCGAGTTGTGACCTCTCCCTCCTCCATCTTGCAGAGACTGAGCCACGCCCACACTTCTGGGTTTTATAGTCCCTCCCCCCTTCCATCAGAAGAGGCGTGGCCTTCAAGGCGTGATTGACAGGAGAGAGAATCTCAACATTTTTAAAACACTAATAACTCTTTTATTTTTCATCGATGGGAAAAATCCTCGGCACCTGATGCGCGGAGGGGGACTCTGAGTAAGATGGCCAAAAAATCACAGCCGTACATGGTAGCGTCCTTTCTAAAATCAATATAAAGCGCAAACAGGAAGTGGTCAAGTTTAGACTTTTAATTATATAGAAGGCAAGGCAACTTTAATTAGGCAAGGCAACTTTAATTAGGCAAGGCAACTTTAATTATGCAAGGCAACTTTAATTATGCAAGGCAACTTTAATTGGGCGAGGCAACTTTAATTGGGCGAGGCAACTTTAATTGGGCGAGGCAACTTTAATTGGGCAAGGCAACTTTAATTAGGCAAGGCAACTTTAATTAGGCAAGGCAACTTTAATTATGCAAGGCAACTTTAATTAGGCTGTAACATAGCTTTAGCATTTCGAAACCAAAGGCAACACAGCTTTAGCATATCCAAACCAAAGGCAACACAGCTTTAGCATTTCCAAACCAAAGGCAACACAGCTTTAGCATTTCCAAACCAAAGGCAACACAGCTTTAGCATTTCCAAACCAAAGGCAACACAGCTTTAGCATTTTCAAACCAAAGGCAACACAGCTTTAGCATTTCCAAACAAAAGGCAACACAGCTTTAGCATTTCCAAACCAAAGGCAACACAGCTTTGGCCTTTTCAAACTATATTTTCAAACCACATTAAGGGCACTGACAGGTCAGTAAAACCACTCACAATGTAGTAGACATGTGTTCAGTGTTATTCACAGCTCAGAATGTGAGACGTGACCCTCTCGCTCCCCCATCTTGCAGTGACTTACTGAGGCACTCAACACTTCTGAGTTTTATAGTCCCTCCGGAAGGGACTATAACTATTTTATTTTTAATAATAACTCTTTTATTTTTAATCGATGGGAAAAATCTTCTTGTCACTGCCGCAGCGGAGGGGGACTCTGAGTAAGATGGTCAAAAATCACAGCCGTAAGTGGCAGCGTTTTTTCTAAAATCAATATACAGAACAACAGGAAGTGGTCAAGATCAGACTTTTAGTAATTTAGATAATAAAGTTTACGGGGTATTTTACATTACCGGTCGGTTTTCCTTGGTCCTGAAAACTCCAATGAGCCAATTAAAATGCCCGGTCAGCGAAGGAGATTACCTACGGCTGCCCTCGACTGCATGTAACCAAATAGCGACCCCACTCCACTGCACTACGAGTTAAAAAGAACCATGCCGACCAAATATTACTCGCATATGAAAATTTTTCAACATGCTGAGAAATTATACGCGACCTAGCTGAGGCCGTGAGTATGTGGGAACTTCCCTTGAGCATGAAGGAGAGTTCCAGAGTCCTCATAGGACCTCCTAGGACCACTGTCGACCATGCTGCGAGTTTGAGTCGAGGGCAAACTCTTCTAAACTCGCAGATTAGGTTGCTGCAGTGGGACAGCCCCTTTAATTTGTCCCAGATCTTTCATAAATAAAGTTATCTTTAGATCCTTTATTTCCTAGTTACGTATAAAACTGTGTATTGATCAGTGACTCTCAACTCTCCTTGCCTGGGAATTGGTACTGTTAAACTACTTACCATTCCTCTTGGATGTGCAGTCACTGAAATTAACCCAATTGGCAAGAATGACTGGAACCATGCTATTATAATTAGCATGAATACATGCAGGGCAGTTGAAAACATCTTTAATTTTTCAAGTTGCAGTGAGATATAGGATGCAACTCTTCATGCACTGATCTGGGCCGCTCTCTCAAGTTCCTCGTGCCTCATTGATCCTCATTTTCTTTTGGGGGTTGGATGGTTACATTTGGAAGTTTAGATTTGTTTTGTTTAGAGATACAGCACGGAAACAGGCCTTTCAGACTACCGAGTCTGCACTGACCAGTGATCACCTACACTAGCAAAACCTACACACTATGGACAATTTACAATTTCACCAAGACCAATTAACCTACAAACCTGTATGTCTTTGGAGTGTGGGAGGAAACCAGAGCACACAGAGAAAACCCATGCGGTCACAGGGTGGGTTTTGCAGACAGCACCCGTGGTCAGGATCGAACCCGGATCTCTGGTGATGTAAGACAGCAACTCCACTGCTGCGCCCTTGAGTGTTGAAACAGAGTTGAAACAGTGCTGACGCTGCTTGCATGCAGGAAAGATATGTTTAGGCATTGCCTAGTACCAAGTTGGTGCTCGTGTCCTTGGTTCTTGTCAAGGAATGCAGTCCTTTTAGGACATGCTTCCCAAAGCACCATAAAGTTGATGGTGCATGCTTATCAAGTAGCAGGGAGATGGGATGGAGAGTAAAAGATGCATGTTGATATCATCTGCAGAATGGAAGATAGAAAAGATCACAAGGCAAGGAGAGAATGAGGAAACTGTCTTCAAATGATTTAACCCAGCTATTGTTCAAGGACTATCTAATCCCCATTCTAATAATATTTTCCCCTTAGGTGGTAAATACATGCAGGGTGTGCCTATCCTTTCTTGGTTTGCTCTTGAAGTTTGTGCACCATCGTTCTAATCAATAACGTGCCAATTTTCACCCCAAAAAAATCAAAATACCCCAATAAATCAGTGGGTCAGAAAGCATCTGTGGAGGAAATGGATAGGCAAAGTTTTGGGTCGAGAACTTTCTTCAGCCAAAGAAAGGTCCTGACTCGAAAAGTCACCTAACCATGCCGCAAATGCTGTCTGACTCACTGAGCTACTCCAGTATTTTGTGTTTTGCATTCTGAGAATTTGCCTTGGGAAAAGTCTGCAGATATGGGGGAGACATTCTTGCTATTGAGGGAGTGCAGCTAGGTTTACAAGGTTAATTCCCGGGTTGGCAGGACTGTCATATGCTGAGTGAATGGAGCAGCTGGGCTTGTACACTCTGGAGTTTAGAAGAATGAGAGGGAATCTCATTGAAACATATAAGATTGTTAAGGGCTTGGACACACTAGAGGCAGGAAATATGTTCCCGATGTTTGGGAGTCCAGAACGAGGGGACACAGTTTAAGAATAAGGAGTAAGCTATTTAGAACGGAGACGAGGAAACACTTTTTCTCACAGAGTGGTGAGTCTGTAGAATTCTCTGCCTCAGAGGGCGGTGGAGGCAGGTTCTCTGGATGCTTTCAAGAGAGAGCTAGATAGGGCTCTTAAAAATAGTGGAGTCAGGGGATATGGGGAGAAGGCAGGAACGGGGTACTGATTGGGGATGATCAGCCATGATTACGTTGAATGGCGGTGCTGGCTCAAAGGGTCAAATGGCCTACACCTGCACCTATTGTCTATTGTATTCCTCTTCCAAGGCCTTCTCTATCGAGGCCCCCACTCTGAATATCTGAGTGAAAACCACTCTCTCGTCTATTGTGTCATTCTTTATTGTTTTTCTGGTCATATTCATTTCCTGCACAGCTGCCTACAATGACAACATAGAAATCTCAAAATACTGCAGTCTGGCTCCATGCCAGTTATCAATGTGGCTGGCTACTTCACATATTGATCCCCTATGGAAGTGTCCATTCACTGAACATTGGGGTTGGTTGCTGGATCCAAATGAACGGATTGCACAGATTGGCTTGCTCCCTCTTTGCTACCCTTTATTGTGAGCTACCAAATTTAGTCACGTCTTTCACTTTAATGTTAATTTGCCCCTTCGGGATAAACCTGGTTTGCTGCTCAATGTTTATTATGGAGGAACTGTGTTAAAGTTAATGGACAACCTGTAAACAAAGAGAGAAAGGTCCCGATCCGAAATGTTACCCATCCATTTTCTCCAGCGATGCTGTCTGACCCACTGATTTACTCTAACATTTTGTGTCATCTTTGGTATAAACCAGTATTTGCATGTCCTTTTTATTATGTAAACAAAAGGAGTTGTACTTTATAGCCGTAAAGTAAGAATTCAGAAATTAAACTAAAAATATTATTTAAAATCCAGACATTATCACCTTTGTCCAAGTGTTTTCCACAATGACCTAATTGAAATCCTAAACTGAAATTAAATCTGTACAATCTACAGATTTCAAACAGTCCACTTTTGATACATGATAGTAATTGAAACCACAATTCAATTTGGATAGATGACAGGAACTATTCTTAAACTTTTCAGTGTTTCATTTTAATTTTTGATGGAAGATGGACAATATTAGTTCATTTGTGCAGTACATATCTATCCTGCATTTCATTTCTATTGATTTTGTCATGCTTCGTAATATTCTTTTCAATCTATATATTATTATAAAGTTTTGGTTGTAGTAGCATATATAGAATAACTTAATTTAATTTTGCCAATTGGGATTATACCAAATGTTGTCACTAGGTGGAACAAAGAACTTGTTGAACATTGCTGCTTTCAGTGAAAGTTTCTAAACTTTTAAGGTACAAAACATTTATGCAAGGTGTGTGTTTGTTCTAATATTACAAGAAATAAATGAAATATACTTATCTTCAACATCTCCAAATATTAGTTTACTCTAAGGTCAGTGTAGAATTCAGTTTCATAAAGTATGTTTCCATCAAGTATGCATCTTTCCATCACGTGAATGGAAAACGTGCAAGTAAAGAATATTGAAGATTTATGATCAGATTGATAGGTTGCATTTTCAACTGAAATTACAGATGATTTCAAATCGCACCCGGTAGGCGGCGCGACTCTCGTCTGCAGCGGCCTCTGCAGTCCGTCTGCGTTTTTATTATTTTATGTCTATGTTTTAATGTAGTTTTTGTTATTTTTGTTGGGGTATGTGTGTGGGGGGGGTGGGGGTGGTGTGGGGGGGTTGGGGGTAACTTTTAAATCTCTCCCTGCACGGGAGACCCGACCTTTTCTTTGTCGGGTCTCCGTTGTCGTTGGGGCTGCAACGAGGAGCGGCCTCCAACAGGAAGACCGGGGACTCTGGTGCCAACTACTCACCTCACCGTCGCGGAGCTGGCCGAGTCCAGAGCGGGTGGAGCTGTGGTGGACGCTGCTGCGGCCCGACCCCCGGAGATTCGGTGGCTGCAACTGCGGGTTTGGCGGACGGCACCGGGAGCCCGCGGTTACCTGGAGGGAGACCACTTTTCAGGGCTCCCGCAACGGCGACTTCTCCCGCCCGAGTTGCGGGGTTGAAGTGCTCCTGGAGCGGGGCCTACATCACCGCCCCGCGCGGCTTGGAATGGCCGCGGGAGTTTGTGAGCGCCCGCCGGGGGCTCTAACATCAAGAACCCGGTGTGCGGCCTTGCATCACCCGGCGTGGCTTAAATGGCCACGGGACAATCGCCATCGCCCGCCGGGGGCTTTGACTTTGACTCTGACATCGGGGGGGGGGGGGGGGGGCGGTGGAGAGAAAAGTTTTTTTGGCCTTCCATCATTGTGATGGATGTTTATGTAAAATATGTTGTGTCTTGGGTCTATTTGTTTGTAATGTATGGCTGCAGAAACGGCATTTCGTTTGGACCTCAAGGGGTCCAAATGACAATAAATTGAATTGAATTGAATTGAATTGATACATCCATTGATTTGCACAAACTACATTCTGTGGATTCCTCTTATCTCCATCCCTTTCACATGCCCTGCATGCTCCTGAGCTTGTGGACAAACAAGCAAACAGCATCACCTCATCTACTTAACAAGAAGCATTGTATGGGGAGAATTGTGTCATTTTCAAGTTGGCAACTCATAACTAGTGAGGTGCCATAGGAATCAGTGTTGGGTGGCACCTGCTTACAATGTATATTACTGATTTCAGAGGAAGTAAATGTACTACTGGTCCACCATCGATTTTCCGTTAACTGGTGGTCCGGCATATCCTTTAATCCGGACCAATTTACAAGAGCACACTTAAAATCCCCCCAGAAGTCCCACCCAAAAATGTGGTGCCTGGGTAGGGTCAGACGGTCGATCATAACCTCATCGGGACTTCCGTGCTGGATAGCATGTCGAATTAGCCCCCTGCGGCTGGGGCTCTGGAACTCCGGCCCAGCCAGAGCCAATAGACAATAGGTGCAGGAGTAGGCCATTCGGCCCTTCGAGCCAGCACCGCCATTCAATGTGATCATGGCTGATCATCCCCAATCAGTACCCCGTTCCTGCCTTCTCCCCATATCCCCTGACTCCGCTATTTTTAAGAGCCCTATCTAGCTCTCTCTTGAAAGCATCCAAAGAACCTGCCTCCACTGCCCTCTGAGGCAGAGAATTCCACAGTATCACCACTCTCTGTGAGAAAAAGTGTTTCCTCGTCTCCGTTCTAAATGGCTTACTCCATATTCTTAAACTGTGGCCCCTGCTTCTAGACTCCCTCAAAATCGGGAACATGTTTCCTGCCTCTAGCATGTCCAAGCCCTTAACAATCTTATATGTTTCACTGAGATACCCTCTCATCCTTCTAAACTCCAGAGTGTACAAGCCCAGCTGCTCCATTCACTCAGCATATGACAGTCCCGCCATCCTGGGAATTAACCTTGTAATCCTATGCTGCACTCCCTCAATAGCAAGAATGTCCTTCCTCAAATTAGGGGACCAAAACTGCACACAATACTCCAGGTATGGTCTCACTAGGGCTCTGTACAACTGCAGAAGGACCTCTTTGCTCCTATACTCAACTCCTCTTGTTATGAAGGCCAACATGCCATTCGCTTTCTTCACTGCCTGCTGTACCTGCATGCTTACTTTCAAAGTGATGTACAAGCCCCCCAGATCCCGTTGTACTTCCCCTTTTCCCAACTTGACGCCATTTAGATAGTAATCTGCCTTCCTGTTTTTGCTACCAAAGTGGATAACCTCACATTTATCCGCATTAAACTTCACCTGCCATGCATCTGCCCACTCCCCCAACCTGTCCAAGTCACCCTGCATTCTCATAGCATCCTCCTCACAGTTCACACTACCACCCAGCTTTGCGTCATCTGCAAATTTGCTAATGTTACTTTGAATCCCTTCATCCAAATCATTGATGTATATTGTAAATAGCTGCGGTCCCAGCAACGAGCCTTGCGGTACCCCACTAGTCACTGCCTGCCATTCTGAAAGGGACCCGTTAATCCCTACTCTTTGTTTCCTGTCTGCCAACCACTTCTCTATCCATGTCAGCACTCTACCCCCAATACCATGTGCCCTAATTTTGCCCACTAATCTCCTATGTGGGACCTTATCAAATGCTTTCTGAAAGTCCAGGTACACTACATCCACTGGATCACCCCTGTCCATTTTCCCAGTTACATCTTCAAAAAATTCCAGAAGATTAGTCAAGCATGATTTCCCCTTCGTAAATCCATGCTGACTCGGACCGATCCTGTTACTGCTATCCAAATATTCGGCTATCTCATCTTTTATAATTGACTCCAGCTTCTTCCCCACCACCGATGTCAGGCTAACTGGTCTATAATTCTCTGTTTTCCCTATCCCGCCTTTCTTAAAAAGTGGGATAACATTAGTTACCCTCCAATCTACAGGAACTGATCCTGAGTCTATAGAACATTGGAAAATTATTACCAATGCATCCACGATTTCTAGAGCCACTTCCTTAAGTACCCTGGGATGCAGACCGTCAGGCCCTGGGGATTTGTCAGCCTTCAGTCCCATCAGTCTATCCAACATAATTTCCTGCCTAATGTGGATTTCCTTCAGTTCCTCTGTTACCCCAGATCCTCTGGCCACAACTAGATCAGGAAGATTGTTGGTGTCCTCCTTAGTGAAGACAGATTCAAAGTACCTGTTCAACTCATCTGCTATTTCCTTGTTCCCCATAATAAATTCACCTTTTTCGGTCTTCAAGGATCCAACTTTGGTCTTATCTAATTTTTTCCTCTTCACATACCTAAAGAAGCTTTTACTATCCTGCTTTATATTCTTGGCTAGCTTACATTCGTACCTCATCTTTTCTCCCCGTATTGTCTTTTTGGTTATCTTCTGTTGTTCTTTAAACATTACCCAATACTCTTGCTTCCCGCTCATCTTTGCTACGTTGTACTTCTTCGCTTTAATTTTTATACTGTCCCTGACGTCCCTTGTCAGCCATGGTCGTCCCTTTCTCCCCTTGGAATCTTTCTTCCTCCTAGGAATGAACTGATCCTGTACCTTCTGTATTATTCTTAGAAACAGCTGCCATTTTTGTTCCACTGTCATCCCTGCTAGTGTATCTTTCCAGTCAACTTTAGCCAGCTCCTCCCTCATGGCCCCACAGTCCCTTTTATGCAACTGCAACACTGACACCTCCGATCTACTCTTCTCCCTCTCCAATTGTAGATTAAATCTGACCATGTTATGGTCACTGCCTCCTAATGGCTCATTACCCTCGAGGTTCTTTATCAAATCCTGTTCATTACATAACACTAAATCCAGAATTGCCTTCTCCCTGGTAGGCTCCAATACAAGCTGTTAAAAGAATCCATCACGAAGGAACTCTACCAATTGCCTTTCTTGGGGTCCAATACCAACCTGATTTTCCCAGTCTACCTGCATGTTGAAATCTTCCATAACAACCACAGCATTACTTTTGCTACATGCCAATTTTAACTCCTGATTCAACTTGCGCCCTATGTCCAGGCTACTGTTTGGGGGCCTGTAGATTAATCCCATTAGGGTCTTTTTACCCTTACAATTCCTTAGTTCTATCCATACTGACTCCACATCTCCTGTTTCAATGTCACCCCTTGCAAGGGACTGAATTTCATTCCTCACCAACAGGGCAACCCCACCCCCTCTGCCCACCTGTCTGTCTTTTCGATAGGAGGTATACCCTTGAATATTCAGTACCCAGCCCTGGCCCTCTTGCAGCCATGTCTCTGTAATTCCCACAACATCATACTTGCCAGTTTCTAACTGAGCTTCAAGCTCGTCCACTTTATTCCTTATACTTGGCGCATTCATATACAGTACTTTGACCTCCGTATTCACTTCCCCCCTCGCAATTGGCCCTGACCTTACTCTGTTGTTCATTCTTAAGCTTTCCTTCACATTAATTCGAGAATTTTTTGTAATTTTTCCTGTAGCCACTTCCCCTTCAACTCCAACTTTATGCTCCCAATTTGTCAATCCCTCCCCCCCACTATTTAGCTTAAACCCACACGTGTAGCCCGAGCAAACCTGCCTGCCAGAATGTCAGTCCCCCTCCAGTTAAGGTGTAACCCGTCCCTTTTGTACAGGCCACCCCTACTGCAGAAGAGATCCCAGGGGTCTATAAATCTAAATCCTTGCTCCCTGCATCAGCCCCTCTGCCACACATTCAGATCCCCTATCTCCCTGTTCCTGTCCTCACTAGCATGTGGTACTGGAAGCAATCCAGAGATAACCACCCTAGAAGTCCGGCATTTCAGTCTTCTTCCCAACTCTCTGAAGTCATGTTGGAGAACCTCCTTCCTCTTCTTCCTGATGGCGTTTGTGCCTACATGCACAAATACTGCCGGCTGTTCACCTTCTCTCTCTCTCTCTCGAGGATGTTCAGAATTCGGCTCATGACATCCTGAACCCTGGCACCAGGGAGGCAACAGACCATCCTCGCATCTCTTCTGCCGCCACAGAATCTCCTGTCCGCTCCTCGGACAATGGAGTCACCCACCACTAGGGCTGCCGAACTTCGGTCTCGCCGGTCGAGTCCCATCTCCAGGATTGGAGCCACCGATGTGTCCGCCGCTCGGACTGGATTTTGTTTGAGTTGAGTTTAATAGCCTGATGGCTGAGGGGAAGTAGCTATTCCTGAAGCTGGTTGTTGCAGATTTCAGGCTCCTGTACCTTCTACCTGAAGGCAGCAGAGAGTTGAGTGTGTGGCCAGGATGGTGTGGGTCCTTGATGATGCCAGCCTTTTTGAGGCAGCGACTGTGGTAGATCCCCTCGATAGTAGGGAGGTCAGAGCCGATGATGGACTTGGCAGTGTTTACAACTTTTTGCAGTCTTTTCCGCTCCTGTGCGCACAAGTTGCCGAACCAACAGATGATGCAACTGGTCAGCATGCTCTGTACTGTGCACCTGTAGAAGTTCGACAGAGTCCTCCTCGACATACCGACTCTCCTTAATCTTCTCAGGAAGTAAAGGCTATGATGAGCTTTCTTTATAATTGCATCGGTGTTCTGGAACCAGGAGAGATCTTCGGAAATATGCACGCCCAGGAATTTGAAGCTCTTGACCCTTTCCACCATCGACCCGTTGATATAAACGGGACTGTGGGTCCCCATCCTACCCCTTCCAAAGTCCCCAATCAGTTCCTTGGTTTTGCTGGTGTTGAGTGCCATGTTATTGTGCTGGCACCATTTGGTCAGTCAGTCGATCTCACTTCTATACTCTGACTCGTCTCCATCACTGATACGTCCCACAACAGTGGTGTCGTCGGCGAACTTGATGATGGAGTTTGCACTATGTCCGGCTACGCAGTCATGAGTATAGAGTGAGTACAGCAGGGGGCTGAGCACGCAGCCTTGAGGTGCTCCCGTGCTGATTGTTATTGAGGCTGACACATTTCCACCAATACGAACAGACTGTGGTCTGTGAATGAGGAAGTCGAGGATCCAATTGCAGAGGGATGCGCAGAGACCCAGTTCTGAGAGCTTGGTAACCAGCTTGGAGGGAATGATTGTATTAAATGCCGAGCTGTAGTCAATGAATAACAGCCTGACATATGAGTTTTTGTTGTCCAAGTGGTCCAGAGCGGAGTGGAGAGCCAGCGAGATCGCATCCACCATTGATCTGTTGTGGCGGTAAGTGAACTGCAGTAGGTCCAGGTTTTTGTCGAGGTAGGAGTTGATTTGCGCCATGATCAGCCTCTCAAAGCACTTCATCACCACAGACGTTAGTGCCACTGGTCGATAGTCATTGAGGCACGTCACCTTGCTCTTCTTGGGCACCGATATTATTGATGCCCTTTTAAAGCAGGTGGGAACCTCAGACCTCAGAAGTGAGAGGTTGAAAATGTCCGTAAAATCTCCAGCCAGTTGGGCCGCACAGGTTTTTAAAACACGACCGGGTATACCATCAGGTCCAGGCGCTTTCCGAGGGTTCACCCCTCTGAAGGATTTTCTGACGTCGACCTCTGTGACTGTGACCGAAATACCATCACGGCGAATGGGGGCTCGGGAAGGCACATCAGTGTTCTCCCTATCAAAGTGTGCATAGAACACATTGATCTCGTCAGGGAATTATGCTTTGCTGACATTCGAGCTGCCTCCTGATTTCGCCTTGGAGGAAGTGATGGCATTAAAGCCCCGCCACAGTTGCCGAACATCCGTCTCACCCTCCAGCTTGGAGCAAAAGTCCCTTTTGGCCTTTTTGATGGCCTTACCAAGGTCATATCTGGACTTCTTGTAGACCTCTGTATCTTCGGACATGAATGGAGTGTCTGGTCTTCAGAAGAGTGCGGATCTCATATTTTATCCAAGGCTTCTGATTGGGAAACGCTCGGAAGGTTTTTGTTGGGATGCAGTCCTCCACACATTTCTTTATGAAGTCTGTAACGACTGTGGCGTATTCGTTCAGGCCCGTTGCCGAGTCCCTGAACATAGCCCAGTCTACAGACTCCAAACAGTCCTGGAGTTGTTCCTCAGTCCTGAGTTTCTGTGTTGCTTCACTATAAATTGTACCAACTGTTAAGGGGTTCATGCATTGGAGGGAAAATGAAAACTACATTTCTTGTCATGGAGCTTTATTCTATGCAGCGAGTCTTATAAACACAAGCTTATTTTTGCTGGATAAGGATAAAGGACCATTTATAAATCTTTATAACTCTATGACAGTGTGCATAATGTTGATGCAAGCACGCTTTTTGATATTGGCGGCAGTGCAAAACTCCCTTCCTCAACTAACGGAATAACGTATCTTGAAGCACACGGGGATGAGGAACAGTCGAAAATTAAAGGATTGTTTGTTTAAGTTTTCAATAGGGCATAATGGTATCTGTGCTACTGGGTTGATTATTTGGAGAGAAATTAATAGGAAAAGGGTAAGAATGCATACAAAGATGTATGGGATCACATGAGATAATTATTCCAGGCTTCTGAGTACTAGGCTATGAACTTGACTGCACGACTATATTATTTTTGTGCACCTTGGTGCTTTTATTGATATCCTTCCATCATAAACATAAAGAGGAGTGACAACGTGACTTTGTAACCAACAAGAGTGCAGTAAATTTCTAAGTGCTGTGCGATTGCAGTATTCCATATGGAGAAAATTGATATTTCAAGTAAAATGTGTAGAATAAACAAAATAAGAACTTTCACAATTGATTCTATTCTACCATTCCCTTTGAATATACATTAAAAAAAAACAATTATAGGGCTTTTGATTTATCTGTTCCAATTATTTCTGTGAGTTCAACTTATTGCAGAGCAAGTGCATAGAATATTTTGCTGAGAGATAACTAAGTGCCAAATGATAATGACGCTGTGTTAATTCAACATGCACTGGTGGAGTTTGGCCATGTTACAATGAGACTGAATCTGAATAGAGATATAATATGGAAGTTTTCAAAAACTAACTTCAAGCCCAATCAGATCTGAGTTTATTGCATAAACTATAAGAAAGTAACAATAAAATGAAAAGTTTTACAATTATATGATGTCCTTAATAAACCTGGAGTGTCTCATAGCACTTTGCAGCCAATCAAGTACATGTTTTCAAGGGAGAGTTTTTTTAGCTCTTAGGGCTAAAGGAATCAAGGGATATGGGGGAAAAGCAGAAACGGGATACAATTTTAGATGATCAGCCGTGATCATATTGAATGGGGGTGCTGGCTCGAAGGGCCAAATGGCCTACTCCTGCACCTATTATTTCTATTTATTTTGAAGCACTGTCAATGTTTTGGGGAAGAAACAAGGAACTCAATTTGCACACAATGCACTCTCACAGCCATCCTTGTGACAAAAAGCTGATAAAGTTTCTCTATTGATGCTAATTGAGCACCAAAAGGTTGACCACCCTGCTATTTAGCATTATAACACGGGATAGTTTATGTCCACTGGCAAGAGCAGATGTTGATCTAATATCTCGTGCACTGCAAAGGATTCTTTCAGCATTGCGTTGCATGTTGACCTCGATTTATTTTGCACAAATCTGGAATGGGACTTAAAGCCACACCCTTCTGTCAAACACAGTCTTGTGAATTGGAAAGGCG
Source organism: Amblyraja radiata (assembly GCF_010909765.2). Lineage (NCBI taxonomy): Eukaryota > Metazoa > Chordata > Chondrichthyes > Rajiformes > Rajidae > Amblyraja > Amblyraja radiata. The sequence continues at coordinate 71,297,172 of NC_045960.1, forward strand.
ACATATCACAACAAAGCCTGTTCATTTATTACATGCTTAAACCATATCCCAAATCATCAAGTCTTTGGAGAACTGAATTAAAGACACTAGTGTTTGATAATAATGCTTTTTGAAATTGGCTGTACGTAAGCCTTAGATGGTAAAACTAGCATTCATTCATCATCGTTGAAAACATTAGCGGCGCAGTGTGCTGGTTTCCAACGGGAACGGTGACGGAAGCACCACACATCTCTGTCCTCCAGTTCCCACGGACTTCCGCTGCTGGTGTGTGTGCTTTATCATCATTCCTTACAATGCTATGTACGACAGTGATCGCAACTTCTACTGAAGTGTGGATGGCCGTTGGCTCACTAGAAGTTCATCCGCCCTTTGACCGGTCTTGATTTTGGTCCTGCTGGGTGTCCACAGCCCCCTCCTCACCTGGCAAACTAGGTGGGGGAGATGGTTTAGTCGCCGACTATCTGACCATGGAGCAGGTAGCATGGGATTACATGGTATCCGTGGTGGGGGGAACTCCCCCCAACCTGACCAGCAAGATGCCTGATATTTCTTCAAAAGCCTGGAAGGTGATACCATTTAATTACAGATATTATTTAGTCCAGGTGTATTCTTCGCAATCATACTGGCATCTATAGTTAACCCAAATTAGCTTTGCCTGTCATAATGCTTTATTAGAAAATGTCAAATTCAGATACTGCATTAAGCATAATCGGCCTCAAACTTCCACGTGGTAGTTGCACCAGATTTTTGCCAATGAAGCTGGAGAGATGCCCATCGATGCTCTACAGAGCAGACTCTGGCAGCATCTTGTACACTACGTATTTATTGGAGGATATCCAGAATGGCTTATGTAAATCAGCCATAACATGCAATGGGGTAGAGACGCTTGGAAATTTGACCAGACACTTAAGACCTTCATCTGGCAGAAAATATACGGCAGCCATTTGAGAGAGCAGCATTTGGATTACTCAAGTCGGGTTCTTGGTCAGGTACATGGATAGGAAAGGGTCAGAGGAATATGGACAAAATACAGTGAGGAGGGACCAGCCTAGATGAAGCATCTTGTTTAGTATGGGCAAGATGGGCCGAAGGGCCTGTTTCCGTGTTGCATGACTATAATTCTCTATGACATCAAGTCATTGTCACATCAAGCTATACTGGATAAGTGCATCTATACCCCATTATCTTCTGTTCAATGTTCTGGTATAGACAGTGTTGCTGTGCTAATATTTTAAGTGCCGGAGCTGTCAAACAGGGGCATAATTTGAGGTTTTGCTTGGGGGGGGGGGGGGGGGGGGGGGGGGGTGGGGTGGGGGGTGGCAAGCTAGTCTCCCAAAAGGGTCAACCAAGATTATAGCCCATCACTACATCCCAGTGTATAGCTAGTACAATAAAACATATAATACTTAATTTAATAATATGACAAAATATTGCACGGTGGCACTCACTAAATATCATGAAATATAATTATCAAGCAAGTAAAGAAAAAGACGCCAATTGTGGCGGCTCCCAAGGGTCGTGCCATCATACTGTCGAACCCCTCGGCACGGGAGTGGTTCAGTCCGGAGGCGGCCCTTAGCCAGAGGGTTTAAAGGCAGGGGTTTGGGTGCCATCTTTCTCTTGTTTGGTCTTCCCTACAACCGGGAGGAACATAATAAAAGGTGCCTCTCAAAACACTGGACTTCGTGCTTCCTTTTGAGACCCACGCACAACATTGGTGACCCCCGACGCTCCATTGGCGTCATGATGGAGAGAAGAGAAAGCCCTACCTCCTCACAGGCCGGCCCGGCCCTGTCTCTGGACGCGGTCTCGGTGAAACTGCCCAACTTCTGGACCACCCGGCCGCTCATCTGGTTCCAGCAGGCGGAGGCCAAGTTCAACCTGCGGGGCATCACGGTCGATGCCACCCGCTTCTATTACCTGGTGGGGGCCCTCGACCAGGACACGGTTGAAGAGGTCACGGACTTCCTCGCAGCCCCCCGGACACTGATAAGTATCTCGGCCTTAAGGAGCTCCTGCTCCAGATTTATGGCCTAAGTAGGATGGAGCGTGCTGCTAGGATCCTGCATATGGAGGGCCTAGGCGACCGACGGCCATCTAGCCTCCTAAAGGAGATGGTGGCTCTTCTGGATGGGCACACGCCGTGCCTGTTGTTCGAGTATACTTACCTGCATCTGCTGCCGGCCTACATCCGTCTGCAGCTCACAGACGCCTCCTTTGCTGACCTCAGGGTCCTCGGGAGGCGCGCCGACGCGCTGTGGATGGCGCGCCTTGATGACGTCAGCGCGCTGGCCGTCAGCAGAGATGGGGTCGCCCTGCGGCCGACGCGCCCTGATGACATCAACGCACTGGCCGTCGGCAGGCGCGCCGATGACGTCACCCCGGCAGCTCCCGATTTCCTCCGGTGGGGCGGGGGAGCTGTGGAAGGAGTGACAGCTCCAGCCTGACGACCCGTACGATCGCCCCCAGTGGCAGTGAGGGGTACTGCATCTGCAGTCCAGCGCCAGCAAGCTGCAGGCACCACCAGCGGGAGCAGGCAAGCTCCAAGTAACACCAACATGAGGCGCTGGTGCTATTTCCATCAGCGCTGGGGTGCTGCAGCACGACAATGCCGCCAGCCGTGCACGTTCCCGGGAAACGCCTGGGCCGGCTGCCAATAGTCCCCGCAGCGGCCGGCCAAATTCACCGCCTCTTCGCCTGGGATCGGCGCTTCCTCGTGGATACTGGAGCGGAGCTCAGCGTCCTGCCCCCTTCGCTGGCCGACATTCGTTCCGGTAAGCGGGGGCCGTCCTCACCGCGGCGAATGGCAGCCCCATCCGCACATATGGAGTGCGCATGGTTCCGATCGTGTTCGGCTCCTGCCATTTCTCGTGGCGGTTCACCATTGCCGACGTCTCCCAGCCATTGCTCGGGGCCGATTTCCTCCGGGCGCATTCCCGCATGGTGGACGTCAGGCGTCAGCGTTTGGTCAACGCCGCTACGATGGAGCCGATCACGTTGCGTTTGTATCAACTGGTGGGACGGCCCCTGGCGTCCGTGGACTCCCGCTTCGCACGGATCTTGGCCGCGTTCCCAGACATTCTGACCCCACAGTTTCGATCATCGACCCCCAGCCACGGAGTGGTACATTTTATCCAGACTACCGGCCCACCTCTCCATGCACGAGCATGCCGACTGCCGCCGGATAAACTGCGTCTGGCACGGCGGGAATTCCGCACAATGGAGACCTTGGGGATCGTCCGCCCTTCGAGCAGCCCTTGGGCGTCCCCACTCCACATGGTCCCTAAGTCGAGCGGGGGCTGGCGACCTTGCGGGGATTACCGACGGCTGAACGCCGCAACAACAGCGGATCGATACCCCGTACCCCACATCCAGGACTTCACCGCCCATTTGGCTGGGGCCACAATATTTTCAAAAGTGGATCTGGTACGGGGTTATAACCAGATCCCGGTTCATCCGGATGACGTACCCAAGACGGCGATCATCACGCCATTCGGACTTTACGAGTTCACGCGGATGCCGTTCGGCCTCAAGAACGCTGCGCAGGCCTTTCAACGCCTAATGGACGGGGTTTGTCGCGACCTCGATTTCGTGTTTGTGTACCTGGACGACATCCTGGTGGCCAGCCGCTCGCAGCAGGAGCACTGCGCCCACCTTCGGCAGCTCTGTCAGCGGCTCAGCGAGCATGGTTTGGCCATCAACCTTGACAAGTGCCGTTTTGGTGTTAGCGAGATTGACTTCCTCGGCCACCGCGTGACTGCGCAAGGCGCGGTTCCCCTGCCTGACAGGGTCGACGCCATCCGTCGGTTTCCCCGCCCACGCACGGTGCGTGGCCTGCAGGAGTTTGTCGGCATGGTGGCGTTTTACCATCGTTTCGTGCCATCCACGGCCCACATCATGCGGCCTCTGTATCAACTTCTGGCGGGTGGGCAGAACAAGAACGTTGAATGGACCCACGAGGCAGGGGCAGCTTTTGACGGCGCGAAGGAGGCTCTTGCTCGGGCCGTACTGCTGGTGCACCCGCGGGAAGATGCCCCGACTGCTCTCACGGTGGACGCCTCGGAGTCGGCGGTTGGTGCTGTGCTGGAGCAACTGACGGGCGGAGGTTGGCGGCCCCTGGCCTTCTTCAGCCGGCTCCTCAACCGTGCGCAGACGAAATACAGCGCGTTCGATCGCGAGCTCCTGGCTCTGTACCTGGCAGTGCGCCATTTTCGCTACTTCCTGGAGGGCCGCCCGTTCACCGCCTACACGGACCACAAGCCGCTCACTTTCGCCCTGGCGAAGGTTTCCGACCCCTGGTCCGCACGACAGCAGCGGCAATTGGCCTACATTTCCGAGTATACAACATCTATCCGCTACATCGAGGGGAAAGAGAACCGGGTGGCCGACGCATTGTCCCGCCCCGCTATCAACGCCGTGTTCGAGGTGGCGCCCGGAATTGACTATTCTGCTCTGGCAGAGGCACAGCTCACGGATGATGAGGTGCCCGCCTACCGGACTGCCATCTCCGGCCTCCGCCTTGAGGATGTCCCTCTCGGTCCTGGGGGAGTGACAATCCTGTGCGATGTGTCGTCCGGTCAGCCGCGCCCCATCGTCCCTGCCACCTGGCGCCGGAGGGTGTTCGAGGTGATCCACGGACTGGCTCACCCATCAATCCGGGCGACAACGGCACTAGTGGCCGCTCGTTTCATGTGGCACGGTCTGCGCAAGCAGGTTGGCCATTGGACTCGCACCTGCATTCCGTGCCAGACGGCAAAAATCCAGCGCCATGTCCGTGCGCCTCTCCAGGAGTTTGGTCTACCTCACCGGCGATTCGACCATCTCCACGTAGACATTGTAGGGCCTCTCCCGCCGTCCCGGGGCATCACCCACCTTCTTACAATAGTGGACCGCTTCATGCAGTGGCCGGAGGCCATTCCGCTGGCCGATACTTCAACGGCTACGTGTGCTCGTGCGTTGTCCGCGCACTCGTGCGTTGTCCGGCGCACATCTCCTCAGACCGGGGGCCACAGTTCACCTCCGAGCTGTGGTCAGCCATGGCTCGCTTGCTGGGGGTGCGGCTACACCACACCACGGCTTACCACCCGCAAGCTAACGGTCTGGTGGAGAGGTTCCACCGGCAGCTAAAGGCAGCACTGAAGGCACGACTCTCCGGCCCGGACTGGATGGACGAGTTGCCGTGGGTCATGCTGGGCATCCGAACTGCTCCCAAAGAGGACTTGGCCTCATCATCGGCGGAGCTCGTGTACGGGTCGCCACTCACGGTGCCCGGGGAGTTCGTGCCGTCGGCGCCGGGGCAGCAGGGAACGCCCTCATCCACCCTAAAGCGCCTTCGTGAGCGAGTTGGCAGGCTCGCACCCGTCCCGACGTCCCGCCATGGGACATTTCGCCCACACGTGCCATCAGCCCTCAGGGACTGCCCATACGTCTTCCTGCGCCGTGATGCCCACCGGACGCCACTCCAGAGGCCGTACGAGGGCCCGTTCCGGGTGCTGGAACACAGGCAGTCGACTTTTGTCCTGGACATGGGGGGCCGGCCGGAGGCCGTGTCGATTGACCGTTTGAAGCCGGCACACCTGGACATTGACCAGCCGGTGCTGGTTGCCCAACCTCGGCCTCGAGGGCGCCCCCCTTCACGGCTCCCTCCGCCTGTCACTCCACCTGTCCTCCCGCCGGTCCCTCGACCATTCCCTCGACCTGTCCCTCCACCTATGCCTCCGCAAGCCCCACGATCGGCTGACTTCCGCACGCGGGCCGGCCGGGTCGTGCGCCTGCCGGTGCGTTTCTTGCCTCTGGTTCTGGGGGGGGGGGGTCCTGTGGCGGCTCCCAAGGGTCGTGCTATCATACTGTCGAACCCCTCGGCACGTGAGTGGTTCAGTCCGGAGGCGGCCCTTAGCCAGAGGGTTTAAAGGCAGGGGTTTGGGTGCCATCTTTCTCTTGTTTGGTCTTCCCTACAACCGGGAGGAACATAATAAAAGGTGCCTCTCAAAACACTGGACTCCGTGCTTCCTTTTGAGACCCACGCACTACACAATCATGTATTTTTACAGAGGTGCTGGCCCGGCACCAAGTTGCCCTGACTCTCCCACAGCTCTGGGCCTTCACACTCATTCACACACACTCACACACCCACTCACTCAACCACTCACACACTCACACTCACCCACACTCACCCAGACACCCACCCACGCACTCACTCACCCACTCACTCACCCACTCCCCCACCCACTCACCCAACCACTCACCCACACACTCTCCCACCCACTCCACCAGCGACTCCGCCGACCCTCGCCTCTGGCCACCAGCGGGCCAGAGCCGTCACCTTAGCACCAGGCCCTCAACCTCCACGATGCAGGCAGCACGTGGTCTGACACTGCTGGGTCCTACTGTTCCCCCCCTCTTACAGGGAATCTCAGTAGTGATGGGTCTTCCCCTTCCTCCTCTTTTAACCAGGTTACCCCAACCACACACCCGTTAGTTAAAATTCCCCGCTGTTTATTTTGGCCTTTTTCTTTTTACAGAGGTACCGGAGTGGTGTTCCGGTGTGTTCCGGCAGCACTGCACACCTGGGTATAGACAGTCCAAGGAAGTTCAACTGAAGGCATAATTTAAAAACATCACCACCCAATTTCCTGACTCACATCTCATATCAATAAGATCAACAGCAGAAACAAACTGTTAAACTGCTAAAGAATATATGATTGGAGGGGGCAATGGAACTGCAGAATAATAAATAGTCTGATCATGGAAAATAAGGTAAGGTGGTGAAACCTTTTTCCTGGACACTACGATGCATTTCACTCTTCAAAACTAAATGATGCACAAAAGGATGCACAGTGGTGCAGCTGCTGGAGCTGCGGCCTCACAACACCAGAGACCCGGATTCGATCCTGAACTCGGATGCCATCTATGTGGAGTTTACACCTTCTCCCTGTGACAACATGGGTTTCTTCCAAGTGCTCCGGTTTCCTCCCACATCCCAAAGACATGTGGGTTTGTGGGTAAATTGGGCTCAATAAATTGCCCTTAGTGTGTGGGTATTAGCTGAGAAAGTGCAATAATATAGAGCTAGTGTGAACAGGTGTTCGATGGCTGGTGAGGCCTTGGGGACCCCTGTTTCCATGGTGTAACTCTAAACCAAATACTTCACAAGGTAAATTATAAAAGTGGTAGGACAAACTAGGCATATGACAATATAATTGCAAAATGTTGAAACCCAATTCCTCTGCTTGAAGACAATGTTTGCACCAAGTATCTTCCATCAGCTGTCCATGGTCAGCTGGGAACCTTAAAAGATCCAGCAACCCATTGTAGCTTCACGGCCTCATTTCACCCATGTCTTTCTGTAATGGATTCACACCTCAACATCTGGTCAGAAACTAATCTAAGCAATGTAAGCCAAAACTAAACAATTTGTTCTATAAAGTACTTGTTGTTAAAAACCACTTATTTTTCTGCAGACAATTAAAAAATTAGGCCTGAAGTTGCCAATATAATTGCTGTGGAAACAGTGGGGATTAATCAAAAATAGGCGCAGAAATTGTGATGCAGGATTAATCCAGGGCTGTCGACTGAAATGCAGGATTCATGCCACCATTAACTTGCATGTTTGTTGTGCTGAGCCAACTAACAACATGGTTACGGCTGGCAGTCCAATCATTGGAATGAGCAGGCAGACAAAAATCACAACTTCCCAACAGTTCTCCAAGTTAGCCAGCATTTCATTATATTTATCTGCATTTCATAAAGAAGAGCTGCACTGTGGCTGCAACATGTGCTAGCAGTTGCACAGAAAGCGAATCTGGCCTGTAAAAAAGTGAAAAATGACTGAGAAAGAGCAGTTTCCAACAATTTTCTGACTTTGCTGGAAAAGATAGAGAGCGAAGGGTTGGCACACAGGGTGCCATTAGGTCTTCTAGACATATATCCAGAAGGCAATGGCAGTTCAATGTCAGGAGGTTAGCCCTGAGGACTTGGATGAAGTGTCATGAATATTTAAATGTGGTTAAAATCATGTGGTAATAATGGCACCAGAAATGGAGGTGCCTGCATGTGTAATATATGCAAAAAGAATTTCACTCTGCAGTTGCATATGTGACAAATAAAGCACTATTGAAATTAATGAATATCAAATCAAATATCGTACATTGCCAACCAAACGTTGGGTATTGTTCAAATCAACTCAACTTTATTCATCTTTGAAGAAGCTTATGCAATCATTAACATACTCCAAACTGCACTTGCACAAGATGCAAGACTCCCAGCTGTATCTTGTGCACAATTAGCTATTTCAGTTGCAAAAGGCAGATCATCGAAATAGGCGGGACATAACATTGAACAACCAGAGGTTATGGTAGGGAACCAGTCATGAAAGGAGTATCGGCATATTTGGAGTTGGCCACCAATGGAATGGAAATTGTTGAGCCCTTGACCTGCACCTAAACTTACTGAAGGTGACTGTATCCTCTTACTTAATCCCCCTTCTCACATCCCACTTCTTCCTAATCCCACACCCCTTTTGACTAGGTGTGCAGAAAATGCATACATCCACTTCTTATTTTGGCTTCATTCCCTCATCACAATCTTTGTGCTTTTCATAAATTCACAAGTCATAGAAGCCAAATTTAGGCCATTCAGTCCAGCGTCTACTCCACCATTCAATTATGGAGGATCTATCTTTCCCTCTCAATCCCATTCTCCAGCCTTCTCCCCATAACTTTTGACACTCTTACTAATAAAGAAACTTTCAGATACTCAAAATATGAACCTTAGTTTGGCGACAGTGAAGACTAGGACATGTTGTTACTTGATTTATTTTTCCCCAGTCATACTTCAGGGCAGCGAGCATGGAAGGCAAAATTGTGCATAGGTTTAGCTGCAGTGGACTCAGAGACTTTGATAGAGCAGCGATCAATCAACAAGCGGCTGTAGTGCATACTCAATGGAATACAAATGTGCTTCATAAAATGTGCCAGAAGTCTCATTGAAGATACTGGGAGCAACTTGATACAGAGTTTGTACAGGGCTTGGAGCCATATTCTTGCCTAGCACAGAAATTGCACTTGTAGACTCAAATATGGTTGTATGGTTGATACGTCTGTTTCTTTCATACCACGTGCAACCTTTAAGCAGGCTGACAATTGCAGTGGAAATCCAGAAGTGTAACTTGCTCCTGCACAATTTCACTCATTGCTCAAACAACTGTCTGCTTTACTGGGTATTGAGTAATGAGGAAGGGTTAGTTAGCAGTCTTGTTGTGCGTGGCCCCTTGGGCAAGAGTGACCATAATATGGTTGAGTTCTTCATTAGGATGGAGAGTGACATTGTTAATTCAGAAACAAGGGTTCTGAACTTAAAGAAAGGTAACTTTGAGGATATGAGACGCGAATTGGCCAAGATAGACTGGCGGGTGATTCTTAAAGGGTTGACGGTGGATATGCAATGGAAGGCATTTAAAGACTGCATGGATGAGCTACAACAATTGTTCATCCCAGTTTGGCAAAAGAATAAATCAGAGAAGGTAGCGCATCCATGGATAATAAGGGAAATCAGGGATAGTATCAAAACAAAAGATGAAGCATACAAATTAGCCAGAAAAAGCAGCCTACCAGAGGACTGGGAGAAATTCAGAGTCCAGCAGAGGAGGACAAAGGGCTTAATTAGGAAAGGGAAAATAGATAATGAAAGAAAACTGGCAGGGAACATAAAAACTGACTGCAAAAGTTTTTATAGATATGTGAAGAGAAAAAGATTAGTTAAAACAAATGTAGGTCCCTTGCAGTCAGAAACTGGTGAATTGATCATGGGGAACAAGGACATGGCAGACCAATTGAATAACTACGTTGGTTCTGTCTTCACTAAGGAAGACATAAATAATCTGCCGGAAATAGCAGGCGACCGGGGGTCAAATGAGATGGAGGAACTGAGTGAAATCCAGGTTAGCCGGGAAGTGGTGTTAGGTAAATTGAATGGATTAAAGGCCGATAAATCCCCAGGGCCAGATAGGCTGCACCCCAGAGTACTTAAGGAAGTAGCCCCAGAAATAGTGGATGCATTAGTGATAATTTTTCAAAACTCTTTAGATTCTGGAGTAGTTCCTGAGGATTGGAGGGTAGCTAATGTAACCCCACTTTTTAAAAAGGGAGGGAGAGAGAAAACGGGGAATTACAGACGTTAGTCTAACATCGGTAGTGGGGAAAATGCTAGAGTCAGTTATTAAAGATGGGATAACAGCACATTTGGAAAGTGGCGAAATCATTGGACAAAGTCAGCATGGATTTACGAAAGGTAAATCATGTCTGACGAACCTTATAGAATTTTTCGAGGATGTAACTAGTAGAGTGGATAAGGGAGAACCAGTCGATGTGTTATATCTGGACTTTCAGAAGGCTTTCGACAAGGTCCCACATAAGAGATTAATATGCAAATTTAAAGCACACGGTATTGGGGGTTCAGTATTGATGTGGATAGAGAATGGCTGGCTGACAGGAAGCAAAGAGTATGAGTAAAGGGGTCATTTTCAGAATGGCAGGCAGTGACTAGTGGGGTACAGCAAGGCTCAGTGCTGGGACCCCAGCTATTTACAATATATATTAATGATCTGAGGGAATTGAATGCAACATCTCCAAGTTTGCGGATGACACAAAGCTGGGGGGCAGTGTTAGCTGTGAGGAGGATGCTAGGAGGCTGCAAGGTGACTTAGATAGGTTGGGTGAGTGGGCTGGAGTTTGTAAAATGTGTGCAGGATAGTTTTTTGCAGCAATACATAGAAGTACCTACTAGAGAAGGGGCGGTGCTGGACCTCCTGTTAGGAAATGAGACGGGTCAGGTGGCAGAGGTATGCGTTGGGGAACAATTCGGGACCAGTGATCACAATACCATTAGTTTCAATATAATTATGGAGAGGGTCAGAACTGGACCTAGGGTTGAGATTTTTGATTGGAGAAAGGCTAACTTTGAGGAGATGCGAAAGGATTTAAAAGGAGTAAATTGGGACAGTTTGTTTTATGGGAAAGATGTGGAAGAGAAATCGAGGACATTTAAAGGTGAAATTTTAAGAGTACAGAATCTTTATGTCCTTGTCCGGTTGAAAGGAAATAGTAAAAATTGAAAAGAGCCATGGTTTTCAAGGGAAATTGGACACGGTTCGGAAAAAGAGAGAGATCTACAATAATTATAGGCAGCATGGAGTAAATGAGGTGCTTGAGGAGTATAAAGAATGTAAAAAGAATCTTAAGAAAGAAATTAGAAAAGCTAAAAGAAGATATGAGGTTGCTTTGGCAAGTAAGGTGAAAGTAAATCCAAAGGGTTTCTACAGCTATATTAATAGCAAAAGGATAACGAGGGATAAAATTGGTCCATTAGAGAGTCAGAGTGGACAGCTATCTGCAGAGCCAAAAGAGATGGGGGAGATATTGAACAATTTCTTTTCTTCGGTATTCACCACGGAGAAGGATATTGAATTATGTGAGGTAAGGGAAACAAGTAGAGTAGCTATGGAAACTATGAGATTCAAAGAAGAGGAAGTACAATACAATACAATACAATACAATTTATTTGTCACTTGAACCTCATAGAGGCTCAAATGAAATGTTGTTTCTACAGTCATACACACAAGAAAAAAAAACCCAAGACACAACACAATTTACACAGACATCCATCACAGCGCATCTCCTCCTCGCTGTGATGGAAGGCAAAAAAACGTATCTCTCCCCTGCACTTCCCATTCCCCTCCCGATGTCAGAGTCAAAGTCAAAGCCCCCGGCGGGCGATGGCAATTGTCCCGCGGCCATTAACGCCGCGCAGGGCGATGCAAGTCGCCGTTGCGGAAGCCCCGAAAAGCGGTCTCCCAGCAGGGACCTGCGGGCTCCCGATATCACCGTCCACCGGACCCGCGGCCGGAGCCTCCGAATCCCCGGGGGTCGGGCCACAGCAGCTCGCCACCACAGCTCCACCCGCTCCGAACTCGGCCAGCTCCATGATGTTAAGTAGTCCCGCAGCTCCGTGACTGGAGTCCCAGGCCGCTCCTGCCGGAGGCCGCTCCACGTTGCAGCCCCAACGACAACGGAGACCCGACAGGGAAAAGGTCGGGTTCTCCGTGCAGGGGAAAGATTTTAAAAGTTTCCCCCCCACCCCCCCCCACACACACACACACACACATACCCCATCAAAAAAAAATAAAAACTACATTAAAACGGGACAAAAAATAACAAAAAGACAGACGGACTGCAGAGGCCGCTGCGACATGAGTCGCGCCGCCCACCGGAATGTACTGACACTTTTGAGAAATATAAAAGTGGATAAGTCTCCAGGTCCGGACAGGATATTCCCTAGGACATTGAGGGAAGTTAGTGTAGAAATAGCAGGGGCTATGACAGAAATATTTCAAATGTCATTAGAAACAGGAATAGGGCCGGTGGATTGGCGTACTGCGCATGTTGTTCCATTGTTTAAAAAGGGGTCTAAGAGTAAACCTAGCAATTATAGGCCTGTTAGTTTGACGTCAGTGGTGGGCAAATTAATGGAAAGGATACTTAGAGATAATATATATAAGCATCTGGATAAGCAGGGTCTGATTAGGAACAGTCAACATGGATTTGTGCCTGGAAGATTATGTTTGACTAATCTTCTTGAATTTTTTGAAGAGGTTACTCGGGAAATTGATGAGGGTAAAGCAGTGGATGTTGTATATATGGACTTCAGCAAGGCCTTTGACAAGGTTCCTCACGGAAGGTTGGTTAAGAAGGTTCAATTGTTGGGTATTAATGGTGGAGTAGCAAGATGGATTCAACAGTGGCTGAATGGGAGATGCCAAAGAGTAATGGTGGATGGTTGTTTGTCAGGTTGGAGGCCAGTGACTAGTGGGGTGCCACAGGGATCTGTGTTGGGTCCACTGTTGTTTGTCATGTACATCAATGATCTGGATGATGGTGTGGTAAATTGGATTAGTAAGTATGCAGATGATACTAAGATAGGTGGGGTTGTGGATAATGAAGTAGATTTTCAAAGTCTACAGAGAGATTTATGCCAGTTGGAAGAGTGGGCTGAAAGATGGCAGATGGAGTTTAATGCTGATAAGTGTGAGGTGCTACATCTTGGCAGGACAAATCAAAATAGGACGTACATGGTAAATGGTAGGGAATTGAAGAATGCAGGTGAACAGAGGGATCTGGGAATAACTGTGCACAGTTCCCTGAAAGTGGAATCTCATGTAGATAGGGTGGTAAAGAAAGCTTTTGGTGTGCTGGCCTTTATAAATCAGAGCATTGAGTATAGAAGTTGGGATGTAATGTTAAAATTGTACAAGGCATTGGTGAGGCTAATTCTGGAGTATGGTGTACAATTTTGGTCGCCTAATTATAGGAAGGATGTCAACAAAATAGAGAGAGTACAGAGGAGATTTACTAGAATGTTGCCTGGGTTTCAGCAACTAAGTTACAGAGAAAGGCTGAACAAGTTGGGGCTTTATTCTTTGGAGCGCAGAAGGTTAAGGGGGGACTTGATAGAGGTCTTTAAAATGATGAGAGGGATAGACAGAGTTGACGTGGATAAGCTTTTCCCACTGAGAGTAGGGAAGATTCAAACAAGGGGACGACTTGAGAATTAAGGGACAGAAGTTTAGGGGTAACATGAGGGGGAACTTCTTTACTCAGAGAGTGGTGGCTGTGTGGAATGAGCTTCCAGTGAAGGTGGTGGAGGCAGGTTCGTTTTTATCATTTAAAAATAAATTGGATAGTTATATGGACGGGAAAGAAATGGAGGGTTATGGTCTGAGCGCAGGTATATGGGACTAGGGGAGAATACGTGTTCGGCACGGACTAGAAGGGTCGAGATGGCCTGTTTCCGTGCTATAATTGTTATATGGTTATATAGTTATATTGAATGGCGGTGCAGGCTTGAAGGGCCGAATGGCCTACTCCTGCACCTATTTTCTATGTTTCTATGTTTACAATGGAAAATTGCATTTAATGGAGCTTTAGATAGTGCGTATTACAATAGGCCCATGTTGTGGCTTCACTGGACTTCGGTTAAGCTGCATTTGGAGTATACTGTGGACTACTGGTTGCCCCACTATTGGAAGGCTTTGGAGAGAGTGCAGAAGTTCACCAGAATGCTGTCTGAATTAGAGGCTATTGGGTATAAGGAGAGGTTGGACAATCTTGTACTTCTTCTTGCGAATGAAACATAAACCAAAGGAATAATTAGATCTCAAGCCTGGTGTTGAGCAGCCAGGTTGTTGTCTCTGCATCAATGTCTGCCAGGCCCTGAGCTCCATTTGGTGGGTGGTAGAGCGGGCACCCAGAGATGACATGGTTGCTGTCTGTTGTTCTGCTCCACATTCACAGGCTGGGTTCTGGCGGAGTCCACATGCTGGCATTGAAACGCCCAACTCCAGTACAAAGTCTTTTGAGCTTCACCCATGCTCCTCTGTGAAGGTCAGACCCTGGACAGCTTTTATCTGGTGAAGAGATGTAGCTGTATAATGGAGATTGTGTAATGGAGATCAACACCCGGCTTGAGATTTAACTATTCCTTTGGTTTATGTTTCATTCGCAAGAAGGATCTTGGATTGATTTCAGTGGAGCATCACAGATTGAGGTTGATAGAAATATATAAACTTATAAGAGGCATATGTAGATACGGTAGAGAGTCAGAACCTAGGGTAGAAATCAAAGATCAAAGAGCATCGCTTTAATGTGTGATGGGCCAAATTTAAAGGAGATGGCTGGGCATTGTTTTAAAACAGAGAGTGGTACGTGCCTGGAATGTGCAGCCAGGGCATTAGTGGAGGCAGATACGATAGTGACATTTACAAGGGGCTTTTAGATAGGCACATGGATATGCAGAGAATGGATATGGATTGTGTGCAGGCAGAAGAGATGAACTTGACATCATGTCAGCATGTCAAGTTCATCATCATAGATATTGTAGACCAAAGGACCTGTTCCTGTACTGTACTACTCTATGTTCAATGTACCAATCTGCCCCAACAAATCATTACAATTAGTTGGTACTGACTTCAGAGTCCAAATCTGTTGTCTCTGCTCAGGAAACTGGTGTTTGGTTTCCTGCTTCTCTACCAGTGTTATTGCTGTTGTATTAGTCCAGATTGGTGCCAGCCATGGCAAGATGGTGCGTTCCAAGTGTAAGCTATTTAATGCCCGAGTTGTTCAGATATCCTTAAAGGTTGTAGCAAAATTCTCCACTGAGGATTTGCAGGTTTCCATCAACCAAGCTGCAATTAATCAAATTGCACTATTTAGGAACATCAATTTGAGCAAAGGCATATGGAAGATGTGCAATGAAGAGAATGCACGCGTGATTAGTTTCCGTTTGTATAAAAATGGCACTATTTAAATTCAAAATTTGGACTAGAATTCTGTGGTCAATGTCATTTTGCCTGAAGCCATTAGACATGTTGGACCAACATCTGAACTGCTATTACAGGTAGATGTACAGATCCTATGACACTATTTTGAGGAAGAGCAGAAGAGTTATCTCTTGTGGACTGGTCAATACATATCCCTTAATTATTAATTCCAAAAGATATAATCTGATAATTATGACTGTTGTTTGTGCAAGTTTGTTATGAGCAACCTATCTGCAGTATTTCCTATATTACACCCATGACTACACTTTAGCAGTCACTTCAGTGACTTTAATTTGGACTAGGATGATTTAAATAGAATGTTTTAGCCTGGACAAAGGATGAAAGTGTTGGACCATTAGTAATAAATTGATGTGATGGGTGGTTTCTCAATAGAAGTTTTTTTTTATGACTAGACCAGGCTGCTTTTTTTCCCACTGCATCCTTTCTCCTCCTCTCCAATTTTCTTGTTGCTTATCTTGCATATTCTCTCAGTCATGCTTCATTTCAAGTGAAATGCCTAGTGCATTCATGTATGGGACCGACTGTTTTATGTAGTAGCTTTGAACTCAAGCAAATTCCTTTAGCAATTGCCACATACCTCTTTGTGGACGTGTGTAACTTGAAACAAATACGGAAAGCACCAAACACTTGTAGAATTGTACCAACAGCCGAAGAACTAAACCAATAGAGGTTAATGATCCTTTTATATAGCACTGGTGGGGTGTTATGCTTGATGTGTGTTCAGCTGTCCAAAGTTAAGAGAGGACACCAGCTGAAGCAGTGAGTTCCAAACAGCAGCACTCGTGCGGTGATCTATCTGATCTGCATACTTCCAGAGAACATTGGTCACTTGCGTGCTATGCCTTCACCAGTATGGAAGCAGCCTGATACGCAGTAGAATTGAATACTACCTTAAAGTTACACTTACCTACATTAGAAAACTAAAGGATGTCTCTTACAAAGTTCTACAGATGCACCATAGAATGCATACTATCAAATGTCTTCACAACCTCGTTTGGGAACAGCTCTACCCAAGAGTGCAAGAAGTTGCAGGATGTTGTACACTCTGCATCTTCCAGTCTATCACACAGTCTATCATCCAGTCTATCACACGGACCAGACTTCCCACCATTGACTCCATCCACACTTTACACTGTCTCAGAAAAGCAGCCAACATAATTAAAGACTCGTCCCACCCCAGTCGTTCGATCGAAGCTTGAAGCTTGAAAGCGCACACCACCAGCCTCAGTAACAGCTTCTTCCCCTGTTATCAGACTTTTGAACAGTCCTTCCATAAGCTAGGGTATAGTCCAATTCACTTCTATCCCATTGTGGACATTGGAATTTGTCTATGGTACGGAAGTGTGACAAAGCTGATGCTGCTACATTCTGCACTCTGAATCTTCCACTTTGCTCTACCTTTGGTACTTCACTTTGATTGTATTTATGTATGGTATGTCTGATCTGTTTGGATAGCATGCAAACCAAAGCTTTACAGTGTATCTTGGTACACATGACAATAATAAACCTAAACCTATCTTGAATCCTATCTCAGCCCCACCCCCAGACTGTGGCTGCAACGGAGTCCATTTTTGCACCCAACCTATCTTGACACTGAGCAATGTCTCTTACTTTGCACCGTCTGCCTTTCACAGTTAGCGTCTTTGTTCAATTGGCTGTTACATTAAATCTACCCAAAGAATCATTCAAAAAGCACAAAACAAATAAAGAACAGAATACTATCATAATTCACAAAATATAAACTGGCCAAAATAGCTTCGAATCTCAAACACCTTGTTCAAAATAATCACTGAAATATACTTGCTCTGGGAAGTACTCAAGGTATTAAACCGATCAGAATTAACACCAATCAGAAATCAGGATTGTCTGTTGCAATATTTTACATTGACTTCCTTCTGAAACACATACTTACTCCCCCCACAGAAAATAACTTCAATTTATCTTCTTACATCCATGAATATGAAATAGGATACCGATAATGCATACTTGTTCAAGGCAGTTGAGTTGAAAACTGGTTAATAAATCATCACCCTTCCCATTGCCTTTCTTGCAATTTTTGATTTGGCAATTGCAGAACACTGTTCGAGCCGCACAAAACACTAAACCAGACGAACAGCAGACCTCAGCTAGAACAAACTGCACTGACCAATGACGGGCTTCATCACAATGAATACTGTTCTCCCTTCACTGACACAGAGAGACTGTACAAATTTTTATTAAAAACATCTGCAGGATTGCTTATGATTTTTGGGTTATCTGCTGTCAACAACTTTGATGCATGAGCTGTTTTAAATTTGTGAACTTGTGACAGAAAATTCACTGAGATATCTGAACTCACTTCGACACAAACTGCACCAGGCATTTGAAAATAATTTACTGATAAGTTACATTTGTGGTAAGTAGGTATTCCACTACAAATACATTTCTTGGAAGAAAAAGGGGTAGAATGCTGTTCTCAGCAATATCACAAATCTATGCTCGGTATTGCACCTTATTCATCTTGCTCACAGTAATTGTGCCTCGGGCACATGCAGCAGTGGAGCTTTTTAAACTGGAAATTGATGCTTACCTGAAGAAAATAAGAAGGATGTAAACCCGATTGCGAAAGCAATAAGTCATACGAAAGGAAGTGGTCGGGTCCCATCAATCTAAACCAGTGAATTTAAATAACTCCATGTTATTTTGAACAGTGTAATTTGGAAGGCATTAGATTCCTTATTTGGGGATCTTAAAGGTTATTGTAAATGTGCATGAAATTAATAGCACTTTAGGTCAAAGACTTGACAGGTAAGAATTGGAAGCCTTTAGGTTAATATTATCTTCTCATTAAAGAATGACATTTGCATTTGCCTTTGTCAATTATTTCAAAGTGCTCCAATATTCTTTTGACATAATTTTTTACACTAAGATTATAATTGGCCATGAAACCGAATGATAGCTGGAAATATGCTTGCTATAAGCTTTGTGGTTGCAAAACACACCTGAAGACACTGGTTTGAAGTTGATGTGGAAATGGACTCAGCCTCATCATCATAAAATCTGTGAACTTTGGCACCAGTGATACCTCATCCATGTACTCAGGGGGAGGAGGGGGCTTAAAAATGTTTCCATTTTAACACTAAGCGGGCACAAAAAAACATGGCCTGTGAGAAGGGGTGGGTGGGGAAAATGTGTTGCTCTTGAATCTACAGAAGGGAACGTGCAAAAATGTTTTTTTTCTTTGTGGACGGTTCCCCTTTAAGGACTATTGGTGAGGTTGATGTTAACCCATAAATACTGAAGGAAGAAATCATTAGTCCCTGCATTGCCTGGTAGCAACAAGCTATCACACCAGTTTTAGATACAGGCATTGTCACCTGGATCTACACATTCATTTGTCCTAAAATTCTATGGGCAAGTCTCTCATTTCTAATTTGGCAGGCGGCATACTTTTGGGAAAATTCATGCCCACAGTTGGTGCCCAGCAAAGAAGGCATGATTGGGTTCAAATCATTCCTCGCTGGTCATGTTAACCAAATCAAAATTAAAACCAAATCTCACTTTATGAGGTTACCTTAACACAAGAAACTGCAGATTCAGGTTTACAAAAAAAGACAGTGTGCTGGAGTAAAACAGCTTTACCACTAACTTCCACCCTGTATTCAAATCCATTTGGAACATCTCTGGCACCTCTCTCCCCTTTCTGGATCTCTCTGTCTCCATCACAGAGGACAGATTATTGACTAACCTCTACTACAAATCTACTGACTCCCATAGTAATCTGAACTACACCTCCTCCCTATCTCTTGCAAAGACGCTACCCCCGACTCATAATTTCTCCATCTCTGCCACATCTGCACACAAGATGAAGCTTCCCATTCTAGGAGATCTGAGATGTCCTCTTTCTTTAATAAATGTGATTTCCCCCCTGCTGTCATAAATGAATGCCTCACCCAGGTCCCTTCTGTGCCTCATAGTTTTGCTCTCGTTGCCCTTCCCCCAGATGGAACATGGATAGAATTCCCTTGGATCTTACCTCTCACCTCACCAGTCTCTGCATCCAACTCATCATTTTCTGACATTTCCATCGCACCCAATGTGATCCCAACACCAATCATATCTTCCCATCCCACCCTTTTCAACCTTCTGCAGAGACCACTCCCTCCACAATTCCTTGGTTCATCCATCTTTTCTGACCCAAACCACGCCCTCCCAATGTGCTTTCCCCTCTAACACTTGTGTTCGGTCAGCCAAATCAGCCAAAAACTAGATTTCCCGGTCGTTAACCATTTTAACACCTCTTCCCAATCCCTTACCGACCTTGCTGTCCGGGGTCTCCTCCACTCTCAGAGTGATATTCCACATAGGTAGCTTACAACTCAACAGTATGAAACTTCCTTCCCCCTCCCCTCTGGACTCATATGAATTTCTCCACCTCACCTAGACTGTACTTTGCCCCTCCTACATTGTTGCAGTGCTAATTTTTTAGATGCCGGAGCTGTCAAACAGGGGCTTCATTTCAGGTTTTGCTTGGTGGTGAGGGGGGCAAGCTAGTCTCCCAAAAGGGTCAAACAAGATTATCGCCCATCACTACATCCCAGTGTATAGTTAGTACAATAAAACACATAATACTTAATTTAATAATATGACAAAATATTGCATGGTTGCACTCACTAATTATCATGAAATATAATTATCAAGCAAGTAAAGAAAAAGACGGTGATCATGTATTTTTATAGAGGTGGCGGCCCGGCAACCACTCGCCCTGACTTTCCCGTAATCTTCACACACACACTCACTCACACACACCCACCCACCCACTCATACACACACACCCACCCACTCACACACACACACCCACCCACTCACTAATGGGCTTGTCCCACTCGACGATTTTTTCGTCGACTGCTGGCGTCATTGACTGATGTATTAGGGTCGCTGAAAGATTTTGAACATTCCAACATTCAACGGCGACAAAAAAAATGTTGCGACACTTGAGGAAACACCGCGCGTCAATACGTCGTCACGCCGCGTCACCGCTGCATCACGCCGCAACTTTTTTTGGTGACCTGACACGTTCGTCAATGATGTCGGCAGTCGCTGAAAAAATCACCAAGTGGGACTGGCTGATCGACCGGAGATGCGACCCAGAAAACAATCGCATCTCCGACAAGGTAAGAGATTGAAAAACATTTTCCCCCGACCACCCCCCCCCCACCCCCTGCCCACCCCCCACATAAAACAAACTGGAGAACATTAACACAACATTTTTAAACACACTAAAAATAACAACAAAAAGACGAAAAGGACAGACAGACAGTAGGTGAGGCTGCCATCGAAGTGCCACCCGATGGTATGAGGTGGGTCTTACTGATTGCTAAAGCTGTCCGGCGAGCTTGCTGGAAGACTTCTGCACTTGAAGTTCTCCTGTCGCTTAGAGTCCAGTTGCTAAGCTCTGGGGCAACATGAGCGATGCATATCTGGATCAGGTATGTTCTGGTGTGAGATTCATAAGCTCATAAGTAATAGGAGCAGAATTAGGCCATTCGACCCATCAAGTCTACTTCGCCATTCAGTCATGTCTTTCCCTCTTAACCCCATTCTTATGCCTTCTCCACGTAACCCTGACACCCATATTAATCAAGAATCTATCTATCTATGCCTTAAAAGTATCCATTGACCTGGCCTCCACAGCCTTCTGTTGCAATGAATTCCACAGATTCACCACCCTCTGACTAAAGAAATCCCTCCTCATCTCCTTCTTAGGGAACATTCCTTTATTCTGAGACTATGACCTCTTGTCCTAGATTCTCCCACTAGTGGAAAGATCCTCTCCACATCCACTCTAGCATGGGTAGTGATTGTGGGTGTTAGGCTCATGTTAACATAATCTGAGCCAACATTTCCATCTGAAACTCAAGATACTTGGAGAAATAAAATGATAGATTTTAAGGTTGTGAAGTCAACAATAATTTAGAAGGAATAAACACGAAGAAAAAATAAAATCAATAAAATGTTAGTTTTCAGCAATTGTACTCAAATGAGTACAATTATTCATAAATAATATGGTAACATTTGTAAATGAAACAAAAATAATGTGGTTACAAATTTTGTTGAATATCCATATTTCATTCAAGGGTGTTTCCGTTATAAAATAAACTGTTAAGAGTACAATGATGCTGGCTTGAACTCAACATCAGTGATTTATTTTCTATGAAAAGCAGTTCAGTAACAAGATACAGATGGACGGAACTGACTGCAATATTTACTCTGGTGGTTGATTAAGGCACAGCAAGACTTTGAGAGCAAAGTCTATGGATTAGTGCATACTCCAACAATGTTGGTTCAGCAGGTCTCAGTTACTTCTGCATTTGTTTGTGCAGAAATAAGGAACGGTGTTAAGAGGCATTGCAAATAAATACCCAGTGAGTCAGGATGAATGTTTGGCTTGATACAAAAAAATGATTTTTGGCTACACTAAACACTTCTGTTCATGGGATAAAGACATACATTTGGATAAATGGCTGCAATTTTTACGATGTTAAATGATAATGGGCTTGGAAAACACAAAGAGCCCAGGAACATTCTATCTCGAGAAATTTATTGCGTCATAATTTCTACCATAAATAAATTATATTACTTAATTTATTGTGGATAAAAGTTTTTTATAACTTTGACGTTATCATGTGAGCTAGCTTTCATTAAGATGTCTTCTCTTTTCCTATCTTTCCACCAGTTCATTTCAGTACCAACCATGGCTCAGTTGGCAATACATTTGTTTTTAGGGTTGTAGGTTCATTCAAAACCCAGAGATCAAAATCTAGGTTTGCACTCCAATCTAACTCTGAAGGGGTTGAATTGTCTGAAGCATTGTCTGAAGCACCATTTAAGGATGAGATTTTAAACTGAGGCTTGCTCTGTCTTCTCCAGTTGACCCAAAATATCCCAAGAATCTTTCAGAAAATGAGCAGGAGAACGGTTGCCTGCAGCCTGGTAAATACTGGTTACTCATCCACATTATTTAGATCTATTATCAGACCATCATCTGATGGCATTGTGTGCTTGCTGTGCATAGGTAGGTAATGTTTCTCACATTACAATAGCGGCTATACTTCCAAAGTAACTTGTGACACATTTCATGCTTTAGTTATGAAAGGTGAAAGATTTTATTTGCTGAGAGTTACTTTTTGGGGTATTTTGGTTAGGATCTCCTTTCCGAAGCAAAATCTCCTCGTAATTGGACTGTGGAGATTTAGTCGCTTCAGCTCCTTGCTAGACTGGACATCCTGTTGTTGATTCTTCTCCCTCAACACTTCCCCCTACATTCTCTTTCAACAGGTTGCCCTGTTCTGCGTGCAATCTCCCAATTCCTCCAACATTATTATGCTCCATTACTAGAATTAACGGAGTTTAGCTGAAGCATTGAAGTGAAGACTCAATTCTTCTTTACAGTAGATTTCATAATTTGCTACAAGATCTGGAGAATTACTATGTGGTACATTACTCTGACAAACACTTTGCAGAATCATCTGCAAGTAACTGATTAAATCTTTAAACAGTCCCCAGAGAAAGCAATGTTAAATGCTCAATAGAAGCTGAATACATCAGTTGCATCATTAAAATCCATGTTCATAATGTACACATCATATTAACAATATGTCTATTTTAGCATGCAGTTGGTATGTGAGAATGTTGCACAGAACAGCTCCCTTTCCAATATATTGACCCTGAATGTTTGCATTATAAATCAGCATGTATATTGTGCGCCATATTGGAACAAAACTGGCACCCAGTGCTTCCAGATAACAGTGCTACACAGTCAAGATTTTCAGCCAATATTTCTGTTGGCTCGTCATCAGGATGTCCTATTTAAAACTTGGAAAACACCATCTACCCAATAAGATTTCCAACTTACCCTGGAGTTCAACATAAATTCATCGAGTTGGTTTCAAATAAACCTGAACATCACTAAGTAATTTGTACTTAGTACAACGATGACAGCTCATGCAAAAGCATGGCTTAAATGAAAAGCAGCGCAACATCATAATAGTGAGGTTTGAGTTTCGGTATTTGATACAGAAGAGAGGTTTAGCCAGTATATAGATGGACAAAAGAAATACTGTCCCTTTAAAATAGAAGTATGTTTCCAATTTGAAATGTTCACTGAAAGTCTTTGTTTCAGGATTGACTCGGGTAACATTGTTTTGACACTTTGCCAAAGGGTTTTCTAAATGTTTTTCATTGTGTGCAAATCATAAAGATTAACAAAAGAGCTAATGCATGATAGGGTTTGCTTTCATACTACCATTTTGGTATGATGTAACAAATACCTACCACATTCATTCACCCTCATCCCTCCACCCACAATGATAATCCTTCTGACATTTTTCCACAGCCTCTGTATAAATGCTACAAGGGAATTTGTTAAGATTTATAGGTAATTTAACACGAACCACATTTGGTGAAAAATGTCATTGAAGGAAATAAGGACCACACTCCCCCCCTGGAATAGTTAAATGTCCTAACTGAGGCAACATAGAGTCAGTGCAGGAGTATGTCAGTGCCCACTGTGGCTATGGATGTGTTGGGAGTCAGAAATAATATGCCAATTAGAGGAATGGTGGGAGAATCCCTGATCAGTCAGATAGCTGGACAGAGAAGATAAGTACAGAGGCTTAAAATGGTTGTTCTTGCTTTTCACTTAGTGGTAAGTACATTTTATCCTGTGCTGAAATAAATCATGCTATATGATTGTGTTTCTCAGCCTTGTTCTATCATTTTAGCCTTTTGCATAATATGCTCTCTTTCTATTTAGATGGTTAAACTAACATTGAAACAGTATTTCAGTCCATAGTTAAGATAGGCCATAATGATATGACCTACATAGGTATTACCTATAAAAACAGGTTGGATAAACTTGGATTGTTTTCTCAAGTGTCGGAGGCTGAGAGGAGAGCTGATGTAAGTATATATAAAATTATGAGAGGCATAGAAAGGGTGGCCAGTCAGAGCTTTTTTCCAGGATGAAAATGTCAAGGACTAGAGGACATTAAGGTTTGAGGGGCAAAGTTTACAGTAAATATTCAGAGCATGGGTGGTGGTGGAGGCAGATGCAACAGTGGCATTTAAGAAGTTTTTAGATAGGGACCTGGATATGCAGGGAATGGTGAGATATGGATCAAGTGCTGGCACGGGAGATTTATGTAATGTAGCATCATATTCAGTAGCGACGTTGTGACATGGAGGGCCGGTTCCTGTGCTGTACTGTTTTATGATCTATGAGACTTTGATTGCATAGGAAATGCATGCAATCTTTTTCAGCACTGGAAGTGACAGCACCAAAAATTTGTAAAGTTCTAAGTACTTTCGTGAAATAATAGGCTAAATTATCTGGGTTAGACTTGACTGTTGGTAATTGATGTTCAAGCTTCTGAAACAAAAATGTTATTCATTTTGGCTGCTCTTTTATAAACATCCGAGCCATTATAGAAGGAAGTTAATCCCACATTTCTGTGGAAATAGTAAGAACCCATACTAAGTTGCTGGAAATGAAGTAGTGAAGGATTTTCTCCCCCCCCATCCATTTGAAGTTGCTACAACATCTTCCCATAACTTAAGGAAAGTGTTATTTGAGTATAACCTAGTGCTTTTCAGAATTGCACTTGGAATCCCCTTCTTTGAAGGGTCAGAGAAGGGAAAGAGAAAGAGATCAGGTTGGCTAACTAAATATTTCAAAAGTAAAACTTTGGTTCTTTGCCAGTGTCACAATGGTGGGTCTGATATCCAGCCAGCAAAAAATCCTTCATGGATCAAATATCATGTTAATACAATATTACAAGTTCCATCTATTGTTTAGTTGGCGTACTTATTTTTTAGCTTAGCAGAAGGATAAGTGGTTACACTTTCTTAGAAGCCTGGAATTCTATTTCACTGCACCTTCGGGTGTATGTGACGAATAAAATTGACTAAATAAAATAAAATTGACTAAATTGAATCTGCTGTAGACCTCACAACATCAAAGTAACATCTGGATGGGTGGCTCAGGTTGAATCATGCCAATGATGCTCCAGATCCCCTTTAAGCTAAAATTAAAGATTGGCACATGATCACCTCCTTCAGTAATTTGTGTTAATTCAACAGGCTTTGGGCCACTTTCCTAATTAAGCTGGAACATTTATGCTTTTGCAAGTAGATGACCAAGATAACTGCTCGGCTAAACACAAAGTGCTGGTGTAACTCAATGGGTCAGGCAGCATCTGTGGATTGAATGGACAGATGATGTTCCAGGTCTGGACCCTTCTTCACCTGCTAGACTATCTTTTTAATAGAAAAAAAAAACAGTTGCTTCTGTGATGCAAGATGGAATTCTCTCTTTGGGTAACATCACCTAACAGTTCAATTTCTTCCTGCTTGTGCAGCTTGAAGAAATTGGTCCAGTAGGAAATAGCATCAACAGGAACCTACGTAGCAGTTCTGTTAAATTTGTTAAAACAGAATTGAGCATTAAGCTGCAATGGATATAGACACAAAAGGGCCAATAAAAAAAACCCATACTTGCTCAGGTTTGGCCACAAAAAAAATCATAAAAAGTAAGCAAAATGTTGAGACTCCTTGAAAGATCCAAACTGGGAAGAAAATGGTAAAAAATACTACATTATATTTAAATTCAACAAAGCCCTATTCTTGTTCTTGCAATTGGTTATGTTATGACATTTTCATTTCATTTGCTGAGCTAAAGTCCTACTCCTGTTCTTGTAGTTTTTGATTTTTGATTTCATTTGCTCATCTAAAAAGTTGTTTATGCCAAGCTTTCTTGTTTTGACATCAATAGAAGCCAAGGAATGGAATGCCTAGCTGTCTGCCTCAGCTGGGTATTTTGTGTGGCAAGACCTTTTTTGAGGGAAAGAAAAATCAGATCTGTTCATATTCAATTCACATTATTTGTCTGCTGTATAGAATGATTGTTACACAACTGTTCCAATATGTGAGCTGTAAACATTTCTTGAGGCATGTATTGCACCATCAATTCTGTACATTTGGAGACAAGGTGGAGTTACAGATGGAGCAGCAGGACACCAGAAGTCTGTGGCAGGGGCTACGGATTGTAACCAACTACCGGAGCACCCCTCCCTCATCCGCAAGTGCCGGCACCTCCCTAGCTGATGACCTGAACTCCTTTTACGCTCGTTTCGAGAGGGGCAACACCACCCCAGGTCTGCCGACTATCGACAATACCGCCAGCGGGCTGGCTACCGAAGCTGAAGGGAGGAATGTGCACACATTCTCGCTGTCCGAGCACGACGTGAGGAGGGCTCTGACACGGGTGAACACGAGAAAAGCTGCAGGCCCCGATGGCATCTCGGGGCGAGTACTCAAGTCCTGTGCTACGCAGCTAGCTCCAGTGCTCACTACATTATTCAACCTCTCCATGGACAAGTCCGTGGTCCCTGCCTGCTTCAAAAAATCCATCATTGTACTGGTACCAAAAAATGCCTCCCCAGCCTGTCTGAACGACTACCGTCCGGTGGCCCTTACCTCGGTAGTCATGAAATGCTTTGAGAGGCTGGTGAAGAAACACATCTGCGCCTTCCTCCCTCGGAACATGGACCCGTTGTAGTTCGCATACCGTCCGAACAGATCCACGGACGATGCGGTCTCCCAGGTCTTGCACACCGCTCTCTCCCATCTGGACAGCCAGAAGGGGGGCTACATGAGGATGCTGTTCATAGACTACAGTTCAGCCTTCAACACGATAGTCCCCACCAGACTGGCCGGGAAGCTAATGGAATTGGGGCTCAACACCTCCCTGTGTGCCTGGGTCCTGGGCTTTCTCACCGCCAGGCCTCAGGTAGTCAAGATGGGAGGAAATACATCGAAGTCCCTCACCCTGAGCACAGGATCGCCCCAGGGTTGTGTCCTCAGCCCCCTATTGTACTCCCTGTACACCCATGACTGTGTGGCTAGGTTCAGCTCCAACTCAATAATTAAGTTTGCTGATGACACTGTGGTGGTGGGCCTGATCTCAGACAACGACGAGAAGGCCTACCAGGAGGAGGTGGCTGATCTAGCACTCTGGTGCCAGGATAACAGCCTCATCTTGAACATCAAAAAAACGAAGGAGCTGATCATGGACTTTAGGAGGGCACATCATCCGAGGACGTACACTCCATTGAGGATAAATGGGGATCCTGTGGATAGGGTGAACTGTTTTAAATATCTGGGAGTCCACATCTCCGAGGATATGACATGGGCATCACATGCCTCAGCACTCGTGAGTAAGGCAAGGCAGCGCCTTTACCACCTCAGGCAATTGAGGAAATTCAGAGTGTCTCCGAGGATCCTCCAGTGCTTCTACGCAGCGGCGGTGGAAAGCATCTTGTCCGGGAACATTACCATCTGGTTTGGGAATTGCTCTGCCAAGGACAAGAAGGCTCTGCAGAGAGTAGTGCGTTCAGCCGAACGCACTATGGGAACTTCACTCACCCCCCTGCAGGAACTATACATCAGGAGGTGCAACTCCAGAGCCAACAATATAATGAGAGACCCCTTCCACCCCTGCAACGGACTGTTCCAGCTGCTACGGTCAGGCAAACGCCTCCGTTGCCATGCGGTGAGAACGGAGAGGTTGAGAAGGAGTTTCTTCCCAGAGGCTATTCGGACTGTAAACGCCTTTCTCACCAGGGACTAAATCTACTGAACTTTTTCCTTCCATTATTTATTATGTAAAAGAATATGTGTGTTATGATTGTGTCTATAGTTTGTTTGGTTGTTTGGTTGTTGGTCTTTTTGCACAAAAGTCCGCGAGCATTGCCACTTTCATTTCACTGCACATCTCGTATGTGTATGTGACAAATAAACTTGACTTGACTTGACTTAACACAATACCTTTAGCACACATTTTCATATTTTCATGGAAATTATGCAATAATGACAAATACATTCTGTTGTGAAAGTAAAAGAGCATACAACAGGTAGTTGATGTACACATTTCTTAGATCTTGGCTAATATAACTTGTAAGGAAATAGTATTAAAATAGCCTACGTCAAATAGGTGAAATCATCCAATCAAAACAATCACCTGTAATTCTGGTTCTTGTTTCATCATTTCGAGTATCATATGGCAACCGATCGAATGACCAATCAGCACAAGTTTGGTATCCTTTGGAACTTTTTTCCTGAGAAAATCTAATTTATGTTCTATTTGTCCATTCAGTCCAAAGACATCAGCCAGCTCAATGTCTGCAGGAAAAGCAAATCATTAAAATCTTATTAAACTTGCCATGTTACAAATACACATCAGTGACAGCATTATAACATTGTGAATTTTATTGCTCAACACAACCTTATTTTTCTCCACATGAATTAAATATGAATCATCAATCTTAATGAAAATCAAAATCCCTAAACATCACCTAAGATTTTGTCACTATGTGCAGGAGTAGGCCATACGACCCTTCGAGCCAGCACCGCCATTCAATAAGATCATGGCTGTTCATCTAAAATCAGTACCCCATTCCTGCTATTTGAAATAAGTAGAATATAATTTAGGCAAAATTGAAACCTATTGAATAAATAAAGTTTTATTCTTTAAATAAGTAAATCTTTTAAAGACATAAGGACATTATTACATTGAAACTTTAATCAGATTATGCATAAAGATTGCAAAGCCTTATCACAGAAAATTAGCCGTGTGGTTGCAATAGCATAACAATATTTTTTATTGAGCATGTGATTACTTCTGAACTAGGAGGTGCATAGTGCTAAATATCTGATAACCTTGCGGAAGCAAAATTTGAATGTCAGAGCTAGTACTAAAAAGTAATCAAGTAATCACCAAGGAAGTGACGCTATATTGATCCAAAATAATGAACAAAATTGATAGTTAGAAAAGAGCAACACTGCTTCAACACAAGATAAAACAAGAGCACAAGCTGGCCATTCACCCCCCCACCCCACCCAGCCATTTAACGAAAAATACAGGAATTGTAGTATTATGTGGGTGGAGCTTTTCTTTGGAACATGTCGTGTACTTGGCATGCATACTATACATCCTTTCAAATTAACTGTCTAGTCCTTTTAAATGGTCAGTCTTGCTTACATTTAACAACCATGTAAATAATCTTCTACTTAACAGGTATTTTTCTTAATGTATCAATTAAACATTAATTAATAGGTCATGTACATTTGGTTGCAAAAGAAAGCAAACTAAAACTAGGGAAACAATGGAAGAGTCATGGAAAAAAATATGTATATGGAGTATATGCAGTTTGCACCAGTTATTGTAGAACAGTTGATCAAAAAAAGTACTTGTAAACGATTAATTGATTCAACATTGTCAATAGATATTGAAGATGTTTTGTTCTCTCCGGGGAATGCAATTATTTGATTCAATGACCATCCATCAGAACAAAGATAGTAAAACAAAGTAATCTTCTGACAAAATGCAGACCTGGGAATTTACTATTAACTGACAGCAAGTATTTAAGAGCTAAAATAGAGCTTAAATTTGGCAGCCCAAATCTCACAGCAGTTACTGACATCAACCATACATCCAAAACTCTCTAAATTGTTGAGTGAACAGGTTCACAAGAGTGTTTTACCAAAAATGTTTTTCTTCACATGCAAATAATTTGTTTGATGATCAAACTTTCTTTCTTCAGTAGTAGTTATTTTACGTTGGTCAAGATCTCAGTGATTTTATGTTTATTGTTTCTGAATGTATGACAATTGTATTCAGGAAAAAACCCATTTATTAGGTGGATCCTCTGGAGTAATGTTATGAATAACATAAACATGCTTTAATCACTCAAATTATCCACTGCTATGCTTCTTATGTCAGTATCACAGGCAGTACAATTACCACCATTTTCTTTGGAGTAAGACACTTTCATTTCTTGGGCATTTCCTCTGGTTTATAGATATGACCCACACAATTCAGTTACACGCAAAATATTTTGTGAGGCATTGATGAGTATGGAATGTACATAGTTCAAGGAGGTTAAGATACAGATCAATCTGATCGAATTGAATGGCTTAACAAATTCATAAATATAAACAGCCCGTTTCTCTTGCTGTTCTTCAAATAACGTCAAAAATTGTTCAATGAACTTGTCTTCACTAATGCATAACATTCAGCAGCTCAGCAGAAGGATGTCCTCTTCTTTGTGGAGAAGCCTTTGAACTAAATTCACTCATTAGCAAGATGTGATCTTACCTCTGGGAGAATATGCATTGTTAGACTTACTTTATACCTGCAGTGAAAATGCTGGGTAAATTTAATTTTTCAACAAAGGAAAAACCCACCTCAATCCGTCTTTTCAAAAGAAAAATAGATCTTTGGAGAGAAACATTGAAAAAATGTTCTGCACATCCTGTTTTGACATTCTGTTAAACATACTGTGTTTGAGAGCTGTATGCTCAACATCATCAAATTCATTTAAAAATACAATTGAAATATTAAAATTCTATAAATAGCTAACTAATTCAGAAATAACTAACTCACTAAAGTGCTTGTAGTCCAAATGATTTGGATTTGTTGTATTTTATACTCCTGAAAGCTGTTAATCACATAAATATCTAACTGAATAAATGAATACATTTGTACAAGATTGAATCTGAGGTTTCTTCATCCAGCAGTTGCCCAGTGTAAGTACTGGGGAGTTGCAGTAAGCTCACACTACATTATTAAAGCAGTCATTAGATGAGTGAATATACATCCTAAACTTCATGACAGTGATGGGGGCAAATGGAAACTGGACAATGTATTCCAAGATACACACAATTGCTGGGGAAACTCAGCGGGTGCAGCAGCATCTATGGAGCGAAGGAAATAGGCGACGTTTCGGGCCGAAACCCTTCTTCAGACTTTGAAGAATGTATTCCAAGATTAGCTTTGCCCCAAGAAATAGAGAAAAAACCCCATATCATTTTAATGTTTGATGTTATTCACTTACCTTCCACCTTGTCTTATCTATAGTTTTTGTCTCATAATTATAATTTTAACTTTATGTTAATCCATCCATTAACTTTGCTGGCTGTGTATTCTGTGTATTGAAATTACAGCTTAATCCCACACATGCTCACTCACAAGTTAGTGAGTTAAAATATCTTGTGAATCTTGCTGAGGGAACAGATTTAAATAAAGTCTGGCCCTAAGGAAATGGTATATTTTGTGTAAAGTGAGTTCATCGTTCAGAATATACTTGCCCAATTTTAAAAGTTAAGCATTTTATTAAATAATAAACTTGTTTATATTAACTTGATTTATCATGATGTTTTATATTCCAGGTATTTTCGTCTTCAATTTCTCAATCTTTGAATCATACAAATTGATGAAATTCTCTCTTGCCCTGTGATTTCACTTTTTCTGAGGGACTAAATAAATAGTAGACTGGTAAAAATGTATGTCACTCCTTTGTTAATAAAATGTGAGGGAGAAATCAAAGAATGGTACCAGCTAGCATAGCATCTGAGCCTAGAAATGGGATAGACAGCAGTGGTTTTACATGTTTAAGGGAAAGTCAACATCTAGCTACCTCTCAGAGAAAGTAAAATCACAGGATCTAAGCAATTGCAATTAATTTATACAATTCAATGAATAAAAAAACAAATAGAAAATACTTGAAATATAAAAAATAAATGCAAATTAACTTCAGCTTGTTACGTGATTAAAAAATATTAGCTGGAACAAATTGTACAAGCAATCATTTTTGGGTAAACTCAAGCTAAACTCATGAAAACGGACTGAGCACCCAGCCACAATACATGGCAATGGACCTCATCTTCACCCACAATTCTGGCATTGTTTGCACAGTTGTGGCATTCCAATGGGACAGACAGATTATTGAAGGAGGGTTGCAGACCTCTGGACATGAGGCATAAATGGGCCCATCTACAGACAGCGTATTCCCACACCATTTCCATGAGCTACCTGCATCTGTCAGTTGCAGAATGCAAGTGCAATTTCAGGTTTTCCAAGGCAGATGTTATAGAGATGCATGACATTTGTACGATGACATGCAGCTAGGCCATTGAGCATGAACTGAATTCTCTCGCTCTCTCTGGAAACCAAGGTGACAATGTGATTATCCATTTCTCGGTCACTGGATCATTCCAGCCTACATGAGTAACAACCACGTCATATTTCTGAATCTTCTGCTCACCACAGCCTTGGACCAATTTCTTCAAGCTGCACAAGCAGGAAGAAATTGAACTGTTAGGTGATGTTACCCAAAGAGAGAATTCCATCTTGCATCACAGAAGCAACTGTTTTTTTTTCTTCTATTAAAAAGATAGTCTAGCAGGTGAAGAAGGGTCCAGACCTGGAACATCATCTGTCCATTCAATCCACAGATGCTGCCTGACCCATTGAGTTACACCAGCACTTTGTGTTTAGCCGAGCAGTTATCTTGGTCATCTACTTGCAGTTTAGCGTCTGTTCGTAGTAATAGTGCAATATAGAAATAAAAATACAGAATAAGCAAACAATGTGGACGGAGAGACTGAAGAAATCTATCGGCAGGACTCCGAGTTCAGCAATGTGATAGTGTTGTTGAAGAAGCTGTTCCTCATCCTACTTGTACGAGACCTGAGGCTCCTGTCCTGAGACAGGCCAGCATCAGTCTGCTAGTCTGCTAGCCTAGGTGCAGCCTGGAATGGTTAGCTCTGGGATGTGGAATGTTCACCCTAATTTTCGTGACAGAAGCTGTTATTTGCATTGCTGTCATTGAATCATACAGCATGGAAACAGGCCCTTTGACCCAACTCGTCCACGCTGACCAAAATGCCCCATCTAAGCTACTCCCATTTGTCCGCATTTGGCCCAGTTCCTTCTAAACCTTTTCTATCCTGTCCAAGTGTCTTTAATAAGCACTTTGGCAACATGGTCATTGGGCTCTTGTAAAGAAAAGCACATGACTTGAAGAAAGGTGGTCATTGTCTCCTAACTCCCATAGTTCTTGTGACAGCATCAAGATTGACTCTTCCATGTTCTTTAACATTTTCTGTAGGCTAACCATCTCATTCCGTCTCCATTTCTGATCCTCTTCTAAGTCCTCTAAGCAATGCAGTTGCATGCATCTGCCTTCTTGCAAGCTCCTGCACCAGGTTTCTCACCCATTGTGTCAGGTTGCATTCCACAAGTGCTGATGTATCTTGCTACAGTGTGAATTTCCTTGATTCCCCATCTCAATCCTGCCAGCACTTACCGATAACAGGATTTCCCCCTTCATATAAATTGAATTGGCTAGGACATCTGTACCAACTCAGAAAGATATGGAGGTATTTTCTGTCTTGTCTGACTGCTGTTGGGTGTGTATCTTAAAGTGCTGACACCTTTCCTTGATTGCTGTTCAACAAAGTGTTGGCAGCTATATCAGGTTAAGTGCAGTTCTATCATGAGTGTACAGTTTCCATTTTAAAGTTTCTTTTGGGGAGCAAACCACCCTGAATCTGTTTCAGACTTGTTTGTGACCAACCTCATGCTTTATTTTTGATAGAGACGTGACCTTGCATTAGTGTGAAAAACAATAAATGTTTTAATGTCAGAATAGTAGGAAAAATCCAACATGAGGAATTGAATCTTGAAAGTACTGCAGTCTATAATTAAGCACAAAATACCTGAATCTTTTGAAAATTCTTTAACTTTGAGACACTGACCTTAGCTATTAAACCAGGCAATATCTTGGCAAACCTCTTCTACACCATCTCTAAAGCCTCCACATCCTTCCTGTAATTGGGTGACCAGAAATGCACATGCGGCTCTAAATGTGGCCTAGCCAAAGTGCAGCTGCAACATGACTTACAACTTTTATACTCAATGCCCCAATCAATGAAGGCAATTATGTCAATGGATATATTGGAGATTTATTTGTGGCTTTAAATCACAGGACATTTGAGGTTGACAGTAACAATAGATGATGAAAAGCATGTATGATGAAAAGCCTGTGATTTGGAATAAAAATAAAGTCTCTGAAGATGTGCAAAAAAAAATCAGTACTTCATTACAGGTCATGGAAGAGATGTAGATTTTGTGGTTCAACCACTTCACTACCACAGAACATATCGTGTACAGGAAATTGCTGGAAGTAGGTTTGAATAATCTGAAAAAAAAAGTGGATTAGATTCAGTGGTATTTGAGGGAAATTATTGACACAAACAAGAAAAAGTATTAGAAATAGGAGAACATAAATACAATTCAAATTAAAGGGAAATTGAGCCATTACAATGGCAATCATGGTCAGATTAGATAGATAGATAGATAGATAAATACTTTATTAATCCCCTCAGGGAAATTCAGATGTCCATTAGCCAACACAGATTACTAGACGAGCAGTCACAAATCTGGTCCATTGATCCAGAGGCAAGAATTTGAAATCCATCATAACAGCTGAGGAATATAAATTCAAGAAATTAAATACCGCTGGAATATAAAGAGAAACGGGTTAGCCTCAGTAAAGGTAACCGTAAAATTATAGGATTGTTGTAGAACCACATTTGGTTGAAGAATGTTTTTAGTTTAGTTTAGTTTATTCTTGTCACGTGTACCGAGGTACGGAGAAAAGCTTTTTGTTGCAAGCTATTCAGTCAGCGAAAAGACTATATATTATTACAATCAAGCTGTCGACAGTGTACAGATACAGGTTACCGGGAATAACGTTCAGAGCAAGATAACGTCCAGTAGTCCGATGAAATAGTTTGAAGCTCTCCAATGAGGTAGAGGATAGTTCAGGACCGCTCCTTAGTTGGTGATTGGATGGTTAATTTGCCTGATAATAGCTGGGAAGAAACTGTCCCGGAATCTGGAGGCATGCGTTTTCAAACTTCTGTACCTTTTGCCTGATGGGAGAGGGGAGAAGATGGAGTGACAGGAGGAGACTCGTCTTTGATTCTGCTGGTGGCCTTGCCGAGGCAGCGTAAAATGTAGATGGAAGAAATTTGCCATCCCACCTGCTCTAGCATATACACCTGACTCTCAACTTAACTGTCTCCTCAGTTTGGGGCAATTGGGTATGGACAATGAATGTGATGACTATGCTATTGATATCCACTTCTCTTGAAATTGTAAATTAATTGACAGAATGAAGCTATTGTAAGATAATCTTTGAAAAAGGATTATGCAGAACAAGTAAGAACATTTGCAAATGATTGGAAGAAAGTTTTTGGAAAAGTTGGCAAAAAGCAATTATCCATTCTTTTCAATAAAGTGATGTTTTCTGATTAAGCCACGTGCTCACACAAATTATCAACAAAGAAAAGCAATGTTAAGATTTGCTGATGAAGATTGCAAGGTAATATTTTAATAGAAACAGTAGAATGACAAGCATGCTTAATGCATGCAATATGTGCCAAATCATACAGAGGAGAACAGTCAGAACTAAACTTCTACAGCAGCTGAAGTAATGTAATTTGCTTCACTGATGGAGTTATTAAGGATTAAAATAACATTAAGAAACATTTGGACTGAAAGAATAAATCAAAAAGTTCTCAAGGATCCAATGCTGGATGAATTAGAAGGTAAATATCATAGATTTATTAAATTGGGAATGTATTTCTTGGTAGTGGTTTGTGAATTCTATGGGAGTGAATTTCCACTAACCGAGCTGGCATAAAGAGTAGAAATTTGTGAATGATCTTTCAGATAGCTGAATACTTCAAAATACTCTGCCCATTAATTCTGCAAAGCTTCCATTGCTGACCATTCCCAACACAAAATGTCCCCTAACCATTCCCTCCAGAGATGGAGCCTGACCCACTGGGTTACTCCAGCATTTTGCATTTACTTACGTATTCCAGTATCTGCAGTTCTTGGTGTCGTCTGATCAGAGATAATATTTGATTGAGATATGAATTATTTAAAGATATTTCAGAATAACAAAAGAACATTACTATCAACCCGATGAAACACTGCAGAAACTGGATGTAAGTTATTTATCAGTCTCAAATTTAATGGCAGTAAAATAAAAAAAATAAAAAAATACTTGTTTTGAAATAAAAACTTTCAAAATAAATTCATTGTTCTACGAAGGCAGTCAGAGTGATGTCAGCCATTTTACACGAGATGCAAGGATATTGCCACATCATAAAAGAAAACAACAGTTTAGGTGTGTGACATCCACAAACATCACAAACTTCTAAACATGGTTTCATACATAGATCACTGGTAACATCTTTCAGCAACTTTGCTATGGGCCCAACTCACCTCAAAAGAGGCACCGCGGTACAACTAGTAGAGCCACTGCCTCACAACACTGGAGACCCAGGTTCAATCCTGACCATGGACCCTGTTGCTATGGAGTTTCTAAGTTCTTTTCGTGATCACTTGGATTTCCTCCGGGTGCTCCAGTTTCCACCCATATCCCAAATTAATGTGGATTTGCTGGTTAATTGGCCTCTTTAAATTTGTCCTTTGTGTGTTTAGGGAGTGGATGTGAAAGTGGGATAAAATTGAACCAGTGGGAATGTGTGATCGATGGTCAGTGTAGGCTCGGTGGGCCGAAGGATCAGTTTCCATGCTGTATCTCTAAAACCAAAATGTATTTCCTTGCAGCCTTCCCAGACTACAATCAAGCACTTATACTTAATGGGTGTTTTCAAACTGGTGCTCTAAACTGTCACTGATGTGAAGTAAGGAGCTTGAAATTCATTGCCTGATATCATTGGGTGCCAATAAATCTTGCTGTATTTTCTTTTTCAACAATGATCCATCAATGTGCCTCCCGGGCACCAAGCAATTAATGGGATGATTTATTTCATTTGTTCCTAGGATAAAGATATTACTGGGAAAGTTCAATTTATTGCCAAATTATGCCCACGTCCATCTTTATGGTGCTCCCAAAACGGTGGTGAAACGGGGAACTCAATGAAATGTATCCAGCTGCAATAGCTATCATGTTAGGACAGTTAGTGTTTTTAATAATAATTTGGAGATAATTGGTAAGGTTACTCGATTCAATAGTGGAGTTTCTGACCAGACAAGTGAGTTTCTGCCACAGACGATCAACGACAGAGTACTCTGCAGAATGCAACATACATTGCCCTTTGATGCCGGGTGGATTTCACACTGAATCTAATGACTGGGAAAACAGATTTGCTGTGAATGAAGAAAATCCCAGACCATTATTCCAACAGCACATATTTGGGCAAATGATGATTATTCCATGACGTTTTTGAGAGATAAAAACATGAACCAATTATCCCAGAACATCCCGTCTCTGCCCCGGTGCTGTTGATATAACTGGAATCATTCAGCTTTTTATCTGTGGTGACCTCCAAAGTGTTGATTGTGGAGAAGATGGTGATAATGATGAAACTGAAGGTGAAGGGGCAATAGCTGGTCTTTCTCTTGTTTGAGCTGGTCATTATGCATTCCTTATGCGATATGGATGTTATCTTTCATTTGTAAACCCAAGCCTGACTATTATCTAGTTCCTGTGTAAATTGCTTTATTATTGGAGAATTGAATGAAACCAAAAAATTGTTTCAATGCCACCAAATTTGCCTATTCTTGTCTTTTGATGATTTTAACATGTTCAACCATTGAAGATGGTTGGGTGATGCATGCTGTCCTAAAGAACAACCGCAGTCATGTGCTAATGTTCTGTCAACTGTAACCATACAACCATTTTGTTTGGACGCAATTTCAAGTTTTCCTTTTGACCTCAAGTGACATCTGTTTTTGATCCTGTGTATTGTACTTTGTTGAAAGCAGCCTTGATGTTAAAAGCAAACCTCAAATTTGAAAAGCCACCGTAAAGTGTCCATATGCTGTTTGACCATGCATCTACATTAAAACATACTTGCAGCAACATTAATTCCCCAACAACTTAGTTTTCAAAGCAAGTTAAAAAATCGTTTTCTACAACTGATTAATTGGGTAAAATTTTAAGATTTTTTAGGTGGTTATGATTATGTGTATCCTTGCATATTTAAGCACATATGTTCAAAGGAACAGTCGTTTAATTCTCCCATCATTATGTACATTTTTAAATACTTAAAAGCCCATATCTTTTGATTTAAATTTAACCTAACTAGTTTGCTGTTTCAGAGGCATTTTGGAAAAATACTATAAGCAGTTTATGATCTATAGGGAGCAAGTAGCATTCCTTTTCAAAAGTAGCCAGGGATTCAAAAATTCAAATATAAATACTGGAACTCCTGACTCTTACAATATATGGCACATTCCATCAATTATAAAGTGATAAACTCATTCTTGGAGTTTCCGCTCACATTCACTTTAGTATATAAAAGATTAAAAGCGAAAGTCTTTTTACCATCTGCTGCACTGTGCCCAAACATCAGCTTCAGTATAAATAGTGCACCAAACTAATTTCAGGAAGAAATGGAACAGACATTGAACCCATTGTGACACAGTGGTAGAGTTGCTGCCTTACAGCGCCAGAAACCCAGGTTTAATCCTGACTACGGGTGCTATCTGTACGGAGTTTGTACGTTCTCCCAGTGACCGCGTAGGTTTTCCCTGGGTGCTCCGGATTCTTCCCATACTCCAAAGCTGTACAGGTTTGTAGGATAATTTGGCTTCGAACAAAACTGTAAATTGTCCCTAGTGTGTAGCATAGTGCTAGTGTACGGGGATTGCTGGTTCGGTGGGCTGAAGGGGCTGTTTCCGCACTATATCTCTAAACTAAACTAAAAAAAAAGAAAATACACAAGAACACGTTAATGGTAAATTTCAATCCATTCAATATAAATTTAGAAAACCCAATTGAATTAGAGCCAGTAAACAATTTGATTCAGTACATCAAAGAAGAGAAGCACAATGCTGTGCTCATTTTCCCTGCGATTCACAAAAGACTCAGAAGCTCATACACTAGCTCCCCTGGAGACAGTGATCACAGAACAATGTGGCTTTTTACAGAAATACTTGAGTCCACAAGCCAGTATAGTAGTTACTCAAGGAGGCAAAATCAAAGACAAACAAGTCTTTGAAGACTCTTCAGCAATCTTTCAGCAAAAATGGCATATAATACATTAAATGGTATTATGTTGACCGAACAGAGTAAATCTATTTCCATTGACCAACATGTTCAAATTAAACAGATGTGACACATAATGTAATAACAAATAATGGGATATAGGAATAACAGCTTGGATACGTCCTTAGGGAAACAAGAAGTGCCTCAATGGGATAACGTCTATCACAAAGGAACATGGTGGTGGTTCCTGGAGATCAATCCTGTTAGGTCCAGCACATCACTGCAAGAGTTTAACACAGAGACCTTAACCTAAACAAAAGTTACAGGAGAGGTTCGCGAGTCTGAAAATTGATAAATCCCAAAGACTTCCATTGCCTACACTTACACTTCACACTGCCTTAGCAAGGCCACTCGCATCATCAAGAACGAGATGTGCCCCAGCCACTCCCCTCTTCCACCAGGCAAGAGGAATAGAAGTGTGAAAACGCACATGTCCAGATTCAGGGACAGTTTCTTCCCAGCTATTATCAGGCAACTGAACCAGCCTACCAAAAACTAGAAAGCAGTCCTGAGCTACTATCTATCTCATTGGACTATCTTTGATCTGGACTTTATCATGCACTAAACATTATTCACGTTTTTCCCTTCATCATGTATCTGTATGCTGTGGATGGCTCAATTGTAATCATGTATTGTCTTTCCGCTGACTGGTTAGCACGCAACAAAAGCTTTTCACTGCACCTTGGTACATGTAATAATAAACTAAATTCTAATTAACTCCATGTTCTAGAGATTTCAAAGTGATGGTTATGTTGACAGTGATTATGATTTTCAAAATGCTGCAGATGTTGGAAAGATTTCTGCAGTTTAGAGGGTAGCAAATATGTCTCCATTATTTAATAAAGTGGGGAAAAAGGAAATGGTAACCAATGACCTGCCAGTTTGACTAATAAGAGGGAAGATGGGGAATCCACAGTATGCCATCAACAATGTGCCATCAAGACACTTAGAAAATGATACTGTAGTATGATTGTAAAGAATCAGCATGGATTCGTGAAAGGAAATGTTCATTTGACTAATCAACTGGAGTTTAAGAATGCATCACATACAATGAATGAGGGGAAATCAATGGATGTAATTGCTTGGATTTTCTGAAGGGTTTCTATAAAATTCCACCAGGAGGATGCTAAACATGAATTTGAAAGTAATGTACCAGCGTGGATTGAGCATTGCTAAACAGAGAGAAAGCATGAGTGATAACCACCACTGATTTAAAAGGTTGTCTGGATCAGCCTCAAAGGTACATCGGCCCCAACAACGCGTCAGAGGTCGGGCATCCCACAATTTGCGACTCGCCTCCCAAAATCGTATCATTATCTACAAGGCCTAGGTCAGTAAATGTGATGGAATACTTCTCAAATGTCTGCATAACTGTAGCTCTGAGGAAGTTCAGGCATGGGATATGAATATGATGTTGTTCATTAAAGGAATTGGTCTGATCTGTGGTGCTTGGAATCGGCATGAGGTGACCAAATGCATTTTATGACTCTCAATGAAAGGTTGCCACATCTGTAGACAATTCCAAAATAGGACAAGTGGAATGAAATGTGACAACTCAAGATATAGATGAAAAGTACAAAAGCATATAGGGACGCTGAGTAGTGGTTGATGAGAGTAATTCATTTGTTTCAACCACAACTTACATCAAACAGCATTTTTAACACAGAAAAACATCAAAATTATAAACAGATGTGCAGTTAGCCATAGACAGACACTGACTTGGAACTGCAGATACTGGTTAATAAAGAAAGACCCAAAGTGCTGGAGTGACTCACTGGTCCAGGCAACATCTCTGGAGAACATGGATAGATGACATTTCAGGTTAGAACCCCTCTTCAGATTGATTGTGGGATGGGGGAGAGGAGGAAAGCTGGAAGAGCGCAGAGGGTAGGAAGAGAGCAGAAGGGCCTGTTCTCAAAGTAAAAAAAATGAGCTGGATTTTGGAAATGCTTGGCTATCAACGGTGAAGTGTTGGGTGAGCCAGAGATTATATATGTTTGAATACAGAAAGCTGGCAGGTACAACATTAGAACAGTGATGTATACAGGTAATAAGGACATCACTTCATGAAGCAAGGAGTGAGCTGGATGATGATATCGAGTAGAAAGTCAAATGTGATGAAAAGCACACGATGTTAGTGATTGTAATACTGCTTATGGGAAAAATGGCTTCCCAATGAAGATTGCAAAAATATACTGGATAAATTACAGGTTTCCTGCTCAGCCAAATAATTCAAAATTCTACATTGCAACATTGCCTTTACTTCAGACATTACTTTGAGAATGAAATGTTTTGAGTAATATCAATGTCGTGAATAACTACAGGTTCCCTTTCTTTTTGTTCCACATTCAATTAGTTCCTCGAAAACAATTTATTGACATTGGAATCATGTCGATCCATGCTCTATCACAGTTAAGTTCAAGAATTCGAAACTCACAATTCCATTTAGTTTCCATATCCAAATAGGAGACCAAAATAAGTGTGACCAGACTCAAAATGGAGACCAGTGAAATGCAGCGATGATGTTGCACTGAACATTCTAGCTTATAATTGCAAAATGGGCAGGTGACATCTAGTGGCTGGCAAAACATTTTCAATTCAGTTTTCAGTATGCCACAGTTTTCTGCATGACAATCTGCATTCTTACTTGAATACTAAACTATCCAGTTGGAATTATTTCATTATATCTGACAATAAACTGTTCAATGTTACTAAATTATTTAGTTAAATAGGTGAAAATTATGAATAGCTGATCAGTTTATAAACTAGATAATTGCTGAAACTGTACTTACCCGATTTTACTTCATTATTATATGATTATTGATGCTTACAGA
This sequence comes from Amblyraja radiata, assembly GCF_010909765.2. Classification (NCBI taxonomy): domain Eukaryota; kingdom Metazoa; phylum Chordata; class Chondrichthyes; order Rajiformes; family Rajidae; genus Amblyraja; species Amblyraja radiata. Next base: position 71,339,369 of record NC_045960.1, read on the forward strand.
GGAAGTTATTATCGGGGTCGTTTTTTAAACAATCCATTTTCTAAGGAAATGTACTGCTGTTTTGTGCTTAAAGTAACTGCTGGAGTTCCAGGCATTTAAGGGAAAGCCATTAAGTCAAATTGATCATTATCAACACCCAATTCGCCCTTTCCCAACCAACAAATATACCGATAGGGACATTCAAAATACCTCAATTAACCTGCTTTTATAAGTCAGCAGTTTTTACAGCCATAAACATGGTTTACTAATTTGTTAGTTGGAAACCTCATCAGTGGTTCTCATCTGACCCCTGGCTTCCCTGGTCATAAACCTTTCAGCAGATAGGTAGACTGCAATCGTGTTATGAGTTTCAATTAATCTTGTTGCAAGTTCAAATTGACTCATACATTGTTAGCGTTACATGGCCAAATCAAAACTACGCACTTTATCTACATTCAGAAAATTTATTTAACAAATTAAGGCGTAGTGAACAAAGGGCAATAGTCTTGTAACAGGCTTGTATACAGAGCACAACTGTTTTTATTGAAAGGGATAACTTCATTCTGATGTCCATACACATCAGTGCAGTTTCCATCATTGCAACAAAACCCCAGCTCTCCCTCCTTGCTGCCACCCCAAACTCCACAATGTCCGCCTGTTCAGGATCAAGTTATACATGAGCTAAGGCTGCCTCTAATTAGTTACGGGGAGAGTTTGATGCAATTGGGTTCTGCTCTCATTAGGAATAGAAATATTTGAGCAGGATTGGTCCATTTAATCTCTTGAACCTGATCTAGCATTTGATAAGATTATAGACACAAAATGCTGGAGTAACTCAATGGGACAGGCAGCATCTCTGGAAAGAAGGAACGGGTGACATTTCGGGTTGAGACCCTTCTTTAAGATTATGACAGATCCAAGAGAATGTACAAACTCTGCACAGACAGCACCGTAATCAGAATTGAACCTGGGTCTCTGGTGCTGTAACTGCTCCTGTTCTAGCTTGTCGCAGTTTAGTAAGTACTTTTCTGTCCTTTCTCCGGTGAAAGAGCTCACGTTTGCCTCCAATTGATTTGCTGCAGCTTTGTCTCTTTACAACAGATTTATTATCTCATGGTAATGTTAAGCCTCCCACCCACACTGTTTACCATGCTGCCTTTTTTGTATCAGTTGAAAACTGTGATATACGGCTCTCTAATAATTCATTCTTTAATGTGCAGAATAAATGCTGTTCCAACAAATACTAGTGTGAAACAGTACCTGTCAAACCTTAACATTTGGAGCCCATTGGGCATAATCTCTGTATCGTGCTGCTTAATTGATTTCCCAATCAAATCAATAATTTGCCTTTAATTTTGTGAGCTTCGACTTGTCGGCCCTTGTTGACAGTCTTTATCAAATGGTCACAGGAAGCACATAAATGGCACCCAATGTATATTCTAATAGTTGCCTTGTCAAAAGACTTGAAACAATATAATCAGAAATTTACCCATGATAAATTTGTGTTGGCTCTCTCTGATTGTTGAAAACTTTTAAGGTATTCACTAAACATTCTGGTAATTTCCCAATCTTGGATGTCAAGCCAACTTATCTATAATTCCCTGGTTTCTCATTCTCCTGTTCCTGAGTGGTAGAGCAATATGCATTATTTTAAATCCAAAGCAACAGTTTGCTTTTGAAGATCATGTTAGAATATTTCCAATGAGCTGATCAGCTTCCTTGAAAACCCCAGAAATGAAGTGTTCACTCAAAATCGACTCAACAGGTGCAATCTCAGATACCTGTTCAAACTTAATCAGAATTCAAACTAATTTCCTTCTCCACTAGGAGCAATCATGAAGCACAGATGATTACCTATAGTCATCTTTTATCTTGTCACTAGAGCTCTTATGCAGATGTTTGTTATTGCAATATTTGTCTTCTAAATTCTCCTTGCTGGCCTCGCAACTTTCATTTTATACACAACTCGTAACTCCTGTTTTGAATGCATGCTCGACCATGTACCGTTTACCCTTTAACCATATGTTGATGGCCTTACAGTGGCTTCTTACTTACTTCCTGTGCTATAAATTTCAAAACCTTCTCAACACTTGAAAATATATCCATGGGGTTGTTACATCCCTTTTCACAAATTTACTTTCGGAATTCATTTTTATTTTCCTCTAAGTCCCACTATTGATGACAAAGTCTATGAACAACATGTTTTGGCATTCAGGCTGTAGAAGGGTCTCAACACGAAACGTCGCCCATTCCTTCTCTCCAGAGATGCTGCCTGAGCCGCTAAGTAACTCCAGCTTTTTGTGTATATCTTCAGTTTAAACCAGCATCTGCAGTTCCTTCTTACACATTAATATTTATGATATCTTTGAATACATAGATTTGATGATTTAACTTAAATATTCATATATTTCCTCCTATCTACAGTGCAAACACAGGCACTTCATCCTACAAGGGATTTGATTTGTGAACCAGACAGCAAGATACATTTCATGAGGCTAAGTATAATGTTTCTTTGGTATTCATAACATTGCAAATTCTAGTGAAGTTCCTGCTGTATTTGAGTCTAAACAGTAGCTCGCACCATTAGCCTGTTAATTTTACAGAATATTTTGATCTACTTTGATAATTTACACAGGTATCAATAATGTCAGATAAAATAGAAAAATAAAATCACCTAAAATCATACAAAATATTTTTTTATCAGTGCAATAGAAAAGAAAATTTTGACTCTAATCAAGGTGTCATAAACAAAGCACAAGTGACATACAAGCAAAGAATTGGTACGTAAAGATAAAATATATTGATAATTCCCTCTTCAAGAAACCATGAGCCTTGTTTGAATTTGCTGTTAAATTTGATCCTGACATAAATCCTATAGTTGTTCTGCTAACTTTTACATAAAACAGATTGTGATAAAGCATACCTCCATTAAATAATATTATATTGGACCGTGTCAGTAATATTTAACTTCTTGGAGTAAAAAAGACCTGCAGCTGCTAAAAATCCAAAACATGCTCATCTGGTAAAGCAGCAGTAGTACGATGAGAAACAGAGACAACGGCTCAGGTCAAGGAGCCTCCATCAGAACTGGGCAAAATACATTTTCTAGTTCAGATGTAGCATCCATGACACAAGCGTCAATGTTTTTTCTCTTCCCCACTGATGCCGTTTGGCTTGACAAATTATTCCGCTATTTTCTGTTCATTCATAATTTTTTGGGGGCTGAATGCTGATAAATTTAATTAAAATGACAACAGGGAAACCAGAAAATAAGCACATCTGTGACATAATAGAGTTCCTTCCTGGGAGCAGATGTTCGTTTTTTTAAATTTGTTATAATCTTTTAATCACCTATCTAACTTTTTCTAATTAGCTATCATGGTTTCTGTTTCAATAACTAAGTGCCATTTTAGTATAATGTAATAGGCTAGATGATTGCTCTGGAGTTGGGTTTGAAACCATGCCTTTCTAATTCAGATATGAGAATATAGGCAATAGATTAAAGGCATTGTTTCAAAACTACCTTCAGAACAATAATCTAGACTATTACCTCAGAGCAGGGCAGCATAGTGACACAGCGTTAGAGTTGCTGCCTTACAGCGCTAGAGGCCCAGGTTGAATCCTGACCACGGGTGCTGTCTGCACAGAGTGTTATGTTCTCCCTGTGACCGCTTGAGCTTCTTCCCACACTCCACAGGTTTGTAGGTTAATTGGCTTCTGTAAAGTCCCACAAGTGTATAGGATAGTGCTAGTGTATGGGGCAATTGTTGGTAAGCGCAGACTCAGTGGGATGAAGGGCCTGTTTCCGCGATGTATCTCTAAAGTCTAAATGTCTAAAGTAAAGTCTAAAGCAGTGCCGAGGGAGTGCTGCACATACTGAGATTATGTGGTTTAGATGACTAGATTAAGTGGGACTCGTTGGGTCCCAATCATACGGGAGGCCTGGTTCCCCCCCAATGCAACCCATTCCCCAACGCAATATTCCACCACTCACCTTCTCCCCTAACGCAACCCGTTCCCCAAAAGCAATGCTCCACCACTCTGGGGAGGGGTGTGGGGGTGGGGGGGGGAGGGGGAGGGGGGGGTGTGGGGGGGGGGGAGGGGGGGGTGTGGGGGAAGGGGGGCTGTGGGGGAGGGGTGTGTGGGGGAGGGGTAACCTTCAAAACCATAACTTTAGTACAATTTCACCGATCAGAACAAAACTTATTTGACTTGCAGCAGAGGAGAATGGCGAGTAAGGTGGTGAAAAATCACAGCGCTTTGGAGGATCGTTTTTGCGCAAATTTCATTACAACGCAGACAGGAAGTGGTCAAGATGAGACTTTTAGTATTATATATATATATATATATATATATATATATATATATATATAGATTCTGCTATGACACAGTCTTTCATTTTGATGAATGTAAAGAATACAACAGCATTCGGTGGGCGGCGCGACTCTCGTCAGCAGCGGCCTCTGCAGTCCGTCTGTGTTTTATTATTTTTTGTCTCGTTTTTATGTAGTTTTTGTTATTTCTTTTGTTGGGGTATGTGTGTGGGGGGGTGGGGGGGAGGGGGTAACTTTAAAATCTTTCCCCTGCACGGGAGACCCAACCTTTTCTTTGTCGGGTCTCCGTTGTCGTTGGGGCTGCAACGTGGAGCGGCCTCCAACAGGAACGACCTGGGGTTCCAGCTGCGGAGCTGCCGACTACTCACCGTCACGGGGCTGGCCGAGTCCGGAGCGGGTGGAGCTGTGGTGGAGCGCTGCTGCCACCCGACCTCTGGCGATTCAGAGGCTGCAACTGCGGGTTTGGCGGACGGCGGCACCGGGAGCCCGTGGGTCCCTGCTGGGTGACCGCTTTCGGGGCTTCCGCAACGGCGACTTCTCCCGCCCGAGTTGCGGGGTTGAAGAGCACCTGAGCGGGGCCTTACACCATCGCCCCGCGCGGCTTGGAATGGCCGCGGGACTTTGCGAGCGCACGCCGGGGGCTCTAACACCAAGACCCGGTGCGCGACCTTGCATCACCCGGCGTGGCTGTAATGGCCGCGGGACAATCGCCATCGCCAGCCGGGGGCTTTGACTTTGACTCTGACTCTGACATCGGGGGGGAGAGTGCAGTGGAGAGATAATTTTTTTTTTGCCTTCCATCACAACGATGTGATGGATGTTGTGTCTCGGGTCTTTTTGTTTTGTAATGTATGGCTGCAGAAACAACATTTCGTTTGGACCTCAAGGGGTCCAAATGACAATAAATTGAATTGTATTGTATTGTATTGTATTAATTGAAAAAGCCTGATCAGTGTTATTTAATGCCCTTTGTAATTTGACTGTTGCACTTATCATTTCTTGATAACAGTGTCAATGCCGCACAAGACTTTCATTGGATTTGAACTACTTCTGGAAATTCTGAGATGGTGAAAAACATAACATAAACACACACTTCATCCTGGTAACGTTTTTCACAGCCATTTAATCCTGCCTGTTCTTTTGCTCTGTTTTAAATATCTTATATTTTATCTTGTATCCAGCCTTTCCTGACTCTAAACCACAAAATCATGGGAAATATTCTGCATCTAACATTATTATATAATTCCATTGAAAATACTGCCCATCATACAACATACCCTCAGTATGTTACTTGCATAATTCATATAATGTGAAGCACAAAATTGCTTCATACACCAGCTGTGATCTTCCCAGTACTCAACCTAATAAAAAGTTGAATTGGCCTCAACAATTAAATCATCAAATGGACAAATCAGATCAGTAAATGTATTCATCCCTCTGTAGTTTATGGGAGAAGGGAAAATTGGAAGTGTCAGTATTACAGTTGAACAAAGGGGACTATGGAGCCCACGAGGGTGGAGCTTGCCAAAGTTGACTGGAAAGATACTCTAGCAGGGATGATAGTGGAACAACAATGGCAGGTATTTCTGGGTATAATACAGAAGGTGCAGGATCAGTTCATTCCAAAGAGGAAGAAAGATTCCAAGGGGAGTAAGGGATGACCGTGGCTGACAAAGGAAGTCAAGGACAGTATAAAAATAAAAGAGAAGGAGTATAACATAGCAAAGATGAGTGGGAAGCCAGAGGATTGGGTGACTTTTAAAGAGCAACAGAAGATAACTAAAAAGGTATTACAGGGAGAAAAGATGAGGTACAAAGGTAAGCTAGCCAAGAATATAAGGAGGATAGTAAAAGTTTCTTTAGGTATGTGAAGAGGAAAAAAATAGTTAAGACCAAAGTTGGATCCTTGAAGACTGAAACAGGTGAATATATTATGGGGAACGGAAATGGCAGACAAGTTGAACAGCTACTTTGGACCCGTCTTCACTAAGGAAGACACAAACAATTTCCCTGATATAATAGTGGCCAGATGATCTAGTGTGACGGAGGAAATGAAGGAAATTCACATTAGGCAGGAAATTCACATTAGGCAGGACTGAGGGCTGATAAATCCCCTGGGCCTGATGGTCTGCATCTCAGGGTACTTAACGAAGTGGCTCTAGAAATCATGAACGCATTGGTGATAATTTTCCAATGTTCTATAGATTCAGGATAAGTTCCTGTTATCCCACTTTTTAAGAAAGGCGGGAGAGAGAAAACAAGGGAATTATAGACCAGTTAGCTTGACATCAGTGGTGGGGAAGGTGCTGGTCAATTATAAAAGATGAAATAACGGCACATTTGGATAGCAGTAACAGGATCGGCCCTAGTCAGTATGGATTTACGAAGGGGAAATCATACTTGACTAATCTTTTGGAATTTTTTGAGGATGTAACAAGGGAAATGGACAAGGGAGAGCCAGTGAATGTAGTGTACCTGGACTTTCAGAAAGCATTTGCTAAGGTCCCAAAGTATTGGGGGTAGGGTACTGACATGGATAGAAAACTGGTTGGCAGACAGGAAACAAAGCGTAATAATAATAATAATAATAATATATTTTATTTGTTGGGCGCCTTTCAGACATCTCAAGGACACCTTACATAGATTAACAGGAATATAAACATATAATCAGAGTAAAATAAATAATAAAGACATAACAGAGACACAAACTAAAAACAGAATTCAGTCCAAAAACAGAAAATCAAAAACACATTGTAAAGCGTAGGCATTAACGGGTCCCTTTCGGAATGGCAGGCAGTGACTTGTGGGGTACCGCAAGGCTCGGTGCTGGGATCGCAGCTATTTACAATATACATCAATGATTTGGATGAAATGATTCAAAGTAACATCAGCAAATTTGCAGATGACACAAAGCTAGGTGGCAGTGTGAACTGTGAAGAGGATGCTATGAGGATGCAGGGTGACTTGGACAGGTTTGGTGAGTGGGCAGATACATAGCAGATGCAGTTTAATGTGGATAAATGTGAGATTATCCACTTTGGTGGCAAAAACAAAAGGCATATTATTATCTGAATGGTATCAAGTTGGGAAAAGGGGAAGTACAAAGAGATCTGGAAGTCCTTGTTCATCAGTCAATGAAAGTAAGCATGCAGATACAGCAGGCAGTGAAGAAAGCTAATGGCATGTTGGCCTTCATAACAAGAGGAGTTGAGTATAGGAGCAAAGAGGTCCTTCTACAATTTACTAGTGAGACCACACCTGGAATATTGTGTGCCGTTTTGGTCACCAAATTTGAGGCAGGACATTCTTGCTATTGAAGGAGTGCAGCGTAGATTTACAAGGTTAATTCCCGGGATGGCGGGACTGTCATATGTTGATAGAATGGAGCGGCCGGGCTTGTATACTCTGGAATTCAGAAGGATGAGACGGGATGTTATTGGAAAATATAAAATGATTAAGGGATTGGACATGCTAGAGGCAGGAAACATGTTCCCGATTTTGCGGGAATCCAGAACCAGGGGTCACAGTTTAAGAATTAGAGGTAGGCCATTTAGAACGGAGATGAGGAAAAACTTTTTTACCCAGTGAGTTGTGAATCTGTGGAATTCTCTGCCTCAGAAGGCAGCGGAGGCCAATTCTCTGGATGCTTTCAAGAGAGAGTTAGATAGAGCTCTTAAAGATAGCGGAGTCAGGGGATATGGGGAGAAGGCAGGAACAGGGTACTAGTTGTGTATGATCAGCCATGATCACAGTGAATGGCCGTGCTGGCTTGATGGGCCAAATGACCTACTCCTGCACCTATTGTCTACATAGAAGCCTCATTGTTTTAATATATAAATGATGTTAGGACAAATCAGAGCATAACACTAAAGCAAATTTGATAGAAATAAATAGTTCATAAGTCCTATGAGCAGAATTAATCTATTCAGCCCATCAAATCTACTCTGCCCTTCAATCATGGCTGATCTATCTTTCCTTCTCAATCCCATTCTCCTGCCTTCTCCCCTTAACGTTTGACACCATTACTAACCTAGAACCTGTCAATCACAACACTCAAACACTTGGCCTCCACAACCGTCTGTGGCAATGGATTCCACAGGTTCACCATCACTGTCTAAATAAATTTCTCCTCATCACTTTTCTAAAGCCCCTTCGTACTTCAAAATAATATTTTCATCTTTTATGCAGAGACTTCTTTCTGACAACCTGATGTCAAATTCTAAACAACCATATTTATAAAAACACAAAGTGCTGGAGTAACTCATTGGATCAGGCAACATCTGAAGAAGAGCCCCAACCTGAAACATAGCCTATCCATTCCCTCCACAAGTGCTGCTTGACCCACCGAGTTACTCCCGCACTTTGTGTTTTGCTCAGGGTTCCAGCATGTGCAGTTCCTCGTGTGCCCATTTTAAATAATATTTTATTCTGCCAAATGATAAAATCTTGTTCCTTTTTAAGATTTATATTTAATTTCATTTAATGTTGTTTCATTTGTCAAATTACAAGCCATTTGAACAGGTATAAACCTTACAGATTTGAATCAAACCATCAACATTTGTCTGTTCACAAGAAATATGCACTGATATATTAGCTTCAGGCACAGGACACCAAATTAACAACTCCAAATTTGCGCCTTGTGCTTTCTTGAGACTCACATTCTAAGGTACATTTTAAGCATAGCCATCTCTGTGTAATTGGAAGCAATGTGTCAGCTACTGAGCTTAGCTATGTCACAGGGCAAAAGGCTGAAAGTGATCCTCCGGAACAAAATTCCGGATGTAATGCACTGCAGAATTTCAAGCGAGTCTATCCTTAAATCACGCAGGTTCAATGTCAATTTTGTTTCCCAACGTTTCCTTTAATCTTCCCATTTACCACATTAATAGCCCAGAAAATACATTTAAACAGAGCATTTGGTTCAGAAACTTTTACATTATGTTCAAGAATTGACTTCTAATTGTTACATAAAACACGCAATCAAGGGTTATGGGGAGAATGCAGGAGAATGGGGTTTGGAGGAAGTGATAGATCAACCATGATTGAATGGTGGAGTAGACTTGATGGGCCAAAAGGCCTAATTCTTCTCCCATCACTTATGACCTTATCAAATAAACTGGGAAACACATTTTATCATTGAACATGAGCCAAACAGCTTTGATACTGTTATGTGCAGTTTATCCAGCACTTTCATAATAAAATGAAAGAAATCAAATTTGCCAAGTCAATTTATGAAGATGTTGCCATGACTCAATAGCCTGAGTTGTAGGGAGATATTGGGCTGGCTGGAACTTTATTCCTTATAACATAGGAGACTGAGGGTGATCTTATAGAGGTGTATAAAATTAGGATAGGGATAGATAGATGAACGCAGAGTAGGGGTAATTAAGAACCACAGGATCCAGGTTTAAGATGCGAGAGGAATGATTTAATAGGAACCTGAGGGGCAAAAAGGTGGGTGATGAGTATATGGAATGCGCTGACAGAGGAGATAGCTTTAACAACATTTAAAAGCCATTTGGACAGGTATAAGAATAAGAAAGATCTAAAGGGATATGAGACAAAACAGGCAGGTGTGACTAGATGGGACATCTTAATTGGCATGGACAAGTTGACCTCATCTGCACATTTCTAACTATCTATAGAGTCATAGTGTGGAAACAGGCCCTTCGGTCCAACTTGCCCACATTGGCAAACTTGTCCCATTTACACTAGTCCCACCGGCCTGTATTTGGCTCATATCCTTCTAAACCTGTCCTATCCATGTACTCTTTAGTAATCTTTCACACCCTTCCTTAAGGATATCAACTTGGGCACTTACAAAACCTGTAACACAGTTGTAGGCTGGCAGACCAATGAAGGGCTTTGTTTGTGAGTCTGGCTTTAAGAAGTTCAGTACTGCATGAAGTCCGGTAAACAGAAGGGTTGATTGAGGGGCAGCTGCCAAGGTTTGGTGAGGGAAGAAAGAAGTTAGAGGGCTTCATTGTACATAATCAAGGCAGGGGAGGGAGGGGGGTCGGGTCGTTGGGAGAGATTGTCAGATTGATATTTGGTGAGTTGTGACAATAGTAACGAGGTTGGATAAAGGTTGCAAACTGGCTCACGGGGTGCGGGTCATGTGTTGTGTTGAGGTATTAATAGGTAGGAGTTTTCAGGAGAATTACTGTGGGAATGGATTCTAAAAAGGTGTGTTAGCAAGTAAATTACTTAAAGTGAACCCATCATGGAACCAGCCTAGGATCTGATTGCAAGATCCCTTTTTATTTGTGCCTTCACAGGCAAGTTTAAAGTGGTTGAGGTCACTCAAATTCCACTTTAAAACCTAGAAGCGCCATTCAAATTCGCACAATGACCTGCATGCTCACAGCTATGCACAAATGGAAGACTCCTCTGAAGTTATGCCATTATTTTCAGTCAGGTTTTCATTTTTCACATGATTTTGATTCATGGAAAAAATATGGAGACATGCAAACCAACTTCCAGATAACAGTGTAAAACAACATTTGAGATATAAAAATATTTTGATTTTTTTGTTATTTCAGCTTGAAAGATAATTAGATGAAGAATTAAGAAAATAACCAATCATAATTTGAAGAGCTTGTATATTTCCATTCGTGGATATTATTTCAAATTTATAATGATAATTATTCTCGATGATGAAAAAGATATTTATAGTTATATTAAAAATGACAAGACATGTGTTCTTGGATCATTGTCACTGCTGAGCCTTTAACCAATATTATCAAATTATAATATCCAATCATATGGCCAAATGCAGGCCTTTCGTCTATATAAATTGGCTGACAAATATAAATTATTGGACTGGAAAGCACATTCGGATGTACCAGTTTTCTTTCCCGTCAGTTGATTAAAAACCGAGAAAATTCTGATGTCTCATTAATGTCCATTGTGCCTTTTGGCACAATTTAATTTTAAGTACTTTTAGTTTAGTTTGGAGATACTGCATGGAAACAGGCCTTTTGGCTTGCCAAGCCCACGCTGACCATTAATTACCAGTTCACAGTAGTTCTATGTTATACCCATTTCGCATCCATTAATGACACACTAGGGGCAAATTACAGAGGGTCAACTAACCTACAAACCCATACATCTTTGGGATGTGGGAGGAAACTGGAGCACCTGGAGGAAACCCACATGGTAATAGGGAAAACATGCAAACTCCACACAGGATCGAACCTGGGTCCCTGGTGCTGTGAGGCTGCACCACTGTGCTGCTAAGGGTGACTATTATCTGAAATTTTACTATTTGGAAAGGATTTAACTTGAGAAAATTAAATCATTCAGAAGTTGACTTTGATTAAAAATATTTCAATGAATGTTTTTATCCTATACTCTGCAGATTTACAGTATAAAATGCTATATAAATTGCAAGCAATATATTTTCAAAAGAATTGCAAAGTAAAAAAAAGTTACTCACATGGCCATTTGCTTCATGATTTGTTGAGTTATTTCATTGGCTATCAGATCTGTTTTTACTCTGCCTCATCATGCAAGCAGCTCTTTGGCCATAAATCTGATTAGTTTCTTTTAAGTGGATTATAGAGCTACTGAAAATTTCCAGCCCCATGATTGAAGGCCATTTAGAAAATTTACAAAAAGTTGATAAAAATCAGATCTGCAGTTTACTTATAAATGTAATAATGTGAATGCCACTGCCAAAATACCAATTCCAGAGTACAGCAGATATCAACATTAATTTCTGCAGAAGCATGAGTAACAAAGTCAACAATTACACACAGAGCACTTGCGTCAAGAGTAAAATGTAAAGGGAAGTTCTTGTAATGAAAGATTTCTAAGTTTCAAATAGACTGAAGGGAATAGGAATAGAAAACATTTTAATCTACATTAAATTTTAGGGGTTTTCAAGATCCAAATTGATTCAACTATTTTTGCAAAATACCAATTAATTAGTTTTGAAAGATAAAAGTATTACCAACTGATTAGTATATAGAGAAATGCTATACATACTTCTATTAGCCTACTTAAAGTACTAAAATAACACTCTCATCCCACTTGAGAGTTCTTGAATGCTTCTTAATCACGGCATAAACATGGCATTCCTCACTTATGTATAAAATATCTGTTAGATGCTAGATTATCACCCAACACATACAAGAATTCATGCAGTAAACTGTAGCACCCAATTAAAAGAAAGGCTACAAAAGTTAACAGTTACATACATTATTCGCAGTGGTCTCAAAAAAACTGCCACAAAGTTATTTATGCTGGGATCATTCCATTTAAAAGTTCAGGGTCACAAGCTTTCACGCCTGAGCTCCTTAAGACTGTAAAACCACTGTACTGTTTTACAGGTCTTGTTAACCTAGTCACTTTGTTTGACTGAGGTAGGTTCGACTCATGCTACATTAACAGCAAAGGGTTCCTGAGTGAAGGTCAGTAACCACATTTTAAGGGATTATAACACTTCCTATACAACACTTTACAGTTGTTAGGTGAGGACTAATTCCTGTTCATTTCAATTTGACCTAAAAACAGGGAACAATCATTTAGGATCCACTCAAGAATTTATCAAGTAGAAACTGCTTCATTGGTTCCCCCCTCCCCCCCTTCCCCAAGATAATCCTGAGCAATTACTTTGACGAAGTCAGGAATATAGCACGAGGTATCTTAGAAACACAGAAACAGAGAAACATTGAAAATAGGTGCAGGAAGAGGCCATTCGACCCTTCGACCCTTCGAGCCAGCACCGCCATTCAATGTGATCATGGCTGATCGTCCCCAATCAATAACCCGTGTCTGCCTTCTCCCCATATCCCTTGATTCCACCAGCCCTTAGAGCTCTATCAAACTATCTCTTAAATCCATTCACTGCCTTCTGTGGCAGGGAATTCCACAAATTCACAACTCTCTGGGTGAAAATGTTTTTTCTCACCTCAGCCTTAAATGGCTTCCCCTTTATTCTAAGACTGTGGCCCCTGATTCTGGACTCGCCCAACATTGGGAATATTTTTCCTGCATCTAGCTTGTCCAGTCCTTTTATAATTGTATATGTTTCTATAAGATCCCCCTCATCCTTCTAAACTCCAGTGAATACAAGCCTAGTCTTTTCAATCTTTCCTCATATGACAGTCCCGCCATCCCAGGGATCAATCTCGTGAACCTACGCTGCACTGCCTCAATCACAAGGATGTCCTTCCTCAAATTAGATGACCAAAACTGCACACAATACTCCAGATGTGGTCTCACCAGAGCCATATACAACTGCAGAAGAACCTCTTTACTCCTATACTGAAATCCTCTTGTTATGAAGGCCAACATTCCATTAGCTTTCTTCACTGCCTGCTGTACCAGCACGCCAACTTTCAGTGACTGATGTACAAGGACACCCAGGTCTCGCTGCACCTCTCCCTTACCCAACCTAACCTCATTGAGATAATAATCTGCCCCCTTGTTTTTGCCGCCAAAGTGGATAACCTCACATATATCTATATTATACTGCACCTGCCACGCATCTGCCCACTCACTCAACCTGTCCAGGTTATCCTGCAACCTCCTAACATCCTCTTCACAGTTCACACTGCCCCCCAGCTTTGTGTCATCCGCAAACTTGCCAGTGTTGCTCCTAATTCCCTCTTCCAAATCATTAATATATATGGTAAACAGTTGCGGCCCCAACACCAAGCCTTGCGGCACTCCACTCCCGTTCACTCCTACTCTTTGCTTCCTGTCTGCCAACCAATTTTCTATACATGTCAACACCCTACCCCCAATACCATGTGCTCTAATTTTAGTCACCAGCCTCCCGTGCGGGGCCTTATCAAAGGTTTTCATAAAGTCTAGATACACTACATCCACTGGCACCCCTTCATCCATTTTGCTTGTCACATCCTCAAAAAATTCCAGAAGATTAGTCAAGCATGATTTCCCTTTCATAAATCGATATTGACTTGGACTAACCCTTTTACTGCTATCCAAATGTCCCATTATTACCTCTTTAATAATTGACTCCAGCATCTTTCCCACCACCGAAGTCAGGCTAACTGGTCTGTAATTCCCCGTTTTCTCTCTCCCTCCTTTCTTGAAAAGTGGAATAAAATTAGCTATCCTCCAATCCACAGGAACTGATCCTAAATCTATTGAACAGTGGAAAATGATCACCAATGCATTCACTATTTCTAGAGCCACCTCCCTGAGGACCCTGGGATGCAGACCATCAGGCCCAGGGGATTTATCATCCTTCAGTCCCATTAGCCTACCCAATACTATTTCTCGCCTAATGAAAATTTATTTCAGTTCCTCTACCCACTTAGTCCTCTGTCCTCCAGTACATCTGGGAGATTGTTTGTGTCTTTCTTAGTGAAGACAGATCCGAAGTACCTGTTCAACTCTTCTGCCATTTCCTTGTTACCCATAATAATTTCACCCGTGTCTGCCTTCAAGGGACCCACATTTGACTTTGCTACTCTTTTTCCCTTAACATATCTAAAGAAGCTTTTACTGTCCTTCTTTATATTCCTGGCCAGCTTCCCTTCGTACTTCATCTTTTCAGCCCATATTGCCCGTTTTGTTTCCTTCTGTTGTCCTATGAAAGTTTCCCAATCCTCTGGCTCCCGGCTACTCTTTGCTGTGTTATACATCTTTTCTTTTCGTTTTATTCTATCCCTAACTTCTCTTGTCAGCCACGGTTGCCTCCTACTCCCCTTAGAATCTTTCTTCCTTTTTGGAATGAAATTATCCTGCGTCTTCCGGTTTATGCCCAGAAATTCCTGCCTTTGCTGTACCACTGTCATTCCTGCTAGGATCCCTTTCCAGTCTACCTTGGCCAGCTCCTCTCTCATACCTTCATAGTCCCCTTTGTTCAACTGCATCACTGACACTTCCGATATAACCTTCTCCTTCTCAAATTGCAGATTAGAACTAATCATATTATGTTCACTACCTCCAAGCGGCTCCTTTACCTCGAGTTCTCTTATCATATCTGGTTCATTGGACAAAACTAAATCCAGAAATGCCTTTTCTCTGGTCGGCTCCATTACAAGCTGCTCTAAGAATCCATCTCAGAGGCATTCTACAAACTCTCTTTCTTGGGGTCCTGAACCAACCAGATTTTCCCAGTCTACCCACATATTGAAATCCCCCATCACCACAGTGGCATTACCTTTGTTACATGCCAGTTTTAACTCCTGCTGCAATTTACACCCTACATCCGGGCTACTATTTGGGGGTCTGTAGATAACACCAATTAGTGTCTTCTTGTCTTTACAATTCCTCAACTCAATCCACAGTGACTCTACCTCGTCAGTCCCTATGTCTTCCCTCGCAAGGGACTGAATTCCATCCCTCACCAGCAGAGCTACCCCCTTCCTCTGCCCACCTGCCCGTCCTTTCTATAGGATGTATATTCCAGAATATAATTCCCAGGCCCGATCCTCCTGCAGCCATGTCTCAGTAATCCCCACAATGTCATATCTACCAACCTCTAACTGAGCCTCAAGCTCATCTACTTTACTTCTTATACTTCACGCATTCATATACAATACTTTTAATTCCTTTCGCATCTCACCTTTCACATCGATCTCTATTACACGTGGCCATACTCCCCTATCCCTTTGTGAGCTTTCTTTCCTGTTAATTCTGGGGTCATTAACTATCCCTTTACTTTCTTTCCCTTTAACTCCGTCCTTGACTATCCCATTTGACACCTCACCCCCCTTATTCAGTTTAAAACCACCTGTGTAGCAGTGGCAAACCTGCCTGCCAGAATGCTGGTCCCCCTTGTTTGTCTTGTATCTTGTTTGCCATTTGATTATTTTGTTTTAAGATCAATGTTTTTTATGTAGAAATTGCATTTGTATTGTGTAAATTATTTTGATTTGTACCATCTACAATATATTACTAATAGCCTTACAACATATTCTAGGTGAGCCAATAAAAAATATTTCTAAGAACTACTAAATCATGGACCATCGTTAGCCAGGTTTCACGATACATATTTGCGGGAAACACAAGCTTGCTAAGAAGAAAGCAACAACAAAATGAATCAATGTAGCTTGTTATGCCAGACATATGTCCAGTTCACAGTTTGGCCAATCTTTTATACATGATGCCCATAATGACTGTAAATGTTTAAATTCAAATTTGCTAATTTGAAATTTAAAAAAAGCTTCCCCATTTGAGCTCTACTATTTCTCTCCTCAAATAAATCAATCTACTATAATAATAAATGCAGTGTAGATATTAACCCCCTCCATTTCACAGAAAGACTTTTCTACACTCACCACGTCAAGTGAAAGGTAACAATATTTGAGACACGTATTTCCAATTCTATGTAAAATGTAAGACAGGATTTTAGAAGTTAAGAACAAAAGATACATAGCCTGGAATAGATAAATACCATCTTTTCTGGTCTAACAACTTTGCCGGTTTGTCAGAAGTCGGTCTATTTCTATTTTTATTTCTAAGAAGGAGCATTCCTAAATAAGGCACAAATGAAAAATAAGATAAATAAAATGTTAAGTATGTATGTAACAATGCCAATATTTTGGTAAGGTCTTAAAAGTCAGTCATGACAATGTTTCAGTCATTTGGTTATTCTGCAAGGCACTGGTTCTTTACCCTTGAAAATCCACTGGCAGGAAAATACAACTCCATCAACAGATGTCTTTTCACTTCGGTCATTAACAGCTCTTAACATTCCAAGTGTCACTTGGAACGTTAATTTATTACACAAGTAAATGTACTGGTCATAACTACATTTTGATTCATTAAAACAGTGCAATGAGATTTTTTTTTTGTTCCAGCTGCACTTCTCTCCTCCCTCTGACCCTGCTTAGACCTCCACCCACACCACAGTTGCAAAAGAATAACAGGAGAATTTATACATACTGTGTTAATCAGCTGGTACTCCAGGCTATTAACATTCTAGACCTTCCAACATGAAAGTGCCACTTGATTTC
Source organism: Amblyraja radiata (assembly GCF_010909765.2). Lineage (NCBI taxonomy): Eukaryota > Metazoa > Chordata > Chondrichthyes > Rajiformes > Rajidae > Amblyraja > Amblyraja radiata. Next base: position 71,356,620 of record NC_045960.1, read on the forward strand.
ATTCAACACTTTGTATCACATGGGTCAAATCACTGGAACTTCTAGATTTAACTACACATCTTTTTAGAGTTTATATTTACGTTGGCAAGTGCACACCATTCCTCCTGTTTTTCCTCTTAACACATTTTTTGTAATCAAAAACATGGTGCTCGGGAAACCTGAATATTTTGACATTGGGAGACATGTAAGAAAATAATTGCAACAACTGCCCTCAACTTGCAGTTTCTTCAATGACTCAAGATAATGCTTGAACCTTTTAATCTTTGCATAAGCCTTTTATTAGCATGTATGCAAACTAATTTGTCAACCCTAATGCACAAAAATGTGCACCCTTTTCATCAATAGGTACCCATCATAGAAAAACCACTAACAACCATATTATGAAAGAAAAATACAACAGAAAACAAATCAACCAAATTGAAAAATGTGCTTTGTCAGCAAATTCTGGGATTAACTACAGCAGCAGGTTCTGTTGCTCGTTGTATTTAGATCTTAAGTATTTTGCTTTAAATTTTGTGGTACAATAAATCTGTTTGTGAAGAAATTTTTACTCTTAGAAATATGTGCACATGTCTGTAATCTGAAGGGATATTCAAAAATATGTTTATGTTCTGAAACTGGAACAGAGGGGATACAATAACACACTGGTTTGTATTTGTGCAATTTTAAGGAAAAGCAAATAATCCATAATTCATATACTATTATATGCTAAGAAAATACTGTTCATTATTTTTCTTCACCAATTTTCTTCCTTTGCTTCTTTCTTGACAGCACCAGCTCCCCTGCCCTCCAGCAGACAGAAACGTATACCGTCTTGATTCATTTTTCCTTCATCTTTGAGCCAAGACATCGAGTCTCTGCTGGTTTCTTGGTCATAGGGGCATCACGTTGCAGCCCAATTCTGTCAACACCCAATAATTCTTTCAGTAGGGGACATTAAACCAGAGCGGAAACCCTAGCTAAATTTCTCCCCTCAAATTCATGGATATTTGAGTCAATGGTAACAGTCTTGCTCCAGAAACGTCAACTAAATATTTGGCCTGGAACGCCAGTGAAGTAATGGGGTATCACTACACCAATGGAAGTGTGTGATGAGATTTTTAACTGTGGCCTTCATCTATTCATTGGGGTATATGAAAAACGATCTTTGGAATTATTATAAAGAACAGCCGTGGTGTTCTCCTCTGATTTTCTTCATATCTTGATTTTAAGCAAGAAATTAAAACAGATTATTCATTCAATCAGCATCAGATTGTTGCTTGGGAGATTTTGCCATGTCCAAACTGGGACTAATGCATTTCTTAATTTATAACAGTGACCAGTGAACTTGGTTGGAATATATTTTGGGAGACCTTGAGGTATGAAATAGATGTTAAATTAATATCAATTTGTATTTTGCTCATGTCTCCCCAGGTGAGAACAGGGATCAAACATGAGTATACCCGTTTTGTGCCTTTGGTGCAATCAGGAATTCACTCCCCACCCCCCCAATTTTAAATCATGCTGCTCTGAAACCGAGATATATTGAGAATTTCAAGAAGCCTTTGAACAAGATGTGGACAATGGTAGAATTTTATAATTCAAAATAATAACTGTAGGAAATATTTATAATTCAATGCATTGAAAGAATTTTTCTTTATGTAATGTTTTGTGCAACCTTTCATTTTGAATAAGGTGTTTGATTATTTAATTATTTTTTGAATGTCCCAACGTGTTTTCTTTATTTGAAGTTCTTGTGGGTGTATAGATAATTACATGCAAATAAACCTATCACCACGCAGGGGCTTCCATTATGTAATAATTCCATTCTGCTCCCTTTCATTATTAATTCATCTGGAATCAATATTAACAGCTCAGAAATAGCATTCTATTTTAAGGTTTTCTCAGAAGTTTACCATCCCCTTCCTCACCCTCACAAATAAAATCTACCCTGCATTCAAAGGCCCATAAGTAAACTATATAACCAAGGACTGGTTGATGACTTAAAATTTGATAAACAAGAGTTGACAAGCATAGAATCTCCTATCAGAGGTAAGCTGCCCATGTCTGCCACAGATGTAAGGTTAAAGTATGAACATCAGTGTGGTAGATCCTCAATATCAGTTTGCTGCTAAGTGCTAGATCAATCCACAATGAAAGCCCTGCACAGTGATTGCTTAATTTGCACATGATTGTCTATTTACCCACAATATAGGAACTTCTAACATAGAAAATACTTCGGGACATTCAAAAAACAATTAAATAATCAAACACGACATATTCAAAAACCTTTAGCCGACTGAATCGTTACCTCATACCCTTCAAATGAATGGGAATATCGCTGCATGATGAGAAATGATCTCATTGAAATGCACACTGTCTTTATGTTTTATAGAAATACAAGATCTTGTATTTGAATTTGTTTCTGCAATACATTCATTATATTGAAAGACAATCCTGCTTACGTCAGCATATTGCTTTGACTCCAATGAATGGGGAAGACTGTGCATTTATACACTATGTTTAATGCATCAAATATCTCAAGGAAGTTAACACGAGAAGTAACAAAAGTAAACACTGCAGGCTAATGAGCTAAAAGGTGCTCCAAGAATCTTTCAACCATTCAAATCTCCTTCTCAGTTTAGTTTAGATATAGAGCAAGGAAACATGCTTTTCGGTCCACTGTGTCCACGCTGATCATTGATTAAAGTTAGATACAAAGTGCTGCAGTAACACAGCGGGCCAGGCAGCATCTGTACTGAAAAAGGATGGGTGACGTTTCAAGTCAGGACCCTTGTTCAGAATGAATGTAGGGGATGGGGGTTGGGGGCGTGGTGTGGCCCCATTCACACTAGATCTATTTTATCCCACCTCATCTATTCCCAATGGATTAGGAGCAATCCACAGAGGTTAATTAACCAACAAACCCACACGTTTTTGGGATGTGGGAGGCAATCGGAGCACCTGAAGGAAACCCATGTGTTCACAGGGCAAACATGCAAACGCTGCACAGACAGCAGCCGAGTTCAGGATTGAACCTGGGTCTCTGGCACTGTGAGACAGCAGCTCCAACAGCTGCACCACTGCAGTATATACAGTGCCCTCCATAATGTTCGGGACAAAGACCCATCATTTAATTATTTGCCTCTGTACTCCACAATTTGAGATTTGTAATAGAAAAAATCACGTGGTTAAAATGCACATTGTCAGATTTTAATAAAGGCAATTTTTTTACATTTCACCATGTAGAAATTACAGCAGTGTTTATATATAGTCCCCCAATTTCAGGGCACCATAATGTTTGGGACACAGCAATGTCATGTTGATTGACTTGGCCACTCAAGAATTGACCATTTTTTAGCATTAGCAATGCCATGTAAATGGAAGTAGTCATATTCAGTATTTTGTTGCATATCCTTTGCAGGCAATGACTGCTTGTGGTGTGCGATTCATGGACATCACCAGTTGCTGGGTGTCTTCACTGATGATTGCTCTGCCAGGCCTGCATTGCAACCATCTTTTGCTTATGCTTGTTTTGGGGGCTAGTCCCCTTCAGTTTTCTCTTCGGCATATAAAAGATTAGATTAGATTAGATTAAACTTTACTAACACCATCATCAAGTATGCAGATGATACAACGGTGATTGACCTCATCAGCAACAACGATGAGTCGGCCTACAGGGAGGAGGTCCAGCACTTAGCAGCATGGTGCGCTGACAACAACCTGGCCCTTAACTCCAAGAAGACCAAGGAGCTCATTGTAGACTTCAGGAAGTCCAGGGGCGGCACGCACACCCCCATCCACATTAACGGGACGGAGGTGGAACGTGTTTCTAGCTTCAGGTTCCTGGGAGTCAACATCTCCGATGACCTCTCTTGGACCCACAATACCTCAACTCTGATCAAGAAGGCTCACCAGCGTCTCTTCTTCCTGAGGAGACTGAAGAAGGTCCATCTGTCTCCTCAGATCCTGGTGAACTTCTACCGCTGCACCATCGAGAGCATCCTTACCAACTGCATCACAGTATGGTATGGCAACTGCTCTGTCTCCGACCGGAAGGCATTGCAGAGGGTGGTGAAAATTGCCCAACGCATCACTGGTTCCTCGCTCCCCTCCATTGAGTCTGTCCAAAGCAAGCGTTTTCTGCGGAGGGCGCTCAGCATCGCCAAGGACTGCTCTCACCCCAACCATGGACTGTTTACCTTCCTACCATCTGGGAGGTGCTACAGGTCTCTCCGTTGCTGAACCAGCAGGTCCAGGAACAGCTTCTTCCCGACGGCTGTCACTCTACTCAACAACGTACCGGTGACTGCCAATCACCCCCCCCCCCCCCCCCCCCCCCCCCCCCCCCCGGACACTTATTATTATTTATTCAAATCATTTGCTATGTCGCTCTTCCAGGGAGATGCTAAATGCATTTCGTTGTCTCTGTATTGTACACTGACAATGATAATTAAAATTGAATCTGAATCTGAATCTTTGAATCTGAATCTTCATACAAACAGCTAACCAGTTATTAAACCTTGTCCCGTGTTTTTCTTTTCATTTTGAAAATTTTGCATTCTTTTATAACAATTTTGAAAGCTGATGGAAGGATCTCTCATTTCATTGAAATATTATTTTAATTATTTGCTGAAGGTTTTTTGAACCTGAAATCTTCCAGCACAATTAAAGAATTGCTAGAAACAAACAAAAAAAAATCAAGAATTTTTGTTAACATTCTGGGCTGATGAAATGCAATCTTTGCATTGCAACTCGAAAAGTTAGAAAGAATTTGTAGAAAAAGAAACAGAGTTTTTACCTTGGTTGAAGTATAGACCAGGCTTTTTTTTGCAAAGTGTGGGGGTTCATAGTTGACTGACCTTTTTTTCTTGTCTATTATATATTATCTATGCGTCTTGTGTTTACTGGTTGGTTATGTGGTTGCAAGTAAGGAGGTCATTATTCTGTTGTCGCTACATATGACGATTAAGCACGCTTGACTTTTGTCGTGATTTTCTTAACCTAGGGATCCCCTGTATTTGCTCATTTCCATCTCAAATACATCCAATGATCTGGCTTCCACCACTTTCAGGGTCAGATCATTTACAGAGATTTGCTACCCTCCTTATTCTTCTAAACTCCAAGGACTACAGACCCAAACTGTTGAGCCACACTTGATAGGACAACCCTCTTATCCAAGGATTAGCCTAGTGAATTTCTTTTGGACATCCCCAAATGCTAGTATATTCTTTTTTGGTAAGGGGACCAAAACAGGGCACAGTATTCCAGGTATGGCCTCACCAACACTCTGTACAACTGTACCAAACCAATCCTATTTTACATTCCAATCCATTGCCTTAAATGCGGACACGTTGTTTGCCTAGTAAACTACTTGCTGGACCTATCTGCTGTTATTTTGTATTCATGCACTAGATCCCTCTGAACTTCACATATGCAATCCTTCCCCAGACCCCCAGAATTGATTTATTTCTGGACCAATAATGTAACTGATGCGGATGGGCTGATTTTCTGTGGCCAAACACATCATTGGTCATTTGCAGGTTGAATTCAGGAATGAACCATTTTGTCAGCCAATCTATTTATAGCCCACCCCCCAAAAAAACATCTTTATCTTAATTTCTTCAAAATACAGCTTCAAGAGTTCAGTACAAACCTTGCATTTTTAAATGAGTAACAGTGGTGCATCGAAACCGGTTTCATGACAAGTAAATTTAGGAAAGACTGAAGTAGCTCTACCACATATTATTTGCAGACCTCAATTACATTGTGTCTATGTGTTTGGTCTGACTAATGGGGTTAAGGCTCATCTTGCAGATCATCCTCTCAACCTTCCCAAGTTGACCCCATTTAAATCATTCACGACCATTTGTTCCTCAGCTACCACTTTTTCCTTTCAGTTGAGTAATGTGTCACATGAAGAAGGTAATAAATGGCTCACTGTTTGCATTTGCCATCTTTATTGCTGAACATGTGTTTCATATATTAACTGAGCCCATTCCTTCTCTCCTTACAATGAACTGCAACACTGCATTCAGCCAGTTCAGCAAAACCAGCTCAACATCTACCTTATACATCTGTGCATAATTATCTTAATCTAGAAGAGGTTTAGGCAAGGTTTTTCTGCACAGAAAAATACTATAAAAATGCCTTAAGCATATTACACTGTAGGATAGGACTAGGCATAGTGTATTGCTTCTGGATGAAAACCAGGTGGGGATACTCTTCATTCATCATAATTCCAGTTAACTTGTTAGTCTGGAGTGCATAGTCAGAATAGAAAAAAATATGGCAACAAGGTGAGTTCAACATCTTAGCCAACACCTCCACAAGTCAAAGGTTTAAGTGTCAGCAATTGCAACCTGTTTAGTTAAGTGACATTTTATTGAAGTTCAAAAACAAAAAAAAAGTTTGGATGCTAGAGGGCTGAAAACCCCCCAAAAAATGCAGGTGAGGTAGAATTTGAGGGGAGAGACTCAGAGTTAACGTTTCAGGTTGATGACCATCCATCACAGTGAAAGTTCTGCAAAGGTTCATTCATCTGAAATGCTAACCATGTTTCTCCCTCTACAATTGCTGTTTGACCAGCTGAGTATTTTCTGTTTCTATTTCTATATTGGTGATTCAAACAAGGCATGAGCACAACTGTGCCTCTCAATTAAAATATCTTTATTTTAGTCACCATTATAAATGGCTGGTCATTTTCAAAATTATTTATACCTTCCCTGTAGCACAGTAAAATTTAAATAAAAGTGCCTTGAGTTCCCCGAAAAAGTAGCAGAAGATCAATGTTCTCTTCAATCCACTCCAATATTTATAAACAGAGTGCACATTTACGAGTGGTATGATAAAGAATTAGTAAGCATATGGTGTCTCATACAGGATATAAAAATTAAAACAAGATTCAAAAAATGAAGTTCACAGCATCCATTACAAATCTCCTTGGGCCAATTTTAGTTTGCAGCCAATGTATCCAGACTTCCAACCTATGCAGGAAATTCCACAGGCTCCTCGCCCAAGGATAGATTGAGCTGTCGCATTGGACAGCGTTGTTTTAAATATCCAATTGAATGATTAGAACCAAACTCTGAATGTTTGATATGACATTACAAAATCTGGAATAAAAGTGATTAATTTTCTGCAGGGTTAACCATCATTCGGTACAGCATGCAGCAGCGTATACAAATTATTTTTCAGGCTTTACCTAATGAAGGATCAGGTAAATTTCTACAGTAGATAAATTAAATTGTAAATTCATAAAATGTGACATTTATAATAAAAAAAACATGTGCAGAATGTTGATTTGGTTATGTGTAACAAAGTGAGATGAGAATGGAGGTGGCTTAATTTTAAAGACGGAATAATGTACAATACCTTCCATCATCTCCATGTCTTCTGGGGGAACGCAATGGCCTGCATGGCTTATGGCCCAGATGGGATACTTATGAATCAGGATCTTGTATAAAATCTGCATGAAGAGTTTATAGTAACATACTATTCCTGGATTCCCTGTGAAAATATACAAAAAACAACAAGACTTTCAGAAAAATGTGCAAAAGCCTACAAAACCAAGCTACAGATTCAATTTTGGAATCAGAAACCGTGCAGTGGAGGGGGAAATTGATAATTATATTAGAGGTCAACTATCTTTCAGAAAAACAATCAAAATTAAAGATTTCTAATATTGAAATAAATAACAGCATATTACATCTTGTAATCTGCTTCAAAACAATTGAAGACAAAAATCTAAAGTAAATAAATATTGAAAGTGCCACTTTCATCAGAATTGTCAAAGTTAAATCAGATCAATAGCACAGAATAAGCGAGTTCGGTTTTCCGAAAAATGCAATGAATCATGGGATTTGTCAAAGGTCACTCGCTATAAAGAAAAATCGAACGAAGCGCTGTGGATACAGTGGGTATAGTTTGGGTCCGATTTTTTGGTCTTTTTTCAAGCTTGTATTTGTCAGGGGGCAGATGCGAGTGGGAGACGGGGGGGGGGGGGGGGGAAGAGACTGGACCGGCAGAGAGGCATTCTTGGCAGTTGCAGGCACACAGACCCCCACCTCATCCGCATCTGGGATCGAACCCGAGTCCCCGGCGCCGCAAGCGCTACTGAACCGCCACTAGACCATCCCTGTCTGCCCCCTCCCCCACCCCCCACCCCCATTCGAATATCCCATCCCTAGTTTTCAAGTGCAACTATGGCCTTATACCTGCCAACCTCTTTCTTTCTCCCTGACCTCCTTCAGCTGTACAACTGTCATACAGTTGTCGTCATACAGCGTAGAAACAGGCCCTTCGGCCCAACTTACATCAAGTTTGATTTTAGTTTTAGAGATACAACATGGAAACAGGCCTTTCGCCTCACCAAATCCATGCTGGCCAGCGATCACCCGTACACTCATTCTATTCTAGACATTAGGAACAATTTACTGTTGCCAATTAACCTACAAACCTGCATATCTTCAGAATATGGGAGGAAACCAGAGCATCCAGAGAATACCCACGCGTTCATAGGGAGAACATACAAACAGCACCCATAGTCAGGATTGAACTCGGGTCTCTGGCGCTTTAAGGCAGCAACTCTACCGCTGCACCACTGTGCTGGAAGTTGCTGGAACTGAAGGGTTAAATAGATTTGGGCATTCGGTCATGTAGTCTGACAATTCAAAATTCTGGCAGTTCTGGCAGGCTCACGCCATTAGGTAGAATTACTCACATAGAAATCCAAAAGATGTTATATGAGAAATAGTGAGTGCTAAGACTGTAGTTTAAATTTGTTTGGGTAGGGTGCTGGAATCTTTACATTGAATCATGATTCACATGAACTGATCTGTGAGTTTAATACATTTTTTCATGAACTCGTTAACAAATGGATGGTGAACCATTTGCAGAGATTAAGATCCATATCGATGAATTATGATGAGCGTGATACAAAGTTGTCAATTTTTAAAATCCAAATCCTGGTCTGTGCCTTCTTCAGTCTATATCCAGTCTCAAATAGTCCTTTCAATTATGACCGAGAATTTCTTGCATGTTGCTTGAATGTCTATAATTTCTGGAAACATCTTCCAACAACATGAGCACAATACACAGCAAGTAACATTAGTTGGCACACGCCTACAAATAGACTGCTCCACTGAGATTAGAGATGCAGGTGGAATTCTTGGGTGTGTCAGTGCTGTTGTTATATGTGTAGTTTGGGGATGGGTGGAGTTGTTATTAAGAGAACAATTGTTATTAAGAGAACAATTTTGATGGCTCTCACAGGTCCGATGGTTAGAGTTTTAAATCAGTACGTGGATAGATTTGTTTTGCTGCTCAGCTTTAACAGAAGCGGAGGAATAGAGTGCTGGCGAGATTGAATTACTTTCCAGCTTCTATTACTCATTGCAGAAGGCAAGCTAAATTCCTTTATTATAATGGTGAATCAAAATTCCATTTTATTTGAGTTTCCTTTGTTACAAATTTACGAATTTAAGTTCTAATTGATTTTCATTAATATATTTGTTGATTTGGAACCGGTATTTAATTACAATTAATCATATAACACATAATAATTGCTCAAAGCTTGGATGGGGTGCTTTTATTATGGGAATAATGCTAGATTTACCTTGTGAAAGATGCACATTAGACAGTTACCATGGAGATACGAGGGAAAGTGGATCAGTAGTGGAAACCAGCTTTGATTATGAAGTAATGAAAACATGCAATGTACATTGATGATGCCATTGGGGGCACAGAATGTGAATGGCAGGGGAATGAGAGCTGCATCCAGGTAAACTACCATGGGGGGTTGCCTGGTCCAATCTCACAATAAGTGGAACTTCAACATGATATATATATAAAATTGTGACAGGCATAGATAGGATAGACAGTTTTTTTTCCAGGATAGCTAAATCAAATACTAGAGGGCATAGCTTTAAAGTGGGAGGGGCAAAGTTCTAACGAGATAACTAGTTCAATTTTTTTTTTAAACTTTACCTAGAAAGTGTTGAATGACTGAACACATTGCCAAGGGTGGTGATTGAGGCAGATATGATTGTGGCATTTAAGAGGCGTTTGGATTGGCAGGGAATGGAGGGATATTAATTATGTGTAGGCAGATAAGAGTTGGGCTCAACATCATGTTGGACACAGGAATTGTGGGCCAAAGAGGCTGTTCTTGTATTGTACTGTTCTACGTCGCCTCTAAGTCACTATGTCACAAAGTGGATGCAAACAATTCAAGACTAGCAAAAAATGCATAAACATAGACATGAATGGGTCCACTTTGTAGACAAATGTTCTGCTATGCAATATCCATGCCATTCGAAACTGAGAAGTAGTAATCAGAAAAACAATGTATTTAATTTTCTAGAAAGATAATTAACATTAAATGAAAGAAATGAATGTCAGTGGTTACACCCCTTGTCCCTGCTACTTGAGGAAGTAACAAGCAGGTGAGACAGGAGAGTCAGTGGATGTTGTTTACTTGGATCTTCAGAAGGTCTTTGATAAGGTGCCACATGTGAGGTTCTAAACAAGAAAGGAACCGATGGATATAGAGACAATGTACTAGTAGACTGGATGAGCCAAATGGCCTAATTCTGCTCCTATGTCTTAAGGTTCCTGGAAAGAGAAAAAAGTCTAAATTTGGAGCTGCGACAAACTAATATTGTACCCTGCAAGCTTAATTTAAACATATTACAATGTTGTATTACCTAGAATCTCTTTCTAGTTGGATAGCAATGAAATCTTTGTGTTATGCTCACCACTGAGAAACAATTTAAAATGGGATTTAATAAATAAAGCAGTGCAATACAGTCAATCAAATGCTACTATGAACGTTATTGATTAACAACTGGAAATGGCAGCACAATAAGTCTCTCCCTTTCTCTCTTTCTATCTCTGTTGTCTTGTTGTTGACCTTAAAGGTTTAGTTTGGCTACGTTTTAGTTTTAAATACAATCTCTATTTTACTTGGTTTCAAAAAGATGGCCAGTGCTTCTTGTGCCACTGCATAATTGGCAAATGAAACACTATGGAAAAACTCAGAGAAAACAAAGTAGCAAATACCACAAAAAATAGACAAGGCTGGTTTGCGTGATGTGCTGCGCAGCATTCAGAACTCTCTGCAATTCCTTTTGGTCCTGTGCAGACCAGTTGTCAGACCAAGTTGTGATGCATCGGAATCTGGCACTTGCAATGATGCATCTGTGGGAAATTGGTAAGAGTCATTGGTGACATTCTGAATTTCCTTAGCTTTCTGAGGAAGTTGATATTACTGATTGTACAGTGGCTTGCAAAAGTTTTCATACCCCTTGAACTTTTCCACATTTTGTCACGTTACAACCACAAATGTAAATGTATTTTATTGGGATTTTATGTGATAGACCAACACAAAGTGGTGCATAATTGTGAAGTGGAAGGAAAATGATACATGGTTTTCAAATTTGTTTACAAATAAAAAACTGAAAAGTGTGGCGTGCAAAAGTATTCAGCCCCCCTGAGTCAATACTTTGTAGAACCACCTTTCGCTGCAATTACAGCTGCAAGTCTTTTGGGGTATGTCTCTACCAGCTTTGCACATCTAGAGACTGACATTTTTGCCCATTCTTCTTTGCAAAATAGCTCAAGCTCAGTCAGATTGGATGGAGAGCGTCTGTGAACAGCAATTTTCAAGTCTTGCCAGAGATTCTCAATTGGATTTAGGTCTGGACTTTGACTGGGCAATTCTAACACATGAATATGCTTTGATCTAAACCATTCCATTGTAGCTCTGGCTGTATGTATAGGGTCGTTGTCCTGCTGGAAGGTGAAACTCCGCCCCAGTCTCAAGTCTTTTGCAGACTCTAACAGGTTTTCTTCCAAGATTGCCCTGTATTTGTCTCCATCCATCTTCCCATCAACTCTGACCAGCTTCCCTGTCCCTGCTGAAGAAAAGAATCCCCACAGCATGATGCTACCACCACCATATTTCACAGTGGGGATGGTGTGTTCAGGGTGATGTGCCGTGTTAGTTTTCCGCCACACATAGCGTTTTGCATTTAGGCCAAAAACTTCAATTTTGGTCTCATCTGACCAGAGCACCTTCCTCCACATGTTTGCTGTGTCCCCCACATGGCTTGTGGCAAACTGCAAACGGGACTTCTTATGGCTTTTTTTCGACAATGGCTTTCTTCTTGCCACTCTTCCATAAAGGCCCGATTTGTGGAGTGCACGACTAATAGCTGTCCTGTGGACAGATTCTCCCACCTGAGCTGTGGATCTCTGCAGCTCCTCCAGAGTTACCATGGGCCTCTTGGCTGCTTCTCTGATCAATGCTCTCCTTGCCCAGCCTGTCAGTTTAGGTGGACGGCCATGTCTTGGTAGGTTTGCAGTTGTGCCATACTCTTTCCATTTTCGGATGATGGATTGAACAGTGCTCCGTGAGATGTTCGAAGCTTGGGATATTTTTTTATAACCTAACCCTGCTTTAAACTTCTCCACAACTTTATCCCTGATCTGTCTGGTGTGTTCCTTGGGCTTCATGATGCTGTTTGTTCACTAATGTTCTCTAACAAACCTCTGAGGCCTTCACAGAACAGCTGTATTTATACTGAGATTAGATTACACACAAGTTGACTCTATTTACTAATTAGGTGACTTCTGAAGGCAATTGGTTGCACTGGATTTTATTTAGGGGTATCAGAGTAAAGGGGGCTGAATACTTTTGCACGCCACACTTTTCAGTTTTTTATTTGTAAAAAAATTTGAAAACCATGTATCATTTTCCTTCCACTTCACAATTATGCGCCACTTTGTGTTGGTCTATCACATAAAATCCCAATAAAATACATTTACATTTGTGGTTGTAACGTGACAAAATGTGGAAAAGTTCAAGGGGTATGAATACTTTTGCAAGCCACTGTATGCCTCATTGTCACCTTCCCCTCTCCTAACAATGTACCATTTTACATTTCCTTGAACATCATCCCCTTTGATCTGTGCTTTCATACTGTACCTTTTCAGTATCTCTGTCTCCCTCCCCCCTGATTCAGTCTGAAGAAGGGTCCCGACCCAAAACTTCACCCTTTTTCCAATGTTGGATCATTTTCCAATGTTGAATAGATTCAGGATCAGTTCCTGTGGATTGGAGGATAGCTATTGTTATCCCACTTTTCAAGAAAGGAGCGAGAGAGAAAACGGGGAATTACAGACCAGTTAGCCTGACTTTGGTGGTGGGAAAGATGCTGGAGTCAATTATTAAAGAGGTAATAATGAGGCATTTGGATAGCAGTAAAAGGATTAGTCCAAGTCAGCATGGATTTATGAAAGGAAAATTATGCTTGACTAATTGTCTGGAATTTTTTGAGGATGTGACAAATAAAATGGATGAAGGGGAGCCAGTGAATGTAGTGTATCTAGACTTTCAGAAAGCCTTTGATAAGGTCCCGCATGGGAGACTGGTGACTAAAATTAGAGCACATGGTATTGGGGGTAGGGTTTTGACGTGGATAGAAAATTGGTTGGCAGACAGGAAGCAAAGAGTAGGAGTGAACGGGTCCTTTTCAGAATGGCAGGCAGTGGCGAGTGGAGTGCCGCAAGGCTCGGTGTTGGGGCCGCAACTGTTTACTATATATATTGATTTGGAAGAGGGAATTAGGAGCAACACTAACAACTTTGCAGATGACACAAAGCTGGGTGGCAGTGTGAACTGTGAAGAGGATGTTAGGAGGGTGACCTGGACAGGTTGAGTGAGTGGGCAGATGCGTGGCAGATGCAGTATAATATAGATAAATGTGAGGATATCCTCTTTGGCGGCAAAAACAAGGGGGCAGATTATTATCTCAATGGGGTTAGGTTAGGTAAGGGGGAGGTACAGCGAGACCTGGGTGTCCTTGTACACCAGTCACTGAAAGTTGGCGTGCAGGTACAACAGGCAGTGAAGAAAGCTAATGGAATGTTGGCCTTCATAACAAGAGGATTTCAGTATAGGAGTAAAGAGGTTCTTCTGCAGTTGTATAGGGCTCTGGTAAGACCACATCTGGAGTATTGTGTACAGTTTTGGTCTCCTAATTTGAGGAAGGACATCTTTGTGATTGAGGCAGTGCAGTGTAGGTTCACGAGATTGATCCCTGGAATGGTGGGACTGTCATCTGAGGAAAGATTGAAAAGACTAGGCTTGTATTCACTGGAGTTTAGAAGGATGAGGGGGTATCTTATAGAAATATATAAAATTATAAAAGGACTGGACAAGCTAGATGCAGGAAAAATGTTCCCAATGTTGGGCGAGTCCAGAACCAGGGGCCACAGTCTTAGAACTTTTTCACCCAGAGAGTTGTGAATTTGTGGAATTCCCTTCCACAGAGGACAGTAGAGGCCAAATCACTGGATGGCTTTTAGAGAGTTAGATAGAGCTCTAGGGGCTAGTGGAATCAAGGGATATGGGGAGAAGGCAGTCATGGGTTATTGATTGGGGACGATCAGCCATGATCACAATGAATGGTGGTGCTGGCTCGAAGGGCCTAATGGCCTCCTTCTGCACCTATTTTCTATGTTCTATGTTCTCCAGAGATGCTGCCTATCGAGCTGATTTACTCCAGCATTTTGTGTCGGTCTTCAAAGTCGAGACATTGGTGTGCTTTCTTGGTCATAGCATCGTTGCGCTTGGACCAGGACAAATAAGCAATGCTTATACCTGGGAGCTTGAAGCTCTTGGAGATCTTCATCTTGGCACCATCGATACAGACGAGGGTGTGTACTTCACCCCACCTGAAGTCAATGACCAGCTCCTTTGTTTTGCTGTTGAGGGAGAGTATGTTGTCTTGCAACCATGTTACCTGGAAGAATTGATTGAGTGAAAGATAGAAAGATTCAACATGGAAGCCGGCCCTTTGGCCTACTGAGTCTACGTTGACCATTGATCACCCATTCGCCCTAGTACTATATTATCCCACTTTCGCACCCACACCCTACACACTAAGAGCAATTTACAGAGGCCAATTAACCTACAAACCTGCATGTCTGTGGGATGTGGGAGGAAGCTGGAGCACCCGGAGGAAACCCACATGATCATAGAGGAATGTACAAACTCCATTCAGACAGCATCCGTAGTCATGATCAAATCTGGGTTTCTGGCGCTGTGAGGCAGCAGCTTTGCCAACTACGCTATTTATCTCCTTGCTATACTGTGCCTCATCATTGGTTGAAATCCGTCCCACTACCATGGTTTTATCTGCAAACTTGTAAATGAAGTTCAAGGAAAACTTTGCCACACAGTTGTGTGTGTGTATCAGGAGTATAGTGAGGATCTGAGTGCACCGGGGCACCGGTATTGATAATTATCATGGTGAATGTTTTGTCACCTTATTATGGACTATTGGTCAGGGATGTCAAGGATTTAGTTGCAGAGGGGGATATCGAGTCCTAAGTCTAGGAGTTTTAATTAAGGTGTTCAAGGCTGAGCTATGGTCAATAAATAGAAGTATGACATAATTGTCTTTGTTATTCAGACTTTCCACTGATAAGTGCAGGACCAGCAAGATGATGTCTGCCATTGTGGCGGTGGGAGAATTGCAGTGGATCAAGGCTGACTGGGAGCCAGGAGTTGACGTGTTATGATCAGCCTTTCAAAGCACTTAATGATGATGGATGCCAGAACCAGTGGGCAGTAGTCATTAAGGACGTAACCTTGCTTATGTCACTAGGATAATAGTGGTCTTCTTAAAACAGGTGGGAGCCTCATACTGGAGTGTGATATCCTAGTAAAATTGATTCAACCCAGTTCTGCAATCTTTGCTGCTAATCCGTAGCATTGGAGCACTGCAATCTGATTATTTCTCCCCAAGCTAAGGATGGGGATATGGGGAGAAGAATATAATATAATGCTTTGGAAATAAGCATATGAGAAATAATTACTAAAACATCAAAATACTGCAGATGCTGAAAATTTGAAATTAAAAAAAAAGAATACCTGAGCAAATCAGGCTGGAGACTGAAGCAGAATTGATGATCCAGTGACCTTTAACAAGAACTTTGACTATTAAAAAAAAGTAATTACTGTACCATAACTTTGTTTTTCTCCTTTCCACAAATGCTGTCTATCATTGAAAATGTCTAGAATCATGTTTATCTGTAATGTTCCCTCGATTTTAGAAAAAGCTGACACGTACAACTGCACAAGACCAAATATGAAGACCATTCACTCAGTAGCCACCAATTTCTATTAAAAATCAAAGTGCATTAACCGTTTCCTAAATAATTACATTTATGAAACTGAAGAGTATTTCAAGCTTAGTTTTCCTGAACACTGTCTAAAGATCCCTTTCATAAATAATTCATGGTCTGTATAAGACTTCCTGCTTATTTTGGAGCACACGGTTAGTTAGTTTATCCCACAAACTAAACTGCTCCTTGCTGAAGTTGTGCACAAGCCTAGTACAACCTAGTGACATTTATTATCTTCGGGTCAAATCCAGAAATGGGGTGTTTTTGCTCAAGTTTAACGCACGCTTTTTTACTTGAAGATAAGTTCATGTTCACAGGTTATAGGAGCAGAATTAGGCCATTCGGCCCATCAAGTCTATTTTGTCATTCAATATGACTGATCTGTATTTCCCCCTCAACCCCATTCCCCTGCTTTCTCGCCATAACCCCAGACATCCTCACTAATCCAGAATAAACACGACAAACCCGCTGTCCTTTGAATGTTCAAGAGTTTACTAACTTCACTCCTTAAAATTATGGATTTAATATTTTTTGATAATGGTGTGTAGTCCTAAATTCTCCAACCAATGAAAATAGTTTCTTACAAATCTACCCTATAAGTTCCATTTAAGATCTTGAGTGAGGAGCAAAATTACGCAGAACAAGCACAACCATAAGCAGTAACTTTTCGAAGCATGGCATTGTGAAGTGCAATTTTAGAATCTTATCCTCACAAAATGCTGCTCAGCGAGTCATAACAGTGTGAAGTAAAGTTAAAAACTAATATCATATGGGGAATATGATTTGTATGTGTCTGTTTAATGGACAAGTTCATCTTCTAGGGATTGTACAAAAGGCATTAAGGGTCTATCCCACTGTATGAGGTAATTCAAGAGTTCTCCCGAGTTTCCCCTGATTCGAACTCGGAGAATTACGGTAATAGCCGCTCGTAGGTACTCGGGGCTCTCGTGGACATTTTGCAACATGTTGAAAAACTTCACGAGCTTACGCCGTTTCCCGAGTACCTGCCGTTAGCGTTACGAGCCGCTAAGAGACGTGCCGAGCTCCGACGTACCCGCTACGTACATTCTACGTACTTACCATGAGTTTGATTTTTTTATTAACTCAGGAGAGCTCTTGGGTAAACTCGTATAGGGGGCAGGCCCTTTGGCATGAAACTTTGAAGAACTTCACAGCCTAGCTGACTTAGCTACATGGCAGTTCTGTTTGTAGTATGCTGTGACCTGAAAGGAGCAAGTTTTTTTTTTCTATTACTTTTGTCAAAACCATTTAATAAATATTACTTAGTTAATTTTCTAATTCTGAACTTATAGTAATGAAAATGCCACATACATTGAACATCCATTTAGAAGGAAAGGAGGTTGAGGCAATGACAGAGAATGGATGGAAGACTGGTCCCCCCCCAAATATTTGCATATCCCCAAACCTTTCCACCCGTCACTTTAATTTCATGTTTCATGTATCTTGTGTTTTATGACTGTTGGCAGATCAATTATCGTTTAGTATCATATCGTAAGAGAAAGAATGACTAGAAAGCCAAGAGAAGTGCTTAGGACCAAGATGTGTGGACAAGGCCGAATAGTGGAAGGGGCCCATAAAGATTTGCACCCCATAATTATCCCTCAAACTACTATCGCAATTCTTCCAGTGGCTATTTTTCCATTACAATTCTTACTTAAAACAAAACCCGAAAGGGCTGTAAAAAGGGAGACAATGTTTTGGAAAAAGAATGCAATCTGAAAGTAATCAAAATTGAACAAAATTTGTTTAGGTTTGACTAGGTCGGAATACCTATATCATCAGTGTCTTTTTCCCCAGATGGAAATGACAAATATTCAAGGGCATTGTTTTAAGATTGCAGGAATTTATGAAGCAAATACCTTAACAGTGCAAGGAGCCGAGAATGCACTGCTATGGAAGTGGCGGAGGCAGACACCAGAGCAAAGTTTAAGAAGCATTTAGACATGAACAGGCAGGGAATTGACTGTAATAGACCATGTGTAGGCAGAATGGATAAATTTAAGTTGGCATCATGGTTGGCATACACATGGTGGTCTGAAGGGCTTGATTCTGTGCTGTTCTAATGTACTCTATCCAACACCACAAAAATATTTACAGTTTTTAGGATTGATTTGTCAACATTCTGAGGATACTCCTTTCCCTTTGCAACTATATCTTTTTTGGTGCTGTCTCCTAGGCAGAAATAAACTCTCCCCACATTCACTTAGAAATGTTCTTTTAAAATCTTAACGCTCCTACCTCCATTCTCCACAATGTTTCTACAACTATTATCCATTCCACAGACCACTCACACTTCAAACCTTGTTACCCTAGTTATTAAAACCATTCTTCACTCTAATCTTGGTTGTAAAACTTAGAGATATAGTGGGCAACTGCTTTTATATGATCATCAGAAGTTGTGGTTAGACAACATTAGCACGTGGACCTTTTTTCTGTCAGTCAAAGCTGCTATGACACTGGATTGTAATGATAATTGTTGCTTTTTCTTCATTGCAGTTTTCTTAAATTCACTAATAAAATCTGGAATTAAAAAAGCAGAAAATGCTTGAATTACTGACCAGGTCTGGCCACAAGAAAGTGAATGCTTCAGGTCAATGGCCTTTCAATAGACACCAAAACATTAGAAAGAAAGCAAATTTAAAGTTTCTGAAAAATGGGAGAAGGTGCAGAAAGAATGAAAGAGAAAAATCTGTAATAGGCAGAATGCAAGGAGAGATTAAGTGACACATGATGCGGGTGCTGGTTGAAAGAGGATGATAAAGGCCAATGAACACCAGCATTTGGATAGACTGGTTGGAAATAGTCAGCATGGATTTGTGGGGGGAAATTGTGTCTTACAAATCTGTTGGAATTTTGTTTGGAAAGTTAATCAAGAAGATTGATGAGGACAGGGCGGTGGACATTGTCTATTTTAATTTCAGCAAGGCTTTTCATAATGGTACATTGCTCTAGAAGGTTACATCACATGGGATCAAGGGTGAGCTACTTAATTGGATACATAATTGGTTCGAGGATAGGAAGCAGAGGGTATTGGCGGAAGTAAAAAAAAATACACAAAATGCTGGAATAACCCAGCAGGTCAGGTAGCATTCATACTAAGTGAACATGGTTAGGTGGCATTTCATGTTGTGACCCTTCTTTTGTTTTTCGGACTGGAGGCCTGTGACTAGCATTGTGCCAGAGAGGTTGGCGCTAGATCCTTTGCTATTTATCATTTAATTAAATGCCTTGGATGAGAATGTACAGCAAGTTTGTAGATGAGACTAAAATAGGGGACATCATAGACAGTGAAGAAGATTGTCAAATATTACAGCAGATTCCTGATCAGTTACGAAAGTGGGTCAAGCAATGGCAAATGGTGTTCAATTCAGTTACGTGCAAGGTGTAGCGTCTGGGGACGTCAAACCAGGATAGTACACTCACAGTGAACAACAGGGCTCTCGGGACTGTTGTAGAACAGAGGGACCTTTAAGTACCAGTACATGGGTGGCACAGTGGGAGCACGGTGGCGCAGCTTGTAGAGCTGTTGCCTCACAACACCAGAGACATGGATTCGATCCTGACGTCAGATATTGTCTGTGTGAAATTTGCACATTTGCCCTGTTACCGTGTAGGTTTCCTCACGGTGCTATGGTTTCCTTTCACATCCCAAGAACATGCGAGTTTGTAGGTTCATTTGCTTCTGTAAATTCCCCTTAGTGCGTCAAGAATGGATAGAAAGTGGGATAACATAGAACTAGTGTGAATGGGTGATCGATGGCTGGCGTGGACTCAGTGGGCTAAAGAGCCAATTTTCATGCTGTATCTCTAATCTAATATACATACTTCCCTGAAAGTAGCGTTACAGTAGACAGGGTGGTGAAGAAGCTGTTTGGCATGTTGGCCTTCATCAGTCAGGGCATTGAGTTCAGGAGTTTATTTCAGGAATTATTTATTTTTTGCTTAGCACTATTTGTTGCATTTGTGTATGGCTTGTTTGTACTCACACATGGTATGGTTTGACTGGATAGCATGAGAAACAACATATTTTGCTGGATCTCAGAAGAGATGATGGTAATATACAAATACCAGTGGTGCAAGGCATTGATGAGGCCACACGGGAGTATTTTGTACAATTTCGTTCACCCTTGTTACAGTGGTAAACTATGCTCTATCCTTCTCAATGTTTTTATGGAATTTACAGCAATTGACTACCCTTTTCCAAAACCACCTTTCCATTATCTGGCTGGACAGGACCGCTAGCATTTTTTTCCCATTTAAATTTATCTGACTGCAGCCATTGAATTACCTGGAAAGGTTTATTTTCCTGCTCCCACATCATTACCTCTCATGTCCCTAAAAAGGCTATCCATGACTGTCTTAGCTTTCACTTACCAGCTGCCCCTTGGTGATGGAATCCAAAACATTTGCAGTATTCATTTCTACCCTGATGACCTTGCATCTCAGTCCCATCTGCCACAACATCGTCTAACTGCTTGTTCACTAAACTCTTTCTATTCCCTAACCATCGACTCAACCATCTCTCCAGTGACTGCCTGACCTCATATCCTTGCCAAAACAGAGATTGCCTATTTTAATTTTCCAACATCTTTAACATTGCCCAATATTACCGCCCCTCAGGGTTTGTGCCTTTGAACTGATATTTCAGACCATACATTGTGGCCCAATAAGTCTATGCCAATAGGTCCCATTCCCCTCTCAATGACTTGATGTGAAATTGTGCTCACTACCATTAGTTTGGAGTGCCTTGGAAAGTTGTAGTTAATTAATGATACTACATTACCACAGGTTTTTGCTGTTGAGCAGTGTCAGGGGTCACGGGGAGAAGGCAGGAAAATGGGGATGAGACGGAAAGACAGATCAGCCATGATTGGATGGTGGAGTAGACAATGGGCCGAATGGCCTAATTCTGCTCCTATCACATATGAAGTAATACAAATTAAAACATTGCTTATTCTTGGATGTAGGGTGATACTGGCATGTCTGTCTTAATCTAAATTTGGTTGGCCTGAGGATGTAGAAGATCATGGATAGCATTCATATAGAAATCAGGCCAGGCATGGTTCCCCACAATGAAATCGCAGAAATCTCTACTTCTGACAATAGCCCATAAAGTAAACATTTCAAGATTGTCATATTCAAAACACGCCACCTCTAACTAGCTAACCTTGTACTGTAACCACAAGGGTATCAGAACCACAAGCTTGTATGCATTAATAGTTCCTACTTTTCAAGCTTACATTTTTGTGTGATCTTTTCCATCTGCCTATGGCGAAGGATATTTTTGTATGTATCGAGGAATCCTAGCTGTCTTGAGTATACTGTTTCTTCTGTTCCATAAGATTTGCCAAGAAATATACACAATTATGACTTCTTGAACAAAAGAGTAAGTCACCATTATACAACAGTTCCTCATGTGGCAAATCTTAACATTGCTGAGAGAACTAATAAAATGACTACGAGCAAAAGGAACTTCACTCTAAATATTTTGCTTTTCGCCAAAATGTTGAAAATATACATTTCAAGAGCAACATTATCCATGAAGACTATAAGCAACATTATCCATGAAGACTATAATAAAGAATGCCGTGTTGGTTAAGTACGGCAGCTCAGACTCAAGATCGACAGCAATATAATGTTTTTCACACCACTGCACACACTAGACATGGATTCATACATTTGAAAGTCTTGTAATTGAGACTTACAACCTACATCTCCATTACAGCAGGGTAGTCTAAAGGCACAATCAAATGTATCAGCTGAGCAAGATTCTTTCCATGCTGATTTTATCATGTGCCGAGTATTCAAATTCTTGAAGTAAAACATATTTGGTGACAGACTGTAATTTACTTTAGTTCTAAATTATGTTCCATCCTAATCATATCACGCAACAAGATACCAAGTACTAAATCAACTAATGACATGCGAACACACACACACACACACGCACACACATACAGAGCTATGGTTAAGATTAACTAAAAACCTCCTTGCAGCCAAGCCCAGCAAATTGGATGTCAATATGTCAGTTTCTGCACAGTATGGTTGTAAGATACTGATTTGCGGCTCCTATTCCTAACATTGCAGATCACTTTTTAAAAATATATTGAAGACTGCTATAAAAGCAAGATAGTGGCTAGGTAAAAGAAAGACAAATAATGTCACGCCAGTCATTTTACAAAACTTGGTCGCCAATGGCAGCAAAACCAAAATGAGGTTAATTTTAAACCTGCCGAGGTCAGGAACGCAGTGTGGCACGCTGAAGCATACAAAGCACAAAGAAAAATATAATACAAGATAACCAAAATTAACCTGAAAGAAAATATAGTTTTTCATTTTCTGTCAATATCCTACCACAACATTTCAAACTCTCACCTTCTAATTTTCAATTTTGTAACTGCGTGCGTAAAATGTTCAATGATTACAGATTGAACTCAGGTTCCTCTGTTAAGAAGTCGATAAGGATTAATGTTTTCTGCAGTGAACTAGAGCAGAGGTGAAACTAAACATCTGTAATAAGGGAACAGCTGACATAAGAAACATTATAGCCAGAGACTGAACATACACTCAACTGGCATGATAACTGCATGAGAGCAAAGAATGATGTGCACTAAGGAGATCTGCTGCTAAGGCTTTGTTATTGTTAGGGGGCCCCCACGTATTTAAAAAAGATTAACCAATTCTATGAGAGGTTTACAAAGAAACTAGCGGGTGCTTTTTACCATGCACAATTCTCACAATTCATTGGTCCTGGTAAATCTTGGACTTGCGGGAGGGACGATAATGAAGTACCAAATAGAAAATTAACTTTAAACAGAAACAGTGAGCTTGATGGTGCTGATAACCACCTACATTGGGGGGTTTATTGGCAACTCTGCAGGCAACTATCACTGTGGCAAATGTAAACGATGCTGCTGAAGTCAGAGGCTGATACTTTTCCCAGCAACGCCCATGGAATCCTTTTATATATATAATGAGAACTGTGTTTATAAAACTGTTGCACTGCTGCTGCAAGAAATAACTTCATTGATCTGTTCTGATACTTATGACAATAAAACTCTTGAATCTTGACTACAGTTCGCCTGACGTCTGTAGTAGGAAAATACCATAGTCTACAGCAGTAGATATTTTATATATATATTAATATTTTGTAGTGTAAGAAGGAACTGCAGATGCTGGATTAAACCAAAGATAGACACAAAGGGACAGGCAGCATCTCTGGAGAGAAGGAATGGGTGACGTTTCGGGTCAAGACCCTTCTTCAGACTCATATTTTAGGGGGAGGTGATGAGGTAACTCGGCCTCGCGACGCCCACAGCCGTTGATAACTGCCAGCTGACAACAGCCCTTTAAAGCCGCTAAGGCAAGACGCGTTCGCCCAGGAGCGAGCGTTCACAGCACAGAAGCACCGGCTTTTGACTCTCTGGAAACCCACAGCTGGAATGAGTGCGCAGGGGGTGGGAGGGGCACGCAGGTGGGCGGGGCTTCGCGAGCTGCGCTGGCTGTGAGGAGAAAGTTCAGCGGAAATTATGTGGAGAAATTCAGCGTGTGAAGAGTCGCTGCCCCGAGAACTATAGAACAAAGAAGCTACAGCGGAACGCAGCTGTAGAATCTTTGTTCTGCAGAACTTTCTCGATCTCTCTGCGCCTTTAATCCATAGGTGTGGGGGGCGGGGCCAGGACGCAGGTGGGCATTGTGACGTCAGCAGCTGGTGAGCGCCGTTTAGATTTTAAAAATTGAGTTTTGTGATCAATTTTATTCAAAATCTGAGGAAATAATTGACCAAGGAGTGGATTTCTGAACTCATAAATTAAATCCCTACCAAATGGTGAGGAGAGAGGGGTGGGGGAGGGGGAAGAGTGTGGAGGGAGGGGTATGGGGGAGAGAGGGGGAAGAGTGTAGATGGAGGGGGAGAGCAGAGAGAGGGAGAAGAGTGGGAAGGGAGGGGGGAGAGAGAGGGATGGGGGAGGGAGATGAGGGATGGGGGGTGGGGGGAGATAAGTGGAAGAATGGGGAGGGAGGGGGAGAGGTGTAGGGGGAGTGGTGGAAGTGGGAGAAAGGGAGGGGGAGGGGGGTAGGGGGAGTGGTGGAAGGGAGAGGGGTAGGGGAAGGGGGTGGGGGGAGAGAGGGACTGAGGGGGAGAGAGAGGGTGTGGGATGGAGGGAGAGGGGTGGGGGAAGAGGGGAGAGGTGGAAGATGGGTGAGGGAGGGGGAGAGGGGTAGGGGGAGTGGTGGAAGAGGGACAGAGGGGTAGGGGGAAGGGGTGGGGGAGAGAGGGGAGGGAGGGAGGGGGAAGGGAGGGGGAGAGGTGTGGGGGAGGGGAGGAGGGAGATGGGGTAGGGGAGAGAGGGGGAAGAGTGTGGAGGGAGGGGTAGGGGGAGTGGTGGAAGAAGGACAGAGGGGTAGGGGGCAGGGAGAGAGGGAAGGGGGGAGAGAGGGAAGAGGGGTGGGGGAGAGAGGGAAGGGGGTGGGAGGAGAGGGGTGAGGAGGGAGATGGAGCGGGGGGGAGGAGAAAGGGGTGGGGGAGGGAGGGGTGGAGAGGTGTGGGGGAGGGGAGGAGGGAGATGGGGTAGGGGAGAAAGGGGGAAGAGTGTGGAGGGAGGGGGAAGAGTGGGGAGGGGGAAGGGGGTGGGGGGAGACGGGGAAGGGGGTGGGGATAAAGGGGGTGGGGGAGAGAGCGAAGGGGGTGGGGGAGAGGGAAGGGATGGGGGAGAGGGAAGGGCGATGGGGAGAGAAGGATGGGGGTGGGAGGGAGGAGAGAGGGGTGGAGGAGAGATGTGGGGAGGGGGAGGGAGGAGGGGAGGGTTGGGGGAGGGAGGGGAGGAGGGAGATGGGGTAGGGGAGGGAGGGCGAAGAGTGTGGAGGGAGGGGGAGAGGGGTGGGGGGAGAGAGGGGAAAGAGTGGGGAGGGAGAGTGGAAGGGGGAGGGGTCGGGGCAGTCCATCTATTCCACATTCCCTATCACCCCCAATCCTCTTTCTCTATTCCCACACACATGATCACGCGCTTCGACACAGGCTGTGGGGGTGGGGGCTGGGGCAAAGGCATATGTAAATGAGATCCATGCCGATTGGATATCTGTGAGGGATGGCATTGTGACATCACACGATGGAACGTTGACCAACATTCCATGGGTGAGAGCTGTTTTTTTTTAACATCTTGAAATCTTTGTGGGGGGGGGGGGAAGGATTTTATTAAAAATGTGTACATAAACACAACAAAATGTAATGAGTGGATTTGAGAATGCAAAAGTGAAATCTCTA
Source organism: Amblyraja radiata (assembly GCF_010909765.2). Classification (NCBI taxonomy): domain Eukaryota; kingdom Metazoa; phylum Chordata; class Chondrichthyes; order Rajiformes; family Rajidae; genus Amblyraja; species Amblyraja radiata. The sequence goes on from NC_045960.1 coordinate 71,382,076, forward strand.
CTTAAATGAAAAAAATCACGGAATTTCAGCATGTGCTTTTGGCCGACCAAGGAATCAAACGCCAGAAACAACATATCTGAAGATGGAATCTGACACACACACACACACACACACACACACACACACACACACACACACACACACACACACACACACACACACACAGTTTTAATATATAGATAGATATGATATGAAATGATATATGATGCTCAATTGTGTTCAGATCGGGTGATTGACTTGGCCACTCACGAATTGACCATTTTTTAGTTTTGAAAAGCTTCTTCGTTGCTTCAGCAGTATGTTTGGGATCATTGTCTTGCTGTAGAATGAACCGCCGGCCAATGTGTTTTGAGGCCTTTGTTTGAACTTGTGCAGATAGGATGTGTCTATACACTTCATAATTCATTATGCTACTACCATTAGCAGTTGTATCATCAATGCTAAATGAGCCAGTACCTTCAGCAGCCATACATGCCCAGGCCATAACACCCCCACCAATGTGTTTCACAGATGAGATGGTATACTTTGGATCTTGGGCAGTTCCTTCTCTCCTCCATACTTTGTTCTTGCCATCACTCTGATATAAGTTAATCTTCATCTCATCTGTCCACAAGACTTTTTTCCAGAATTGTGGTTGCTCTTTTAAGTACTTCTTGGTAAACTGTAACCTGGCCATCCGATATTTGCTGCTAACCAGTGGCTTGCATCTTGCAGTGCAGCCTCTGTATTTCTGTTCATGAAGTCTTCTGCGGACAGTGGTCATTGACAAATCCATATGTGACTCCTGAAGAGTGATTCTGATCTGTCGGGCAGGTGTTTGAGGATTTTTTTAAATTATAGAGAGAATTCTTCTGTAATCAGCTGTGGAGGTCTTCCTTGGCCTGCCAGTCCCTTTGCAATTTGTAAGCTCACCAGTGCTCTCTTTCTTCTTAATGATGTTCCAAACAGTTGATTTTGGTATGCCTAAGGTTTGACTGATGTCTCTAACAGCTGTATTCTTATTTCTCAGTCTCCTAATGACTTTTTTGACTTTCATTGACATAATTTTGGTCCTCATGTTGATAAACAGCAATAAATGTTTTCCGAAGGTGATGGAAAAACTGGAGGAATGACTCGATGCTGAGAGCTCTCTTATACCTGCATTAAAGAGGCAATTAAACACACCTGAGGAAATACAAACACCTGTGAAACCCTGTGTCCCAAACATTATTGTGCCGTGAAATGGAGGGACGATGTATAAACACGGCTGTAATTTCTACATGGTGAAACCAAAATGTACAAAAATACCCTTTAATATAATCTGACAATGTGCACTTTAACCACATGTGGTTTTTTACAAATCTCAAATTGTGGAGTACAGAGGCAAATAAATAAATGACAATGATTCCTAGTGTACTGCTAAAGCAACAAAGGAGTTTTTCAAAGCCAAAAAATGGTAAATTCTTGAGTGGCCGTCAATCACCAGATGTGAACCCAATTGAGCATGCCTTTTATATGCTGAAGAGAAAACTGAAGGGGACTAGCCACTGAAACAAGCATAAGCTAAAGATGGCTGCAATACAGGCCTGGCAGAGCATCACTGGAGACGACACCCAGCAACTGGTGATGTCCATGAATTGAATGAATGAATGAATGAATGACGGAATGAACAAATGAATGAATAAATGAATGAATGAATGAATGAACACTTTATTGTCATTCAGATATACACCTAGACACAGTGCACCTTGAACGAAATTTTGTTGCATTTGACTCTCCAATCAGGTAAATAGTAAAAGTAAAAGTGCTAGGTGCGTCCATAAAAATGCCTCATGTGCATGGTTCTGTAAAATAAATATATATAAAAAGTTTTTAAAAAGTGTCGATATTTAAAAAGTTCTAGCCTCGGTTTTGTTGATTGTTCAGTAATCTTATGGCCTGGGGGATGAAGCTGTTGCAGAACCTGGTTGTCCCGCTCTTCATGCTGCGGTACCTCCTCCCAGAGTTAAGCAGTATAAACAGTCCAAATTGTGGGTGTGTGGGGGCTCTGGTAATGCCCTTAGCTCTAATCAGACAGCGCTTGTACCCCATGCCCATGATGGAAGGAAGAGAAGTCCCAATGATTTTTTCCGCTGTCCTCACCACTCTCTGAAGGCACTTCCAGTCCGCAGCTGTACAGCTGCCGCACCACGTAGAGATGCAGCTGGTCATGACCGACTCAATTGTGCTTCTGTAGAAGGTGGCGAGGATGGGAGGGTGGAGGTGTAAACTTCTCAACCTGCGGAGGAAGTACAACCGCTGCTGTGCCCGTTTTGCCAGAGATGTAATGTTTGTGGACCAGTTTAAGGTGTCCGTTATATGCAGACTTCAAGCAGTCATTGCATGCAAAGGATATGCAACAAAACACTAAACATGACTACGTTCATGACATTTCTGTGTCCCAAACATTATGGTGCCCGGAAATGGGGGGACTATGTATAAACACTGCTGTATTTTCTGCATGGTGAAACCAAAATGTATAAAAATACCTTTTAATAAAATCTGACAATGTGCACTTTAACCGCATGTAATTTTTTCTATCACACATCTCAAATTATGGAGTACAGAGGCAAATAAATATATGATGGGTCTTTGTCCCAAACATTAAGGAGGGCACTGTAGGATCATCCATGTTGGTAGGAATATTTGTTCTATGAATAATAAACCTGGAAAAGTACTCTGGTCTATTATTTGATCCTATCTAGGGGCAGTTCTTACAGAAACAGAGCAAATGTGGGAGTATTCATGATCAAAGTTTTTTTTTAGAGATTTACAAAAGGAATTGTTTCGAATACTGCACGCACTTTCTTCCTTGATTCTCCTGTTCCAAAGCTCAGCATTTATTATTTTTACTTCTTGTAAATGATACCTGATAAAAGTTATTTGTAACACCAGACAGTTAAAAACTCACCGAATGACCTGCTGTTCTCTAACTTCCATCTGTGAAATATTTTTAACATATAATCTATGCATAACTAAAACTCTGATCTTGTGCTCTCTGGTGTGTGCGTTTTTTCTATTTTGCGCAAAAACGGTATGCGAATGCGCTACAATCTTTCGCCAGCTCACTCGCCCACCATTCTCCTGTGCTGCGAGTGCAACAAGTTTCGTTCCGATCGGTGGCATTTCGTAAAAGTTAGTGAGGTTTAAAAATCTTAGATCGATCTCCTCTCCTACCAGTCAGCACCGCGCAGATTTGTCTCTTCCCCTGTCACTCCGCGGGACGGTCCGCCCCTTCCTGCGCCATCGCTTCTTTACTGGAGCTGAGGAACGCTCTGGATGGCCGGCAGAGGTCTACAACCAGACACAATTTTCGGAAGGACCGGAAACGGCCCAGCCCAGCACGGCTCGGGAGATGTCGCCAAACGGAAAGCGGTTAATCTGATCCCGGCAGAGGAGAGCGTCCAGCACCCGCTGCGAGTCCCAAACGCACCGCCATCACAACGCCCCGCAGCTCCAGCCCCATACCCTCTGGTACCCCTCGCTGGCTCCTGCCCCATCCCCCGTGATACCCCCATCTTCCCCATGGCTCTTCCCCGTCTTTTCTCTGAGCTCTCCACCAATTAGCATTAACTATCTGAGCTTGTATTACACACAAGTATTGGTCAAAACTATTTAAAAAAAACAATATTGATATTCTAGTACAAGTCTGATCATTCCCTGCATTCCTAATATGTCTCTTAAATGCCACGATCGTATCTGCACCATGTCTCCTGGCATCGTGTTCCAGGCATCCACCATCTCCTTTAAACTTGCCCTGCATATCTCCTTTACATATGCCCTCTTGTCTTAAAGCTATACCATCTAGTCTTTGTTATTTCCATCCGACCATCAATCCTTTTAATACGTCTCATACATTTAATCGGGTTTCCCCTCAACCTCCCATGTTCCTGAGAAAACAATCCAAGTCTGTCCAACCTCTCCTTATAGCTAGTCCAGGCAGCATTTAGTCACACCTACAGGGACAGGCCTTTTCAATTATTATGAACTATAGCCATGTCATGTTATCAGATATTAAAAGAGTTATGGTTCCCATGCATGTTTTCAGTGTTATATTATAATTCTTTGACTTGCAAATATTGAGTAATAACCTAAGGGGCAGCATGAATATCACAAAAACTGAAAAGTGTTAAAATATCATCAAAGCAACCATAAACATAACTTTTAATTAGAAAATGTTCATGTAAGAATTTGCAAACAGCATATTTCTGCATAGCAGGGCAGACTACTAACATAGGGGCGTTGTTCTAAACGTAACCATTTGGCTTTAGATTTCATCATGGAAAATAAAATCAAGCAATGGTCAGTGCTGAGCGATCATACAACCATTTATCAGCTCAAAGCTTTGCAGTCCTACCACAGCCAGCTGCTAATGGATGTGGACAATTTAGCAGCTCACGGGTGGAGAAAACTCCAAGAAACTTTGCAAACAGTATCAGCCAGCGGCAATAAAAAGATGATTCATCTCGACTTCCATTTGAGATTCCCACCGTTACTGAAGGCAACCTTGAGCCAACTCAGTTCACACTCTCCGAATTTGAGAAATAATTGAGAGCACTGAAAAACTCCAGGAGCTGGCAACATTCATGCTGCAGTTCAAGACAAGTGCTCCACAACTAGTCACACCTCGAGCAAAGTTGTTCCAGTACAATGAGAAGACTAGCATCTAGTTGACAAAGGGAAAAGTTATCCAGATATGTCTTATTGACCAAAAACAGAACAAATCAAATCTAGCTAATACCACCATGTCCATTCTCAATCATAAGCAAAATAATGGAAGCCATTATCAACAGTGCTATCGTGTGGCATTTACTCTATTAATATACTCACCGATGCCCAGGGTGGGTTTTGCCAGGACCACTGGACTCCAGACCTCATTATAGCCCTGGTCTAAACATGGACCCAAATGATCAATTCTCAGCATGGGGTGAAGTGAGAATAGCTAATCTTGACACTAAAGTAGCATTTATCAAGGTGTCGTTGAGGTCCCGTGACGAACTTAAGATGAGGGTTTTCAAAGAAATAAAAGTATAGTTGTGATTGGAATCATACCTCACACTAAGGAAGTTGATTATCATTGGCAAACCTCAATCATGCCAACCCCAGTTCACAACTGCAGGAGTTCCTCAGACTTAACCATCTTCTGCCGCTTCATTAATGACATTACTTGCATCGTAAGATCAGACGTGGGGATGTTCCCGGGTGATTATACAATGTTCAATTCCATTGACAAATCCTTGGCAAATAAAGCAGTCTGTGCTTGTTGCTGCAAGACCTGGACAATATGCAGGAATGCGCTGGCAAGTGGCTATTAATCTTCACAGCCACAGAAGTGCCAGGCACCGACCATCCCAAACAAGAGATGGGCCTTTTTCTGTGTTGCACAACTCCATGACTTTTGCTTTGCTGCAACTCTATCACCAAGGAAGCCAAGGACCCCCTGTACGTAGCCTGCTGTCATGACTTAGAAATATAGCACCAATTCTTCATCTTCAAAATCCCTGGAACTTCCTCTCAGGTAGAATGTTGCAGCAACTTGACCAGACAGAATGATGTGATTCAACACTGCATTTACCAACCGCCTTCTTAAAGACATTTAGAAATAGGTCATAAATGTTGGCCATGTCAGTGACTACGGGTGCTGTCTGTACGAAGTTTGTACGTTCTCCCTGTGACTGTGGGGAGGTTCTCCGGGGCTCTGGTTTCCTTCCACACTCTAAAGACTTAGGTTAATTGGCTTCTGTAAATTGTAAATTGTCCTTAGTGCGGAGGATAGTGCTGGTGAATGGGAGGGTGAAATCACTGGTCGGTGTAGACTCGATGGGCCAAAGGGTTGGTTTCCATACTGTATCTCTAAAGTCTTTTACACCCAATTTTTCAGTGGCATCCTTCTTTCTTAAGCGATTATTCCATTATCAATACTTAAAACAAAAGTGTTCTTGTTTAACACTAATTTACATTGGAGAATTATGCACTAGTTGCCATTGGCCACCTCCGCAAACTCCCCACCACTCCCAGAAGCTCTGCCTTTGGTCACAAACATTTACGGCTCTGACAAACCTAAGAGGACCCCATGAATTTATTTGTGGAACCTGTGCCCGCTCTTTGTACTAAACCTTGCAGACTGACCCTTATGGCAAGTCCCTTTCATTCATCAATATCTCAGAGAAAATTGGAAGTTTTATGTTGTCTGAAGCAACCACAAAAGATGTGAAAACAAGAGACAAATGCAGCACAGATCCATTAAAATATTAGCAGGAATGTGTCTCATAAAAGTTTGAGATATTAAGTTGTTCCAGCTAGTAATATTCACTGACCACAACTTTGGACATCTATTATTCATAGTTTCCTTGCTATTGGATAAAACTGATGCAAAAAAAGAAGAAAATATAAGCAGAAGAATTTGATGTTTAGCGTTGAAAGAACTTTACCAAAAAGGCAAAAACAAAATAAAGGAAGTGCATTACACAGAAACCGGCTGGGATCCATATTGAGACAGCCAACTTTGTCTGATATGAAATGATGCAAAACTTTTTACTAAATCACAACAGTCTACTTTTAAAAAAATACTCAAAGGTTTATCTGACAGCAGAAAAAAATACAGTGAAACCAGAGCAATGAAACCAGGCTATTATGTGAATAGTAAACTTTCAAAAGAACATCAGCCTCACAGGAATGCACATTGTCATAGATTTACTGTATGTCATGCAAAACCAACTGCAGTATCAAACTAAAAAGCTGAAAAATCTTCATTTCGACACTTTAGTTTCTTAATGGATATACTGACTAGATCTGTGATCTTTTAAAAAAAATATTTATATAACCTCTCCTTTTAGCTAAAAATTTCATACTGAATAAGAATCCCATTTGCATTCCACAGCAGGGAGCCTTTAGTGGTGGCCTTGTCTTATTTCTTGACAAAAGTCACAAAAAGGACACAACTATACAACATAAAACAAGTACATTCAAACAGAGTTCAAAATAATTTAGTGACTTTACTGTAACTAACGGTAATCGCTCAGCACACTATGTACGTTATTTAAATACACACCAAAGTTGTGGAACTGTAATTGTTTCATCATCTATGGTCATTCCCCTACATTCCTCAAGTTTTCACCAGACAATCCTGCAATGTTTAATGTAAACCATTTCTAAAAGTGGTATTATTGCCTTAAATATTCCTCTTATTTTTCCATTACATCGTTTTTCTGAAGGCAGCAATACATGTTGGAGTAACATTCCAACCAACATCCTTTTTGCTCATCCCTCCTTTGGGACTCTAAACTAAAGCTCTAAACTGTGATGTTGAGGAACATCAGCAAAGTAACCAATTATTTGTGTGTTTCCGTACCGTCTCCTTAAATGCCGTCCATACATAAACATTTCCAGTAAGGATTACTAAATGCTGATAGCTTTGGCTATCATGTGCCGAGTATATGGTCATGTTCCCAGCCCCAATGTCCTTGCATCACTGCTTTGTCAAAAATAAACGAATTTTGCATTTAAAATCACATCTGAGCAGTCTGGGGACTTTGGTAGTCATATTACTTTCAACACCACGGTGCATCATTGCTAAATGTTGGGTCAACAGATGAGATCCTGGAACAACTCTCTCAATAACTCAGCTGAAGTCAATATTTTTGGAAATGAAGAAGCTAAACTGAATATCTGGACAAGTTAATAAGTTCAGTATGTTAAACTTTATCCGGAATTAGAGTGGTATTGTCTGGATGTCAGGGCATACATGGACGACATGACCACACTAACCACTACTGCAGCATGCACCAAGCGGCTACTTGGAAAGCTGCAGGAGAACATCAAGTGGGCCCGAATGAAGATCAAACCAAGTAAATCTCGAAGCATCTCCATAGTCAAGGGGGTGCTTAGAGACACAAGGTTCTGTATCGGTGACGACCCTATACCAACAGTGTCTGAACAGCCAGTTAAAAGCCTGGGCAGATGGTACAACGCAAGTCTCAAGGATAAAGAGCAGGTGGAACAACTAAGGCAAGAAATTGTCAATGGCCTGGAGAACATCAATCAGAACCTACTGCCTGGGAAACTGAAGCTCTGGTGCCTACAGTTTGGACTCCTTCCTCGGACAATGTGGCCACTGACCATTTATGAAGCCCCAATAACAACTGTGGAGAAGATGGAGCGAACCATAACTTCATACGCGAAGAAATGGCTCGGGGTCCCACGATGTCTAACTAACATCGGCCTATATGGCAAAGGGGTCCTGGAACTACCTCTCACTAGTCTAACAGAGGAATACAAGTGTTCTAAAGTAAGACTTCAGATGACACTGAGGGACTCTAGAGACAAGACCATCAGTGCTGTTGCGCCGCCCCTAGTAACTGGCCGGAAGTGGACGCCATCTGATGCAGTACAGCAAGCTTCATCAGCCCTGAGACACAAAGACATTGTGGGGCAAGTCCAGCAGGGAAGAGGAGGCTTTGGCCTTACGACAAGTAAACCAACTTGGCGAAAGGCCACAACATCAGAGCGGAGGACATTGGTGGTCGAGGAGGTGCGGCGACAAGAGGAGGCCGCAAGAAGTGCAAAGGCGGTCTCTCTTGCCAAACAGGGGCAATGGATGCAGTGGGAAGGTGTGGAGTGGAGGAAGATCAGCTGGAAAGAACTATGGGAAATGGAAGCAAGCAAGATCAGCTTCATCATCAGAGTGACTTATGACGTGCTTCCATCACCAAAGAACCTCCATCAGTGGTACGGCGAGGATCCAACCTGTGCCCTCTGCCCAACTCCAGCGACCCTCAAACACATCATGGTAGGCTGCAAGACCAGCCTCACGCAAGGGAGATACACGTGGCGGCATAATCAGGTACTAAAAAGCCTGGCATCTGCCCTTGAGAACAGGCGGTGTGCGACCAACTCCTTGCCTCCGAGAGCAAGCAACCCCCTCCCCCTAAGGGCAACAACCTTTGTCCGAGAAGGACAGAAAACATCTAAACATCCTTCCACCAGATCAGAAGAAGGAAACCTATGCAGGGCCCGCGACTGGAGGATGCTGGCGGACATCGGCCGACAACTAGTTTTTCCACCTGAAATTGCTTCCACCAACCTCAGGCCAGACTTGGTGTTCTGGTCCCCTTCACAGAAGACTGCTTACATCATAGAGCTCACAGTTCCATGGGAGAACTCTGTTGAGGAGGCCTATGAGCATAAGAAGCTGCGTTACGCAGAGCTTGCAGCAGAGGCAACGCAGCGTGGCTGGAACACCAAAGTCTATCCAGTTGAAGTGGGATGCAGAGGATTTGTTGCGTCATCTACCATCAGACTGCTGAAGGAGCTTGGAATCCACGGTCAGGCTCTGCGGAAGACCATAAGATCACTCTCAGAGGCGGCTGAAAGAAGCAGCCGGTGGATTTGGCTCAAGCGGAAAGACCCATGCTGGGCCCCAAGTATTTCAGGGTGAATCTTTGGGACGGTTTGACACGGGACACGCGCTGAGGGCTGATCATCCTGCAGCGGGCCGCCCTTGTGGAGGGTGTATAGTGTTAAAAGGCCGAAACACCCAGTGATGCAAGGGTACACTACTGATGATGTGTCCTGTGCCCAACTGTCCTGAAGGTTACCCAGGCCAAGATATACATATCCACTCCCCCACCCCCCCCCCCCCCCCCGCCCCCCCCCTCCCACAGATGTTGAGCGTCTACCACTCTCAACAATCAACGAATGTCGTGAAATGCTCCCCACCTATTGGCACAAGGGACTTCTTAACATCTTGTCCTGTGTATTTGATTCTGATAATCTGGACTCGTCCAGTGACTGCTGTGAAAGGACAGCTGACAACATGGGAAAGTCCACGTGACAGCTTGGAGAGACAGCTGACAGGAGGGAACAGACCCCACTGGGGCCGTCATGGGCTAGCTACCCATGATAGCAGTCCCCAACGCTGTTTCAGTTAGTTGGAGACACCCGCTAAATGCTACTAAAAGTAAATTAAAGAGAATACCCCTAGAGCCTGCGAGAGCGGGGGCGGAAGATGGCTCACCGATTGATAACACGGTTACAGACCCAGGAACGGAAACGACTACGGACATGGAGAATATGGCACATGAGACATCCACAACAGCTGCGGGACACAAACTTCAGGTGTGCATTTGTGGTTGGGAGAAAATTACATCAGTGAAGGGCTTGAAGATCCACCAAGGGAGGAAAAAGTGCTTGAGAGAGCAGAGACATGGGCCTCGCATTGACCAGTACTTCTTACGAAGCAACCAGTCAAATCAGTCGAGTGAAGCACAGCGACAGGACTCAAACCAAAGTTCGCAGAGCATCAGCACCCATGTCACTGAAGAGGGTGATACAAGCACAGAAATGCCGGTGGAGGAGCCCACGCAACAACGACAAAGACCTCCATTGGAGGGAAAGATCAAAGGGCACAAACCTGGAGTGAAATGGCCCAAAGCTGTTGAAAAGAAAGAGTGGGAGACGGTCAACAGTGACCTTATACATATCTTGGAGCAACAAGCGGGCACAGCAGTGGAAAAGCTTGAAAGGATGGGCAACACAATCTACAGCTATGGAGAAGAACGGTTTGGGGTGAGTAAAGGGAGAGGTGGAAAGAAATTACCAACACCAATCAAGTCCAGGAGGCAGCAGGAGATCGAGAGGCTAATCAGAGAGAGGAGACAGTTGAAAAAGCAATGGAAAAAAGCAACTGAGGCAGAGAGAGAAGGTCTCATGCTACTCCAAGAGGACATCAAGAGCCGATTGGCAACCTTGCGAAAAGCAGAGAACTTGAGGAAACTTCGCAGGAAGAAAGAACACACAAGAACACGGTTCTACAAAGACCCTTTCAAGTTCATCAAAGACCTCTTCGCAAAGGAAAAAAGTGGAACTTTGAAAACATCAAAACGGGAATTGGAGGAACACTTGGAAAAGGCCCACCAAGACACGAAAAGGCATGAGCAGTTAGTCATCCCACATGACATCCCGCCTATTCAACCACCTGAATTCAACCTGGACACCAGCCCTCCAAGATGGAAAGAGGTAGAGAACACTGTCCGGCGAGCAAGAGCAGCATCAGCTCCGGGGCCAAATGGAGTACCATACAAGCTCTACAAGAACGCACCGGATGTGTTACGCTTTCTATGGAAGCTCATGAGGGTGGTGTGGAAGAAGCAAACAATACCTAAGGCGTGGCGAAGGGCCGGCGGCGTGCTAATACCTAAAGAAAAGGATGCGTCAGACATCAGCCAATTCTGGCCAATATGTCTCCTCAACGTCGAGGGAAAAATCTTTTTCAGCATTGTATCACAAAGGCTGTCCACCTATCTGGTAACAAACAAGTACATTGATACATCTGTACAGAAAGCAGGAATTCCAGGATTTTCGGGCTGCTTGGAGCATACAAGCATGATCTGGCACCAGATCCAAGCAGCTAAGAAGGAGAAGAGAGACCTACATGTGATCTTCCTCGATCTGGCCAATGCATTTGGTTCAGTTCCCCATGAACTCCTTTGGGAATCTTTTGCCTTTTTCCATGTACCAGAGCTCATCACCACACTGGTCAAGAGCTATTTCCAAGACCTGCAGCTGTGCTTCACAACAGCTGACTTCAGTACAACATGGCAGCGCTTGGAAGTAGGCATCATGGCAGGCTGCACAGTCTCACCCTTGGCCTTTACAATGGCCATGGAAGTCATCATCAGGGCCTCAAAATGGGTGGTGGGCGGTGAACGAACCAGGGCTGGGCTCCGTCTGCCACCCATCAGGGCATACATGGACGACATGACCACACTAACCACTACTGCAGCATGCACCAAGCGGCTACTTGGAAAGCTGCAGGAGAACATCAAGTGGGCCCGAATGAAGATCAAACCAAGTAAATCTCGAAGCATCTCCATAGTCAAGGGGGTGCTTAGAGACACAAGGTTCTGTATCGGTGACGACCCTATACCAACAGTGTCTGAACAGCCAGTTAAAAGCCTGGGCAGATGGTACAACGCAAGTCTCAAGGATAAAGAGCAGGTGGAACAACTAAGGCAAGAAATTGTCAATGGCCTGGAGAACATCAATCAGACCCTACTGCCTGGGAAACTGAAGCTCTGGTGCCTACAGTTTGGACTCCTTCCTCGGACAATGTGGCCACTGACCATTTATGAAGCCCCAATAACAACTGTGGAGAAGATGGAGCGAACCATAACTTCATACGCGAAGAAATGGCTCGGGGTCCCACGATGTCTAACTAACATCGGCCTATATGGCAAAGGGGTCCTGGAACTACCTCTCACTAGTCTAACAGAGGAATACAAGTGTTCTAAAGTAAGACTTCAGATGACACTGAGGGACTCTAGAGACAAGACCATCAGTGCTGTTGCGCCGCCCCTAGTAACTGGCCGGAAGTGGACGCCATCTGATGCAGTACAGCAAGCTTCATCAGCCCTGAGACACAAAGACATCGTGGGGCAAGTCCAGCAGGGAAGAGGAGGCTTTGGCCTTACGACAAGTAAACCAACTTGGCGAAAGGCCACAACATCAGAGCGGAGGACATTGGTGGTCGAGGAGGTGCGGCGACAAGAGGAGGCCGCAAGAAGTGCAAAGGCGGTCTCTCTTGCCAAACAGGGGCAATGGATGCAGTGGGAAGGTGTGGAGCGGAGGAAGATCAGCTGGAAAGAACTATGGGAAATGGAAGCAAGCAAGATCAGCTTCATCATCAGAGCGACTTATGACGTGCTTCCATCACCAAAGAACCTCCATCAGTGGTACGGCGAGGATCCAACCTGTGCCCTCTGCCCAACTCCAGCGACCCTCAAACACATCATGGTAGGCTGCAAGACCAGCCTCACGCAAGGGAGATACACGTGGCGGCATAATCAGGTACTAAAAAGCCTGGCATCTGCCCTTGAGAACAGGCGGTGTACGACCAACTCCTTGCCTCCGAGAGCAAGCAACCCCCTCCCCCTAAGGGCAACAACCTTTGTCCGAGAAGGACAGAAAACATCTAAACATCCTTCCACCAGATCAGAAGAAGGAAACCTATGCAGGATGCTGGCGGACATCGGCCGACAACTAGTTTTTCCACCTGAAATTGCTTCCACCAACCTCAGGCCAGACTTGGTGTTCTGGTCCCCTTCACAGAAGACTGCTTACATCATAGAGCTCACAGTTCCATGGGAGAACTCTGTTGAGGAGGCCTATGAGCGTAAGAAGCTGCGTTACGCAGAGCTTGCAGCAGAGGCAACGCAGCGTGGCTGGAACACCAAAGTCTATCCAGTTGAAGTGGGATGCAGAGGATTTGTTGCGTCATCTACCATCAGACTGCTGAAGGAGCTTGGAATCCACGGTCAGGCTCTGCGGAAGACCATAAGATCACTCTCAGAGGCGGCTGAAAGAAGCAGCCGGTGGATTTGGCTCAAGCGGAAAGACCCATGCTGGACCCCAAGTATTTCAGGGTGAATCTTTGGGACAGTTTGACACGGGACACGCGCTGAGGGCTGATCATCCTGCAGCGGGCCGCCCTTGTGGAGGGTGTATAGTGTTAAAAGGCCGAAACACCCAGTGATGCAAGGGTACACTACTGATGATGTGTCCTGTGCCCAACTGTCCTGAAGGTTACCCAGGCCAAGATATACGTATCCACTCCCCCCCCCCCCCCCCCCCCCCCTCCCCCCCCCCCCCCCACAGATGTTGAGCGTCTACCACTCTCAACAATCAACGAATGTCGTGAAATGCTCCCCACCTATTGGCACAAGGGACTTCTTAACATCTTGTCCTGTGTATTTGATTCCAACACCACGGTGCATCATTGCTAAATGTTGGGTCAACAGATGAGATCCTGGAACAACTCTCTCAATAACTCAGCTGAAGTCAATATTTTTGGAAATGAAGAAGCTAAACTGAATATCTGGACAAGTTAATAAGTTCAGTATGTTAAACTTTATCCGGAATTAGAGTGGTATTGTCTGGAGCATAATTAATAGTTTGCTGCAAAATTGCATGTTATTTAAAAGAGAGCTTTAAACATTATATTTTTAATTTCCTTCAACCTTAAAAGCCACAGTATTCAGGTGAACAATAACTTAGATAATTAATTGTGGTGTACATGAATAATGCACAGCTATACAAAGCTTTCAGACTTACTGTATGTGGCTGCATCTGTTTAAGACAGGTATGTGCATTAACTCTAGAGAATTGAAATAAAAACAATGTTATCCTTTAACAGCTGGCATGCATGGTCGTTGAATTTTTCTTGGGCCAAAAATCTACACACTGCGCAATGGATCAAGGCTGAATATAAACAGCCAGTTATTTACAACAGAGGAGGTGCGGTGAGATCATTGACATCAACGGAAGGGATTTCCAATGGGGGCTGGTCTGTTACAGCTGACTTCTTGCAAACTGAGGTCAGGAATGAGGGGAACCAAATATGATCACCAACCTCTGTATGCTGGAAGCAGTTGAACAGTGGGCACAGCTCATAATGGTGTTTGGTCCAGTTTCATGACTTAGTGGTGGAAAAGAGAGGAAGCCTGATTATATTATCAACAGCTGTAGCTGCTGGCTCAGATTAAAGGTTGTGCTTTACCATATTTTGGTAGATCTTCTTAGTTAGCACCTTGGAATTGATGATGACTAGCCTCATTCAGTCCTGTGGGTTCTGAAGTGACTGACAACTTGAAAATAGGACTTGTTCCCCTTGAGAAGCTGAATGGGGTGGGTTGTGGTGCACGATGTTCCTATTAACAATAGACTTCTAAATACTCCTGAGCTCAAGATTCCCAGGTCCAAACAAAAGCTCCTCTCCAATCATGATTGACACAGTCAAGGGCTTCTTTCAGTCAAAAAAGACCAAGAGATCAAGGCTAATTCCCGCATTTTTCTTGGTTGTCACATGATGATCACATCATCTCTGAATGGATGCAAGCCACAATGGAACTTCAAGACTGGAAGGAAGAGCAGATTGGAGAGGGCTCTTGCACAAACTTTCCTTGCGGTAAATTGTAAAGAAACAATTCTGGATCTGTGGCAATTGTGTTAGTCTCCTTTCTTGAAGAAATAATACCATGAATATGTATCTGTAGCGCCTCTCCAATAAGATTTATAACTTCAGCAGGGATGTCATTTGGACTGAAGGCGTTTGGTACTCTTGGATATGCATAACTTCACCACTTTCACATTAGTGTGCATCCCACTTGTACCAATATTAAGAAAGGAGCCCAGATTTTCACAAATTGACAAAGTGCTGCATCAAAAATAGATTTGATGCATCAGGAAAAGATCATTGCCACTGTTATGACGTTGGCAAAGAATCACAGTTGTTGCGATCAGTATGACTGCAATCTATTATTGCTAGCAGAAGTGAAGAGTAAGGGTGTAGAAAGGAACTGTAGATGCTAGTTTACACCGAAGATAGATACAAAATGTTGGAGTTAATCAGTGGGACAGGTAGCATCTCTGGATAGAAGGAAGGGGTGATGTTTCGGATCGAAGTCTGAAGAATCTCGATCCGAAACATCACCCATTCCTTCTATCCGGAGATGCTGCCTGTCCTGCTGAGTTACTCCAGCATTTTGTGTCTATCTTTGACGAGCAAGGGTGACTGGCAGAGAAAACCAGCCCAGATTGAGAATGGGCACAGGTATATTTCAAGAAACGCATTCACAATAAAAGTGTGCTATATTAAGATTTGCTTATGCAAATACAAGAAAAGTATTTTTAAAGTCAATTTACTTAAAGTATCAAACAGCAAACTGTTGGAGGAACTCAGGTAGCATCGATGGAATGAAATGGACAGATTACATTTCAGGTCGGGACCCTTCTTCAGACTGACAGGCGACATTTCCGATCGAGACCCTTCTTTTCATTTTCAGGATATATATTATTCTGTGTAACGTTAAAGTAATTTATACTCTCTGAATTTTTACATCATGACAAAGATAATAACAGCAGTATAGCTGAGCGTGGGTCAACATTTTTACCCTCTGAAATTCCAACTCACAATCTGACTGAATATTTTGGAAAGAAAAAAATGTAAGAGGTAAAGAAAAAGAAAAATTGTAGAAATAGTAAAAGAAAAACCACCAGGTTAACAAAATATTAATCTAGATGAATCAAAATATAAACTTGGTGAATTAATGCCAAAATTAAATATCTAAAAATAGAAACTGAATGGTGCCCATTTCATTCACTTGGATTTTTTCATCAATGTTACTTTTGAGCCAGAAATAACCCATTATTTAATGCTAAAGCTAGTCAGTAAAATAGCACATATCAGATATCCAGTCTATTTTCTTTTAAAAATGAGACATTATACCAAATTCTTTAATCTAAGGTTCAAACTACTTAAAGGATGAATTCCATGATTTCTTTATTTCTGTGGGACATGATTGACTCATACTCACACTCAAAACACATTGCTTCTTCCTGTAGTCAGCACACAAAAAATGTTCTACCTTGACATAATAGAAGTAGATGTGGGAAATGTGGTATCAAGACAGTAAACTGTACTCACCACTCATGACAGAGTGAAACAGCACAGAAACAGGCCCTTTGGCCTGACTCGTCCATGCTAAACAAGATGCCCAGTCTGAAGAAGGGTTCCAACCTGAAACATTGCCTATCCATTCCCTCCACAGATTCTGCTTTACCTGCCGAGTTACTCCTGAACTTTGTGCTTTGCTCAAGATTCAAGCATCTGCAATTCTTCATATCTCCAATGTGCCTATCTAAGTTAGTCCCATTTGGCCATGTTTGATTAATTTCCCTCTTAATCATTCTTATCCATGTGCCTGACCAAGTGGTTTTGAAATGTTAATGGCATAGTTTCCTACTTGGATCTCCACCAGCATCTGTTTCTCAAGTAGATTTAGAACTTCCTTATTTGCTATTCTTTCCTACCCATTTCCAAATATTCCCTTCCTTGATGTCCCCTCTCTCCATTTCAATGTGTAGGCTGGTGACCAGCTGGTGACCATCTTTCTTTTCCCACATCCATGGATTTCAGGACTTTAGTGTTTGTCCATTCCATTTCCCATGTTTCTCTTCTTATCCCTTCTCCACAGGTCCAGAACTAGGATAGGATTCCCTTAGTCCTCATTTTCTACCCAATTTACTTCCACACCGATCACTCTCTGCAGTTTCTAAACATTCCAAGATGTTGTAACAACCAAACACATCTTCCACTCCCCTTCCAGAATTCCAAAGGAATCTTCCATTCTTATTCTCTTGAAATTATTCCAATAACCATTCACCTTCCCAGAGCATCACCCTGTGAAATTGCAGCAGATGCTATAATTGTTTTTATTTAACCCTCCCCTGGCTTCCAGAATCATCATCACTGTTTTCCTTGTAAAGCAGTGATTACTATTCTCAATTGATACAGGATTTTCATTGCTTGCAATGGCATCATTTCCATTCTTGGGAGACAAAACAAATCAATTTGCAAAACACTTCCATTGAGTCCTCAAGATTGACATTAAGTTTCCATACAACCACCATTTTAATTCTCCCCCCATATCCCAACTCTGCCATGTCAATTTGTGGCCTTCTACACCGTTTCAATGTACTTCAACATACAGCAACAAATCAGTACCTTATTTTCTGATGAGACATTAATGGTCTAGAATTATAATGGAATTCAAAAGGGAAAAAAAATGACATTATGGGCATTTTCATTTCAGATTTCCAGCATAAAGTGCCCTCCATAATGTTTGGGACAAAGACCCATCATTTATTTATTTGCCTCTGCACTCCACAATTTAAGATTTGTTATTAAAAAAAAATCACATGTGGTTAAAGTGCACAGTCAGATTTTATTTTACTTCGGAGTCACGTGAGTGACTACGTGAAGAACCCGCTCAGCGCGCATGCGCGGCATTAACGCCAGCAGTGCAACAGCGGCTGCAACGGGACTTAGGCGCTCCCGCTACAGAATGAAACGGACCGTCAGGTGAGTACCCTGAGGTCGGGTTTCTATTACAGGGGAGCCTTTTTCTGCTTGTGTTTTACAGGCAGAGAAAAAGGCTCTGGAACAAAACTGTCCCCCGTTCGAGGAGGAACGTTTTCCGTCGGGGAGCGGGGCAGCAACAGGTGGTAGGAGCGTTTACCCGGTGTTCCGCTATTCCCCGACACCGTGCCGAGCCCAGCCCGCTAGTGCCTGAGCTGCGGGCTGGATGTTTAGCCATCCGAAGAGGCATCCGGCCGGTGGCTTCCGACTTGTCGGAGGGGACGTCTCTCCACCCGCATGGGAGAGAGACAGCCGCCTGAGCCGCTGGAGCGGCTCCTGGAGCAGGAGCTCCTGCGAGACACGTTACGTGAGGGGCAGTCTCGCTGGAGGGTTCAGGCATACCCTCCACAGTGCCTAGGCACTGCCCATCGCTTCCTCCTTAGTGTGGTTAGCTTTGGGGTAACCAGGGCTGGGCTGGTCATGAAGAGGGGGTCGCTGGCTGAAGAATTCGGGAGTATGCCAGGGGTGCAGGAACAGGAAGAGCTGCTGGGTGTGTGTGGACCGCTACGTGGCTACCCCACGTGCAGGAAGGCCATTAGAGCCTAAAAACTAACGGCCAGCATTGACCACCTCTCCGACAGGCACCTACAGGAGCAGGTGGTTAATAAGGCTTAAAATGTACAGCTCCAATGAATTATAGTCCTTCAAAGTGCCGGCACTCAACAGCCAAATCTGGGGGTACGTCGGGACAAATACTCGGACCAGGAGCTGATACTGCAGCGGATCCTCAGGCTCCTGACGTCAGCCATCACACCATTTGCTCGTTTTCTGTGGACAATACGGAGATGACCACTAACTAACAAATCACTCTCACACTGTTGTGCAACACGCAGAGCGAGATAAATTACCTCCATATATAAATCATAAGACCTGCCCTAAAATCCCGAATTTGGGCTGTGCTAAACCCCAGCCACTGAGTCAGCCTCACAGCTCTTTGGCAAAAAACCTCATGGGAATAAAAACTTTCGGCCTCATGAGGGCCAGCCCCAGGACGAGCAAACCCCAAAAATACAATACCCAAGCGGCAGCACCCCATCGCGTCCACCAGTCGACGTCTACCATATGGGACTGGTGAAAGCTCGGTGACCGCATTTTTTATGCCCGGGAGTCTTTTAGACCACGGCCCAGAGCAGGACCCCATGGAAAATGCGCCACCCCCCAACATCACCGCCACGTCAGACAACGAGCCAGACTCGCTGGTCTGGGAAGAGACAGAAGAAATGCCCATATCCATGGAGGTAGGTGGGTCTGGTGCCTACAAGAATATGTAAAATAAGGAATCTAATTTCAAAGGATACTTTATGGCAAACATTGGCCTCAAATATGCTTACTATTCAGTACCCATTCAAAAGGATCTACGCAGATACCTAAAATTTACCTGGATGGGGCAACTATGACAGTTAAAGCATTACCCCATGGGGTAACGTCAGCTCAAGGTTATTCATCAAGATACTAAAACCAGCCCTGGCAAAACTAATAAGAAGACCATGGAATTGGCTATGTCAGCCGTTTTTTCAGCTACAAAACAGTTTTCGAAACCCTGGGGTTTGTTTTACATCCAGATAAATCAAAGTTGAAGCCATCCACTATCATGGACTACTTAGACTTCACAATTAATTCAGTCCATATGACTGTAACTTTGCCAAAAGACAAAACGGTTGAATTGGCACAATTATGCCACAATTTAATGGTCAACGAGCAACCAACTATTCGACAAGTAGCAAGAGTAATTGGGAAAATGGTAGCAGCATTCCTGGCTACACAACTCGGACCATTGCATTATAAAATCTACATAGAGCAAAGGTACAGGCATTAAAATATCATGCAGGTCATTATGATCGGGTCATGAAATTACCCACTGAAACTATATCAAAACAGTTCGCATAGTTTCAGCCCTATCATTATCTAACAGGTGGTAGATGGACTAACCTAAAGTCATCATTACTACTTACACGGGGCATTAATTATTTAGCGATGGTACACAAAATTGCTGGAGGAACTCAGCGGGTGCAGCAGCATCTATGGAGCGAAGGAAATAGGCGACGTTTCGGGCCGAAACCCTTCTTCAGAATTATTTAGCGATGTTGGGTGCCTTTTATGGATTAAAAGCATATACATCAAATATACATCACTGCATGTACGGTTACAAATGGATAATACTACGGTGGTGGCCTACATTAACCATATGGGAGGCATAAAATCGTTATCATGCGACAAATTGGTCAACACAATTTGGCAATGGTGTGTCAAAAAGACATATTTGGCTGTCAGCAACTTACCTATCAGGTAAGCTAAATACAGTGCCAGACACCAGGTCACGCAAATTCAATGACAACATCGAATGGATGTAAAACCCAAAGTATTTGCAAAAATTATCAAGCTATATGGCACGCCAGATATCGATTTATTTGCATCAAGGCTAAATCACCAGATACCTATGCATGTCGCTTGGGAACCAGACCCAGAGGCAGCAGCGGTAGTAGATGCCTTCACGCTGGATTGGGGAAATTCCTTCTTCTATGTTTTCCCTCCCTTCTGCCTCATCAGTCAGGTACTACGAAAAATACAGATGGACTCTGCATCAGGGTTTGATAGTACCCGACTGGCCTACACAGCCATGGTTCCCAGTACTATATTAGCTATAAAAACCTGGATGCAACATAATTTCCTCAAACTCAACAGCGATAAGACAGAATTCCTCCTCATAGGCTCCAAAGCCACACTCAGCAAAATCAATAACCCCACTCTCACCATCGACGGCACCACTGTCTCCCCATCTCCCCAGGCCCGCAACCTTGGCGTGATCTTTGATTTCACCCTCTCCCTTGAGCCTCACATCCGCCATGTCATTAAAACCTCCTTCTTTCATCTCCGCAACATCGCCAAACTCAGACCCTCTCTCACACCGCCTGCTGCTGAAAGACTCATCCATGCCTTCATCTCCTCCCGACTGGACTATTGCAACTCACTTCTCCTTGGCATCAGCTCCACCTACATCAACTGACTCCAACTGGTCCAGAACGCAGCCGCCCGACTCATCACCCACACCAAATCCTGGCATCACATCACTCCAGTCCTCAAAAAACTTCACTGGCTTCCCATCTCCCACCGGATCACCTACAAAATCCTGGTCCTCACCTACAAAGCCCTCCGCCATCTGGCCCCCCCATATCTCACTGACCTCCTCTCCCCCTACCAACCCTCACGGTCCCTCAGATCCACATCAGCCGGTCTCCTCTCCATCCACAAGTCCAACCTCCGCAGTTTTGGGGACAGAGCCTTCTCCAGGGCAGCTCCCAGGCTCTGGAACTCCCTCCCCCAACTGATCCGCAATTCCGTGTCCCTCACCATCTTCCAGTCCCGCCTCAAGACCCATCTCTTCACCTCTGCCTATCCTTAGCCCCATGTCCCCGTCCCTTTTCATCTGTGTATTAATCGCCTCATACTGTGTTTTGTATTGAATTCTGTCTTTACTTTGTGTACTAGTCATGTCTCTACTATTTATTTCATTCCCCTTACATGTTTTTCCTCTACATGCTCAATTTTTGTAAGGTGTCCTTGAGACTCTTGAAAGGCGCCCATAAATAAAATGTATTATTATTATTACTGCATGACATGTTTGTTGAAACACCATGTCAGCATCCCTTTCGAACATCCACTAAGAAGCAGTACTTAACCAGCATCAAGAAATGCGAGAAGTACTGCCAGGAAACAAGGACCACGTACACAACAGCAACAGTCACCAACACACTGGAGTTCCTGGCCTACCTACACCACAAAGAGGAATCAGCTACAGTGCCGTCAACACAGCAAGGAGTGCCCTGTCTGCTTATTTGAAACCAGCACCAGGACAACAGCCGATGGGATCCCATCCACTGGTGGTCAAATTAATGAAGGGCATCTATAACATCAAACCCCTAGACCAAGGTATACCCATTTATGGGATGTCAGTGTGATCCTGACGTACCTCAGGGGATGGCCACCAGCCAGATCCCTCAGCCTCAAACAAACTACCCTGAAAACGCTCATATTGATGGCACTTGTATCCACTCAGAGGGTCCAGTCACTACATCGATTGCGACTGGACAACATGGTGACCACCCCAGACCAGATCTCGTTCATCATCCAGGGTCTGGTAGAACAGAGCAGGCCAGGTATAGCCAATCCAGTTGTGGTGTTCCGGGCTTACCCGCCAGAGCCGCGGTTGTGTGTCATGACCTATCTACTATATTATATAGACACAACCTATAACATCAGAGGGAGTGAAAAAGCCTTATGGGTCAGCCACAAAAAACCTCATGGCCGGGTAACGAGCCAAACCATTGCAAGATGGCTCAAGCAGGTACTAAAGGCTGCCGGAATAGACTAACTTTTTTCAAATCTCATTCCACCAGGGCAGCGTCTACATCAACGGCCGAAAGAATGGACGTACCGGTTGACCATATTCTGACGACAGCAGAATGGTCGAGGTAACGACATTCAAAATTTTTTACAATAAGCCGTTGACGAAACCTGACTTGTTTGCAGAAATATTTTACAAACTGCAAATATTTAATTTAAGCCCGGGGGAGCAATTTAATTTGTTATTGTTACTAAATACCATTTTTGTTTCTCGAAAAACAGATTCATTGGTTGGTTACGATAACACACTTCCTCCCTCAAGAACTTCGGCAGTGAGTGAAATAAAACTGTTACACGGTTTGAAATCGCAGAGCTTTGAAGTCTTCACGTAGTCACTCACGTGACTCCGAAGTAAAATAGTAAGATTAAACGAGAACTTACCAGTTTGAAGTTTGATCTGTATTTTATGAGGAGTTACGATGAGGGATTACGTGCCCTCCGCTCCCACCCTCATAATATAGGTCAAACTGATAACTGATGTCTCCTTTTCTTTACTATGTTTACTTCAATAACTGTGTCTATCTGTGATTCCACACCGCTGCTTGGAAGTATGCCGCGCATGCGCGCTGAGCGGGTTCTTCACGTAATCCCTCATCGTAACTCCTCATAAAATACAGATCAAACTTCAAACTGGTAAGTTCTCGTTTAATCTTACTATTAAAGGGTATTTTTATACATTTTGGTTTCACCATGTAGAAATTACAGCTGTGATTATACATAGTCCCCCCATTTCAGGGCACCATAATGTTTGGGACACTTGGCTTCACAGGCATTTGTAATTGCTCAGGTGTGTTTTAATTGCCTCCTTAATGCAGGTATAAGAGAGCTCTCAGCACCTATTATTTCCTCCAGTCTTTCCATCACCTTTGGAAACTTTTATTGGTGTTTATCAACATGAGGACCAAAGTTGTCTCAATGGAAGTCAAAGAAGCCATTGTGAGACTGAGAAACAAGAATAAAACCTTAGGCCTACCAAAATCAACTGTTTGGAACATCATTAAGAAGAAAGAGAGCACTGGTGAGCTTACTAATCGCAAAGGGACTGGCAGGCTAAGGAAGACCACCATAGCTGATGACAGAAGAATTCTCTCTATAATAAAGTAAAATCCCCAAACACCTGTTCGCCAGATCAGAAACACTCTTCAGGTGTGGATTTGTCGATGACCACTGTCTGTAGAAGACTTCATGAACAGAAATACAGAGGCTACACTGCAAGTTGCAAACCACTGGTTAGCCGCATAAATAGGATGGCCAGGTTACAGTTTCCCAAGAAGTACTTAAAAGAGCAACCACAGTTCTGGAAAAAGGATCGTGGACAGATGAGACGAAGATTAACTTATATTAGAGTGATGGCAGCAAAGTATGGAGAGAAAGTATGAACATCCAAAGCATGTCACCTCATCTGTGAAACACGGTGGTGAGGGTGTTATGGCCTGGGCATGTATGGCTGCTGAAGGTACTGGCTCACTTATCTTCATTGTTGACACAATTGCTGATGGTAAGTTGAAGTTCAAGATCAAATTTATTTGTCACATGCACCTTAAGGTGCAGTGAAATGTAATTTACCATGCAGCGTTACAATTAAAAACGGACACAATACACAACATAATTCAACAGACATCCACCACAGCATTCTTCACTGTGATGGAAGGCAATACAGTTCAGACAATCTTCCTCCTCCTCCCTTGTTCACCTGTGGCCAGGGCCCTGACCCTCCGTAGTCACCACTACGGACTGCCCGATGTTCAAGCCCTCTGGTCGGGATGGTCGGAACGCCAACGTCGGGACAGGTCGGGCACACCCATAGCTCCCAAATTGGTCACCTCCTTACAGGAGACCGCGGCTTCAAGATGTTGTAGGCCACAGGCCGGTGATCGGAGCTCTTCTCCGGCGACCCCCGGCGAGGGATCGCCCGCTGCACGATGGAAGATCCGCTCCACGCCTGCGCCACAAGCTCCACAGACCGAGGCTCCAAGATGTTGTAGGCCACAAACCAGCGATCGGAGCGCTTCTCTGGCAACCCCCGGCAAGGGGTCGCCCTGCTCCGCGATGTTAAAGTCCCCGCTGTGCCACTGCTGAAGCTCTGGGTCCGACTCTGGGAAAGGCCGCACCAAACCAGCTATAAGGCCGCGAGGAGGAAGGCGAAGAAGCGACAAGGTAGAAAGTTGCACCTCCGTCGAGGTAGGTGCCTGAAAACGGTTTCCCCCTATTCTCCCCCACCACCCATAAACACAAGACATGCAGAGAAACACTAAAACATACTTTTGGACATAATAAAAAAAAACAAAAAAAGTAAAAACAACGAACCTGCTGCAGGCGAGGCAGCCGACATGCAGCGCCACCGGAACCGGAATAATTAGTATATAATTAGTAGCATAATTAATTCTGAAGTGTATAGACACATCCTATCTGTTCAAGTTCAAGCAAATGTCTCAAAACTCATTGGCCGGTGGTTCATTCTACAGCAAGACAATGATCCCAAACATACTGCTAAAGAGACAAATGAGTTTTTCAAAGCTAAAGAATGGTAAATTCGTGAGTGGCCAAGTCAAGCGCCGATCTGAACCCAATTGAGGATGCCTTTTATACGCTGAAGAGAAAACTGAAGGGGACTAGCCCCTAAAACAAGCATAAGCTAAAGATGGCTGCAATACAGGCCTGGCAGAGCATCACCAGAGAAGACACCCAGCAACTGGTAATGTCCATGAATCGCAAAATACTAAACATGATTACTTTCATTTACATGACATTGCTTTGTCCCAAACATTATGGTGCCCTGAATTGGGGGAACTATGTATAAACACTGCTGTAATTTCTACATGGGGGGTGAAACCAAAATGTATAAAAATGGCCTTTATTAAAATCTGACAATGTGCGCTTTAACTACATGTGATTTTTTTTTCTTTTACAAATCTCAAATTGTACAGTATAGAGGCAAATAAATAAATGATGGGTCTTTGGCCCAAACATTATGGAGGGCAGTGTACCTGTGCACACCTTTGGTATTTTCAGGTAATCATTCTTCATTTTCACCATGAGTAGGGTTTCAATACAATGCTCTCCTTTGCCTCAAACCTACGTTCTACACATTACAGGTCTTCTCCTTACATATATGCCTTTCCTCCCTGCTTTCATCGAATTTGCCATTCGACATATTCCTAGTAAGGACAGTGTAGATTGGTTACTCCACACTAACCAATTGTACTGCTTTATTAGTAGACGCTCCGCCTACTATGCAGTTTAGATTATCAGAACTCATCTCATGCTGTCAGTCGAATGTACTGTAAGTGATCTTTAATAAAACTACGTTGTACTATGTTGTGTGAATGACTGGGTCATTTACAGACAGCTGTATTATCATTGCTGCAACAACATCAGGTCCCACAAGTTAGAAAGCAGAATGTGTTTCAACAAGTTTGCGCAAGGTGATGAACTGTGAAGTGCACCTTCCAGAAAAACTGAGCCCAAAGCAAAGCAAAGCTAAATTAACTCTCCAATATCACAACTCAATGCAAAGGACTTGCATTATTTATGTGGATTTAACTTTGTTAAGTCCCTGGCATGTTTATCTAAGATATTATCAATTAAAAAAATTGGTGCACCGAGTCGCATAAACATTTGGTTTAAAACAATCTCTTAATATTGAGTGAGACAAAAAGACAGAGGGATTTAGAGAGGGAATCAACCAACGGTGTGGCACTTAAGCTTGTAAGATATTGGAATCGAGAATTGCAAGTAACTCAAAAGTTGGCAGGAGATTGAAACGAGCAAAACCATGAAAAATAAAGTGGTGATTTTGAAATTGAGATGTGGTAGCCATTACAGAATTAAATAGCAAGGTGGCATTTGCTCTGGTCTGGTTTTAGACACCATCCAGAGACTGAAATCGTAGTCAGAAGAGTTTCCAGCATGGCCCAAATACAATAACTGCGGCCATCCCAATAATTATGTGGAGCAAAATCTCAGCTCTCCTGAATGTCAAACATGAAAAATTAGAAAAATATCAGGAGTGAAGAGCAGTCAAACAAGATGGTGAATAAAGAAATCTATGGCATGAGGACACTTTTGGAGCTTATTGTTAACACTGAGAATAATCAAATGAATTTTAGAACAAAGTGCAATATACTGACTCAACTACATAACATGTTTTGCATTACCAACTGGGACTGAATTTCTGGGAAATTATTTCTTCTTCATAGATTTTATATTTGCTCCAAACAATAATCCACACCCAATCATCTTCATTATAGACAAAGCACGTAGTTTATTCTAAATTAACTTAAATTCAATAAGAATATCACATGTCAGGAAGTTCAGATGAAACAATGATGGGATTAGATGAAACGTCTCCTCAGGCTATAAATCTGAAATAAAACCAAAAAACGCTGGCAACACACAGCATGTTTAGCAGCATCAGTGGAAAGAGAGCTAGTGTTCCAGGTCAAAATAATGTTTATAATGTTTTTCAGGGTACTGTTTATATAAATCATTAATGGGTGTGTTACCACTCTCCCCTTCTGAAAAATGATCCAAATTCTAAGACAATTGTTACAATAACATTCACTAATGTGCAGATTTCTATTTTTAGTTATGTTTAGTTATCAAATGAAATGATGTGCAAAATGCTCAATTTGGAACAGAAATATGGCAATTTCTATTTTTCTTTTACTCCAACGATAAACTCTGCAATGAATTCATAAGGAAAAAATAAAAACGCTTATACTTAAATCCTTCAGGAGTTGGTCTGAAGGACCACTTGACGCTCACTCTTTGACATGCTACATAAATTTGCGTGACTTCTAGGCAATAACTTTCTATAGATATATTAAAATGCCTTCCCGCCAACAGTGCAGATTGGCAAATGGCTATCTTCTGAACGTCATTTTCCAGGATGGAAGATCTCCCAAAATTAGTTATTAATCAAACATTTTACAACTTGGCTCAGTTAGGAGGTCTCACCACTGTGGTTTAGTCTCCATTCCAGAATTAAGTACATAGACCATGCAGGTACTTCATTGTAGGACAAGGGAAAGGTACAAAGCTGTATATGTTACCTTTTGGATAGGTCATTAAATGGAGCCCCTAGTTTGTGATCTGGTGCACTTATGGATACAGTCCAGAAAGCAGTTTGATGACTTAGTAAGATTGTGAAATAGAAGTCCAGTGCTATATTCATCTGCACATCAATACATGCAAGACACAACTCCTCTACATTGCTCTCTCAAATTTACTTCATCACACATCCTCAGATCCACATTCATGGCAAATTTGACAACAATAGGTGCAGGAATAGGTGCAGGAATAGGCCATTTGGCCCTTCGTGCCAGCACTGCCATTCAATGTGATCATGGCTGATCATCCCCAATCAGTGCTCCGTGCCTGCCTTCTCCCCATATCCCCTGACTCCGCTATCTTTAAGAGCCCTCTCTTGAAAGTATCCAGTGAACCGGCCTCCACCACCCTCTGAGGCAGAGAATTCCACAAACTCACAACTCTCTGTGAGAAAAAGTGTTTTCTTATCTCCATTCTAAATGGCTTACCCCTTATTCTTAAACTGTGGTCCCTGGTTCTGGACTCCCCCAACATCGGGAACATGTTTCCTGCCTCTAGCATGTCCAAACCCTTAATAATCTTATTTGTTTCAATAAGATCCCTTCTCATCCTTCTAAACTCCAGAGTATTCAAGCCCAGCTGCTCCATTTTCGCAGCATATGACAGTCCCGCCATCCCGGGAATTAACCTTGTAAACCTACGCTGCACTCCCTCAATAGCAAATTAGGGGACCAAAATTGCACACAATATTCCAGGTGTGGTCTCACTAGGACCCCAATGCCAATTTCAAGAGCTTTCTCGGGAAGATTTCAGATGTTTACCACCGCTGCCTGATGAAACAAGTCTCCCAAGACACTAGAGTTCAGAATTTCTCGAGGACACTCAGCCTCTGTATACAAGATCCCTGCGTAGGTGGTGCCCACACTGTGTCTTTCTGGTGCTTCCTACTCTGTTGCTTAGCTGCCCATCTCTATTCAGCATGGTGCTGTTGAGGCAGGAATTGTTGCTGGTCAACTCAGTGAAAGGGTTTTCTTGCCTGCTAGCAAATCATTTGCACTAACAGATAAGAAAAATGTTGACAACACTGACCGTTTATTGCTTTATTTCGATGAGATATATTGCAATGCTGGCATTTGAAAGATTTGTTTTCGATTTCAAATAAAATTGCATGCAACTGCAAATCTTACTCCCTCAGTAAGCAAGATTCCAGTATATATCATAGTTGTTGAAAAAAAATCAATAAATATGAGGTCACTTTGAAACAATTTTTAATTTTTTTGGTAAAGGAGGTGAATTTTAGGGAATACACTTCAAGTCAAGTCAAGTCAAGTCAAGTCAAGTCGTCAAGTATCCAGTTTGAACGAAATTACATACCCTGCAGTCATAACAAAAAAAATAAAACAACAGAACACACAATGAACACAGTTTAACATCCATCACAGTGAGTCTACCAGGCACCTCCTCACTGTGATGGAAGACAAACGTCTTAAAGTCCTTGTCTAATACCAAACGAGTTGACACTGTCCTTAACTCTGCAATGCGGGTCACCACAGGGACGCTTAAGTCAACACCTGTCCTCTCTCATATCGCCCCTCCCAGTATACGCAGAAGGGAGAGGATGTTGAAAGATTGGTGCACTATCGAGGCTAACCCTGACCTTCCCATCCATGCTGACGAACAATCTGCCCAACATGCGCTTGAAGTCCCGCAAACCCGACTGGTCTTCCGTTAAATCCCTGGAAGACTTTGACTCCAAGACTGAGTGGCGCAGAGCCTGGAAAGTTGCCAATACCAACAACGGAGAGGTCATCACAGGCCCCACAGTGAAACCACTGGGTTTTGACCTCCATCGCAAGCAATGTCTAACCCTGAACAGAATCCGCACCCTCCATGCAAGAACAGTCCATCACCTGCATAAGTGGGGGATGACGGACACCCCTGCTTGCGACTGCGGACATCCAGACCATCCCACACATCGTGAATGACTGCTCACTGAGGCTTTCCCCTGGTGGCATCAAAGCCATCCACCCAGTAACTGATGTTGTCCTGGTCTACTCTTGATCTACAACTTTAGGCTGTGCCCACTATAAGCAAGAAGAAGAAGATTGCCTAATATAAATTTGAATTTAAATTGCAGAAATGCTACCAAATTATTAGATAATTAGCAGAGATAGCCACTTTACTTGCTTTGTTGTTTACTTTTTTGGCAAAGATAATCACCTAAGGCAGGTTGCCAGTCAATTTTGATGCTTCTGTGGAGATTTCAATCACATGGCCTCCAATCTCTAAATTCCAGCTAATGTTTCTATCTATGGTAAACTAAAGTATAAATTCTCACAAGGCATCAACTTCCTCTGCTAGTTCGTAAATAAACATTATTCATTGCTCGATGAGATGATGCATGAATGTAAAATATTTATGATAATTTTATAACCAATTGCCAGAGTATATTAAGCAAAATAAAGGAAATGGTAACAACTTTCTTTGCTTTGTCTCCTAGTTGTTAGGAACCACCCTAACCACCTTTTAACCTTTTGTTTCCCCGTGACTTTCAGTCTCAAGAAGGGTCTCGATCCGAAACGTCACTCATTCCTTCCCTCCAGAGATGCTGCCTGTCCCGCTGAGTTATTCAAGCTTTTTGTATCTATCTTCACCTTTTAAAATTATTCCATGTAACAGGGGATTGAAATTGATAGCTAAGTAGCAAGAGTGCATTATGTAAATTTAAAAAGTGAACCAAATCATGCAAAGCATCTGAATTGGTGACCAAAATATATTGGAGGCTATTCTTATATTTAAGTATGTTAGCTAGATTTCTGTAAAATCCACAAGCCCCAAACCCAGTAGCAACTTGGTTGATGGATGTGCTTGCAAGCAAATTGTTGAAAATTTATCACTGTATAAACAGGAACAAATTCTCTTTCCAAAAGTAAATATGATCTTATCTTAGTGGAAGTCAATATTTGCATTTTACTCTCAACGTATCTGCCAATGTCAACCAGATGAATTATCGTTTACTTTCCGATGAGTGCATGTTACAATTTTGCAGTACAGACAAAAGTACTATATGTTGCAATGCTTGAAAATATAAACCAATACATGAAACATTGACATGAATCGTTTGTAGCAGCACACAATAGGCTTTGCGCATGGAAGACATTTTAAATTATGACAGTCACAATTTATTTTTAACATTTTCCACTTCTTATAATTATCAAAAATTGAGGTGATGTGGCAAGGCCATAAAGAGCAGGCTAATGTCACGCTAAAGAAGGAAGTAGTGCATATAATAAATTAGACTAATGCAAGAGGCATCATACTTTAGGCATAAATACTTTATTAATTACAATCATCACTTTGAAACATATTTACAGTAAACCACCAAACCAATATCCATCAGTCTTTGCAGGAGATTGATGCTTCCATTACACTATTTAAAGAGCATGTAAACTACCCAGTATGTTGTTCATTACTTATCCCCGAATCAACAGCGATCCATAGGTCGGTCACGGTGGCGCAGCGGTAGAGTTGCTGCCTTACAGCGAATGCAGCGCTGGAGACCCAGGTTCGATCCTGACTACGGGTGATGTCTGTACAGAGTTTGTACGTTCTCCCCGTGATCTGCGTGGGTTTTCTCCGAGATATTTGGTTTCCTCTCACACTCCAAAGACGTACCGTTTTGTAGGTTAATTGGCTTGGTAAATGTAAAAATTGTCCTTAGTGGGTGTAGGATAGTGTTAATGTGCGGGAATCGCTGCTCGGTGCGGACTCGGTGGGCCGAAGGGCCTGTTTCCTGGCTGTCTCTCTAAACTAAACTACTAAAATAGGTGGTCTCATCACTTGGTCAAAGGTGTGTGAAAGCAAGGTTTAAAAGATAACCTGAGCAAACACAGGAAGGGAAAGAGGAAACCACGGTAAACAAATGAAAGTAAATCGATGGAAACTCTGTGGGTGATGTTTTGTGACATTTGTGGGAAAGAATTCAGAATTAGAACTTCATGGCTCTCCGCAGTAGTTTATAGGAGAAGGATGCGCAATTTGGAACTGGAATTAAGAAAACAGAGGACATGTGGTGGGATGTGGGCAAAATATAGACTTATTTTCAAAGTGCAATGGTACCTGGGGGACAAAAAAGAGATGTTCACTCGACCTGAAACGTCACCTATTCTTTCTCTCCAGAGATGCTGCCTGTGCCGCTGAGTTACTCCAGCTTTTTGTGTCTATCTTTGGTTTAAACCAGCATCTGCAGTTCCTTCCAACATAATGTACTTATGATGAGTGGATAAAAAGCCTTGGGGACAGATGATGGAGGAAAGATGGTGCCAATAAAAAGATTCAGGGACATATGGAATTACTTGACGTTGTTGCAATCAAGTCTGATATTCTTGATGAGTTGGTCTCAGAAGTTTTGAATTGGATGGAAACTAAATGAAACTGATTTTGAAGAGGTCAATAACATGTGTTATTAGGTGATGATGGCACATCTGGAGATTTAGTGAGGAAGGGAAAGCTGGAAATGGAGTCAAAATGGGAATACAGGAATTAAATTAAATTTGTCAGGAAAGGGGTGGTGACAGCAGTTATTAAATGTTGCGAGGGAAGAAAAATAACTGAGAAAATTGAGTGATTGATGATGTTAGTAAGTATTGGACCAAATAGTTTGTAATTGAGTGGTGAGGAGGTTAGTCAAGACAGGATTATGTGATTATGTAATGGGTTTCTTGAGGAATGAGCCTGGGTGAGAATTACTGTGTTGTTCGAGGCAACATACTTGAAGACATGTTGTTACTCTATTAAGTTCTCATCACGACACAAGACTAAAAGGAGATTCCATCACAAAAAGAAATTAAGCAATTTTTAAAGTAAATAATGGTGTAGCTTTTGAAAATATCCTGAATGGTAACCTTAGTCTCTGCGAGTGCATCGCAATGGCATTCAATAGAACGTTGACAGCCAATTCCAAACATTAGTAAATCAAAAAAGTTAAAGGCTGCCTATGGATTTGGAATTTCCTGGCAACTTCCATTTGAACTACGGTGTAAAAGTGGAGGTTTTGTGAGTTATGATTTGGAGGAAATTCACATGTACATTATTTACTTTGGTTTCTGCCAACTCACTGTTAATGTGGGACTTTCCACAATTTGCTGTGTTATTTCTGAAATACATTGGCAAAAACATTTTACGTATCTTTCACCATACACAACACAAGTTTCAATAGATAGTAGACAATATACATTATCCCTGGATTATTTTGATGGATGCACAAGGCTGAATACTCTGCAAAACTACTGATGACCTGATTTTTGTGTTACAGGTAGTTCTTGAAGATATTAAAGGCTATTCACCACCGAGTGGCGCCGAGATGGTAGCCTCGCCAGCAGCCTGTGTGTTACTATGACTTTTTTAATTATTTTTAGTGTGTCTACAATGTATGTTTTAATGTTTCTCAGTATGTCTTATGTGGGGGGTGGGGGGGAAGGGTGGGGGAATAGGGGAAAACTGTTTTCAGACACTTACCTCGACGGATATGTGATCATTCTTCGTCCCCCGCCCTGCGGCCTAACAACTGGATTGGTGCGGCCTTTCCTGGAGACCGGCCCGGAGCTTCAAGTCGCAAGCGCGGCGCGGACTTACCATCATGGAGTGGGCGATCCTTTGCTGAGGATTGCTGTGGAAGCGCTCCGACCGCGGGACCTGTGGACTTTAACACCGTGAAGCCATGGTCTCCAGTAAGAAGCGCCCGACTCGGGAGCTCCATGCCGTGCGCGGAGTGTTCCGATCCGTCCCGACGCCGGAGTTTCCATCTTCCCGACAAGAGGGCTTGAACAGTGGACCGTCGGCAACGGCCCCTTTCAAAAGCCCCGACCACCACAGGTGGACAAAGAGGAAGATGATTGAACTTTATTGCCTTCCATCACAGTGAGGAATGTTGATTAAATTTACTGTGTATTGCGTTCTTTTTACTTGTATGGAGATGTATGGTAACTCAAATATCACTGTACCTTAATTGGTGCATGAGACAATAAATGTGAATTTGAACTTGAACTTCTCTTGTTAAAGGAACCTCACGTTCCAGAAATTCACATTCTTAAAACATCTATGTCAATAGTGTAAAGGGCATCAGGGGCCAGATTGTCTCAGATCCATTATATCAATTTTCCTATAGGATTTTCAAAAATATAGATCTTTCCAATAGCAATAAATTTATTTTTGTTACTGCGAATTAAAAATACTAAAGGCTATATGCTACATCATTTTATAGAATATCATTGCACGTGGCAAAAGAAGCAATTGCTTGTCAATTTCAATATCCACCTATGGTTAACAAAGCAGCTGTGTTCTAAAGAGACAATGATGTCTGATTACTGCTGGGAGGTTACATGGAAACCAGGTTTTGTTTTCAGTTACACTGTTTAAATCCAAGTAGCTTTTATTCTGCTTGTCAATTTCCAAAGCAACTCTTAACGAGTTTTCCAGTTCCTCGTCAAAATCACATTATATCCAAGTCATTCTATGGAAACAGGTGTTACAGCAGAATTATCTGTTCTCACTTTTCGGGAGATTGGCAAAATGTTTCTTTGCTATTTGATAATGAAATTATTTAGATGAGTACTATACTTATCCAAGTGGTCAGTCTCAGTATCTAATCTTTACAAATACTCTCATTTTCACATCCCATACTCCCACAACAACTTCAGAAGAACAAAGTAGCTGGAATAAACCCATTTTCTCGTTTCGTCTGCAGAGGCTCGGAGAATGAGGCACCTTGGCAGACGACACAATATCAAACAACACAGTTGAGCTTCCAAGTATTATGCACTATAACACAATCTTGAGGTGCTGATGACTATCTCCGAATATACTGCTCAAGCTTCATTCTTGATTTATAATGTCTGCATCATCTGAAGATTAACTAGAGTTTCATGATACACTGTGGCACAAACCTTTATTCAATAGGTAAGGTAATAATTAAGTCATTCTAAGAGATTTTTAGATTATGCCCATTTCCATAAGTAAGTGGAATGGCAAAATAACTTCCGCTTGGCTTTAATTTTAATGTTTGAGAACTATCATAAGTCACCAACTGGGCAAACATTTTTGCTTAGAACTGTTAAATAGTTTTTAAAGTGGTCTTTGTAGAAAATTACTTGATTTCATCCAACCATCTGTATTTCATTGTGGAGCAGCTGTGCAAGTTCTGCTCAGTAATTTACGTTTGGCCCAATGGCCACTGCTTTTCAATGCATGAATGAAGAACTGTGGTTCAATTCAGACAGTCTACGCACACTAAAATGGAATTAATCAAAAATAAAATCTTGCATCTGAATTTTAAAAAAGCAATTTAATTTATTTGAAGAAAATCAAGTGCAGTACTATCTGAAGTTATTGTTCATGTATGCTTTATTCACTATTAAGCTAATTGAAATATAGTAGATAAAATCCAATAGAAAATTGAAGCAGTTTCACTGATAATGAAGAAAATGGTGGACAAAATAAATCTTAGAACTTTTTTATGAATTCTATAAGTTAGTAAATAGGATAGACATGGTTAAAAGAGTCTATTAAGTAAAAATGTGCAAATGTTGCCCAAGTAAATCAAAGACCAAGAAGAACCACACCGTATAATTAGGGAAGATTTTCCTTAAAATCCAGTGACCTGCCAAGGCAAAGCCAAGTTCAAAGTACTTGCTGTTTTTACGCCAACCAACATTTAAATTTCACAGCAGGAACAGAAATGTGGCTGATAAATATGCTCACTTGCAATCACCAAGATCACAAATATTCCTTCGCTCCATAGATGCTGCTGCACCCGCTGAGTTTCTCCAGCATTTTTGTGTACCTTCTGTTTGTGAAATGTTTGGATTTCTAAAGGAGAGTTGAACAGGGAAATGCTTTTACATGACATTAACTTACTTGTGCATTCGAAGTATAAGCTTAGAGTCAACGGTGAATATCTTTTTGTTGGTACTTTAAAATGATTGTAAATAGAGTTGATGAACTGAAGCATCCATAGCAACACAACAACCGATTATCCAGCTACAACTAAATAGATATATAGAATGCATTCTCATGCAGGAGGAATATGTCATCTCAAAGATGGCAGGCAGCATTAGAAGGAAAGGTAGATTATCTATGCCATACCATATTCGGTCTCAAATTTTGAATTTGATTTTAAAAAAAAAGCTGCTTCTGTATTTTGAGTGGTGATACAATGAGTTCCGGGATGGTGGGCATGTATTTGGGAAGCAGCAGGAGATCTCATATGGTAAGATGCTCCAGGAAGTTAGAATACATGGGATCCAGTGTGAGATAACAAATTGGAAACAAAATTGGCTTAGAAATAAGAGCGAGAGGGTGATAGACAATAGGTGCAGGAGTAGGCCATTCGGCCCTTCGAGCCAGCACTGCCATTCACTGTGATCATGGCTGATCATCCACAATCAGTACCCCGTTCCTGCCTTTCCCCCATATCCCTTGACTCCGTTATCTTTAAGAGCTCTATTTAACTCTCTCTTGAAAACATGCAGAGAATTGGCCTCCACCACTGCCTTCTGAGGCAGATAATTCCACAGATTCACAACTCTCAGGGTGAAAAAGTTTTTTCTCATCTCCGTTCTAAATGTGATCTTATTCTTAAACTGTGGCCCCTGGTTCTGGACTCCCCCAACATCGGGAATCAGTTTCCTGCCTCTAGCGCGTCCAATCCCTTAATAATCTTATATGTTTCAATAAGATCCCCTCTCATCCTATATTCTAGTGTATACCAGCCCAAACGCTCTATTCTATCAGCATATGACAGTCCCACTATCCCGGGAATTAACCTAATTAACCTCCGCTGTACTCCGTCAATAGCAAGAATGTTCTTCCTCAAATTTGGAGACGAAAACTGCACACAAATCTCCAGGTGTGGTCTCACTAGGGCCCTCTACAACTGCAGAAGGGCCTCTTTGCTCCTATTCTCCTCATGTTATGAAGGCCAACATGCCATTAGCTTTCTTCACTGCCTGCTGTACCTGCATGCTTACTTTCAGTGACTGATGAACAAGGACCCCCTGATCTCATTGTACTTTCCCTTTTCCTAACTTGACATCATTCAGCTAATAATCTGCCTTCCTGTTCTTGCCACAAAGTGGATAACCACACATTTATCTACATTAAATTGCATCTGCCATGCATCTGCCCACTCACCCAACCTGTCCGAGTCACCCTGCATCCTCATAGCATCCTCCGTACAGCCACCCAGCTTTGTGTCAACTGCAAATCTGTTCATGTTATATTTAATCCCTTCATCTAAATCATTAATGTATATTGTAAATAGCTGTGGTCCCAGCACCAAGCCTTGTGGTACCCCACTAGTCACTGCCTGCCATTCTGAAAGGGAACCATTAATCCCTACTCTTTGTTTCCTGTCTGCTAACCAATATTCTATCCATGTCAGTACCATACCCCAATACCATGTGCTCTAATTTTGCCCACTAATCTCCTATGTGGGACCTTATGAGATGCTTTCTGAAAGTCCAGGTACACTACATCCACTGGCTCTCCCTTGTCCATTTTCCTAGTTACATCCTCAAAACATTCCAGACGATTAGTCAAGCATGATTTCCCCTTCGTAAATATATGCTGACTCAGACCAATCCTGTTACTGCTATCCAAATGTGCCGCTAGTTCATCCTTTATAATTGACTCCAGCGTCTTCCCCACCACCGATGTCAGGCTAACTGGTCTATAATTCCCCGTTCTCTTTCTCCTGCCTTTCTTAAAAAGTGGGATAACATTAGCTACCCTCCAATCCACAGGAACTGATCCTAAATCTATAGAACATTGGAAAATGATCACCAATTCATGCACGATTTCTTGAGCCACTTCTGGGCTCGAAATTAGCGGTTGCCTGGGTGCCAATGGCAACTTACAGTCCTGCCGGGCAACCTAAAAGCCATGCCATTTTGCCCGGCTTGGCAAGCAACCGGGATACCTAGCGTTTAATTCTGAGCGGGCCCCCTTTCTATCTCTCTCTCTCCGCCCACCATCCGTGTCCGGGTCTCGGCTCTCGATTCGGTGCTAGGCTCTCGGCTCTCGGGTCTCCTCTAGGCTCTCGGGTCTCCACTCGGCACGGCTGGCCGCCTTATACATGCGCACTGCCACGGCCAGCACATCATAGGCCGTGGTTGTGCGCATGTGCGGCCCTGGACGTGCGCTGCCACGGTAACTGGTCGGCGTCGACCACTTTATCCCTCCCTTTGCATTGTGGGAGTTCTGGCCACCATTGCTGTCCGGTCGCTGCTCACCGCGACCGCTGAAAAACAATGCAGAATCACTCCCTGGAGCTGGAGTAACTCCCTGGAGTAACTCTTGCTTCTTGGTTTCCTGGTCCTCCAAAAATATTCGAAATGGAATTTAAACTGGTGGACCCACCACCACCAAACTCTGAAAAATAGCAGCCTATTGCATTTTATGTGTTTATTTATTGTGTATATATATGGTCTATAGTATATAGACACACTGAACTTTTATCTCCTGTTCTGTATTATGTTTACATATTCTGTTGTGCTGCAGCAAGCAAGAATTTCATTGCCCTATCTGGGACACATGACAATAAAACTCTCTTGACTCTTGACTTGGACTTAAGCAAAAAAAGGGTTCTTGGGGAAAAAAAAGCTACCTTAAATTTAGTTGCGTCTGGTTGGCACCTATGGTAGGGTGAAGACTATTCCATGCTTTAATTGTGTGGGGGAACTCCATGGAGCAGCCAGCATCTCTGGATAGAAGAAATTGGGTGACGTTTTGGGTGGAAACTCATCTTTACATTTCCTCTGGTTTTAGTGTTTTTAGTTTAATTTAAAGATACAGCGTGGAAACAGGCCCTTTGGCCCACCGAGTCCACGCCGACCACCGATCACCCATACTCTAGTTCTATCCCACACATCAGCGACGTAAGTCAAGAGTCAAGAGTGTTTTATTCTCTCACGTCCCAGTTAGAACAATGAAATCCTTACTTGCAGCAGCACAACAGAATATGTAAACATAGTACTCTGTAAACAATGTTATAAATGAGAAAACAAAACTCCATACAGACAGCACCCATATTCAGGATCAATTCCGGGTCTCTGGCAATTTTAGGCAGCAACTTTATGACCAATGTACTGCCCCAATAGCCTTGAACTGAATTAAAACATACAGTAGCTGTAAAGGGGGACATAGTGTCACTTAGAGATTTAAGACTGAAAATGGATAGTTTCTTTTTATTTTTAGTAACCAAAGTTATCAACGTATAATTTTTTGTGTGTTGGAAAATAAAATATAGTGGCACAGCTGGTGGACTTGCTGCCTCACACGCCAGAGATCTGTGTTCGATCCTGTTCTCAGACTGCGTAGCGAACCACAGTGCGAACTCCATCATCAAGTTCGCTGATGACACCACTATTGTGGGGCGTATCACTGATGGGGATGAGTCAGAGTACAGAAGAGAGATCGAGCAACTGTCCATATGGTGCCAGCGCAATAACCTGGCCCTGAACACCAGCAAAACCAAGGAACTGATTGTGGACTTTGGAAGGAGTAGGAGGGGGACCCACAGCCCCATTTATATCAACGGGTCGATGGTTGAAAGGGTCAAGAACTTCAAATTCCTGGGGGTGCACATCTCTGAAGATCTTTCCTGGTCCGAGAACACGAACGCAATTATCAAAAAAGCTCATCAGCGCCTCTACTTCCTGAGAAGATTACGGAGAGTCGGTTTGTCAAGGAAGACTCTCTCTAACTTCTACAGGTGCACAGTCGAGAGCATACTGACCGGTTGCATCGTGGCTTGGTTCGG
This sequence comes from Amblyraja radiata, assembly GCF_010909765.2. Lineage (NCBI taxonomy): Eukaryota > Metazoa > Chordata > Chondrichthyes > Rajiformes > Rajidae > Amblyraja > Amblyraja radiata. The sequence goes on from NC_045960.1 coordinate 71,421,339, forward strand.
AAATTTGAGCGCCCTGGAGAGGAAAAGATTACAAAAAGTAGTAAACACTGCCCAGTCCATCATCGGCTCTGACCTTCCTTCCATCGAGGGGATTTATCGCAGTCGCTGCCTCAAAAAGGCTGGCAGTATCATCAAAGACCCACACCACCCTGGCCACACACTCATCTCCCTGCTACCTTCAGGTAAAAGGTACAGGAGCCTGAAGACTGCAACAACCAGGTTCAGGAATAGCTACTTCCCCTCAGCCATCAGGTTATTAAACCTGGCTCGGACAAAACTCTGATTATTAGCAACCACTTTCTGTTATTTGCACTACCAGTTTATTTATTCATGTGTGTATATATTTATATCATGGTATATGGACACATTTATCTGTTTTGTAGTAAATGCCTACTATTTTCTGTGTGCTTAAGCAAAGCAAGAATGTCATTGTCCTATACAGGGACACATGACAATAAACTCACTTGACTTGACTTGACTTGACTTGAGGCACTGTCTGTGTTGAATTTGCACATTCTCCCTGCAAGCGTGTGGGTTTCCTCCCACATCCCAAAGATGCATTGGCTTTGTAGGTTAACTTGTCTCTGTAAAATTGCCCCTAATGTGCAGTGAGTGGGTGAGGAAAGTGGGATAACAGAACTTGGGTAGACAAAAATGCTGGAGAAACTCAGCAGGTGAGGCAGCATCTATGGAGCGAAGGAAATAGGTGACGTTTCGGGTCAAGACCCTTCTTCAGACTGATGTGAGGGTGCGAGGGGGGGCGGGAAGAAGAAAGGAAGAGGCGGAGACAGTGGGCTGAGGGAGAGCTGGGAAGTGGAGGAGAAAGTAGGGACTATCTGAAATTGGAGGTTAATGTTCATACCACTGGGGTGTAAACTGCCCAATAGGCGACGTTTCGGGTCGAGAGTGGGGGGCGGGAAAAAGAAAGGAAGAGGCGGAGACAGTAGGCTGTGGGAGAGCTGGGAATGGGAGGGGAAGGAGGGAGAAAGCAAGGACTACCTGAAATTGGAGAAGCCAATGTTCATACCGCTGGGGTATAAACTACCCAAGCAAAATATGAGGTGCTGCTCCTCCAATTTGCGGTGGGCCTCACTCTGGCCATGGAGGAGGCCCAGGACAGAAAGGTCGGATTCGGAATGGGAGGGGGAGTTGAAGTGCTGAGCCACCGAGAGATCAGGTTGGTTATTGCGAACTGAGTGGAGGTATTGTGCAAAGCGATCGCCAAGCCTGCGCTTGGTCTCACCGAGGTTGATCATATGCTGAATAACCATATTTTTTTTGTTTGGAAGTGGAAAGAGATAATAGAAATTGCATTCATTGCAACGTGTAACAAGAGTTGAGATACTGTATTATAATTTTGCTGCATGTCATTGTGGTATATATCATGTCTTGATTGGTGAATATGTTTAGTTTGCGACTTTATTTGAAGCAGAAATTATATATGCGAATGCTTCATTGACCATAATTCCGACTGGTAACTACGCACTTCGTCCGAGCACATTATCGCACACGTCATGCAAGCCGTCTTAAATGACTACCTAAACTGTCATTCGGCAACCTAAAAAGGTGCCGAGGTTGCCCAGCTGGCAACAGGGAAAAAGGTTAAGCGAGAGCCCTGCACTTCCTTAAGTACCCTGGGATGCAGACCAACAGGCCAGAGAGTGGTAGTGCTCGGTTGCTTTTACAGATTTGAGACATGAAACCAGTGGAATGCTGCAGGGATCAGTGCTAAACCCTTTCTTGCTTGTCATTTACATTAGATTGGAAGAGGGTGTATAAGTTTTCAGATGAGGCCAAAATGGGTGGTACAGTGAACGATATTTAAGAGGTATAACGCATATTTAGAAGAGGATAATATGCAAGCAAGGAGGCAGGAAAAGAGACTGGATCATCAAAATGTTTGTGTGAATTAGGTCAGGGGAGAATGAAGTAGATTTAATGGGGTAGATAAGGTTGGAGAGATGAGAGTGGGGTGGGTTGGAATTCAATGAGAGCAAGTTGAGAGTCTGCAGCCAAGGTAATATGTTTCCAGGCATTTTATTATTTGTGTTGAATAAAAACAAGCTGTTAATGTTGCAACTTGAGTAACTTTAGAAGTTTGGCTCTATGGGAGAATAAAGGGGAGGAAATCCGCAGAGAGAGATGATTAATCTTAAATGACTTGTTGGAAATGAGGGCAAAGGAGGCAGTGTAAGAAGTGGAGCCAAGTTGGAATTATCTTTGATCTTTGTCTTTCAAAATGCCCATGTGAAAAGGTTAATTATTTACGAGATTTGTCACTGCATATTTTATGAGCTCCAAAAAGCTCTTGGCTGGCCACTCTGAGGTGGCCATTATGAGTCATTTTGGAAATATTTCTGGGTTTCTTAGCACCAGTCAGGAAATTTGCTTCCTCGTGTATCAGTGGGATTTTTGTTCTTTCTCTGCGGATGTTCTTTCAGTGGGATCTTTTATTCTTTCATTTTTTCTAGCATATCACTCCTGCAAATAACAGCAATAGTCACACATGCAAAAATCACCTTACAAACTCCTCGACGACTTGCCCGGGGAAGTCATAACATTCTCGGCTTCCTAGCCTCAGGATCATTACAGGCTGCTGCTGCTAGTCTTCCAAACTCACACAAACCCCTGCCAGCGGGAAGAAGGTATAGGAGCCTGAAAACTGCGACATCCAGGTTCAGGAACAGCTTCTTCCCTACAGCCATTAGGCTATTAACACTACAACTTCAAATAAGCTCTGAATGACATAACTACTGTTGTTATTATTGCACTATCATTGTTTGTTTGTTTTTTATGTGTACGTATGCATGCGTGCGTATACACACACTGAACAATTTTTTCTCATTTATTATATCGTTTACAGTGTACTATGTTTACATATTCTGTTGTGCTGCTGCAAGTAATAATTTCATTGTTCTATCTGGGACATATGACAATAAAACACTCTTGACTCTCTTCCAAGGAAAGAAAACTTCATCCTCTTTTCCTTCAGCCCAGCGGTTTCTCCATTCATAGACTGCACTCATGCCTCTAACCACAGAATGCCTGTTATGCTTGGACAATCTTTGTTCCCCATCCCCTTCACATGCACAAAGAGACAAGGACCATGCCTCATGTGGGCATCAAACTCTCCACATTCCTTGTAGAGTATCCTCCCTCCTCCTTCCCCGATTGTAAATCACGTCATGTGATAGGAGCAGAATTAGGCCATTCATCCCGTCTACTCCGCCATTTAATCATGGCTGATCTAACTCTCCCTCCTAACCCCATTCTCCTGCCTACTCCCCATAACACCTGACACGCGTACCAATCAAAATCCATTCGTTCATTGGCATGAAGAAGGACCTTCAGAACCAAAACATCACCCAGTCACTCTATCCAGAGATGCTGCCTGTCCCGCTGAGTTACTCCTGCATTTTGTGTCTATCTTCGGTGTAAATTATCATCTGCAGTTCCTTCTTACAACATTCATTGGCATCATTCTATTTTAATCAGGTGGGTGCTGATTGTGCAGTTTTAACTCAATTTTACTGAAATTTCTGCATAAACTTTACGGTACATCGGTAGGGAATGTCAGAGTGAAACAAGCAAAATCAGGTACAGAGCAAGACACCCCGAACATACTGTGAACTTCACATTTAAAGTTATGACTTTATATTCAACTGCCACAAACAACATTCAGGTCACCTACAATTCTGGCTTAATGCCAGAAAACCCCAGCATGGAGCAATCTCTAGGCCCTGAGGTTTGAGCTCGGCTGCAGCATACAGTATATGGAGACCAGATGTTTCACTGTAAACTGCAAAGTACTGGACCCCCACGACCAAAAACTCTACAAATTTAAAGTTGAAGCATCCAAGATTCATATTGCATGGCCACTGCTTGGCAGCCTTTTGACTACTATGTGCGACTCTAGATGCGTTTACTCCACAATACCAAACACAAAAGTTTCCATCCTGATCCATGAACTAAACCATCCTTTCACCAGCTGGAGAGCTGGCCTGACCTCCCATCTACCTCAATGGAGATCTCAGAATTATCTTTAAATGGACTATCTTCCACTAAATGTTATACCCTCTATCCTATATCTCTACAATGTGGCCGTTTTGATTGCAATCATGAATAGTCTTTTAGCTGACTGGATAGCACTCAATAAAAAGCTTTTCACTGTACTTCAGTACACAACAATAATAAACGAAACTAAAATGAAGATTGGTGGGTGATTCAATTGTCCTGCAAGCCAATGCTTGGGCTGTTGTTTGCACTGCACCTATTCCTGCTCATTCATGCCATGTGCCTCACTAAGGTGAGGTAATCTCAATGCTGATAATTGGAAGATAGAATGTGTGGCCGACAGTTCTTTCACCTCCAAGCAAAGGCCTTTGAGATCCTACCATAAATTTGAATGGATAGTTTAGGAGGGCACATTAGTTCTGCGTCACTGGCAGCTCTGTCTCTTGGATGAATTGTTGACCAAATCTAGGACTTTGAAATTTTCCAACAGATGTTTTAAACAGCAAAGTAAGTAAATCCACAGCAAAACAAAGTGCTGGTGAAACTCAGCAGACCAGGCAGCTTCTCTGGAGGGAAATGGACAGTCGATGTTTCGCTTCGAGAGCCTTCTTCCGACCTGGGTTAATCCACAGGTTTCTGACCAATCTTTTTACCTCGGCTTAGGGTAGCACAATGATTCAGTAGTTAGTACTGCTGCCTTATAGGTCCAATAGCCTGATTTCTACTCTAACCTTGGTTGCTGTTTCGTATAGAGTTTTCCGCTAGATGCTTCAGTTTTCTCGAACATTTCAAATAAGTGCTGGTAAGTTAATTAGCAAATGTAAATTATCCCCCTTTGGTATAGAATAAGTGACAAGTGAATCAAACGTCATTTGATGACCATGTGAGACAGAATAAGTTGCAGGGTTCAAATAGGGGGAAGATGCTGTTGCTCTGATGGGAGCTAGCATGGTCCCAATGGGTTGAATGGCCTCCTTCATGTCAGAACTAGTAAAACAGTAGTAGCAAAGCAGATTTACTGATCGTTGCCTGTACAAACAGTTTGGATCTTCCCAATGACAGTGTAGCACGCCTGTTCTTAATCATATTTTACTGTTCTAGAGGGATCAAATTTTATGAATGTCATTGTGGGTGGGCTTCATCATGTAAACATGAATAATGCAGATCTATGTTTTGCATCCTTGAGATTGCTCCACCATTAAATAAGATTGTGGCTGATTATTAAACGTCAATTCATTTCAATACCCAATCAACATATTATTGATTGCTATGCTTATAGCAAAAATATACAGATTACAGTCACATGCACTAAAAAAATGGCCCCTTTGGCAATTGTCCAAAATGCGACCAACATCATCTGCATGTGCATCAAGAAATGCAAGATGAAAAAAATTGTGTTTATTTACTTTTTTATGTTAATTCTACGACAGTGAATTTTATTCCATATCTCAATTTTTTGAGTAATGATTTGTGACTTCTACATGGGTTCATTTCCGTTACCTTAACGGCCATAATGCAGGGGTTTCTTGTAAAGTGAGTGACACCTATTAATATTATATGAACAGTGAAACCAGCCAGTCGGTTGTGAGGCATCCTGTACTTTGCCCATTGAAAATCACACAGGGAAATAATAAATATCTGTGTTAACCAGACCATATTGAAACTCACAGGATGAGATCAGGGACATATGGTCATAGAACTATTTGTTCTATTAGTGGAGGATTGCATCCCTACAAAAACCTTCCGAGTGTTTCCCAATCAGAAACCTTGGATGAACTTTGAGATCCGCACTCTCCTGAAGTCCAGACACAGGGCATTCACCTCCAATGATACAGTGGCCTACATGAAGACCAGATACGACCTTGGTAAGGCCATCAAAAAGGCCAAAAGGGACTTCTGCTCCAAACTGGAGGACGAGACAGATGTTCGGCAGCTGTGGCAGGGTCTGAATGCAATCACCTCCTACAAGGCAAAACCAGGAGGCAGCTCGAATGCCGGTGTAACATCACTCCCTGACGAGCTCAATGCGTTTTACGCACGCTTTGACAGGGAGAATACTGATGTGCCTTCCCGATCCCCCATTCGCTGTGATGGCATTTCAGTCTCAGTCACAGAGGCCGATGTCAGGAAATCCTTCAGAGGGGTGAACCCCCGAAAAGCACCTGGACCTGATGGTATACCCGGCCGTGTTCTAAAAACCTGTGCGGACCAACTGGCGGGAGTTTTTACGGACATTTTCAACCTCTCACTTCTGAGGTCTGAGGTCCCCACCTGCTTTAAAAGGGCATCAATTATACCGGTGCCCAAGAAGAGTAAGGTGACATGCCTCAATGACTATCGACCAGTGGCACTAACGCCGGTGGTGATGAAGTGCTTTGAGAGGTTGATCATGGAGCAAATCAACTCCTACATCGACAAAAACCTGGACCCACTGCAGTTCGCGTACCGCCACAACAGATCAACGGTGGATGCGATCTCGCTGGCCCTCCACTCCGCACTGGACCACTTGGACAACAAAAACTCATATGTCAGGCTGTTATTCATTGATTACAGCTCGGCATTTAACACAATCATCCCCTCCAAACTGGTTACCAAACTCGCAGAACTGGGTCTCTGCGCATCCCTCTGCAACTGGATCCTCGACTTCCTCGTCCACAGACCACAGTCTGTTCGTATTGATGGAAATGTGTCAGCCTCAATAACAATCAGCACGGGAGCACCTCAAGGCTGCGTGCTCAGCCCCCTGCTGTACTCACTCTATACCCATGACTGCGTAGCGAACCACAGTGCGAACTCCATCATCAAGTTCGCTGACGACACCACTATTGTGGGGCGTATCACTGATGGGGATGAGTCAGAGTACAGAAGAGAGATCGAGCAACTGTCCATATGGTGCCAGCGCAATAACCTGGCCCTCAACACCAGCAAAACCAAGCAACTGATTGTGGACTTTGGAAGGAGTAGGAGGGGGACCCACAGCCCCATTTATATCAACGGGTCGATGGTTGAAAGGGTCAAGAACTTCAAATTCCTGGGCGTGCACATCTCTGAAGATCTTTCCTGGTCCGAGAACGCTAACGCAATTATCAAAAAAGCTCATCAGCGCCTCTACTTCCTGAGAAGAATACGGAGAGTCGGATTGTCAAGGAAGACTCTCTCTAACTTCTACAGGTGCACAGTCGAGAGCATGCTGACCGGTTGCATCATGGCTTGGTTCGGCAATTTGAGCGCCCTGGAGAGGAAAAGACTACAAAAAGTAGTAAACACTGCCCAGTCCACCATCGGCTCTGACCTTCCTTCCATCGAGGGGATTTATCGCAGTTGCTGCCTCAAAAAGGCTGGCAGTATCACCAAAGACCCACACCATCCTGGCCACACACTCATCTCCCTGCTACCTTCAGGTAGAAGGTACAGGAGCCTGAAGACTGCAACAACCAGGTTCAGGAATAGCTACTTCCCCTCAGCCATCAGGCTATTAAACCTGGCTCGGACAAAACTCTGATTATTAGCAACCACTTTCTGTTATTTGCACTACCAGTTTATTTATTCATGTGTGTATATATTTATATCATGGTATATGGACACATTTATCTGTTTTGTAGTAAATGCCTACTATTTTCTGTGTGCTTAAGCAAAGCAAGAATTTCATTGTCCTATACAGGGACACATGACAATAAACTCACTTGAACTTGAACTTGAACTATTATTCAACATTTGTAGTGTTTTTGCATCCAGGGAGCAATCCTTCAATATAGAAGTAAGAGACAATTTTTTTGCATGTCTGGATTCCCATTAAAGGTGTTCAGATTTTCAAAGGGGGTATTGTCAATGGAGATGTGCTTTGATTTCAAACATGTAATTCTGTAGAACAGCAAGTAGTTTTAACCACTTAAAATACATTTCACCACTTGCCTTTATCGTTGTGCAAAACAGTGTAAAACATCAATGTACTTTGAATTCAAAGAGATTTATCCCCACAGATTCTTCCAGGAGATTATATCAGGACATTCTTTCACCACATTTCCCCTGTGTGTTGGCTTGTTGTGATGAAGACCTGTAACATCTACAGATCCGATCTCCGTGTGCTTCATTCAAATTTATAACCCGCAGATTTTCCCACAATGCTCCATTTGCTATCTTTCTGCCCACTCATCTAACCTGTCTAAAATCTTAGAGAATGCTGGAGGCTTCATTTTGCTTCAAGTTTAGCATCTGCAGCAAAATCAAAGCACATTACATTGCACTCCTTCATCTAAGTCAATAATGAACTGTAAATAGTGAAGGCTGCAGTGCTGATCCCCGAGGCATCCCCATCAGTAAGAGTCTACCAATCTGAAAATGACCTGTTCATTCCGATTCCCTGCTTTTCATCCTTTAACCAATGCTTTATGTTGGCACATTACCCCAAGCTCAAGAGCTCTTATTTTAAATATCCATGCTTCATGTGGCACCTTCTCAAATGTCTTTTGAAAATCCAGATGTACAGCATGCATTGATTCCCTCTTATCTACCCTGCTAATCATATTCTCAAAAAGCTATTAGATTTGTCAAACACAATTTCCGTTTCACAAAACCATGCTGACTCTGTCTAATCATTTAATTTTCTAAGTGCCCCATTACCATATGCTCAATAATACATTCCAGCATTTTCACAACACCTGATGACAGATTAACTGATCTATAGTTCCCCATTTCCCCCCTTCACGTTGCCCAACTACAAGAGTTACATTCACTAATTTTCAATTCACTAGGACAGTTTCAGAAAGTTATACATTTTGGAAATTAGGAATAATTATCTCTGAAAGCTACCTCTTTGCCAATCCAAGAATATGGCAACCTAGTCTAGGACATTTCCAGGTTTTATTTCTGCTAATTCTTCAAGTACTTTAACTTTACTATTAATTACCTCAAAGTTTCCCATTCTCATTAAATCCTTGATTTCCAAATTCATGGCTGCTGAAAAAGCCAGCATTAAATCAAATATGACATGCGCAAGAAAGTCATTTACTGCTGTAAACTAGATTCCTGAAAGAGCTCAATTTCAATAAGGAAATCCAATGGGGTCACTGGGCTTTGTCGTAAAGACTCTGCTGATTGACATTAATTTTTGCAAGAATTACCAAATATGACATACATTAAAAAAAAATGAAAGGTCATTAACTGCTTTATTCATTACAGATGATGCTTGACTTTCTGAATATTTTGCACTTTTTGTTTTTAATAACAGATTTTCACCACCTGCGGTATTTTTATTTCCTAATCGAATGGCGTTTGTTTCAGATGCGTCCAAGTGACAGTCTCTCTGAATCTTTGCCACATTGATACAAGCTGAAATCTATACAACTTACAAGCACTAATTGGATGTTGCTCCGCACCTGAATGCATTAATTACCACAGACAGATTTTAAAGTCAGTCTTATCAGTTCCTTTCTATTTCCTACTATATTACTTCTCCTCACCCACTTCCTCCTTCCATACTTACAATTCCCCATTTAGTTTCTATCAATGACCTTGAACTGGATGATTGTATTCCCACCCTGGCTTTAACACTTTGAGAACTACCAACTTCACTATATCTTTCACTACCTCCTAAACTACTGATGACATTATGTCTCGTCACCAAATTTCTCAAATCCACCCATCATCATGTACCTTCTCTTCCTTCAAGATTCAAGTAACTCATCTTTGACCTTTATCTCGCATTTGAAGTCCTCATTCTCTTCTATTTCTATCTCCAATCAATCCAACCCCACTCTACAAAGAGGTCCACCTCGGATATCTTTCATTTTTTACATTGGATGAATCCTTCTCAATTTCCTTCTCAAATCATGTTCGATTTAGTCTTCTTTCATTATTCAATCCATCATAATCTCTTCCCTGCCTATAAACGTAAGAAGCTCCATTAACAACCAACTTATCAATCTTTGTGTACAATTTAGCCACTATAAGACTTCAAAGATATTTCTGCCCACTTCCATTAGACTTATAGTATCCATAATTCAATTGGAGAAAATTGTACAGGTTTAACAAATTTCTATGCACTTCAGTTTTAAATGACTGCCCCCTTATCTTGTAATTATGTCCCCTCATTCAAGGATCTTCCCTTTATGTAATGGTTCCAATAGCTCCCTTACGACTGCTCCTATACTCAAATCCTTTTGCTATGAAAGCTAACATGCCATTCGCTTTCTTCACTGCCTGCTGCACCTGCATGCCCGCTTTCAATGACTGGTGTACCATGACACCCAGGTCTCGCTGCATCTCCCCTTTTCCTATACAATTCAATATGATCATCCCTTGTTCACCTAAACGCCAAAGAATACAGATCTAATCATTATGTTTAAGCAGGAACTGCAGATGCTGGAAAATCGAAGGTAGACAAAAATGCTGGAGAAACTCAGCGGGTGAGGCGGCATCTATGGAGCGAAGGAAATAGGCAACGTTTTGGGCTGAAACCCTTCTTCAGACTGATGTGAGGCTTTTCGGAGGGAGGAGGTAAACACTAGGCGCTTTAGAGGTACTGTGATATTTGTTTATTTCCCTTGGTATTCCTTATTTCTACCCAAAATGATTCCAAATCATGGTCCATTGCATCCACATCACAATTCACCTTCGTACCATACTTCACTTGATTAACAATACAACCCCATCTATTTGTTTTCCTTTTAGCTATTTTCCTGGTAAAATTAATAATCTGAAATATTGAATTCTCAGTGTTGGTTACCCTGCAATCAAATTCATTCATGTTAGTTGTACTATAAAATAGTAAGATTAAACGAGAACTTACCAGTTTGAAGTTTGATCTTTATTTTATGAGGAGTTACGTCGAGGGATTACGTGAAGACCCCGCCAGCACGCATGCGCGACATTCTTCAAAGCAGCGGTGTGAAATCACAGACAACAGTAGATGAAATAAACATAGTAAGATAAAGAAGAACTAGAATACCAGTTGACCTTTATGATAGAGGGTGGGCGTGGAGGGCACGTAATCCCTCGACATAACTCCTCATAAAATAAAGATCAAACTTCAAACTGGTAAGTTCTCGTTTAATCTTACTATTTTACTTCGGAGTCACGTGAGTGACTACGTGAAGATTTTAAAGATCTGTGATTTCATGCCGTGGAACGAGTCCATGCTTCACTCACTGCCGAAGTCATCCAAGGGAGGAAGTATGTTATCGTATTCAGACATGAATCAAAATTCAAACAATAACAATTTATTTAAACAAAAATAATAATCCCTTGGGATAAATTATATTACAGAATTCAAAATTATTTCTGCAACACTGCAGGTTTGGTGATCGGTTTGTTATAAAAGAGTTGGAAGGTCTTCTCTCTAGACCATCCTGCTGTAGCCAGGATATGGTCCATAGGTACTTCCATATCTCTAGCTGCCGATGTTGCTGCTGCCCTGGTGGAATGAGATTTTAAAATGTCAGTATTCACCCCAGCAGCTCCCAAAACCTGACTGAGCCATCTAGAGATGGTCTGTGCTGATACCCTGCTACGAGGCTGTTTATGGCTGATCCATAGTGCCAATTCTCTACCTCTTAAGGTTTTAGTGGATTTAAGATATAGCAGAAGGTGTGTCATAACACACAGTCGGGTATCTGATGGGTATGCCCGGAATTCCAAATTCAGTCCTGATGTTCCTGGTCTGTTTTGTTTAACCAACTCCAAGATCCGAAAGTTTATCTTGTCAGTTGATACAATCATATTGTCCAGTCTTAGTTTATGTAGGGACTGGACCCTTTGAGCTGAGACCAGTGCCATCAGCATAACTGTTTTTAACTAGAGTGTTTTCCAGGGACAGGGACATTGCTGGTGACCAACCCCTGAGCAATGTTAGTACAACACTGACGTCCCATATCTGGGAGTACCTCGCTCTAGGAGGGTTTGTGTTATAAATACCCCTCATGAGTTTAGCAACTAGAGGGTGAGATCCCATGGAATGCTGTCCTGGTCCCTGCCATAAGTTTGCTGACAGGGCACTCCTAGCGCAATTGATAGCGCTGTAGCTCAGTCCATCAAAATGAAGGCTGGACAGGAATTCCAGGACATTGGTGACTGTAGTTGTGTTATTCGCTACACCAGTCCTTGAGCAATACAACTCCCATTTTCGTATACTCGAGAGGTATTGCTTCTTTGTTGATTTTCGATAGGCCGCCGTGATCATGTTCATGGTCCTGTCCGTCAGCCCCAGATCCAGCAGTGGTCTCTTTAGATTCTGCAAACCAACAGATTGATCCTGTCATGGCATGGGTGACTCTCGCCCATTATAGGATGGACCAAAAGATCTGGTCGTTTAGCGATGGACATATATGGTTCCGAGACCATGTCGAGGACCACAGGGAACCATGGCTGAGTAGGCCAATCGGGTACTACCAAAATACCTGATGCTGAGTCCATTTGTATTTGGCGTAGAACCCGACTGATGAGGCAGAAGGGGGGAAAAGCATAGAAAAACAATTTTCCCCAGTCCAGCGAGAAAGCATCCATCGCTGCTGCCACAGGGTCTGGTTCCCAAGCGACATATGTTGGTAACTGGTGATTGAGTCTAGATGCAAAGAGATCGATATCTAGTGTTCCATATCGCATAATAATATCAGCAAATACTTTGTGGTCCAACATCCATTCAGTGTTGTCATTAAATTTTCGTGACCTGGTGTCTGCCACTGTATTAAGCTTACCTGGTAGGTAAGTTGCTGATAGCCAAATATGTCTGTTGACACACCATTGCCAGATTGCATTGGCCAGATTGTCACATGATATCGATTTTATTCCACCCATATGATTAATATATGCCACCACTGTGGTATTATCAATTTGTAGGCGGACATGCAGATGGTGCATTGTTGAGCAGTATGCTTTTAGCCCATAAAACGCACCCAACATCTCTAAATAGTTTATACCCAGTGTTTGTAGTAACGATTATTCCTGTATATTCCATCTACCACCAGTACTGGACATTACAAACTGATGCCATGAGCGCTGGCATCAGTTTGTAATGTGAATGATGGGTTACTAATAATGATGGGGCTGGAACTATGCCAAATATTTTGTTTCCACCATTGTAACGCCGAGATCGCTTTGGCTGGTAATTCCATAGGTCGATCAAAATGACTTGCATGGCGTTTTAGTGCTTGCACATTTGCCCTTTGTAAATTTTGATAATGCAAAGGTCCAAACTGTGTAGCTGGAAATGCTGCTACTAGTTTCCCAATTACTTTTGCCACCTGTCGAATGGATGGTTGACTCATGACAACCAAGTTGTTACAGGCTTCCATCAAGTCTGCTGCTTTATTCTTTGGCAATGTGGATAGTGTAAATAGTGAATCCCAGATAGTCCATAGTTGTGGATGGCATCTTGATGGATGATGAACCCCAGTTTTTCAAACAAATGTTTGGTAGCTAAGACTGCTGACTTAGCTAGTTCCAAGGTTTTCCCTACAATTAATATACCATCAAGATATGCCATGACAATATGTTTTTGTTTCCTGAGTATTGCCAAGGCCGGTTTTAATATCTTGGTAAATAGTCTTGGGGCTGATGTTAACCCATTAGGCAATGCTTTACTGCCATCGTTGCCCCATCCAGTTAAATTTTAGGTATCGACGATGATCCTTATGTATGGGTACCGAATAGTATGCATCTTTTAGATCGATGCATGCCATGAAGTATCCTTCAGAAACTAATTGTTTGGCAGTAACAAATGTTTCCATTTTGAAATGAATATACTTTACAAAAGTATTCAGTTTTGTTAAGTCAATGATGATGCGACATCCACCATCATTTTTAGTTTTCGTGAATATGTTAGATACAAACTCTAGAGAGTCATGTTCCGATATCTCTATTACTCCTTTGGCATATAACCTCCCCAGTTCTGCATGTCCTTCCAATTTTTCCTGTTGTGAGAGTACAAACTCTCGGTTAGGCACATGTTAACATATAACCATATAACCATATAACAATTACAGCACGGAAACAGGCCATCTCGGCCCTACAAGTCCGTGCCGAACAATTATTTTCCCCTAGTCCCATCTACCTGCACTCAGACCATAACCCTCCATTCCTATACAATTTATTTTTAAATGATAAAATCGAACCTGCCTCCACCACTTCCACTGGAAGCTCATTCCACACAGCTACCACTCTCTGAGTAAAGAAGTTCCCCCTCATGTTACCCCTAAACTTCTGTCCCTTAATTCTGAAGTCATGTCCTCTTGTTTGAATCTTACCTACTCTCAATGGGAAAAGCTTGTCCACGTCAACTCTGTCTATCTCTCTCATCATTTTAAAGACCTCTATCAAGTCCCCCCTTAACCTTCTGCGCTCCAGAGAATAAAGACTTAACTTATTCAACCTTTCTCTGTAATTTAGTTGCTGAAACCCAGGCAACATTCTAGTAAATCTCCTCTGTACTCGCTCTAATTTGTTGACATCCTTCCTATAATTGGGCAACCAAAATTGTACACCATACTCCAGAATTGGTCTCACCAATGCCTTGTACAATTTTAACATTACATCCCAACTTCAATACTCAATGCTCTGATTTATAAAGGCGAGCATACCAAAAGCTTTCTTTACCACCCTATCTACATGAGATTCCACCTTCAGGGAACTATGCACAGTTATTCCTAGATCCCTCTGTTCAACTGCATTCCTCAATTCGCTACCATTTACCATGTACGTCCTATTTTGATTTGTTCTGCCAAGATGTAGCACCTCACACTTATCAGCATTAAACTCCATCTGCCATCTTTCAGCCCATTCTTCCAAATGGCCTAAATCTCTCTGTAGACTTTGGAAATCTACTTCATTATCCACAACACCACCTATCTTAGTATCATCTGCATACTTACTAATCCAATTTACCACACCTTCATCCAGATCATTGATGTACATGACAAACAACAGTGGACCCAACACAGAACCTCGAGGCACCCCACTAGTCACCTGCCTCCATCCTGACAAACAGCCATCTACCATTACTCTCTGGCGTCTCCCATTCAGCCACTGTTGAATCCATCTTGCTACTCCTGCATTTATACCCAACAATTGAACCTTCTTAACCAACCTTCCATGAGGAACCTTGTCAAAGGCCTTACTAAAGTTCATATAGACAACATCCACTGCTTTACCCTCATCAATTTCCCTAGTAACCTCTTCAAAAAATTCAAGAAGATTAGTCAAACATGACCTTCCAGGCACAAATCCATGTTGACTGTTCCTAATCAGACACTGTTTATCCAGATGCTTATATATATTATCTCTAAGTATCTTTTCCATGAATTTGCCCACCACTGAAGTCAAACTAACAGGTCTATAATTGCTAGGTTTACTCTTAGAACCCTTTTTAAACAATGGAACAACAAGCGCAGTACGCCAATCCTCGGGCACTATTCCCGTTTCTAATGACATTTGAAATATTTCTGTCATAGTCCCTGCTATTTCTACATTAACTTCCCTCAATGTCCTAGGGAATATCCTGTCAGGACCTGGAGACTTATCCACTTTTATATTTTTCAAAAGTGTCAGTACTTCTTTTTCTTTGAATCTCATAGTATCCATAGCTACTCTACTTGTTTCCCTTACCTCACATAATTCAATATCCTTCTCCTTGGTGAATACCGAAGAAAAGAAATTGAGCAATATCTCCCCCATCTCTTTTGGCTCTGCAGATAGCTGTCCACTCTGTCTCTCTAATGGACCAATTTTATCCCTCGTTATCCTTTTGCTATTAATATAGCTGTAGAAACCCTTTGGATTTACTTTCACCTTACTTGCCAAAGCAACCTCATATCTTCTTTTAGCTTTTCTAATTTCTTTCTTAAGATTCTTTTTACATTCTTTATACTCCTCAAGCACCTCATTCACTCCATGCTGCCGATAATTATTGTAATCTCCCTCTTTTTCCGAACCAAGTGTCCAATTTCCCTTGAAAGCCATGGCTCTTTCCAATTTTTACTATTTCCTTTCAACCGAACAGGGACATAAAGATTCGGTACTCTTAAAATGTCCCCTTAAAATGTCCTCCATTTCTCTTCTACATCCTTCCCATAAAACAAAATGTCCCAATTCACTCCTTTTAAATCCTTTCGCATCTCATCAAAGTTAGCCTTTCTCCAATCAAAAATCTCAACCCTAGGTCCAGTTCTGACCCTCTCCATAATTATATTGAAACTAATGGTATTGTGATCACTGGACCCGAAGTGCTCCCCAACACATACCTCCGCCACCTGACCTGTCTCATTTCCTAACAGGATGTCCAGCACTGCCCCTTCTCTAGTAGGTACCTCTATGTATTGCTGCAAAAAACTATCCTGCACACATTTTACAAACTCCAAACCATCCAGCCCATTTACAGAATGTGTTTCCCAGTCTATGTGTGGAAAATTGAAATCTCCCACAATCACTACCTTGTGCTTACTACTAATATCTGCTATCTCCTTACATATTTGCTCTTCCAATTCTCGCTCCCCATTTGGCGGTCTATAATACACCCCTATAAGTGTTGCTACACCTTTCCCACTTCTCAGTTCCACCCAAATAGCCTCCCTAGACGAGCCCTCCAATCTATCCTGCCAAAGCACTGCTGTAATATCTTCCCCGACAAGCAATGCAACACCTCCACCTCTTGCCCCTCCAATTCTATCACACCTGAAGCAACGAAAACCTGGAATATTTAGTTTCCAATCACAGCCCTCCTGCAACCATGTTTCACTGATCACCACAACATCATACTTCCAGGTGTCAATCCAGGCTCTAAGCTCATCCACCTTTCTTACAATGCTCCTAGCATTAAAATATGCACATTTAAGGAACCTACCGCCTCTTATTCTCTGTTTATTTTCTTTTTCTTCTTTCTCCCCTAGATTTCGGGTTTGAGTGCTTCCCTTCTCAGCCTCCTGCCTCACACTCTGTCTACTAGCTTTCTCTATTTGTGTCCCTCCCCCCAACCATTCTAGTTTAAAGTCTCCCCAGTAGCCTTAAAAATCTCCCCGCCAGGATATTGGTCCCCCTCGGGTTTAAGTGCAACCCGTCCTTTCTGTACAGGTCACACCTTCCCCAAAAGAAGTCCCAATGATCCAGAAACTTGAATCCCTGCCCACTGCACCAGTCCTTCAGCCACGCATTTATCCTCCACCTCGCTCCATTCCTACTCTCAATGTCGCGTGGCACAGGCAGTAATCCTGAGATTGTTACTTTTTTGGTCCTTTTCCTTAACTCTTCTCCCAACTCCCTAAATTCTCCCTTTAGGACCTCTTCTCTTTTTTTACCTATGTCATTGGTACCTATATGTCCAATGACCTCAGGCTCCTCTCCCTCTGATTTCAGGATATCTTGGACGCGTTGAGACACATTCGAGACCCTGGCACCAGGGAGGCAGACTACCATCCGGGTCTCCCGACTGCGTTCACAGAATCGCCTATCCGATCCCCTGACTATAGAGTCCCCAATTACTATTGCCCTCCTCTTTTTTTCCCTACCTTTCTGAGCAACAGGACCGGTCTTTGTGCCGGAGGCCCGGCCGCTGTCGCTACCCCCGGGCAGGCTGTCCCCCCCAACCGTACTCAAACAGGAGTACTTATTTTCAAGGTGTACAGACACTGGGGTACTCACTCGTCCCTGCCTCTGCCCCTTGCCCTTCCTAAGCGTGACCCACATGTCTGTCTCCCGTGGTTTTGGAGTGACCACCTCCCTATAACTCCTCTCTATGACCTCCTCACTCTCCCTGACCAGATAGAGGTCATCAAGCTGCTGCTCCAGGTTCCTAATACGGTCCCTTAGGAGCCCCATCTCGGTGCACCTGGCGCAGATGTGGACTTCTGGAGGGCTATCCGACTCCATGATGTTGAACTGGGGGCATGTCTTTTTGGATGAACTCAATTTCATATCCCTGAATACTTTGAAGTATATAATTGTCAGCAGTAATAGACCTCCATGCCTCCCAAAACAGGTGTAACCTTCCCCCTGTTAGTACAGAACCTACACCTTTTATGTTCTGGAAGGAACCAGACCCACCTACCTCCATGGTTACCGGTGGCACATTTACTTCTTCGGCTTAACCATATAACCATATAACCTTCGTGGTTGCTGCGCGGCCCTCATGCTTTCACCAGCATCCTGGTGTCGATGCCTGATGGTGGATGCATAGGGGTGCTGCCGTCTGGGGTGTGTGGTCTTGCTCGTTCCTGATGACGCCCTCATGAGCCCGACGGCTTTAGCCTCTTCATCGAGCTCTTTGACTTGCTTTGACAAGTTTCCCCCAAATAGCAGTATTTGTGGTTGTGTAGCAGCTGTTTTACACAACCCTGCAAATTTGGGGTTTAGTGCAGGTTTTATTGCGCTCTTTCTTAGGCAATTTATCTCGTACTGAGTATTGCAGAGCAGTGCCAGTGTATCCTGCTGAGTGTCCGTCATCTCTGTACCATCCACGGAACGAGCGAACGCCGTTATGCCCGATGTCAGAAGCTTCAAAATCTTCTGCATTTTGACCTCCTGGGCTCTTATGCCAGCGCCAATGTACCCCCAGATTGCACTATTTACTGCAGGGACATTTAATGAAATACAGTTCTCAGGAGGCATGTATTTCTCCGTAGTTGCGTTGATTACCTGCTCCTGTAGTGGATGGAAAGACAGGTAATTGATGCTGGCCGCCAGTTTGGTCTGTACCGGCTGTCCTGATTGCGGTGGCACCACAAATTTGGTTACCACTCCCAGCAGCTCTATTGGATCCTGCACCCCCAGCACACTGCTGGTTTCTTCAGCCATGTCCCCTTCTTCAGGACCAGCCCAGCCCTGGCCCGCAATGCTCCCCTCTGACGAGGGAGATGCATTAAACAGCCCTGGGTAAGGTGCTGTTATGGGTGTGCGATGACCCCCATGGTGACCATACACCATCTCCCGGAGCATGTCACGTTGGAGCATTTGCTCCATCAACCGCTCAATGCGGGAAATGCGGTCACCTCCACTGCTCCCCGGCAGCGAGTCTTCCTGGCCCGACTCATCCGAGACAACCGGCCGGACCGACTTCTGCTTGACTTTGCCACCAGTCCGTTGCGCTGGTTCGGGCTGTGCAGCTCGCGGCGCTGGTGCCAGCTGAGCAGGATTAATGTCGGTGACTACGGACCGCAGTGACTGCGGTCCAGGTGCCGCTGGTCACCCTTGACTGCCGGAATTTTCATGGTCCCCCGCAGTCATTCGAGACGTGACCCTCTTCGACTTCTTCCCCTTGTCCATTGTTTTGCTCGAACAGAAAACACACAAGGGCAAGAATATATGACCTCAGATAAGGTAACTTACCTGTATCTCCCGTTTTTAAACTTTGCCGCGGGAGAACTCTTCCCCCCGCCCATCGCTGTGCAATGCGTGAGACGATATGTCGCGCATGCTTGCTGGCGGGGTCTTCACGTAGTCACTCACGTAACTCCAAAGTAAAATCAACTATCTTGCTCCAAACACTCCATGCATTCAGGTAAAGACCCTAAAGCTTTGACTATGACATAACAAATTACTCGAGCGCTGTCTCTCATTTTATAAAACTATTCAAATTGGATTTTGATTCAGAATTTAAGTTCACAAGAGAATTTAATCACATCATGAATCTAAATGTTTCAAAACATAACTACAACAATGAGGTTATGCCATAAAATAATGCAGCCTATATCCAGTTCTGCTTTGAAAGTAGCTACTACTTGTCTTAATTAAACACGATATGACATTTATACTATAGTAGATTCCCGATGAACCAATCTTTTCAACAGCATTTTGGTGAAATATCTAAATCAAAAAGTTGAATTCATACCTAATAATTTGTTTAAAACTTTGTCCAGCAGCAAGTCATAATCTACTTATAGATAATGTCCTTTTCTGATTTTTCATTTGTCTCACTGAAAAATAGTTCAATCTTGGTTTTGAATGAAATCAATGACAATTTCCATAGATTTTTGGTGTACAGAATTTCACAAAGGTTCCCCATGCTGAGTTAAGAGGTTTCCCCCTTGTATCAGGCCTAAATGACCTTACCTTTATTTTGAGACTGTACCCTTAGCCAGATTTAACATTCTCCTCATACCTACCTACTATTCACTGAGGTTACCTCTCATTCTTCTACACTCTACAACAGAGGCTTGGCCTACTCAATCACTCCTAATATGACAGACCCATCACCTGAAGAACCAGTCTGAGGAATTTTCAATCCAATTCATCTATCGTAAGGAGATACTATTTCAGGGGATCATAATTGTAAACAATACTCCAGGTGTGATTTTGTCATAAGTCTTCTTAATTACAACTAGAAATCTTCACTTGGGCACTCCGATCCTCCAGAAGTAAATGATTTTTTTTTAAACTGCAGATGCTAAATACTGAAATAAAAAATATGAAATAAAAGCAAAATATGCTTCAAATGTCAAGCAGGCAGCATCTATGGGGATAGAAACAAAACAAATGTTTCAGATTTTTGTGCTTTTATTTCTTCTATCAGTTAAAAAAAAGAGACATTCCTTATGCCTTCCTAACTACTGCTTCACCAGCAAGTTAGCTTGCAGCGACTTTTGTACAAGACACGCAGATTTATTTAAACATCGACACTCCCAATTATTCACCACTGAAATAAAACACATGGAATAATCAAAGCTGAATTATCTGTCTATTCACATTATTTATATCTGATCATTTTGATTTTGAGCTTCACTTCTTTGATTAGAAGGTCAATGACATGAACTCAATGGTCAGCTACAAATATATAGAACAGTACAGCACAGGAAGAGGCCTTTCATCCCACAATATCCGCGCCAAACATAGTGCCAAGATAATCTAATCTTATCCGCTTGCACATGTTCCATATCCATCTATGCAGTGGTCTATATCTATGCAGTTTGCACTAATCGGGGTTGTGCTTAGGTATGGCACTATTTCACTGAACGGTATGTAAAACAGAATTTTTTATTGTACTGCTGTACATGTGATAATAAAAAGCATTGATTGCCTCAGAGTTAATAAAAACTTGCCCCGACATCTCCTTTAAACTTTGACCATCTCACCTTAAAACTATGACCTCTAATCCTTGACATTTCCACCCAAGGAAAAAGGTTCTGACCACCCAAATTCAACATGGCAGGTAGAATTTAATCCAAGCAAGAGTGAGATGTTGCACTTCATGAGGTTGAATGCAAGGGGAATGTGTACAGTCGATGGCAAGATCTTTAACAGAATTGATGTGCAGAGGCATGTTAGGATCCAAGTCCTTAGTTTTCTGAAGGTGGCAAAGACAAGCTGATAGTGTAAAGAAGGCATAATGAATGCTCACCTTTATTGGTCAGGGCATTGTCACCGCCCATTTCTGTCGTTGATATATATCTTGCTGCATACTCCGATAGCTATCCACAGCTGCAGCAATCATTATGTCGTCTGCAAACTTACTAACTAACCGATCTGCACTTACGTCCAAGCCATTCATATACATCACAAACAACAGATATTTCACATGTCACTGCAGTACTCCACTGGTCAAGCCAGAATAACGCCCATCCATCAAGTAACCCTTTGTTCGAGCAAGCTGGTTCCGATTCCATGTGACCTAGTCACTGCGAATCCCATGCATCTTAATCTTCTGGATCCAGGAATCCATTTAACAATGTGGGCAATGAGAAACATCCATGAGCATAAAGCACCTTTCTAAACAACCACATTGCATCTGATACAACAAATCAACAACTGAACTTCATCCTGCAGTGCAGCTTACAGCTCTGTACAGGATGAGGACTGCCTATGTACCGCAAGTAATCAGATGTCACCTTAAAAATTCACTCTACCACTTTCCAAACTACATGTGCAGAATGGCATTCTGCCCTCGACCCAAGTTTCAGGGCAATATCTTGGAAGTTATATTTGGTCTTTGGCAAGACGCTGGCTTGACCAGGAGATCTGAAATTAAAATAATGTGAAGTTACTGTTCCTAAGTCATCCAACACCAAAGATTGGCCACTTAAAAGCTGACGTCTGAGTAAAGTAGAAAGAACCTCCATTCAAGAGAGGAAAAACACTAGAAAGAACTAAACAAAAATCCTCCCTCAAAGAACATGATTACTAACATTTTTAAGAGGCTGAATCAAAATCTTTTAAAATGTTTACTAATACAGCTCAATTTTTTCATGTTATTACCTTTTGAGATTTAGCTGAGATACCATACCAAAATATTCATAAACTTAGTTACCATACAGTTTCCACATCAACGGTTACAGAGAATATCAATTGAGGGT
This sequence comes from Amblyraja radiata, assembly GCF_010909765.2. Classification (NCBI taxonomy): domain Eukaryota; kingdom Metazoa; phylum Chordata; class Chondrichthyes; order Rajiformes; family Rajidae; genus Amblyraja; species Amblyraja radiata. Next base: position 71,443,619 of record NC_045960.1, read on the forward strand.
GGCTGCAGGAAGATCCTCAAGGTTGTCACTACCACTTGTGAAAAAGGATCAAATATCATTCTCCATTAAAGTGCTAAGCAGGTAGTTATGGTGTCTACATTACATCTGGAAAAGGTTGAAAGCTATACTTAAAGCAGACATGCACAAACATCTCAAAGAATGCTTAACCTTTCAGAGATCCGCGCGTCAAGTTGACTCCATTAGCGTGGATTTCTTTTCAATTATCAAGATTTCAATTGTTTAAATATTAAAGTAAAGAATTCATAAACAGAATCAGATCTATAGGTTATTATGCAAACATGATTAATCAGATTTTCTGGAAAGACATCAATCAAGCATATTTAAATTTTTTTTGTTGAAAGGCCTTGGTGAAAAGGCTGCTTGAAAAATCACTATCCAATAAGTGGTTTATGGAAATTCCTTTCAAAATATCCAGCTTTATTCCCATGTTTTTTTTACATATACCTAGCTAGACAACAATAGGCCAAAAAGAGAAAATATTGAAAAGCTTTTGCAAGACACATCTGACAATTTACATGCACGATTTAAAAATATAATCTTGTTTTTATTCCCAGACATTGGGCTTCTCTGCATGTACTTCCAGAGTTTTTAAAGATGTCCAATGGTTTTCCTTTTTTACTTGTTGAAGTCCGTGCTGTAATTGTTATATGTTATATGTTATATATGTTATCTAGAATTTGCTTCCTGAACGGACAGTGAAAACAAAGTAAATATATGATATGAAAAAAAATCACAGCCACGGGGAAAGAACAGGAATAATTGGTGGCTTTTTAAAATGAACCAGCATGTACCAAATAATCCAATCAATTCAGATGAAATATTTGTGTGAAGGAATTACAATAATGCACATAATGTTATTCTTTTTTTAGTGCCAGAGAATTTGCCAAACAGTATTTATGGCTTTGCACAGCAATAAAGACTCATTTAGACCAAATGCAATAAAGTTAAACATTTTCAGGTCATCTTACATGAGGGCAAATTCGTGCAAAGCTTAAGTTCCCGTCAATCCACTGGAGAAGGTTGCAAACAGCGCACCCTATGGCGGAATGCTGAATCGCTTATGGCAACTTTGGGATTTCCCTGTTAGACAAAGCATGTGTATACATTCCAAAATTGCTGTCAGTTTCATGGAATATTAATGGCGAATGGCAATCGTTTCATTCTCATTATCACGGCAAAGTCTAAGCCAATATTCTTTTCTCACTCCATAAAAATACAATTAAGCCAAACATCAGTTTAACTCCCAGTCTCCATAAAATAAACCACTTTGTCTTATTCCTATCCCAGTGGAAACCAAATTGCCATGAACAAATTGTGAAATCCTGTAACATTTAGCAAGATTCAAATTTTTGTTTGTTTCTGGGACCCAGAGGTAAGTCAACACTGAAAATAGAAACCCATTTTCTTAATTCATGACAAGGAATATTTATATGTTATTTTATTCCAATGAAAAATAGCAATAAATTGGTAAAGACTGCAGTACAAATACATAAGTGAGCTTGAAGGTAGACACAAAATGCTGGAGTAACTCAGTGGGTCAGGCAGCATCTCTAGAACGAAGGAATGGGTGACGTTTCTGGTCGAGACCCTTCAGGGTCACCTGAAATGTCACCCATTCCTTCTCTCCAGAGATGCTGCCTGACCCGCTGAGTTACTCTAGCATTTTGTATCTATCTTTGATTTAAACCAGCATCTGTAGTCCTTTCCTACACATAAGTGAGCTTGTGTATTTTCTTCATTCTAAAAGCATTCATATTTTCTGGTTTAACTTTTCACACTTAATTCCATAGAAGCAATATAACAGGCTAATTTTTCTCACTTGAATGAATTAATCTTTTCCTGGGTAAGATAAAAATTCTGGTTTAACAAAACAAATTCATAATGAGATAATCAACTAATAGTTTACACATTTAAGAGTCATTAATTAGGACATTAGAATTAAAATGCATGACAAAATATCCTATGTGTGACACATTTCGATCACATTTTTATTTTTCTGTGACAACTTTAACAATAGAAAAGAGAGATCAGGGATTGTATCCTGCAATTTACAGACAGAGAACAAATATACCAGGTTAAATGGAGTTTCAGTCAAAGAGGATTTGTAATTTCAAGCTATGCAAAAAGACAAAAGATAAAAATCTTGTTTGGAAAAAACTACTCTCAACTATTCTTTCATTTGTACAAAGTAATTTTGGCAGTACCTCTACTTTCACTTAGATATTGACTTAGTACAGCAGTCATACAATAAATTCTGAAAATTCCCACAAAGTCGCTTAAGACTGCAGTACATTAATCATGCTCAGAAACTGAAATGCTTAATACATTTTAACCATGAGAGCTGAACGGATAAGATTCAATGCACTATTGTCTTAATGAAACGTTTATTTTGGTGAACAAAGCATGACAATTTTGTTTTTAAAATTAACGTTGTAAGCGTTGTGGCTTATATTCCTACTGTTATACTAAAAACCAGCTTTCTCAAGTAACAAGAAAGCTAAATAGAAAATGTTTATGCTGGAAAAACAATGAACTGAAACTATGTACCCTGCATAGTGACCCAGACAAATTATTAGGCCTTAATGGTATTTTATTCAATCAAGGAAAGAGGTGTTTACTTTCTAAGCCTTAAAGAGAGCAACAGGTCAAAGTATCAAATACCACTGAAAATCCATGTCAGTTCAGTCTGTACAAGTGGCAGATGAAAAGCAAAGGCCAAGTTGTAATAGCTATTGGTAATGAGACTGTATTAAATCGAAATAACACAGTAGTCCTTAACATCAGTAGAAATGTTAGATACTTTTTACTAGCTTTTTCATTTTACCGGTCAGTTCATAACGTCAAATATTTTCATTATGTTATGAAGAGTTAACAATCTATTCTTTTTGGATCACTTTGAAAGCCTATCGCAATTGTAGAAAATCCTTACACAAGACACAGGTACAAAACTAGCAGAGGTCAGTTAATAAAACCTAGCCACACCATGATAGTTATTTTTAATAACGTCATTTAATAATATGAATTGAACAGGAGGCTTCCTGTTGGAAAATGCACAAACAGCTATGCAACTTTATTTAAAATATTAGATTACAAAAAATAATAATTTCATGCTGTAATACATGAGGCAATTCTACAGAGGAGGACCATTGGAAAAGGCAGCAACAAGAAAAATAGATGAAACCTCTGCTGTGTACAAGAAAATAGAATGCAAATCACTCTGCTTCTGTAATCACCAAACTAATAATTGAAAAATGATTAAAACCCCCAAAATGAGAATTTTACATTTAGAGATACATCATTAAAGAATGATAATGACAATCTAACTCACAATTTGATCTCATAAGCAAACCTGAAAGGTTAATGTTCCGCGCAGGATTTTATCCCACAATTATGGCAATTAATAGAAGAATTATTACAGTAATTTGGGTTTTCAGTTTATTTTGCCACAATGTACAATGTTTAATCAAATTGTGCTACACAATGGCTTAATTTATTCCCTAGTTAAAATGCCCACGTTTCCACAAAGCAGATACATGAATCATGAAGTAAAATGATACAGCAAATTCCAAATTGCTGCTGCTCCTTTTATTGCATGTCCCTTTACAGTGTTTTAAAATAGAAACTGATCTCCCCACCTAACTCTACTGTCTCCAATCCAGTCCTTTTCCCTTCATACATCCACTAGTTTGCTTCAAATCAGCTTGAATCTTCCACGGAACATAGGTTGTGGTTAGGCTGAAGTGGAGCTTTTTTGAAAGTAAGCATATTCTTACTCTTCCATTAATGCAAATGTAAAAGGTTGTCTAAGATTACAACAGGATCTAGATCAACTGGGAAAGTGCACAGGAGAAAGGTAGATTAAAGTGAGCTCAGATTAGTACAAAGTGAAACAGTTTGGAAAAATGAGAACAGGACATTTTTTATTTTGGTATGGAATTTCCAAATGTAATATGGAGCATAAATATCTTAAATTTGGTTATAACAACCATGATTTTATTAAAACAATTAGTTTTTATGTCTTAGTTCTAAGCTGAGTACAAAGGTCAGTAAGTCATGATGCAGCTTTACAGGAGTTTGGTGAGGCTGCATTTGGAGTTTTGCATGCAGTTCTGGTCTCCCAATTACAGGAAGGATGTGGAGGCTTTGGAAAGGTGTAGAGTAGGTTTACTGGAATGAAGCCTGGATTTGGGGATATTAACTATTGGGAGTGGTTCTACAAATGTGGATTATTTTCTATGGAATGTCAGGGGACCTGATGGAAGTACTGTATGTAAAATTATGAGCGGCATAGTCAGAACAATTTTCCCAGCATCGAAAAATCAAATACTAGATGGCATAGCTTTAAGGTGATAGGGGCAAAGCTTAAAGGAGATGCGCAAGGCAAGTTTTTGTTTTAAACACACAGTAGGTGGTGAGTGTTGGAACACGCTGCCAGGGTTTGTGGTGATGGTAGATACAATGTGACATTAGCATATGGACATGCAGAGAATGGAGGGATTTATGGATTCTGTACAGGCAGATAACAGTTGGACTTGGCTCCATGTTTGGCACGGACATTGTGGGTGGAAGGGCCCGTCTTGTGCTGTACTGTTCTAGGTTCTTAGTGGTATTGTCAGTGAAAGGAAACTCAAATAAATCTGCCCAGATTCTAGTACTCACTGGAAGAGGAGATTCACGGGAGAGTCAGTCCACTCATGGAAAGAGACTGCTGGGACCATGGCAGAGATTTTTGTATCTTTGTTACCCATGGATGAGGCACGAGAAGATTGAAGGATAGCGAATATTGTGCTTTCATTTAAGAAAGGCAGCAGGGCCGTGAGCCTTACATCAACAGTAGGAAAGTAATGGGAAGGGATTCTGAGAGACAGGATTTATTTGCATTTGGAAAGGACCGAATAGGGGTTGCCAGCATGGCTTTGTGCATAGAAATCAAGAACATTTCATTGTCATATGTACTGAAACAGAATAATGAAATTCTTACGTGCAGCACAACATTTATAAACACAGCACTCAACAGATAATACAACAAACATACAAAAAAGTTAAATAAATAAAAAATACAATATAGTGCAAAAACAAATCAAGTCCCAAAGTCTCAAGTGTAACCAAGGCAGTTCGTAGTTTAGTTGAAGTTCGTAGTGTTCAATGGTTGCTGGGAGGAAGATGTTCCTGAATCTGTTGTCAGGTCTTCACATTCCTGTACCTTCTCCCCAATTGCAGGAGTGGATTGAGAGCATGGCCAGGGTGCTGTGGGTCTTTAATGGTGCTGGCTGCCTTTTTGAGGTGACTCCTTTCGATCTCTTCGACAGTGAGGAGGTCGGTACCCGTGATGGACCGGGTCTATCATGTCCCACAAATGTTATTGTTTTTTTTTTTTTGAGGTGACCGTGAGGATTGATGAGAACAGAGCCGTAGACATAGTCTATGTGGACTTAAACAAGGCCTTTGACAGGGTTCTGCCTGGTAGGCCTGTCAGGAAGGTTAGGTTCTAAGTTATTCGTCCTAGATCAGGGTGGCCTAGCCAACTGGATACAGGATTAGTGTTCAAGAAGGAACTGCAGATGCTGGAAGATCGAAGGTACACAAAAATGCTAGAGAAACTCAGCGGGTGCAGCAGCATCTATGGAGCGAAGGAAATAGGCGACGTTTCGGGCCGAAACCCTTCTTCAGACTGATGGGGGGTGGGGGGGAGAAGGAAGGAAAAAGGGAGGAGGAGGAGCCCGAGGGCGGGGGGATGGGAGGAGACAGCTCGAGGATTAAGGAAGGGGAGGAGACAGCAAGGGCTAGCAAAACTGGGAGAATTCAACGTTCATGCCATCCGGACGCAAGCAACCCAGGCGGAATATGAGGTGCTGTTCCTCCAATTTCTGGTGTTGCTCACTCTGGCAATGGAGGAGACCCAGGACAGTGAGGTTGGATTGGGAATGGGAGGGGGAGTTGAAGTGCTGAGCCACCGGGAGTTCAGGTAGGTTATTGCGGACTGAGCGGAGGTGTTCGGCGAAATGATCGCCCAACCTCCGCCTAGTCTCCCCGATGTAAATCAGCTGACATCTAGAGCAGCGGATGCAGTAGATGAGGTTGGAGGAGATACAGGTGAACCTTTGTCGCACCTGGAACGACTGCTTGGGTCCTTGAATGGAGTCGAGGGGGGAGGTGAAGTGACAGGTGTTGCATTTCTTGCGGTTGCAACGGAAGTGCCCGGGGAGGGGGTGGTACGGGAGGGAAGGGAAGAATTGACAAGGGAGTTGCGGAGGGAGCGGTCTTTGCGGGCAGGGTGGGAAGACGTGTAGACCAGATAGCCATGTGAGTCAGTTGTTTTGTAGTGTATGTCGGTCAGAAGTCTGTCCCCTGCGATGGAGATGGTGAGGTCAAGGAATGGTAGGGAAGTGTCGACTCACATGGCTATCTGGACTACCAATTCCTCCGCCTACGCCGCATCTGCTCCCAGGATGAGACGTTCCACACCAGGGCATCGGAAATGTCCTCGTTCTTCAGGGAACGGGGATTCCCCTCCGCCACCATAGATGAGGCTCGCACCAGGGTCTCATCCATACCCCGCAACACTGCTCTCTCTCCCCATCCTCGCACTCGTAACAAGGGCAGAGTCCCCCTAGTCCTCACCTTTCACCCCACCAGCCGGCAAATACAACAAATAATCCTCCTTCCTTTTCCGCCACCTCCAACGTGACCCCACCACTCGCCACATCTTCCCATCTCCCCCTATGTCTGCCTTCCGCAAAGACCGCTCCCTCCGCAACTCCCTTGTCAATTCTTCCCTTCCCTCCCGTACCACCCCCTCCCGGGCACTTTCCGTTGCAACCGCAAGAAATGCAACACCTGTCCCTTCACCTCCCCCTTCGACTCCATTCAAGGACCCAAGCAGTCGTTCCAGGTGCGACAAAGGTTCACCTGTATCTCCTCCAACCTCATCTACTGCATCCGCTGCTCTAGATGTCAGCTGATTTACATCGGGGAGACTAAGCGGAGGTTGGACGATCGTTTCGCCGAACACCTCCGCTCAGTCCGCAATAACCTACCTGAACTCCCGGTGGCTCAGTACTTCAACTCCCCCTCCCATTCCCAATCCGACCTCTCTGCCCTGGGTCTCCTCCATTGCCAGAGTGAGCAACACCAGAAATTGGAGGAACAGCACCTCATATTCCGCCTGGGTTGCTTGCGTCCGGTTGGCATGAACGTTGAATTCTCCAAGTTTTGCTAGCCCTTGCTGTCCCCTCCCCTTCCTTAACCCTCGAGCTGTCTCCTCCCATCGCCCCGCCCTCGGGCTCCTCCTCCTCCCTTTTTCCTTCCTTCTCCCCCCCACCCCCCATCAGTCTGAAGAAGGGTTTCGGCCCGAAACGTCGCCTATTTCCTTCGCTCCATAGATGCTGCTGCACCCGCTGAGTTTCTCCAGCATTTTTGTGTACCTTGGATACAGAATTAGCTTGGTGGTAGGAGTTTGGTGTTTTTCCAGGTGTGCCATGGTGATTAGTTCTGGGTCCAAATATATTGACGATCTGGATGAAAATACAGGAGGCATGATTTGTAACTTGGTAGATGAGTCCAAAATTGGTAGTCTAGTGGGCAGTAAAAAAAATGTCCAAGATAACAATAGGTTCAAGATCAACTGTTAAAGAGCACAAAGGAATGGTAGATGAAATTTAGCTCTGACAAATACGGACAAAGTAATGCATATGTTCATAAATGATAGGAGCAGAATTAGGTAATTCGACCCATCAAGTCTACTCCACTACTCAATTATAGCTGATCTATCTTTCCCTCTCAACCCCATTGTCCTGCCTTCTCCCCATAAATCCCTGACACCCGTACTAATCATTTTGGGAAGTTAAACCAGGGCAAGACATTTATAGTGAATGGCAAGACCCTGGAGGAGTGTTGTTACAGAAAGACCTTGGGGTACAAGTACAATATTCCCTGTAAATGGTAAAACAGATTAAAAGAATGATGAAGGAGGCATGTTGGTACACTTGCCTTAATCTGCCAAGGCATTGAGTATAAGAGTAGGCACGTCACATTATAGTCATCCAGTCATTGGTTTGGCTGCTCTTGAAGTACTGTGTGTAGTTCTGGTCGCCACACTTGAGTGAAGATGTGATTGAGCTGGAGGGACCAGAAAAGATACACAAGAATGGTGCCTGAATTGAAAGGTTTGAGTTATCTGGAGAGATATTCCTGCCTTTTTTTAAACAAGCATCTGAAGTTCCTTGTGTCTCCATCTCAAAATATAATTGGGTCACAAAAATTGGCGAGAACAAACACTGACAATTAAACTGCTGAAGAAACATGACATTCAAAAGGTTCTAAAAGTCAACCAAAATCACCGCTAAATCATTTAAAAGGAGAAATATAAATCTTTTTTTTTTAAATTCCAGCTTATCTGATTCTTTACCTTCTTCCTCAGACCTGGGAAATCTTTGAAATAAACAGTGCATAGATCCTGAACTAGTTCTAATCTAACACAAGATCAATTAGCAGGTTTCCCAAACGTAATTATGGGGAAATATCAGCAGCTCTGGACTCTGCTGTTGGAGAGTCATGCGAGTCCAACTGTTTGGAATCTGTCATCAAGTTCAGGAGCTCTTTGCTTGGATGAGTATGTGCTGAAGACTTCTATTTATTCTGGTAAATGACATCAGTTTATGGTTGTGCTCTCCTGTCCTGCCAAGATTTACCCTCCAATTTTTGCTGCACAAATATTTCAACACTTCAAGAGAAATAATACAATTTCACATTGAATCAAGTATAGTGTTCATAGTTTTCTTTAAAAAGGGTTTCTGGCGCTGTAAGGCAGCAACTCTATCGCTGCACCACTGTGCTGCCATCTAATGCAATGAAAATATTTCCTTAATTAAGCAGCATGAAGAGATATTAGCCATGAAGAGATATTCCCTCAACATCCTCATCCTCCTCGACCTGAGCGCAGCCTTCGATACAATGAACCATAACATCCTGCTCACCAGACTCAAAGACCTCGGCATTGAAGGCTCTGCACTCAGCTGGCTCCGTTCCTACCTTTCCAACAGATCCCACTTCATCTCTCTCCACAACCACACCTCTGCTACAGCCAGTCACTCAAGGCGTTCCCCAAGGCTCCGTACTCGGCCCCCTCCTCTTCATCATCTACATCCTCCCCCTTGGTCAGATACTCCGCCACTTCAACCTGGACTTCCACTGTTACGCCGATGACACCCAGATCTACCTCGGCACCAAATCCCCCCACAACCCCCCCCCTCTCCCATATCAGCTCCTGTTTGTCAGCTATAAAAACCTGGATGCAACATAACTTCCTCAAACTCAACAGCGATAAGACAGAATTCCTCCTCATAGGCTCCAAAGCGACACTCAGCAAAATCAATAACCCCACTCTCACCATCGACGGCACCACTGTCTCCCCATCTCCCAAGGCCCGCAACCTTGGCGTGATCTTAGATTCCACCTTGAGCCTCACATCCGCCATGTCATTAAAACCTCCTTCTTTCATCTCCGCAACATCGCCAAACTCAGTCCCTCTCTCACACCTCCCGCTGCTGAAAGACTCATCCATGCCTTCATCTCCTCCCGACTGGACTATTGCAACTCACTTCTCCTTGGCATCAGCTCCACCTACATTAACCGACTCCAACTGGTCCAGAACGCAGCCGCCCGACTCATCACCCACACCAAATCCTGGCATCACATCACTCCAGTCCTCAAAAAACTTCACTGGCTTCCCATCTCCCACCGGATCACCTACAAAATCCTGGTCCTCACCTACAAAGCCCTCCGCCATCTGGCCCCCCCATATCTCACTGACCTCCTCTCCCCCTACCAACCCTCACGGTCCCTCAGATCCACATCAGCCGGTCTCCTCTCCATCCACAAGTCCAACCTCCGCAGTTTTGGGGACAGAGCCTTCTCCAGGGCAGCTCCCAGGCTCTGGAACTCCCTCCCCCAACTGATCTGCAATTCCGTGTCCCTCACCATCTTCCAGTCCCGCCTCAAGACCCATCTCTTCACCTCTGCCTATCCTTAGCCCCACGTCCCTCTCCCTTTTCATCTGTGCATTAATTGCCTCATATTGTGTTTTGAATTGTATTCTGTCTTTACTTTGTGTACTAGTCATGTCTCTACTATTTATTTCATTCCCCTTACATGTTTTTCCTTTACCTGCTAAATGTTTGTAAGGTGTCCTTGAGACTCTTGAAAGGCGCCCATAAATAAAAATAAATAAAAAAAAATTAAAAATAAATAAATAAATAAATTAGCCAGATGGGGTTTTTTTAATTATCTACATGCTCAGCACATAGAACCAAAGGAAATCAATGACAAACATTTTAGAGTGCATTCATGTTATCTTGTTACACATTTATATCAGGCACCAACTTTTAATCATTATTACAATGAGTTTAATGTTTTCAATAATATTTAACCGTCTTCAATCAACCACATTTGTAGAATGCCATTTATTCCTTTTGCTCTTCAAATACCCCTTAAAATAAAATATTCACTAATTTTCAGCAACCTTTGCATGAAAGCAGACAAGATAGCAATAGAGACAAGCTGCTGAAATATTCTTAAAATATTAAGCTGAAGTAAATTTAATAAAAGATTTTAATATATATTCTTCTAAACTTGAACATTCGACGGTACAAAAAAACATGAAAATGCTAATTTCCTCAAAGTGTGGCCAAACCCAAAATCACCAAGAATGATTTTGCTTTTACTCCTCCAAATTGCTGAACCTACCACAAAAGAATCCCAGTATTTCTATTCTTCGCCTTTTGAAGTAGAAACTGCGACACATAAAGCAGCTCCTCCATAAATTTTCTAACTTTTTTTTTGCAAGTCCATTCCATGAACATTAACCAGATCCCCTCCTGCAGCTCTGACCCCGATCTGGCCTAAGTAACTTAGGACTGACGTATACTGCAGGTGCAGCCTAACATATCATGATTATCAGTATTCCTGACAGCAAATTATTACTAGACTTTCTTGTTAAAGATTGACATTATTGAACAAAATGTCAGTTTATGTGTACTAAGGGATCGTGGGGCCTTGCTCTGCCAATCTGCTGAAATTATAGATGAATTGTTTTGAAATGATTTCTAAAGAAAATGCCTACTGTATACTTAATTGTAGTGTAAATTAGACAATCCCCACTATATTTGGGAGAATGATTTGCCCAATCTGACTTGCTATTCAGGCTTACAATAGTTTGGCATTTGTAATTTACAAAATAAGAAGTTTGAAAGTAATGGAAACTGTTTAAAATGTGTTTACTTGCCAGATTTGTTTGATGCAAACCCTTATTTTGTAGTTGGGTTAAAATTTACATATGAAGTATAACTCTCAACAAACCCCTTAAAATAAATGTTCTTCAATCTTCTACAAGAAATAGTGCGCCTTACACTGACAAGAGGGGGAATTCCTTTTGTGGAATCATAGTTACACCCAATACATTGCATTTAATAAACAGAATTAAAAAGAAGTGTAATGGAACATACTGTACATTACAGCTTGACACATTATAAAATGTAGATACTTGAATGCATTTTGAGTTATTATTTAAAAAACATTTAGTTTGGCTCAAAAATAAAATCAGAACGGAATTATTCCAAACACCAAGTTTGCCACTTGCAGATTAATTGCATATAAAAAGTAAAAGTGACTATACTTCAGAAAAGTAACTGCTAGCTGCACAATGCTTTGGCGCAATGCAGCAGTTTAAAAGGTGGGTAATACAATTTTATTCGAGTTTTCAAAACAAAAATACCAAGCCACTGACTGCTTTATCACCTACAGTGCCAAATTCTATTCTATTGCTGCCATTTTCAAGACTGGATACTGAACTATATATATATATCCTAGCAAGACTGAGTGTCCAACACCGAGATCCTGTCTCGCACTGGCCTTCCCAGTAAGTATACTCTTCTCAGGCAGCGCAGACTTTGGTGGCTGGGCCATGTCCACCGCATGGAGGATGGCTGTATTCCAAAAGACATCCTATGGAGAGCTGACATCCAGCTACATTACAAGGATGTCTGCAAGAGAGATATGAAGGCGCTCGACATCGATGTGGAGTCCTGGGAGAGCCTTGCAGCTGACCGCACGAGGTGGAGAGGTCAGCATCTGAACCAACATCTCAAAACGGGGGAAGAGAAACTGTTGAACGCAGCGGCAGACAAGCGGGCACGCAGAAAGGAGCGCAGCAACTTCAACAAACCAGAGACCACACACAAATGTGACCTTTGCGACAGAGACTGTCACTCGCTCATTGGTCTCTTCAGCCACAAGCCATGCTACTCTAGCCAAGGTTTGGAGCAAGCAGCCAACAACTAGGATGCATCACCCATGGTCAGTCATGACCGAGGGAGGGCTACGATATATATATACACACAGTGCCCTCCATTATGTTTGAGATAAAGACCCATCATTTATTTATTTGCCTCTGTACTCCACAATGTGAGATTTGCAATAAAAAAAATCACATGTGGTTAAAGTGCACATTGTCAGATTTTATGAAAGGGTATTTTTTATCCATTTTGGTTTCACCATGTAGAAATTACAGTTGTGTTTATACATAGTCCCCCCATTTCAGGTCACCATAATGTTTGGGACACGTGGCTTCACAGGTATTTGTAATTGCTCAGGTGTGTTTAAATGCCTCCTTAATGCAAGTATAAGAGAGCTCTCAGCACCTAGTCTTTCCCCCAGTCTTTCAATCACCTTTGGAAACTTTTTTGGGTGTTTATCAACATGAGGACCAAAGTTGTGCCAATGAAAGTCAAAGAAGCCATTATGAGACTGAGAAACAAGAATAACACTGTTAGAGACATCAGCCAAACCATAGGCTTACCAAAATCAACTGTTTGGAACATCATGAAGAAGAAATAGAGCACTGGAGAGCTTACTAATCACAAAGGGACTGGCAGGACTAGGAAGATCTCCTCAGCTGATGACAGAAGAATTATTCCCATAATAAAGGAAAATCCCCAAACACCTGTCCGACAGATCAGAAACACTCTGCAGGAGTCGGGTGTGGATTTGTCAAGTACCACTGTCCGCAGAAGACTTCATGAACAGAAATACAGAGGCTACACTGCAAGATGCAAACCACTGGTTAGCTGCAAAAATAGGATGGCCAGGTTACAGTTTGCCAAGAAGTACTTAAAAGAGCAACCACAGTTCTGGAAAAAGGTCTTGTGGACAGATGAGACGAAGATTAACTTACATCAGAGTGATGGCAAGAGCAAAGTATGGAGGAGAGAAGGAACTGCCCAAGATGCAAAGCATACCACCTCATCTGTGAAACACAGTGGTGGGGGTGTTATGGCCTGGAGATATACAGTGCATTCAGAAAGTATTCAGACCCCTTCACTTTTTCCACATTTTGTTACGTTACAGCCTTATTCTACAAAGGATAAAAAAAAAGTTTTAATCTTCAATCTACACACAATACCCCATAATAAAAAAAGTGAAATCAGGTGTTTAGAAATTTTTGCAAAGTAATTAAAAATAAATAACTGAAATATCACATTTACGTAAGTATTCAGATCCTTTACTCAGTACTTTGTTGAGGCACCTTTGGCAGCGATTACAACCTCAAGCCTCTTGGATATGACGCTACAAGCTCGGCACACCTGTATTTGGGTAATTTATCCCATTCTTCTCTGCAGATCCTCTCAAGCTCTGTCAGATTGGATGGGGAGCGTCGATGCACAACTATTTTCAGGTCCCTCCAGAGATGTTCGATCGGGTTCAAGTCCGGGCTCTGGCTGGGCCACTCAAGGATATTCACAGACTTGTCACGAAGCCACTCCTGCGTTGTCTTGGCTGTGTGCTTAGGGTCGTTGTCCTGTTGGAAGGTGAACATCCGCCCCAGTCTGAGGTCCAGAACGCTCTGGAGCAGGTTTTCATTAAGGATCTCTCTGTACTTTGTTCTGTTCAGCTTTCCCTCGATCCTGACTAGTCTCCCAGTTCCTGCCGTTGAAAAGCATCCCCACAGCATGATACTACCACCACCATGCTTCACTGTAGGTATGGTATTGGCCAGGTGATGAGAGGTGCCTAGTTTCCTCCATAAGTGATACTTGGTATTCAGGCCAAAGAGTTCAATCTTGGTTTCATCAGACCAGAGAATCCTGTTTAGGTGCCTTTTGGCAAACTACAAATGGGCTGTCATGTGCCTTTTACTGAGGAGTGGCTTCCATCTGGCCACTCTGCCATAAAAGCCTGATTGGTGGATTTCTGCAGATATAGTTGTCCTTCTAGAAGGTTCTCCCATCTCCACAGAGGAACTCTCGAGCTCTGTCAGAGTGACCATCGGGTTCTTGGTCACCTACATGACCAAGGCCCTTCTCCCCCGATTGGTCAGTTTGGTGGTTCCAAAGTTTTTTCCATTTAAGAATGACGGAGGGCACTATGCTCTTCAGGACCTGCAATGCTGCAGAAATTGTTTTATACCCTTCCCCAGATCTGTGTCTCAACACAATCCTGTCTCGGAGGTATATAGCCAATTTCTTCATCTTCATGGCTTGGTCTTTGCTCTGACGCACTATCAACTGTGGGACCTTATATAGACAGGTATGTGCCTTTCCAAATCATTTTAATTTACCACTGGTGGACTCCAATCAAGTTGTAGAAACATTTCAAGGATAATCAATGGAAACAGGATTAACCTAAGCCCAATTTTGAGTGTCATAGCAAATGGTCTGAATACTTATGTAAATGTAATATTTTAGTTATTCTTTTTAATTACTTTGCAAAAATTTCTAAACACCTGTTTTCACTTTTTTTTATTATGGAGTATTGTGTGTAGATTGATGATTTTAAAAAATGAATTTAATCCATTTTAGAATAAGGCTGTAACATAACAAAATGTGGAAAAAGTGAAGGGGTCCGAATAATTTCTGAGGTAGACAAAAATGCTGGAGAAACTCAGCGGGTGAGGCAGCATCTATGGAGCGAAGAAATAGGTGATGTTTCGGGTTGAGCCTTCTTCAGACTGATGTGGGTGGGGGGTGGGGGGGGGGGGCGGGAAGAAGAATGGAAGAGGCGGAGACAGTAGGCTGTTTGGAGAGCTGGGAAGGGGAGGGGAAGAAGGGAGAATGCAAGGACTACCTGAAATTGGAGAAGTCAATGTTCATACCACTGGGGTGTAATAGAAGTACTCTCTGCGAAGCTTGGCGGGTGCAGTACCTGCGAGCACCGTCAGAAGATCCGTCGGAGTAGGACGTAGGCAGCCGGTGATGATCCGCATGGTGTCGTTGAGGATGGCGTCTAGCTTGCTAGTATGAGCGCTGTGGCACCATGCTGGGGCGGCGTACTCAGCGGCGGTACACGAGTGCAAGCGCACTGGTTCAGAGAGTAGGTCCTGGCACCCCATGATGATCCAGCAAAGCAACGCACAAGGTAGTTCCGCGCCGAGACTTTAGCACGGAGAGCTTCAAGGTGTTGCTTGTAGGTCAGTTGCCGAACTAGTTTCACCCCGAGGTATGTAGGAAATGGGTTATAGGGTAGGGATAACCCATTGAGGGTGATGGTTAGCTGGCGTTGAGCTTCCTTGGTGTTCAGGTGAAAGGCCGTTGTGGTGGTTTTTGCCACACTCAGTTTTAGTCTCCAGGTCTTGAGGGAGCGCGCGACAAGTTCCATATCTGCCGAGAGCACAAACTTGGAGGTGGTCCAAAACTGCTCAACATGTCCCAACTGCATAGTGCATTAAGACACAGATTTTTTTTAAAGTCTCCAAAATGTTGTTTTCTCTAGTCTTGTAACATTCTTTAATAGCTTAGACTCCATAAATTCTAGTCTCTTAAATATTCCCAAATTGTAGTTTCTCCTCAGTAGTCAAGGCCCAAAATCTTTCAACTGCCTTCCTAAACCATTCTGCCTCATCATCCATCTTTCCTCCTTTAACACGTTCCTCAATTAAGACTTTTGTCATCTGTTCTAACTTTCCCTTGGGTGGTTTGTCATCGTTTTTGTTTGTTTGCCAGTGCTACTGTCAAATACTTGGAACATTATACTCTGTTCAAATGTTCTAATCCAGAATTTGTAAATAATGGTAAACTTCAGCATTTGTTGCTGTTTTATACACTGGGTTTGTAGATGTCAAGAACGAAGCTTGCTGGATAAGGGCACTCCATCGGTTGCAGTGAAACCCTGCATAACCTTTCGGCCTGAACAACCAGCCCACAAAATGTCTAAAACATTGACACAGTTACACCCAGTTAAGCCACAGGATATGTCATTGCCAACTGTCAAAATTGTCTTATTCATTGGTTCAACATATTTCTGACATACGAAAACTATTAAAATGTTCAAACTTAAAACAATATAAATGCAAACCAAATGCACTTAAAACTAAAAATACAGATAAATTAAAACATTCCCAAAACAATAATGAGAACTAACTGATACCAAACCTTGTCTCGTGTGGCTGCACTTTTGCATTCAAATTAATGGAGAGGCTGGTTAGTTTAGTTTAGCTTACAGACACAGTGTGGAAACAGGACTATCAGCCCACCGAGTCCATGCCGACCAGTTATCCCCACACATCAACATTATCCTACACACTAGGGACAATTTTTACCAAAGCCAATTAACCTACAAACCAGTACGTCTGTGGGAGGAAACCGTGGAAAACCCATGCCGTCACAGGGAGAATGCACAAACTCTGTACAGACAGCACCTGTAGTCAGGATTGAACCCAGGTGTCTGGCGCTGTAAGCAGCAACTCTAGAGCTGTACTGCCGTGCCGTGCCACTGTTCCTGTGCAAGATTTTCCACCACGGGCAATGGAGAATTTTAGGCTACCTAACAAGAGTAACAGCAGAGCGACATAAACATTCTCTGATGAACAGCTTTCACAAAGTTATTGCTCCGCTACCTCAAACTGATTGGCACATCCAAGGGAAAATGCTGACAAAATTGGAATCATATACAAATTGAAGTTATTCCAATAAAAGAACTAGGACTGAGAATTTTATTTAAGTGTATTTCGCCTCGTATCTACACACATTATCTACCGAGGAAACTGCACAGCCAACCTTTTCAAACAAAAACTATTTAATCTAAGTTGGGATCATGGAGACATGGCTCCAGGGTGACCAAGGCTGGGAGCTGAACATCCAGGGATATTCAATATTCAGGAGGGATAGAGAGAAAGGAAAAGGAGGTGGGGTAGCGTTGCTGGTTAGAGAAGAGATTAACGCAATGGAAAGGAAGGACATTAGTTTGGAGGATGTGGAATCGGTATGGGTAGAGCTGCGTAACACTAAGGGGCAGGAAACGCTGGTGGGTGTTGTGTACAGGCCACCTAACAGTAGTAGTGAAGTTGGAGATGGTATCAAACAGGAAATTAGAAATGCGTGCGACAAAAGCAAAACAGTTATAATGGGTGACTTCAATCTACATATAGATTGGGTGAATCAAATTGGCAGGCGTGCTGAGGAAGAGGATTTCTTGGAATGTATGCGGGATAGTTATCTAAATCAACATGTAGAGGAACCAACGAGAGAGCAGGCTATTTTAGACTGGGTATTGAGTAATGAGGAAGGGTTAGTTAGCAGTCTTGTTGTACGTGCCCCCTTGGGCAAGAGTGACCATAATATGGTTGAGTTCTTCATTAGGATGGAGAGTGACATTGTTAATTCAGAAACAATGGTTCTGAACTTAAAGAAAGGTAACTTTGAGGGTATGAGACGTGAATTGGCCAAGATTGACTGGCAATTAATTCTAAAAGGGTTGACGGTGGATATGCAATGGAAGACATTTAAAGACTGCATGGATGAGCTACAACAATTGTTCATCCCAGTTTGGCAAAAGAATAAACCAGGGAAGGTAGTGCATCCGTGGATAACAAGGGAAATCAGGGATAGTATCAAAGCGAAGGATGATGCGTACAAATAAGCCAGAAAAAGTAGCATACCAGAGGACTGGGAGAAATTCAGAGACCAACAGAGGAGGACAAAGGGCTTAATTAGGAAAGGAAAAATAGATTATGAAAGAAAACTGGCAGGGAACATAAAAACTGACTGCAAAAGTTTTTATAGATATGTGAAAAGAAAGAGATTAATTAAAACAAATGTAGGTCCCTTGCAGTCAGAAACAGGTGAGTTGATCATGGGGAACAAGGATATGGCAGACCAATTGAATAACTGCTTTGGTTCCGTCTTCACTAAGGAAGACATAAATAATCTGCCGGAAATAGCAGGGGACCGCGGGTCAAAGGAGTTGGAGGAATTGAGTGAAATCCAGGTTAGTCGGGAAGTGGTGTTGGGTAAATTGAATGGATTAAAGGCCGATAAATCCCCAGGGCCAGATAGGCTGCATCCCAGAGTACTTAAGGAAGTAGCTCCAGAAATAGTGGATGCATTAGTAATAATCTTTCAAAACTCTTTAGATTCTGGAGTAGTTCCTGAGGATTGGCGGGTAGCAAAAGTAACCTCACTTTTTAAGAAGCGAGGGAGAGAGAAAACGGGGAATTACAGACCAGTTAGTCTAACATCGGTAGTGGGGAAACTGCTAGAGTCAGTTATTAAAGATGGGATAGCAGCACATTTGGAAAGTGGTGAAATAATTGGACAAAGTCAGCATGGATTTACGAAAGGTAAATCATGTCTGACGAATCTTATAGAATTTTTCGAGGATGTAACTAGTAGCGTGGATAGGGGAGAACCAGTGGATGTGGTGTATCTAGACTTCCAGAAGGCATTCGACAAGGTCCCACATAGGAGATTAGTATACAAACTTAAAGCACACGGCATTGGGGGTTCAGTATTGATGTGGATAGAGAACTGGCTGGCAAACAGGAAGCAAAGAGTAGGAGTAAACGGGTCCTTTTCACAATGGCAGGCAGTAACTAGTGGGGTACCGCAAGGCTCAGTGCTGGGACCCCAGCTATTTACAATATATATTAATGATCTGGATGAGGGAATTGAAGGCAATATCTCCAAGTTTGCGGATGACACTAAGCTGGGGGGCAGTGTTAGCTGTGAGGAGGATGCTAGGAGACTGCAAGGTGACTTGGATAGGCTGGGTGAGTGGGCAAATGTTTGGCAGATGAAGTATAATGTGGATAAATGTGAGGTTATCCATTTTGGTGGCAAAAACAGGAAAGCAGACTATTATTTAAATGGTGGCCGATTAGGAAAAGGGGAGATGCAGCGAGACCTGGGTGTCATGGTACACCAGTCATTGAAAGTAGGCATGCAGGTGCAGCAGGCAGTGAAGAAAGCGAATGGTATGTTAGCTTTCATAGCAAAAGGATTTGAGTATAGGAGCACGCATGTTCTACTGCAGTTGTACAGGGTCTTGGTGAGACCACACCTGGAGTATTGCGTACAGTTTTGGTCTCCAAATCTGAGGAAGGACATTATTGCCATAGAGGGAGTGCAGAGAAGGTTCACTAGACTGATTCCTGGGATGTCAGGACTGTCTTATGAAGAAAGACTGGATAGACTTGGTTTATACTCTCTAGAATTTAGGAGATTAAGGATAAGGGGGAAATCCTTTAAAACCGAGATGAGAAAAACGTTTTTCACACAGAGAGTGGTGAATCTCTGGAACTCTCTGCCACAGAGGGTAGTTGAGGCCAGTTCATTGGCTATATTTAAGAGGGAGTTAGATGTGGCCCTTGTGGCTAAGGGGATCAGAGGGTATGGAGAGAAGGCAGGTACGGGATACTGAGTTGGATGATCAGCCATGATCATATTGAATGGCGGTGCAGGCTCGAAGGGCCGAATGGCCTACTCCTGCACCTAATTTCTATGTTTCTATGTTAATACATCTCTCAACAACATCTAAATTAAGTTAACAGTTATACTTACTGTAACTGCTAGCTCAATCACCTTTTCTCTTTTATCCTTATACTAGACCAAGTGCAGACCCGATGCAACCTGTTCCCCCAATGCAATATTGCACCACTCGCGCATTGCCCCCAACTCCCCCAGCACTCCCTTCCTCCTCCCCTTCACCCTCCCTCTTCAATCCCTAGGGAGGGAGGGGGAGCAGAGAGGGAGGGGTGGTAGTGAAGGAGGGGTTGTAGAGATGGAGGGGGTAGAGAGGGAAGGGGTGGAGAGGGAGGGGGGTAGAGAGGGAGGGGGGTAGAGAGGGAGGCGGTAGAGAGGGAGGGGGAGGGGGGTAGAGAGGGAGAGGGAGGGGGTAGAGAGGGAGATGGAGGGGGTAGATAGGGAGGGGGTAGAGAGGGAGGGGGTAGAGAGGGAGAGGGAGGGGAGAGGGGAGGGGAGGGGAGAGGGAGGGGCTAGAGAGGGAGAGGTGCAGAGAGGGAGAGGGGCAGAGAGCGAGGGGGGTAGAGAGCGAGGGGGGTAGAGAGAGAGGGAGAAGGGTAGAGAGAGCGGGAGGGGTAGAGAGAGAGGGAGGGGGTAGAGTGGGGGGGGGGGGGGACATGGCAACTACCCTTCCTACCCCTTCCTCCCCTTACTCCCATTCCCTGCCCAACACCTACCCAGGTCGTAGAGCAGCGCCAGGGCCTGGAACTCGGCCTGGTTCTCCTACTCGGCCTGGCCCTGGCTGTAGACTCCAGCCGTCAGCTCGGCCGCTGCCTGGGCTACAGTCCAGGCCCCGACTTCATCTCCAGGCTCGTCCCTGACCCCGGACCCAGGCTCGTCCTTGGTTCCAGCGGCGGCTTTCTTCTTGTCCCCAGTCACGGCCCCATCCCAAGCCCCGGGCTCGGCTCTCACTCCAGCTCCAGCACCAGGCTCGGCTCCAGCCCAGGCCCACGGCAGCATCCTCACCACCAGGTACCGGGCGTCGCCACCACCACTCTTCGTTCACCGCGAGTGCTGGAGTGCCCCTCCCTCCTGGAGTGTACCGTTCTGCATTGTGACATCACTCGGATTTTGTTTCCCCCAAAGTGGGCGAGTTTGGGCTGTTTTTTAAATTTCAAGGATCAATAACTTCGGAAATACAAGTTGAAATGCGACAGGAAGCTGTTTATCTCCTCCACGGGACAAATGTGAGCTGGATGAGTCAAAATGGGAAGGTTGTGGCCTAGCGTTTGGAACTGGAAGTGGAACCCACACACACACCCACCCTTCACTTAGTCTTCTTCCGATCTTGTATACTGCATTTGATGCTCAAAATGTGGTCTCTCTGCGTCACAGAAACCAATGCAGATTTGGTGACTGCTTAGCAGAGCACCCAAGTACAGTCTGCAGGAATGACCCCGAGCTGCCAGTTTAATTCTGCATCCTGACCTATCCGTCTGTTCCCTCTGACAATGTTAATAGTGAGGCACTGCAAGCTTGAGGAACAGTACTTCGCTTTCCATCTGAGCACATTATAGTGTTCCAGGACATGGTTGAATGATACAACTTCAGGTGTCTCCCTTTTTATAAGTAGCCAGAACTGCTGCAGATTTTCCATCTGTAACATTGACTTGGTATTGCTCTTTCAACAACACTGCCTGATCCACTGGATATTTCCTACAAGTTTGCATTTCACAGCTTTTGTGTGCCCTCTCCATGTCCTATTAGCTTTTATATTCCTTTATTTATGTTTAGTCTTTCTCTCTGTATTCATTTAAGTTATCATCCAGATGCTGTTGTTTATAATTTATCTCCATGGCCATCCTGGCCTCACCCCATCAGGGAAATTTCACTTATCCAATCCCTCATTTTTTCACATTCTCTCCTATGTAAAATGTAACATATTTTCTCTCTTTCATAGTTCTGACTGAAAATCTTCATCTCAAAGCATTATCTCTATTCCCCTTCCCACAGATGCTATCTGGCTTTCTGAGTGTTACCGGCATTTTCTGTTTTTATTGAGTCCAATAACAATGGTAGGTGTAACATCAATCTATATTAAAGCTTTGTAACCCTCAGTTGTATAATTGAAACCATTTTCAACACCAAATTGCCACTGCATATTCAAACAATCAATCACTTTCTTTTATTTGTGTAGGAAATCAATAAAGGAATCAAATCAAATCAAAGAACTGCAGATGCTGGTTTACACCAAAGATAGACACAAAATGCTGGCAGATCAGACAGCATCTCTGGAGAAAAGGGATAGGTGAATTTTCAGGTCGTGATCCTTCTTCAGAGGTCTCAACCCAAAACGTCACCTACTCCTTGTCTCCAGAGATGCTGCCTGACCCGCTGAGTTACTCCAACATTTTGTGTCTACTTTCTTTTACCTGCTCGGTTATCACATTCAGTTTAAAACTTTGATGATTTTGATCACCTCAATGAATTGGCACACTAATGGAATTAGGATTCCTTCGTTGCAGCCTTGCAGTTAAACAAAATTCACAAGCTGATGCAAATAAACACAAAGCAAAACCCATAAAGAGAATTTAAAAAAAGTCATGATTCTGACGTGTGTCTATACCTGCCAGCAACTTGATCAAGGGTATGATCAGTAGATAATAAGGGAAGATCTATTGACATTCAGAAGACTCCAGGTCTTCAAGACTGAAGACGGTTGGAAACATTATTTTTGGAAAATTCTCCTGTACCTAACTCAGATTAAAACAGCCATGTGGAGGAGCCAAGAGATGACAGGTGATTATTATCCTTCTGAGATGTTGCATTTCCCTCAAGTGAAAATCTAGAAATTCAGAGTTCAAGGATGTTGGATATTGACACAATATCTACAACACTTTGTATCATGCACTCTCCATGCATTAGTTAGTCTGTTCTGTCTTGCATATACAATGTACAATGGATGATTTCTATTACTGAGAAAGCCTCTTGCAAACAGTGATTGATATGTCCCAATTTTACCAGTCAGTGCTCGACTTGCACGCATTGCGATTTGACATACTTTGAAATGGCTGTGAAGCTCGGAAAATGAACTTACTGCCAGCAAAGACAAGCCAAATCTGTCCATGTCACTTAACATCAGAAGGTTTCAGTGTTAGTTACTCATTTCAAGAAGCCAACCCAGGATTCTGAAGAAAGTGCACTTGAATCATAAAAGGGTTGCCAGCAATCGCAGCAGTGGGATAAGGAAATCGGAGAGGAGAACAAGGTGGGAGTTGGCTCTTTTCTAATAATGCTCACTGTGCTGGGCCAATAGAAAATAAAGCTAATGGTGAAAAATTCCATTGTTTGTCACTGCATTATATTGCTAACTTTGAGGGATTTTTGGGCATGTTAAAAAGAGTTTAAAATTTATATATGAAAATAAAACAACTTTAAAACTAGATTATTCTGTGACTATTTTCATTTTGGCACAATCATCTTGCTCAAGCTAACATAAATGAGTGAAAAACTAATACCTCCTCATTTTAAACTGCTTAAAACCCAACCGAAGTGCTAGCTTCAATGAAAATTCGGTTTACTGTCACAAATGTGATGAAATATTCTTGCGACCTAAATGTAGCGAATAAAACAATTCCTCATTTAAAAAAAAAATCGCCCTTCACATTCCCTTACAATGCAAAAGAGTTTATACAGAATAAAATTAAGGTAATTTCAAATAGAACATATTAGGTTCTCAAATTAAGACTGAATTTTATTAAGGCATTGTGTTATTGCGGAGTAACCTGAATCAACAAACATTATGATTTCTTCCCTTTTCATGAAGGTATTAATTCCATACCATGGCACAGTTTTGTCATTGCCAACACTCCATTGTTTCACGCAAACAGACTTTGCATACATGCAAAAGTGGAATGTGCACGTTGAAAAGGTTTGGTCCATGGATGGAATGGGGATGACAATTGCTCTCTTATATGCAAGATCATGAAGAAAATAGAGAGAGTAAATGCACAAAGTATTTTACCTAGAGTAAAATAATTGAAAACCAGATGACATAGGCTTAATGTGAGAGGGGAAAGATGTAACAGGAACCCGAGGGGCAACCTTTTCCACACAGAGGGTGGAGGGTATATGGAAAAAACTGCTGGAGGAGATAGTTGAGGCAGGTAATTATAAAGAACATTTTAAAAGATATTTGTACAGGTACATGGATAGGAAAGGTTTAGAGGGATATGAGCCAAACACTGGCAGGTGGGACTAGTGTAGATGGGACACCTTGGATGGCATGGACAAGTTAGGCTGAAGGACCTGTGTCCAAGCTGTTGGGCTCTATACACACCCTAATGTCATCCATCTGCTTTGACAACCAATATCATCCTGGCACCATAATCCCAACCAAACTCATCTCCATATTCTCGGACGTAGGAATCAGCACCCCTCTCTGCAACTGAATGCTCAACTTCCTGTCCGTAGACCACAGCGAGATACACGACAACACATCCTTCACAATAATCCTCAAGGTTTCCTGTAAGGACAAGTTCTCAGCCCTTTACTATGCTTTCCAAAATATCAGTATTGTGTGGCCAAATCCTGCTCCAACTCGATTTGCAAGTTTGCAGAACAGGCCACCATAGTGCGCTGCATCTCAAATAACAAGGATCTGAGTTAGAAGTCTTTGTAACATGGTGTCAAGATATCAGCAAGACGAAGGGGCTAGTTATTGACTTTAGAAAATGAGGCGGTGTACACCCTCCAGCATCAATGATTCGGCAGTGGAGATAGTCAAACACTTCACGTTCCAAGGCGTAAATATCACCAAGAATTTGTCCTGGACCAAGTACATGGAAGCCATGGCCAAGAAAGTACACAATGTCTGTACTTCCTCAAAGGATCAGGGAGTGCCATGTTTCCAATAACTCTTACCAACTTCTACAGATGCACCATAGAAAACATCCTATCGGGATGCATTACAACTTGGTTTGGCAACAGCTCAGCCTAAGACTGCATGATATTGCGAAAGTCGTGGATGCAGCCTAGACCATGACACATAACAACCTCACCCTAACACCTCAGGAAAACAACCATGATAATTCAGGAACATTTGCACCCGTCAGTCCCTCTTCTTCCCTCTCCTGTCGAGCAGAAGAGACAAAAGCTTTAAAACATGTACCATAATGCCACAATATACTGTCCTCTGATATTTATTTTCTTTGCACTACCTGTTGTACTTGTGTGTGGCTTGAATGTCCTCATTTGTAGTATGATGTGACTTGATTGTACAAAGCTTTTCATTATAGATCAGTACATGTGACAATAATACACCAATACCAATTCCCATGTATGTATATAAAATATTGTAAAGATAACGTAATTCTAAATTTAAAATTGCAGATCAACTAAGATAGTTTGAATTATATCAAATGATTGTATTTCAGTTCTTTATGATGTGACCTTATGTAATGCACTAGAATATTAAATGAACTGTCAATTAAATGTTTTCTCCCCAATTTTCCTCTTAAACTGTAGTAATTCTTCAATTACCATCTTATAATGATAACATGAAAAATGTTTTTTTTATTACAGAAAATTTCAGTGTTAATTTGAATTCAGAATATACAAAACAAGTTCTTCAGTTTTGAAATGGCGCCATCTGCCAGTTGATATACAAAATGACTGGCTCCAAAGTGTCAATAGAATTTCCTATTTTCGTTGGCAAAACTTTGACCATACAGAGAATTACTGCAAAGTTACTTCGTACATGGTCAATATAATTGCAACATTGCTTCACAGCATTTCAGTATTTTTGTTCAGAAATTATGAAGCATTTTGAAATAAAGCTAAACCTCATCATAAAACAATGAGAATTGGTTACAGTTTACAGTCCACGGGGCTGTCTTGCCTGTCGAGCTCTATTCTGATGGTTACATATAAATAATTATTACCACCAGGCTATTTGTGTCAGTGACAACAGAATATTAAGGAAAGCACTGCCAATGACATACAACATATTTGAACACATTTATTGGAGATTCAATTACATTTGACAGATCACAGCAGTATTCTATTTTCACAGGTTTTTACAATTGGCCAGGTTTTAGCATGTTTTTCTGGTGTTGCAGCATTCATATTTAAATGGAATTTATTAAAATATTGAAGCTGTTATTAAAGCCATAAATCTTAACACAGTTTAAGGGTTTAAAAAAAAAGACATCCTCTCTGGTTACAGTTAAACAATGTGGATATATTTAAAATCTTATGAATAGTAATATTTATATTGATAATTTACTGTTCTACTTGGGTCTATTTAATAACATGCAGATAAAAGTGAACAGTTGGAAATCAAGTGCATGCCTTGAACAGCAGGTTGTTTAAAATATGGAGAGCAGCTGGGCATGACATGTCTCTCAAAAAAATGTTTAACAGAACTTACATGGCTATAATTTAAAATTAACTTGACGGTATAAATTACAAGCATCAGCCTTGGAGACATTAGGGAAAAAAAGGGATATCAAAGGATCAAAAATGTAACCTCATGTAGATCCATTGATAACATTTGCCATTTCATACAGATGATAAATGCCTGCACAAGACAATGATTTACCTCAAAGGAACATAGCTGTTCAATACACTATGATCACTTATGCTTAGCATTAGAATTCACTAATACAAATTGCTTTTTAGCTGGTCACATGGAATAAATTGATCAGTGTGGTGGCGGCGGCACATTGGTAGAGTTGCTGCCTTACAGCACTTGCAGCGCCAGAGACCCGGGTTCAATCCCTATTACGGGTGCTGTCTGTACGAGGTTTGTATGTTCTACCCGTGACCGCGTGGGTTTTCTCTGAGATCTTCGGTTTCTCCCACAATCCAAAGGCCTACAGATTTGTAGGTTAATTGGCTTGGGCTTGTATACTTGGTATAAGTGCAGTAGGCTTGTATTGCTTGTGTTAAGTTGCACGGATCGCTGGTTGGTGTGGGCTCGGTGGGCCGAAGGGCCTGTGTCCACACTGTATCTCCAAACTAAACTAAACCACTGAATTGAAATGCCACCTGGATTATGAACTCAAGATTATCAGATAGTTCTTAAATTCTCAATTTTCAAAGCCAAGATAATAACTCTTATCTATCCACAGAAAAGCAGGTATTATTTTTAATGATTTCCGAATGCTCGGAGAATTAATAAATATCAAATTAATAAATATCAAAATGATATTAAATTACTTTTAGCCAAATAGTATACTGAAAGTGGCATTGAGAAAAGAAGAAAAATTGTTCATCATAAAAATGCAGAATAACTAAATTGGTGTGAAATGGTAGTCCAGGTTATCCCAGCCTACAATCTGAAGAACACAACAAATACGATATCAAATATAGTATTGGTTCAACAATGTCTAAATCAGGCTCTATATTCAAATCTGACTCCTCGAAGCCAGGCTTTAGATTGGCACCTGAGTTCAATACAAGGTGAGTCAGATAAGTCATTAAATTGAGATCCCACCAGGAAATAAAATATTTCATAGCATTACCAAGAATAAGTATTCTCTGCCATATTCCTATTTATGGTACAAAGGACATTACTCTATTACTGCTTCTGGGTGCTTGTTCTACGTAATTGCCTGCCTCTGTATCTTACATTACATCATTGAACATGTTGGTTGTGAAGAACTTGGAAATTTCTAAGAATGTTCAATGGTTTAATATTGTCACACAGTAGACTTCTTTGGCACAACCCACAAATGCAGTCGCCATATTTTGGCACCGTTTACAAAGAAAAAGTCCAAAATCCAATTCCGGTTCACTTGTTGGAAGTACTGGAGCACCTTCGACCCAGGCAAGCCCAGGCTGCCTGATGTCCTGATGACCATCTCCTCACCCGACCGCCTCTGTGTCCCATGGAGCGCTTCCTGCGGTCAAACATTGCAGGCGCTGGAGGGACCCTCTCCTACCAGCCCATTCTTCGCATCCGTCGTCACCAGCACTATATAAATTCAAATCTATCATTAAGAGGTAACACAGAAGATAGAAATTTTCTTTCTGAACAAAGATTATCAGTGTTTTTCAGCTATACTACAACAAACAATGGATGCTGGAAATCTGAAATAAAAATAGAAAATCCTGCAAATACTCAAAAACCAGGACTAACATTTTATGTCCTGAAACAATATTTCTCCCTGATGCTGTCTGACCTGATAAATACTTTCAGCATTTTCTATTTTTTCTTTAAGGTTTTATCAAGACTGTCTATCGCATGTACTCTTGGAGGTACAAGATTTATTTTTACAATGTACCTAATAATTTCACCTTGTATATACTTTAGGTTGACTGCAGGGAAGTCATAAATTTGATTTGCATGAAGGCTGCTGTTTGGCAGCGAGTAGGTGCAAGTTCAAAATGAAAAAGTCAGATTTTAAGTTCCTGTTTGAAGTTAACTAATCAGCTGTACTATACGATTAAGATGTTCTTGATGAAACAAAGAGGAATGTCAAAAAGTACATTGGGTGAGGAATATAGAACACATGCTCATGAGGATATTATGAAGAGGGCACAGTTAAGGATTATTATTATTAACAAGGGAGCATTAAAATTCATTCTAACTAGGACTACACATTCTTTACATGTACTTTGGTCAAATTTCATTGTCTTGGCACTGGCACAAAACATTATATAGGAGCACCAAGGCTACACATTGGTTAATATATTTAATGGGATCATTGATGCTTTCAACAATAATGAAGGCCATTCAGCCCTTTGTACCTGTGCTGACTGTTTGATAGCACAATCATAGATTTTACCCCCCAAGTTGCATTATTTCCCAATTTGTTGCATCAACACATTTTCAAATTTCCTGCTAAAATCCTGATGATCAACTTGGAACAAACGTTGAAGAAATAAATCTTTTAAAGCAATACAGTCTTCAGAATAAAATTCTTATTCCTTTGTTCCTATAGAGCTGCTTAATAGGTCATTTCCTGTACAAATCTTTTCCCTTTTGGCTTTCTCTACCCTTGGGTTTTGCCAAAGTAGTGCCAGAATTAATTTAAATGAATTTTTATTGCTCCCAGAAAATTTGCTCATGCTGTTCAAAGCAGAATTTCTACAGTAAAACCCATTCGCATTTTGCACCATTTAAAATGCAACGCTCAAATGTATTGAGGCGAAATATAATGCTCAATAGACAGAGTTGACACGGAAAAGCTTTTCCCACTGAGAGTAGGGAAGATTCAACAAGGGGACATGACTTGAGAATTAAGGGACTGAAGTTTAGGGGTCACATGAGGGGGAACATCTTTACTCAGAGAGTGGTAGCTGTGTGGAATGAGCTTCCAGTGAAGGTGGTGGAGGCAGGTTCGTTTTTATCATTTAAAAATAAATTGGATAGTTATATGGATGGGAAAGGAATGGAGGGTTATGGTCTGAGCGCAGGTATATGGGACTAGGGGAGATTATGTGTTCGGCACGGACTAGAAGGGTCGAGATGGCCTGTTTCCGTGCTGTAATTGTTATATGGTTATTATATGGTTATTTACAGCAAAAATCATAAGGTTAATAGGTATGGGGCTATATGGCACAGAAACAGGCCCCTTCGGCGCAACTGAAGAAAGGTCTCAATCCGAAACATCACCCATTCCTTCTCTCCAGAGATGCTGCCTGCCTGCTGAGTTACTGCAGCATTTTGTCTCTATCTTCGGTTTAAACCAGCATCTGCAGGTCCTTCCTACGCACCTTCGGCGCAACTCGAGCATGCTGACCTAGTTGCTTAACCAAGCTAATTCCCTTTTCCCTGTGCCCGGTCCATATCTCTCCAAACCTTTCCTATCACCTTCCAAGTGACATTTCAATCAGGTAATTGTTCCCGCCTTGACCACTGCCCCATTTCATGAACGCACTACCTATTGTATGGAAAAAGTTGCCCTCGGGTCCCTTTTAATCTTTCTCCTCTCAACAAACTTATGCTCTATTGCTTTTGATCCTCCTATCATTGGGAAAAGACTGAGGATGCTTTATGCTTCAATACCACACAATTGGGGGCGGAGAGGGGGGGGGGGGAGAAGAGGGGGGGGGGAGAAGAGGGGGGGGGGGAGAAGAGGGGGGGGGAGAAGAGGGGGGAGGAGAAGAGGGGGGGGGAGAAGAGGGGGGGGGGAGATATGATGGGGGGGGAGAAGGGGGGGGGTAAGAGAGGGGAGAAGAGGGGGGGGAGAGAAGAGGCGGGGGGAGAAGCAGAGGGGGGGAGAAGATGGGGGGGGAGAAGAGGGGGGGGGGACGAAGAGGGGGGGGGGAGAAGAGGGGGGGGGGAAGAAGAGGGGGGGGGAGAACGGGGGGGGGGAGAAGAGGGGGGGGAAGAAGGAGGGGGGGGAGAAGAAGGGGGGGGGGGAGAAGGAGGGGGGGGGAGAAGAGGGGGGGGGAGAAGAAGAGGGGGGGGGGGAGAAAAAGAGGGGGGGGAGGAAGAGAAGGGGGGGAGAGAGAAGAGGGGAGGGGAGAGAGGGGGGGAGAAGAGGGGGGGGAGGAGGAAAGAGGGGGGGAGGAGAAGAGGGGGGGAGGAGAAGAGGGGGGGGGAGAAGAGGGGGGGGAGAGAGAGGGGGGGGAGAAGGGGGGGGGAGAAGGGGGGGGGGAAGAAGGGGGAGGAGTGGGGGGAAGAAGGGGGGGGGGAGGGGGGGGAAGAAGGGGGGGGAGGGGGGGGAAGAAGGGGGGGGGGTGGGGGGAAGGAGGGGGGAGAAGGGGGGGGAGGGGGGGGGGGAGAAGAGGGGGGGGGGAAGAAGAGAGGGGGGGGGAGAAGAGGGGGGGGGAGAAGAGGGGGGGGGGGAGAAGAGGGGGGGGGGAAGAAGAGGGGGGGGAGAAGAGGGGGGAGAGAAGAGGGGGGGAGAGAAGAGGGGGGGAGAGAAGAGGGGGGAGACGAAGAGGGGGGGAGAAGAGGGGGGGAGAAGAGGGGGGGGAGAAGAGGGGGGGGGGAGAAGAGGGGGGGGGGGAGAAGCAGGGGGGGGAGAAGAGGGGGGGGAAGAAGAGGGGGGGGGAGAAGAGGGGGGGGAGAAGAGGGGGGGGAGAAGAGGGGGGGGAGAAAGAGGGGGGGGAGAAGAGGGGGGGGAGAAGAGGGGGGGAGAAGAGGGGGGGGAGAAGAGGGGGGGGAGAAGAGGGGGGGAGAAGAGGGGGGGGGAGAAGAGGGGGGGGAGAAGAGGGGGGGGAGAAGAGGGGGGGGAGAAGAGGGGGGGGAGAAGAGGGGGGGGAGAAGAGGGGGGGGAGAAGAGGGGGGGAGAAGAGGGGGGGGAGAAGAGGGGGGGGAGAAGAGGGGGGGGAGAAGAGGGGGGGAGAAGAGGGGGGGAGAAAAGGGGGGGAAGAGGGGGGAAGAGGGGGGGAGAAGAGGGGGGAGAAGAGGGGGGAGAAGAGGGGGGAGAAGAGGGGGGGAGAAGAGGGGGGGAGAAGAGGGGGGGAGAAGAGGGGGGGAGAAGAGGGGGGGAGAAGAGGGGGGAGAAGAGGGGGGGAGAAGAGGGGGGGGGAAGAGGGGGGGAGAAGAGGGGGGGAGAAGAGGGGGGGAGAAGAGGGGGGGAGAAGAGGGGGGAGAAGAGGGAAAGGGGGGGGAGGGGGAAGGGAGACACTTTTAAAAAGCCAGACAACTTATAATAAAGTTTAGCAGGATGCTTTATGCTTCAATACCACACAATTGGGGGGGGGGGAGGAGGGGGGGGGAGGAGAGGGGGGGGGGAGAAGAGGGGGGGGGAGGGAAGAGGGGGAAATGGGGGGAAAGGGGGGGGAGGGAGGGGGAAGGGAGGGGGAATGGGGACACTTTTAAAAAGCCAGACAACTTATAATAAAGTTTAGCGGGCATTTAACATTACCAGTCGGTTTTCCTTGGTCCTGAAAACTCCAATGAGCCAATTAAAATGCGCCTGCATCAGCATGTATCGTAACCAAACATTTGAGGCAACGCCTTCAGTGAAGCAAACTCCAACCAGCAGACAAGGCCGCAAGTAATGCAGGCCCTTCACATGGGCCGCGGAACTTTTTTGTCTAGACATGTTCCATAATGCGTAGCCTATAGTTAATGCACTCTAGCGAAGGAGATTGCCTACGGCTGCCCTCGACTGCCTGTAACTACATAGCAACCCCACTCCACTGCACTACGAGTTCAAAAGAAACATGCCGACCAAATTTTACTTGCAGAAAATGTTTCAACATGCTGAAAAATTTTCCTCGACCAAACTGAGGCCGCGAATTTGCAGGAACTTCCCTCCAGCATGAAGGAGAGTTCCAGTGACCTCATAGGACCTCCTAGGACCACGTGTCGAATTTGCTGCGAGTTTGAGTCGATGGCAAACTCTTCTGAACTCGCAGATTAGGTCGCCGCAGTGGGACAGCCCCTTTACCCTGAGACTAATGCAAATGTTTAAACTATTAACAAATGGAAATGTTTGCGAATACCTCAGATATTTAGAAACATTCAACAGAACTCAAAACCTTTGTCAGATCTAACATAGCACATGCTCAGTGGACTGACGATAAATGTTGGGGAACTGCAGGACACTCATGGCACATCGCTGGACGTACGAGTGGAATAGGCAAATAGTGTGTAGCACCTCAAAAAGTCCACTGAGATGCACAAATACATACATGCTTGCAGAGGAATCTGGAGCATTTCTGCCACTTGTGTGATGGAACAACTTTCGTTTCTGAGTAGTATATATTCTTTTAACATTTTGAGACCATTCTAAAAATCAGTCTTTAAAAAAATTAT
This sequence comes from Amblyraja radiata, assembly GCF_010909765.2. Lineage (NCBI taxonomy): Eukaryota > Metazoa > Chordata > Chondrichthyes > Rajiformes > Rajidae > Amblyraja > Amblyraja radiata. Next base: position 71,476,091 of record NC_045960.1, read on the forward strand.
ACAAGGAGAGAAACTTTGACTTTTACCTTTTTTTTGAATTTATGAGATCATAGACTAAATGAAAAATATGTTAATCCAGGGAATTTTAACCATCCCCAAAAAGTGACAGTACGATTACTAGAGGAAACAGTATATAATTAGAGTTAAGTTAACAGAATAGGTTAACACTGCCTCCAGAAAATGTGAAAAATTCAATCGTTTATCCACACACTAGAATTTCTTTATTTTTTTGAAGGTCATGGTCATAAGGGTACAATTCATTGACCTCTTCAATAATTTGAAGGAAAAATAATTTACCTTTTGTATATAATAGATAGAACCTTTGCAGCTTCATGTTTTGCTTCTAACCCAACATAAAGGAAGTGCCCTATTTTGTAAATCTCTTTGATCAGGCAATATGCTCCAAATTTGAAAACAAACAAATCAATGGCCTTGGTACACAAAATTGCTGGGGAAACTCAGCGGGTGCAGCAGCATCTATGGAGCGAAGGAAATAGGCGACGTTTCGGGCCGAAACCCTTCTTCAGACTGCTCATATCTGCTCTATATCAGACTGCTCTATATCAATGGCCTTGATTCATTTTATGAGAAATGGGATATGCAGTGGCCAAATAAATTGACAAATTGTGAAGTAAGAGTTAAAAGGTACGTAAAGAGCAAATGTACTTGATAAATGCTTTTCTTAAAATGTCCTGCTTGCCTCTCATTTTAACAGAACCTATTGGCCATGCATTGAACCAAATTTCAATTTTCAAAAACTACAGATTTTACCAGCATTTCAATTCATATACTAACCTATTTTAGGGTGAAAATGCTCTGTATTTAAAATTAGCCCCCATCAAACATTTTGAAATGAAAATTATGTAAATATATTTGTAAATACAACGATAATTCCAGTACTATCATATTTTAAAAGAACTTAGACTTCCATAAGACAAAGTTTAGTTAAAATTAAAGTTGTAGTAATGCCAGTATTTTGAGTTTCATATCTTTATCCAAGTGGAATTACAAAGCTGCAAAGCTTTAGCCATCAATATGATTGAAGATGACTCCCAGTGAAGTAATACATCATATCTGGCCCAAACAAAAGTAAGACTTGGAAAATGCTTTACTGGAAAACATAAAAATAACAGCCAAAGCAAAATTTCTTACAGCCTTAGTTAAAATCTAATCACGAATGTTTTAAATTAAATTAATGAACTGAATTATGACTGTTATGTTTTTCCCTTTATTTGTACTTCAACAGGTAAAATGTAAAAATACACATTTGGACAATCACATTTCAATCTTCTACAAATTTCAATCTTTGATAAAATAAGTTACAAAATGGGCAAATGGGTTGTAACTGTCAAATAGATAGACAGACATGCATCTTCTAATTAGTTTTAGTAATTAATGCTCATCTCAGACTACAATGCATATTAAATCCCAAATCATAGAATACTGAAATTAAGAATCTGCTTCAGACTTCTACAGCATATGCATTCATTCACTAGAAAACTGCTTGAATTGTCTGTTTTTCCTCCCCAAGAAAATAATTGTGCAATCATCGATTAACTGGGAGTTTAAATGCAATTATTTATGGTTAAAATCAGTCATTTGAAATATTGAAGTGTATTGTAGGGTTAGGTATAATACAATGTTAAAATCAATATCTTAAGCTTCAAAATAGGAAGGTTTTCTGATATTCCATAATTTTTCTGGACTAAACTTCTCGTTCATATTAAAAATATTTCAAAAAACATTTTTTTAGCTTATTACAATAATCCAAAATATTTAACAACATTCTGGAGTTTTTTGGTCTGTTTGATCTCCTCTTGTGGACAGCCACATTACTTGTTGTTAGGGGAAGCAGCTGATGTCTCAGAGGGGACTTAATAACCCAAAGTCTTTAAACAATTTAGGCCAAAAGCTTCTCCAAGATTATGCTTTTGAAGATACACAGTTCTTTCAGCTGACTGGACTGTTACGTTTGGATGGAATTTTTGGAACAGAGCCTAGGAATTCAGCTGCATTTTCAGTAAATATCATGCCCAGCGTTCACAAATTGGCTACATTACTGCAATAATTCATTCCATTCTCAAAAAGACAAAACATGGCTTGATCCAATTCCAAAAATGTAGGGCATCATCAGATCCACCACAGGCAACCACCATTCCTGACTTAGGAACATCTATATTAATGGATTAATGGAGATATGAATAAGTGTTCGCCTGGCATTCATGTCATTAAAGTTTTAAAAGCACTGTCTTCAGAAACAATTCAGGAGAAATAAAAATGTCAGGAATTTCAGGCAAATCGAAAAGCAGCAAATTCAATAAGGATGGTCCTTGACCAATGTATAAATATTCCCATTTTGTTAAAACCCAAAGGGCAATTTGTAGCCTTCAGTTATATTCCAATATGGAATATTCACATCAGTACATTTACAAGTGCATGGCTACAAGAAGTTCAGTAAGCAGGATAAAACTAAAGCCTGATTAAAAGTTGCTATATTTCTAGATTCATGCAAGATGTGAACTTCAGCTCAGGGTGAAAGCACCAACAACCATATCCCATACTTCCCATTCCAACACTGATTTTTCTGTCCTGGGCCTCCTCCATTGCCAGAATGTGGCCGCAAGCGAACCAGCACCTCATATTCCGCATGGGTAGCTTACAACCTAACAGTATGAACATTGAGTGCAGAAACAAACTGCAGCTGCTGGTATATACCGAAGGTAGACGCAAAGTGCAGGAGTAATTCAGCAGGTCAGGCAGCATCTCTGGAGAAAGACCGGCTCAGCCTGACCCACTGAGTTATTCCATCACTTTGTGTCTATCTTCAGTATGAACATTGAATTCTCTAATTTTAGGTCACTAAGCTGCAACACCTACACACCTCTACACACACCCATACCCACACGGATCTATCTATCACTTGACAGGCTTTGTCCCACACCCACTTCTCTTCAAGCATTCTCCCCTACCTCACTGCCCCCCCCCCTCCCCCCAATCCCACTGCAAGCAGACTAAATGAGGGTGCCAACCTCAAAATGTTACTTATCCATTTTCTCCAGAGAGGCTGCCTAACCCAGTTATTCCAGTAATTTGTATCTATTTTGTAAACCAGTATCTGCAGTTCCTTGCATCTACAGTCATTTCATTTAATTGCTTTCTTAGAACTTATAGGACATCTTGTTCAAAAAGGTTATGCCTGCGTTTATGCTTCAAATGATCTCCAACCTTTTGCTTATATTGCCAAGAAGTGATTCATGTTTCATGTTTATATCTAGCTTACTCTTAAATGTATACCTCATTTACCCCAAGAAATAGCAAATTCTACATTTTCAAAGGTACACAAAAATGCTGGGGAAACTCAGCGGGTGCAGCAGCATCTATGGAGCGAAGGAAATACGCGACGTTTCGGGCCGAAACCCTTCTTCAGACTGATGGGGGGTGGGGGGGAGAAGGAAGGAAAAAGGGAGGAGGAGGAGCCCGAGGGCGGGGGGATGGGAGGAGACAGCTCGAGGGTTAAGGAAGGGGAGGAGACAGCAAGGGCTAGCAAAACTGGGAGAATTCAACGTTCAAAGCATTTTCAACACTTGCTGTGTAAGAACGTTGCCCCACAATTCCCTGCTGAACTCAGTGCTGCCAATAGTATATTTATGACCCCAAATATCAAACCCCCTCATGTCAAAACCTCTGCTTCTTCGCCAACAATTTTGAAGTCATGCTGTAGTTCTCCTTCAGAGTAAAAGGCCCCTTGGTCTATTCAATCTCTCCTGTTAATTATAAACTCTCAATGCTGTTACCATCTTTGAAAATCCATTTTTGCACTTTACACATGCTTCTATAAACATTTAACCAACAGCCAAAGAGAGCAATATTGTGGGTATCAGTAACTTTCCAGATTTATGGATCAAGGTAGTATAAACGGTTTCCCTCATTTTTGTAACTTTCATTGGATTAGGAATATGTAACACAATATAATTTCAATTCAAAACATAAAGGTTTGCCAAAATATACACAGTGCAAGAAGTTAAGAAGCAAAGTTAATGCACAAAGGTTAATTGGTTACTTTTAAAAGATTATTGTATCAAAGCCATTTTGGCAACTACTATCCAGGATATTCGACAATAAACGCAACCGTCAGGAAGACTAAAAGAAACAAAATCAATTGTCATAGATTTTTATATTTAGAGTCTTGAGAGCAACTTTACTTTTGAATTACTTGTATCACCAGAACTAAACTAATTTGGAACAGAAATTTCTGTGATTTTAGCTGTGTATATGTGGGGGTGGGGGGTTGGGGGGGGGGGGCTGTGGGGGAAACCGTTTAATCTCTTCCCTGTGTGGGGATCCGACTTTTTCCCTGTCGGGTCACCGATGTCGTTGGGCCTAACATCGAGGAGCCGGCAGCAGCCTCCGGCTGGGGACTAACCTAAGGGCTCCAGTGGCGGAGCCTGAGGAACTGACATCGCAGAGCTGGGCGTCTTCGAAGCGGGAAGAGCTGTGGTGGCGCTTGGCTGCGACCCGACTTTGGAGCTTCGGAGGCTCTAGCCACAGGCCCGGTGGACAGGAACATCGGGAGCTCGCAGGTCCCTGGTGAGAGACCGCTTTTCCGAACTCCGCAACAGCAACTTCTCCCGCTGGAATCGCAGGGTTTAAAGGACACGGAGCCGGGGTGTAACATCAGTTAAACATCGCCCGGCGTGGCTTAACCAGCCACAGGACTTACCATCGCCCACTTTAACATCGGAGCCATAATTCGCCTCGACGCTGCAGTTGGACTGCTGGGCCACAGGAAAAGAACAAAGGGAGGAGATAAGTCTTTGCCTTCCATCACAGTGAAGGAGGTGTTGGAGATTCACTGTGATGGATGTTTATGTAAACTGTGTTAAGTGTGGGTCTTGGGTTTTTTTGTAATGTAAAAACTGTAGAAATGCAATTTCGTTCAAACCAAGTTGTTTGAATGACAATAATTGGCATTCTATTCTATCCATTATACATCATACACGCTATTAGAAGAAAAACACAAAATTGCTGTAGTTACTCAGCGGGACAGGCAGCATCTCTGGAGAGAAGGAATGGGTGACGTTACAGGTCGAGACCCTTCTTCAGATTATTCACGCTATTAGGATACTGCCGCAGTGAGTAGAAATCATTGAATTTGTGATTATTCAGAATAGCATCTCTGCAAAATGTTTGGGCCTGTTGTTTTTTGTGCGCTGGTGTATTCAAGATTTGAAAATCTCTAAATTGGTTTGGTTTAGAAAACAATACATTTTAAACCTTACCTGGAATAATCAGAAATAACACCTTGGAGGAAGTTTTTGATTCATTTTTCGGCCTGCAGTCAAATGATCCCAATTTTAACACCTGGGTTGCAGCCCCTTTGCAATAGAGGAATTCTTCCTGCGGTTCTTCCTCCATGGTGGAAACAGAGCCAAACAAAATTTACACCTGCCACAAAAACATGCAATCAGTATCCTATGCTGGGGAATAATTAACTTTTGTCAAGATTTCAAAGCACATCTAATATTCTACAAATCACAACTGCGTGAAGCCCAGAGAATGCAGCGGTGTTTCCAGTCACCTTGTGGATGGTGCAGTTCTAAAGTGGGTGGCTTATTTAGGTTTGAAGCTTAAAGCTGCCCAAATTGCACAGCTGTGTGGAGTTTGCTACCACAGCAGGAGAAGCGAGGCCAACTGAAACATTTTAAAAATGATAATTGCTGCAGTAACATTAATTTTATTTCATTGGCAATAAAGCAAGGAGAACAGCAATGCAAGGTAAATATTAAAGCTGCTTCCTCAAGGGAACTTGTAATTATTCTGAACACTAAATTATTTCATTACTATTGTACGATTTAAAGGTCATGTTTGTTGATCCACTCGTTACTATGCATTTAAAATACTTAAGAACTCCACAATCATCAAACAATCTGAAAAATCTTGCCTTCCTGTCTTTTAGTTGGTCATGTACTTACAAAACAATTCAATTTTCCTGCATAGTTACACAAATATTTTTCAATTACTGTCCATCTTTCCATGAACAGGTAATGGAAAATACTTTGAAGCCTGACAATGATCAGAAAAGTATGCATCTGTAATACACTGAAATGCTCATATGAATGTCCGTAAATTGAAACAATGCGTTATTAGTAATATTATTGCCCACTGTGCTCACTTTCACCAGAGGCAGTGCTGAAAGCTGGTTCTTCTAACATGCACAGTTGAAAGACATGCCTGGCTAGATTTTCCTTTCGAATTTCAGCCATATTTAGAGCATCTCAACTGGAAATCAAAGAAAATTGAAGAAATTCCTACCACTGAGCCCTAATTCAAAAGAATTACTTGCTCAGTTTTTCTCCATCTGTAATAAATTATTATAATAACTGATTTTTCCACTTGTACCATATGTCAAAAAGTTCATAAGGTACATTGTTTGAACCAAGCACTCCCTTATTAAGATCACTAAAGGCTTTACGGCCAAAGAGAAAAGCCATAATATTTAGCTCACCACACTCATAATTTACATTACTTTACTATTAATTTTGCCTCTTTCCAACCAATGTTTCAGGCTGAATCAGATTGTCATTGCATGTTAATGCAATTTGATTCTCTGCCCTCGCATCTCTCCATTAAAAATACCACCATTGCAGCACTAGCCAATTCGTACATGTTCCAGGTAATTAACTGCCAAACCAGCTCTTACCCAATCTACTCATACCATCAGACTTGATGGTCACAACTTTCCTGGCCAGTTCTACTATTTTTCACCCTTATCTTTCAGTTATACAATGTACAATGATCGTTGATGATCGTTGTTGAGGGAACCATAAGTTTCACGGAATCTACAGCTACCCACGAAGAACTGTTGTGAAAGATGATTTTTTTTCTTGGGTGCTCCAAAAGATGGCAAGCCAAACAAGATTCTGCCCATCAAACTCTTCTCATCTAGATCCACCTATTGCTTGCCAGCTCTTGTCCCTCACCTCTTTATACTGGATATCTCCCAGTACAAATGAAAGGTTCCAATCTACAATGTCAACTGTTCATTTCCCTCCATAGATGCTGCCTAGGCCACCATGTTCCTCCATCAGTTTCTTTTTGGTACTTCCTTATGTTTGGTTATGGTGTGTTCTCTTTCAAGAAATGTAATATAGAAATTGCTGCTACATGGAAACTAAACCTATGAGCAAGAACAGGTGTTTGTAATGAAATATCTCATCATCTGACTCCTCTGATGCTTCTCCATATGTTCAGCCCACTGCTGATAAATTGCAGATGGTGTTCAATGCAGGGAAGGAAAGGCAACTGCAATTGGGAAGATTGTCAATCTTGGGATTTTATTCCAGATGTGACAGCCTGCCACTGGTTGCCAAGGAGGCACAAATGACCATCTATTGCACTGTGCAGTAACCACTGGACTTAGCACCTGCAGCTAAAGTGTACTTAAGTATATATGTGCTTAAGTATATATGTACTATTCCAAATTTCAGACTATTACCCTTCAACTGAAAATTGATAAATTAGCGATTATTGCCTCAAAGAAGCAGCAGCAGCTTCAGATATGGCTTATGAGCAGTATTACAAACAGTAACTGTCCCTGATCATTAAACCTGTTACAATGACACAGCTATTTTCTTCACCCTCTATATGCCCAATGGCAGAATATCTAATATTCTAGCAAAAATATCTATGTTGTGCATAGACACAAAAATATCTAAGTTGTGCTTCTGTTTGTGCTTCTTGAATGGGCATGACATCAACCTGCTGACAATTCAATGCTTTAAATTTTTTTTAAACTAAGTGAATATTTTACGTGGCAATACACTGTTTTAATTTCATTCCTGATTGCGTCATCACAATATTAAACCACAGAGCTGTATACATGCATTTAAAGTTCTCATTAGTTCACAAAATCACTTAAAATGCTCGGTCATTTGGAAAATGAAATATTCAACTGAGGATAAAATGTTGTATTATGAATAACGGGTAGGCCATTTAGAACTGAGAGGAGGAAAAACTTTTTCACCCAGAGTTGTGAATTTGTGGAATTCTCTGCCTTAGAAGGCAGTGGAGGCCGATTCACTGGATGCATTCAAAAGAGAGTTTGATAGAGCTCTTTGGGCTAGCGGAATCAAGGGATATGGGGAGAAGGCATGAACGAGGTACTGATTGTGGATGATCAGCCATGATCACATTAAATGGCGGTGCTGGCTCAAAGGGCCGAATGGCTTTCTCCTGCACCTATTGTCTATGTATGTATCTATGATGCAAACGTCTTCAGGATTTAATCATACTAAATGAAAATGAAAAATACTGCTGGAAATCTGAAATAAAAATATGCGTGAAGACATCAGGTCACGGAGCATCTGTGAAAATAGAAAGTTAATTTCTCAGATCCAAGATCCAAGATCCTCATTCAGAATGTTATAATAGACAATAGGTGCACGAGTAGGCCATTCGGCCCTTCAAGCCAGCACCGCCATTCAATGCTCTGATGAGGGGCCACATATTGGAAATCTTACCTATCTCTGACTATATAAATCTTACCTATCTCTTTGATTATGTTCCTTTTTATATAACACGGCCAGAAATAGTTGACATTTCATAATTTTTCCTTACAAAACTCCTGAGCACTGGGCTATAAGCATAAGTTGCTCAATTCTCACATTGATCATGATTAATGTATTTAAATTGGCCTTTGGAATAGGTAAATTAGTGTGCAATTGTACAGTATAGTCTAAAAAGAAATGAAGCTTTGTCCAAGTTTGTACAACATAATCAAATGAAATGAAATGACATGACAATAAACTCACTTGAACTTGAAGTATTTGAAAGAGAAAAACCCATCCAAAATGTTTTAGGTGATCATCAAAAGCCAGACTTTATACTGAAAAGAGAGCTTGTATTGCTGTTACATACCAAATTATATCGTTAGAAATCTAATTATTTCATGTCCAAAGTGCATGAATAGTCTCCTCACATTTACATTACTGACATGATGACCATTAGCAAAAGATAGTGCAGGCATTTTTTAAATGTGCACTCATATGCATTGAAAAATGGAATAAAACTGCTTATGATCACTTGACTTACTATCTTGCTCCAACCAGGTTCCACTCATTTGGAACAGATTAAATCCCAGTTCCAATGGTGTTAAATAAAAACAAATAAGGGCAACAATACCTCTCTCATCAGCCGCAAATTTTCAAGACAGTTGCATTAAAAAATGTGATGCAAGTCACAATACAGAATTTATTGTTCATCTTAACCCAAATAGTACCATTTGGTACCCACAGTGCCCTCCATGATGTTTGGGACAAAGACCCATTATTAGCCTCTGTACTCCACAATTTGAGATTTGTAACAGAAATACAGAGGCTACACTACAAGATGCAAACCACTGGCTTGTTGCAAAAAATAGGATGGCCAGGTTACAGTTTGCCAAGATGTACTTAAAAGAGCAACCACAGTTCGGGAAAAAGGCCTTGTGGACAGATGAGACGAAGATTAACTTATATCAGAGTGATTGAAAAAGCAAAGGATGGAGGAGAGAAGGAACTGCCCAAGATCAAAAGCACACCACCTCATCTGTGAAACACGGTGGTGGGGTGTTATGGCCTGGGCATGTATGGCTGCTGAAGGTACTGGCTCACTTATCTTATTGATGATACAACTGCTGATGGTATTAGCTTAATGAATTCTGAAGTGTACAGACATATCCTATCTGCTCATGTTCAAACAAATGCCTCAAAACTCATTGGCCATTGGTTAATTCTACAGCAAGACAATGATCCCAAACATACTGCTAAAGCAATAGACAATAGGTGCAGGAGTAGGCCATTCGGCCCTTCGAGCCAGCATCGCCATTCAATGTGAACATGGCTGATCATCCACAGTCAGTACCCCATTCCTGCCTTCTCCCCATATCCCCTAACTCCGCTATCTTTAAGAGCCCTATCAAGCTGTCTCTTGAAAGCATCCGGAGAACTGGCCTCCACCACCCTCTGAGGCAGAGAATCCTACACTCACAACTCTCTGTGTGAAAAAATGTTTCCTCATCTCCATTCTAAATGCCTTACCCCTTATTCTTAAACTGTGGCCCCTGGTTCTGGACTCCCCGAACATCGGGAACATGTTTCCTGCCTCTAGCATGTCCAAACTCTTAATAATCTTATATGTTTCAATAAGATATCCTCTCATCCTTCTAAATTCCAGAGTATACAAACCCAGCTGCTCCATTCTCTCAACATATGACAGTCCTGCCATCCTGGGAATTAACCTTGTGAACCTACGCTGCACTCCCATAATAGCAAGAATGTCCTTCCTCAAATTAAGGGACCAAAACTGCACACAATACTCCAGGTGTGGTGTCACTAGGGACCTATACAGCTGCAGAAGGACCTCTTTGCTCCTATACTCAATTCCTCTTGTTATGAAGGCCAACATGCCATTCGCTTTCTTCAGTGCCTGCTGTACCCGCATGCTTACAAGGACCCCCAGATCCCATTGTACTTTCCCTTTTCCCAACTTGACACCATTTAGATAATAATTTACCTTCCTGTTTTTGCTACCAAAGTGGATAACTTCACATTTGTCCACATTATTAAACTGCATCTGCCCACCTAAAGCAACAAAAGAGATTTTCAAAGCTAAAAAATGGTCAATTCTTGAGTGGCCAAGTCAATCACCCGATCTGAACCTAATTGAGCATGCCTTTTCTATGCCGAAGAGAAAACTGAAGGGGACATTTTTTCACAGTATTTCATGCCTCATATAGAACCCCCAAATCGTCACAGGCATTTGGACTCCAATTTAATCCAGTCATAAAATACTTCATCAAATGAAAGTACATTTAAGATCATCCCGCCAAATGTCTAATAAAATCAAAACAGAAATGTTCCGTACTCTAGCGCAGATGTTAAAACAATTCATTAATAATAAATCCTTACAAAACAAAGCAAATTTTAAAAGAAAGCTTTGATTGCTTAAGTACTGTCACTATCATATTTTTTAATTTATAGGAACACAAAAATGACATAACAACTCGGGTTGATTTCTTCAATATCCCTAAAGGTGTGAACCACATGGGCATTTTATAAATGAAAAGCAAGGTTAACTAATGGCAAGAGACAGGGAGTGCTTCCTTGTGAACTTGTTCTCACGGTATTTAAAATATACTGACAGGAAACAGTCTTACACAAGTTTATTTTAACATTGAAATGGCTTGAAACTAGACCATCAATGTAATAATCTTTTGCAGTTTTCTCTTTAATATTTAAGTAAGACGATATTTAAGTAAGGTGCAATGTCCTGAAATTTGAGGAACATTGATAATCTGATCGAATAGTGCCAGAACAATCTTGCCTTAACATTGGCAAGACTGAGGAACGAGTTGCCAGAGGAGGTAGTAGAGGCAGTTAGTATTGCAATGTTTAAGAAACATTTGGACAGGTACATGGATATGAATTGAATTGAATTTCCTTTATTGTCATTCAAACAATAGTTTGAACGAAATTGCGTACTTTGCAGTCATGACAGAAAAAAAGCAACAAAACACACAATGAACACAATTTAACACAAACATCCATCACAGTGAATCTCCAGGCACCTCCTCACTGTGATGGAAGGCAAAAAGTCTTATCTCTTCCTTGCTTGTTCTCCCACTGCGTCGAGGCGATCGAGGCTCTCGATGTTGAAGCCCCCGTCGGGTGATGGTAAATCCTGTGCCCGATTCCAAGCTCCGCGAACGGGCCGATTCAAACTCCACGCCCCGGGGCGGACAAAGCTGCTACTCTCCAGTCCAGCGGACGTAACTGCTGTTGCAGGAGCTCCCGAAAATCAGTCACCAACCAGGGACCTGTGAGCTCCTGATGTTACCGTCCACAGGGCCATCACAGCCTCCGACGTCAGCGAGCTCCATGATGGTAAGTCCACAGGCACTGCCACCGGAGCTCCAAGGTCGATTCCAGTTGGTGGCTGCCAGCTCTACGATATTCGGCCTCAGCGCAGACAGAGATGGAGATACGGCAAGGAAAAGGTGGCAACCCCGTTGAAGGAAGAGATTAAAAAAAAGGTTCTCCCACCCCCCACATGTATACTACTAAAAATAAACTAAAACATCTAACAAGACAAAAGAAAACAGAAAAAGGGAAAGACAGACGGACTGCAGGCGAGCCGCAGCTGCTTGGCAGTGCCGCCACTTCCGGAATATGACAGGTTTAAAGAGATATCGACAAAACGCAGGCAGGTTGGATTAGTGCATATGGGACAAGTTACTTGGTGTAGGCAAGTTGGGCCAAAGGGCCTGTTTCCACACTGTATAACTCTATGATTCTATAACAGATTGTTGACTTCAGGAAGGGAGGGTGGAGTATCCATGAAGCCACTTTCATTGACAGTACAGCGTTGGAGAGTCAACAGCTTCAAGTTCCTGGGCATGCTAATCGTGAAGACCTTTCCTGGGATCACCATATGGATGCAATCATAAAAAATGCTCATTGACACCTCTACTTCCTTAGAAGTTGGAAGAGATTTGGCTTATCATCAAATACGCTATCAAACGCATGTTGCCTGGTTGCATCATGGTCTGATTCAGTAACTCGAACACCCAGGAATGAAGGAAGTTACAGAAAGAGATATGCAGGAGTCACTGCCTCAAAAAGGCAGCTAATATCATCAAAGATCCATACCACCCTGTCCATGCTTTCATCTCGCCGTCAGAAAGAAGGAACAGGAGCCTGAGAACAAGAATCTCCAGGTTCAAGAACAGCTTCTTCCCAAGAGCCATCAGGCTCTTGAACATGTACGGCAGCAGCCACAACCCTACGGTATTGCCAAATACGCTATCAAACCTACATGTGTACACTCTTCATAATGGTGATTAATTTGATTTTTTTGGCTCACATGGGTTTCTGGATTTCACTTTTTTTTTAAACATATATATACACACACACAAACAGTGTTTTCAAACTAGTGCTAAATATTCCAGATGTTAATTCGTACAGGATGCCATTCACAATTGAATTTCCTCAATTTTTTGTTTTGATTTGGAACTTTTATGAAAAAAGGAAAAATAGTGTAACCAAGAAGAGATTCGATACTGCTATATCCGAGGGGCATAAATGACATGAGGGCGACAAAACGAGGGCATCAAACATTTTCTTTTTGTTTTCACTTTTAATTTCAAGTTTTTCGTGTACCTTGTTGTGACTGTTGGCAGTCCAATTTCCCTCCGGATGAATAAAGTTTTATCGTATAGTATCGTAAACTCTCTTGAAGATTGGAAGCCTGGGATGAATTTGCTGATCCTTAGATATGCCGTCAAGGAAACATGAATGACTGATAAATGACACCTGAAAGATCCTGAAAGTTAACATGAAAGAAATGTCAAAAACTTCATTCCACAAAATCCCCCAAATGAAATTTGAATTCACCTGATCAATAATATACATAGATGCAAACACCAACTTAAAATGTCAGTAGTGATTTTAATGGACACCGTGAGAAATGCACAATGTCTGTTGAATTGGTATCTGCTCAAAGGCAAATCAACTAATCCAGACTAACCACCTCAAACTCCTTCAATAAACAACATTAAAAACTAGATTAAAATCCCAACTTCAGTTGTCAGTAAGAGCTTTACAGTCCAAGTCTACCAGATGATCATGACCCAAACTTCCAACTTCAATGCCTCCCACTGCAATCCATAGCTATCCAGCTCCAACAATAAAGGTAGCATCACTACCGTGACTTCAACTTCACCGAATTCACTGCAGACTTCGGTAAAGCAATTTAAAAAAAGCTGCTGCAATTAGTTTGCCAGAGTTGATCACCTTAATGCACTTGTCGGGTTCATCCAATTGCAGTGCAGTGAGAGGACTTTGTCAGATCGAGCATGTTATTGATAGCTTTACTTGCCAAGCTAATGAACAGTTTTGCCACTAATTCACAACAACCAAGCTTAGCTTCAACTAATTTGCTCAGAAAGGAAGTAACGAGCTAAATATCAATTGTAAAATTTGCTCATCTGGAAATATAAGTTACCTTTGAGTGACCCGAGATCATTGATTTTTTTAAGTTCCTTATAGAGGTGAGGAGTTAGTACCCTAACTATGTAAAAGCTCAATACAAAGTCTGCTCCAAAGATGCTTGCATAACCTGGATGGCACAGTGTCAGGGACACACATTTGAGCCTACATGTTTGGGCGGCAGTGGCGCAGCGGTAGAGATGCTGCCTTACAGCGCTTGCGAGACTCGGGTTTGATCCCGACTATGGGTGCTGTCTGTACGGAGTTTGTACGTTCTGCCCGTGACCAGCGTGGCTTTTCTCCGAGATCTTCAGTTTCCTCTCACGCTCCAAAGACGTACAGGTATGTAGGTAAAATGTCACTAGTGTGTGTAGGATAGTGTTAATATGTGAGGATCACTAGTTGGCGTGAACCCGGTGGGCCGAAGGGCCTGTTTCCGTGCTGCATCTCTAAACTAAACTAAGGTAGGTGTCCATAGGGAGTTGACTTGTTCTAAACTTGTGTTTCCCTGGAGTGCTTCAGTTTCCTTCCATATCCTGAAGGCATGCCGGTCATGTAGATGGATGGCAGGAGAATCACAGGGAGCTGAAGGCATGTGGGACAGAATAGATTGCAGAGGGAAGTGTGGGAATGAGACTGATGGAAGTGCCTCTGAATTGGCATAAATGCAACAGGTTGAATGGTTTCCTATATGTTACAGTAAATGTGCCACCTATGTCAATAAATCAAATGGTGAATGGCAACTGTCAGATCATCATATTTAAACCAACAGCTTGCAAAAGAAAAGTACCATTAGACATCTAGAAACCTCATTGGCAGCGAAATAACACAAAACGACAGACAGAGAACATCGGACATTGCATTAGCTGAATACTTTAATTTCCACAGTAGTATCTTCACAATTGTCAGCAACCATTCCAAGATGATAAGGCAGTTGCAACTCAAAGAGTTTGGTAATAAAGTCAACATGGGTTTCAGGGTAAAACAGCAAATTCCTGCAGAGGCAGATGTACGATTATCTGAAACACCTAAAGCAGCACTGATGCTGTTTGGTGAACAGACAAGATAGTGAAATTAGGAGCTGAAGAGAGACCTTCAACAGGTGTGCGACAGATCTTTCAATATTTTTTAATTCTGCCTACTGCATTGTGCAACTTCAACTTGTCAATGTTAAAATGTTTCTTGATTATTAAGGATTTCAGAGGTTGTGGGGAGAAGGCAGGAGAATGGGGTTAGGAGGGAGAGATAGATCAGCCATAATTGAATGGCGGAGCAGACTTAATGGGCTAAATGGCCTAATTTTGGTCTTATCTCTTAAGATCTTATAAACGGTACTCAGCACTGAAAGAAATAGGACTTCCGTGAAATGACACTAAAAGTTAAAGAAAAGCGACAGAATGAAAGTTTGATTTTTTTGTGCCTTAACGCGATCTAAATTTAACATTTTGCTTATCCACACGTTGAAATTCCAATCCATGTTAAAATATTAGCAACAAATTGGAGTGCAAATGAATCCCAGGAAAACTGCAGAAATGAGCATAACTGCAGGTGTAACTTTCCAAAGATGATAGTGCAGGAAGTTCTGTCCATGTTTCAACAATCTAATCTTGAGGCATTTTAAAAAAAGGTTGAGGATGCTGGATTGTCACCGACAGTGGAGGAAAGGGTAGTGGGGGGGGGCGAAATCATGCTGATAATATGACTGCCAGCAAATGGCTTTTAGGAATTATCCAGCCCAACCGTATGAGGGAGCCAAATTAACAAACCAGAAACAGATGTTGGTCCAGACTGGTTTGATGATCTTGTCTTTTCAACCACATGTCAATTCAGTTCCTTCTACTCAAGCTCAGTAATTTCTACCAGAAAGTTTCAGCAATGACACCAGTGCACAATTTTTAAACGTAGTATTAGAGAAAATCTATAAATTTGAAATAACAATATTAATTAATCCTTCTCTAGTTTTACTTTTACAAAAAGGAATTTGAATTAGGAAATTAATTCCAGGGAATGCAGATCCCAAACCAGTGTTTTTTTTTAAATTGCATTATTCTATTTGATAGTTGAGTAAATATTATCTTTGTGGGTGCCTCATTTAATGCAATATTCCTGCTTAGGACAACAACTGGTGGCCACTG
Source organism: Amblyraja radiata (assembly GCF_010909765.2). Lineage (NCBI taxonomy): Eukaryota > Metazoa > Chordata > Chondrichthyes > Rajiformes > Rajidae > Amblyraja > Amblyraja radiata. Next base: position 71,492,250 of record NC_045960.1, read on the forward strand.
TACAAAGAGTTTTTTTCATAAAAGCTTTATAATTAAACAAAATACATTTCTAAAAGAGTGAATTGTCATGATCTTGTAGGAATGGCTTTCATTGCCATATAACATGCAAATTTAATTTGAAAACTATATTTACCAATTAAAGTGCTTAATGTTTAAATTAAAAATCCCTTCAAAATAAATGACACAATGCTTCTAGTGACAATGTAATATTTTATCTCATTCATTACAAAACATACCAAAACATTATTCACAAAACGTGAATAAACTGCATTGTTTTTCTCATATGAGATTAACAAAGTTTTGTTCAAGGTAGAAATGAGCACACTTGTCTGAACTACGGGGGTAGGCATAAACTGCTCTTCACTGAGTTAACGTCAAACTGGGACAACCATTCCCTGTGCCACATTCAGTACCATGACAACTGCTGGAGAAATGTTAACACCATAATCTGCTGTAGCATGATCCTCCCCCACCATCCTCCACTTAAGTAATTTTCAAACTGTTTTATTTACATTTACAAAATCAGTATTGCAAACCACTCAAAACTTCTTGGCATCACCTTTATCAAACTGAAAATTGTTGCTTTACACCTGATTAAGATTTTGTGCATCTGAATCTGGGATTTATCACTTCTTTTCCTGATCTTACCTACCAAATTCTGATTGATTCTAGCGATTAATCCATTACATATTAAAACCAGCTACTGGTTTTAGTCTTCAAGAGGTGCTGCAACAGCAGGTGGCACTATCCACATAGCAGACTGAGAATAATAGGGCACGATCTAATATAGTGACTCAGTGTCCCAAATCAACTCCATGCACTTTGTCCTACAGAACCCGTAAAAATTGTTATATTAAAAAAAATTACTGAGTGAACTTGTTCATTCCTCTCCAAGAAAGGATTTTCAATGCCGGGCTAGTTTAAAAAAAAATATCTTCTTTATCCCATTCCCTTCCATTGGTCCCATTCCTCCAACTTCACAGTAGAAACAGCAAAATCAGAGTTATGTGAAACTAGAGACTAAACTGAAACCTCCTCATAAAAAATTAGCAATCTCAGAAATAGTTAAGTAAAACGAGAAACTAAACTAACCCTCCTCAAAAAAAATCTAAAATCCCCTTCTGGTTAATAATGGCCAAAATGTGCAAGAAACGAGTGAAGACACAAGGAACTGCAGATGCTGGAATCTTGAGCAGAACAACGTGCTGGAGCAGACACAAAAAGCTGGAGTTGGGTCTTGACCCAAAACGTCACCAATTCCTTCTCTCCAGAAATGCTGCCTGTCCCGCTGAGTTACTCCAGCTTTTTGTGTCTCTCTTCGGTTTAAACCAGCATCTGCAGTTCCTTTCTACACAAAGGACTAGGCAGGTCAGGCATAGACTGTGGAGGGAACGGATAGACTGGATTTCGGGTTGGGCCCTTTCTTCAGACCCCATTGTCTTCACAGATGCCACATGACCCGCTGAGTTACTCCAGCAATTTGTGTTTTGATCAAGAACAAAGGACAAATGTTCTCTCCTTTGTGCTTATTTTTCCAGTGCTATGCAGAAAGCAGATCTATTAACTTCCATCCAATGGCAGAATTGTTTCGCAAACAAAATTTAAGATGAAAACTAGTCAAATAGTGAAAAGCTGAGTGTTGTTCAACTTGAAAAAGTTTGCTATCTGTCCACAAAAATTCCCACAGTTTGAGGACTAACAAATTCATCAAGTTAACTGTTGTATGGAATTTTATTGTAGAGTGCAAACCACATTGTCAAAGTATCAATAAATAAACAATTCCAGGGCAACACCTTTATGGGAAAAAATCTGTAAAAAGAACCCAAATGGATGATGTATGAGTTGGTTGGAAAGTTCATTTTTCCAATTACTTGTGAACTTATGTATCAAGTTAGCCTTGAATCGTAATGCATAAAATACTTCCAATCTTTTCATCCTTGAACTTGATTCTTAATCATCAAGTGAAGATAAATTAAGATGCAAAGAAGTCACAATAAAATGAAGGAAGGTTCCATGATGTTGAAAGAACCATCGAGTCAGTCATACAGCTGGAAAATAGGCCTTTCGGCCCAACTTGCCTGTGCCAACCCCGATGCCCCATCTAAACTGATCCTATTTGCCCATATCCCACTATACCTTTCCTATCCATGCAACTGTCCAAATGTCTTTTAAATGCTGTTATAGTATCTGCCTCAACAACCTTCTCCACAGCTCGTTCTACATACTCACCTCCTTCCGAGTGAAAGAACTGCCCCTCAGGTCCCCATCTTGCCTTTTTCTACTTAAACACGTCGTCTTGGTTTTGATTCCCCCACCTTGGGTAAAGGTATTCATCCTATCGATTCTCGTCATGATTTTATACACCCCTATAAGATCACCCCTCAGCCTCCTGCGCTCCAAGGAACAACCTCATGTTCTGGCAACATCCTCGTATATCTTCTCCACACTCGTTCCAGCCTAATTGCATCCTTTCTATAGCAATGCTGACATTTAAATTGGTTTCCTTTCCTTGTGTGTTGTCCCCCTACAGCACTTCCTCTCCCAATCTCCAATGCCTCTTAGATCAGATTTAGTCTCAACATAAAGTCATACAAGAGTCACAATATCCAATGGTTAAATAGTAAAGACAACTCAAGCCATGATCATCGGCCCATGATATTAATGTTGTGGCCTAATAATTTATTCATGTAACTCAAACCAAATGTTACAGTGCAGCTGAACATTGGCAAGATTGAGAAAGCAAAATTGCACACATTACTAGCTGCATCAGCAAATTTAAGCCTTGGTTATTCAGAAGGATTGCCATTTGCCTTAACCCCTTTAATCTGGTGTAAATTTATCCCACTGACAACAGTAGTGAAACTTGTACAATTTGTCTCCATGAGATTTTAAACTGGTCTGACAGCTGACAATTCTTTCTTGCTCACGGAACAACCAGGCTTTATTAATCCTCTTTCCCCTGACGCAGTGGTACTTAAAAGGACCAAGATGTAGACTTTTTTTGTTTTCATTGAGAAATCCAATGTCCTGAAACCTCGTGAGCAGCCTCAAAATGTTACACGACTGCTCTACCCATAGAATTATTCCATGATGATCTTTGTTGCAACTGAGAATTGGTTGATTCATAGGTAGACACAAAATGCTGGAGTAACTCTGCGAGACATGCAACATCTCTGGACAGATGGAATGGGTGGGATGAAGAAGAGTCTCGACCCAAAACATCGCCAATTCCTTCTCTCCAAAGATGCTGCTTGTCCTGCTAAATCATTCCAACATTTTGTGTCTACCTTCGATTTAAACCAGAATCTTATTTCCTACACATTGGTTGATTCATCCTGCACTCTAAATTCCATACTTAATGGAGAAAAAAAAAAACTTTCCTCCATCCCACAGCAACAGGCAAAGAAGGCAGGGATATTTCCAGGCTTAGCCAAAATACAAATATTCAAGTATTATCATTCCTTACAGATATCTCACTGATAATTTCCAGTCAGGAGCACCTGTCTACAATTCCAAAGGAGCAAGGGCAAAGAACATGCCTCCTGCAGGTAATATTACTCATCTGCTTGCCTAGATTTTTGTAACTCACAGGGAGCACTCTTCCCATCGCCACATCATCCATTTATTTAGTAACTGCAAGACTGCCATCATTACATAAAATAGAAATAGGCCCTTCAGCCCAAATCATCCATGCTGAACATATTTTATATCGTACCTTTTTCCCATCTATCTATCTATCTATCTATCTATCTATCTATCTATCTATCTATCTATCTTCTATATATTACTAAAATTCTGTTCTTGACCGGTTTTGGCCATCTGTGCTGCGATTTCCGAGAGAACGCCGCCACCTACGGCCGTCATTTTTGGCCACCTTGCTCAGAGCCCCCCTCCGCCACATGTGTGCCGAGGATTTTTCCCGTCGATGGAAAATGACAGAGATATTAATGATTTTACATAATTCCCCATTCTCTCTGCTGCCCCTGCTGGCGGCAGGGGGGAGGGACTATCAAACCAGGAAGTGGTGTGCCTCAAACAGTGTCTGCAAGCTGGAGGAAGGCAGAGGGTCACGTTTCTCTGAGCTGTGAATAACACTGAACACATGTCTACTCAAATGTAAGTGTCCTTAGTGGTTCTAAAACGCTTGCAAAAAGTGTTCATTGGTTCTAAAATGTTTGCAAAAAGTGTCTCTTTTGGTTCTACAATGCTTGTAGAATGTCTTTTTGGGTTCTAAAATGTTTTTTTTAGGTTCTCCCCCCCCCCCCCCCCCCCCCCCCCCCCTCTCCCCCCCCCCCCCTCTCCCCCCCCCTCCCCCCCCCCCCCCCCCCTCCCCCCTCTCCTCCTCCCCCCCCTCCTCCCCCCTCTCCTCTCCCCCCCTCCTCCCCCCTCTCCTCCTCTCCCCCCCTCTCCTCTCCCCCCTCTTTTTCTCCCCCCTCCCCTCCCCCACCATTCCTCCCCTAAACCCCCCTCCCCTCCACACACCCCTACCCCTTCCCTCCACCCTCCCTCCCCCTCCCCTCTCAGCACACCCTCTCTCTCCCCCTCTTTCCCCTCTCTCTCCTCCACCCTCTACTCTCCCCTCCCCCCTCATCCCCTCATCCCCTCTATCCCCTCCCCCACCCTCCCCTCTCTAGGTGTGACTGCAAGTTGGGGGCTATGCGTCAGTAGATAGGTTGTTTATGGGGTAAAAGGAGCAAATTAATAATATTAATATATCAAGGGGGGTAATTAGCGTGAGCGCGGGGGGGGGGGGGGGATAGTTAGTGTGTGTGACGCTGCATGCCGCCTCCCCCCCCACAACCGCACGTTGGGGGAACAGACCCAACGGGTCTGCACTTGGTCTAGTATATAACTAAAACTCTGATCTTGTTATCTTCCGGTTTGGCGGTTATTCTATTTGTGCAAAAACGGTTCGCGATAGCGCTACGATTTTCATCAGTTCACTCACCATTCTCCTATGCTCCAAGTCTACCAAGTTTTGTTCCGATCGGTTGAATGTCGTCAAAGTTAGCGAGGTTTAAAAATCTTAAAAACCGCACGTGCTCTTCTCCTGCCTTCCAGCGCTGCGCGGATTTGTCCCTTCCTGTCACTCCCCGGGATGGTCCGCCCCTTCCTGCGCCATCGCATCTTTACTGGAGCTGAGGAAAGCCGGCGGAAGTTTCCAAACGGACTTTCGGAGGGACCTGAAGCAGCCCCGCCGCAAGCAGCCCAGCAGTGCAGCAATGTTGCCAAACGGAAAGCGGAGGAGAGCATCCAGCGCCCGCTGTGAGTCCCAAACATATTGCCATCGCAATGCCCCGCAGCTCCACCCCTTACCCCTCTCGTCCCCCTCGCTGGCTCCTGCCCGTGATAGCCGCCCCTCTCCCCCATGACTCTTCCCCCATCTTTTCTCTGAGCTCCCCCACCCCGGGGGAAGTGGGGAGGTAGGGAGTGGGGAATGGAGGGCAATAGGGGAGGTGAGGAGGGATAGTGGGTGAGGAGTGGGAGAGATGGGGGATAGAGGGATAGGAGGGGGTAGGGAGGGGAGAGGAGTTATGGAGGGAGGGAGAGACTGAGGGTAGGGGAAATGAGAGGTGAGGGAGGGATTGGGGGGGGGAGAAGAGGGGAAAGAAGAGGGAGGGTGGAGGAAGGGGAGTGCTAGGGATGAGGGGAAATTAGCTGTGCCCGTGCTGTTGGGAGCTATGGGTGAGTGATGGAATATTGCGTTGGGGGACCAAGCCTCCTGTGTAACGGGGCCCAACAGGTCCCACTTAGTCTAGTATCCCTCTAAACCCTTCCCATCCAAATGTCCACCTCTACAAGTTCCTCTGGCAGTTCATTCCATACAGACAGCATCCTGTGTGTGAAGAGGTTGCCCCTCGGGTTCCATTAAAACTTTTCCCTTCTCACCCTAAACCTATGGCCTTTAGTTCTGGACTATTACTATGGGGAAAAAGACTGAATGTTCACATTTCATGATTTATGCTTCATGATTTTGTGGATGTCTATAAAGCTATTATCCAACTCTCCACGGAAAAAAAGTCTCAGTCTATCCAGGTTCTTGAGTCCTGGTAACATTCTGGTGAATTTTTCCTGCAATCTTTCTAGCTCAGAGGCATCCTTCTTATAGTGGTGCAACCAGAACTGCACATAATACTACAAATGTGGTCTCACTAAGGTCCTGCACAGCTGGTGCATGATATCCCAGCCCCTGCACTCAATATCCTTACCGATGAAGGCAAGCATGCCAAATATCTTCTTCACTGTGCACCCATGTCACCAATTTCAGGGAACTGAGTACATGTACTCCTCGGTCTCTCTGCTCTACAACACTTTCCAGGGCCCTACCATATTTTGTGCAAGACATGCCCTATTTTAATTTATCAAAATGCAAAATGCATCATCTCATACTTTGAGACATAGCATGGAAACTCATCCATGCCAATCAAGATGCCCATCTCAGCTTGTCCCATTTGCCCATGTTTGTCCCAAATCCTTCGAAACCTTTCCCACCCTAATATACCCATCATTGTTAAAAATTCCATTTGCTATTCCTTAGCTCATTTCCCCATTTGATCCAGAACCTTTTGTAAAGTTAGCCTTCCTCACTGTCCATCTTACCACTAATTCTTATGTTATCCATACACTTACTAACTGCATTAACTGTATTGTCACTCAAATTGTGACACCCAAATCACCCATAAATGAAACACACCACTGCCTGCAGCACACCACTGGGCAGACGCCACCAAAAAGAACAACAATTATCCTCTGACGCCTTCCACTAAGCCAATTGTGAAACCAATTGGGTAACTTACCCTTGACCCCATATGATCTGACCTTTCAGCCAAGACAACCATGCAGGTCCTTGCCAAAGGCCTTGCTAGAGTCCATCCACCATCCTGCCTTCATTAATCTCATCAGATCCTAATCTGTCCTTGCTTATCCAAATGCTGGCAGACCCTCTCTGAGAATCCCCTCCAGTAACTAAAACCCTGTCCCACTGTACGAGTTCATTCAAGAGCTCTCCCGAGTTTAAAAAAAAATCAAACTCGTGGTAAGCACGTAGAATTAACGTAGCGGGTACGTCGGAGCTCGGGGACGTCTCTTAGCGGCTCGTAACGCTAACGGCAGGTACTCGGGAAACACGGTAAGCTCGGGAAGACTCGTGAAGATTTTTCAACATGTTGAAAAATGTCCACGAGAGCCCCTAGTACTTACGAGCGGCAATTACCGTAAATCTCCAAGTTCGAATCAGGGCAAACTCGGGAGAATTCTTGAATTAACTCGTACAGTGGAACAGGGCTATTACCCACCACTCCTGCAGTGGCTAACGAGCACACAAATATCTCTGCCAGGCTCCGACAATTTCTTCCCTAGCTTCCCACAATGTCTGAGGACACATATGATTAGAGCCTGGGGATTTATCCACCTTATTATGCTCATTTTTGGTAATTCTGATATGGTCCAACACATCACTACTTATTTCCCTTACTTCCTTTGCTTCCACAACGTTCTCCTCAGTAAATGCAAATAAGCCCACCTCTTGCGCTTGACACAGACAACCATGTTATTCCTGATGGGGGCCTATTCTCTCCCTTGCTACCCTTTACCTTAATATACGTGGAATCTTTTCTAATTTCCTATTCTCTTCCTTGCTACGCTTTTGCTCTTAATATAGTTGTAGAATCTCGTAAGATTTCCCTTCATCTTGTCTGCCATGGCTATCCCGTGCTGCTTTGTATTGTGATGTGTCCCTTTATGAGCTTAGAGCCAATATCGCAGCTGTGAGGCAAAATGCCAGCAGCTGCCAGACATTGTAATAAGTCAATGAAGAATGTCGCACTGAAACTGACACAGTTACAAGGGGAGCCCCACAATGTCGTTCTATGACAAATCAGTTGAGGATTTTGCTTATTATGGAGCTTTCATACACTGCACTGGATTGACCTATAAAGCCTTTTTATGTAATTAAAAAGCCAAAAAGCAATTTTGAGAGTAACATCTGAAGTATTGCTTGCACGTTACATTGCCAGGTGCTATCAAATGCTTTATGTTATTCCCTTAAACATCCCGTCACCCCCCACTATATTTTCCACCATAAAACTATCCAACCTCGGCTCTGCCTCAGTCCATCTGGCACTAAAACCCCAGATCCACAGTTTCCATCCACTGAATAATTCAGCAAATGTTTGCTGCAGACATACAACTGACCTTTGTCTGAACTTGCTCAGGTAGTCACGCCTCACCTTGCACTCTACCATGAATGCTCTATTCCACTGAAAGTTCAACCCAGAGGCAGCAATGTTGCCTCGGTAGCTTTAGGAAGCAGAGACTTTAAGAATGTGGGCCGAATCTTGGCTTCATACATTCAGGCATCCATTTCATTATCCCTCAATCCCACGTGGGGGGAAGGGATTGACAAATTGGGAGTATAAAGATGGAGTTGAAGGAGGGGAAGTGGCTACAGGAAAAATTACAAAAGATTCTCGAATTAATGGGAAGGAAAGCTTGAGAATGGACAGCAGAGTAAGGTCAGGGCCAATTGCGAAGGGGGAAGTGAATACGGAGGTCAAAGTACTGTATATGAATGTGCAAAGTATAAGGAATAAAATGGACGAGCTTGAAGCTCAGTTAGAAACTGGCAAGTATGATGTTGTGGGAATTACTGAGACATGGCTGCAAGAGGGCCAGGACTGGGAACTGAATATTCAAGGGTATACCTCCTATCGAAAAGACAGACAGGTGGGCAGAGGGGGTGGGGTTGCCCTGTTGGTGAGGAATGAAATTCAGTCCCTTGCAAGGGGTGACATTGAAACAGGAGATGTGCAGTCAGTATGGATAGAACTAAGGAATTGTAAGGGTAAAAAGACCCTAATGGGCCTAATCTACATGCCCCCAAACAGTAGCCTGGACATAGGGCGCAAGTTGAATCAGGAGTTAAAATTGGCATGTAGCAAAAGTAATGCTGTGGTTGTTATGGAAGATTTCAACATGCAGGTAGACTGGGAAAATCAGGTTAGTACTGGACCCCAAGAATGGGACTTTGTAGAGGGCCTTCGTGATGGATTCTTTGAACAGCTTGTAATGGAGCCTACCAGGGAGAAGGCAATTCTGGATTTAGTGTTATGTAATGAACCGGATTTGATAAAGAACCTCGAGGGTAATGAGCCATTAGGAGGCAGTGACCATAACATGGTCAGGTTTAATCTACAATTGGAGAGGGAGAAGAGTAGATCGGAGGTGTCAGTGTCGCAGTTGAATAAAGGGGACTATGGGGCCATGAGGGAGGAGCTGGCCAAAGTTTACTGGAAAGATACACTAGCAGGGATAACAGTGGAACAAAAATGGCAGGTTAGTCTAGGAATAATACAGAAGGTGCAGGATCAGTTCATTCCTAGGAGGAAGAAAGATTCCAAGGGGAGAAAGGGACGACCATGGCTAACAAGGGACACCAGGGACAGTATAAAAATTAAAGCGAAGAAGTACAAAGTAGCAAAGATGAGCGGGAAGCAAGAGGATTGGGTAATGTTTAAAGAACAACAGAAGATAAACAAAAAGACAACACGGGGAGAAAATATGAGGTACGAATGTAAGCTAGCCAAGAATATAAAGCAGGATAGTAAAAGCTTCTTTAGGTATGTGAAGATGAAAAAATTAGTTAAGACCAAAGTTGGACCCTTGAAGACTGAAAAAGGTGAATTTATTATGGGGAACAAGGAAATGGCAGATGAGTTGAACAGGTACTTTGGATCTGTCTTCACTAAGGAGGACACAAATAATCTTCCTGATATAGTAGAAGCCAGAGGGGTGACAGAGGAACTGAAGGAAATCCACATTAGGCAGGAAATGGTGTTGGTTAGACTGATGGGACTGAAGGCTGATAAATCCCCAGGGCCTGATAGTCTGCATCCCAGGGTACTTAAGGAAGTGGCTCTAGAAATCGTGGATGCATTGGTGATAATTTTCCAATGTTCTATAGACTCAGGATCAGTTCCTGTGGATTAGAGGGTAGCTAATGTTATCCCACTTTTTAAGAAAGGCAGGAGAGAGAAAACGGGGCATTATAGACCACTTAGCCTGACATCGGTTGTGGGGAAGTTGCTGGAGTCGATTATAAAAGATGAGATAGCCGAATATTTGGATAGCAGCAACAGGATCGGTCCGAGTCAACTGGATTTACGAAGGGGAAATCATGCCTGACTAATCTTCTGGAATTTTTTGAAGATGTAACTAGGAAAATGGACAAGGGAGAGCCAGTGGATGTAGTGTACCTGGACTTTCAGAAAGCATTTGATAAGGTCCCACATAGGAGATTAGTGGGCAAAATTAGGGCACATGGTATTGGGGGTAGAGTGCTGACATGGATAGAGAAGTGGTTGGCAGACGGGAAACAAAGAGTAGGGATTAACGAGCCTTTCAGAATGGCAGGCAGTGACTAGTGGTCTACCGCAAGGCTCGGTGCTGGGACCGCAGCTATTCACAATATACATTAATGATTTGGATGAAGTTATTCAAAGTAACATTAGCAAATTTGCAGATGACACAAAGCTAGGTGGCAGTGTGAACTGTGAGGAGGATGCTATGAGAATGCAGGGCGACTTGGACAGGGGGGAGTGGGCAGATGCACGGCAGATGAAGTTTAATGTGGATAAATGTGAGGTTATCCACTTTGGTATCAAAAACAGGAAGGCAGATTACTATCTAAATGGCATCAAGTTGGGAAAAGGGGAAGTACAACGGGATCTGGGGGTCCTTGTACATCAGACTATGAAAGTAAGCATGCAGGTACAGCAGGCAGTGAAGAAAGCGAATGGCATGTTGGCCTTTATAACAAGAGGAATCGAATATAGGAGCAAAGAGGTCCTTCTGTTGTACAGAGCCCTAGTGAGATGGGGTGTAAGCTACCCAAGTGAAATATGAGATGCTGTTCCTCCAATTTGCGCTGGGCCTCACTCTGACAATGGAAGAGGCCCAGGACAGAAAGTTCAGATTGGGAATGGGACGGGGAGTTAAAGTGCTGAGCAACCGGGAGATCAGGTAGGTTAAGGCGGACTGAGTGGGAGGTGTTCAGCGAAACCATCGCCGAGCCTGAGCTTGGTCTCGCCGATGTACAGGAGTTGACACCTGGAACAGCGGACAGAGTAGATAAGGTTGGAGGAGGTGCAAGTGAACCTCTGCCTCACCTGAAAAGACTAGCGGGGTCCTTGGATGGAGTCGAGGGGGGAGGTAAAGGGGCAGGTGTTGCATCTCCTGCAGCTGCACGGGAAAGTACCTGGGGACGGGTGGTTTGGGTGGAAAGGGACGAGTTGACCAGGGAGTTGCTGAGGGAACGGTCTCTGCGGAAAGCAGAAAGGGGTGGAGATGGGAAGATGTGGCCAGTAGTGGGATCCCGTTGGAGGTGGGGAAAATGTTGGAGGATTATATGCTGTATGAAACGACTAATGGGGTGGAAGGTGAGGACAAGGGGGTCTGATCTTGTTAAGAATGGGGGGAGGTGGAGCAAGAGCGGAGCTGCGGGATATCGAGGAGACCCTAGTAAGAGCCTCATCTACAATGGAAGTGGGAACCCCCGTTTCCTAAGGATGAGGACATCTCCGATGCCCTGGTATGGAAAACCTCATCCTGGGCGCAGATGCGGCATAGACGGAAGAATTGGGAGTAGGGGATAAGGTCTTTACAGGAAGCAGGGTGGGAAGAAGTGTAGTCTAGATAGCTAGAGTCAGTGGGTTTGTAGTAGATGTTAATAGATCCCCAGCCATGTCTTTATCCAATATAAACCATAAATTCAGTAAAACTGCGCTCATTGGTCGCAAGAGGCCGACACTTCAGTCACTTGCCCCGCTAAATTCTCTCACATTACGTCAAACTTTGCCCTCTCCTTTGTTGAGCCCTCTCTATATTGCCTGAGAAACTTTCCCAATCACACTTGACAAATTCCACCCGATTTAAGCCTTTGGCAGTAGAGCACTATACTGGACAAGTTAAAATCTCTTACGAGGACAACCCTATTAATCTTGCCGCTATCTGCAATCTCCCAGCACATTTGTTCCCCCAATTCCTGCCTTGGAAATGTCTTCCTTCTTCTTCAACCATGGCTCTCATTCTACCACTGCGTACAGAGCTCTTGACCACATCTCATCTATTTCCTGCACTTCCGCCCTTACCCCTCTCCTCATGCACAGATTTAGAACAGGAATTCCCCAGGTCCTTGCCTTCCAACTCCTCATTCAATGGATCATCCTCCAATATTTCTGATAGCTATAATCAGATTCCATCACTAACACACTAATTTCCCTCTCCTTTCAGCATTTCAAAATAAATCACTCCCTTCAAACTCCGTAGTCTGCTCTTGTCCCAGTGTACTATTTCCAGTCACATAGCACTTTTGCATGCAACGGCAGGTGGTGCATCTGTTCTTTCATATTTTCTCATCACACCATCCAAAGACCCAAGTCTTTCCAAGTGAGGCATTTATTTGCCTGTTTTCCAATTCAATGTCCTGTATTGGGTGTTTACAACGTGGTCTCCTCTACAGCGGATAAACCAGACACAGATGGAGCCCCTGCTTTGCAAAACATGAGCATACAATCCATAAGAGTGACTATGAGCTTCTAGTTGCCTGCCACTTTATTTCACAATCCCATTCCCAGTCTGACCATTCTGTCACTGATTACCAGTTTCACCATGACCCAACGCAAATATGAGGATCAACACCTCAACTTCCATCTGCACACTCAAAATTAAATTAACTTAGTTTAGCTAACTCACTTTTTCTTTCTGTCAGAATTGGCAGAACAGGTATCTGAACCGGCCATTTCTACCAGTGATCATTTGGGTTCAGTTTCCCTTTTTAATATATCTGGATAGACAGGGTTGCTGGGTATCTCCCACAGTCTTACCATTAGCAACACATTATATAGAGTTAACTACCACATTCTATCATTTGCCCTCACCCGATCAGAGATTTCCCCTTGTTCTACTCATTCCTTTCCCAACTTGTCTGTTATTGTAAACAAGTTTGTTTTCTGTTTCCCCCCAGTTCTTAAATAGTCCTGGACACAAAATGTTAACTGTTGAATGCTTCCAGCACTTTCTGTTTTCGATTAAGGGGAAAAAAAGATTGATCAAAATTACTATGCCTTGAGATGTGCAATTGCTGACTCCTCAAACACCATAAAGATAAATTTCACATTGAACAATTCATCACAATATCATTGAAAATATTATTGAGATGGTCAGATAACTTTGGATGCTGTCACATCATATTCAATAAGTTGTGTGCAATTATGGAACAATACTGGTTCTTAAAGTTCTGACCTGATAATACCCCAGTGTTCATTGTTCAGGGACACTTCTTTATTTATAACTATTATGGACAATGTGGGAATGTTATTGCATAGACACATCACAATGGTTCTTTATAATGTCTGACTACATTCTCTTTTTTTGCAATTGGATAGAAATCAAAGCAAAATTAATTAAATCAACATGGTACAATTCAATGAATGTAATCATCAGAGAGCAGTATGGGCCAAATAGAGTCATAGAGTGATACAGTGTAGAAACAGGCCCTTCAGCCCAACTCGCACACACCGGTCAACAATGTCCCAGTTACCCTAGTCCCACTTGCCTGCATTTGGTCCATAGCCCTCCAAATCTGTCCTATCCATGTACCTGTCCAACTGTTTCTTAAACGATGGGATAGTCCAAACCTCAACTATTCTGGCAGCTTGTTTCATACACCCACCACCCTGTGTGAAAAAGTTACCCCTCGGATTCCTATTAAATCTTTTCCCCTTCACCTTGAACCTATGTCCTCTGGTCCTTGATTCCCTTACTCTGGGTAAAAGATTTTGTGCATCTATCCGATCTATTCCTCTCATGATTTTGTACACCTTTATATGATTTCCCATCATCCTCCTATGCTCCATGGAATAGAGATCCAGCCTACTCAACCTATCCCTGTAGCTCACACCCTCTAATCCTGGCAACATCCTCATAAATCTTTTCTGAACCCTTTCAAGCTTGACAATATCTTTCCTATAACATGGTGCCCAGAACGGAACACAATATTCTAAATGCGGTCTCACCAACGTCTTATACAATTGCAACATGACCTCCCAACTTCTACACTCAATACTCTGACTGATGAAGGCCAAAGTGTCAAAAGCCTTTTTAACCGCCTTATCTACCTGTGACTCGACCGTCAAGGAACCATGCACTTGTACTCCTAGATCCCTCTGCACTACACTACCCAAAGGCCTACCATTTGCTGTGTAGGTCCTGCCCTTGTTCGACGTCCCAAAATGCAACACCTCACAGTTCTCTGTATTAAATTCCATCAACCATTCCTCCGCCCACCGGGCCAATCGATCCAGTTCCTGCTGCAATCTTTCACAACCATCTTCACTATCTGCAAAACCACTAACTTTTGTATCATCAGCAAGCGTGCTAATCTTGCCCTGTATGTTCTCATCCAAATCATTGATGTAGATGACTAACAGTAAGGGGCCCAGCACCGAACCCTGAGGCACACCACACTAGTAACAGGCCTCCATTCTGAGAAGCAACCTTCTACCATCACCCTCTGCTTCCTTGCATGGAGCCAATTTGCTATTAATTCAGCTATTTCTCCTTGGATCCTATGAGATCTAACCTGTAGATCAATCATGTTAACTGATCTGATCGTGTCTGTATTTAGTGATGTACACCCAGTCCGTAAACCAGTCTGGGTTCTCTATATATCATTCGGCTGGCATATAGTGACAGTACAGCCATCAGTTAGTTAGTCCTGGAGTCTAGAGATGACAGCACTACTAAGTGTTTCTCTGAATATTCACTCAATAAAGAACTTGTATTTGACGTTGATCGACTCAGTGTTATTACAGCTTCAAAATGGTGTCAGAAATGAAGAACTGACTCCTCCACTGATTTACTGCTTTTACGACTTTAATAGCTTTTACCATAGCTGACTCCCGACGCAAGCCAGACCCGTTAGTATTTGATGCTGACATCGGAGAACGGTGGCGTATTTTCAAAGAAGAATACGATGTCTACTTGGACGCTGCTCATCATGACAAGCCCCCACGTGTCCAAGCATCTATTCTCCTCGACTTGGCTGGTCAGGAGGTAATTTGACGAGCAAAGCTGTTAGCCTATGCAGCGGCTGTGCACGATGCAGCTGGTGCAGTCGTTACAATTGCGGAATCGATCCACGATCCGATATGATTGAAGAACAAGTTTCGACGGCTTTGCGAACCGCAGGCCAATCTTATGGAGTGCCACAAGTTTTTTGCGTGCAGCCAGAAACTAGGCGAGCCTGTGAAAGCTTATATCAACTTGCTGAAACACATTGCCAGCAGTTGCAGATATGGCAATCTTTGTGAAGAGCTTATCAGAGAAAGGCTCGTATGTGGTGTCCCTAATGACTAATGGAGCTGCTACGCGACTCAGATCTCACCCTAAACAAGGATGAACAGACTTGTCCTATCCACGAGGTAACGGATGCTCACTCTAAGACTTTGAGCTCCGCACCGCAATCTGCCTTCAGCATAGATGCGGTCGCAACATATTTCAGAATGCATCGTCGTCCAAAGGACATGCCTGGCAGGTCTGCAGCACAATTTATTACTGAATGTATCGACTGTGGTGGCTCTCACTTAGCCAAACGGGAGAAATGCCCAACTTTCGGGAAAATTGGTCATGGTTGCAATCGCAGAAACCATTTCTGGAAATGCTGCCGTTCCTGTGCTAGCAAATATGAGACCAAACAAGCAGTGCACCTGCTACAATCGGAATCTTCTCACAATGTATCTGTAAACATCCCTGAGAACTTGCCTGCAGTGGACGGGATTATTCTCAATATACATTCTCTACAAGAACAATCTAATAAATACCGCGATTCCATGGTCATGCTACATATCAGCAATGTGGCCGTGGTTGCCAAAATAGACACGGGTGCTCGCTGCAATGTAATGTCTCAGTCTGAATTTCAGAGACTTCAGAATGCTGAAATAATCAAAATAACTTTGGCAACCTTAGCGTACGGTGGGGGCGAGGTGCTTCCTATTGGAATAGTAGAACTACAGTGCCACCTAACAGCACGTTCATACAAATTAAATTTCTTCATTGTTAAGGGCAAGGTCCTGCCCCTGCTTGGCATCGACGCCTGTGTTGACATGGGTCTGCTTTCATTTGGCAATGCAGTACACCAACTCACACCAATTCAAGATTTCACTCGGCACATTCTTGCAAGCTACAATGATCTTTTCAACGACTAACTCGGCAAACTGCCACACGTATACACAATCATTACGTTCCCAGATGTCAGACCTGTGATCCGCCCTGCTCACTGCATTTCGGTTGCCATGAGTGACCATGTTCAGGCAGAGCTCAACAGGATGGAAGCGCTGGGGGTCATCACTCCTGTCACAGATCCCTCTGACTGGGTATCCTCCATGGTGGCGGCTACCAAGATAAACAAGCAAGAGATACGCATATGCATCAACCCCAGGGATTTGAACACTGCTATCAAGTGACCCCACCACCCTATGGAAGAAGTGGCTGAACACATGGGCAAGGCAACAGTGTTCTCGTTTCTGGGCGCCAAGAGCTCATTCTGGCAAATTCCCTTGGACTACAATTCATCTATGTTGACCACTTTCAGTACACCTTTCGGGTGGTACCGATTTATACGCATGCCATTCTGCAGCAATTCTGCCATTGAAGTATTCCAACGCACCATGGAGCAACTTTTAGCCGGGTACCCCTGCGTCATTATTGTTGATGCCATTCTCATGGCGAGGAAAGACTTGCAGGAGCATGATGCCAATTTAAAGAAGTTGCTTGATTGCGCCAGGGCGATTCAGCTAAAGCTTAACCCTTTCAAGTGCAAATTTCAAGTCAACGAAGTAACCTATGTGGGTCACGTATTCACCAGCGAAGGCCTCAAAGTGGACCCTACAAAGAATGCAGCAATCAGCGAGATGTCTGTAACCACTGACGTTGCCAGCCTGCAGAGGTTCCTGGGCATGGTAAATTATCTCAGAAGTTCCCCTCGAACTTCAGCGAGCTCTCGGCTCTGCTGCGACATCTGACTCACAAAGTCACTGTTTGGATATGGCACAAACAACAGCATTGGGCTTTTGACGCCCTCAGACATTAAATGTAATTCCCTCCCACTCTAACCTACTTCGACGTTAATCTTGCAGTTACACTGACCTGTGACGTTTCAGTGTGGTCTAGGCACTGCGTGCCTCCAAGACAGCCAGCCTGGTGCTTATGCTTCATGAACGATGACAGATACAGAGCAACGATACGCACAGATTGATACGCGAAAACTTCTGCTAGCAGAAGTTTTCGCGTAAGTGAAATTCCACAACCATATCTTCGGAAAAGCAGTCACCATCGAGACCGACGGCCAGTCTCTGGTCACTATTCTGAACAAACCTATACACGCTGCCCCGGTTCGACGGATGATGCTGCAACTCCAGAGGTATGACATTACCCTGGTTTATAAATGCAGCAAGGACATGCATCTGGCTGACACTCTGTCCCTTGTGCCCTGAAAAGCGGAGGCATCCTGCAGAGGAGGACACTTTCGTTGTCATGATGGTCAACTACATCCATTCCTCATGCCTGGACATGCTGAGGACGACACTTTGAGAATACTCACTTCAGTCATTCGACGAGGCTGGCCAGACAAGCAACATAAGCTCCCGCTCCCGATGCGGCCGTATTTTCCAGTTCGCAACAAGCTAGTGATCCAGAACGGAAATATTGTAAAGGGGCACAAGGCAGTAATTCCAGCTTCGCTACAACAGAAAAGTCAAAGTCAATTTTATTTGTCACATGCACCCGAAGATGCAGTGAAATGAATTTGCTAGCAGCGATACACTTAAAAAAGAACGCACAATACACAATAGGATTTAACACAAACATCCACCACAGCATTCTTCACTGTGGTGGAAGGCAACAAAGTTCAGTCAGTCCTTCTCCTTTGTTCATTCGTGGTGGGGGCCATGAACCCTCCGTGGTCGCCATTACGGACGGCCGCATGTACAGGCCCTCTTGTCGGGATGATCAAAACTCCGACGTCGGGACAGTCAGACGCACTCCGCGGCTTGGCGTGCCCGAATCGGCACTTTCCAATCGGAGACCGCGGCTTCAGGATGTTATAGGCCACAGGCCAGCGGTCGGAGCTCTTTTCCGGTGTTCCCCAGCAAAGGATCCCAGGCTCCGGATGGTAAGTCCACGCCCGCGGCTAGAAGCTTCGCAGACTGCAGCCCCATGATGCCAAAGTCACCAGGCCAGCGATCGGAGCACTCCTTTCTGTCGACCCCCGGCAAGGGTTCACCCGCTCCGCGATGGACAAGTCCACGCTGCGCCTGCTGTTGAAGCTCTGGGCCCGACTCCGGGAAAGGCCACTCCAATCCCTGCTGTTAGGTCGCGAGGGAGGGTGCATGGAAAAAATCACCTCACCGTCGAGGAGGCGACCAAAATCGATTTCGCCTTCCCTCCCCCCCCCCCCACCCAACCAAATTAAAGTGGCTCTAGAAATCGTGGATGCATTGGTGATAATTTTCCAATGTACTGTAGACTCAGGATCAGTACCTGTGGATTGGAGGGTAGCTAATGTTATCCCACTTTTTAAGAACGGCGGGAGAGAGAAAACATGGAATTATAGACAATTAGCCTGACATCGGTGGTGGGGAAGCTGCTGAAGGCAATTATAAAAGATGAGATAGCCGCACATTTTGATAGCAGTAACAGGATCGGTCCAAGTCGGCATGAATTTACGAAGGAGAAATCATGCTTGACTAATCTTCTGGAATTTTTTGAGGATGTAACTAGGTAAATGGACAAGGGAGAGCCAGTGGATGTAGTGTACCTGGACTTTCAGAAAGCATTTGATAAGGTCCCACATTGGAGATTAGTGGGCAAAATTAGGGCACATGGTATCGGGGGTAGAGTGCTGACATGGATAGAAAATTGGTTGGCAGACAGGAAACAAAGAGTAGGGATTAACGGGTCCCTTTCAGAATGGCAGGCAGTGACTAGTGGTCTACCGCAAGGCTCGGTGCTGGGACCGCAGCTATTCACAATATACGTTAATGATTTGGATGAAGTTATTCAAAGTAACATTAGCAAATTTGCAGATGACACAAAGCTAGGTGGCAGTGTGAACTGTGAGGAGGATGCTATGAGAATGCAGGGCGAGGTTGGGGGAGTGGGCAGATGCACGGCAGATGAAGTTTAATGTGGATAAATGTGAGGTTATCCACTTTGGTATCAATAACAGGAAGGCAGATTACTATCTAAATGGCGTCATGTTGGGAAAAGGGGAAGTACAACGGGATCTGGGGGTCCTTGTACATCAGACTATGAAAGTAAGCATGCAGGTACAGCAGGTAGTGAAGAAAGCGAATGGCATGTTGGCCTTTATAACAAGAGGAATCGAATATAGGAGCAAATAGGATCTTCTGCAGTTGTACAGGGCCCTAGTGAGACCACACCTGGAGTATTGTGTGCAGTTTTGGTCCCCTAATTTGAGGAAGGACATTCTTGCTATTGAGGGAGTGCAGCGTAGGTTTACAAGGATGGCGGGACTGTCATATGCTGAGAGAATGGAGTGGCTGGGCTTGTACACTCTGGAGTTTAGAAGGATGAGAGGATATCTTATTGAAACATATAAGATTGTTAAGGGTTTGGACACGCTAGAGACAGGAAACATGTTCCCGATGTTGAGGGAGTCCAGAACCAGGGGTCACAGTTTAAGAATAAGGGGTAAGCCATTTAGAACGGAGACGTGAAAACACTTTTTCTCACAGAGAGTTGTGAGTCTGTGGAATTCTCTGCCTCAGAGGGCAGTTCTCTGGATACTTTCAAGAGAGAGCTAGATAGGGCTCTTAAAGACAGCGGAGTCAGGGGATATGGGGAGAAGGCAGGAACGGGGTACTGATTGGGGATGATCAGCCATTATCACATTGAATGACGCTGCTGGCTCGAAGGGCCGAATGGCGTACTCCTGTACCTATTGTCTATTGACACACCAAGAGAAACCTAAACTAACATTTAGACACACCAAAAAAACAAAAAAAGTAGAAATAACAAACACGCTGCTGGCAGGGCAGCCGACTCGCAGCGCCCCCACCGACCCATTAAGAATTTTTTGATGCCATACACAGAGGTCAATCCGATGTGGAGACGACAGTCCAACAGGCCAAGAGTATGTCCTTCTGGCCAGCCATGACTGATTATGTGCACCAGAGAGCACTATTGTATGCAGTATGCAACAGCCTGTCACCACACCAACCCAAGGAACCACTCTTGTCACACCCGGTCCCTGACCTGCCATGGGCCACGGTGGCCACTGATATTTTCGACTGTCGTGGCAAGCAGTACCTCATTTTGGTAGATTCATACTCTAGATGGTTTAAGATAGATTTACTCCGAACCTCTTCATCGTCAGCGGTAATGCAGAAGCTGTCGAGACACTTCTCAGTCCATGGGGCACCTTTCACCCTCATGTCAGACAATGCTGGTCAGTTCACCAGCCTATGTTTCAAAGACTTTGCTAGTCGCTGGGATTTCCAACACACCACCAGCAGCCCGGAATACCCACAATCTCATGAACTGGTGGAGCGAGCTGCCCGTAGTGCCAAACATGTCAACTGGAAAGGTCCAACAGAGCTGGGTCTGATGTGTTTCTGCACTTGCTTAACTTTCGCAATGTTTCCCGGGATCCTCTGCTGGGTTCGCAGCACAACGCCTCATGTCTAGGCAAACATGCACCACCCTTCCTGTTGCTAAGCAGCTGCTACAACCTCAAGTCCGCGAGCCCTTGGAAGTGCAGACTGGATTACAACACAAGCGCAACGTCCAGAAGGGTTACTATGACAAGACCAGCAGCCCTCTCCAGCCACGGAGGGCCAAGTAGTTCGTTTGCAGATGGCTAAAGGTCACGGCCGTCTGGGTATCATGGAGGAATTCTGCCCAGAGCCACGATCTTACCTGATCAGATCGGAAGGGGGGGGTCTACAGGCGGAACAGAAGACACATTCTACCAGTAAATGAGCCAGTGTCATCCCAACAGTATTCGCACAAATGCTCGAATGTCCCCAGTCACTCTATGGCCCAGTGGGGACACTGTTGGATTGAAGGGTGATCGGGTGCCTGCTGACTCCAAGCTGGTTCTGATGCCAGCTCATGAGCCACCAGGTTTGATGGCGAAATCACGGATAAAGCCCATGGCGTTGTCACCTGTTAAGTCTCCTGCACCTACTATGAAGTCACCTGAAAAGGGGGAAACTGAGGGTTTGTGCCGTACACATGCAAGCCCAACCCCCAAGTACCAAGACTATGTTTGAAAATTGGCTATGGATTTTAACCAACCCATTGATCAACATTTTATTCGCTTTACTTGTGTATATCCTCCAATGCTTGACTGAAGTCTATTAGTGCTTACATCCGTGTATTGTGATGTCATAGTTTATCATATATACTTTATTAGCCGCAAGCTTAAGAAGGAGGATGTAGATCAATCATATTAGCTGATCTGATCGTGTCTGTGTTTAGTGATGTACACCTGGTCCATAATCCAGTCCGGGTTTTCTATATATAATTCGACTGGCATATAGTGACAGTACAGCCATCAATTAGTTAGTTAAGGGCCTGTCCCACCAGCATGCGATTGTATGCGTTTGGCGCGATCAAACGGAAGCGGAGTTCGCGCTAAGTTGACGGTAAGTATGCGCAGTTAGTGCGTGACGTAATATACGGACGCGCTAGACGCATGCATTCGCATGCTGGTGGGACAGGCCCTTTAGTCCTGGAGTCTAGAGATGACAGCACTACTTTGTGTTTTCTCTGTATAATCACTCAATAAAGAACTTGTATTTGAAGTTGATCGACTCAGTGTTATTACAGCTTCAACATAACCTTCCAGAGCAACCTACCATGCGGCACCTTGTCGAACGCCTTACTACAGTCCATGTACACAACATCTACAGGTCTGCCTTCATCAACCTTTTTGCTCATGTCTTCATAAAAATCAATCAGATTTGTGAGACACAGCCCCCCACGTATAAAATCATGCTGACTGTCCCATATCAGCCCTTGCCCATCCAAATGCCTGTATATCCTATCCCTCAGAATATTCGCCAGTAATTTACCATCTACAGATGTTAAGCTCACCGTCCTATAGTTCCCAGCATTTTTCCTGCAGCCCTTCTTGAAAAGATGCACAACATTTACTACCCCCCCAATCCTCTGGTGACTCTCCTATATTTAAGGACGACTCATAAATTTCAACCAGTGCTCCTGTAATTTCCTCTCTAGTTTCCCGCAATGTCCTCAGATATCTGATCAGGCCCCGAATTACCTTCAGTACTTCCTCGATGTTAACCGTGACTGTTCTCATGACACTTCCAGTGACTGCCCCAATTTCCTCCGACCTACTTTAATTCTCCTTGGTAAATACAGAGGAGAAATACTAATTGAGGACCTTGCCCATCTTTGTGGCTCCACACGGAGGTGATCACTTTTATTCCTGAGATGTCCACTCCCTCTCTCTAGTTACGTTTTCCCCCTTTATGTATTTACTTCCACTTAAAAAGCCAGCATGTAATGGTAAACTGATTTTATAAAATAGACGTTAATATTGAAATGGAAACATACAGTAACTTGATTTTCTAAATTATGAGAAACACTACAAAGTATCATAGTTATCTATAGATTGGTGTAGATAAATAAACTGGCACAATTTCAAATGATAACCATTATAAATGTGCAGTCAAATCCCAAAAGTTCTAAAACAATAAACATTAACAGCTTTATTGGGTCTGCCCAACTCTCTTTATCCTGTTTCCACCCTGTCTTTTTCACTTCTCTCGCCAGCACTCTAAAATATATCTTCATTTTCACACATAGCCTCATTCCACTTTTTAATCCTATTCTAAATCTCACTTTCCAATCTATCTCAACAATACATCCTCTACATCTCTTCTCTCTTTAGTTATACCATAAACTCCTATCCCCCGCTTACTCCCTCCATCTTGCCTCTTTTAATTCACCTCCTCCCCTCACCCTTCTACATCCATTCTCCACCTCCCACACCAATCCGTTTCCCCCTCGTCTCCCCCTTGGCCATTTCCTTACTTGATCCACTTACCTCACCCCATCCTCTCTTTACCCCTCCCTGCACTATTAGCCACAACCCCTCCTTTCCCTCATTCCTGCTCCGCAACTCCACTCCTCCTCTGCTGCACTTCCCGTTTCTCCAATCCCTCAAAACTTCCATCACACCCCGCCCCCCCATTCCCATTCCCATTCCCATCTCTCTCACTAATACACCCCTCACTGGTCCTTATCCCCACTCTCCTCTATGCCCCTTACACCGTCCCTCCCATTTTCAACCTTTCCCCTCCACTCTCTCTACTTGCTATCCTTTTCTTTTCATTTCCCTCCCTATCCCCTCTCTCCCCTCTCTCCCCTCTATTCCCTCTGTTCTCTCTATTCCCTCTCTCTCTCCCCCTCTATCCTCCCTGTGTTACCTCTTCTTGTGTCCGCCACAGCGCTCCGTCCTCGAGCTTCTTCCCCGGCAGCTCCTGCTGCTCCTGCTGCTGCTGCCTTAAGGTTCCGCCGCCGTCGCCACCCCGGCCGGGACCAAAGATCATATCCGCTCTCTGATCTTTGGCCGGGACCGAGCAACCGGGTACAGCTCCCTCCGCCTGCGGGGACAACTAACTCCCTCCCTCCGCCTGCGGGGACAGCTCCCTCCGCCTGCGGGGACAACTAACTCCCTCCGCCTGCGGGGACAACTCCCTCCCTCGGCCTCTGCGCGACACCCAGACGCACCTCTTGCCACAAAACGACACGGCTCCTTTTTATTTTTAAAAGCGGCAAGTATACATTGCCATCTTTGTGAATGAATTGGAAATAATAGGATTAGATGAGAGAAAGCCCGCAGATCATTGCATGGCCTATTCTAGAACAGATGTCCTCTCTGTGGTGACACACGGCAGAGCTTAGTGGCCCCGAGGCGACCTGACTTCGAGCCCGACAACAGTTTAGTCACAGGGGTGAGTGTGAACCTGAAGATGTTGGGGATCACTGAGTTCATGAAGGAGAAGTGGCTTGGACTAGTTGGGCCGAAAGGCCTGTTTCCACCCTGAATGGTGGCTTCTTGGGTATGACATGGCAGATAGGTTCAGATAAATTGGGTTCATCTAAGCTCAGGATGTGTAGGGACATAAGGCCTACGCTTCTTCCAAGTTTTCTTCACAGGTGCCTGTGATAACACCAATGCCACTGCTACATCCTGAGGAGCAGACAAATGCCCATTTAAAGTAGAACACAGGAGACTGCCCTTTGGGTGCACAATGCCATTGTAAAGTATATCTGCCTGCACATGGTCCGTATTCCTCTGCCCTCTGACTGATAATGTCTCTGTCTAAATGCCTTTTAAACATTGCAATTGTGTGTGTTTCCACCCCTGCCACCGGCAGTGCATTCTAGGCACCTAGCACTCTTTGTGAAAGAAAAACTTGCCTTGTAAATTTGCCGTTTCTCACATTAAAGCTATGCAATCAAGTATTTTGACATTTAGTTTATTTCAGATTCAGTGTGGAAATAGGTCCTTTAGTCACCTGCTCTGTGCCGACCAATGATTCACTAGTTATATCTACACACCAGGGGCAATTTACAGAGGCCAATTAACCTACGAACCTGCACGTCTTTGGAATGCGGGAGGAAACCGGAGCACCTGGAGAAAACACACTTGGTCACAAGAAGAACGTACAAATTCTGTACAGACAGCACCCGCAGCCAGGATTGAACCCCGGCCTCTGGCGCAGTGAGGGAGCAACTCTACTGCTGTGCCACCCCTTGCCGCCCCTATTTCTTCCTTGGGGAAAATAATACTTCATGTACCCAATCTATGCCTCTCTTTAGCATGGTGATGTGGGAAAGACAGACAAGTGGAAATTAGTACTCCAACAATTAGTGCAGAATAGTTGTTGGAGGGACAAGTTTGATGGAATTTTAATTGTGAGCAGCCTGCAGAGTAGGCGGTGAGGGTATGGATTGCTTTGGAGAAGCTTGGGAAGGAACATTAATGCTGAAACATTAAATAGCGCAGATTGGGGAGAAATTATGTTGAGTATAAAAAGGTTGTTCTGTGTATAAACAAGAAATGTTGTTTCAGACCTATAATTTTGAAGGTCACACAGAAATAAAAAAATGACATTGTGATATTGCTGAAGTCCATTGAAGCATTTAAAAACCGGAACAACATTTTTAGTGCTATCAGAAATCCAGGCAAAAACTCATGGGCTGAATCTCTCAATGGCCACCAGAAAGATATATTTTTTGCCTACTCTGAGTTGAACTTATTGTTCTCATCAGGCCTGTGAATTTCTGAATCAATTTCTGGATTTCAGTCTCTTCCCTTAGTTTGGTTACAGTGAATCTTTCAGTTGACATTCAGCACCTGCGAAGTGCCTAGTGTACAGTCAATGGCACCTTGCACTAGAGGACACATCTCATGAAACTGTCAGCAGTGGTTTGGCAATAGAGAATGAAACATTTTTAGTTGTCTTTGAACAGAAGGCACTCAGTTTTGAACTGCAGGCAGTAAACTGAGATGTGGCAAATCTGTCTAGCTCAAGTTTTGATGGATTCAGCAGGTTCACAGTCATTTTGAAAGGCATTTGCAGTGCTGTTCTTGTCCTGCTCTGAAGTGGAATTATGGCAAGAATAGGCAACAGATTTCAATGAAATTGTAGATACCTCACACATAGTAACTTGCTGAAGCCAGATTTTTTGTATGATCAATCTGGTTTAAGTAGTCTAAAAATTAATGATTTTCACTTTTATGGTTTAGGTAAAAACGAAATAATTGCAAATCCCATATTCTACACCAAGCACTATCACATTCACTCGCACACCATGACTCCAAAATTTACACATGGACTTTCCTTAAAGAGAGATGAGGTAAATATGATTCAGTGTGTGTGTGTGTGTATGCAATAGTTATTATGGTTGTATCATTGTATGTGAATGGGAGGCATGAAGTTTATGCTAATGAACAGTGAGGTGCGGTAGAGCTAGTGCTGGTGGATATGATCTGTTGCTGGCTTTACTGACATTGTGTGCAATAAATCACAACTTGCCCTGATTTCCAGCAGTGTTTGAATTCAGTTGCCACTTACCCTTAAGAGATTACAGGCATAACATCAATTGGAGCTGGATGTATTCAGACGTATACAATCATGTAGAAGCTACTTGTGTATATGGGAAAATTGATGCCCACTAAGGGCTCATTCTGTTCCACATATGACTACACACCAAGGGTACAAGGGCAAACTTGGTACTCTTATTTTAGTGTGTCTTTCCAAGAGTACATATTTCCTGATGGTGTGTATATTTTGGCAAAAGACTTGAAGATTGTCTGCAGCATTGTTTGTGACTAATATAAGGAGGGAATGAATAGGAAGGGAATGCAGATGCTGGTTTACACCGAAGATAGTTACAAAATGCTGGAGTAACTGCTGAAGATTGGTCTTGACCCGAAACGTCACCTATTCCTTTTCTCCGGAGATGCTGAGTTACTCCAGCATTTTATGTTTATCTAAGGAGAGAATGACTCAATTATATGCTCGAAAATCACAATATACTTGTATGAATAAATATTCAGAGATACATGAACCATAACACAAATAAATTAATAAAAACCATTATAAATTGTGCTGAGGTCAATTAATATTATTTGCATCCCTTTCTCTCAAGTATCTGACCCAACACCTATTTACAGTTCTGTATTAATTTCGAGTGATCAAAACCTGTAATTATTTTCAACGAGGCATTAAGTTTGTCAAAGTAAATGTTCTTATTGTGCAGTATTCACAAAGGTCTGGTACTTATTTTTGATTGACATATCTACTAACTCTATCTGACCTCATCGAGAAATATGCTGGATCGTGATGTCTGACATTTAGGCCTTTCAAGAAACACTCAAACCAGGATGTTTCTGGTCATTTTATCCCCAGTCTGCATCTGTTACTGGTAATGTAATCAAACATAACTGAACTTGGGAAAGCTCATCTATTATGTCCGAGGCATTTTCCTTCCATGTTTGATCTTTCCTTAGTTCACTCCTGGCTCTCTGCCATGTCTGATGGCAATATTCTGCAGGATACATCATGCTAAAATAATGCCACATACTGACTCTGGACTACCTTGTAATGCATCGCTGGATATGTCGAGATAACAGGAATATACTTTCATCAAGTCAAAAAAGTCTCAATCACTTCTTTGTTTATTCAAACACAAGTATATGGGGAATTTAAGAAATGTTATTAACAACCTCTTCCAAATAAAACACTTAACAGAATAATAGCTAAGAATTTGCCACGGTAATGGTGAGTGGACCATACTCAAGGCAGCCATGTTTAATAGTCAAGCGTGTTTTATTGTCATATGTCCCAGATAGAACAATGAAATTCTTACTTGCTGCAGTACAACAAATATATAAACGTAATACACTGTCAAGTCAAACTGTAATGAAAGGTATTACCTGCCTCCAAGTTAAAGGGGGAGGAGTGTTAGGTATGGGATAATTAGGATAAGTAATTGGTGTCTTGTGATGTCTGGGGCAAGTACGCATGAGCAGAAAAGACAAGGTGGCGTCCTGCAGTAAAGAAGCTTGTATGATTCCTCCCGTGTCCGAGCCTTTATTCGAGACTGTTCAAAGCATCCGAATACACAACAATTGGCGATGAGGAGAAAAGAACGAAGATAAGAACAAGGCCAGCAAGAAGAATCGAAAACAAAAGCTAAAAATAAAAGTAGTATTTGGAAACAAGTGGAACAGCACCAAGCCAAATGGTTTTGAATTGGCGCCAAAAAGAAAAGAGGTAGGAACGAGAAGCAATAGCTCAGGGAAGAGCTAGGAAAACAAGCAGGGGCAGTAAGGGTCACCAAGCACGGTGTCAGCTTACCTGGAATGTATCCAGGGCTGTGCAGCCCACAGCCAAGCCCAAGCAGCAGCCACAGACGTCGGGTGGGGGCCTAGTACCGTGAAGGCCACGGACAGGTCCAGAAAAGACACCGACAAGAGGGCCGTGTAGCCCACGGCCAGCCCCAGTAATAATAATAATGGATGGGATTTATATAGCGCCTTTCTAATACTCAAGGCGCTTTACATCGCATTATTCATTCACTCCTCAGTCACACTCGGTGGTGGTAAGCTACTTCTGTAGCCACAGCTGCCCTGGGGCAGACTGACGGAAGCGTGGCTGCCATTCTGCGCCTACGGCCCCTCCGACCACCACCAATCACTCACACACATTCACACACATTCACACACAGGCAAAGGTGGGTGAAGTGTCTTGCCCAAGGACACAATGACAGTATGCACTCCAAGCGGGATTCGAACCGGCCACCTTCCGGTCGCCAGCCGAACACTTAGCCCATTGTGCCATCTGTCGTCCCAGTAGCAGTCCCAGTAGCAGCCACAGACGTCAGGTGAGGGCCTAGTACCGTGTAGGCCACGGACAGGTCCAGAGAGCCACTGACAGAGGCTGAGTCTTCAGCCCAACTGGGAACATTCAACCCGGTGGGGGGAGAAAGCAGAGAAAGCCCGGTCGGGAGCAGAGTCAGCCCGACCGTGAACAGAAAAGCGGACAGGCCCGCGAGAGAAGCGGAGATAAGCCGAGTTCCGCCCGGGGCTTTAAAAAAGGGCACACAGCACCGGAAGCGAGGAAAAAGACGGAAGTTGACTTGCGGCTAAAAACTTGAACAGTATAATCTAAGAGGCTGTCCTAAAAACTGCCGCGATTGCCAGCGAAGGCATGCAGGACTGATTATCGACAGCACCCAATTGGCAGCCAGTTTTTCAACTGCTAAAAGACTAAACTGTTAAATACCTTAAGACCTACAACATCCAAATGCCTTCAAAGTAATGGCTGAAGCAATAAATCAAGTGAAACTGTCAATTAATTGCTGAATCTGCCAAAATAAAAGGAGAAAATAAAAATGGAAAAGAAGTGGTTTGGTCATTGAGTGAAATCCAGTTCATCATCTCGGGGTGGATGAATCAGATCCCTTTCAAGCGGGGAATCTGCACAAAAACATTTGAAGACTTGGCATACACTGTAAACAATATGATAAATGAGAGAGAAAAAAAAAAGTTCAGTGTGTATATATACACATACTCACAAGTACACATACACGTATACATACACACATACTTTAAAAAAGCAATAGTGCTATATATCTATCTCTATAATATTCTATTCTATTTATACATCTATCTTCTATCTCTATCTACCTATCTATACATCTATCTATCTACATATCTATGTATCTGTTTATCTATCCATCTATCTACTATATCTATCTATACATCTATATACATGGGTGGGCGGCGCGACCGACTTCGCAGCGGCCTCTGCAGTCTGTCCGTGTTTTTTTGTCCCATTGAGGGCATAGTTTGTAGTGGGCTTTTAAATGTGTATGTGTAGTGGGTGGGGGAAAGATTTAAATCTCTTCCCTGCATGGAGACCCAACCTGTCGGGTCTCCGTTGTCGTTGGGGCCTAGCACCGTGGAACGGCCTCCAACCGGAATGACCTGGGGGCTCAAGTCACGGAGCCTGCGGAGCTGCGGACCTACCATCGTGGAGCTAGCCGGCTTCAGAGCGTGGAGAGTTCGGAGTGTGGAGAGCTGCGGTGGCACACGGCTGCGACCCGATGGTGACACCGGGAGCTCGCGGGTCCCCGGTGGGAGACTGCTTTGCGGGGCACCGGCAACGGCGACTTCTCCCGCCCGAATTGCGGGGTTGAGTGTGACCTGGAGCAGGGCTTTACATCGCCCGGTGCGGCTTTAAATTGCCGCGGACTTGCTAGCGCCCGCCGGGGGCTCCAACATCAAGACCCGGAGCAGGGCCTTACATCGCCCGGCGTGGCTTTAAATGGCCACGAACTTGCTAGCGCCCACCGGGGGCTTTGACTTTGACATCGGGAGAAGAATGGAGAGCAGGGGAGAGACAAGACTTTGCCTTCCATCACAGTGAGGAGGAGATTCACTGTGATGGATGTTTGTGTAAATTGTGTTGGTGCGTGTCTTGGTTCTTTTCTTGTATGGCTGCAGAAACCAAATTTCGTTTGAACATCATGTGAGGTTCAAATGACAAATAAATGGTATTGTATTGTATCTAGCTATCTTGTGCTTTTCCGGTTTGCGGGGTTTTTCTATTAGCGCAAAAATGGTACGCAATAGCGCTATGATTTTTTGCCGGTTTACTCGCCGTTCTCCTGTGCTGCGAGTACAACAAATTTCGTTCTGATCGGTGGTATATTGTAAAAGTTATCGAGGTTTAAAAATATTTTAAACCGCGCGTGCGCAGAGTCAATCAGTCAGCGCCACGTAGATTGGTCTCTTCTGCCAGTCAATGCCCCAGCTGGGATGGCAATGCCCCTTCCTGCCCCACCGGCGGCGGCCTGTCACGCCTCACTCACAAACTCCTCTCTCCCCTCCTCACAGTAACTTGTCTATCGTCTCCCCTACCACCCTGGTCCGTCTCTCTCTCCCACATCACTCACCCCTCTCCCCCGCCCGACCTCTACAGCAATGGCGGTCCCGTCTACCTGTCCCCCCGGGTCCGTTACCACACCATCATGGCCTTCTCGGAGGAGATCTTCTCCACCAGCTCATCGAAACTCGTGATGCCCACCGTGACGAACACCGACTCCATCACCTCCTCCCCGGCGGCGGCAGCGAGCAGGCAGTCAGGTGGGCACAGGCCGAGCGGCAGCAGCGGGCAGTCGGACAGGACGGGGATGGGCCATGCGGCAGCTGAGCCGGAGTGGGCACAGGGAGGGAGGGAGAGTCGGGTTGAGGGTGTCCGAGCAGTTTGCGCGGAGTTTGAGTAAGACACACACACACACACACACAATGCAAACTAGTCCAATCGTGAAGTCAACGGGATCTAAACCACAGCTAACAATGAATGACCTGTGGAGGAAGGAACTGCAGATGCTGCTTTTTATGGATGGAGGGAGGGAGTGACTGAGGGTAGGGGAAAGGAGAGGTGAGGGATGGATTTGGGGAGCAGAGGGTAAAGATCCTGGGGAGGTGAAGAGGGAGAGTGGGGCATTGAGAGAGAGGAAGGGGTAGGGAGGGAGAGGGGGAAAATGAGGGAGGTGAGGAGAAAGTGAGGGAGGTGAGGAGAGGGGGTGGAGGGGAATAGAGGGAGAGGAGGGGGGAGTGGGGAATAGATGGAGAGGGGGGCAGTGGGGGAGGTCAGGAGGGACAGAGGAGGTGAGTGGGGGATAGAGGGATATGAGGGGAGAGGAGTTATGGAGGGAGTGACTGAGGGTTGGGGAAAGTAGGGAGGGAGAGGTGAGGGAGGGATTGGAGAAAGCGAGGAGGAGAGGGGAAAGAAGAGGGGGAGGGAGTGCTGGGGGACGAGGGGAAATTAGCCGTTGGGGGCTATGCGTCGGTGGTGCAATATTACAATGGGGGGACGGGTTGCATTGGGGGAACGGGTGAGTGGCGGAATATTGCATTGGAGAACGGGTTGCGCTGGGGGACCGGGCCTCCCGTGTGACAGGGACCCAACGGGTTCCACTTAGTCTAATACTAATAATAATAGTCTATTGTAGTTCAGAGCTTATTTGAGGTTGTAGTTTTTAATAGCCTGATGGTTATAGAGAAGAAGCTGTTCCTGAACCTGGGCATTACAGTTTTCAGGCTCCTATTCCTTCCCAATGGCAGTGGTGAAATGAGTGTGTGGCTATGATGGTGTGGGTCTCTGATGATGCTGGCTGCCTATTTGAGGCAGCGACTCCGATAAATCCCTTCGATGGTGGGGAGGTCAGAGCCGGTGATGGACCGGGCAATGTTCACAACTTTGAAGTTGTCGATTGGACAACAGTTGACTTGAATTTTCGAATAACAACATGATACAGCTAAACCTTATTGTCAGGAAAAGCCCTAGATGTGCTGGTACTATTTGAAAATAACAATAGAAGGCATGTTCAGAAACTATACCGCCTCCAGCCACATATTGTATACTTGGCCCTAAATGTTACAAGACACGATGTGATGTTTCAATGTTGTTCCACTCATAATGCAACATGACTGGATATACTGTAAGAGCTGGGAAAAGATGTACTGGTGATAAATAAATTGTAATTGATTAGAGGGGGGAAAAACACAGACAAAGCCCACACAAAAAAAATCACAAAGACAATGGGAAACATGTTCATCTGGCATTGGATAGAATATTTTCCAGGAAATGTAAAGGGGGAGCAAGTTTTCATTGAATGAACAAGTATTTAAACTGAGCCAAACAACAGTACATGACAGATTGCTGCAGCTGGTGACCATTGATGTAGCTTCTATGTCAGTTCAATTGTAGTGACCTAATCAGAAGCTGCCAACAGCTGTCAGCGGCCTTCCACCACAATAGTGGAAAATACACAGATTTAGAATAATAAATAGTACAGCTAATTAACTTTTAATAAACTGCTTAGCAAAGGAACATATAAAATATCAGCTGAATTAAAAAATCAACTGATATAAATGAAGGCACGAGAAAAATGCCGGAGAAGATGATTGGTAGCATCAGCGTGTGTGAGTTGATAGAGACGAATGAGATCCCCAGAAAACCACATCTGTGGTAAACATTTGAATCTTCAGGAACTTTGGCGCTGGCCTGTTGAACTAGAGTTGAAGTGCCAAACATTGCAAAGCACCAGGGAATCCTGTGCAGCTTGTTCCAGGAGATAGTCATGCCCTTAGGCTAAGCAATTATCTGGACTTGGGCAGAATTTAGGGATTGAAGAATGTAACTGGGTGACAGGCAGGATGATGAATCTGTGGAATTTATTGCCACAGTAGGCTGTGGAGGTCGTCAATGGATATTTTTAAGGCAGAGATAGATTCTTGATTAGTATGGGCGTCAGGTAAATGGGGTTAAGAGGGAAAGATAGATCAGCAATGATAGAATGGCGGAGTAGACTTGATGGGCCGAATGGCCTAATTTTGTTCCGATCACTTATGAAAATGAGTGATGGAGGACCCTAACCCCTTGGTCTAGCTCAAGAGGTAAATGGTCCTGAAATGATGTGAACAAATGCTACAGGAATGATGAGCAATCTGGAAATTGCACCACAACACAGCATACCATTCAGGAACAAGAGTCGGAAAGGAACAAAACACTGGTAAGATGGTGGGTCCAGAAGCAATGTTGCTTCCAGATCTCAAAGGTATTTCCTTAGGTCTGCCGTGGAAAGACGAGGGCCAGTAGAATAATACATTTGGATACATAAAATACTTCAGATAGTGGAAGTTGTAGTAAAGTAAAACCAAGGTTCAAGGTTGTATCTGATACGGTTGCAGAGGAAAGTGCCATCACTAGCTACATCTCCACACCACACACCCCCTTCCAAAGAGACCACTGTCCCAGTCCACTCCTCCATCCTCACCCACCCTTCCTGACTTCCGGTACCCTCCAGCATCCATCTTCACTTTCACATTTCATTTATTTCCTTTACTTTCACCTATCATCCATTCTGCCTAAATCTCCTGACTCTACCCCTCCCCCTCCTCCAATTGGCTCCTTCTCCTTGGTCTACCTATCACCTACCAGCTCCTGTTTCACCCCCCAACGCACCCTCTCCACTTTATATGGGCCAACTACTTTCTCCAGTCTCGGTCCTGATACGGTGTCTTGACTAAAATCATCAGCAACTCCATTCCTCCCACAGATGCTGCTTGACTGCTCCATTTCATAAGCATTTTTTTTTTCCTCTCCAGAACAATACATTTGTCGTTGTTCATGTTGTAGATAGGATCAAGCAAGAATGCGGTTATGCTGAGAGACCGTAAGAGGCAAGGGATCAAAGTAAAACATGGGATCTCTGGTGTAATATTCTGTTACCTGACCCATATGCAAATTTGCATAAGTTTGAATGGATGAGAAAATTAACTGCAAAGGCTCAGAGTCGTATGAGAAAGGAGTTTTATCCCATGGGACACCGGCACCAGAACAGAAGGAGGAGAAACGACTTAATTGGAACAGGATTCACTTAACCTCTGTTCTGACAGAAGGGATAACCATTGCTGTAGACACAGCATTTAACTAATAAAGTGGGGGCAGGGTGCAGGTTAGAGAAAGGTTAAGGCCAAAGCACAAAGTAACAATTTTGGTAATGATAAGCAGAAGAACACAGCAGAGGACAGAGTTCATTGGTAATCAGTAAAAGAGAGTGCGTCATTTTTTTTTTAATGGTAACAAGATAAAATTAAAGGGATTGTATCTGAATGCAGAAAACATTTGTAACAAAATAAACAAACTAATGGCACAAATCGACAAATTGGCTGTAGTGCAACTGTCGGGACATGGTTTCATGGTGATGGTAGCTGGGGGGTAAAACACCCAAAGTACTTAATGTTTAGAAAAGACAGAAATAAAGAATGGAGGGTTGGGGCTGGAATGGGGTAGCCTTGATTGTAAAGAATAGTATCGTGGAATAATCTTGGCTCAGAAGAACAAGAAGTACATATGAATAAATAAATTATGAGCAGGATTCAGCTACTTGCCCCCTGGATCCTGCTCTGTCACTTAAGAAGATAGTGACCAATCTGATTGTAATTTTGTTTCAACCGGTTAAATTTCCACCCATCAAGTAAAATTTCCACCCATCAGTTTATCAAGTAAAATCATTGTGGGTGAAGATTAGTGAAAGAATCCCGTTTGGAGTAGTTTACAGGTACCCTAATAGGAACAACAGAAATATTAATTAAGAGCAGGAATACACCACTTCATACTTCAAGCTGCTCCAACATTAAAAATAAGGTAATGACTCACCTGACTGTAACCCCAACTCTCTACTCCAGCCTATCATGTAACCTGCCATTCACTTGCTTATCAAATGCCCACTTCTCTCAGCCTTAAAGCCCTGTCCCACGGTACGAGTTCATTCCAAGAACTCTCCCGAGTTTGCCCTGATTCGAACTCGGAGATTTACGGTAATGGCCACTCGTCGGTACTCGGGGCTCTCGTGGACATTTTTCAACATGTTGAAAAATCTTCACAAGTCTTCCTGTGCTTACCTGGCGTTAGCGAGTCTTCCCGAGTACCTGTCGTTAGCGTTACGAGCCGCTAAGAGACGTCCCCGACCTCCGACGTACCCGCTACGTTCATTCTCCGTGCTTACCACGAGTTTGATTTTTTTTTAACTCGGGAGAGCTCTTGGAATGAACTCTTACCGTGGGACAGGGCTATTAAAAGTATTTGTCTCTGCTTCCACTACTTTAAGAAGAAGAGAGCTCGAGAGAGTCACAACCTTACATTTTGCTTCATCTCTTGTTTTATATGGGTGACTCCTTATATTTAACCAAATAGCTCGTTTTAGATTTTCCCACTAAAGAGCATCGCCTTTCCACATTTGCCTTAATTAGGCCCCTCGAGATATTATCTGTTTCAATCAGGTCCTCTCTTATTTTTCTGAACTCCAGATATAAACTAGCCTGTCCAATTTTGTCTCACAATATACCTGTCCATTTCAGCTATCCGTTTCTCTGAATTACCTCCATTGGTTTAAAATCTTTCCTTAAGTGAGAAGACAATACTGTACACAGTACTCCAGATGTTTATTTTTCATTGTTCATAACCTCTCAGGTTTTGTATTCAGTTCCACTGACAACATGTTTGGAGAATTAAACCAACCCACCAACTGATCTGACAATGTATATTTTTAAAACCCTTGAATGAAGTCTGTCAGGATCCAGAGACGTCATCCCATGGGTGTTTCAACAATTTGCTCAGTGTATTTCTGAGTCGGCTGCTCCCAATTCCCAATTTACAGCTATTTCCGAGGTAATACTTTCATGCTCTATCGTGAAGCAAAGTGCCTGTTTAATGCATCTGCGATCTACTTGTTTTCCATTGTTAAATCACAAGATCCACCTTTAATTGTTTTGTTAACTTTTGCTTCCATATTACAAAATCTTGTACTATCTGTTTTTATATTTCTGACTAGCTTAATCTACAATTATTAGCATATTCCAAATTTTCTTTCTGTATGACCTTTTAGTCATTCTTTGCTATTTTCTATGTCCAGTCCAATCTTCTCATCAACTCAAATCTTTGCACAATTACATGCTTTGCCTTTAAATTTGATACAGCCGTTAACTTTTTCAGTTAACGTGTGGAGAGAGAATTAATCAAGACACAGGGAAAAAAAATTGTAACCAAGATTATAAGATAATTATGGAAGAATTCAATCTTGATAGTTACTGGGCAAATCAAATTGGCGGAAGAAATTGGAGGAATGAGTTCATAGAGTGCAATTGGGACAGTTCTTTGGAACTATGCATCATGGAACCAGATGTAGAGTTGTATCTTCGACATTATCTTGTGTCATGAGACATGGTTGATTTGTAATGTCAAAGCAAATCCTTTGGGAAGAGTGATAATGATTTACCAGACTTTTGATGGCAGCACAAGAAAGACGCAACTCAATTGTCAGCTGGAGACGGAAGGAACTGTAAATGCTGACAATCTTGAGTAAAACACAAAGTGCTGGATTAACTCAGCAGGTCAGGCACATCTGTGGAAGGAAATGGACAGACGATGTTTGTCAATAGTCAGCTAGTGTCTTGCACTTAATTATATCTTAAGAGCTTACCTAATAATTGTGGTTGGTACGGTGGTATAGCAGTAAAGTTGCTACCTTACGTGCCGTCTGTACGTGAGTACTGTCTGTACGGAGTTTGTACTTTCTCCTCGTGACCACATGAGTTATCCACGAGTGCTCCGGTTTCCTCCCACACTGCAAAGAGGTACAGGTTTGTAGCTTAATTGGCTTTGGTAAAGATTGTAAATTGTTCCTAGTGTGTAGAGGATAGTGTTTGAGGATAACTGGTCAGCATGGACTTGGTGGGCCAAAGGGCCTGTTTCCACACTGTATCCCTAAACTAAACTAAACTAATTTATAGCCATTGCAACATTCCTCCCTGAAAAGAAACGTCACCCATTCCTGCTATCCATAGAAGCTGCCTGTCCTGCTGAGTAACACCAGCATTTTGTGTCTATTTACAGTAAATCCTTGTTTTAACGGATATGTTGCCCACACCACCTCCGGCTTGCACAGCCTCCCCTGCCGCTTCCAGGCTACTCCTGTCGCCGCCACTTCTTCTTCTTGCGTATGGCGTGCACAGCCTAAAGTTGTAGGACAACTTGTTCTATTTTCTCTTATTTGATTGTGCACGCCAGGTTGATTGCATTCGTCGAAACAGGGCGGACCACGTGAAGGTTGCAATCTTCCACCCCCTGTCGCCGCCACCGCTGACCTTTACTAGCACTCCGGCTGTCTGTGGGTCACGACCATTGACTCCGCCGATCCTCACCTTTCCCCTGGCCTCCAGCAGGTCGTGGCCGTCAACTCACTTGGATTCCAGGCCCAGTTGTGGACCGAGAGTTTGCAGTAGGGTCTCGACCCGAAACATCACCTATCCATGTTCTCCAGAGATGCTGCCTGTTCTGCTGAGTTACTCCAACACTTTGTGTCCTTTTGTAGAATAACCAGCAACTGTGTTGTTTGTTCCTACTCCTCATGCAATGGTAATACCTTACTAAGTTATAGCGGACATTCGGAAATAAAGGACACCATTTCCTACCCCCCACCACTATGGTCCATTATTACAAGGGTTTACTATCTTAAAATGGCTTTTTATCTCATGGCACATCTGGGATATTGCAGATATCAACATCTGAAAATAGTTTATTGCACAGGAAAAAGCACGATTTAATTTACAGCTCTTATCACATTACAAGCAATAGACTGAGAGTCAATGAAAATCCAAAAAACACAGATGCTAGAAATTAAATAAAAGGAGAAAATGTGGGAAAAACTAAGCAGATCAGACAGCAATTGTGGAAAGTGGGTAGACTCTTCATCAAAATTGAGAGAAGGAGCAACTAGTAAGTCGAGGTAGCAAAAGAGTGTGGGGCCAGGTAGTGGGTGGGATCAAAGGAATGTCTGCAATAGTGTGGAATAATGCAGCCATTGAATAGACAGTTGCACTCCTTAGTCTGTGTAATGTGTTACTGACGTTGGGGAGTTTGGGTGATTTTGTGTAATCTGGCCTA
The DNA here is from genome assembly GCF_010909765.2 of Amblyraja radiata. Classification (NCBI taxonomy): domain Eukaryota; kingdom Metazoa; phylum Chordata; class Chondrichthyes; order Rajiformes; family Rajidae; genus Amblyraja; species Amblyraja radiata. The sequence goes on from NC_045960.1 coordinate 71,530,391, forward strand.
CTGGGGTATCTTAAACAGACCAGAATATACAAATACAATTTTAAAAAGGTGGAGGGGGAGGAGGGGCGGGGAGAGGCATGGCAGGCATTAATGGCTACTCTTGACACAAACAGAAAGTAAAGGCAAGTTATCCGAAGTTTCAGATTCCAATATTGGCTCCTCCAGGCTGCAATATTCCCTGATGAAAATGAGATAATGTTACATTGGGTCTCATTGTAACTGTGCAGGCAGCCACGGGCAGAGAGGATGATGAATTGAAATAGTAAACAACCAGAAGTTCAGGGTCACTCCTGCAGACTGAGCACAGGTGCTCCGCTAAGTGATCACTCAATCTGCATTTGGTTTCTCCTTAACAGAGGAAACCACATTGTGAACACTGAATTCAGTGCAAGTGAATCACTGCCTTACCTGAAAATACTGCCTGGGTCTCTAGATGGTTTGAGGGGATGAGGAAAAAGGACAGAGTTTGCACTTCTTGTTGCATGGGAAAATGCTGAGTTAGCAGGAGTAGTAGGTGGCAATAAAGGAGTGGATGGGGAGTTGCAAATGGAACAGCCCCTTTGAAATGTTGAAAGCGGAGGGGGTTACGTGTTTGGTGGTGGAATCTTGTTGGGGCTGGCAAAATTAAGAAAGATGATCTTAAACATAGAACATAGAACAGTACAGCACAGGAACAGGCCCTTTGCTGCACAATGTCTGGGCTGATCCACATCGCTCGATTCTCTGTCTATCTAAAAGCCCACTATCAAAAATGTCTTCACCACCATCTCTCTTGGTGCATTCCAGGCAACCCACCATCCCGTGTGTAGAAAACAGCCCACACATCTCCTTTAAACTTTGATCATCTCGCCTGAAGTATTTTGACATTTCCACCCTGAGAAAGGTTCTGCCTGTCTACCCAATCTATCCCTCTCATAATCGTATATACTTCTATCAGTTCTCTCTTCAGCCTCTGATGTTCCAGAAAAAAACAATCCAAATCTGCTTGTAACTAATACCCCCAAATGCAGGCAGCATTCTGACAAACCTCTTCTATACCCTTTCCAAAGTCTCCACATCCTTCCTGTAATGATGTGACCAGATTTGCATGCAGTGCTCCAAGATCTGTTGATTGCTTGTCATTGCTCTCTCTTGTTTTCTTTCATTTGTAAATTCTGGCCTACGTAAAGCATCCCAGTAGGCTAGACTTCATAATGTTAATAATACATTAGACAAAGCAACTTTACTTTCATTCAACGCCAAGGTCATTTCAATATATATTTTTTTGTTTTTCAATGTATTGTGGTATTTGTTCCACCCATTAACTTCCCGATCCTCCCAGATATTTAGATTAAATTGCTTTCTCACTTTCACAGTTCCAATGAAAGGTCTTCCACCAGAAATGTTAACCATTTCTCTTTCCACATTTACAGCCTGAAAGAGATTCTCCAGCATTTTCTCTTTTTTATTACAATTGATTGAGAGGCTCGCTAAGAGGATTCTTGAAAATATGAACACTATTGAGTCATTTGTTCCACCTTTACTTCAGGAGTCCCCTCTGCATCAATCTGTTCATCAATCTGTTGCTCCAAATAGTCATATTTGTGGATACACTGGAATGACACACTCTGTGGTTATTTGAGAAGCAGTTGTAGCCAGAGACAAGATATCCCAACAGACTCTGGGAGGACACCACTAGAGAGAGACAGGGAGATATTCTGGGACCACAAAAACAAAGAGCCATAATGAAAAAAGTCACAGGATCGAGATCCAGTGAGAGCCTAGCTGAAGATAACTTCATGGCTATGATGTGAACAGGCAAAAAAGTGAATAACTCTCTAGCATGATATGGAACAAATATGTGTTCTGTTTTGGTCCCCTAATTTGAGGAAGGACATTCTTGCTATTGAGGGAGTGCAGCGTAGGTTTACGTGGTTAATTCCCGGTATAGCGGGACTGTCATATGCTGAGAGAATGGAGCAGCTGGGCTTGTACACTCTGGAGTTTAGAAGGATGAGAGGGTATCTCATTGAAACATATAAGATTGTTAAGAGCTTGGACACACTAGAGGCAGGAAACATGTTCCCGATGTTGGGGGAGTCCAGAACCAGGGGCCACAGTATAAGAATAAGGAGTAAGCCATTTAGAACGGAGACAAGGAAACACTATTTCTCACAGAGAGTGGTGAGTCTGTGGAATTCTCTGCCTCAGAGGTTGGTGGAGGCAGGTTCTCTGGATGCTTTCAAGAGAGAGCTAGATAGGGCTCTTAAAAATAGCGGAGTCAGGGGATATGGGGAGAAGGCAGGAACGGGGTATTGATTAGGGATGATCAGCCATGATCACATTGAATGGCAGTGCTGGCTTGAGGGGCCAAATGGCCTACTCCTGCACCTATTGTCTATTGTTTATTCAGCCCTTGGATGAGTAACAATTTGAAATGATTTCAGTTGTGAGATCCTTGGGTTTGAACAAATGCTTCCTTTGGAAGATTGAAGGAAAAATTGTGTAAAAGAAAAGAGGTCCGAGACAGCGGCAATTCTGGAAACAACCATCGCAAGACTGAGAGCCCCGAGTTGAAACCTCAAAGAAGACTACCCCCTACCAGCAGAGTGAATCTGGCCTATTCATTCATACGGGTTGTATTTGAGTGCAAGCCGTTAGTCTTTTGAACTAGTGTAAAAAGTGATAAGCTGAGACAGTAAATCAAATGTGAAGTTATTAGAAGTCAGTGGTTTGCATGTATGCTTAAGTAATTCAAGTGATAATAAAGATTAAGTTGTACTAAACCTTGGTATAGAGTCCTTTGTCTGACATGTCGGTTGATACTTTATAGAGGCAATATGGCAACACAGTGGAAAAGCAGTTGAAATGAAATAGCTCTCTTTTGAACTTGGAACATAGAACAACATAGCACAAGAAAAATCCCAACAAATGTGCATTTTTTGGTACTGTGGTCATGATAGTCACAACTAAACCCCCAAGGCCTCTGACAATAGTTTGTTCAATGTGGTGATCCTAAATTCCTCATTTTTTAACGCAAAATTAAGATCATTTAGCAAAACTAATCGTTAATTAGATTTGCACAAATGCTGGTTATCCCTTCAGCAAAGCTTTCTGTGTTTCATTGTCTACTCTCTTGGTGCTTTCATCAATTGTTTCATGCTGTTTGGCCCCAAAATATGTTAAATGTGGTACAATTAAAAAAATAACTCAACTATTCTCATAAGTGGTATTTGTGTGTTCTTACATGATTCTCATTGTTTTCAGATGTCCCCTTAAGGTATACAAATCTGTTCAAACTCTGCTAAATAAGTAGTTGATTTGAACAAAATAGCAACTAGACCTGTAGCTTAAAACAAATTTCAGAAAATCTGGCCCAAAATAAAGAAAGACCAATGTAAACCAGATGTTACTAAATTAACAATAAAGACACTATCATCAAATAATTTAAAACATAAAGAACCATAGGAAGACACAAAGTACTTGACTTCTAATTTGTGGGTGTTAAAAGATAACATTTTAATAACTAGCCATTGTTTCTAAGTATAAAGGCACATTTGCACATTTATCACTAAATTTACACTGATTGTAAGCCATGACATTTATTGTTTCAATCTATTGACTAATTGCAATGAATTAGTGACATAAAATAATTACAAAAGAAAAATGGATGCTTCTGTTCAATGACTGAAGCTGGCACAAAATGAAAAAAGACTCTTCTATTAGTGACACGACATAACAAAGAAGTGAAGTGTCTACTGGGATCAATCAAAATGTCAGTCATTAACGATTAACCAGTAGCAACCATTGTTTCTAAAAGGTTTCCTGCCCAGCATTCCATTCCGCAATGATAAGGAATGAGCATCCTTCACACTGGGCCCTTTTACAACCGGCTTAAACAATAGGATTGGCCAAAGCCCTAAAGCACTGAATTAACTCCGTGTCCTCTTTAAAAAAAAGCAAGATATATGTGTAGCACGTTTTATAATCTCTTTATCCCTAATGTGTTTTGCAGCTGAGAAATGCTTTAATGAAGTCCACATTATAAGAAGTACTTAGTGCCTTCAATCCTCTGATGTGGGCAACAGTGTCATGATTGAACCATAGCTGATAACACCTCTGCGAGAAAGAAAGCATTCTTTAATAATGAATGGGCAGTAAACACAAATTACATTTATCGGCAATAGATTATAAGCACAATTTTTAAACTTTGCCAGTTAATCTGCCAGTCTTGGTGGAAGGCAGTCTGGTTTTGAACAGAAATTTGTACCAGCAATTTGTTAGGAAAGGTTGAACCGCTGCATTTCATGTTATTTGCAAGAGTAGTTCCTTTCATTAATCTTGGATAACAAAGAATGTTGAAACAAGTTAAAAGCAATAAAAAAATACTTGGCATTGGAAGTGGAATCAAAGTGGTGAACAAATTGAGAAAGTGCAGAATGGTAGAAAGTAAACAAAAGAGTTTTATTAGAAACAAGAGGAAAAATAGAAATAAAACAAACTCCAATTTGAAATGACTGCACAATTTACATGAAACTGGAAATGATTTAAGCAACACATTGAATTGCCTTTGGCAGCCATAATGACTGAATAAAAAGTGTGTAAAGTTCGTAAAAGAAAACATCAATTTTTCCACATATTCTGGAAAGAATTTTGAAGAAGGATGGTATTGGTACTGAGTTAAAAAAGAATATCAAACCCTCAAGAATACAGGTTCGATATTTATGAGAGACCAGGGATGCAGCTGGTCTTAGCTTGAAATCTGGAAGGGTTGAGGTTTCCCCAATGACCATAGATGACCCCTTTGGGATTACTTACTGGTAATTGGGAAAATATTGAGTTGAATAGGATATCGGACTGATCAACTGGAGGACGTTGAGATTGAAGTTTAAGTGGGTTGAGTTGAACAGCCATGAAGTCGGAAGACACTGCAAATGCCAGGTAACTTGCTTGTATAAAAATATATTGAAATAGGCGACAGATTTTTAGGAAGCTTTTAAAAGGAGGCAGATCATCAGTAAAGCAATTTTGAATAGCAGGGGATAAAAAAGGAATGAACGAACAAAAGATCCAATGATAGCCTCATTAGGAATGATAGCCTCATATTACACTGTGATATCTCTCATTCTGTAATTGAGTTGCAAAGGGGCAATTGCAAAAATAAACAATTATGAATGATCCAGATTCAGATAATAAATGTGTAAGAACTGCAGATGCTGGTTTAAATCAGATGCTGGTTTAACTGCAGATGCTGGTTCAGATAATAAATTAAGTGTACAAGATTCACCAGACAGGATTCAACAGATTATCAGGAAATTTGGAGATGGGATATGAATTACAAAACGGCTTTGAAAAGAAATTAGTGAGTGTATCTGGCAGAACTGCTGCCGCACAGATTGGGCAACTAGGGTTAAATCCCGACTTCTATTCTTGTCCCTGTGTTCTTTTATTGTAGGTGTTAATTTTCCCAAGTTTCCTCCCATATCCCAAAGATTTGTGGATTGGTAGGTTTTTGGCTACCATAAATTACCCAGAGTGTGTTGGTGAGTGATACATTCAAGGAGGAGTTGATGAGAATGTGGAGAAAAAATTATGGATGGGTGCTTGATGGTTGGCACAGACTCAGGGGTCCGATGCGCATGTTTCTGTGCTGTTTAATTTGATGACTCAAGGTGTTGTGATTCTGATTGCCATCCATCAAATACTATTCATTAGAGAGAATTATGTCAAATAGTTCTTGTTCCATACATAAACTGGCAGTATCCCCTAATTCTTGCTATTGAGGGACTGCAGCGTAGGTTCACAAAGTTTATTCACGGGATGGCGGGACTGTCGTATGTTGATAGAATGGAGCAGCTGGGCTTGTATACTCTGGAATTTAGAAGGCTGAGAGGGGATCTTATTGAAACATATAAGATTAATAAGGGTTTGGACACGCGAGAGGCAGGAAACATGTTCCCGATGTTGGGAGAGACCAGAACCAGGGTCCAGAGTTTAAGAATAAGGGGTAGGCCATTTAGAACGGAAATGAGGAAAAACGTTTTCATGCAGAGAGTTGTGAATCTGTGGAATTCTCTGCCTCAGAAGGCAGTGGAGGCCAATTCTCTAGAGGCTTTCAAGAGAGAGTTAGATAGAGCTCTTAAAGATAGATGAGTGAAGGGATATGGGGAGAAGGCAGGAACGGGGTACTGATTGTGGATGATCAGCCATGATCACAGTGAATGGCAGTGCTGGCTCGAAGGGCCGAATGGCCTACTCCTGCACCTATTGTCTATTGTCTCTTCCTCCACTATATCGGTTTTGCCTCCTTCACGTGTAAAACTCATGGAGTTTATTAGTTTTAACACTAACTTCCACCCCACCCTCAAATTCACTTGACACCTC